>NW_026892579.1:33777500-35027500 GCF_033815535.1 Pezoporus flaviventris | reverse complement strand
TATCTCCAGTAGCTCTGAGGTAAGCACTTTGGATGCAGAACAAGGTTGATGTTAATATTACTGAAGTGCAGACTTAAAGTTGTTCTCCCCGTTTCTATAATACTGAACTCTGCTGCAAGAAAAGCAAAACTTTTTATTTCTAAGCATAAGAAAAGGTATGCTGTTCAGTAAAACAGGCTGCCTATCAATCACACAAACCGGAAGCAGAACATCTGCACTTTGCTATGATGGAGGCTTAATCTGACTCCACTAAGAATGTCTAACTAAGCCTTCTTTAGCTTATTTGTTTGCACCGCAAATGGAATATTTTTGTGTCAACTCAATTAAGCTTTCTGTAAGTAAACGCAGGATTCATCAAGTAGTCATCAGGATCTGGTAGACACTAAGTCCCATGCCAGGCTCCTGGTGAAATTAATTACCAGTTCCTTAGGACTTTCCAGACAGGAGTTTGCTTCTGTTTTCTCTCATAGCAGGGCTGGACTGATAGGAAGTGAACAAGCAATAGCTTTTTATCTAAATCTCTGAGCTGTTGCGCTGGCATGCAAGGGAATAGTCTTTGCTCAAATCAAACAAGCAGGCCAATTAAACTGGTAGATTTTCCTCTTTAGAAAAGCTGTTCCCATACCTCTTTCTCTAAGTCACAAGGCTGTAACCTAAATGAGATAAGACCGGCTCCTCAGTGGGTTTGCCTTTCCTGTTGAGATATTGATATGTTCCTGCTGCAAAAGCATGGGAAACCAGGTCATTTTTTAGGTAATTTTTGTCTTTGGCAGTTAAGACCCTCTCATGTAAGGTCACTTCACTTGACTTGCTGGAGCATGCAATAGCTCCCTGATAAGTTTTGTGAAGGAAATAGAGTTCTCTGATAACATGAGCTGTATCGTAAGATTTAACACTATGCTTAAAAACCTAATCCTCAAGTTAAGTGATTATGTGGAAATCTCAGCTCATTAAAGTAATAAATATTAGCTTTGTCAGATGTCAGTGCTGTGGAGGAAGGCTTGAAAATGAATACTGAAAACCGCACAAGCCATGAAATTAACACAAATAATTCAGACTATCTAATATACATATTTTAAAAAATATAAAACATCAGACCCAAATTTCCATAATAACAATGCATGCCATATTTTCTTTGTGTGTGCTTTCATTTTTAAAGAAACCTCTGAAAAGCCATTGATGCCTGTGCCTAAAAACATTAAACATTTTTCTGTTAATTGCAGACTAGTAGGAGTATCACACTCTTTCTTACATTGGTATTGCTAGTGTTTATAAAGGGGTGAGGTGTTGCACTTTGGAAAGACAAGCATGAACCAAAATAAAGTCCTATTTTCTTTTTTACTCTTACACTTAAAAAAACCAGTTTAATTTCTGGATTTAGTTAGACTTTGTTCTCAAAACATTCATGGGCACTTTAATCTCTGCCCAAATCCCTTTCTTATCCTGCAAAGGCCTTTTGCAATTTAAGACTTTTTCCACTTTTGAAAAGCATTTATTCTTGTTCTGCATGGATACTTATTTAGGTGGACACGGGAATTTCTTTCTAGCTCTGTGTCTTTTTACAGGGAAGCCTAGATGAGGGGAGAGCAACTCTAATAAGAGGCAGTACGGACACATCTGGGTTGAGTACAGCTTTTTTGGCAGCTGTACTCCTGCACCCTTTTGCCAGTTTACCTGGTGGAGATTCTGCCTTCAGTTTCAGATCCTTATCCACATAGAGAAGTATGACTGCAGAAATTACCTACCTCTCACCAGAATTTATTATAAAGCTTTTCCCCTACACTACAATTTTTTCCAGTTCTTACCTGACTTGGCTCTGCAAATTTTAACATGTTTCCCTTTTGTTTCCTCCAGCCCTCTCCCCCAGCACTTTTCACACATTTAACATCACCCAGCAGTAGCTGTCATCACAGTTCAACGGGACCATTATGAGGCTTAATTTACGGTGGCCAAACTGGCTTCTCTGTGACTCACATAGCCTTAGGAGCTCACTTTTTCTGGTACCTGGGATAAATGGGAAAGGAGGGGAAATCTTTCAGTGGTGTCAAACTGCTGGGTAGTAACTTAGCAGGTTATTTGTGTTTAAGAGGTCTGATATATGTATTGACAGCTATCTTGGGCAACTTGTACCTTGAGAAAAATGCCCCTCAGGGCTGCTTTGAGAGCCACCTATATATAGAAGGACTCCAAATGTAAGAGCAGTTATTAAATTCATTCTGCATGGGCATCATACCAAGAAGTTTTGTTTTACAGCAGTGCTACCTCCAACAGTAGCTGACAACAGAAGACCATCAGGGATTGAAAGCCATATCACAAGGCTCAGAATAAGACTAATGAAAAATGGCATACGGTTGTCTGGGGAGGACCTTTCACACTCTCCTAAAATTCTGTAAAATTTGAACATAAATAATATGAAGTCAACATCATTGACCTTCTGAGACAGAAAGCCACACTAGTGATGCTAATCTATTCTAAGGATTTCCTCTTCTTTTCATCCCTTTCCCTTTGATCTTGCATAATGAAATCTATTCTAGGCAAGTCTCAATTACCTTTACTGGGTGTCTTAGGTGATGCTAGTGGCAACCTTGTAAAAAAGTACTTTGAGAATTCAAGAGAGCAGTCAATTTTAGTAATGAACTGTAATATATTTAAAGATCAGTAAAATATCTGTGCTGAAAACCTGTTTGTAGTGGAAATACAACAGAAATCCTGTTATCTCCTACTTAGTTGTGCATATGCTGTCCCCACAACGGGCCAATGCATCTACTGAGCTCTTTGAAAGCAAAACATTGGACTTCTGCCTGGATTTTCCATCCCTGAAAAAGGCAGACTGTGTCAAGGTAAATTAGTCAGGACCAGCTTGAAATAACATCAGGAAAAAGTCTTTTCCACAGAATTTTTGCTCTTAAGGTCTGCAGGCAGCCTCTCATGACATCCCTTAGGTCCCATCTACCTCTCTCCTCCAGCGATTCTTTCTAAGAAGGTCTCTTGCCACACTCACTTCTCCAACTTAGAAGTGTTACCTGGGCATAATATGAGGATTTCCTCTTTTGTCCAATGGCTTCTGGCTTTCCCAGCATCCAGAAACCATCGAGGAGGAAGGTTGCTCTTCAGCACACATTCGAAAGTCTGATTCTTTGGGAGTATGGAGCGCTTGATTTTAGTCCACAGACTTCATAGGTGATCTGTGTTTCTGCTATGCTTGACATGCTCAGAATGATGCCTCACTTACAATGCAGAATCAACACATGCTCAGTAGGTTTGATACTTCCCAGATGGATTAAGCCCATTAGGTATATACTGCACTGAAGCCTGCAAAAATATTTCTGTCAAGAAAATCCATCTGTCACAGCAGGCCCTGAAATGACCTTCCCAAGAGTCAGTGTCTAAAAATGAATTAAATTTTCACTACCTTTCTAAAAGGCCATATGAAGCCAGGAGACCAAACCCTGAAAAGAACTCAAACTCAGTCCCAAACGAGTCATCACTCTCCTTCCAGTGGTTATTTGTTTATAGCAAGTAACGGTGGAGCAGTAACTGTGGTCTCTTCCCTGTCATACACCCAGCTCTGCCATAGAGTGATCATGTTGCCACCTGGAAGAAAAGCTGGGGGGAGAGTGTGTCTTTTATTTTCTTTTTCAAGAACAGTCTTCTGGGTTATAAAATAGTATTCCTTGCCTGTATTATCAAAAATGGCACAGTTCACAAGAGTCACCAACCACATTTTTTGCCAGCAGCCTTCCAATTGTTTCTAATTTGGAGAGCAGCCATAAATGTTTCAACTACTGGACCTGTTTCAAATTTTTATGCTCCAGCCCTGTCAATTTTATAGATTTTATGGGCAATGAAAATACCTGACAGGCTTGGGACTGAATACTGACTTTGCCGTATCCCAGTTTATTCGTATTGTGCCCTCACAAAGAGTGCCAAGCATTAGAATATCAAGAGCTGTATAGTTTTATTCCCTTCAACTCTCAATAGTTCTGTCAAACCCCATAAACTGACAGGCTCACACCGTTCATTCCTTCATCATCATTTCACAGAGTTGAGGCTAAAGCTCCCCTAACACTGTGGCACCTCTCTTGCTCTGTGGTCCAACGTGCTCTACAAAGGTGGCTAGCTTGGCCAGGATGCCAGCTGCAGAGGAACATCACGGGGATGCACTGGCACCGGGGGGTACCACATTTGAGCTAGCCCTGCCAGAAAGCATATTCCCAGCCTGGCCCTACAGTCCCTCCCTGCCATCCAACACCTCACAGGTCAGAAGCGAAGTTACCCAAGATAGCTACCTCCACAGGGAGAGACCCGCCAGGCTTCATCACCAATAGTCAACACAGTAGGTAATACTAGCACCACACTGGGACGTGAGCAGAAGCCCTCCAGAGACCACACCATGTTCTCTCAGTCTGATGAATGCAGGCTACTGGCTAAGAAGATAAAAAGAGGCTTTATGCAGATCCTGCCACACATTAGCTTCATGAGGTGGGCTGCAACGTCATCTGCTGCTACTAAAACAAAGCTGGTTAACCACAGTGAGGCATCCACAAAACCAGAAAGCAGACAAACACCCTGGGTTCTGGAGAGGCAATTAAATTGCATGCCCTGTAAGCTCTTGTTATTATAATCACTTTTGATATGAACTATGAAACATCCACCTGGCTTTCATCCCTAACTCTGTCTGGTGTTTGAAGTTGAAGAACAAGTGATGTTTATTCTGGGCTAAAAGACAGCTTTGTTCCAGACCAGATGTCTCATTCCCTGCACATATGTCAGCCCTGCAGGTGATATCACAGACTCAAGAAACAGCAAGTTTTGGAGCAATTTTCAAATAACAATGCAGTGTCAAGGTATACTCAGACAAAATAATAAAGTGCCTTTTTCTGCCTCAGTCACAGCAAGTTTTGAGGGTTTTTATTCCCCAGACAGTGAGTTATATTGTGCTTTGTCTTCCATCACTATAACTGAGAATAACTCCACTTACTTCAGAGGGAGGTTTCACATCTATATGACTAAGAGTGAAATTTTAAACCAGCACATGGATATACTGCATGTTTGAAGGAGTTGGCTGGTTTAACACTTTAGTTCTTCAGGGACTGGCTTTAGATTTTCCTGTCTCTGATGCAGTGAAAGCAAATCCAGGCTTTCAATGAGTAATTTATGAATCTCGGATTTTGAGGGACAAGGTTTACTCCAGGGTTTCACATGAACATTATATCAACCAGATGTAAACAGCAGGAAGTGTCCTTATGTATTTAATCCAGCTGTTACATCATATAACACACCGACTGATTTTCCCTTTCATCCATCACAAACAGTAATATCCTCCTTCTTGATTCTTCTTAAATCTATTTTTGGTATCTGTTATTTTTTTTTTACAGCAACAGCTCACTGTCATTGCAAATATGGGTCCTCCTCAATTTGTGTTTCTTTACAAGTGGGTTAAATTCAGATATTAAATTATGAAGAGTGCCCCAGCTGCTCCTGTCCTGGTTTCAGCTGGGCCAGCAAAACTCAGCACACTCCAAACACTTGTAGGTAAAACTTTGCTTCACCTTAAGCCGTATGACTGTCATAAAAGGGTAAATTATTATGGTCCAGATCTACGAAAGTGCCTAAAGAAGAACTTACCAGGCTTTTCAACACCAGAGAGCCATACTCCAAAACACTGCCTTATCCTACAAGGATAGGAAATCTTTTGGTGTGGCATTAAGTTACATCTTTCATATATACAAAGTGCTTCATCTGTCTTGGAAGGAAAGCATTGCTCCACATCCACAGGTGAGCAAATCCACCAGCCAAGCTTCCCTCTGGCAGGTGGGAGCTCTGCACACTGTGCCACTATCACATCCAGCATGCTTCACTTGTGGGTACCTGGGGACACCTTGGGCCAATTTCTGCCACAGGTCCAGAAATAAACACATCAACTATACAACAAGGCAACACTGGAGCTAGACCCATTAATAAGCAAGGAGAAAGGCACAAAGGTTGCCACACAGCACTGTAAAAACCTTTAGTTATGGATCTAAGGCACAGCATAAACCACAGTGCCCTTTTATGTGTTGCTGGCCCTGTGTTAGATGGAAATTAAGATCTCTTTTTAAAAAGTTGCATCTTCAGAAGAACCATAACAGAATCAAATAGTCAAGAATAAATTCCCAATCTGTTTCACCCACCTCCAAACTTTAAAAGGTCAGAATTTGTTATTATCCTCTCTAAAGGGTCCTACTCCTGACACAGAGGAGTAAACTATTAATAGTAGGAAATAAATCCCAGTCACAAATAACTTTGATTGCTTTTGCTTTGTTTTGTAATCTGCTTCCATAGTACCTAAGTGGAAGAAGCAGATAAAACACTTTTTTTTTTTTTTTTAAAGAAACCACAAATATAATTCATCTTCTTTAAGCATTTAAGGAACCAGTCTGCTTCTCATTTTTGTTTTAATTTTTTTGAGTTCTCTTCACTTTGTCTTTGTTTACCAGTTTCAGGGAGCACATGGTGTTTGACATGTTAAGCCAAGAAAAACTCACTCTGTGATGTCCAGCACACACATTCACAAGCCAAAATCGTGTCCACAGCCCAAGTTTAGGAAGAGTTTATTTTTTTGCTTCATACAAAATGTTTAAAGAGTATTTTACTTCACATATTGAAATTGGTAGAAACGTTGAAGTTTGAGTACAAACATACAACCTACAAGTAGTTCACTTTTCTGAAATACGTGTGTGGAGCTGGGGTATGCTAACAGCCAGCACAGAGCGGATTCTGCTGCCCCTGTTTCTCTTCTATGGAAAATGACGACATGTTCAGCCAAGCAATTATGTCCATAACTTTAACTTTTGACCTAAACTACATGAAAGAGAGGCAGCATAGCACAGTGAAGAGTAGACACACTAGTGCTGTCTTTAAGCTATATTACAGAGGATGACAGTAATACAACCATCAGAGGAATTAAGGATCAAAATACACCACGTTCAAAGTCCATAGATGGCTTGCATTTTGTGTGCAGGCCTGTATCACATTTTTACAGGTATCCTCTCTTCTGCTAATAAAATAAATTTCTGAGTATGAATTCTAATCCAGACCATTACCTTCATTCTGCTATGTAGTAACCATATGAGATTGCTCGTATGTGCATGTGCAGAAGTCTGCTGAATTAATGCACCTGCATAAGCAACTTGCTGTGCACCCACTGGATCATCTAATTGTGTGCCTATTTTTGCTCTACATTGTGATCTTTGTTTGAAAATCATATATTTGAAATCACTGGGAAATTTTCTGCAGACAGCTACAATTTCAAAAATTCGTAACTACTACCTAAGAGAAACACAGCAAAAGAGTTGAGTTACATTTAAGTACTGGAAAGGAAACTTTTTGTTCTCCACTGTGGATTAACATATTGTATAATTCAAGAAATAAATGCATACAATGCCAGAGCTTCTAGTCATTCCTCATAATGCAAACAGTCTGCACACTCTGTCAACCAAGCTATTTCTTATTTCCAGGATTCCTTTTACAGTGCTACTTGCTCAAAAATTGATGAAAGATTACTTATAAAGGATAAGAGCGTTGGAGATAGAATGTTTTCTTGCAATTTTCTTCCCACTTTCAGGTACTTTATTTTCCTGTTCTTACAGCGAAGAATGCCAAGATGCAGGATGAATGAATAAGAATACAACTTGATGCAGAAATATGAGGGGTGTTTCACAGAAAACATGGCACCCTATCAATCATCCAGTATACTCATCTCTTCCAGAAAACCTCATTCATTCATATCTTAATAAATAATCCTAAAATCAGCATTATATATCCTAAATCAGCACATGTTAAGATGAAACTATGTGCAATTACCCCATACTCAAGCTGTAGGTCTGTAGGTCACCTTTTTCCTTTATAACTTGATATACATCTATAATCAGAGGGAGGTCAAGCGGATCTGTACAGATTAGAACTTGCCTGAACACAGCCTCAGGTATTATACCACTTGTAGCCTCAGGTATTATACCACTTGTACAACAGTTATATGACTTTCCATGTGTAATTAACTATAGTGTTAGTGCTTAAAATTAGAGCTGTACTCATATATCCTTCATAAACTCACAAAGCTGTATGTGTAAATGGCTGACAGGTACAATTGCCATGACACCAGCAGGTGGTTCTCTTTCTGAACCTGGTACAATCCTGGTCTTCAAGTGACTGGTAATTAACCAAACAAGTCTCCCAGATGAAAGGTGAAATCCTAGCTGTACTGCATCAATGCCAAACTCACATCAGGATGGCCAGGATTTCATTTGGAAAACTGCATTTACGTTCTTGAAAGAGAACATATTGAATTTCCTTCTTTAAAAAGATCATTTTCAGCACAAAAGTTATGTACCAGGTACTACCCCATCCACAGTAACCTTCCTGTGGTTACTTCCACTAAATATTTTTCAGACAAAAGCAAAAAGGTTTGAAAACAAACCTTTGTTTGTGATGACTGTGCAACTAAAACAAGAATCAACAGAACACAAGGAAATCAAGGTAGGGAAATGTTGGAAGAAAACCAGACAAATATTGAGGTACCTGACTTTTCAGATGTGGTCTGTGCCACTGAAAGCCAGCCCAGCTTTCTTATTAAATCAGCCAGATAGATAGAGGATATTGTTTCTCCCTGTGAACCTCAGCAAGCTCATAACTTTAAACCATCAAGGCTGCTACTAAAGACCCATAATCCAAATACATTAACCTATTACTCAAAGGTTGACTTAGGGAAGAGAGTAAAATCAGAGAAAGAAAACATAAAACTTGTCACATAAAACCTACAGCCTTCATCAGATGTATTTTACAAGGGTCCATTCACTGAGTGATTAAATTGTTTGGAACATTTGTGTTAAAAGTAAACTACAGATTGTCAAACTCTCTTAAATTTTCAGTAAATATACAGCATGATGTTTGTAGATGGGCATTTGAGTTACAGACCATAGAACATGTTTTTATCTGTTACATGCTAGCTTCCCCTCCCCCCAACAAGAAGTCATCAGCAATTTGTCACAAAAGATTTTTTCTTGCCACATGATGCATGCCTGACTATGTCTATTGTTAAATTTTGGTGGTGTGTAAATGGACTTACAAATAAAATGAATATGAAATGTGAGATTTCCTCCTCATTTTATGCATTTAGTATGTTTATTTTGGAAATTCCTATGAGTTGGGTAAACAATTAAAATATTAAATGCCAACAATCTGTAAACTGCATGAATCAAAATTATCTTTATTGCCTTAAGAGCAAATGAAAGGTAAGAATGAGTATCATCCTTCAGTTAGTACCAAGTAGTGCAAGAATCCAATTCTTCTCTTTGTCAGTTTTGGAAGAAGAAACAGATACCACCAAATGGAAACTGCAGTTCTTTTTTCTCTTCCACTAGAAATCAAGCTTCATATTACTTTGTCTGTCTCAGGTAAGCTCAGTAAAGAGCAAATATTTCTTTTCACTCAGTCTCTAGGTAACCATGAAAAAAAGCTGTACAGTTCACAGGGGACCTGAGTTGTTCCAACTGCAAGGGAAGATATTTTGTGCCATCTCAAACCTGTAGTATATTATGGGGGAAAAAGTGATCTGGAGGTCAAAAACATGGGATGATTTTCTGTAACAAGCCCCTACAAAAGTTAACTCAGGGCCCATTAATGAAGAAGTATGAACTTCAGTGCAGGTTACCACAATTAGGGTATGGCTTTCTGTGCCTCCAAGAGGAAACCAAAACCTTCCACTTAACAACCAGAGTTCAGATCCAGTATTGCTGAAATAGCTAAGAGGCAGAAGAAAACATTCAACAATGCCTAAAGCAAACAAGAGGTCCTGGTTTGCTGTAGAAGGCACACATAGTCTATTACTTTCACAATGTTTTACTCAAGGCCAAAGCCTTACTTAGGCAAGTATGGAATCACACATACTCTTTTGCATATTTCCATATTTCCATCTCTTTCTAATATTTGTACCTTTTAATTCCAAACCTGGCATCAGTTCAGTGCTGGTCAGGCAGCAATTAAACTATAGTCTAAAGTTACTATGAGAAAGAGAAGAAATTAAGAGAAAATGTAGAGTGTAAAGAAAACTGCTTGCTCTTACAGATGCAGGAAAGCTTTAAAAGTATTTCAAATGCTGGAGAACTTTAATAATGCCAAGATTTCTACAACTATGGTGTGGCATGGCACCCTTTCATTTGGGTGTAGTATAAACAGATAAAAGTGCTTATATGCTTGGAAGGTAAATAAGATGTATGGTACTCTGTACATTGACACAATGCCACCAATGCCTGAATAGGATTTATTTCACCAGGTCTTTGTTATCCAATAATCATCTACCTTAGCCACTTGAGGTTCCTCTTCTAGTCACCGAGAGAAAGTCTTGCTGTAGTGGGAGGTAATAAGCATTCGTCCTCCACCTACATTAGACAAAATAAGTTCAGTTGTTTTCTGGAGGTCTTTATTCTTCCTTGCTGACTTTGAGGGAAGCATGTTTTTCCAGAGTGTCTCTCTGTCGACAGTAAAGGGAGCTCAAATAATGAGCTGAGCTGGAGATGGCTGCGTTATATGAAGGTTCATCTTTCCCTGTGAGCCCTGTCCCCTATGCCTCACAGCAGAGCTGTATTACTGACCAGCAACAGCTGCCCAAGAAAGTTCTAACGACATCCTTCTTCGAATGCACAAGTCGTTCGCTGGAAAAGTGCTACAACATCACAGGAAATTTTACCAATATTTGCCCAAATAGTTCTTTTTGATGTAATTTTCAGTGCTGATTCCCAGGTAGCTTTTCTGCTGTAATATCTAGCCAGGAAAAAAGGTTCCTGTAGATTTCTCCTTGGTACCACATCCAGGCTTGCAGCCATTTTAAGGCAACTATCCTGCTCTTGCTAAAATTGCTGAAAGAGCCAATTTTCCTGTTAGCAAGGGACTGAAAAATTTCAGAGAGGTGATGTAACAGTTTACAGTCAAATATTGGATTGTGTTTAAGTGCTGAAACTTAAGAAAATTGGTCTTATAATTATCTTCTGTTTTTCCAGATCCCAAGTATTTTACAATACATCTTTCTACAGGACTCTCACTAGGTCATACAAAACAGTTTCACATTCTGTACACTCAACTTTGAGCAGGGAACATGAACATCTGTTTTTTTGTTTAGTAGTCATCAAACCTGGCTTTTTATCTTTAAGAGAAAGACAGATTGGCTGCATCATAAAACAGAAAAGCAGTGTTATTGTGATCACAAATTTCATTGCTTCAATCTGCGCATATATTGTTTCATTTACTTTCAAATTTCACTGACAAACAATTCATTACCGCAAAAATCAAGCCATCTCTGTGAAACAATCTGCACTATTCAGTTTCATTGTGCAGCAGCTGGGAATGAAGGCAATTTAGATTGCTTAACAAATGGACAAATTTAATCAGTACAATAGCAGTAGAGCAATACTTCAAAAAACAACAATAACACACCAGTTGTAACTCTTTCTATAAAGAAGGCATATTAAAGGAAGCCAGAGCCAGGACAACAATCTGCTCAGGAGTTTTGATTCCCTTCAAGCAGAGCCCTTTTATAGTCTGTTCATTGCAAGAAGATATTGGCAGCTTATAAGTCTCAGCTTTGTGAAGTACTGCCTATCCCTAGTTTTCAGTGAAATCCGGATAGAGCTCATGGAGCAGTGTGGCTTCAAGTTTCCATTAACTGCAAACAAACGGGAGGCAAACAAATAGAGGCACTTGGTCTGCTGAGGAGAAGAGCCAAAACATATTTCATTCTCCAGTAACCAGGAAGAATGGAAGAATATCTGCTAGATTGTGCAATTGCAGTCAAGGGGAGAAGCCACAGCAGGACAAATTGCAACCATTTCAGTTCAAAGACAGGACACGGCAATGGCAACATGTGGTAATGTAGCTGAAATCCAGCTGGGCTGATGTATGAAGCAGTGGCATCACAAATCAGTACCATTCAAATTGTAGTGACAGAAGTGATGTGATGAGAGGTAAAGGGAAGTGTAAACATAACCATATTTTGCCCTTTTACTTAAAAGATCAAATGTAAAAGTTAGTTCCCTAATTTGTACACAGTGTAAAGTCAAGCTACAGGGTTTTGTCTTTTTAGCAGCTGCCTTCTGCTGATGTTCTTAATTATGGAAGGGATTCATGAGCGAGTTTTAGGTAAGTTTGGACTCTTTTTAAGTGGTTCATTAGCTGTGCTCATCCCTCACTATGAAATCCCACAGGATGAAGAAAATGGCTCTGCTAAATTTCAAAGGCATTAAAGATAACCCAGCCAGCCTAAGAGGCATTTTTCTTTCCAAAGAATAAAACAATGTTTTATCACTTTTGTTGCTGTGTAATATATGACAATGCTGCAGACTGACTCTGATTGCAAGGATGGCTCTCAGGAGGTACACTTTTGCTTTACCAGGGGTATACTGAACCTGCATTACACAAAATATTGCATGAAGTTCTATAAAAAGGTATAGACTTTCTGGAAGAAAGGCCATCATCCAGGATAGATGCATAGAACTGTATGTAGCCTAAGCATTTATTACAGAAGAAATCTCTAAATCTCAGGCTATGAAAGCTCCTGGGCAGCTCTGCCATTAAGAGTACCAAGGCTAAGGTATACTATAGATGCTCTTGTTTCTCAAACTCAGAAAAAAGGGATCAGATGTTTGGCATCTCCAGCTCTGTCTGTACCAGCGAGTAACATTGGCCAGGGACCATGGGCCCTGAGGCTAACTGGCAGAGCACAACTTGCATCTGCATCAAGCCTCTTCCCTTGCTCATGCTGATGTTTTAGGAACAGTCCCTGACAGATTCTGTCATCCAGGATGTGCCTGGGCATTCCTCGTGGGACAGGTAGTTGTTGCATGCCAAAACCCATACCAGGGATTAGGCTAACATCCAGTTTTGCCAGTTGTCTGCCAGTGCTGGATCTTGTGCCCTAGTCCTGATTTATTTACTATTATCACCTTAGCTTCTATTTCTTACTACCAGCCCAATGACTTCAGATGCTGTTCTTTCTTCTAAATGGAATGGACCCTTTAGCAGCTGGAAGACAGAGATTACAGCAACCATGCCAGTGCTGTGACTAAATTAATATCACATCATGCCAGGGGGAGCAGGCATGATCTCCAAAAGCAGGAGGAGGCACCTGTGGCCTCAGCTGTAACACAACCACCAAGGTGCACAACTGAGTCGTCTTGGTTTCAAATCCTCTTGTTGGACAGGGACAACCACAAATATCTGGAAGTAATTTCAAAGTACCTTCTCCTTTGGATGTTTATTTTTTTCAGACGCTTATGCAAAGTGGTGACAGTGAAGGAGTCAGTACAGTGAGACTATCTGGGTCTTGCAGCTGTTACAGCACTGCTAACACATAGCAAGAATTCCCCCGCCACTGAATCATCACTATTTAAAATCAAACTTTTGAAGGAAAAACACACAAAACTTTCACTGAGAACAGAATCCCACCCCTCAAGCAAGGCACAAGCCATTGTTTAGTAAATAAGCAATCAAATTGTCAAATCAAACCATGGCTTAGCTGTATTTCTTGAGCACCCAAGACCATAAGCCAGAGCAAATTAGAACCACTCACTAATTAAGGTTTAAGCATTTCAGACTGCGATTACTTAAATAGGGGGATCACACTTCTCTCCTCATAGTAGCTTGTCACAGCAATTAGTTTAGAACTGCAAAAATACAGACATTTTTCCTCCTTATGCCCTGGGGAGTTCGCAGCAGTTAATGTCTGCAGTTAGTACAGCACAACCACTGGATGGAAGGTAACTTGTACCAACAGCTAGAGACGAGCCTGAAGGGAGCAGAGCAGATAGGTCCCATCTGAAAAATCCTGAGCCCAGCACCTGCCCTTTGCTCATTGGACTGGGTTAGTGCACACTGGGCAGGCTAAGTGCCACACAGCACTGATTCAATAGGTTTTATTTTCCTGCATGTAAATGCAACTACAGTCCTGCACACAGCAGTTTGTGTCCATATGATTTTATCCCATTCATCATTGAAAAAGAAGATATTTCATAGATCTTCAGAGCTGTGTGGGAAGCTGACTGAATATCTGTGAATGCTGCTGATCATCTCACTAGCTGCTCAACACAAGATAGAGCCCATGGGCAGCAACCACACCAACTTCAGGGGCAGAGCTTAGATATTCATCCCTGGGCAAATGGCCTGGTGACAGAATCAGCAGGCTGTGGTGCAGAGGATAACAGATTTCACTTGCCAAACAGCTGAGCTGTCACCAGATTGCAAGCTACTAAAGCAGTAGCGTGAGAGAGCTACTTTTGAAAGGCAGAAGATCCCAGCTCCCTCAAGCATATTATCCTTGAGTTGGAAAGAGACATGCTCTGTCATTTAAGGCCTCCCATTCTCTGGCTCAGCACAACCTTAGTGTTGCCTGACCCCCTACTCTTAGTCATACACACTTATCACCATCAACCTGCCTAAGCCAGCTCCCCACACTTCTCCTTCAGGACTGTGGGGTGACCACAAGTGAGTATCAAATCTCAAGTTGATCTTCTCAGCTGAAAATTACCTACTGTGTCAGCTGAACCCCTGAGTTTCTGAGTATGCAGCCACATGCACTGATACTGCTGTGTCAGTCCCATCCCATGCTGGAGTAATTTCAAAAAGGTCATTCCGTCCATTTGGCTAGTGAAATATTCCCATCATATCTTTTCTGGCACAAGACAAGCATTTGGAGCATGCTCTAATAACCAAGCAGCAATTAATCTTTAGAAAATCCCATTGCTAACATTTCTGTATGCCTGAGTTGCTGTACCCATATATAGCCCGTAAAATGAAATGGCCTGATTTTCAGAGATGCTCAGCTACTCCACATAAGTGCCTTTGAAAGACAGATGATTTACAAGGCTGTGCTGTTAAGCTTGTAAGCTGCTGGCTCTAAAGTTTAGAAGGCTAATCTAAACTGACAGAAATAGGAATTTTGCAGAGGGACCATCTTAGAAGAGAAATATTTTAAATAAATACACACAGAATCTATATAGAGAGATTATTACTTGTCTGGACTATCAGAAGGGTTTGCAGTTCTATAGGTTGTTTCCATCAGAGAGAGAAACTGATAAAGAAGTCAGGTATTTCTTACGTGTGGTTCCATTTATTCACAACAGCAATGACAAAAATGCAAGTACTCATGTTCACTTCATGACACTGATTTAGCAGGAAAACCACTAGACCTGTAGTCCTCTTTCCAGTAGCCCATCCAGTAAAATGTGACCTCTCTATAACTGGAGACAAGGAACTGCTTTTTCTCCTCCATCAAAATACCTTTACTTTGGAGCCCCATGTGTGGAATTAAACAGTGCAATAAAGTTCCTTTCTCCTTGGCAGAAAGCCCCTTTTCTGCCTGCCCAAAAGCTCCAAGTCTTTCGTTTTCTTAGTACTATGCAACAAACATCAGTTTTCTTACTGATTGTCCTGTTTTGTTCTCACACAATCAAACATGCCTTAGCGTGGGCCTTTTTTATGGAGGCTGATTGTTTCCACTGTTATCTCCCAAAAAGTGTAGTTCCTTGTCATCTGAAAGAAGCAGTGGCTGTTCTGTCCCTGCTTCTGTGCCCCCACAAATCATAAAAAAGGATCTCACAGGCTTTGCTGTGCCCTGGATAAGGACCTCTAACCAGATTCTTCCTCTGTGTGAGATGTCCTCCTTCCTACAGATTTTCCAGACAAAATTCAGAGCATTCACTGATAGCTGCAAAACCAATTCAGGACCATGAAAAAAATAATTGTCCTGAAGCAAGAAATGAAAAAAAAAAATAATAATTCTAAAATCCCAGTTTGGGCCCAGTCTCTAAATCAGAGGGAAAGGCAGCAAAAATTATGGCTTGAGTGGGGCATTTATTTCCTTTTAATGACTAAGTGCAGAGACTGATGTTCTTTGTGATAAGGAAAGTTCAGCAAAATAGCAAACTGATGAGTAACTTCACTACTATGCCTGCATGCTCCTCAAAATTTTAATTATTCCAGTGAGTAGACAGAATATAATTTATTCTTCCCATGAGACAGAAGGCAGAGAGCAAGCTCTGTTCTTTTAATTCATTAATCTAGTAATCTATATTCCACTTTTTTGCAAATCAATTTTATCCTGCATAGAAAATGTAGCCTGGCAAGACTTCACTTCAGTGTATGTGATTTTACTAATCTCTCAGAAATCCTTGACCGCTCCACTTTTCTTCAAACATCAAAGCAGAGATCATGGCAGATGCCTTTTTTTTCCTTTTGTTAGGCTGGAACTGAAATACCCCATGAGTACATGCCGTGAAATAAAGACGTTGATTTGGTAGATTTTAAGATTTTGCAGATCTTCCAAACCTTGGTTTTGGGGGTATATAGCAAATACTCCATACACATCTTTTATTAATTGGGTATTTTTAATGTTTTTTTGCCTCCTTCAAGCACCCCTCTACAAACTGTTATCAATCTCTTTTACTTCTACTACCAGACTTGCTACACTTCTGAATTTTCTCATTATACAAAAGTAAATGTACATGCATCCAGTAACAGTTCTTCATTTCTGTCTGCTTATCCTGTTTGTGCTACACATTAGAAAAAAAAATACAGAATCATCTTGAGAATAAAGTACAGTTTCCTGCAACGGTGGTTATAAGAAACTGCAGTAATTGCTTATGAACCCCAGTCTTCTCATTTAATTTTATTAGCATCAGAGGCATTACATTTGCCCATACTGTTGTTAATCTACTTGTTCAGAAGCACAAACTGGCAAAAGAGCATCTCATCAATCCAAAGAATGACACAGCATCTCAGGGTTAGAATAGTTAGTCTGACCCATAGCTCATACTGTAGAGATTTTGTGATTACTAAGATCACCATAACTTCAACCATCTTGAGCACAGCTTAAGATCATGCCAAAGACACATTCACAGATGAAACAAAACTGAGCCTTATCAGGCCACATAGAAGCATTTATTTTCTGATTGAAGACTCTTTTTCTGGGTATGCATTGAAAGCACTATGTATTTTCATACGCTGTCATCTAGGCAAGATCTTTAGATAGCTAATTGATTTAATTACCTTTCATGCTTAGGGAGTCTACGAAATTATGATTCCTGGGCCTGTTTTCAGAACAAGGCAAAGACACGAATTCTATATTTCAGCCGGGGTTTAAATCCCATGTTCTCATTTCTAGAGCCCTCCATACATAACTGCAATTGGATTCTTATCATCATGCAGGATGTGAGTAGTTACGTACTCAGCATATCTAACATATTATGGAAATTGTTTACAAGCTTTATGGTCACGCTATAGTAAGACAGTAAGTAAAAAAGGAAATTTCTGTTGGTCTGTGACTAACAGTATCTTCCAACATATCAACTTTGTACTAGATAATCTACTGATCCTCCTATATGAAACTTCTGTATTACTTTTTTTTTCAATCATCACATATATGAAGAACTCTTAATGGTATTTGTATATTGTAGCTCCTGGTCCACATTCAGCTTCTTGCTATATGTGCAAATCATATGTAAGTTAAAAGGCTCATATGTACTGACATTTCTGCAGATGGTACAGTTGAGAGGCCAAGACAACAAATGGATGTAAGCATGCAAATAATTCATACCTTAGTTGTTCTGCTTTAAATAATTCATCAGCATTCAAACATGGTAGGGGACTTCTTGCCCATTAAAAAGATGTGATGTTTACTGTATGCCACACTGGAGCTCCACAAGCACCAGAATCTCCCTGTACATAAACTGGATAAAAAAGACTGGGCTAGATTAGATGTAAGAGATTAAAAAAGAATATGAAGAAAGAGAGAAAAGATTAAACAAATGAAAAGGAGACCATAGTAACTAGAGGACGGCAGGTACCTGATGTGATGGTCAAAATAAGTCTCACTTTTGATATATTCTTCCCAATAATGATTTTAAGTGACCAGACCATTTCAAAACTTAAAGAGAAGATGCACCTCTTAAAGGTCCTCCTATCTTTCCTATCACCTTGTCTGGCTCTCCCCTCTTCCCACTGACATGCCTTTTCTCTCTTTTTCCTCGTCATATTCAACTTGAAGCATAAGTCCCATTTCAACTTCTCATCAAATACAGCAAATGCGCAAATATGCATTTTATTAGTCTTATTTTTTATGAGGATAGCTGCCTGATTTAGGATTGTGAATTCCTCATGGAAACAACTATACTGGTATATATCCACATAAGAAAGAACTAGCATAGAGATGTTGGTATAAGCAGTTTTAAATAAGTATGCCAGTCTTTATGAGGACAAAATTACCGCAAGGAAGCAAAACTAATGTGACAAAAAATATTGATTTCAATGGTATTGCTTATGTGAATAAGCCTCTAGATTGAGCAATCTGTTGTGCAAAATGGACCTGCTTCATCTTGACTAAAAAGAGAATGCTGACTGTGAGTTGCAGAGTTTCAAAATCTGACTGGACCGTCCTTACAAATAATGCAGTTTTCAGAAGAAAATCCAGCAGTGATCCTTTGCAAAATACACCAAGACAAACATCTGATTGTGTTCTCTTGGTGCACTCTTATCACTTCCAATTCTAAATTAATAGAGGTGCATTCTGTACAACAGCTACACGTTCTTCTGCTCCTAGCAGAAACCAACACTGTTAACTTAGGAACTATGTGATTAAAGTGAGTAAAACCAGTTACTTTGGAAAAGAAAAACAAAAAATCACATTTATATGGACTTCAGTTGTTGTAAGAAATGTTTTGATTTCCAGAAGTATTAGAAATGGTACTCAATACCACGGACAATGCCCCTGTATGTGAAATAAACCAAAATGGAGGAACTGGCAAATTCCATCACACTAAAGAAAATATCTCTATTATATCTCAAGGTATTATTGTTAGATTTGGATACAAGAAATAGATTTCGTTAATACAAAACTACTGTTACACAGAAGTACACCGAGTTTCAGAATGTAGAGTATGTTATATATGTACTACGGGCATTTAACTTACAGGTGTTCCATCCTGTTTTGATTGGGTTTTTGGTGTTTGATTTATCAGAGAAGATCATTCTAACAAGGACGTAAAATCTTCCTACCATTTGTTCACATGACATTTGTGCTTCTCATGTGCAAAACCTGGGATCATCATTTATAGGTAAAGGAACTTTGAATTATCCCACAAGAATGAAAGAGTTCTCCATCTATTCATAATTTATTCTAGTCCTGCTGCTGATTTTGGCAGTTCAGCCATTAGACACAGTCAGACAATAAAAGCTCACAGGATGGTGCCTATCTGTTGAGTTTAGCTCTTTTGCAATCGAGGCAGCAATATTCTTTTGTTAAGTAGGGCCAAATTTTGTGTACTGTGCAAACATGTTTTTAGGTCATCTATGTGCATTACCTGCTGTTGAAACAAATATAATCTATATATAACCAGTGACAGAATCTAGCATTTTATCTCCAAATAATATATGTGCACTGAGCTTCAGAACCATGTTTATATATGAGATAATAAGCAAAATACAATCCATTTTTAAAAGATTAAAGGTATTACAACCCTTACATATTTTAGCATTTCGTCCTTGTAATCACAATTATAGTCACAGGTCCAAATGAAAATTAACTGTATTAACTGACATGCTGACTAGAAGCTGACAGAAGTTATCAGTTAGTTATCAGTCAGTCTGATATGCACAGAGGTTAACACTGCACTATTGTGCTGTTGATCAGTCTGCATTTCCAGTTCCTTTTTTATCAAAGAATTTATAGGGAACTTTTGACAGACAGTTCAACCAATTCTAATTGGTAATGCCCATTTTCACCTCTAAAAGTGAATATCCCATGGTTTTGGTCTTGGTCCATGGACAATTTTTAGGCAGCTTTCCCAATTCCCTTGCTGACAATGCTGACACAACCCCTCTTGTTTTCCCTTTTGCAGAAGTTAAAAGTACTTCTAGTACTACTCAGCCTGACAGGTACAAGACAAAGCCGGAATGCCTGATTCATCGCAGTAAACTGGGACATAAAATCATAGAATGGTTTGGGTTGGAAAGGACCTTCAGATCATCTAGTTTCAACACCTATGCTGTGGGCAGGATGCCACACCTGAGACCACATCACCCAAGACTCTATCCAGCCTGGCCTTGACCACTGCCAGGGATGGAGCATTCACAACTTCCTTGGGCAACCCATTCCAGTGCCTCACCACTCTCACAGTAAAGAACTCGTTCTTTACATCTAACTTGAACTTCCCTGTCTAAGTTTGAACCCATTGCCCCTTGTCCTATTGCAACAGCCCCTGATGAAGAGCCCCTCTCCATTATCCTTGTAGGCCCCTTCAGATATTAGAAGGCTGCTATAAGGTCTCTCTGAAGCCTTCTCTTCTCCAGGCTGAACAGCCACAACTTTCTCAGCCTCTCCTCATACAGGAGGTGCTCCAGTCCCCTGATCATCCTCATGGCCTCCTCTGGACTTGTTCCAACAGTTCCATGTCCTTCTTATGCTGAGGACATCAGAACTGTACAGAATACTCCAAGTGGAATCTCACAAGAGCAGAGTAGAGGGGCAGGATCAGCTCCTTCGACCTGCTGGTCACTCTCCTCTTGATGCAGCCCAGGATACGGTTGGCTTTCTGGGCTGTGAGCGCACACTGAAGCCGGCTCACATTTAGTTTCTTGTCAACCAATGCCCCCAAGTCTTTCTCCACAGGGCTGCTCTGAATCACTTGTCCACACAACTTGTGGCTGTGCCTGGGATGGTGATGCCCAACATGATTACAAGCAGTGGGAACACAAAACCTTGCACGTGAATGCTACTTCCCATTTTTCTTAAAAGATACCGATCCCTTTCAACACTAAATTCAGAAATGCAACTTCTCTTGACTTTTTACACATACTTTAAAGTGCTTTAGAAATGCAGAAGGTACAGGCTTGCAAAATGCATTAAACTTCCACACACAATATTTCGCGGGAGAAAATGACTAGCATTTTTGCTGGGACTTTTACTGAGCAAGGCTAACCCCACTGTGATAAAATCTCATGGCAGTAAGAAAGATTCAGGTTAGGCATTTGGGCATTTTTTTTAATGACAGGGGTAGTGAGGCACTAGACAGATTGCCCGAGGACATTGTTGAATATCCATCCCCAGAAATCTTTGAAAAACTACAGTTATACCTGATCCCATCTTGGGGCAGCCAGTTGAACTAGATGAGGACACCTCCGTCTTTATTCCCATCAAATACTCTGTTCTGCAATTTACTATGAGAAATATCAGCAGAGCAAACTCCCTCAGCCTGACTGAAGCATGTCCATTCCATCTGACAAGATGCTGTGGACAGTGGCATGGAATTCAGTGCAACAGTGGTTGCGATCACATACAGACATCTCGAGCAGCCATGCAGGAGCTCGAAGCCACATCAGCCAGGGTGGATTGCCTCTATTGGCAGATCTTCACCCTGATAAGCATGAGATACAAGCCAAAGGGACAGACAAACTCAGTATCAAATAGGGAGAAAGGATTGCCTGTAGATTTTGTAAGAAAAACACTGACAAATTATTTGCAAACACGTGGTCATTCTGCACTTTCTGCACAGCTAGAGTGCAAGACATATCTAGATTTTGGCTTTTTCTCATCAGCTTCCTGCAGGCTTCATTCCAACATGGATTATAGAATTGAAGAGGAACAGCAGGCTGGGAGACATCTATTAGGACTGAAGAGCAACAATCAGATTTTTCAGAGGAAGCATAAGAAATGCTTCATAGGATGCCAGTAATGAGCAGGAAGCCTGCACCATACTGCAAGTTCTTCAAAACAGTGTCCAGAAAGTGCTTATTGCATAACTTTTCTATTACAATTAAATATAATCATGATGATGGCAAGACAGTGTTTAATTTTAGCACCACTAGATAAAATACAGTTGACAAGTGGTCACTCTCATGTTGAGAATATTTAGTTTTCTTTATAATTTGAAACACTGTGTATAGTTCCTACTGATTATGTATTTATATCCTGAACAGATAGATTTCTTTATCATCCTAACTGGTCATCTCAGCAAGGACACTAAGATTTGAAGAACCCTAAATAATTAAATATTAGGACAAATGAGTATCACCTGGGGAGGTTGTCATTTCCACTCAAAGTATAATATAATTTAAAAAAAAAATCATGTTGGAGTGTATTTCATATGGGCTGAAAAAGAGAAGAAAGGAAATATTGCCTAATCCCCATGCTGCTGAAAAAGGGAGACAGATAAGAAATATCAGCAAATTTACACTGCCAAGGCAAACACTTTAACAAAGCCTATGATGCATGGCCAAAGAATTATTTATTAAAACCAAAGATCCTCTATATGAATATGGTATCTAACATCTAAATATTAAACATAGTCTGGTTTGAATACAGTATCTAATCTATGGCAGGCACCAAGGAGTTTCTTTTCCAAGGCAGGATTTCTGACCTGTCCGATGACTGTTCCTAAGATAAAAGACTGGATAGTCAAAGAAGGATTAGAGTCACATTTCATGAAAACAGAAGGAATTTCTCAACACTAGCAGAATGCATCTTGTATGACCAAGTACAGCAGTACAGCTCTGCCATGAAAGACTCATGAATCCACAGAATGTGGCTCCTTCTCTGACTCCTTGCTCTGATCTCTTTGCTATTTGCACCAGCAATTAAACTTAAAAAAATGCATTTTAATAAAATGTCAGAAAACAAACATCTTTCAGTGTCCTGTATGCACTTTGTGAGGCCTGTAACCTTCCTGTTGTCAAGGTCAGCGGCCTCATTAGCGTTGCAGCGGCTGAGCTGTAGTGAATAAGCCAAGTTCACAAAGCCTTTTAGAAATGCAGCTGGCTACAGCACTTCAACACTTAAAAAAGAAAAATAAAAAATGAGGCTGCTCAATAATTACTGCTCCCTCAGTAAAGCAGCTATGAATTATTTTAAACAGGTTAGAGTGCACTCAACCTAAACATTTATTTTTGCTTCATTCCTTTTGAAGCCTCTAGAGGTTGTGCTGTTGAACACAGTGGGTTTCTCTATTTTAGACTAAAAAAATAGCGGGGGGGGGGGGGGGATCAAGGAAACATGTCATTTCTTGTAGACTAACTGCCTAAATTCCTTAGTTGGGCAAATAAGAAATAAAGCTGTGTACTTTTGGTTTTGGAATTACAATATTTAGTATGAACACTTCTGACTGTGATATTGATATATTAAGCTATATATGGACAATGAATAGAGATACATAACCTTCACTAGAAATTATGTAAATCCAAGTAAGTGAGCAAAATCTGGTGACAGCTGATGCCATGAAAGTGCAGAGTTGCAAAAAAAGTATTTAAAAGATGGAAGGAGATGGATGTAGAGACCTGGCCTGATGGAGCAAAGTCTGCTTTACATATTTGGGACTTTTTTTCTTATGATTTTGTACTGTAATCTACATGGATGCAAACTGTACAAATATTCCAGTTTTTCTCAGGTAGACTTTACATCACAGTTTTCTGCTATCTTTTTCTTTCTCAAAAAGTTCAGTATTTAAAACCATGAACATTCCAATCTTGTTCTGCAAAAGATTGTCCACATTGGATCAAATTTTTTGGTGTTGCCCCCCCCCCCCCCCCAACAATAATCAAGCAAATTAAATTCAGCTTTAGTGTACTCTAGCTATGCTTTCTTTATAGTAAAGTTTGCCTCAAAGCTTTCCATGTCTCTGGCTTGGGGCTGAGCCATACTCCAGATCTATGGCAGACTGACTCAGGTGAGGCGATGCCTTTCTCTGAAGAAACTCTGCACTTGCCATTCTGCTGACTCAGCAAGGCTGCGAGTCCTAAAATTCAATATTATGCAAGGGAATATATCACTTCACAGAAACATTTTAATAAGAGTTTTAGAAAAAGGCTATTAAACTAAGGTTCTGAGAAAAACAAAACAGAGACAAGAAGACAAAGCTATGACATACAGAAGTTATCTTTAAATTTACTATTTCATCGTATGCTTAGACATTATTCTGCTGCGACAATATATTGAACCTTTCCTGTTATTAATTCATGTACTTTAACAATGACAGTGGTTATTTGCTATAATTATATATACACATACAAATGAACTGAGATAGGAATTTTCTCCTTTTTTTTCAGTTTGAAGTCTTAAAGCTTGTATAGCTTTCAATTTTCCAAAGACTGAGCTTTCAGCACTTTCTGCAGTAAGCATTCCTATCAGGAAAGGCTCAGAAAATGAGGGACTGAGTTATCTTTTAATGTCAGACCGGTTTCTGTGGGCAAAACAGGTTAGTCTAGGGTCCAGTAAAGAATTATTGTGTAAATCTCACAAAGAAGGAGTATGCAGATGCTCCAGCTCACACTGCCAAGTGCATATGCTTCACCAAGAAGGGGAAAAGGAATGATGTCCTATAAGACAAAGAACAATTGTACAGGAGACATCTGAGTGTGCTTCAATAGAAGCTAGCTGCATGTTGTCCAGCCATACTTATGTGTCAGGAAGATATTTAATACCTTACATGATTTCAAAAGATCATTTGCTGAATTTCGTATTGGATAAATTTCAGTCTTTTTTTAATTCTTGTGAGAGAAAACACAGTTATGTCCCTGAAACACAGGAATGGGAGTATAGACATCAGAAAATTCATACTGGCTGTGCCTCAGTGGTTTTGTGAAAGGACAATCATGCACATCATAGATGAAGCGAGAGCAGTTGTTCTTAAGGTATCAGATTCATATGAGCTTCCACTATAGTAAAAGTTTTGCTTCTTTCCATCATCACATAGCATATTAGCTCAAAGGATGCATGGCACAGAATCCTGATAAAATCACACTGGTTTCTTAGGTGTTAGGTATTAGGTTTGCCAAACACTAACCCACAAACTTGAGATAGAATTAATTTCTTCTGCCAAAGCACTTAATCTAAATGCTGCCACAATTTAATAAGGGAAATGTTGATTTGAAGGTTGCCCAGAAAAAGGATACACACAAATATTTATTCCATTAATCTAAAAGACACCAATATTACAAAGTTATTCCAATAAAATACTTGCCAACTGTGCAACCGTTTCCCCTTCTCTCCTCCCTCCCTCTCCCCCTTCCCCCCAGTGAGGTGCATGGAATCAGTAGAAAAAATCCTCCCAGCCCAGCATGGAACATCAAGTAAGAAAATATGAAATCTTTAATTACAAAATTCCTCCTTCAGCATTTTGCTGAAATTATTAAGGGATTTCTGTGAACTGCAGTTGTTTTCTTTGGCATGCAAGTTGAATCTGGAGGCTTTACACTCCTTGATAGAAGTGGCTGTTGAAAATAGGGCAGAAATAATGAGGACTAAAGCCCACAAGTTGTGGCAGGCCTTTTCACTGAAAACTGAAAGGGGGAGGCAGGGAACTTCTTATGAGTAATGTGTTTCTCATGTTTTGGAGTAAAAGAAATAATAGAGAGATGCTTGGAAATGCCATGAAAGATCTCATCAGAACTGTGAAAGCCACATAGCACTCTATTTGGGCACACAAAAGAAAAAGGTTAGTTGAAAAGAAATAAAATTCTGCAAAACTTGGGTCCAATGTTGCAGTATCCAAGAGCACAACCCAGAATATATGTTTTTTAGTACTGCCTGGTTGCTAATTCCAGCACACTGAGAGGTGCACACAACCCCTGTGACATATATACACCAAGACAGCAGCAGGCAATGGTCCATGAACATGAGCAGAAGCTGGGAATCAAATGTAGTTCTGCTCCTGCAGGGTCTCTATATGAGTCCAAATCACAGGGCTTCAGATTCTTGTTTTATCTTTGCTTCTGCCCATGCACTACCTTTATCATACGAATGGAGTCTACTCTTCCTTTATCCCCTCTCCCACCCAGCTCCACCTCCCAGCATCATCTCCTCAGAATACCCTTAGCCTGAAATTTAGGATACTGTCTTGGGAAGAGGAACCACAGCTCAGAACCACTTTTACAGTTATCACCTCCCACCATTTTTGCCACCTTTAGCTGAAACTTAATGGAAATGAATTAAGCTACTGCTGTTCTGAGGATTACCCATAGGCCTTCAACTGTGGTTTTTCAGACTTCTGGAGGATGATGATTTGGGAAGTTCTTTTTATTTTCTTGTATTTTTAAAAGGAAAATTTGTCTTTCCATTATTTCCCTGCATCACAAAGAGCAGCATAACTGGAAAGCCTGTAGTGTGATCACTGAGAATTAAAATCAAACATAGCAGAGAATAAGAAGAGATCTAATAATAATAAGATACAGAAATGGAAGCACTGGCAGGTGGGCAGAGAGTCAATTCTTGAATAGTGACTACTGTTAGGTCAGCGTCTTTCTTGAGGTCCCTGCTCCAACCTAACAGCTCTCCTGCCTGCAAACAGTGGACTGTGTCTGAAAATGTTTTTGCTAGAAGATGGGAAATCAGTGACACCAAGCCCAGTGACATGGGCTCAGTGATATCAAGCAGACAGGCAGCGAGCAGCAGCAGCCCTTTCAGGAGCATGTGTCAGAAACAGCAGAAGACAGCACTTCATCTGCTTGGCTCTGCGAGCCCTATCTCCATGGAGAGGAAACCAGTCACTTTCTAAGATTAAAGCCACCCCTGCTTAGTATTCTCTGTGCATGCTTTGAGGAATACACATACAAAATGGCAAATTCCACATGCTGAATTGACTTGTCCCTTTTCAAAAATAAGGATACTATGAACTGTGTGCATGCTGATAGTACTTGCGGAAAGCAGAGATATCACCAGAGACCACTGGGATGTTCAGACATGCACCAAGCCACAGTCAGAGGAGCACCTGGCCAGGCAAGGGAGCGTTTGGTGGTCTATACCTCCTAGGGTACTTTTCCTCCCAGGTTCAGGATGCACACATATGAAAAGGTTACAGATGCAGAGCAAAGCACCTGCAGGTCCTGGTACTCTGTAAGAACATCTAGCAATTTCAGTCTTCATTCTGTCCCCACACTTGCTGGCAGCAGAATCACTCCAAAACACAGCACTAGCAGTCTCCATCAAGACTAAGGACAACAGCAGGCAATGCGCTGCTCTGTGAACTTTCCACTGTTAACCAAACCAGCACAAAGCAGCACTGTCAACATGGGGTTAAGCGTTTCTCCCCCTATTCTCCCAAAATGTCAGCTTACCCCATAATTGTCATTTCTATGAAGCCTGCAACTTAAGAGTTCAGTGCTATCCATGGTACAGTAGAGGTCAAATCTCTCCCAGAACGATTTTCTTACTACTTGAACTAAATGACCACTCTCTGTTTCCCTTTACTGGCTGCCCTTTTATTGATGAGAAAGAAAACTCATTTTTAGAGTGACAAGAGAACTATTTTTCTCCCATTTATTGTAGTATCAACCTGAAGAAACTATTGACATCAATAATGTTGAACATCATGAGAGAGAAAATCAGGCCCCAGCGGTTCACAGAGGATTTAAAGGGATCACTAGTTCAGAAAAGATATAATGCAATTTTCTATGACACCACAATTGTACCTTTCTACCAGCAAGGCAAGCTTCTCTTTCAAGAATGGATTTCAAAATGTCTTTAAAAAGTCAGTATAGCTCAGCCGTCTCCTGGTGAGTGCTCGTTAGCAGGTAGTTTAGGTTAAGCAAATGAGCTAGAAGAAATCGGTTTGTCTTCTCATCTCCAATTTCAAGAAAGGCCATTTAATTAAAGTCCACCTTGTGAGGTGCTGGGCTGTCTGTAATGCTGAAATCTGCTTATTTGTACAAAATCCTGCTGATAGAGCTCATATGTTTAAGCAAAACCAGTTCACTGGAACATTTTTTAAACTAGTGTTCATACACAGAATTATTCCATGAGAAAAAAGTGATTTTTCTGGTTGACAGAGTACATTTCAACTCATTCCTGAACTGCAGAGTCTACAATAGATACTGCCCAGAAACAATGAAAAAATCCAAAGGATTCTAGCGTGACATGCTGAAATAAACCCAGACCTTCAAGAGCTGACATTAGTTATGGGTATTGTGAACAGCTGTCACATAAATCATTCCCAATCTTTGGTCTTTAGTCCCACATTTTGTTCCTTTCTAGCTATTATTTTTGCTCGTTGTTCAAATTCCTCATAATAAAATCAAACAAACACATCTTTTTTCTTATCTAAGGCAATAAATTTCTTGGCCTCTTGCTATGCATCTCAGCTGCCATGTCACCACTTCATTTAACTTCACTCAGCCATGTAAGAAATCTAAGACTGTTAAAGTCATCTTAAAATATTTACTGGAGGTTATATATTTATTATTATATTATATAATGGTCTATATCATATATTGCACATATTATACAGAGTATATGTATATTATATATAACATATGTATATGTATGTATATTATATAGCATATCTGATATAGACCATTATCTAACAATATAATTTATATGACATAATAATGCTTTATAATTAATGTATCATACAGATATAATTAAAAATACAATTATATTTTTGTTAATCTCATTGATTTTTAACAATCTGTTCATATCATATCAATTTCATAAAATATTTTCTGTGCACAAGGCATTTGCCTTAAAAAAAAAACAAAAAAGAAATATTAAAAGCCTTCTAATTTATTGGCATTTATTAGCAATGCACTTTGGCTATCCATTAAATATTCAAAGAATCATAGAATCATAGAATAGTTAGTTTTGGAAAGGACCTTAAGATCACCTAGTTCCAACCCCCCTGCCATGGGCAGGGACACCTTACGCTAAATCATATCACCCAAGGACTCATCCAACCTGGCCTTGAACACTGCCAGGGATGGAGCATTCACAACCTCCCTGGGCAACCTATTCCAGTGCCTCACCTCCCTCACAGGAAAGAATTTCCTTCTTATATCCAATCTAAACTTCCCCTGTTTAAGTTTTAACCCGTTACCCCTTGTCCTGTCACTACAGTCCCTAATGAAGAGTCCCTGCCCAGCATCCCTATAGGTCCCCTTCAGATACTGGAAGGCTGCTATGAGGTCTCCACGCAGCCTTCTCTTCTCCAGGCTGAACAGCCCCAACTTCCTCAGCCTCTCTTCATACGGGAGGTGCTCCAGTCCCCTCATCATCCTCGTGGCCCTTCTCTGGACTTGTTCCAACAGTTCCATGTCCTTTTTATGTTGAGGACACCAGAACTGCACACAATACTCCAGGGGAGGTCTCATGAGAGCAGAGTAGAGGGGCAGGATCACCTCCTTCGACCTGCTGGTCATGCTCCTTTTGATGCAGCCCAGGATACGGTTGGTTTTCTGGGCTGCAAGCGGACACTGAAGCCGGCTCATGTTCATTTTCTCATTGACCAGCACCCCCAAGTCCTTCTCCATAGGACTGCTCTGAATCTCTTCTCTGCCCAACCTGTAGCTGTGCCTGGGATTGCTCCGACCCAGGCGCAGGACCTTGCACTTGGCATGGTTAAACCTCATGAGGTTGGCATCAGCCCACTTTAAAAATCATTTCCACAACTCATATCGTAATATTACTTGGCTCCATGACTGGCAAACTGGAATTCCTTTAAAAATTCTGACCATGCAGATCAGGGTGCTGACACTAAATCTTTTCAGTTGCATCATATCTCTACAGATAAACAGGCCTATCTATAGCAGGGGGAATTATGCTCTGGATCTTCACTGGAGTGTAGAATATAGTTTCTTGACATATCTTTTGGGGGATATTTTTAAGCTTGGTCATAATCAATGATACTTTTACAGCACAGAGCTGCAAAACAAAGTGCAAATCTGCAGCCATCTCCAGCACTCCAATTAGTGAGACTCATTATGTAAAAGTGGATATTCCAGCAGAATTTCTGTTTTATTTATGGTGCCAAGCTCGACCCAAAGAAATCAGATCCCTTTGGTTTTTTCTTCTTTAACAACAGAATTTAGCTACTCATGCACAGAGAAAAAAAATCAAAACATTAACAAAACACCGTTTACCTTTCAGGACATTGTTTGCCCTGAAGTGTACAAAACCACTTGGAGCACTAGATCATTCACCAAAATTATTTCAATGAGTTTAGTTGTACAAAACCCACTGATCTTATTAGGTTTTCTTTTTTTCCATGCTGTGGAGCTTTTCATTAGTCAATGTGCCGGGACAAAAAGTATCTATCTCCGTCGATCCATGTATAAGCCTGCTTGATCCTGCCAAAGGGAGCATAAATATCCTATCACTCAAGAATGAGAACAAGTGGTAAAAATAATAAAAAGGAAAGCCTGCTCTAATAACAGAGGACAATGGACTAAACGCTTTCTTCCAGCACTTTCAACAAAAGTCGTGAAACACTTTAATTTCATATTACTTCTCTGAAAAAGGAGCCTCTCCTTTTAAACCTGAGACTTCATAATGCCTCACCAAAGGGAAGCGCAGGCCAGTATTCCCCAGGCAAGCACCTGCTGCAGCAGTTCTCACATCCTCTCACCTCAGGATATGGCACAAGTCTGTCACACCCCCTCTGACAGCCTCTAGTTTAGCCATTCCTCCCCATATATACATGCACACATACTCCTTCCTGCCCAGCTTACAGGTAGCACTCAACAGTGGCACTAGATATTTATGCTTAGGCAACTAAATTCTCATTTAATGGGCTTGAGGGTTGGCCAAGCTATCCTCTGGCTCTGCATTAACTAAATCTCTATTTATTATAGTGGAATCCTTATATATTTAATTTGTACATGCATACAAGTTGACACTTATATGTAAGTGCCTTAACATCTGAACTGAATCCCAGTATGCGTTCTTAGGTGTAAAGCTTTGGACAAAGTAGTCTCATCATTAACTCAACTTATACCTTTGAGGTCCTAGACAAAAGCATGATTCAGCTTTAATTATGCTATTTTTGCAACGTGTTTTGAAATAATTTGAAGGCAGAATACTTCTTGGTTTTAGTGTTAGGAAACAGGCTGCAAACTCAGAAAAGAAATGAAGATCCAAGCCAAAAGTAAAGGGTTCACTATTCCTTTGTGAGACAGATGTGTTAAGAAAATAAACAACAATATTTGATGGTAATGAACAACTAGCAGAAAATGGTCAGATTTCCCATCCTCTCTGGTACAAGTTGTAGGAGACCAGCTGTGAGCACCTGAGCTCCTCTCCTGAAGGGTACTGTTGTTCCTTGTCCTTGCTGCAGCTCATCAAGGTACCTTCAGGAGGCTAAAATGCGAATGTGCTGTAACCTCCTCTGGCCCTCCTTTCAAAATGCCACCTGGTGTAGCATCAGCAAGTCAGACTACAACTTACATGCTGTCTGCTTTAGCTCTTTCCTGATGAAACCAATTTAAAGATCAAGCCCCAGCCTGTCAATGAAACCCAAAATAAAAGGTATGATTATTGGGCAGAAACAGCAGCTGCTGTGAATTAGCCAAGAGGACTAGCCTTTGGCCCTGGTGCTATTTATGTTTGTGCGGAGTCCAGAGGGTGACGCCAGTGGAGCCAGTCCTTGCCTACCACAGACGCCTAGGGAAGCACAGCCCAGACTTACATGTTTAGATCTGACCAGTCTGGCAGAATGCTTCCCATGGCAGGACTGTTCTCCTCTAAAAATTTTCATCTCCTTTCCTTATGTAAGTTGATTAAAGAAACCGTGATTCACTTGAGTTTTGTTCCACTGTAAATAAAACCAAAGCCTTAACCACAAACACTTTACATGTGCTATTTAGCAGTGTCTAAGCTGTATCTCCAGTCCGTTATGGCTGTTTGCAACTAATCCAAGATTCATTTATTACCATTCCATGTGCCTAACACTATCCTGCTGATCTATAGAAAAAATATACATAGTAAGCAACAACTGAATATTATAAAAGGCTCCCACTTTTGCTGTTTAATGCATTATCTGACTCATATATCTTCGGATTACCACAAGGTTTCTGGAAATTAAAGTGCGGGAACGTGACTTGCATGGTACACAAGATTTTCTGGTAGGCTTACAAGGTATCAAAGGATCAGCTCAAATTTGTGTAAGATGTAGGTCTAATAAGTGGGAAAATGGGTGTCTGGTTGTTTAACTGCTTACAGCTGGCGCATGCATGCTCTCATTTCATGTACAAGCACTTTTAATACTGCTGTCGCAGGCTGAGAGAGTTGGGGTTGTTCAGCCAGCTCTGAGACCTTAGAGCAGCTCCCAGTGCCTAAAGGGGGCCTACAAGAAAGCTGGAGAAGGACTTTTTACAAGGGCATGTAGTGATCGGACAAGTGGGAATGGCTTTAAACCAAAAGAGGGTAGATTTAGATTAGATATTAGGATGAAGTTTTTTCCTGTGAGGGTGGTGAGGCCCTGGCACAGGTTGCCCAGAGAAGCTGTGGCTGCCCCATCCCTGGCAGTGTTCAAGGCCAGGTTGGATGGGGCTTTGAGCAGCCTGGTCTAGTGGAAGGTGTCCCTGCCCATGGCAGAGGGGGTGGAACTAAATGAGCTTTAAGGTCCTTTCCAAGCCAAACCATTCTATGATAAGAAAATATTTCTGCTTTTTTATTCTTTCAGGGTAATGTTAAAGTCAAACAAACAAGACACAAAGAAAACTTTTAGCACTTCATCATTCCATAAATGAGACTTAAGCAGACCTTGAATTTCAGTCTCAGAAGCCAAAGTGTGAAGCAGAAAATTCCCAGGGCAAGAGGCTTCAGCACCACAGCCTGCAGTCCTATCACCCACTGCTGCCATCTCTGCACATCATGTAGCAACGTGTCAGATGTGCACAAGGGAGTTGCCCTAAGCCCTACAAAACCCCTTTAACTGAACAGATAAACTATGTTCAAGCACAAGTGAGGTTCAGTTTATTTTGTAAGCAACTGTCAACCTAAAGACAGCACTGCGGTCAAAGGTAAAGGATTCATTGCACTGCAATTTGAAATGTTTGTGGAATAACCTCAACAGAGGCATTGACTGATACAGTTTCCATCCTCCTTTTTATTTAGATTTTGTCACTAATTAATTAGAAATAAGCAACATCAGAATTACTCAATACACTCTTTTCTTAAAAAGACATGATTAAATAAAGCATTTAGTATATCAACATGAACATCACAGACATAACACATTGCATTTCAAGCAAATGCAGGACAAGGTAAAATTTTCAAAAGCATGCAAGTCTCACAGAGATCTTATAGGGCCAGTTAGGAAATGCAACTGGAGTTCCTAAAATTATGAGTGGCAATTTCCCATTTCCCAAGGGATCTCACACCACACCAAATAACTTCATTAAAGACAAATAAAAAGGATACAGAGATTGGAATTTGTCACTTTGGGAAACCACTCTGACAAGTGTGTAACTTACTGCTTCACTGTGGAAAATTTTGACCAAGGTTGACCTGAAAGTAATGTTTTGAAACAAAATCTTGGCTTATTTCAATGGCAGGCTTAATGGGCAGGTCTGGGGAGAAGCAGGATGGTGTACATAAGAGGAACTGAAAAACTTTCCCCTTTTAGTTACTAGGGCTATCTATGAGGGACAGACATTAAAATACATAAAATTCATAGCTCCTACCTAAAAATCTGGAAGACTTTTCAAAAGAAGTCATAATTCTTCTGATGTTATCTTTCGAGAAATCTTAGAACTCTGGGCAAACTCCAGACAGGTGGATGTCAACAACAGTCAGGTACTGATGAAGAAAGATAACATGTAGGCTAACTGCTTCAGAGTAACATAGATAATTTGTATGGTGGTTTTTAATCAACATTTAATTGAGTACATGCTTGGAACTTTTCAGGTCAATTTGAACACTTCTAGAATTTGTGGATCCCCTTTTCCCATACTGTCTAGTATATTGTTATCTTCAGATATGAAATAATTTATTTTTAAGTTACTAAAACAAACCTTATAAACACAAATTTGTTCTTGGCAATTATGTTGACTACAGGACAATTTTAGCAGTAACCTGTGGCAGTGGTTACTTAATTCACTCTGACAAGGGGGAAAAAAATGATGCGGCTGAATTTTACCACACTTATGTAAGGTTGCCATGGTGTCTCTACTCCCTGAAAGCCAGATCTGGGGGAGGGCTCTCATCCCAAACATACCATCAGTCCAAACCTACTTGGCTGTCATCACTTTCAGTCTCTGTCAATAACTAGTAATAAGGTGCTTTCATAATTCTCCTTTCCATGTTTATATAAAACATATTTCTGATGTGTATGATATCAAGGGTTGTGCACTAAGGTTTATACCACTCCTTAAAAGTCTGCAAAGAACACTTAATTCTCAACAGATAAATGATCTATTTATTGTCAAGTATCAAGCTACTCATTCGATGTTGTCTTTAACAAGTGTTTTGTTTACTGTCTGGCCAAGTGCTAACTCTGCCTGATATGCCCTGGGGATATCAGCATTTCCAAATCCAACTCTTTGGAATATGGCTTAAAATGCTTTTCCTATAGAAGACAACCAGGTGAATACATTTGATTTTGAATGGAATCCCCAGAGAAAAGGGCCAAAATGTAGAGGCATGATCTCAGATGACATTCTGATGTTTCAAATGCAATTGTGAAGGTAGATGTTTTAAATATCTGTGCTCCAGCTGGCAGAGCTGCACGAGTGTCAATAGCACTTTGGCCAGTGGACCGTAGGACACCTTGAAATTACTAAGCAAATTAGCAGTAACTGGAAACGCATGGGGATTTCTTCTGTATCCTTGTTCCAAACATAGTACTTCTCAGATCTTATATTTTAGCACGATAATTGGTATATTTTGCTTTTACTTATAATCTCCCCATTTTCCAAAGCATTATCAAAGCACCTGACAGGCCAGAGAGATTGTATTCACACAAGGAGGCAGCACCAGACAGGGTGACTGGTTCACCTCTGCAGTGTGCAGGGTGCCAGGACAGGCTCAGGGTACTCTGGACAATGCAGAGACCTTTCAGAGCTAACAACAGAGACTGTCAGATGAGACAGTCTTTCCTATGTCTCTTTCCTATGGGCCATTTGCTGACCAGTGCACTCTTCACCATAAGAATTTTAGAAAAAACCTTTATATTTCAACCTTATATTTCAAAAAACCTTGCATTTCAAATTCCTTTACATTTCAACAGCTATCAAATCCTGGTTTAGGCTTTTTATCCCCAGCTACTCAAAATCATAAGAAGTAAGTTAAAGTGTTTGGGTGACTAGCTTAAAAGCATGATATTTTCAAAACAGTACTTTGTTTCTTGTCTTTCTTATACTTGTCATCTGAATTTTGAGACTTGTGACATAGAGTTGAAACTTTTTCCCTGCAAGAGCTTTCTTTAATGTCATGTAATCATGTGGGTACAAGTTTTGAGTTGGTGCATTAAAGGTATGCCATTAAAACAGAAGTAGCGGGGAGGGGGGTTTTCTTTGGTTTGAAAGTTTTCAGCAGTGATAAATCTCTCTAAATCCTATTTCTGAATGAATGCCTGTTTAAAATTAGTGTTGTTCAATGGTACCACAAAACATTGTGAAAGCCCTGTGGACTCCTAACCCTTCCTTTTGGTGGGAGTTCTTACATGCAGTTTAAACATAAGCAATACTAAACACATCTATGTTGCAACTTCCAAAGTGCTGTTTTTTTCTTTATGCTAACTTTTGCTTTCTGCAATATGTTATAAAAGAAACATTCTTCCTGTATATCTCACAGAATTTTGATTTTCTGTTCTTTCTTGGTGCTTTCCTTAACTGAAATTAAAGAAGCTATAGCCTGCAAAGCATTATTTGTTTCTTGTTCATGAAAACGTAATGCCCTTCTAGGCTATCTCAGTGGGGTGCACTGTGACTGCAATGCACCAAAAGCCCTCTGAAATTAAAAATCAAATAAACAAACTGGGTTTACATTGAAAAAAACAATGGAAAATTCCTATTAATATGAGAGAGCGAGCTTGCAGAAAAGGTATGTTCCCTGTTCTTTGCCAAACTTCCCACTTTCTTTCTACTCAGCAAGAAAAATAGCCCTTTTCTTTGTTTTCCTGATCGGTGACCATGTTATCATAATGTTTCTTTGTTTTCTGCCATCATAAAATGTTACAAACAAGTAACTTAGAAAATTGGTAATACTGCAGCTGCTCCTTGCAATTGCTCTCACATCAGAATGTATCACTACTAGCCACATAACTAAGCCCCAGTGTTATAGTGGAAATAGCATTAGCCTGAAATTATTACAAAAGTTTTCAGGGTAAAAGGAACATTTTCATCTCCCACAGCTGAAATAAGTGTGATCACTGACTGTGACCAATAAAATAATAATCTCAACTTCATCTGTAAGCCTTTGGTAACATAACAGGCAACTCTATTCTATTTGCTTTTAAAATGCCGGCACAGACATCAGTCATAAATCAGGGCCCTTTTTCTACAAATATAGAACAAAAATTATAATCCTTGCATCTAAGTTCCCATGTTCTAAGTATAGGTATTACTTAGTGATGACAAATGTAAATTTGGCTTCCTATGTGCTTTGCACGACACTCTCTAAAATATGTAACTATGGCAGTGATATCAAGCTACATCTGTCTACAAAAGGAAGTCCCTAAGGTAGGAAATTAAACACCTCCAGATATTCTCTAAATGCCTACCAGCCCACCTGTGATTATTTCTGCAAGTTGAAAAAGAATGAAGACAAAACACACTACTTCCATTTCATTAAATGAGGAAAATTACCCCAAAATAAATTTAGATGACCAGAGGGGTTCAGAACATCCATCCCATTCCTTTAAGGGCTTGCTGGGTAAGCAAACCCCTCTTTTTTTGTTGTTATTGTTTTGGGGGTTTTGGAGTTTTTTACCAATGAGCATGTGTTACCTGAAGTGACCCATATGGAAATTCTCTACCTTTATAGAATGGTCCAATGGCTTGGAAAAGTCTCCAGAAGCCTCAAATTTGGAACACAATTTTACACAGTAGGTCAGGCCAAATCCTGTCACATCTCTGAAGGATTTGCAATAGCAATGGTACAGGTAAGAAACTCAGCACGAGGGCAAAAATATTTTATGCAACTGTGCATATCAGCATCTAAAGCTTTCTTCTACCTAACTGTTCTTGTGCAGCTAATCCAGTGCCTTAGAAAGCTTTAGTGCACTTGGATGTATAAAGGGAAGGTTTCTTATCTCTATAGTTTGCAATTAGCTCTCTCTTTTCTAAAGTCTTCTGCCTTAGTAAATTCACACCCTCAAAAAATTGAGTTTAAAATAGACATAAGATATAAAAACACTTGCTGAGATGCCAGGAATTAATCTGTGCTCAGAGTGTTTCTCACAAGAGGTTATCTCTTTGATCCTCCCCCTGACACCTGGTTGTGGCTAATACTTCAGCTACAGTGCGATACACAAAAGGAATGCAGGACCCAACATTCCCAAAGTTCCATAACAACAAAAATGCAGTCCACAAACACATTTTTGTTTAAATTGTTTGAATACTCACAAACATATTGTGGAAGCTGCTTTGTCTACAGGTAAGGACTGCAGAGAATGAGTTCCCAAAGATAAGCACCAGGAAAATTATAACTAAGTTCCTTCTGCAAGTCCTACTGTGTCTGCATGAGCTTCTTTTAGGAGTTACATCACCTCTGAGTGATGTTTTAATGCAGTGCTTGTCTTACTAGAATAACTTCCATTTCTACAGGCAGAGAAGTCACTTTTAATTAATCCCAGACATACAGATAAACCTGCTTAAAATGAAGTCATTCCCCACGTTTGGCAGTACGTTTCCCTGAATAATGATTGAGCTGCTCAGTGAGGGGCAGAAACCCACTGCATATTGGGGAAGTGGACCAAATATTGCATTACAATAATTAAACAGGTTCAATGAGCCCAGTATTCTAATTCAACAGAAAGTTCGATGCCAGTTTCCGTTGCAAGGTAGCTAAGAGCTTATCTTAGATACCTTAGCATGCCTGAAACAAGGCATCTGTGCTAGTAAACAAAATGAGTCCAGAGACAAAACCATGCAGTGAGCCTCACACTCAAAGAGAGAAGCTTTCTTCCAGTCCAAAACAGGGTCTTAGCTGCTGGGATGTGATGGTGTGGCCTGTGATGTTCCCTGAACTATACCTCAGTGTCATTTGGAAGACTTAGATGTCTGACTGTGTCCAGTCCTTGGAGAGTTTACTAACATAGATGTAGCTTATGTTTCTAACTTCAGGAAGCATATTTTTAATTGAATCCATTTGTTGATAAGTGTTTCTACAGAGCCACAGTACATGTTCAGGTCTTTGCTATTTTAAGGTGTCTTATGCCAAGAAGGATGTGCTGACTCTGAAATTGTGTTCAGGAATTGCCAACTACTACTTGATCTGGGTCAAAGAAAACATTCTAAGAATTTAAGTATCAGAAGACCTAGTTGCTATAGCCAGGAATACACTCTGGTATGGCGTAATTTATGAATATAGATGTAGCCAGAGACGCTGCTTTTATGCATACATATATGCTAATACTAGCTACAGGCAGTCAAACACTACAAAGGCAGGGCTTCGTTAAGTGATCTTGGTCCCTATGTTCAATTTCTACAGAAAAATTAGATTCAAGAATGAATTATATGAAAAAAAAAAACACTATAGAACATCATATTTTTCTGTACAGGGTACGTTCTCTAGCCAGGGCTTTGCATTAGCAACAATAAAATGACATAATTGGTCTTTTTTAAAGCTAAATATTTGTGTGTACATTAAAAAAATAGATGGTGTACATGATGTCTATCATAAGAAAACATTTTGAACACAGTAACATATAAAAAGAACATCTTAAGATTTGGAGGTGTCAAATCAAAGTGTAATGAAATCTCTGGGAAAACTGATACATACTGCAGTAAACGCAGGCACTAGCAGCAATTTTAAATATCCAGTAACTCTATCAGCTAAGTGGGAATTTCTCCAGACTTGAAGAAATGTGTTTGAGAGCCAAATTCAGTCCAAAGTAAACTGTTTTTATAATCGTGCCAAAATACCTGGTGTGAAGAGAATCAAAATATAGGATTTTCCTACTATTATTTGTTTAAAATAGCATTTGTTTAAAATATCATATACACTGAAGACAAAAGCAATATACATTGTCTCTGGTTTTGGCATATGCAGTTTTGTCTTGAGTTCTTACTAATTTTAATATAAAAAATACACAGTTTTTATGCCAAGCCTTTTTTATACACCATATCATATCAACCAACAGGAAAAAAAAAAGATATAAGTTACAGATTTTAAAATTTCTGTAATAAACATTGTGGACTGAGAAAGGGTCCTGAAAGAGTGATTGGATCATCTGACCCAGTAGAGTAGAACAGGTGAGAGCTTCTAAAATTAAGACATGAAATTGTATTTCAGAACTGCAGCATTTTAAACGTCACTCCTATAATCTACCATAAACCCTATTATAATATACTACAGCCTATCCTTCAAACACTGTGTAACCATTAAGGGAGTACTAGTCAGCTGTCCATGTTCAAAATTAGATGTATTGAGTAAAACTTTGGAGTGGTTTTTCCTGGCTCTAGCTCTCTTCAAGGGATGGAAAATGCTTCCTAGATGTGCAGATTTCATATAGCTGAAAAGTTTTATTGCAGGACAGAACTGTAATCCAAAATGGGTTTGACAAATTGGAGAAGTGGTCTGAAAACACAGGTACAAGTGCAGAATATTGCTTTTCTGAAGTAAAACTCATTTGCAAAAATACAGGTATGTATGTAATCAAGTACATACTCTCAAAAAAGGGTTTAGCACTGAAATCAACATTAAGATGAAAAATCAGAAGTGCCATGCTAGGGGAGGAAAGCTGTAGTGGCATCTATAAACAGAAATATGCCTCTAAAGACGTAAGGAAGTAATATTTCTGTTCTACTCTGCTTTGGTAAGACCTCATTGGACAGCTGTACCTAATTTGGGTGCCAGCATTACAGTAAAAGCATAACAACAAGCATGCAGTATAAAAGCTACCCACTACAGTTGCTCCACTGGGACACCTTTTTGAGTGTGGTATTTAACTATTTTTACAACCTTAATTTCATAGTGTTTGCATGGAAGCTGAAGAGGATGTGAATAACACTCACTGCAACAGTAATAATTTCTTGTGTCCACTGCTTTTTATGAGTGCAATAAATTGTATAAACATATAAACACTGCTCCCTGTCTTAAGTATTTCTCCAAACTTGAACTGAGTAGCAAATGTACTGCCTTCAGCAGGATAAGGCTAGAGATAAAAATGAAGCAGATCCAAAAATGCTTTCATTAGCCCAGAAACCCCAAATCCTCAAAAACTTTTGTTAGAAAATTCATCATTAACTAGATTGCAAGTCCTTCTCCTCAGATTAACTCACTTCACTTCAATTTTTTCCGTTGATATTTATATTGAAAATAGCAATAAAGAAATAATGCAGTTACTTTGAATCCTATTTCTGTCAAGAGAGACTTATCATTCTGCTTGCCAAATGAGCAAGTTTCTGATGTTTTTTTTCTTTGTTCAGGGCTCTGAAGCACTCTTGATCTGTGGAGCAGTGATAAGAGACTCCACATTCTTACTTTTTGTTGTGTAGACCTTTGACAGCTTGCAGAGAGAGGCAGTTACAATGAAAAGCATGTTAGCACACTGAGCATCTCTCTCCATTGTACTGTCTTGAACAAGCCATTTCAGTTCTCCATGCTGCAGTGTACCGATTTGTACAAAGGACAGACCATACTGTGTTGTTATGCAGGCACAAATGCTTGTGGCTTCAAACATTCAGTAATGTCATAAATTTCACTCAACAACTGCCAACTACTTCAGTAAAGGCCAACTGAAGCACTGAGAAGGAAACACATTCACTTTGTGTTTGAAATGTAAATACAGAGAAGTGTTAAGTTCTCTTCAGGTGAAGAGGAAGATTATTTCCCTCTCTCCCTCTTGGGAGTTTATAGATGCTTAGCATTTTTCAAGTTTTTGTCCAGTAATAGCACAAAAACTGTAAATACACGGCAGTGAGTGAGCGAGCGGCAGCATGAGTCTGAACTGCCAACAGGCTTAAACCACGACAGTTTCTGACCATCATGTGGTCCAATGCCCCTGCTCAAGCACACACAACTTACATCACTTACCCCTGTCCCATGCAATCTCCAGGCTTGGTCAGAAAGGGGAAACACTAAGACTCTTTGAAGTGCCCTGAGCTTAACCGTGGCCACAGTTCTTATATATAAATGAAGTATATATAAATCAAATACAGCCATATACTGGACTGTATAAGCAAAAGTATAGTCAGCAGGTCAAGGGTAAGTGGTTATTCTGCACTCAGCACTTCTGCAGCTGCACCTGAAATATCGTGATTTCACTTTTGGCCCCCAACACAACAGTGACAAGGACAAGTCAGAGAAAGCCCAGTGGAAGGTTACTTCATTGGTACTTCAATCCAAAGATCTGGAGCAACTGATGTACAAAGAAATGTTGAAGGAACTGCATTTGTTTAGCTTGGAGAAGAGAAGGCTGCAGGGGGAACTTAGTAAAAGTCTTCTTTCTCTGAAAGGAAATTTATAGTGAAAATGGAGCTACACTCTTTTCAGAGTTGCACATTGAATGGACAAGAGAGGATGCAAGCTGCAATAAGGGAAATTCCTAACACATATGAGGAAAAAAAAAACTCTGCAGTGAGGGTAACTTGAACAGGCTGCCAAGAGAAATTGTGTAATCTCCATCCTTGGAGATACTTAGAACTCAGCTAAAAACAGCCCTGAACAGAACCCATCTACCTTCAAAGATAGCTCTGCTTTGAGCAGGAATCTAAACTAGATAACCTTTGAATGTCACTTCCAAAGTGTGTTTTTCCATGAGGCTGATTTTAAATATTTACCATGAAAACAGGCACACATGTCTAACAATCATTTGTCTATTTACCTGCCAAGCAGCTACTATAGTACAGCATGAATGTCAATGCACAGGCACAAAGAACTTCAGAGGCAGGATCCTGCCTATGGCTCACAAAAAAGTGTTAGGCCTTGATAATTATTAAAACTCTATGAGTCCATCATAATTATAACCTACTGTTAACTGATACTATGCAAAATGTCTGACTAACAGTAGAAGTCTTTAAAATTAACTAGGACTGGACTAAAGACAAAATAAACAAGCTTTGCAGAATACTAACACTCAGGTTTTACAGGAAGAGAAATTTATGTCAGGGAGCAGCAAGAGATGAGGCCATTCCCTAAGGAAACATGAGCTAGGAGCCCAGGGAGACTGCACATCCAGCAGTGCCTCCAACTAACCAGGGCACAGTCTCAGAGCATCACTGCAGTGCTGGTAACAGGGTGTAAAGTCAGTCCCAGACAGTGAGGACATGAATCAGGTCCATGGTCCCTCCAGGGACTATCAGGAGATTAAGGACACAGTACTGGAGACAAGGCTGTATCAAAGGTCCAAGATCCACCCAGGAGGCAGGAGCAGAGACATGGCCTTTCCACAGCACAGCTGGGGCCAGGACTGGATGCCCAGACCTCAGGTGAAATGGAGCCCCCAGGCAATGGTTGGGATTAAGTTGAGCAGGGCCGATACTGCCTATTAGTGCTCTCAGAGCCCAGACAAACTCATGCTTTAAAGGTACATCTTGTCTAAAGCTATGTGGCTCCAGTCTGTAATTATCAAATCATGTTAAGTAAAAAAAAAAATGCTTGGTGGATCTGAAGGCCATTACCACAATGGTGAAATATATTTCTAACAACAGAAAAATAACAAGAGAGTGTGATCCTATTAAACAAACTTTCCTACTGCTCAGTAATAAATCAATGCATTACATCTAATATTGACAAGATTCCTAAATTCCTATGTTTGTAGTGGTATTTCACAAGTCAGACCTATTCACTATAATATCAGAAACTGACTGACATCTTGACTTTTTTTCTCCATTGCAGCTTGTGCACTGTGGTCACACAAAAGAAATTGAAAATGCCGTCTGGGCCAGATTCATTTCAGTAGAGTACACATATGATAAATTTGACCAGCTGTCATAGATTTCTCAACTTATTTTAGAGTAACTTCAACAATGTTATATAAGCTTCCCCAGAAATTGGAAACACTCCATCAATTGCTATACTTAATTCCAACAGATTAAATGTTGAGCACCAGCTCTGGCACTGGTTGGAAATGTGACTCTTACTGTATCCCCTACGCATGTCAAAAAAACACTTCACATATCATAGCAGCATCGTTCCTAGCAGTAGGAAGTAGGAAGTTCTTCCTACCCTCCATACTATATATAGATTTCCATATTCATCTGGTACCTGAATCTGGTCTTCCTTGAAAGCACCTTCACTTTTTATTCACTTTTATCCCTGAAATCTCTGTGCTATGAATTTCCATGACACAGCCCCAAACCCCTACCTTTAGGGATGGTTCCTAGATGCTACAAGATCAGCGACAGAGTCCTCCCAAGAAATCCTGAAAAATGAAAATTTGAATGAAAATTTGTTAGTTTGAGTCTATGCAGAACTTTTGCCATGAAAATAAAGCAATGCTTCCCACCATGAGATGAAGTTATTGCCTGTAAGGGTGAGCATATGGGTAATGAGCTAAGAACTGCTTGAAGTTTCTTTTAGCAAAGATCACAAACTGACCAAGTCTTCTATAGTTTAGCAAATAAAACCAGATTGTTGTTTCCTAGCTACTGAAAGCTCCTCTATGGCTTACTGTTATTATTGTTGTTACTGCCCCATGAACATGTATAGCCTACCACCAATTTTCATCTAGAAGCCAAGGAGGGAAGAAGTCTGTATTCACTGTAGGCACCAGCACTTCTGCTGAGTTTCTTCAGGTATCAGAGAACACACTGGTTCTAGAGCCCCATGTGCCACAACTGCACAAGACGATTCATCAGCTGTCTGAAGTATCTTGCCTCCATGTTCAGGCAGGAGCATGTTTATAATAAGCCCATGTGGCAGAGTTTCCAGCCCCACTATGGACCTCAGCACTGAGTTTAAAGCATGCCAGAAGCCCTCGCTCCTCTAGGAACATTGATGCTGCTGCTGCTGGTTTTCCTTCTGGGCTTCCAATACATAAACATGACATACATTCACTGAAGAAACTTTGCAGCAGTGCAATTGAAAGTTAGATTTTAACCATTTAATTAAGTTTCTTGACAACTGAAATCAGCATACTTTTTACAAAGTATTTTTTCAGTCGTGCTTCCTTCAGGACACTGGCTTTTCTCAGTGTGAGCACGTTATCATTCTGTGATACTGGTATGCTGGAATCCCGATTTCTACATTTATTTACAAGAGTGTTTGCAGTTTCCTGAGAACAGAACCCAAGGCACATGGCCGGACCACAGTTAATGATTTATCCTCCACTCTAACCTCCTTTCAACAAGTCCCTTTTCAAAGTGACACTTGCCATTCTCTGGTGGGGCATGTGTCTTTCCTGGATCCAGCCTCTCCCCTGCAGCCAAAGTTGGAGTTATTCTTTGACTTCCTTCCCTACAGAAGGAACAAAGATATCTTAATGCCCATGTCACTCAGCCTCCTTAATTTCTTTCTTCATTCCTTAGCAACTACTCTATTAAATTTAAGTTTTTGCCAGTACTGTAAAAATCTCTGCTTATCTTTTGGAGAATTTTGTGCTCTTAGCATCAGGGACTGTCTGGAAAACACAAGTGTACAAAAATGAATCAAACACATTATTATTCTTATTAGTCTCACAGAATCACAGCAACTACAAAAGACCCTAAATTCTTCTATTCCACCATCATACACCAAAGAAGGATCACCTGTTCCTGGATTATTCCTGGTAGACATCTCTCTAAACTATTCTTAAAGTTCTTCAAAGAAAGCGATGCCATAACCTTCCCTAGGCAGCTTTTCCATCCCTTTACTATTCATATTGTTATAAGCCTTCCATGGTGTATCACCTGAATTTTCTGATGTAATTTAAGCCCTTACATCATGTTGCATACATGTATACACAGAGAACAAGTAATTTATTTGACCTTTGCTGAAGACCTTTACTTATTTGAAGTTTGACAGTCATTTTGCTTGTCTTTTTCCCCTGACAATCCTCTCTTCTTTCATCTAAACAACTCTTGTTTGTCTAGTATTTCCCTGTAGGTTATATTTTCCAGACCTCTGGTCCTTTTTTGTGGATCTCCTCCTGAATTTCTTGTTTTCTTCTCCCACTAACTGGAAGCCTCTGCTTCTGCAGAAACTTCATTAACGCTGTGTAAAGACAAAGGATTACTTCCTATGTCTTGCAAGCTGTACTTCTCTTCATCTGGACATCTTCATCAAAATGGGGTGCATTAAGTATGTAGCTATCATCTGTTTGTGCAAGGGAGTAGCAGGATAACAGGTCATGTCCATTGGCTTTCTTTCATTAGCTCTTTCTTAGCCTCAGGTTTTTCTAGCATTCTATTATTTGAATTATGAAAGAAAATCACAGAGTGAAGTGCTGGACAAATTCCAGTAAAGATAAGAAAAATTGTAGCACTTGATACTAATACAATTGTCAGAGGCTTTTTAAAGCCGATAATAAAAAGACACAGAGAGGTCTGAGTTACAATGACACATCCATAACTGGAGGTTTTGTTAAAAAAACCCTGAAACTGAGTTTTAAAGATGCCTGTTCCCTTCTGGGTATGTAAGAACTACGTGCAAGGAGCTCTGCTGGGAAAGTACTAAATCATTGAATCATAGAATGTTTTTGGCTGGAAGGGACCTTCCAAGATCATCTAGTTCTAGCCCCTCTGCCATGGGCAGACACACTTTCCATTAGACCAAATAGCTCAAAGCCCCATCCAGCCTGACTTTAAACACCTCCAGGGACAAGGCAGCCACAGCTTCTCTGGGAAACCTGTGCCAGTGCCTCAACATCCTCAGCATAAAAAATTTCTTCCTTATGTCTAACCTACTTAAACTTCCTTCAGTTTAAAAACATTATCCCTTGTCCTGTCAATACAGGCCTTTTAAGTATTGAAAGGCCGCAATAAGGTCTCCCCAGAGCCTTCTCTCCTCCAGGTCGAACAGCTACAACTTCCCAGTCTTTCTTAACAAGGAGAGGTGTTCTAGCCCTGTGGTCGTCTTTGTGTCCCTCCTCTGGACCTGCTCTAACAGGTTCAGATCTTTCTCATACTGGGGTCCCCAGAGCTTGATTGCAGTACTCTGGGGAGGTCTCAGGAGTGGAGTAGAGGGGGAGAATCAACCCTCTTGACCTGCTGGCTACAATCACTACAGCTGCAAATGAAATCTAGTAGAATCCACACCTGGCTAAGGCCCTTTATTCTAGTTTATACTGAAGAGAATTACCTGAACACATCATTCCCATGTGACTAGAAAAATAAGCCCTTAGGATCTGGCAGACCAAAAGAAATACTGCTAATCAGACTAAATAACCAACAGAAATGACAGATATCTTGGCAGCAGTTGAATACAATTTCAAAAATGAATGCTATGAAAAGATGTCCTCTACTATTTTTGCCAAGTTTTTAATTAAAAAAGTGAGTCATACTTCATGTAAATGTGCTTCCTAATTTTACTGACTCACTTGATTTAGTGAGCAGGAAAAGAAACCCGTTATCTGAAAAAGTTCTGACTTTCATACTCTGGTTTAAGGCCCATGGGCTAGACCTGTTAAACGCGACTGGAACCTAAACATTAGACAGCAGTTTCTGAAAATGGGAACCGACATTTTAAATGCGTATCTCTATGCAGAGAGCTAAACTTTTATAAAGGGCATTTAAAATTAAATATAATTGCCTATAGCTTATCAGTAGGACTCCATCAGGGTAGATGTTCACGGAAGTCTCCCTTTTTCTGGAGCTGGATCTTTGCTTTGGAGCCACAGGGATGTAGTATCAGAGATCCACACCTCAGCACCATCTCTTAAGCACATGCATAACTATTCTTCAAATACTAGGCAGGACTCACTCTTTTCTTTCAAAAAAATGCCAAATTAGGAAGGGCCCAGAAAGCAGGGAAGGAGGCTGCACTGCCTACTATTCCTTGCTTTATGGAAGTATTAATAAGGATATGCATGTTGGTGGAAAAGGCTATTATGGTAGTGAGTGATGTGGAAAATTCTTCAAGTAATTAAAAGAGAATTTGCATTTATTTTCTTCCTTTCAGCTGAAGTTTAATAGCTCAGTTGTCAGCTACAATATTTGTCAACAAGTGAGATAATAAACTAGAAACAGAGATTTAGAGAAACAGTTTAACTTCCACATTCTGTGTCTGCATTTGCATGCTTAATATTTTCTAGTAGCTTGGCCAAGAAAAAGTGACAGATATGAACAAAAGAAAAGCTGAACTATGCCCTGACATCATCTGGGAGACCGCTGGTTGGCATGGAAAAATATTTTTTGCCAGGATCCAGGCTAACAATTAACAGTATAAGCAGCCAAGTGCTCTGGCTGCAAAGGTTTACACCTTTAGGTGTAAATATAGTCTGCAGGTTTCAGCTTGGGTGGGTACAAGTAGTGACACTACAATCATCTGAGAATAGCATCTGATCATGGAAGTATGATACATAGAATCACAGAATCATAGAACAGTTTGGCTTGGAAGGGAGCTTAAAGATCATCTAGTTCCAACCCCCCTTGCCAATGGCACACATTCCACTTGGGCAGGCTGCTCACAGCCTTGTCCAGCCTGGCCTTGAATACATCTGTAATATGTGTCACATATTACAAATGCAAATACTGATCATCCTGCCCTAAGTTACTTCTTTGGGGGCCTTTTTCAAATGGCATTTTCACATTCTCTTCATGAAGTTGCCATACGAGTTTCACAAATTTGAATTGAAGCACTTTAGGTCATTCACTGTTTCTATTTCATTCAGTTGTTTAGTTTTGTTTTTTTTAAACACACAAATTCATAAAGTAGTAAACCAGTTTGAAGTCTGCCTTCCTGTGACTACGTAATCTGAAGTGCTGTGGATAACTTACATTGATTCTGCATTTATATAGTGGTTCAATACCACTATAATTAGAAGGATTTATTCCATGAAATACAGTAAGCTATATCTGAATTAAGTACTTGATTAAATCTCTTCTGAAACATTTGGTGTTTAGACATGCTAATAATAGGATAGCAGATTTAACATTGTTTAAGCACTGTAATTCCCACACTGCTGTTCTTAATACACAAACTGCACAGACCTACCATAATAAAAATACCACACACCTAAACAGCACTTTTCTCTGTGAAGGATGCCTAAACATTTTATGAACTATCCATCATTCTTGACTACAGATATAAAGGTTTTCTTGAGTTGCCTTTAGCATTTCATTAATAGTAACAGCTCAAGTCAGTCTGAGTCCAGAAATAATATCATACTACCCAAAATGGGCAACAGTTTACACATCCAAGATAATGTTATTTGAATTAGGCTCCAAGGCAGTCAGTCTCTTGAACTCGTATTTCAGCATCTTCAGAAAACGGCATGAATTATTTCATAAGTAAAATTATTTAGGACTATTCTTTCTATCAGCCATTCATCTTTACTGGCACAATAACCTTCCTCTCATTTTGGGGGTCTCATTCATTGCTAATTCCTGGGCTGTATTATCACTTCTGGATTGGATAGTAGTCACATCTAAAACCTAAATAAATGGCTACTGGAGCTGCACTGTTGGCTGATTCATCTGAACGAGCAGGATCAGACTTGCACAATCATCAGCGCTATCTACAATAGTCCAGTTTCTTCTCAACATGCTGGATCGTTGCAAACAACTTGATTGCTGGGAGTTGTTAATAACACAGTCTGAAGTGATTTGTAGCAGCTACAAAACAAACTTACTGAAAAAGACAGCTAATACTACTTTAGAGTTCTGGGTTTTGTGGTTCTTTTTGTATGTTTGTTTGATTTTAATTTGAATTCAAAACTTTTAATGACAATTCCTAAAGAGTATAACATGCTTGACACTTACATGCCCTTATGCTAACACATTTCTTAATGCATACGGGAAGTGGCATTACTAAGAAAGCATGTATGACATTTATTCCAGAGGAAAGGCAGCTTTAAAGCAGAATACCTATGCTAGATCAAGCCATGTGATGGTGGCTCATGGAGGATTAAGTAACTTAACCATGGACAATCAGTAAGATAACAGCAAAATGAAGACAAAAATACAACACTGTATATACGACAAATGCAAACCAGCCTTCAAAGAGGTAACTAAATACAAATAATTGATTAAGAACAGAGTATTACATATCTTTCTGTTGCAAAAGTAGACCTGGGATGCAACATTTAATTTTAATGAAAAATCCGGGACTGTATTTATGATTTTAAAAAAAATCACAGTTCATTAGAAGTTATTTTCTGAGGACATCAAGTTAATTAGCTATGGTATTTGTATGTAAACAAGCCAGTGCAGATTTTCTTGCTAAGTATTTGCATGAGCTCATGTCTGCAAGTCAAGTGAAAACCTAACAACAGAAAACTTATTTTTGTTTCTAGATGAGAGAACATGGTGGGACATTTGTCTGAGACATCAGACACCATAACAATTAACAGCGTCGTTTCAGAGCTCACTGAATCTGGATGACATCTTACTGGATCCCTTTTATGCTTAATGCTTACTTGTGATTAAGGCTGTGTGCAACCTGTAATATCGTTTCTCCCTTCAAATTACTTTAGTGCATTTCACTCTCAAGTATTCAAATGTCCTTCATAACCTATAAAGCTTCAGGACTGATTCTTCAAGGGCTTGCACCTTCATAGCAATAATTCTCTTCAAATATAACAGACACCATCACAGTCTTGAAGATATTTCTGTGCTAGTCCAGACACTGAAACCTCCCTAAACCCATCTCTGCTATCTAATCTTGACTCCTGGGAACTATGGATTACTTGAGGATTACCATCACATCCCATGCACACTTCTAATCTAGAATTGCCAAGAATCTTACAATGTTCAGAGGGAGACAGAAGACCAAGTTATTCAGTAGAATAAAAGACTGTATTTTCCGAAACTTTACTAAAATCATCAACTCATCCAGGTAAGTGAGTCTGATTGCAAAGGGAACCTTCCCCATGACATTTCTGGCCTGCTTCCTCCTCATACACCATTGTAGTACCATTAAGAGAGTTATTCCTGATTTACTCCGGTAAGCAACCTAAAGAAGCGTGACTTTTGATTCCAAATTCATCTGGTTTAGAACTTGTCAACCCAGGTTATCCAGCTGATCTTAAACAATGAGAAAGTAACTGAAGCCCAAGGCACAGGGGCTGGAACTTGATGATCTTAAAGTCCTTTCCAACTCTAACTACCCTATGATTCTACGATTTTATGAAGCAAAAGAAGTTCCATGGGCAGAATATTCAGTCCTCACAAGCAATTACAGCACTAGTACTGTGTAAGTGTAAGCAAAATCATCTCATTTCAACTATACACTGGAAATAGATGCTCTTCAGCACTTCTTAACATTCAAGAGGCAATAGGAGCACAGCTTGTGAACAGACGTTGCTGTTTGTCCCCTCTATTTGCACCTGCCCTCTAAACAGCAAACCCTCAGTTCTGAACTAGTTAAATATGTCCATAGAAAAGCCCTTTGAGGAATACTAGCAATGCTGCACAGCACAGATGATTTCTATTTCCTGCCTCCTCAGTTTGGAGTTTAACTTCCAGAGTGGTTCCTTAATTCACTGTAATATATTTGGTTCCATGATATATGTAATTAGACAATTTGACATTAAGAGAGCAGTTTAATCATCTTGTGCCTTAACATACTTTAAAAGTTCAGGCATGAGGTGTTTGGGTTTACCTCGATTTTACTTTCAAATCATCATATTGTAAGCTTTAATCAGATGTGTAAAACAATACCTGTGATACTGTCGAAATATTTTCTTCATTTCACCATAAATATTATAGTCCAAGTCCTTAGGTCCCAACATATAGCTTTGGGAAGCCAGCTATACCCTGCAAGATTTGGGAACTGGAATATTCTCTGTAAGTTGTAGAGCAACAATAAAATGCCTCATATCGTTATGCAAATGAAGGCTTCAAATAAGGCAAGTACATTTGTATATGCTAATATCCCACTTCTGAGAGATTTGCATGTGATTTATGCCAAGCATGTTTTTCGTTGAATCACTGTCCTTGGAGATGTACTAGCCTAAGAGTTCATGCACTTCCTACACCTATGAAGAGGGTAGCTAGTGTAGATGGGTATTCAACAGGTCTGCTCTTGTTCAACCTGAAAAATCTCCTTCTGCATAGACACAGAAAAATTTCTGGAGCATAGCTTTACATTACTCAGGAGAATCTTCCTGCTATCCCCAGACATCCCAGATTCTCTTCCTTCCCCTAGTGAAGGGATCATTTGAGCTTTACCATGAGTCTTCTGCTCTTGCTGGCTGTGTCAGGTGTCAAGGAACCTGTCTCATATGCAGACACATTAGTCACCAGACAGGAACAATAAAATTGTTCATACCTGAAAGAAGACAGAAAATAAGCAGGTATTATCATTAAGAATCAAATGGAGATATGTCCTGAAATACAAAGGCTCACATAAGGATTTTATTTTTCTCTCTCTGTGCACCACTGCCACCAAGAAGCTTACAATATCTTATAAATACCTCCTAAGGACTGAAAAGAAAGGCATTGTCAGGAAACAGATATGACTGCAAAGTCATTTTGACAGGCTTTGGAAACTAGAGTTTGAAAAATAATAATAACAATAGGATTTCTTTTAGATAAAAGCAAATCCAAGGACAGTCCTGGGAAGGCAGGGTTGACACACCACATGTTTTGCTGGATCAAGATTGTGAATGCTTTAAATGTGAATAAATGCTTATAAGAGTTAAGAATTATTATTGCTGCACATTGATAAAGAAGTCCTTTTCTTCTCAACAGTACTAATAGCATCTGCAGTGCTGAGACTCATAAAGCATTACTGTTGGCTTTTAAGATGATTCATAGGCCTATTTTAACAGAGAGAGGTATCTTAGCATAGTATTGGGAGTCAGCAGTTCGTCCCTTCTGATCAGGGCTCTGATACAAAATTTTCTTTATAGCCTTGAGCAGTTCACTTCACCTTTCTGTCTCATACTCCACATCCATGAAATATGAAGATACCATATTCACCTAACAGTAAAGAAACATCGTTTCTCTACTCCAAAAATACTTCCCTTAGGACATACCTCACCTCAAAGTCACATGGGAACCAAAAGTTATCCTGTGGATTTTGAACCTTTGAGACTGGGTTAAAAGTTTTCCTGTCCTGCATGCTACAGAATCTCTCCCCACAGAAATACTTAGTGGCAAGATCAGAACCTGGATCCTCATAGCACAGACCTGAATGTAGATAATATGGATGCTTAGTGAGCTTCTGCTTGAAGGTAGAAGAAGAGTCCACTTAAAAGACAATATAGATGCAGCTCTTGCAGTTGGGAAGACCGCCTATGTTCCTATGTGCCTATGTGTCAATGTCTACTGTATGGCTTTATACCAAAAAGCAGGTAATTCTCATTCTGCCCCCACAAAATATCTCTTTATATTCTTTTATTGTGAACCCACAAATAATGCTGTGGCTTTAGCCCTGTAGAAAACTCTACAGTGTGCTAATTCAGTCAATGCCCACTTTGTTTTACAGGAAACTCATCCATGGCTCAGAAGCATATTCTACAAAGGAAATTAGTATTCCTTTGTAAATCACAGCAATATTAAACAGACATATTTATGAATAGTTTAGGAATTTTATTCCACATTTTCTTAACCCTTAAATAGTCCATTCTTCTATTCTTTAGAGGTCCAATGTTTGCATTTACTGCAGAAATCCTACCATAGTAACACAGATCTAATGACTCATCAGCACTCATGGGAGGTTAACAAGTTACGGGATGCTCCACAAATGACACCATTGGCAACCTGGCAAGTTCAAATGAGAATATACTGGATCTTACTGGGAGGGAGGTAGTTATTTAAAAACTAATCACAATGAGAAAGATATACATTTTTTCAGAAAAATTATCCTAAATCAATGAACACTGAGGACTGGGGAAGTTTCCCTGAGCAGCTGGGAAGTTCTATACAACTATATCTATGCTATATCCCTGACCTGGCATCTCAAGTATATCAGGAAAGAAAAGGGAATTGCCAGCATCAAAAATTCTCATCCTTCTGTTCCTCTGCAGTGGATAATGACACCAACCAAATGGTCTAAAAGGTTTAGACTGCTGTGAAAGGAGAAGTGCAGCTGTGATCTCTCTCCCAAACTAACACTGCAAATTCATCTCTCTGCAGTCTTTTATTTTTTTTTGTTATTTTTAATTAAATGAGTCATACAGCATAATGTCTCTACTACTCTGCTTCAGAGCTGGAAATGAAAATTTGGTTCATAAATTCCACAAATGTTTCCAATCATAAAACAAAACTGCTTCATGCCCCACACATGCAACAATTTGTTTAGGCAGCTGAGGAGCAAAGGAGTGGAGCCTTTGACCTTCAGACCGTTTGTAATCATTCAGTCAGGAAAAGCTACATTTAGCCTTTGTTTAGCTTGATGAACCTCTAATACACATTTTTTCATGGGAGGGCAGATTCTACCTCAGAGTAATTATAAGCTTTTTCTATTAGATTTAGTTCTATTTCTCCAGGTTCTGGATGTTTATCACAGAAAAACACGGTACACTTAAATGCTTCATTTTTTTTTCTAATCTCATGCAAAATCTATTCTAAAAATAATCTCTGTGATTCTCCTTCATTCAATTCTTTGAATAATTATTTTTACTGGTTCAGAATCCACTATTTCTAATGTATACTGTTGCCATCTAGTGTCAAAAAACAGTGGTGCATTTAAAGTTCTATTTCCCATTTTATGGGGCTAAGCACATATATCTCCACTGATCTTTAAATTAGTTTGATTCTCTTCATATCCACTCTTTTCACCTTATCAACCATTTGTGATAAAAGCCACCCAGCTCCTACCATGTCTACTGCACAACTTCTCCAAGGTCAGATAGTGGGAATCAGTGCTTTGGCTTCAGTTCCACTGGGCTACCTCGGCATTGCAGCAGTTTGGAAACTCAGTGGGAACTGAAATTGTTCCCCAAAAGCCGGGAGGAATATGGGATGTCCTGCTGGAAAATGAAAGGTGATCGCAGAGGGAATGAATGTCACCTAACAAGACATATTTACAATGCAGACATTTACCTTTTAGGCTCCCTGTCCAGTTATTGGAGAGATAGAGGAACTCTCGGGGAATATCTAATCTCATCCAAAAATAGACGTGTAAAACAATTCAAATTACTAATGTGCCTTAAAACTGCTTATTAACCCTCTCCCCATCTCGACACTCCGTCACTCCCCCCCCCCCCCCCCAGTGTATAGCCAGCAGCAGGTAGCAAGCTCAGGTGGAGATATCTAAACTAGAGATGGCTAAAGCCAGATGAGATGAAACCCTCCTCAACTCACTCTCATGGGGTCTGGAAAGAATTTACTAACTGTTCAAATTTGGACTTGAGCCTGTCATTTAACAGCCCTGTTCTGAATATTCCTCACAAGTGGTAATGAGATTTCTGAGTTATGTGCTCACTGATGGCACCTAGTATCCTCTAAATCTTTCCTAATCATTTCAAGAGAGGGCTAGAGAACACTGAAGGAGGAAGGACAATTTGATTACATTACATTATTGATTAAAGTGAAGATACAGCAAAGCTGCCAAGACAACCCCCTTAGACCTGGAACCCCGAAGCACAATACAACCCATTAATTCATCATAATGGCAAGTAACTAGAGAACAAGGATCCAGTTCTGGTATTTAGAAATATTTAGAAAAAGCACAAAGGGTTTTATTGGGGGTTTTTGGTTTGGTTTGGGGGTTTTGTTAAGCCATCAGTTTTCATAGAATTGAATCTATATTAAAAGAGAAATTTTGGCTCACCACAGCCCACTGGAATCTTGCCACTGATTTCAGTGAGATGAGGACTGCATTCTCAGTGTTCCTGCTGCCTACCCTATGAAGTAGCTACAACTTATGGAGCACATGAAGGAGAGCATACAAGATGAAAGCTTAAGCCAAAAGAGAGAGTGTCTTGGAAAGAGTAAGATTCAAGAAATGTGCAACTTTTTCCTCCCTTTTCATCAAATGTTCCTGTCTGACTATTAAATGTACACTCCCAGGTCTCGTAATTCCCATGACTCTCCCCACGTGTGTTTAAATTTCTGTTAACACAGTTAGTTCTGCTTCCATATGGCACAGCAGTGGCACTCAGTTGCTGTGATTAACTCTAGGCATTGGCTGAGAAAGTAAATGAAAAGGCATGCTTTCTGCTGAAGCAATTTGTCAGTGAAGTACTGCAAGCCATATGTTTCTCTATCTTCTTCCAAATATTTGTGCTGATGTTGCTAGAAAGAGACTTCATCCAAGGAAAGGGAAACACATGATAGATTGTCCTGTGATAGATTAGTGGACGTATATAGCACTTGTCTAATGCATTTTCATCCTCTGAACTGAGTGCTTTACAGCCACTGAACTGCTGCTGCTACTAGAATTCATCAGGCTATTCTTCCCACCACCAGGACTGCCAGTTTGTGGGGCCAATTACAATCCTGCAGTGCTGCAAGCTGTGAAGGTTTTGCTAACATCTATCTCCTGATGGACTTTATGCTCAAAACATATACATACTACATTAAATTGTATTAAAAAAAAAAAAACAAAAAACTTTAGAACGGATGGCCTCAAGTGTAAATAATTTCAAATTGGTTTAAATTAAGTACATTTTCTGATATGAAAATAAAATAAATTCTCCACAGACTTACTTGAAAAATCCTGTCTTTATCTCTTTAAGTCTATAATTAATATGCTGCTTCTCTTTCTACTGCACTTGTATCAGCTAGGATACAATAAAAGGTGAGGATAAGGATGCACTGGTCTTAGATAAGGAGGATAAACCATACAGAGCACTCTGTCATCTGTCTCATTGCTCCTTCTTCACCCATGGGAAGGTTCTGTGAACTTCTGGATTTGTGTTACAAGCAAATGCAGGTAGCTCAACATCCTTAACACTGAAGAAGGCTGCTAGACCAGAACATTCCAAGCACAAGGCGACCCAGGTCTCAAGAAAATCATGCCACATTGCTAGCCATGTTGACTAATCAGTTAGAGCATGATTATGGGTGGAAACTGCCTTCAGAATCCTCATGGGAAAGCACTGGATTCACAACAGCATTGTCAGTACTAATTTACTTTCTGTAATCCCATGAAAAGTATTAAGAGCTGTTTGTTCCAGAAGTGCAGCTGCTGCAAGAACTGTGGGATGTGATTGAGGCTGCATTGAGAAACAGATAGGAGCTATTTCAGAAGCACATAACCCAAATCTCGCACCCATATCCACAATCACTGGGCTCTATAACCTGGGGGGTCCACTAATTCTGGGTACTCGTATTTTGGCATATAGCTTTTTCAGTGTGACAGAGACATAATGTTACAGAATAACATAGCCTGTATTCAAGAGATGATGCAGTTCCTACTTCTTACACAACAACAGCAATTTGGGGACAGTCTTCATACCATCATATTCTAACTGAAGTTACTGAGCCCAGTTCACCTCAGAGACGTAATCTCTGCAGCACCACTTTATTCCAGTTAATGTCATAGGATTAACACTCCCTAGAAAAAGTTGTTTCCATAAGAAGCATGGAAGTGACCACCATAGGAATAAACATCCAAAATGGTAGTTATATCCATATCATATATTAAATGTCATCTGTCACTACAGGAACGCAACACAGTCCAGCTTTAAGGATTAAAAAAACACTTTTCCCCTGACCCTCTTATCTCTGTTATGCCAAACACATTTTGGTCAAAACCCAACTCTGGAGCTGAACGCTCTAGTATCTCAGTTATAAATTACGTCTTTCCTCATACTATTTATTTAATTAAATGAATAAAATGTAACTATGCTATAAAATAGAGACACAAAAATAGTACATGGCATGCATTTACATTTTAGAACTGTCAACAAATTTAATCAGGAAATTATCTACTTAATATAAATGAATACAGGAAAGCAATTAACTGTTTTTAATTTAGCAACAAATTGTAATATCTTTCAGACAGGTAAATCAGAATTATGTGCTAACTTTAATGATCAATAAGTAACTGATGCATCCTTCCAAAGCTGAAAAATTAATGTAAGGGTAGAGGTTAACAGCAAAAATTAATGATCACTACAAGTATTAATATGTTCTTTCAAGCAAATTGATTTATATGTGATGAAGATTCCACAGAACAGAATTCTATGGGGTACAATCCTGCTGCCACTACCTACACAAAATTCCTTGTATTTTCTGTTGTTTTCACAACTGCTGAAATCACAGAACTGGACCTTTATAACAATCATAGAATATAAAGGATCTGACTGGGCCACCTTTAAGCAAGTTAGCTTTATCTTGAAACAAATTGGCTACATCTTCACTGTATTTTATAGAGTGCTCCAAATTCCAGTTCATCCCAAAGACATACTGTTAGTGAGTAGGAGTGACTGCTAACCTCCCCCATTATATGAATTCTTCAACTTTGGGAAGGTGAAACAATTACATAACGATTACTAGAGACAGCCCATCTTTCTGACTTATATACTGCTTTCACATGCAGCCTGCCTTCTGGTTGTTTTCCATGAAGGATACTTACAAATTGTACTTCAGCTTGTCTTTGGAAGCGCAGCTGGAATATCCAAAGCCTGCAGAGTGTCAGATCCATATAGCAGGTGATGTGTTCTGCCTGACATTTTAAGCACTCTACACTCTCAGCTTCCTTTGGGGGATACTAGTGGCATACATCTGAGATGCTTGTTACATTACACTAGATGTAAATGAATGCCACTTTATCCTAAAATTCATTTTTCAGCTGCTTAATATGACATTGTGGATGCAGTGATTTGGTACTATTTTGCTTTCTCAAAGGGCCCACAGGATGATCTAGATGCTAAAAGCCATCTCTTCAAAAGAGCAGAGAATGACAACAGTCTGGGGAGACAATACTGTCCAGGGCAGCCTTTTTCTCAGATCAGAACTGGAAAGAACAAAGCCTCCACAGAACCAAGAAACCAACCGAAAGGAGACAGACCACCAGCCCACAGCCATCTGCTGTGTGCGTGCAAGTCCTCTGGGATTTTACTGAGGAGCAGGGTGGGGTATACACTATCTGAAATTAAGAAAGTCACAGTAGGAAGAAAGAGTCAGAAGGAAGGGAAGAAACAAATGTGAGTCAAGGAAATGTGGTTCCTGTTCCATTCTCAGAGTTTTAAAGACATTTATTCATCCTTTGGGTACAAAGAGGCAATCACTGCTGCAGTGTTATGTTCATTTAACTATGGTGTTTGCAGGAGAAAAATGTGTAACTGATTCTTGCCTCTAATGGTGGGATGACTGTACACCTAGCTATGCAATGCCAATCTAAATAGCATTCCCAATGCTATCAGCAAGACTATTCACACTGTTTACTGGTATTTGTTAACATAAATTCCCAATTTGAAAGGCATATTGCTCACTTCCAGCTGTTTCTCTAGTCTAATATGGGTGTTAATGAGTCAGTTTTATCTTAACTTACCAGGTTTTAAAAATGATTTAATTCTTTGCATATTGCTTGTGTTCAAATAATGAATGAAATCTACATGTCTTCCAGCCCTACGTACTTCTGAAAATGACTATGTTTAGTTTAATTATAATCTTCCTTTTTCTATCAAAATATGAGGAAAAAAAATTTTGTTACACACAAAGCCTTTAACTGTTTCCTAAAAAGTCCTTCCCATTTCGTTACATTTTATATTTAAGCTATCAATAAAATCATAATCAATTTCCATTAAACGTGAAGAAATGCACACTCAGATGTGACTGTGAATAAAATGCTGCTTTTGTTTCTTCCTCCTTACAAGGCAAAAAAAGAAAAAATAAAACCAGCAAGAAAATAAACCTGAAATCTGCACAGATCTTTCATGACTGTTTCTACTACTAAACTGGCACTGAATTTAACTATGAAATTTAGAATTGTAGTTGCAAATATGCAGTTGCTTTTCTTCTGTATAAACAAGCCTGATTCATTTCCTTCAAATAAAGGTCAAAATATTCCTTGACTCCCTTGGGGCTTGGATGGCATTCAAGAAAGGCTGTCATACAAAGTGGTGTTCATATTCATACAGTAATCAAAGAACAAATAACCAAATGCAGTAAGTTCAACCTATAAAGTAAACCTATTTTTCTGGACAAACTCACAATAACAATAAAAAGCTACCATTCCATATTCTTCAGTTGGAAATGTGAATTTAGGGATCACAATTGTGACCAATACTATGAATAAGATTATAAAAGTATATTGTGCTCCTATTTCACAAAATATATTACTTTTTCAGACTTCCTCTGGTTAGTGCTTCCACAGGGAACTCTTTACAACCACAAATCACAGAGGATTACTAATCATGAAGACTACTAATAATGAGGCATAGGATTTCTGATCATGTACTAATCTCAAGCAGATTTTTGAGTAGTTAAATTAGCTGAAAATATACAATATATACACCATATAGAAAAACCTCCACAATAGTCAACTGTCAGGTTTGGTTTCACTCGTTAGAACCACTTATCTTTGCATCTTTTCAAGAAAGGAGAAAATTATTCCAAACTCCATCACTCTAACACCTTACCAACGAAAGGCTTTGTCAGCTTGCTTGCGGTTTCATGTCTGGGTCAGACTGATAAACCATTGCTGCCACTCTCCTTCTGCAGCACTGCAAATTACTCTTTTAAAACCAAACAGCATTATGTTATTTATAACCACAATGTTTTTCTAAAAAAGCCTAATAAGCAGGCTTACACGTGCACAAAGACTAGAGAAAAACACTGACTTCCAGCTGCTGCAAGGAGGTGGTGCATTTTAAATATGACAGTGACTCCCTCTGGCCAAAGTCATGAACAGCCTTGAGCTTAATAATGAACTCTCTTTGAAGAGAAAGCCACCACAACTCAGAACCTCCTGAGAAACGAGAGAGTGAAAATGTGAGGTTTCAAAGTCATTACAGGTCACCTAGGAAAGGATGAAAGCATAAACTGTATCTACCCATCTATCTTTCACTATTAATGGCAGCCATAACATATCTCAAAGAAAGTAGCCATTAAAATCCAATCTGATACACAAATGTGGATGATGACTCAGTGCTCCAAAGCTGTTAAAACACCACTTCATGTCAAAAAGTCATGCAATTTTGTTCTTGTTTTAAATCCTAGAATGAGGTAGTAAACATAACCCATGCTACTAACTACATTTGTAATAAAAACGGAGCATCAGGGCAAAGGCTGCATCCCATAGAAGCAGACACACACACCAGAAGAATTTACAATGCTCCAGTGCTCATCATGTGATTACCCCCAAACCCTAATTCTGCTATCTACTTCTACAGAAATAACAGCTTTTATTTCAGCATCTCTCCTTCTTCCTTGTGCCCCTACCTCTCACCAGACTCTTTCCCTCTTTTACATCGTCAAAACTGCAAGAACAAGACATGGAAACCGAAAACGACGAAAGCTCAAGAAATTAAGCTGCTCAGTTCAACATGCAAAATTTACCAGAGACACATTTCCAGTAAGAAAGGAAGACTTTCCAGTTCTGAAAAATAACACACGTATTGTATCAAAGTAGTCAAGAAATTGATTAGCTTTTAGAAATTACTCTGGAGTCTACTGTGTCAGTGGAAAGAAACACTAATTTTAAGTCTCCAATCAGGCTTTTTATTATACAAGACATTTTCTCTTTCCTTACTGTGCATCTGCAGTTTACTTCAGAAAGCAGACCTGAAACACAATGTTTAGGAAGCCAGAACTACATTTCTTTGACACCATTGAGCTGAAGTGCAGGAACTGAATGTATGTGTAAACCACAAACACATATATTTTTATCTTGAATTGCTGTAAGTTAGGAGTCTACATCTCACATAGGTGAAACATTTAGATAAAAATGTGATTGTTGGCTTCCTTTACAATTATTGATTGATTTCTCACACTGATTCTTTTCTCACACTATCATAAACAAGACAACGTAAGTTGACTAATAGAGTTGTTATTTAAGGGTGCTTTACCAGTATAAGCAAAAGCTAAGTTCCGTTTGTGGTGTTGTTTTTTTTTTCATCAAAATGCTTTTGTTTATGTTTATTTCCTAAATGGCCAGGTTTATGCAAGTAGTGTTACTGTTACATCAGATACAGCTTCTGCTGTTGAGATAAAGACATTATCGATAGCATTAGTAATTGGTTTTATGCAATTCCATTAAGCAGTGGTTATATCACAGGCATAGCTAGATGGGATAGAAGCGCACTATAGACAGATGTTGCAATTACAAGTAGATATACAAAACAAGGTCTGTAGGAAATTTCATTCTGTTTGTTAGACCACTTCTGCAACGTAATCTTTAATTCTTAGCGGGTCTTTCCACGTTCCTAAAGATCCTGCTTGTTTTCTAACGTCTACGAATTTATGATAGATACACTCTATTCACTAGAGAGATCCTGTTAGTTCCAGATTTTTCCACCAGAAGTTAAATTTACAAATTACAATTTCTTGTTTCTATTTTTCTTTTTTCTCTTTTTTCTTTTCTCTTTTCTCTTTTCTCTTTTTTCTTTTTTTCTTTCCTTTTTCTTTCTTTTCTCTTTTTCTTTTCTTTTTTTTTCTCTTCTCTTTTCCTTTTTTTTTCTTTTCTTTTTCTTAATAGACACTCTATTTGCATTTTCTCAGCTCTGCCACTTCCGCAATCCTCCACAGGTTTTCTGCTAGTATCTTTAAGATAGCTTACTGTCTAAGTAACCCAATTTATCAGGTCCAGACAAACTGATGAACATCTAATTTCTCTGTTCTCTAGTTATCTTTCCCTGGAAACCTCTATTTCTCTCCATCTCTGCCTGCCTCTGGAAACCTAACCTTTGCAGATAGCAGTTCTGTCAGTCATCTCCTTTAGCTGAGCATTTTAGTAAACACCAAGCATATCACTCTGTTGAACAGTAGACTGATAGTTCAATATTCTTCTAAGCCTTCCTAGTATCTCTAGTAGTTTTCATTCATTTCCCTGCAGTGAGATTCAACTACACCATATAGCCCCCTTCATATACTGATTAAGCTTCTCTTTCACATTAATTATAGATTTCTTTGTTACAACTCTTCCTATGGGAAAAGCTGAAAGGAAGAAAAGAGGAAAAGAAAAATCTTTCTCCTGTTAATCCTATAGATTCATTTTATATCTATTTTAATTATAACAATATTGTCTCCAGTTTTGATTCATTTTGTCCTTGGGCCGTATGTCTCTAGTTTTTGCTGCAGCAACCACTTTCTTTGAGGAACATATTTGAAACCACTGATCCAAAACAATTTATTGGTTGGATGGATGTATACAAATAAGGCAAAAAGCTGGTAAGTTATGAATAAGGCAAGTCTGCTTCTAAAACTGCTTTTTTCTCATGTAAGGTTTCAAGTAGAAGGTCAGAAAATCTCTTGCCATCCTTCATTAGCATAAACCCAATGAACCTCACTTTTATAAGTAATTTCTTACTGATTTCTACAGCATGAACTGCCATGATATTCCACCTCCTACAGCAAATTCCTAAACTAGTTTATTTTCTTAGCTATCTCTCATTTATATAGGCAGAGCTCATATTCTTTGAAACATGAAAATTTCTTTTCCACAACTTAGTTCTGGCCTCACATTTCCCCCATTGCGAGTGAGTTAGTTGCAGTATCCATTGATCAAGCAGTGTAATTTCTGCTGGTGTCCTAGTGCTTTCAATTAAAGATTTATCTCAAGATAGGGTACATGCTGCTTTTCAGATTGTTTCTCTGGAGTTTAACTAAAATCATGTTTTTCACTGCAACTTCTCCTGTTTTGCCCTTAATGTTATTTCCTAGCAAACTGCAACCTTTTTTTTTTTTTTCCCTAGAATAATTACTAGTTTTCAAAATTCTTTGCCCTATACTATATAGCGTTTTTCCCACCCAAAATAAATATGTTTCTTGCATTTGCCAGCAAATTACTGTAATAAAATATATCTCATATTAAAATTCTACATCCAACACTGGTTTGTGAATCGGCTGGAAATAATTTCATCTTTGAATGCAATTGTTAATAACCTACTGTATATCTGTGAATTCAATTTTTCACAAAGCTCATGTAAGAGGTTTCTTTTCAGAAAGGCTTTCCATTACCAAGGGTCTTTGGAGAGCAATTTCTCTTATTACTTCACATCTCTGTGGACCAGGAAGAGCCAAGAGGGATCCTGGGACTGGTGAGGCAGGGGCCTCACCATCCAGGGCCTGCTGCATGGGGCAAGCAGACAAACGCAGGCTCACAGATGGTGGCCAGGTTCTGCCAAGGTCCAAGGTCAAGCTGTGAAGTCAGCATGCAGGTCTAATGGGGGTCCAGCTCAGCAGGCTGCATGGCCAAGTCAGGCTGGGGAACTGCTCTCCACTGTTCCAATGATGAAGTGGGATGCCCTAGGCTGTACCACCTCTGAGCTGTTCCTGAGCCCCAGCAGCCAAGCCTCCAGGAAGGGGGATGCTCTTGTATGTGCCTACAGTTATCCTAACATGCTTAAATACTTACCTTCTCACAATCTGGGAGAGTGATAAACCTAATGAAGGAAGAACAGCATCATGACCTTTTGTTTTGGCAGTACTAATGATAAAGAGTTAATAAAAATAATGCCAACCACAAATGAAATTTCTGAAGAACTGTGTAATACACAGGAAATCACACATTGAGTAATATTTTTGCCAATGATACTTTTGTCTAAGCTTTGCTCTTTTTTCCCAGACTGGGAGCTCTCCTGAAAAATGGAACTATAAAGCAACTGGCTCCTTGGAAAAATGACAGCTGCTTGGATTATGTGTTCTTTTCCGTTTTGTTTTGTTTTTTTTTTTTTAACATATAAAATATTATGACTTCTGTGTTCATTGTAGTAATTAGCTCCTTTCTGCTGTCTAATGATTTTATCGCTGCTGTATCACTTTCCCATTTCTTTTTGTTAGCATTAAATGTTGCTAAGTAACTGAATCAGGCTGTGGTATTATATGGCATAACTACTCCATTCTTTGAAATATGTATAGAGATTACTCAGCAAAATGAAAATTACTCTCCTGAGGGAGAGAAGGCCATTTACATTTATCATAATGTACATTTTAAGAAAAGGTGAAAGGGAATCCTATAAACATGACGTCTACTTCCAAACCAGGTATCTCAAGAAGTACTAATACTGATGAATATTGTTTACCTTCTCCATGAGATTACCCTAAACCACACTAAGTAACACATTTATTTTGCTTTTAATCATGTGTCTCAGCACTTACAAGCAAAGTAACCTAAAATCAAAATAGATTGCCTTTCTATCAGCGCAAAGTCATTTAGGGAATTCACCTTTGCTGTGACTTATTAAATAGAAATCATACTCTAAGTAATTTAATAGAGAAGATGGAATTTTCCATTTTATTTAGGTCTTCTAATTTCATGTCAATGTGGCAATGATCTGGTGTCTCACCTGTACTACACACATAGTCCTTCTACCAACAATAAGGGTAACCATTCCAGTTGCAGAACAGGAGACCATATGGGTTTAATGCAATATTGACTTTACATCCCTCTGAAATAATCAAAAGTAATTAAGAGCTACACTGCAGACCAGTTTGTTCAATTGCGACTGCAAAGGCTTAAACTGCTTTAGCATTAAGTAAAATGTAACAGAGAAGGTCCAGATGAGGACTGTAGCACCAGAACAGAAAAATCCACATAGAATTTTATGAAGAATGTCTGAAACAGAATGCTGTCAATCGTTATTAAATTACTCAAGAATTGTTTGAGCTGCTTAGATTGATTAGAATAGTGTTCAAAGTTTCCTCATTTCCTCTTCAAAGTTTCAAGTTTCTATTATGTTATTTTACTATTTCACATCACCAGAAAATAACACATTCTCTTTTGTACATTTTTAACATAGACTTGTGCTACACGTAAAAAAAAAATATTTCAAAATAACTGTCAGTCTTCCTGGAACCTAAATACCCCAGATGAATTTTTTACAGGTAGGAGTTTGGACTCTTGAGATTGCAACTCTTCCTTCCACGGGAAATATGTCAAAATTTGCTCATTTGAAAATGTATTAGCTTTTGTTAAAAAAAAAAAAAAGAACAAAAACCCCTCACTAAATATAAAATACTAAAGAGCGAAAATACTTCTGTTAAAGGGTAGAGAGATCTTAACTTGCCATAGAGGAGATGGCTTCGCACTAACTATGGGCAACAATCACTTTACATCTGCTTGTTGATTAGCACAGGATTTCTAGAGGTTTGGACTGAAACCACATGTACACAGAGTCTTATAATAAATGGTTGGGTACTAGAAAACAACACAAATAAAACCCTCACCGTTGCAGCTCCCTTTATGTATAACTAATATAAACATGCTGAAGCCAGCAGGTAAAAAAACCTGCAACAGCTGGGTATGAGCAGCAGCGAATATTCACGGAAGGGAGCTCTCAATTATTAAAGTACCTCAGCTATTGACGACTTTATTAATTGAGCAGCACACGCCAAACGAAGGGGCACAGGAGCCACAAGGCCCGCTCGCCCCGCCCCCGCGGACCAAAACATTGACACGTGCGCCTCGCTCCCCCCATCACGTGACGTGCCGGGCCAGTGACGCCACCGCGCCCCTTCCTCCAATGGCGTAGGGCGCTGCCGGGTAGCAACAAACGCGGCAGCCGACAGCCAATCAGCGTGGTGCGGGGCGCGGCGAGCGCAGCCCCATGTTACTTCCGTCAATAGCGGCGGGGCCGTGCGGAGGGGTGGTGCTGTCGTGCTGAGGTGAGGTGAGGCGGGGCGGTGGCCGGCATGGCCGGGGCGGTGGGGTCAGCGGTGAGCGACACGGCGTGCGAGGGGGGCGGTGGCACCGTGTGTGTGAAGCGTGCGCACGGCCTGGCGGGTTTGGGTCTCGGTCTGAGGGATGTGTGCAGCTGGAGTCGTGTGGGACAAGGTGTTAGAGTCAGGGCGGGCACAGGGGTTTTGGAAGGAGCCGGGGCTAGGAGTGAGGAGCAGTACGAGCTGGTGGAGGTGTCTGGAGCCTGCCTGGAGGAGTAGGGTGGTGGCAGTGTCGATAGGCTGCACGGGAACAGGAGCAAACATGGCTTCACTAAGGGCAAGTTGAACCTGTCAAATTTGGTGGCCTCCTACAGTGGTGTTACAGCATTGGTGGATAAGGGAAGAGCCACTGATGTAATCTGCATGGGTTTTTGCAAGGCGTTTGATACTGTCCTGCACGACATCCTTGTCTCTAAAGTGGGGGACAAGGATTTGACAGAGAGATGACTTGGTGGTTAAGGAGCTGGCTGGACGGTTGCACTCAAAAGAGTTGTGGTCAGCGGCTTGACGTCCAAGTGGAGACCAGTAATGAGAGGTGTTCTCCAGGGATTGGTACTGGGACTGGTGTTGTTTAATGTCTTTGTCAGTGACTGTCCCGTGTTCAGCTGCAACAGTTATTTTTCTCGTTTTAGCAGCTGATGCAGTGCTGTGTTTTGGCTTTAGCCCGAGAACAATGATGGTAGCACACCAGTGTTCTAATTGTTGCTGAGTAATGCGTACTCCAATCAATGACTTTTCAGTCTCATGCTCTGCCAGTGAGGAGGTGCATAGGAAAGCCGGGAGGAAGCAGAGACAGGACACCTGATCCAAACTGCCCAAAGGGATATTCCAAACCACAGCGTGTTATAAACTGGGGGGAGTTACCTGGCGGGGCCGAGATTGCTGCTGGGGTTGGGCTGATATCAGTTGGCAAGTGGCGAGCAATTGTATTGTGCATCACTTGTGTTTATTGTTGGTATTTTTTCCCTTTTTAGTTTTATATTATCTCCCTTTGTTGTTTCCCTTATTACTATTACTAGTGGTAGCAGCAGTGGTTTGTGTTATACCTTAGTTACTGGAGTGTTCTTATCTCAGCCCGTGGGAGTTACATTTTTCAGTTCTCCTCTGCATTCTGCTGGGAGCAGAGGGGAAAATGGAGGGGAGTGAGCAGTTGCGTGGTTCTGAGTTACCAGCTGGGCTTAAACCATGACAGGAGCATGAACAGTGGGATTGAATGCACCCTCAGGAAGTTTGACAATGACACCAGGCTGTGTGGTTTGGTTGATACACTGGAGGGAAGGGATGCCATCCAGAGGGACCTTGACACGCTTGTGAGGTGGGATAATGCCAACCTCATGAGGTTCGACAAGGTCCTGCACCTCAGTCGGGGTAATCCCAGGCACAGCTACAGGTTGGGTGGAAAATGGGTTGAGAGCAGCCCTGAAGAGAAGGATTTGAGGGTATTGGTTGATGAGAAAATGAACATGAGCTGGCTTCAGTGTGCACTCACAGCCCAGAAAGCCAGCCATATCCTGGGCTGCATCAAAAGGAGTGTGACCAGCAGGTCGAAGGAGGTGATCCTGCCCCTCTACTCTGTTCTCTTGAGACCTCACTTGGAATATTGTGTGTAATTCTGGGGAGAGGTATTCCAGCCTTCTGATCACCTTTGTGGCCTCTCCTGTGAAGAGAGGCCCAGAGAGCTGGGGTTGTTCAGCCTGGAGAAGGCTCTGGGCACACCCTAATACCTAAACGGGGCCTACAGGAAATCTGGAGAGGGACTTCTTACAAGAACATGTACTGACAAGACAAAGGGGAATGACAGAGGGTAGATTTAGTTTAGATATTAGGAAGAAGCTCTTTCCTGCGAGGGTGGTGAGGTGATAAGTTTCCCAGAGAAGCTGTGGCCTGCCCTGTCCCTGGAAGTGTTGAAGGCCAGGTTTGATGGGGTTGTGAGCACTCTGGTCTAGTGGAAGGTGTCTCCACCCATGACAGCAGGGGGTGGGACTAGATGATCTTAAGGGCCCTCCCAACCCAAACCATTCTACGAGTGTACAGAGTACTTTCTTTCCTCAAGGTAATCATTTTTTTTTTTTTTTAAGGTTAAAGAGAAAGTTGAAAATCCACAGAAGTTTTACAGCTTCTGTATAATTGCATACACAATACAATACACAAATAATCTCGCTGCTTCTACAGAAGCCATGCCGTTTCTGGGGCAAGACTGGAGATCCCCTGGATGGAGATGGATTAAAACAGAAGATGGATGGAAACGATGTGAACCCTTCAGTCCTCCACTTGAGGATGGGAATAATCAGTTGAAGGATATCAGTCACACTGTGTAAGTTTGTGTTTGTGTTTTTTTCTTTAAAAAGAAAAATAAAATGATTCTGCATGAGTTAATAGCAGGTGGGAAGACAAAGAATGACTTAATTTCAGGCTGCAAATGTTTGTGGTAAATGATATCATCTGCATATTCTGGAAGTATACAAATGCAACCATGTGTTTAGTTTAGTTAGACAGACAGGAGACCCCTATGGAGATTGTCTGCCTCTTGTAACTGCTTTGCAGGTTGCCTATTTTAGGCAGATGGATCCCATCTTATGTTGTATGTCCTAAAAAAAAAAAAAAAACAACCCTGTCAAGTATTACTTAAAAGCTAAATTGCAAGTGCAACAGGCATACTGAAATGTTACCTGGAAATGAATGAAGACTTTCTGTTGACTGGGTGTTGGATTAGGACTGTTTGTTTAAAGCAGTCCAAAATACACAGTAATCATAATTTTAAGGTAATTCTCTAACACAAGATACGTCTGTGTATGCTGCTGTAGAACAGGTGAGAAAGATATGTTAAAAGCAACTAAAGTAATACTTGTGGCAGATGCCCACAGATTGGTGTGATACTGTGATTGTCAGTAGCTCTGTCCAAACAAACTTCTGCTTGGTTTCTCCATGAAGAAGTAACTCTCAAGGATAGCATTCTTGGTCTTAAACTCCAGTGTAATGTGCTCACAGTGAGGAAAGGGAACTTTCATTGTTTTGTTTTTAGTCCAGTAAATCATACAGTAACTGATCTGATTCAGAGGGAATTTACTGGCAAAGTAGGACTTGCTGTAGTTGTACACCTGTGTATTCTAAATTTGTGAAATAAACTTCAAGAGGGTTATCAAGCAGTGAAGAATTATGAATCTTTTCTTGACCTGTTGTTACTGCTTTTTTTTTTTTCTTTTTATTTGTCAATGATCTTACTTGGGCTTATTTTTCTATACAGTCTAGCCACTCTGGATACAAAAAACTACATTGTCTAGAAGAGTGTTTAGTAAGCCTATGACACGAAAGTGGCCTTAAATACACCTGAAAAAAATCTTTTCTTTCCTCTTTTGTATATCTTTAATATAATTGGCAAATGAAAGGAAATCTAATTTAGCTTTGATAGCCATTTGCAGTTACTAAGTAATTATATCTTGTAGGTTGCTTCAATTAATATTGTTTGGCTATTTGACAGAAGTGATCAGTATCTTTATGGGTAACATTAAGACCTTTGCTCTTCTGATACTAAATAAATACATATGTATGTTTTCAGAGATCAAAATGAGGTATTTTTATTGCTTCTTCAAGCAAGAATACTAGATTATTTCCCCCCCCCTCTTAGACTTGAAAGAACTTACCAATGATCTCCTTTGGAGTTGTCTTGCTAGAAACTGTTTTAAGTTAACTCCTTGGGGGGGGGGGGGGGGGGGGGGGGGGGGGCGGGGCAGGAGATGAGCATTAGAGGTCAGAGGACTGAAATAGGTACATTAGTTTGAAGGGACTGGCTGTGAAGTGCTCGGCGGTGGGGGGAGCTTTCATGATTTGGGTTTCTTAGGCTAGTTTGCTAATTTGCCAGAATCTCAGACTCTGGGACCAACCTAGTGCGTGGCAGATGCCCTCATCTGTAGCAGTTCCTCATCTTCATCTTACTTACCGCTTACTTAGCGAAGCCAAACCACACCATTGTCTTTGGCCCTGTTTTAAATTTTATGCTGCTTATGTCTGTTCAGTTAAAAATGTATGTTGTCAGAACTTAGACTACAGAATTGAAATTGGTACTTCTTGGCAATGTATCATTACTTAGGAGTAATTTCACTACCACTTGAACTTCCTGTCTATGACTACAACTTGAACTTCATATCTATGACTTGAACTTTGGATCTATGAGTTAACCTTTGCTGCTAAAAAGCAATTAATGTTTATTTGCACAGTATTATAGAACCCTTTAGGGTGAAAAGGACATCCGACTATCATCTGGTCTAAGCACAAAGGAGGACCAATTGAGGTTGGATTGTATAAGGCCTTGCCGTGTTGAGCTTCATGCATTTCCAAAAATGGAAATCCCTCTGGATTCATATTCTAAGTTCCATTACCTTCACTGTGATTTTTTTTGTTTGTTTGTTATTGCGCTGTCCCCACCCCCCAATCTCAAAAGAATTTCTCTTATCACACACTGTGTCCATTACCACTTGACTTATTACTGCCCATCTCCTCTAACCTTAAAGTCTAGCTCTATCTTATTCATACCCTTATATTAGATATTGACAGTGATCAGATTTCCCTCCACCACCACCTCAACATTGAACAAGCTCTGTTCTTACCCTCGTGTGTCATGTGCTCCAGTACTTGATCACCTTGATAACTCCCCACTTGACTTGTTCCAGTATGACTATGTTTTATTGTATCCTTGAGCCCCAGACTAGGCACAGTACTCCGGATGCCGTTTCTCATGTCAGATGAAGGAGGGCGATTACTTCTTTCAGTCTGCAGGATACACTTTCGTTAACTCGGACTAGGGTGCAGTTGGCCTTGTACAACACAAGGGTACACTGCTGACCTGTGTTCAGCTTGTTATGCACAAGACCCCTGCCTCCTTTTCTGCAAAAGTGCTTCCTATCCAGTCTATAGCCAGCATATACCTGGGCATGGGATTCTTCTGTCCTATGTGTGGGACTCTGTATTGAAGTACAGCAGTGTACTGTGTCTTGCTGGCAGATGGTTCTGTGTACCATTTTAAGCTATTTGGAAACAGTTATCTATGTATATTGGATAGACAGCTCAGCTTAGGATGTTTGTTAACATGATGTAGCACTAAGTAAGAATGAGGCTTGATAAAATTCTTCCTTCCTTGTGAAAAAAGCATAATAAACAATACATAAATACTTAACTTGTCTCTTCCTAAACTGCCCTGTGCAGAGGGATCATGGTGTAAGCTAGTCTGGCTGTCCTAACCCATTAATAAATAATATTTTTCATCAAAATATTCTGTAGAATCACTGCTAAAGGTAGTACTTGAGTATTTCATTCTAGGGAGCAGTTATGGCAGTTTCCCTTTAAAAAGAAATAAACTCAAGATATGTTGTTGACTGAAACATTCTTTTACTTCTGTTCTCTCTTGTGAGAGAAAATATACCTAGTTAGTTACTTGCCAGGCTTTCTTTTATCCATTACAAATGCTTTCTCTTCAGAAATTAAGAAGATTGTATCACCAACAGATTCACAGATTAACCTTCAAGATGTAAATAATTTACTTGAAAAATATGTTTCTTTTAAAATAAAAATTTTTACCCTATTATCTTAGTTATCCAGTGACGTGATGAACCCATTTGATGAATTAATCAAAAAGGGGGTGGATCCAATGATTGATTGATTGATGGCTTGGCTTCACGAGCAAAGATTTGGGAAGGGCTTTAACCATGCTTACTACAAGCACGATGACCAAGGGCATGTGGGATATCCAAATCTGGTTGGAAAAAAAAGGCTGCTTAGGCAATCAGGAAGTGTCCAACCATGACTGTCAACTCCTGAGCAATCTCGAGCTATCCATGCACTGGTCCGCCCACATGCAGCGTTGGATCTCCAGCTTCCCATGCACCTTGTCACCTGCCGTTTAGACCCTCGCCTGTCCATACAGACAAGTGAGATTAAGCCCTTCCAGCCTGCGCAGTGGATATTTTTTAGGTGAAGCGCAGCTTGCGCAGAACTAGCCCCACTCTTACACCTGAGGTTTAACTGCCAAGGCCTAGCTAGCTAGGATGGTGACAGCAAAGTCCACAGGTCATAGGTTTTGTAAGAGTGCCCTTCTCTTTGATGGAAGGCCATACAAGGCTAGACGAGCTCCGTCAGCCCGGGTTTGAAGATAGAAGTTTTCTTGAACAAACGGATTTATTTGTGCAGGGGCAATTCAAATAATTTGAAATAATGCTGCAGTATTTGCACTTTAAATTAGTTCAATTTATGGAAACTGAGGTGGGAAAAAGGGGACCCTCAGTTCTGCAGCTCTTATTTGGATAATTAATGGTATGTAACAAGTGGAGAGTGCCTCAAGGTATGCAGGAGCTGAAAATGTGATTGAGGCAATGCTCACTTAAGTTCTGTGGTCATGACTACCTGCAATTTGTGCCTATAAATTCTAGCACAGATATTTATTTCCAGTGCCATGGCACTGAGTCCTGGAAGCTTGATGGGGGAGAGAGCAGTACTGCCTTACAGAATTGTATATAAACACTTCTCAGTAGCCTGCAACTTAGGTGTAAAGCAGTTTTATACTTTCTTTTAAGGTAAAAGAAAGCAAGAGCCATACTATTTTGGTTCTACAAAAATCTATGACTAGATTTTCATGATGGTGGTAGTCTCTTTTTGTGGGTCAGGCTCATATGAGCTACTTGGGCTGGCAGGGTAGTAATTTAAGCCTGGTGTCTGTTGTCCAGTTCTGTGAGACACAGTGTTCATGAAAGTGGTTTTGGCACTGGAAAGAAGTCCTTAAATTTGAATCTAGTTTTAGATAATTTTGGCATTTAACAAATATTCTGTAAGGTTACTTGGTGCAACTCGGGATTTTCTATGGGTCAAGCTGTAAATGGCTTTCAGTCTCTTCTAAAACACTCAGTGTGCTCCTGTAGGTGATTGCTTGGAGAGCATTCCTTCACTGAGAAAAGAAGCAATAACTCAGAACAATTGGAAGGTCAGATAGCCCTGTCTAGTTTTCCAGCATTTTAAGTGTCATACCAAGAGGTTAAATACTGCTATGAAATTACTTTTTTTGAAAAAGCCAGAATTCTTGGATGCTTTATGTAGGCTACTGTAGTCCTAAGGACACCAGGTACTTTGCTTTTGTAAGCTTTAGAATAATTTCTTAAGTGTATTATCAAGACAAGAAAGTGAGAATAGCTGTGAATTGGCAGTATTAAGGATGTATTTAAATCTTTCCAGGTGCACTCAGATGTCATGTGTGGTATTATGGTAAAAACATTAAATTAAGGCTTATGTTATACCATATGGCAGGTGCAGTGCTTGATTTGGTTTCTTGTGGCTTAGTTTGGTGTTAAGGGGTTGCTTTTGGAAATGGTGGAGCAGCTGTGTTACTTACCGAGCAGCTTTCAAGGTTTCTGAAAGGAAGGCTAACAGATTCTGGGGATGTGCCTGTATTTCTGTCCTGTTCTGCTGATGTCTATGGTACCGTTCTTTTCATGGTAAGAGACTCAAAATTTGTTGAGAAGAATGGTGATGGTTATGGATAAGTAGGGAAGGACTCTTCATGTAAGGTGGGACAGAACATGAAGTAAAGCCTCGTATGAGCAGATCCTCAGAGGGACCAGTTAAATTCATCCTTAAAGTGACACGAAGAATTCCAGGAATGTCACAGGTGAATTTGAATGTCAGCAGAGGTGTTTGAAATAGCCCTCTTCATCCTCAAAATTCCTTCTATTAATTGACTGTCCTTAAACTGCCTTTTTTATTTGATGCTTGAGGAAGTGCATGTTATTGGGGGTGGGGAGAGGAGCTTTAAATCACTTCAGGAATGTTACTGGTCTGATTTGCTTTCTAGGGACACTTCCTCTCCTCTCTGGGAACAAAAGAAGGAATCCTGCCAGAATAACCTTCCTCTTATAATCCAGACTTTCAGGAATGCTGCCTCCCCCACTCTCCCCATCGCACTGTGTCAATGTGCATGGGTGTTTCTGTTCTCCCTGAATTGTATTGCAGAGTATCAGGCCATAGCTCTCCACTCTTTTCTGTTGTTAGGATAATAAAACTGTTTGGGCTTTGGGCTCTATTTCTGATTCTGCAGCAACTTCTCAGATTCTGCAGTAACTTCTCACATGATGACAAGGTGATTCAGTCAATATGCAAAACCATAATTAAATTAATCATTTTAGTGAGCTGTGATAACTTTGGAAAAATCCAAATGAATTAGATTGTTAAGTAATCAAAGTAACTTATCAGTGTTGATAGTCAGCTTTTGTCAGTTGCCGGTTCCTTTTCGTCAAACTTTTGCTGTTTGACCAGATACAATGTTTGGCAGTGTTGCATAGAATAATGAAGTCATTGAGTCATTATCCTCTGCTTTAAAAATGGTAGGACATGAACTAAGGCCCTCACTTTGTATTGAGGTCTATCTGGATGTAGAGGTATGTTAGCTTCTTTCCCAGCATTTAAACCAAAGACAAAACCAATTTTCTATTTCTGAATCTTCTTAACTTGTGTATTTTTGAGTTGGTAGTATTTACTGATTAGAGCAATGGAAAAAACAAGGCTTTTTTACAGTGTTGTTTAGTCATCCTCTCTAACAGATGGTTCAAGCCTTAAAATTTTAATTGTAAAGCTAGTAGCACAGGCTAATAGAATATTTTTTTTTGCCACTTAATGCCCAAATACAGGTAATTTCAGAATGAACTGGTGTCTTTCAGTTTTAGTGTTCAGCTGCTGCTAGTGAAATTTGAAGTTACTCACTAACATTGATAAGTAGATTCATCTGACAAATTCAGGTTAAAAAAAAAAAAAGTAATGAATGGGAGGAGTTTTATATATAACCTTCTGGTCAAGGAATAATAATGGCAAAATCCAGTAGTCCTGCAGTACCTCAAACTTCACTACTTCATATCCTTAGTTATATTGGCTATCTGTGCAAGAGTGGCCTTCATAGGAAATATCTTTCTTCTCAGTGCTAGAAAAATGAGCACCCATTCTTATCTGTATTGCTGGTCCTTCTAATTATCTGCAAAAGTGGAAAACAAAACTTTCTGAAACTGCAGACTTTATGTAGCACAGACAGCTTTTAAGTGTAAATGGATTTTGGAAAGGGTAGTTTATCCAGCAAAACCTTTTTAATAGTTTCTTTGTGTGTGTATATATATATATATACACTATCTATATAATTATTCAGTATAGTACTCAGTGTTAGGGTTCATAGTTACCTGTCAGTGGCATGAGTAGGAGTCTGACATCTACATTACATACAGTGTTGTGATTTAGGCATTTGTTAAAAGACAGACTTTCTTTGCTCTCAGGTTGACAGTAGTAAGAGAGATGCTTGTCTTTGCTGGCTTTCTGCCTGTGCAAGGATGTGCAATAATTCTGTGTTGACTTTTACCTGTGTGCACAGTTTTTCAAGGCTTGGTCCCTTTCACATAATGAACTTTTGTACACCAGACCTTCGCAGACAGGCAGTTACCCACTTAGTACTGTCTCCTTAGCAGTCCTTCCTAAATGTCCGCAATGACTTATTAAGGTACTCATTAGTAAGATACTGTGGTGTGTTTAATAATTTTGACACAAAATTCAACCCCACTAGGAGGAAAAGAAGACAGCTTCTCATAAGATATGTGTTGCTATTGACCACCAAGTAGGACATCATCATTAAAAATATAACTTTTATTCCAGCTGGCAGACTTTAATACAGAGAATTATGAGCCATTTGCATCTTAAATATGTAATCACTGCTGTTTTAATTAGATGTGTTTATTTCAGCATCATAACTGGTGATGGTGAGGATGAAGCAATATACAGTACTGAAGACTGTGAGTTTGCAGCCAAGAAAAGGAAAAAAGATCATTGTACGAATAACACACAATGTAAGGCTGGTTTTTCATTTATTTTAGGAGACTTCTGTAGGTTCAGCAAAATTGTATAATAGCCATTAATTTATATTCATCTATAGAGTAGCCTTCTATGTTTACTTCTGTATTGGGAACAAGTTCTTCTGTCAGAAGTGGTTAAGTCTTAATTGAACTATGGCATTGATCGTCTGTTGTGTGGGGTTTGTTTTTTCCCAAAGGTAATTCATTTAAGAATAGTAATTCCTGAATAATAAATGTCTTCTAATACTAACCACTATTTTGTGGACTAGTTTTAGATTAAATTATTCTGGATGCTTTTGGGAGCTTCTTACAAAAGCAGCTTTATAATTGGTGATGCAACTTCAGAATCAGTTAATAAATAAATGCATTTTGTAGTAATACCTACAGCTCTTGGTGAAGACTTCATCAGGATTGAATTTCTGGAAGAAAAATTATCTTCATTATTTGTATATTCCCAAAATTGTAACAGAGATGGTCTTGCAGAAAGCTGCAAGCTTCCCCAGGCTTGTCTGAGCTTAAAGTGTTTCAAAAGTTTCAAGTGGCTTATATTTAAGAGCGTGCTTTCATTTGATGCCATGCTACAGTTCTGCAAGGTGAAGATCTGCCTAATTGCCTTTATTAGTCTTGTATAATTGACTTCTTTGCAGTATTCTGCAACTCGTTCAACCAAGTGAGTACAGAGCAGGCACCTTTACAGAAGAAAACAGATTAGAGGGGTAGAGTAGTCAGGAACAAAAAGTTGTCTGTTTCTGTACTTTACTGTCTTAAATGCTAAAGAGCCTGTTGGGTTAAAAAAGATGAGGCATTTCATAGGAGAAATTGACTGTTGTTGGTACACAGTTGACAGAAGTTGTGCTACATCTGCCAATTCTGTGCCAACTCCGATTTATAAAATTACTTAATTCTTCCTTTATTTTTTTGAAGTATGTAACTTCTGAAAATTTGTAGTCATTCTCTTCAGCCTTTATAACTTCCTGTGTTAAAACTGTTTTACCATCACTCCTGTCTTATGAACCATTTTATTGAGCATGGTCTGTTTTGTTCAACTTCTTTCTAAAGCAGAAGCCTAAAACGGCTTATATTTCTATTTTAGGTTTTTATCGTGAAAAGTGGATCTATGTTCATAAAGAAAGCACCAGGGAGGTAAGTCCTACATGCAGTGGGTCAATTCCTACAATCTTTGTGCTTCTCAATCAACAAAATAGGGATGGTTACAATTAATCATTAATCCCTTCCAAGTATTTGTATAAATCCAACAGCTTAGAGTAAAAAGTTAAGTAGCAGAATGAAAAGTAGCAAGGAATGAGCATACTTGAACCAAAAAAATTCAAAGCAACAATTTAAGCTTATCTGAAACTAATTTAGAGGGACTGTAATTTTCCTTACAGGTTATAATCTTTCTTGACTTTGAAATGGCTGTTTCACAACTAGGAAAGTTGTTTTTCAAACTGGATACTGAATTTTAGGGCAAAATGACAAGAGTAAGAAGGTCTTGATAAGAAACATGTGAAACATGCCATGCGGGAGCACTGAAAATAAAATCAAAACAAGTTCAGGTATACATCTGAAATGAAATAGGAGATGCTCTTTAAGTAATTTTGTCATAATGCTACATTGAGAAAGGTAGAGCTAAAGTTACATAGAAATCTGCTTCCTTCTGTTCAAGGAAATGTACTTCATGTTAGCATGTTTAAGCCTAACTGTTCAGCCAGAGAACAGCCACAAATATTTAAATTTCAACATTACTTTTGTTTTCTGTAAGTGCTAATTCCTGCTGTTAGCCAGCCAAGTTGTGCATGTTCTAAGTATGCAGCATGCTTGAGTCTTGGATGAGCAAGCAGTGCAATCATGAATTCAGTCATTAACCAATAGGCAGCAATTACTACCACTCTTCAGTGGGTAGTTAACTGTCTCCTGTTGCTGGATTTCATTGGCTTGAATTGTACTGCTATCTTTTCATCACATAATTTACCGAGGAAGTCTATGTAGGAATAAAGTTCAGATAATTATTTATTCCTCTCCTCCCCTGTGCTGATGAGCCATACTAGCGCGCTGCCCTGCAACTATCTCTATCACCAATTGTAGGGTTTTTTCTAGCCTCTTTATGTTCACTCCAAGTCACCTATGTGGCTTTGTAGCTCTAACTATACTTGGCTTATGTGACCCCATGTCATTTTAGGCTGCTGCTACCACCCTAAGTAGTTACACAACTCAAGCCTCTAAAACTTCCATTTTCACCCTAAGTCACCTGTGCAGAAGTATCAAAAGAAAATGCAATTGCTCTTGGTACCTAAGAAAAATTGTGCCTAAAGTTTTAGCACACAGAAAATAAATTCTAGATGTTGAGACCATTTGTTTTTCCAGCCCCAGGAGCAAGTAGCTGTGTTCTTACCCTCAAATATGAGCATAAACTTGGACAGTTAATGCCTACAGTTGTAAGCTCAGGCTGTTGTACAAACAACTCTCCCTTGTGCTGAGGCAAATGGGGAATGTGATTGCCATGAAGAGAGTGCCAGTGCGTGCCCATGCCATAGTAGACTAGATTCCCAGGGCACTCAAATAGCAGTGATTAGAGATTGCATGACTAGTATGAATTTAAAGGCCTTGCTGTTGAGTAATAATGCCTATGCACCTGTTAGTACCAAATGGCATATCTGGTTTCATCTGTTCTACAAGAAACTAAATAAATCTTTAGTCTAGATCCATTATATTTCCAGGGAACATGGTATACATAAGCATTAGTTGCATAGAAGAGTGCTTTATAGAATATTTTCCTCAATTTTATCTTTGTTTCTCTCCATTTAAAGTGTGTTTATTCTTCCTCTCAGAGACATGGCTATTGCACTTTGGGAGAAGCTTTTAACCGCTTAGACTTTTCAAGTGCTATTCAGGACATCAGAAGGTTCAATTACGTGGTCAAAGTAAGCTCTTTATTTTATATGCCTATTTTTAAAATGCTTTTGCTGATGTGCCTATGTGTATAAAAGAAATAATTTTGCCCTGAACAGCAGATTATTTGTGATTGTAATACCATGTTCATATGTAATTTATACTGATGACACAACTTCAAACTGAGCAGTTTTTCTTTGGTGAAAATTCATTGTATTGTTCTGTGAAAGCCTATAGCTTGAGGAGGATGGTGATGGGCAGTGTGATGTGTATTTACAGGGAAACACTGGTGGTAGTTTCTCTTGTTGTTCATCAGTCTGTGTGGTGAACTCTCTTTAAAGGCAAAATAATTCCTATGCAACCCAAAATAGTAAAGCATAATTCATCTTAAATATGCTACATTTTAAATGTGTTTAAAATAGCAGTTTCCAGAAGACTCTTTGATTTGTAAATATTCTGCAGTTTGTTTCTTCCGAAGCTTCTTAACAGTCCTGCGATTCATGGAACACTTAAGCTAGGATGAGATATAGCTGCCTTTACCTTTCTTAATATCCCTTAAAGTTGAACCTCCACCCTTAATTTCCTCTATGTCTAACCAGTTACTCCTTGGAAGTACCTGTTGTGGGAGATACTGATCTTTCTCTAGCCTAAGTTTTTTGTCTTCTAACTTGAGGTAGTAAAGTGCTTTTTCCAACTCTTAGAGAAGCTCAAAATGTGAGAAGTATCAGGACTACAGTTCAGCGGTAAGGCTGTTCACAAATTATGTAGTGATTGGAATGCATCCAGAACTTGAAGAGGCACAAATTAAATAAACATATCAAGAGAACACCCTTACCACTAGGTCGTAGAGTATTTGGAGAGAAAACACTTTCTACCTATCCTTGTAAAGCTGGGACAGTGTATTATACTTCCATAAAAACAAGAGATGTGGGACCATAGGAAACAAAGCAAAAAGGATTTGCTTCCAGGCCAGTGGGTAGGGTGCTTGCTTGTTTTATTCCCTTGCAGTTCTGTTTTTGATATATGTAGCATTGTGGTTTAGAACATTGCCTTGTTTAATGCTGTTTTGGGAGCAGAAACAAGAACCTTGATCTTTCCCAAGGCTTTTCAGCCTCAAACAGTAATAATTAAAAAAAGCACCTAAAGAAGGTGATTTGCGTTATAACTTCAGTACCAAGTGTCAACTTTAGTGCCTCACTTGAATGATGAATATGTAGAATGAATCCAGAACTAGAATTTTATGTGGTTTTGAGATGTTGCAGTGCCTGAGCTGGGTTGCTCAAAAGATTTGGTGGGAACAAAGTCTAACATTGACCAGCCCATTGACTGGTTTCTCCTCTGTTCATTAGCCAGGCTTCAGATTGTTGAGAAAGGTTCAGTACTTTAAAATTCAGAAGTTTGGTGTTGTGATCCAAACCGCTCCTACAGTAGTGGCAGATGTGAAGAAATGAGGATGGATTTAAAATAGCAGGCATGTTTCCAAAATCCTTTTGACATTTTAGAATTTATTTGCAAATTCTTAAATTTTTTTTTGTTTTATGGCTACAAAAACTTAATTATGTCTTTGCCTTGGTTTCTCTGAGGTGATGCAGGCCACCTGACGCAGATGTACAGAAATGATACATCTAAGACCTTAAAAGTTACTGAGCTGCTAAGAAATATGATCAACATGAATGACAGCTGCTGCTTATTCTGTAGCCATAGAACTTGGTGACTCGAGAAACATTTGTGGCGTTGTATCTAACAAGTTACGGCATCTGTAATCCAGTCCAATCTGTAGATGTCAGTAATATGCGAAGTTGCAGCAGATTTATAAAATCGTTCCTTAATCTGCTCTATCAGGTTTTAAGCCAGTTTGCAACTGAGAAGTAGGTCATCTCATGCCTATCTGCTGTACATAAGTTCTCATTTACTTCCCTGAAGTTTTTAGTGGTGGTGATGTTTTCTGTAGATCTCATTTAATGCAGTGCAGCAGTTCCTATTGCTTTTCCTCTAAGAGTTATTCTTAGTTATACATAAACACAATAATAACAAACTTCTATGTGTGTTCTGCTTGTTTCATTTAAGATAGCAAGATATAAATCAAGATAAATATCAAGCCCTACTGGATAGCGTTTCTTTGATCCCAGACCACAGAGATGATTCATTTTGATTCTCTAACTATTATTAAATCATTACTAAAAGTTAAATAGATATCTGCCCAGTACCCTTTTAAGGTGGGATGTGAGGGAAGGAGGTGGGATCAGCTGTTTTTCTATACTTGTTTGTGCTGTAATACAGAATCATAGAATGGTTGGGGTTGGAAAGGAGACCACCTAGTTCCAACCACGCTGCTGTGGGCAGGGATGCCTCACATTAGATACAGTGATCATTTCTTACCTGTTAAATATCTGATAAATTAAGTTGGATATGGATGGTCTTTTTAAAAGATGTTGCCATTTGAATAAACAGTTGATCCAATCAAAGTTAAACTCTCTAGTAGACAACATAAGCCATGGCTATGCACTGCAAGACTGAACTCGTGTCAGATGCTTGTACTCATGCACCTGGTAAAATTGTCCTAATCCTGCCATATTAACCTTCAGTGAAAAGGAGCTCTTTATTAAAATGAGCCAGGTGGAATTTGTTTCTCTGATTTGAACTTTAGTCTGAGTCACATAACTGAATTTTTTAAAATTAATCCAGAGAAATGTACGTACTTGCTTGAACTGGCAAACTGCCAGGGACCTCTATGTGTGCTCCAAATTATTAATCAAACTAAAAGTCTTTGAAAATGCCAATATAAAGGTCCTGATATCTAGTCTCAAAAACTGTATAAATAGATTGCTTATATTTAAATACATCAGGAGAATTATTCCCTCATTTCATAGCACATAACGTTTTGTCAGGGAACATGCAGAGAAGCCAGAAGGAGCGTTATTAAATCAGGGAGAGAACAGGTGTATTCTCTCTTCTTCCAAAGGAAAATTAATGTTGAATGTACTGTCAAAGCAGTGTTTTAGAAATGAAGATACAAAATAATTTTTGGCAGGCTTTTTCCTTGTCTACCTCTGTGCCAGTAGTTGATGCTACAGAACACAGATCTGCAGGTTAATGTTTTGAGCACTCTGTAGGGGATGCTATTTTCTGCTCCCTGCTTTCCCTTTCTGATGTATTGAGAACACTTGTTCTGAACTCAGCATTATGAATAGCAATTGTAAAACTCAGTGCCACACTTTAAATAGTCCTTATCAGCTGCAAAACTGAATCTAAAATGTAAAAAGCAAAGATGTCTGAATGGAGCAAGGGCTGCCTCTAGTAGATACAGCTTGAAAGCTGTGGTTGCTCCATCCCTGGTAGTGTTCAGGGCCAGGTTGGATGAAGCTTTGAGCAACCTGGTCTAGTAGAAGGTGTCCCTGCCCATGGCAGGGGGGTTGAAACTAGATAATGTTTCCAACCTGAACCAGCCTGTAATTCTATGATTCACATGCAGCAAGAACTTAAGCTATTCTGGTTACTTGCCCCTAGACCATTCCCACTGCTCTCACTGTTCTGGTCACAGTGGTTTCAGAAAGAAATGTGTGGACAGCTGGGTGACCCTTATTATATAGTTAAGGGAATGTTACTAATACAGTATGTATACTGGTCGTTATTAGATTACTGTGGTTTCTTCTACCAGCGACCTGAATGTATGAGTAATACAGAATTTTTTTCCCAGTTTAGATAAAATACATTTTGTATTTTACCTTTCCATTAGTAGAATGTAGTGGACTAAGTCCATCACACCTCAGTTTGACCAGTATGATAGTTTTACTCTGAAGTTGAAGTCAGGTAGTTGGTATCTGTTCAGGGTGATGCTCCTTGCAACCCAATCTGTCAGAGGGTTCAGGACCTGGCCACATCAAAGACCACTTTTCTGTCAGGAGCCTCTATAACAAACTCCCTCCATTGTTTCATTACAGCTTATAAGGACCATACGTGTAGCACTGCATCACACATGTAAACAGTAGTATTTGTATTTGAACATTTTGAAAATGTACATCTCTTCATGAGTTGTTAACGGGCTGCCACTGGGAATGCCTAAAGCTTTCCACGTTTTTCCTCACTTTGTTTTCTGAACTCTGTCGTCATGTTTTCACAAAATAGGGTTGCCATGCTCCAAGCTGTTGTAGATGAATGTACATATTGGAAGTGTTTTGAAGACCTCCTTTACTTCTGTCATTCCTCTGACTCTTAATTCTTTGTTCTAGCTTTTGCAGTTAATTGCAAAATCTCAGTTAACTTCGCTGAGTGGTGCAGCACAGAAGAACTACTTTAACATTTTGGACAAAATTGTGCGGAAGGGTAAGACCTAAAGTTTTGTTATCTGGTTGTTCGGATTTAATCACTGTGACTAAAGTACCAGTTTGGCTTTTTGTTTGTGGTCCGTCCATCCCCCCCCTCTTACTTCATTACTATTTTCACATTGTAAGACAACAAAATAGCAATATTAACTTAGTGAAAGATTTCAGACTCGCATTCCCCCAGTTGCATTAAGTTGTTTTCTCTTGATTATTGAATCACGTCTGTTAAAACAGATTGCTGCTGTTAAATGACAGTTAGATTCTATTCACAAACTATTAGATGCAATTAAATTATACTCTTTATGAAATGTGAAAGTTTTTATATTAGCAACATGGGGTTTCTTCAGTTTGCATGATGCACTGAGATTTAAAGTACATAACTGCTTTTCTTTGTTTAAAATAAACCAGCTTTGCATAATATTGAAACATTTCTGATAACCACACTAAATGGAGATGTAATAACTATCAACTTTGAACAGATGAAATTAGATTGGTAAGTACTTGTTCAGCATTAAGTTTATTAAATGTATAGCGTGAAATCTTAATTGTTGGAACAACATTAATGAATGTCATGGTTGGAGTTAGGGCAGCTGTTTGAAACAGCTGAGTTGTAATGATTTCCTCTTAAAAAAAAAAGTGTTGATTAACTTGAGCTAACTGTATTACCTGGGTTAACTCAGTTAACCAAAACTGTATTTTTTGTTTCATTTTCCAGTCATGGAAGACCAATATAATCCACGATTAATCAAAGATCTTCTACAGGATCTGAGTTCTACTCTCTGTATACTGATTAGAGGAGTAGGAAAATCTGTGTTGGTAGGGAACATCAATATTTGGATTTGCAGATTAGAAACTATCCTTCTGTGGCAACAACAACTGAAAAACCTTCAGATGAACAAGGTATGTTATTAAATCATGCCAGAAAAGTAATTGGAGGGGGGGAATTATACTGAACATTGTTCACTCACAAATCATGAACCAAAGTTTCATTTGTTTTATTTGGCTTTACAAAGTAATATGAACTTATTGAAATGTAATCAACTTCATTTTTTAATGTTTTACTAGCTCTTTTCTCATGAGAGCTGCTGCTGTAGTGCTGCTTTGTGATATAGATGTCATTGTTTTCACCCAAATGAATTTCAAAATGTTTGTCTATGGTTTACTACTTTTTAGTAGAGCAAACATAGAGAAAAAATACAGATTTTTAGTTCCAAAGGAAATGTTCTACTACTAAAAAAAAAAAAAAAGTAATAGGATCATAGAATAGTTAGGGTTGGAAAGGACCTTAAGATCATCTAGTTCCAACCCCCGAGCCAGGGGCAGGGATACCTCACACTAAACCATGTCACACAAGGCTCTGTCCAGCCTGGCCTTGAACACTGCCAGGGATGAAGCATTCACAACCTCCCTGGGCAGCCCATTCCAGTGCCCCACCACCCTAACAGGAAAGAATTTCCTCCTTATATCCAATCTAAACTTCCCCTAAGTTTTAACCCGTTAACCCTTGTCCTATCAACTACAGTCTCTAATGAAGAGTCCCTCCCCAGCATCCCTGTAGCCCCCCTTCAGATACTGGAAGGCTGCTAGGAGGTCTCCACACAGCCTTCTCTTCTCCAGGCTGAACAGCCCCAACTTTCTCAGCCTCTCTTCATACGGGAGGTGCTCCAGTCCCCTCATCATCCTCATGGCCCTTCTCTGGACTTGTTCCAACAGTTCCATGTCCTTTTTATGTTGAGGACACCAGAACTGTACACAGTACTGCAGGTGAGGTCTCACTAGAGCAGAGTAGAGGGGCAGGATCACCTCCTTCGACCTGCTGGTCACGCTCCTTTTGATGCAGCCCAGGATACGTTTGGCTTTCTGGGCTGCGAGTGCACACTGAAGCTGGCTCATGTTCATTTTCTCATCGACCAGCACCCCTTCTCCGCAGGGCTGCTCTGAATCTCTTCTCTGCCCAACCTGTAGCTGTGCCTGGGATTGCTCCGACCCAGGTGTAGCACCTTGCACTTGGCATGGTTAAACTTCAGTGTTACTGGGGAATCAAGAAATCAGAAATAAAATATTCAAGGGGCAATTTAACAGGGTTATTCATTAGCACAATTGCTTTTTGTAAAAATGGAATAATGACTTCAGCATCTGGAGTCTGATCATGTGACTGTTCAACGCATGTGGCATGCACTGTTCCAGCTTTTTATAGTGGAAACTTCTGATGATAAGCAGGCATTCTTTTTAATCTGTCTGGGTTGCTCCTGGAGGAAGAAATGGTGCAAGATACTGCTCACAGTAAAGTCATAAACCTGTTTGGTCTGTTTGTTTTCATCTATGAAATTTTGAAATTGCCCTTGCTGTGTGTGCCAGGTATCTGAATAAGACAGCTGATTTTGGAATAGAAAGGAGAAATGGGGCACCCAGTCTCAGCAGTTTTCATATGCCAAGCAGCGACAGCATAGACAGTTTTGAGACACTGCAGTTGCTGTATTTGTTTCTTTTCAGCATGACACTTCCATCTGAGCTTTTTTACATTGGTTGAAATAACCAGTGAGACATCTTGCATCTGTAATACTCACACTCCTGAACAGGACAACAGTCCCAGAGATGTATATAACATATGAGTGACACAATGGAAAGTCTAGTCTATAAGTGAGATGAATAGTTGCGAAATAAACTGATGGAAGTCAGAGCCTGCTGGAGTACGGTTGCTGAACTGCCAGTGCCTTATGATGGAACAGCTCTGCCAGGTGGGGCTGGCAGCTGTTCACACTGCCTCCTGCCCTGCTGGGCTTTGTGCCTTCTGGCAGTGTAGGCTCCAGATTCAGTCATGCAGGAGTTCTGCTGTAGGTTACACCCTTAAAGAGAAAGTTCAGCAGAGTTTCACTCCCAATGAAAACTTTCTCAGATCTCTAATCTATCACCCCCCCCCACACCCCCCTCCACCTCGGTTTTCTCCATTTATATATGCTAGGAACTATCTCCAGACTCCTCTGCATGTGACTTTCATAATGCTTTCATTCTGTATTTCTGTTTTTCAGTCCTACATAGAATCCTAGAATGGTTTGTATTGGAAAGGACCTTAAAGATCATCTAGTTCAAACCCCCCTGCCATGAGCAAGAACTTCTTCCAGTAGACCAGGTTGCTTTGTACTAAATTCTTTAGTTTGTCTTAAGGCAAATTGGCATTTGCTCTGTTTCATAATAAAAATTGAGAAATTGTAGTTATCCTACAAATTATAAATGATTAGTGCATACCTTTATTATAGTTAGGGGTTTAGCATACTTCTCAAAATCAAATTGAATATATCATAGTTTTCAAGACCTTATACTCTCGAATTATTTTGAGAAACGTTTTAAAATTATTTGAAATGTAATAATTTAGTATATGTTTATTTTAACAGTCGAAAAGCTGTAAGATATTAAACTGCAGCCTGTAGCTCCTTCTGTACCTTGAATCATACAAGTTTTCAGCAACAGCAGTTAGAGAAGAATGGTAGCCAAGTGATAAAGTATCACAGAATTAACCATAGATATCACTCAGTGGTTTTGTACAAACTGAAGTAAGACCTGAGACACCTCTACGGGAAGGATCTTATTTGTACCTTACACTGAAGTTTTTTAATGAAAAGTCTTCAACTTTTACTTCCAGCAAGTCAACAATGGTCTTACACTTATCGATCTCCCTCTTCATACACTGAGAAACATCTTACACAGGCTCTCTGATGGCTGGGATGTTATTACTCTGGGTCAAGTGACCCCAACTTTATACATGCTCAGTGAAGACAGACAGTTATGGAAAAAACTCTGCCAGTACCACTTTGCAGAAAAGCAGGTAATAAACTCTATCAAAATGCATGAATTTTGCAATATAGTATACTAATGAAGTGTAAACTTGCACTTTTTGAGATAAAAATGTAATGGTGTGCAGTAATGGTGAAAATATTCTGTTTTGGGGGCTTGTTTCTTACTGAAAACGGTATTCAGCATGTCTGTGAGGTGAGGATAACTTTTGGGCTCTTTCTTTACATTATTTAAAAGATTGTCTACTGTAAGGTGTTTTGTTTTAAACCACACAGTCCCCAACAGGTGCAGTAGAGGATTATCTCTAAGGTGTTTCTTCTTTTAGTACCTAAAGTAGAACTTGTTTTACTAACCAAGGTAGGCAGACAGATTGCTCAAACTTTGAGACTACACAACAGTCTGGTCAAGCCAACATTCTATTTTTGCATAAAAGAACAGAACAGACGCTTGAGATTTTGAAATTAAGAACACAAAGGAAAATGGTACTTTTCTGTCACTTCGTCATAAAAAGCGTTGAAGTAATCTAGGAATGCCTCCAAAACCATTTTCTGATGGCAATATATAATGGGGCAAAATCGGACAACACCACAGTTTTGAGACAACTGCAGTTGTTGTGTTTGTTCTTTCCAGTGTAACATTTCTATCTGAGCTGTTTTACGTTGGTTGAGATAACTGATGAGTTAATCATCAGTTCTTCCTCATCAGAGCTGGAGGAAGAACTTCAAAAACCTAGGACATTCCAGACAGGAGGAAGTGAAGATAACCATTCTTAAATCTGACAGGTTAAAAATGGTACCGTTTGGTCAGTGACCACCAGATTAAGTATTACTGTAACAGGAATGATGGAAGTGAGTATCAATTTACCTAATGTACAGTTGACCCAAATAAGAATTTGGTTAGATGACGGGATTTGGAATGAACTTCATGGAGACTATAGACAAAGGCAAACTGAAAAACCTTCTTTCAGAAGCAGCTCAGAAGAATGCAAGGTGAAGTTATGAGTATAAGAAGTTTTAAGTTTAATGTAGCACTTGAGTAGATTTTGAGGCTAGATGAGGTAAGCTTTTTGAACAGTGACAAAACTGGTGGAGAGGTAGCTGGTATACTCAGGTAATGCTGGGGGAAAGATAATTTAAACATTTCATTAGAAGCAGCTAACCTTGTGCCTTATAAAGGGCACTTGTACATGGTGTTTTCAATGTATTTGTAAATATCCATATTCCATTTCTCATTAGGTTATTAATGATAGGCATCTAATGATTATATTTATTTTCCAATACAAAATTCTGCTTTTTCTGTGTAAAAGTGTCCTACCTTAATAAGCTACAGAGTCACGGTAGGTTGTTTTTCCTGTCCTCTGCAGTATATTGTTGAACTATTTAACAACCACAAAACTATACTTAATAACTGAAGAGCACGTTTGGGGGGGGGGGGGGAAGAGTACTCTACCCAGGGAAGCTATTATGAAACAAAGCGTATCTGAAATCAGAAGGGCAAAGCTATTATGCCCATCTAGGCACTGTCTTCTGAAGAAAGAAAGCCTTTAATGTATTGAGTATTAATCCAGTGCAAGTGGAACAGAAGCTTTTACAAATGCATACTTAGTAAACCTTGGCTGTGTATTAAGCTGAGAGGAAATAGCTCAATTATGCATCTTTACATGTAGATTATGTCCTTGAAGTACATGTATCACTGTTATCCTCCTAAAAAGATCATAAGTAAATATGAAAAATAATCATGTATATACTTTAATACAAAAGAAAAATCATTATTTAAATCTGTTGTTATTGTCTTGACAGAAAACCACTGTTTGTAATGCACAATCATTTTTTAAAATCTTACTCCTCACTTTTTTTTAATATAAAATTAATTACTTACCAGCCTACTTTTTTTCTTGGCAAATATGCCCCCTCCTATTTTTAGTGGTTTACCTTTTTTTTTTTTTTTTTTTTTTTTTTTGTGGCTAGGTGTCTTTCACTGCTTTGAAGATGTATGATGTCAGATCACTAACTTCAAAGAATTCTAGTTACAAAAATCCAGTTTAACCACCTTTTTTTCACAGACCTTTACCTGGGTTTACTATTTTTAATGGTTTAAAAAATATATTAATTTTATGTCTAGTTTTGTAGGCATTTGATTCCATCAGAGGAAGGTCACATTGACTGGAAGCTGATGTACTTTGCACTACAGAAATATTACCCAATAAAGGAACAGTATGGGGACACCTTGCATTTCTGCCGCCACTGTAGTATTCTGTTTTGGAAGGTAAGAGCTTTGAAACAGATAGTCAGAAATAAGTTCAAACAGCTACTGGTAATCATCTGAAGGGAGAAGTAGTAAGATCGTCTCGTCAGCTTTCTCATGTGAAATGTGATCAGACAACTAATATCTAACTTCTAAATAATATATAAAACTTCCATATAAAATCAGTATTAAATTCCAAAGTTGTTCTTTATCTAGCATTCTTATCTCTTGGTATCTGATAACCTCAGTACTTAGAATTGCAAGGAAAAGTGACATGTGGAAAGAGTTGTGCTCTGTGTCTTGTATCTGTTTAACCTCAGGCAAAGCTGTTAAGAACTTACATGAAGTTAGCAATTTTATGACGTACCTTTTCTAATGATGGCATTGCAATCCATGTGTCCCTAATGAGAATTTATTACTATGCTACTTCTACCATATTGGTGTAAAACTATTTCTATAGTCTTTTTTCTGTCCTTTATGAAGCTTGGAGGAATGTTTGAAACTCCATTCAAATACAGTGATTTTGATGTTTACCATGCAGCATATTCTGTTTTACAGGATGATTTTAATTTCTGTAAGACATTTTCATGTTTAGCTGTGTGTGACCACATAGTCCTGCTTTTACTTTGTGTTGCACCGTAATCTAGCTTTCTAGTTAGTGAGACTTCTTTAATTTTATAGCTGAAGGACCAGATCTCTTAGTACTAAGTGGGCAGCAAAGAGAAAGAAATGTTTGAGAAACCTTCTATTTGACAGAAATGAGTTGTTCTTGTATTGTCTTTCTGTGATTTTTAGGAGGAGTTGCCATGTGAGTGTGGGGTGGTTTTTTTTTTTCTTTTCCTGTAGAAAAAAAAACCTAGTCTGTTTAACAGGATGAGCTGGCTTTCATACAAGCAGCATGTTACTGAATTGTGTTATCTTTAAACTGAGTGTTCTTGATATCATAGGAGTTCTTCCAGGTACTAATATGTTTTGCTAAATTAATAGTAGGAAGGTAGGTAGTCAGAATTGGCTGCTTTTGTGAAAGGCTTGGGCATTTGCTGAAAAACCTGTGTCAAGGATGACTAAGAACTATTGATGACAATGAAGTAAGTCTTAAAAATGTTGCTCAGTATGTAAGTTTTCTCTTTGAAACTGGAAAGATTAGCACAGAGCATGGATGCAGGTGGGAATTTCTGGTATCAGATTTGTTTGGCTCATCTGGCTTTGCTGTGTAAAGGGGTAATGCTTTCTAGAGTAAATTTCTCTCGTTCTTATTTTGGTATAATTAAAAGCATAGCACTTTAGTATTAGGAATGAATAAAATGTGTTCGGCATTAAATGTTTAATTTTGGACGTGGCATGTGCCAGTAAGAGGCAGTGAACCTGTACAGGCAGATATCTCGTTACCTTGACTACTCCAATCTACTACTGGAATAATAGCACTCATTTTGTGGTTTTATATTTTTAGGGAAACACAACACAGTAAGTTCTGAAGGTACTTTGTTTGGATTGGTGAGCAGTACCTACTAGATCACCATTCCAGTGCTGACTGCCTCATCCTGGAGATTTGGACAGGTCTTAAAAGTGATGGTGTGGTTACAGATTATGTGCTTCTGCATTAAAATTATATAGCAGGTTTTTAGGATTGGCTGTTTTAACAAGAGCACAGTCAGCAGGTTGAGGAAAGTGATTATTCCTTTTCACTTGGCACTTTAAATTAGATTGCACCTGGGATATTGCATCACTAGGGGCTCCCAGTATAGAAGACACACTGATAAACTGGATAGTGTTCAGGTGAAGGCCAAGTAACCAGGGAGGCTTGAGGACCTAAGAGCCTGCCATGAGAACAGCTGAGCAAAGGAATGGTGTGACCACAGAGGTTGTGCAGTTTCAGTATCATACTTGATTAGACATTATTAAACACATATGAGTGGTTGACATATAATTGTATCTATAATGTACAGATTGCTGTTCTCAGCTGAAGATTTTACTCTGCCTAATTCCATTGGTGTGAAGCAAATCAAAAAAAAAGGAAAAACAAACTTTAAAAAAGAAATCTGTTACTTTACAGGGAAAAGTAGCAAGGTAGCAAGTGTTTGAATCTTTAAACAAATGTAAGCACTGGGTTCTTCAGGTAGTTTGTGATATGTAAAAAAACTGTTTCTTCTTTTAATGGCACACTTAAGAAATTGGGCAACTTTGGCTTTCAAGGGCATTTAGAAGAACTTCAGAGAGCTGAGCACTTCTTGATATTGCATCTTCCTTCTCCCCCCCCCCCCCCCCCCCCCCCCGCAGCCTTCAAGAACAAAACAAAAAACATTGGAATAGCTGCAGAGGAAAAAGCACTTGAGGGATCAGGGCATGGAGAAGACTAGCAGAGGTTAAAAGTAATTGGCTGTGTTACTGCTAATAAGAAATGTGACTGGTCTCCATAAATTATTCTCAGAGATGGAGAAGGGATGAATAAACATGAGACTACTTAGAGAAATTATTTAAGCTAATGAGCTTCCTTGGTGCAAATAAGTTGTAGAAACTAGTTGGTAATCTTAGGCTGAGAGTTGAGTTTCTAAGCAGTGGGATTCAGAAATAGCCTCAAAGCACAGGCCTAGGTGGTGATAAGAAGCCTTCTCATAGGTTTATGAAATGGATAATATAATTGCTGGCAACATGAAAGGGCTACACACAAGAAATTCTTTGTCCTGCATTTTGTGTCCATTTAAAGAAGGCGTTGAAAAAGAAAGGACTGATGGCTACCGAATTGAATTAGCACACAGCTGAAGTAGGGAAATGACTTTTCACATTCCAGTTGGCTATAATAATGTTGCTGTTACTTTTGACAAATCTGTAAGAGCTTTTCAGGAAGTGGCATTTGTATTCCTGTATTTGTTTAAAACCTGTGAACATAGTAATGTTAAATACAATAAGGAGACTCCTAAATTCACTGTGGAAAATAAAATGCTATAATAGAACATCTTGTTCTTTTCAATGTGAAAGGAGGGAATGATTATAAAAACCTCTTTGTATTAAATTACTGTCTTTCAGATGTAACTTCTTGGATTTGTCTGTGATGAAATTGGGGAAAAATATATAATTTCAGTAGTGTGAAAGTAATGGCAGACTGATTATTGACTGATGCTTCAGTGAATGGTTTTTGTGTGTAATATTTCTTCTGTTCCACTAGGCAGCATTGCAATTATGGGCAGTTCTTTTATTTTCTTAGCTCACTCAGTAGTACACTTCAGTTATCCCAGAGGTGATCACAGACACTGAAATACCTTTTCTTCATTCAGTATCCTGGGCTTTATGTGCAATAGTGAGATGGTTTTGCATAAGTGATAATGCTTCACACTTGGTTTTAGTCTTCCTGGGGCTTCTGCTGGTTTTGGTTCTCCAGCTGCTTGTGATTTGCCACAGGAATAGAAGACTGTTTCTAAATGGCGTATGAACAGTAGCTTCAGTAAACTTTAACTCTGCTTCTTTTACTTTATGGCTCTCCTTCCTGCTTCCTTGTTCACGATCTCAAAGGACTACCACCTTGCTTTGTTACTCAAGGTATTTCCTGTGTGTCTCGTCTGTTTTCATTGCTGACTGTTCTGTCATGTCAAAGTGAATAATGTGTCCATTTCTAATTGTTTATACTGTTTTTGCTTTGATTTTTACTTTCCCCATGTCAGTTTAGCAGCAGGAATACTTTATTTCTTGTTTCCCTGTTAGATAAGTTAATGCTGGCTTCCCATCTCAGTTATTCATCAGCTTTGTTTTTTTATTATTGCCATATTCCCTGTTAATGCCATTTAAACTAGGGACCAGAATTCAACTTCCAATTAATATATGTGCATAGTATCAGTGACATCAGCCAGATTTTGCTGAGAAGTCAGTTTATCTGCAGTGTTTAAAAACTCCCTAATGTATTTCATTCAGTATTTAAATCTTAAAAGAGTAACATGAGCCTCAGTTAACTTTCTTTAATGCAAAGGTACTAAAATTGATTTTATTCCATGTGGAATGCTGTAGTCCTACATACCTTTAGGAAAGCAGGTTCCCAAACAGACTGCATATGACTTGGGAGAGTGGGGAGAAGCAGTTATAATGTTGCTTTATGAATGAAGAAATGCTGGAAATGGTTACACAGCAAAGGACTATAGCTTCAAAGGTGTTATGGGAGCTTCTTAATGTCCAGTTATGATAACATTTGAGGAGGAAAACACATTTACCAGTAAACACTCCTGGTGCATTCTCTTGTTAATTTAGAAGAGTTCTGTTTTAGCTTTAAGTAAGTGCACTGAAAATCAATAGTATTTGAACACTATTTATTAAATGTAGTTTCAAGGGAAATAACATCCTTCGTAATTACAGGGAAGTTGTGCTGCTGCTTTTCAGTCCTTATCACTTTTTTTCCCCCACTATAAAAATTACTGCTGTTCTTGATAACTAAAACCCCCCAAGAACTGATCTTATTGAGATTTTTGTTGGGCCTCAAATCCTGACTGAGCAGAGCTTTCGGAAGTGTTTTTATGATGATGTGCAGAGTGAAGCAGATACCATATTACAAATTCTGTCTAAAATATTTAGCAATATAAGCAAGCACTAAAAGCGGATAAATCCTAGCTTCTTTCCCAGAATCCTGATTCTAATGGTGTGTTTCCCTGGAAACTGGGAAAGTAATGACATGACATTCACATGGCAATGGGTAGAGAAGATGGTAGTTCATTAGCAACCACCTTTGCGCATGTTTCCTGCTGTGGTGAATCTTCCTTGCAGTGGTCATCTCAAGATGAAGGTGTTAGGCTTCACACTTCTGGTCTTAGTCTTCTGTTTTTTCTGATCTGCAACATGCCCAGATAGGCAGTTCTACCTATTTGTCTGTTCTCTTGTTTCCTTGTTTGTTTTTCCCTCTGTCATGAATTGAACAATTGGTTCTCAGGTGATGTTAAAGCAATTATGCTAAAAAGTGGGAGGCTGAGGACGTGATACCACATGATATTTTCATGTAGTATAGACTTAATGGCCAAATACAGATAATACATCTATTAAAAGGCTGAGTAGTATTTAGAATTTATTTCACCTAGTGTACTTTGGTGTTGCAAAGACTTTGGATGGGAATGTGGCATCTTTGACAGCACTTTCTGTATGTAGGTTTCCAAGTGAGAAAACGATTTTGCTTACAGGTTCTTTCCTTCTGTTAACTGAATTGCATGTAACTTCATTTCCTGTGGAAATGAAAGAAGTGAAGACTGCAGTGGTCTGCAATCTACTCACCATGTATTTACTCTAGTTTTCTTGCCCCACATGGTGAATTCATCAATACTGGTGGGAAAGGGAGAGAAACTCTTTAAAAGGGGTTGTTGTAAGGTTCAGGAACTGTCCTAGGAAGGATTATTGTAAGGAACTGTAAGGACAGTTCCTGAGCCTTAACAACATTGCTGATCCAGGCATTCAGCCTCTCCACTGAACTGTGGGGACCCTGTTAATACATCTGTAGCATTTCTTTCCTTTATAGGGTCCTTTCTAACATTTCATTTGATGGGGAATTTGAATCTTAAATGGACAATTGTGCTGAGTTCAAGTTTCTGTAATATTAAAGGAAGCACTGCAGACTTAGTGAACTTGTAATGGCAAAGCCTTTCCATCCTGTCTGTCTTCTGTATTCCCAACTTGCCTAGATGCTAACCCCTGTTTTAAGGCAGTGCTGTCAGGTGGGAAAAAAAGAGGAGTGAAACAGGGAGTGGTGGGAGGAACAAGCAATGCAGAAGAACTTTAATGACTGGGACTTCAAACATGCTGTTCAGGAGTTCTTTCAGGAAGTGTCTGCTACTCTTCCCTTTGGAAGCACAGAGCTCATTTTCTCCCTGAAGTAGCAGTTGATTGCAGATTTTCATTAAACAGATAATTTAGGTTCAACAAAACAGCTGCTCTTTTTTATTTTTAATCAAAAAATAATGGATAGGGAATATGAGAGGTTTTTCCAAGTGCTCTAACTCAGATATTCTGGTTCTGGTAGGATGAGAGAGGTTGGATTTTCTTCTGATATCTGAAGCTCCCCAGCACTACCACAGTCAAACTGGAAAGGCCTGTTCTCTTAATTGTTTTAGACTAAGCTGTTAAAGACAAATATGGTGAATTCTTAAAGTGAGTTCCTATTAGTTTGTTTCCAGTGGAAATAGTTGCAACTGCCTAGCTGTGAATTTTTACCCTTTTTTTCTTTTAATTGGGTGTGGGGGGAGACTGTGAGTGTGGAATTTACTGTTTTCTCCTTTATTCTGCAGGATACGGGACACCCCTGCACAGCCAGTGATCCAGACACCTGTCTCATGCCAGTATCTCCTCAGCATTTCATTGATCTCTTCAAATTCTGAGATGTTCAATAGCTGTTCTCCTGTGTTTGTGGCCATTTCTGTGAAGAGTCAGGCAGGATGCGTTATGCTTTTTGTGCAATATATTTAAGTGTAATGTTCTCTTGTAGTTTAAAACAAAAAAATGATGTGGAGGGAGATTACCAGACAGGTTTATTTGGTGTATTGCTTTTGGGGAGAAAAGAGCTGAGGAGGAGGAGACACATTAAATAAATTTCTTTGTCAGGAAATCCGCAGTGGACTTCTTTTCAAGTCCAAGAAAGACCATTTTAATCTCAACTTTAAATCCATTCTCTTGGCGCCTTAATAGTTGGCTAAAATTATGTGAGGGAGTTTTGAAAATGTGATGGAAGAGCTGAGCTACTTTTGCAGGGACCAAAGGAGGAGTTTTCTGTTAATCCTTCTTTCTTTACGACGCTGTTTTCAAAACACCTCCATGTAATTTGCACTATATTAAGAATAAGCCAATATTATCTTGGATTCTTAATATATCAGTTACCAAGGAGGCATTAATTATTGTGAGCTAGTGAATAAATATAGCTGTGGTTGTATCTGTTGTTGGACCTATGAATGAAGGAAATCAACTAGTCTTTGTACATATATTACACAAAAGCATTTATTTTTCTTAAAGACTTTAATAAGCATATAACCTATCTCAGCACACCCTATGTAACTTGAGATCTGGGGCTACTGCAAAGCGATTTTTTTTTTTATTTTTTTTTTTTTTTCTCTTGATGGTAGCTACAGCCTTCATTTATATTGTTTGTCTACAAATGCAACTGCATTAATTCATCTTCTAAGAAGAAGAGATTACTGAAATTCATTGAGAATGGAGTTGCTTGTTTCTAGACTGGTACCATGGCAGGACATTCTGCTACCACCAGGCACCCTGACAACTCTTTACAAGCCCTGGGAAACTTGAGTGTCAATCTGAGCTGAAGCACCTTTGGCCAAGTTAATCAGATGCTAAGTTCTCCAGGAAGCTGTTTTCTTCTATCCTGTAGAACAAAATTAATTGCTTGGCTCTAGGCAGGTAAAGGAAAAATTAGGGAAGTTTTGGATTTGTCAGTGAAACTTAACAAATAATATGTAATTTACAGAAAAAAATAAATCATATACTATATTCTGCACTTGCTTGGTCTGAATCTAGTTTTGTACAGTGTAATAAATCACATTTTTATCTATTATTCATAGAAGTTTCCTGTGCATAGAGATGAATCAACTTGAATGTGTAAGATCTGTAGTAGCTGGGAATGGAACGAGCAGCATACAAGCAGTCCACGTGAGACTGTTGGGTAGCAATTGGTTGAGTTAGCACTTTTTTTTAATAGGATAGCTGGACTAGGCTGTGCAAGAGGAGGAAAATATTTGTTTCCTCAGGAGAGGAAACTACAGCCTTACCCATTGGTAGATTTTTCAGTACAGGGTTTTATGTGGGGTTTTTTGTTGGTTTTTTTTTTCTTTCTGCTATGACTACAGTAATGATCAGGTGTGGAGCTAATGACATCCATTCTTACTCCAGTTAATTCACAACAGTGCCACATGCCTTACTTTCCTAAGCACTGTGGAAGCCACTGGATGTGGTAGGGAACCAGCAGCTCTTCAACAATGATTTGCACCCCATTTCTTTAATTAATATAATGGTTAAATAAACCATTACATGTAGACTTGCTTTCCTGGCTATATTACCCTATGTGACCCAGGTAACCTTGACAATGGATGGTGATGGCTGGTATCCATTAATCACTCCTTTAACATGGTTACAGTTTTGCTACCCTTAACGAAACTCCCTGTAAGTATTATTATGTAGATGCTACCTGCTACCTCTGAGAGCTTTAAAGAAAGGTTCTAAAGTCAGGATCATCTCCCTCTACCTCCTGATGCAGCCCAGGATACCGTTAACCTATTTGGGGCAAGGGCCTACTGGTTGGCTCATGTTCAACTTGGTGGTCACCAGGGTGCTCAGGTCTGAAAGCCAGCAAGATGAGTTTTTACACCTTTCTTCCACATCAAAAAAACAGGGGTGAAGAAACCTGTGCACACATGCCAAATGGCACTTCACTGCAGGGCTATCACAATTTATTTTTAATCTTAAATATTTTGAGTGCAGAATCACACTGTAATGAGCGCTGTTAAAAGCTTTTAACACTGGGCAAAACTGAGTGTTGGGACTAGTTCCACAAGCTGCTTAACTATTTAATGAATATATTTCTTAGGTTAGGCAAATACCAGAGCTTGATTAAAAGTGACTGCATGGTCTGAAGTCATTGGATGCATAGAAGCTAGATTTTAATTATGTCACCTAAGCAAGTCATGTTGATGGATTGTTTTGATCTCTTCAGGACAATAATTTTGTTAATGCCTCACTTGTAGTAAAGAACGTAATTTGACAACTCTTTATACCAGCACTTACTTGTGTTAACCAAAGTGTTTGCTGTAACTGATGACTAGGGTTATACCTTAAAGTAAAACCTCCACTCTGGCCTCCTGTGTCCTGGCTGTTACAGGCAGAGTCAGGCAGGTGTGCTCTCCTAAAGCAGTTGCAGTCAGCCAGTCAAAGTCACCCATCCAACCAAAATGAGAAATTACTAGTTTTAGGGATAATTTCCATGGAACCATTCTTCCTCAGGCATTTCAGCTCAACCTGTGCCACTCCCTTAGAATACGTAAATTTTTTCCAGTCCTCAGTCCCTATTTGATGTTCAGGTACTCACCTAAGAGAAGCAAAGGGTCAGAGCATCACAGCCCACTGCAGGCAGCACCTGCCCAGCTGTGTCGCAGCATAGTGACCATGTGCAAGTACTCCAGCATATGCCCCTCTAGGAGAGGGGATTACAGCCCTACCTCCCCTTTTCCCAGTAAGTGGTCCTGATAAAGAGAATTTTTCCCCTTCCATATGTTGGGCATGAGTAACTATTACTCTTCAGCTAAGGTTGCCAATTCATTAAAAAGATACCACCATTACATATGGAAAACAGTATCAAATATTTGGAAATGGTTGGCAAATTACAGTATTAGCTGTAATAGGCTCACACATATATTCTGAGACTAAGTCTGCAAGGCCCCTTTGGCACAGCTTCTGAGTGTTCAAAAGAGGAATACTGGGGCAGGTCTCACTCATTCCAAAATTGGCAACTTCTAAGTGATGCTTAAATTTCCAGATTTACAGGTTTAGAGGTAATAAAACAGACAAACAAAATCAACCCCTAGCATGTAATTCCTCCCCTAAGGGGAAAAATAATGTCCTGACACTAATGGGGAATTATCAGGGATTTCAAGGAAGGATGGGGAAGGCTCTCTGAGATCTCAGGAATGTGTGAGAGAGCAGAGAAGAGGAGGTGGCTGAGAGTACAGTCTTTGAAGAAGCAGGATACTGTTTGGAGCTGTTTAGTTCAGGTATAACTTCAATAGTTTAATCCCACCATCGCTTAAGTTCTTGCTGCAAGCTGACCTACTAATCCTATGTTTAAAGGCACAGTCTTCTATCACCCACACTTACCTGCTAAATTTTTGATCAATTAAGTTTAATTTATAGGCATATTAACAAGAATGGATCTGGAGAAGTGCTTGCTGTGAATTACAGAGCATCAAGGTTAAAGGCATCCAAATCCTTCATTTTGTCCCTGTGCACAGGGGACATTCTTTCCAGTTGCTCATCATAACCAAAAATCCTGTTCTTGAATAGGATAACCAAGAAAAAACACTAAGAAAGAGGACTAGCTGTGTGTTAGTTCTGATTCTCTAAAACGCTAAACCTCCAGCCTAATAGTAGATATTAACAGTAATTCCACCGGTGTCCCCCGTCGTGTCCCCCCCAGCACTCTCAGATGTTCTGGACTCCTTAACTTTTCTTTATACTGTGCTTCATTCCTTTATGCCAGAATATCCATCTGATCCTTCACATCTCTTGGAAACCTCCCCCCCATCCCCAGTGCAGCTGGGTCTCACCACACAGGTCAGGAGCCCAGATCTTCCACCGTGGCTGAAGCTGCTAACAGGCTGTCCACCTCGACCACAGCACTTGGTTCAACACACAGCAACAGCCATGCCATGCAGACAGGGGCAGATGCTTCAGGAGACAGGTGAGTTTAGAAAACAAGAAAGAAAAGCAAGTATATTTCATTAAATCCCTAGTTTTCAACATAACCCTCCCTGTGTGCAGCATTCCTGTATGTGTAGTATGACTCTGGGAACCTTGTGCTCCATCCTACCGAACAATGGTTTACTTCCTAATGGGAAATGATGCTTGACTTTGTTTTCCTTTGTTTGTCCTGTCAAATGTTCAAAAGATAAAGTGTTTGCAGGCATTAAACTGAAGGAAAGTCTGCTTCAGAGTAGGTGTCCATCACGAGAGGAACAGCAAAGATTAGGTCTCTATGTACATCGGAGAGGATGTTTGCCTATGTGACCCAGAAAAAGCTAACAGGGGACAAGTACAAAAGCCAAAGCAAGGAGTAATTATATTAACTATTTTGCACTAAGAATGCTTTAGCAGCAAAAAAATAGTAACATACCAAGTACAGTATTTAGATTCTAGATGCATGAGTCTCCCTCTTCCTTTCTCCAGCACAGACACACCGATGTTTTCTCTGCCACTCCAATACCAGAAGCATTTTGCAGTGTGATCTTGTGGAGAATCGTAAGGCTTCTGGACAAACAAGTTGTCAAAGACAACAGCATTTGGGGGTTTGATATGGAACTGGTGGAGCAAGTCCAGAGAAGGGCCACGACGAGGATCAGGGGACTGGAGCACCTCCCCTATGAAGACGGGCTGAGAAAGTTGAGGCTGTTTAGCGTGGAGAGGGCTGCGTGGAGACCTCAGAGCAGCCTTCCAGTATCTGAAGGGGGACTACAGGGATGCTGGGGAGCGACTCCTTATTAGAGACTGTAGTGATAGGACAAGGGGTAACGGGTTCAAAGTTAGGGGAAGTTCAGGTTAGATGTAAGGAAGAAGTTCTCTACTGTGAGGGTGGTGAGGCACTGGAATGGGGTGCCTAAGGAAGCTGTAGATGTCTCATCCCTGGCAGTGTTCAAGGCCAGTTTGAATGGAGCTTTGAGCAACCTGGTCTGGTGGAAGGCATCCCATGGCAGGGGGCTTGAAACTAGATGATCAGGTCCTTTCCAACCCAAAACATTCTATGATTCTGTTTCAAGGACAGAGATAAAAGCTAAGATAGACCAGAAGACTAAATCAGAGCTGGTTTACTACATACCTCAAATAATTAAACCAGCCAATTCTCAGAAAAATTCTTTAAACTCAACTATTCAGTCTTCTCAGTACAAGGGGTTAGAGCAACTAAAAAGCAAAACATCACTGATTAGTTTCAGTAGTGGACAAACTTGTCTTACAAAATACAGCTAGGTATTTTTCTCTGCAGTGAGTAATGCTTTTTCTTTTCCAATAGCAAACTCACAGTTCAAAATGTTATTAAGCTTTCAGTAGTGTAATCTGGGTCTCAAAAGCATAAAAATTGAAGTGCCAGCCAGGCTTTTACCAGATTATTATGGACTTGAAAAGATTATAGTTGCTTTGTTGCATCTTTCAGTAAATACTAGACAGAGAAGGAAGATTTCCTTCCCAAGTACAGAGCAGGCATTCCTTTATTCAGTACTAGTGCTAAGATTTAGTAAATATCATCTGAAAAACCATCTTCTCCTTTTGTTTACTGTTACATATTTCATGTCATTTTCTATTATTTACACCCCTGTTTTCTGATTGTTTTCATACTCATTATTTTGAAACTATAGAAGCAGCATCTTTTCCTGCTATTATGCTGGTTGCACTTAACAATAAATGCAACTCTCTCAGTTTCTAAACTGTATTCTTTGCCTTGCTGTCTGATTTCCTGTGTTGCATGGTGCAGAGCAGTCATGCTACAAGAAATTGAGAGACATAGACAGACATCTAATGATACACACCTTTGCAAACTACCACCAGCAACTTAAGCCTTTTAGGACATTATTTTTCTACTTCATAGTGCTGGTTTCATTTCCCAACTATCAAGCATTCTAGGGGAAAAAAGTAAAAACCAGTAAGAATCAGACTGGTTTGGGCTGGAAGGGACCTTAAAGCTCATCCAGTTTCAACCGCCTGCCATGGGTTGGAACACCTTCCACTAGACCAGTTTGATCAAAGCCCTGTCCAACCTGGCCTTGAACACTTCCAGGGACACAGTTCGCACACTCTGGTAAGGAACATTTCGCCTAAATGTTCCCTGCTTATTTAGACAACAAGAAAGCCAGCAGACCAGAGTGGAAGAGCAAGAAGTGGACAATACGCTTTTGTCTATAGCACTTGACTGGTAACAGGGCTGCATTTCACTTTTGTCACAGTCCAGGATGTGCAGGTCTCACCTCGTTATGGGGCCCACATATGCAAGAGCATTCCAGGTCTTCCAGTTTACATGTAGCTGGTGAAATTTAGGGAAGGAATGCTGCTCTGCCCAAGCTTTCATAACAGCCAATAAATGAAACAAAAGTAAGAGTAAAGTTTAAACCAATAAATACCAGTTAAACAAAATATTTGCAGTTTGTCAAAACCAATGAATTCTTCCCATTGTGAAAGCAGTGTGTGATGCTTTAAGTCTAGGATGCTGCAGCTTCTGAGACAGCGTGATTTGGACAAACATAGCTATTACTTCCTTGGCGGTATTCTACAATGATGCAAGTAACAGCTATGCAGATGGAAACAGATTCATATGACAAATAAAAGAGGACAAAAAAAATTATCAAAGAATAAGTCATTTCAGTTCAAACTAAGCCTTTATTCATATGGAAAATACTACTTTTCTTTTTGCAAATGATGCTAATAAATAAAAATACTCAGAAAGAACCTTGCTTAGAGTTAAATGAAGTGACTAGTTACAGCCACACAAAGCTTTTAATTCCCGTTAAAACCACGCCAACAATCATGCAGACTGGCTACAAGAAAGCAATATAAACTGTATTTTATTTTGTGCAATCTTATCATACAGTCTTAATGCTACCTTCTTCTAAACCATTTCACAAAGATTGAAATGCAGTTTCAAAACAAATATTAAGGGACATATTCTACACTTTTAATCCACAACAGAGCTGAGTACAGCGTAAACCCATAAATGTATAAGAAGTTAAGCATCTAAAGAAGGTAAAAGAAAGCAGACCCCATTCTGAAAATTCAGACATGTTTATAAACATAAGAGAAGGAAAGCTCACACCCGTGAGTTCTCAACAGACAAATACATTATTAAAGCATAACAATAAATTATATTAAATTTTATAACGTTCACCCTTAGAATGGTTATTTCTGAGGAAATCTCACTTAAAAAGCACACGAAAATGTTCAGCACTAGGAGCTAAACTAATTTTACATATCTCAGTTTCCCACTTGGATGCAATTTTGTTTTATAACAGACTTCAGCTTTGTGATCATATTTTTTATCATATCAATTTAAAAATAAACTGAAAAATGTTGCTGTGCATCAAACACATCATCAAGGTGAGAAACAGGCACTTAACAGTATAATGTGCAAGGCAAAACCTTTACTGGTCACAGTATAAATAGTTTCTTCAGGAGGGAAATTAAAGTTCTCAGCCCATATTTGAAAGCAAAATATTGAGGGCTGTTAGCAGATTTTTTCCCTGTTCTTTTACGTCAGCACCAAGAACCAAACTAAATACTAACTTATGCCTTAGAGGGTATTCCATAAACTATAAAATGCAGCATACTTTACCCAAGAATACTAATTCCTTCCTATAATTAACCTCAGCATATGTACTTGCCAATGGCAACTACAGAGTTTACTCACAGACTAAATGATGCAAGATAAATGCTACCCCTTTCTCCTCTATTAGTATTTTTTCTAATACATAATGCCAATTTTAGAAATATATTTGCCACTTACAAGATCCTGTTTTGCAGCACAGAACACTGATGCTCCTTTACATAAACTTAAGAACAATGTTTTTTAACATCCTATTAATATCAGAAAAAATAACAAATATTTTGCTACTGTTTCCCTCCAGGCACATCTCAACAGAAATCTCAAAAAAAAAAAAAAAAAAATAGCTATGCAGGAACTGCAAGGTGGAAAATTAGACATGAATTTGAAGAGAGAGGAGAAAGAGAGCTAAGAAAGGAGTAATGTGTCAGAAACAGAAACAAGGGACAAGCTCAGAAGAAAATTGCATGCACCCCTTTTCATCAGTGTAAGCTTCTTGCAAAAACACATGTAACAAGACATCCATTATATAAAGGTATAGGCTTTCCTGAAAAATGCTGATTTTCTCTGAAATGCTAACCTGATCTTCCAACCGTACTGGCCCTGTTGCTAGGCAGTCAACAAGTCTTCAGTTCTGTTACACCAGCTTAACAATCAGGAGAGAAAAGGCCTGCTGATAATTTCTTATGAAACTTTTGGTTTAATTCTTTTTCATAAATGTTAAAGTAGTATTTATATAGGATATAAACAAAAAGGAAACCAACTTTGGATCTGGCATCAGCCTCACTGCTAATGAGAGACAATATGCTAGAAAGAGGCACTTTTAGTATTCTTATATACATTTCAAACCTCAAGTTTAACACTTCTCCTTCTTTTACCAAAAAAAAAAAAAAAAAGAAAAAAAAAGTATCAGTAGCTAACAAGACAGAGCTTTATAACAATGCTTCGGAAGTTGTGTGCATGCACATAGTAGTAATGGCTCAGTTACTCAGTTACCCTGAAAACACCAGAGTATAATTCAATCACTGCTTAAGGGGCAGGGCAGGAAGGAACAGCACAGTACAAAGCCAGAAAGTTGTTTGTAGCACAAGGACCAGCTACAGTAAAAACGAAAACATAAGCCCTCCATAAGAAGCAACTTATCCCTAGATTCAGGACTACAGATACTGAATATTGAGATCTTCTTATACTCTACTCACTGCTGCTTTCCAAATTTTCAATCATTTTTGGCATAACATGCATCTTAAAAGCTAAGCAGCTTAGCTTTGTCAAACAACGTTCAATATCAAAACAAAAACACCAGAACAAATCTCTGGAAGACCCCATTTGACCTGACTATTGGTGAAGATCCTGTGATGGAAGGAGTAACATTAGAATAGTATTTTCCCATTTAATACACAGTATAGCACATTGTGACAGTTGAGCATCTCGTGTGCACAAGCTGAAGCATATGCTGAGGCTGAAGATTTGCAAAACAGTCTACCATACAGTCTTAAGTATAAGCATTCCCCCTGCAAGTGACAGATCAGTATTCTTAGTTAAAAATGGACAGCATCAAAACTAAAATTTTGAGTGGCCCTCAAACACCAGAAAAACCCCAAGACCTCAAGCCAGTAGAAGCTCCTACATAAGGCAGTCAAATTTACAACCAGTGTATACATTCACTAAGGAATAACATTTATGTTTTTTTTTGGTAAAACCAACAATCTAACATACTGCAGTCTGAATGTGAAATATAGGCACAAAATAGATTCTCTACTTTTCTTCAGTGTGGAAAACATAGCTATTTAACAATGTATTAAGAAAATTTACTATCAGGTGAGCAAAAATTTGTAACAATCTGAGTAAAATAAAGTACTGTATAAAGGTGCAATATTGAGCAGATTTGATTTTGGTTTAAACATACAAGTAAATCATGGAACTCTTCTCTTCTTATCAATAAAGTATTTCATACTATCAGTATCATTCTAGTTCTTCCCAATTGTCTGTAAGGTTACCTTTGCTTTGACGTCTAATACTAACCAGCTTGCCAGCTGATTTGATACTCCACCTAGAACTGTTTCCTGAGCTGGCCAGGTTGGTGTATTTTGTGGAGCCTTTGGTTTCATCTTCCCAGCCTGACCAGGCTGTATAGTCACTTAAAGCAGTTGCTGCATCACTGGTAGAGTCAGCAGCGGTAATCTGCGGTGGTTCCCATCCCTCAATCTCATCCGGTTTCCTAGATGGGACATTCTGCTTTATCACCAAACTGTCCCAAAAACCTGGCTTCTTTTCAGACTTCATCTCTTCCTTTAACTTTAGGTTTGTTCTAGAAAGTAACAATGATGAGGTGATTAATGCCTTCATTTAACAATGCATGTAATAGTTCTTAATAAACATTTGATTGATTTATTATGTTTTACAGTAAGGAATGCTAATCACACAGCTTATGACAGCACATTCATTACTGTCAGCTTCAGGGAAAACTTCATGCAAGCCTAAACACAGTAGAATCTTACAATGATAAATCATAAATCGCCTGAGTATGGCTGTTTCCTATTATAAAAGAGCTTATTCCCCACCACCACAGGGTGAATTGCAAAGAACTGCCCCTGGAAATGTATGAAGCATTTTAGCATGCATTAAAACAATTTAGGACTTTAACAAAAAAAAAAACAACCCCAAAACAAACCCAGAGATAGGACCGTAGAAGGAATACGAAAATGTTTTGTCTACCACCAGCTTTAACAATCACTCACTGTGTTTCTTAGTTTCATACACCTGTTATCACCTTGCCAGTTCAACCTTATACCCTAAAATAACTGATGTACACAGTATTAAGACTTTAAAGATATCAACATTTTTTTCATAACGATTTGCACTGTATTTTGAAAACAGCTGTTTTGTATTTCTGGTAAGAACTCCCAAAATTCTCCTCCCAAAACCAAGAAAAAACAATCTTTGTTGCAATTTTTCTCTCAAAGAGACATTTGAAAGGCTACTTATATTATTACATTTCTTATCCCATTAATAACCTTCAATCTGAATTATTTCTTATCCCATTAGGAACCTTCAGTCTGAATTATTTCATATCTGCAGCATGGAGTATTTAAAATACAGAAGGTAAAATGCTTGCCCATAAGTTGATATGCTGGGTTGTGTAGGTAATCAAATAATGGACCACAGGGAAAGGGTGAATACCAGTGGTGAAACACACGACCTTCAGGGTTCAATGAGCTAAACAGCAAACTGAAAGCATCATCTGCTGATAAATGCCTCAGCCACAAATAAATCATCACTGAAGTATTTAAAATATTTCTATTAAAAGAGCTTTATCCATTAAAGCTTGATGCTATCATATTTAAATAGAAGCAACTGAACCAATACCTTTAAAATTACTTCTCCTTTGCTGAATTTTGAATGTAGGATTATTCAGAATTTCCATCTTGCTAAAGCCAGCAAGACTCTGAATGCTTTTCTCATATCGTGAGTAGCACACATGAAAAGTTGTATTTTTCTTTAAAAGAAAAATCCTGGTATATAGTTACAGGAAAATACCCCCAACCTTAAAATACAGGCAGTTTTCATAGTAATGCTAAAACAGCTTTCCACATTTTGGTACCTCTGTTTTCATACTTCCACTCTATTCATTGGGTTGATTCTTACATACAGCATCAATTGCAAAAGACCCTTAAAGCAACCTAGCATCTTTGTAACACTCATAGCATTGTACAGGCAAAGTAGCTGGGAACTTCTGGGAAGTTTTATTGAACAGGTTCAAATGAAAATGGAAACGTATGTATTTACATTCTAATTTGTTTATACATATCTACTTGCACTCTGAAACACCTAGATTTCAAAGTAAACTGGAAACAAAATATATTACAGCAAGTCTTATCAAAGCTAATATTTGGCTGGAACAGGAATACTGATAAGTGTCACATTTTTTTCCTGTTTGTAACCAAGGTAATTAGGTAGCACATGTAGGTAAAGCCTACCTACACTTGTAACAGCAAAACATTCTGTCTTGGGAAGAGGTCTGTGCTGTAGCAGAACCGTTTCAAGTAAACACCTCAGTTTCAACAGTGAACAAGTGCACATCCTGGTATATAGCTACTCCACTTAAGCTTTTTAGGTGTAGGCAAGACCTCAAAATAAGAAGTAAAGCATGTAAAAAAAGGGATTTGTAAACTCACCAGAATTAATCCTTAAAAAGAAATGGGGAGGTTATGGTCCCCTTACTCAAACTTTTACTCCTTTTCTACAGTAAAAGATTATTATGCAGCTAAATTCCCTTTTCTTCCTGATAGACTTAAAAACCATCCTTTCCTAATACAGCATGCCTGACTCATTGTAAGCTTAACAGACACGCAATTTTGAAATGCACATAAATCCTGCTCTGCGATTTAACTTCCAGGAGTTGAACACTACTTGTTCTCAGTGTCTATCTTAACTATTTTGCACAGCTATTTCCTATTCCAGTTTCTGTATTTTAATAGCAGAAAGACCAATTGTTTTTACTCACCCTTTGGATTTTGGAGACTTGCATCCTGCTAGCAATTGCTGTTCATCATCTTTATTGAACATAGATGTCACTTCCTTCCAACCCCGGAAACTTGCACCTTGAACCTACACCGAGAAGTAAACATCCTCATGAATGTGAATTACAGAGTTACAAGCACAGAGTAGGGCTATCCTTGCTGACTCTAGGTGGCTGACAGGCAGCAGTGGCCCTGCCTCTGCTGGGCTATGCTGCTAGGAGCACAGTGGCTCTACACAGCTTGCAGAAGTTGGCCAAAGAACAGGCTGAGTTAACTGCAGCAAGAGCTATTTCCTGCTGAGCATAGAGTATAAAACCTTGCTGGTTTGCAGAGGCTGGCAAGTGATGTTGGTGAGGACAGCTGGGCTCCTGGATGCTATTCTGCAGGCACAAGCTGCTGGCTCCATTTTAGTATATGACTCCAAGAAGTGAACCTAGACAGCTTAGGAAACAGGCTAAGGAGCTGCGCTAAACAGATGAAACACTGCTAGAAAGGGCCACAACAGACAGGACTGAATTATGAAACTTTTAAGATTTAGCCTGCTTTTCACTCAACACTCCTATTTTCAACTCACCAAAACTACATCTTCTGGCCTTGCAAGCAAAAACCGCAAGAGCACTGGCTCACCAGTGACATGTAACACGTGGCACTGGTGCGCTACAGTGTGTTCTCTAAATTTACCGCAACCATTAAAAATATAGCATAAATTACCTTTTCAATTTTGTTAGAGGTTTGATTTGCTCTTCCCAAAGTGGAAAGAAAAGGTATTGGGGTTTTCATTCTCACAGCACACTTAGGGACTCTAATAGAAATGCATGCATACATGCATGCTGAACACATGAATATGAAAGTTGCTGTTCTATCAAGCAGGGTCTAGTAAGAATGGCAGCATGACAGTCTGTCAGTAGTACTTGATTACATTAAAAAATGCAACAATATCTTATGATGTATAATAAACAATCAAAACAAAATTGTAGTTGCCAACATGAGTGAAGGCTCATTCATCACCTATTATTATGCTTCATTCTTTTTGAAGAACTTATTGGTGCACATTAGTATCAATTTGACATTTACATTTTAATTGATTACAGTTTATAAATGGTACAGCCACACAAACGTGTGAAACATCACCTGCAAATTGAGCACAAACACCCGACAGGAATATAGTGTTACTGCTAACCCTTCAACTCTTCAGAAACCCACGATCTCTACCACAGGAGTAAACCAGCACCCCTGTTATCGCACATTAGTCATGGAGTATTTCCATCTCTTGTGAAGGTACAGGACATAGTGAAACAGGAGAACTTCTCACCCACCTTTCCTACTCACATCTCTGAACCACCTCAGCTGATCTGACTCAGGAGGCATAGCAGGTCCTTTTTAGGATTAGGAGGAAGGTCTGACACAGACTCAGTTTCACTTTGGTTAGATACAAACAAGTATCCATCTTTGGGCAAAGCTCTGGAGAACTCTGACGATGGAAGGCTGAGCAAGCTAAGAATAATTTCCAGCTCTTGTTCATGGGATACGGACAGACTAGGTACACGAGAGCTAGGTTCACCACAACCACAACTCTCTTAACTGCTCTGCTCACCTCCTCCTAAACTCATGCCTAATCTTACCATAACCCACAGCATTCCTCGTGGCTTCACAAGAAAAGCAACAGTTTCTATATATATTTTTTTCACTGTGAGAATAAAGTGAGTGCAGATTATAATAAACAAACCCTTACATTTAATTTAATGTTTATTTTTGATTAAGTTAAAAATATGTAAGCAGTGAACTTCAACTTGGTGTCCCTGTGGCAGATTCACCATACCCTTCTCACAGAAGACTGGTACTGTCAATGGTATAGAACAGAACCACACAAGCTGCTGGTGATACCTTGCTATACAAAATTCTTGCGCTTAAGCTACCAGCCCCTCCAGGCAGTACTCAATATTTAATGCTTCTGTGGTGTAAATAATGGTCTAAACCCTCAATCAAGGCCTAATGCCATTATCTGGTTTTGTTGTTTGGTTAAATTCTGTAACAAGTTTAACATGAGGATCTGTAACTCCGATTTGGCTTCATTTCACTACAAGGCACTTCATCTACAACAAACTTTCAAAAACAGGAAGAATGTCCAAGAAGTTACCTGCTGAAGTCATCTGTTTAAAGAAAGAAAGAAAGGGGGGAAAAAAGAAGAAACTCTAGAAAGAACTTCGCTTTTCATCTGTTAAAAAACACTTCATCTTCTGTTCTCCTACTCAAACTCTACTATTTCAGGCCTTTTGGGAAGGAACATTTGCTACCGCAGGCAAACCCACAGTTAGAAGCAGCACATAATTCTTACTGCTTAAATCCTTTAGGTCTTTAAACTGGAAAAAGGTCCAAATATACATCAGTGATCTAATTTATACCTATGCATGTCTCTCTTCACTAATGATGTTTCATCAAGCCACTGACACATAATAAGTCTGCAGGTTAAAACAAAACCAAAACAAATAGCCAGCAACAAAAACAAACAAACAAACAAAAAGGCCCCCAACAACAAATAAACACCTTGTTACTGTTTTTCAGACAGCAACTTACTACAGAGAACTAGTTTATTTTAAATTATATGTGCCTTTACAGAACAGCATTAATGTAAGACTATTTGGAGAGAAGCATTCATACATACACTTAAGGCAGAAAAAGACTCAGTGTAAAAAAAGAAGACACCTACCCATACACTTCCCTTTAATCTAGAACCTCATGCATACTTCACTGATACAACTCCAACCTTTGCTGCAGTGTTTCGGACACCCAAGCAATCCTCCAGCCAGAAAAACAAACAAATGCCACCAAAACCATCTCGAATAAAATCATATCAATATCTTGCCACAAGCTTTCCATATTTTTAACTTCAGCTATTTTTAATCATAGAATCATAGAATAGTTAGGGTTGGAAAGGACCTTAAGATCATCTAGTTCCAAGCCCCTGCCATGGGCAGGGACACCTGATACTAAACCATGCCACCCGAGGCTTCGTCCAACCTGGCCTTGAACACCACCAGGGATGGAGCATTCACAACCTCCCTGGGCAATCCATTCCAGTACCTCACCACCCTCACAGTAAAGGGCTTCTTCCTTATATCCAATCTAAACTTCCCCTGTTTAACTTTTAACCCGTAACCCCTTGTCCTATCACTACAGTCCCTAATGAAGAGTCCCTCCCCAGCATCCCTATAGGCACCCTTCAGATACTGAAAGGCTGCTAGGAGGTCTCCACTCAGCCTTCTCTTTCTCCAGGCTGAACAGCCCCAACTTTCTCAGCCTATCTATCTTCATACAGGAGGTGCTCCAGCCCCCTGATCATCCTTGTGGCCCTCCTCTGGACTTGTTCCAACAGTTCCATGTCCTTTTTATGTTGAGGACACCAGAACTGCACACAATATTCCAGGTGAGGTCTCACAAGAGCAGAGTAGAGGGGCAGGATCACCTCCTTTGACCTGCTGGTCACGCTCCTCTTGATGCAGCCCAGGATACGGTTGGTTTTTGGGCTGCAAGCACACACCAAAGCTGACCCATGTTCATTTTTTCATTGACCAACACCCCCACATCTTTCTTCTCAGGGCTGCTCTGAATCTCTTCTCTGCCCAACCTGTAGCTGTGCCTGGGATTGCTCTGACCCAGGTGTAGGACCTTGCACTTGGCATGGTTAAACTTCATGAGGCTGGCATCAGCCCACCTCACAAGCGTGTCAAGGTCCCTCTGGATGGCATTCCTTCCCTCCAGCGTATCAACCGAACCACACAGCTTGGTGTCATTGGCAAACTTGCTGAGGGCGCACTCAATCCCACTGTCCATGTCAGTGACAAAGATGTTGAACAAGACCGGTCCCAACACTGATCCCTGAGGGACGCCACTCGTTACTGGTCTCCAGCCGGACACTGAGCCATTAACGACAACTCTTTGTGTGTGGCCATCCAGCCAGTTCCATCCATCCATTTGTGTGTGGCCATCCACCAAGTGGTCCATCCATCAAATTGATGTCGCTCCAATTTAGAGACAAGGATGTCATGTGGGACAGTGTCAAACGCTTTGCACAAGTCCAGGTAGATGACATCAACTGCTCTACCCCTGTCCATCTGTTCTGTAGCCCCATCATAGAAGGCCACCACATTGGTCAGGCAGGATTTCCCCTTAGTGAACCCATGCTGGCTGTCACCAAGCACCTTGTTGTTTTTCATATGCCTTAGCATGCCTTCCAGGAGAATCTGCTCCAAGATTTTGCCAGGCACAGAGGTGAGACTGACTGGTCTGTAATTCCCCTTCTTGAAAATGGGGAAAATCTAATTTCATTTAGCCTGATGCTGACTAACAGATATCTTTAAGAACAATTATTAGAGACGTTCTATTCATCATCAGGCAGATAGTATGTGCAGGTCTCCAGATAAAATTTACAAGCTCTGTACTCTTTCCCCCTGGATGTAAATCAGTATGTATATTCCTATTGTACCATTCCTTCAATATTTCCATAAGTAAGTAGGCCCACGATGGATCCATGGCATTTGGTAGGTATATACAAGGGTAATAACTACGTAGCAGATTCTAACTGATATATTCTTCTCTCTACTAGTCCTTAGTGGAAATGTATACTAAACCTTTAAAAAATACTTCCCCTGTGTATTTATTTGGGGTTTCCAAAGCAAGCACTGCCAGGTTCACCTACATAAGAGCATCAATGTCTAAGCAGACCATATTTTGCTAATATCTGATAAAGCTCATTGCACAAAGCCTATTGCATATTAAATGCACTAGTCTGAAAGAAACCCTTTAAGTGCAAGAGTAAAACCAGGACCTCTGCCTATTACACCAGCATGGCTCTTCTGAAGCATCTTTTCACTCAACTGAAAAGGAGAGAACAGCTCACTCTTGGTAGTCTTCCCAGTGGTACAATACTTAAGAATATAAACCTTAACAAAAAAGGAGGTCAAATACTTATTTCGCACTTCCATAAGCTTTTTTCTAACTACTGTTTGCGGCAACAATCTTTGTGACTACAGCTGTCACACAACTTTGTCATGTGCTACAAAAAGAAAAAAAAAAATAATAATAATCCCTCAGAACAGTCTGCTGCATTTCTATATCTCTTTTCAGTGTCCCTTAAAGACTTTTAACCTTCTGATAAGCACAATCATCACCAATGCAGCTGGAACAGCTACAAACGTATCTGCTGGGAGGTACAGGTCAGGAATGAGATCTTCAAGTCACCATTCTCTAAAACCATCATTTTGACATGCAGCAGCTGCATAGTCAGAAACTGCTGGGAATCATCACAGAAAAGGGATTAAGTGAATTCAGACAGCAGATCCTTAAATGGATACCCTCTATTTAGAGGGATGCACCCTCCAGTATCTCAAAACAATGATTCTTGATGTTGGGAAAGAGGACCTAGAGACTAGCCAAGCTGTGCTCTTCCTTGAGCAGCATCTCCCACTGCCACAGCCAAGGACAGACTGACAGAGCAGATGGGCCAGTGTCTTGATTCAGAGGATTTCTTACATTCTTACAGACCACATGGAGAAACACCCAGATCCCAGACCAATTAGCTTACTTGAAACGGATGTCTAAGAAAGGTCAGTAAGTAAAGAAGAGATGATGTTTTGGTAAACTGACTCCTCACCATACCAGAGGTTTATTTTATGTAAAGAGAATGGAAAGTTATGCAAAGCGTGAAAATACAGTACTGGTATGGTGTAAAGCATCAAGCTACTTGCAAAAGTTCTGTATTTCATTTTTATGATGGAACTGTTTACACAAAAGTACTACTCCTAAATTTTCAAAAGTTTATATACATAACTGACTAGCTTGTATCCTCAAACCTTTAAAGTTTTTCCACATGGCAGTGGAAAAAGAAATAATTCAACATCCAAAGTTCACAGACCCATAGAGTCTTTACAGCTGGAAGGACCTCTGGAGACCATACTGCCCAAAGCAGGGTCAGCTTGAGCAGATTGCCAAGGATCACATACAGCCAGGTTTTGAGTATCTCCACAGCTGGAGAATCCACAACCTCTCTGGCCAACCTGTTCCAGGGCTTCACTACCCTTATGGTGAAAACATTTTTTCTGATGTTTGATATTTCTTCTATCTCAATTTGCACTCAAGAAAAGAGCACTATTAAGAAGGACTAGATGTTAGAAAGTCAAAACATTTAGAGGACCAGGTTGAATGCTGCAGTCTACGATTTTTCCAAAATGCCAATGAGAAACAAAGCAGAAACTTCTCAAGATGCCATTTCAGTATTCTGTGACATAGGATTGCACACTGGTCTCATACCAGTTTGACTGCAAGACCATACAGTATGCCCATCAGAATAGCCATTAATAAAGTTTCTCCCATACCTTCCATTTCAGATTGTGAAAATCCATGCTGCACAACGCCATGTGCAGTCACCTAGAAGGATCAGTAGAAGTGAAACCCATCAACTCACAAACTACTGTAAAACCATCATCACCATCTGCACCAACAGACACCTAAAAAGCTCAAGCCTAGAGCACAGATTCTTCCCATTCAGTAGAGGAAATTCCAGTTTATGAATTACTCTTTCTCCACTATGAGAAAGCTGCCATTTAATTAGCGTATCTTCTGACACTAGGAGTACAAGTAGTCACTTCTAGAACACCATGTAAAGGATGCAGTCTGTATCCCTAGTCTGCTGTTTCTCCCCCTCGCTACCCATCCCTCTTCTTTGCCAGTGCTTCAGTATTTGCGCCCATCTGTCAGGCAGATTCCCAGAGAGAAGTCTCACGAGGTGACAGATCTGGTTTTGCTGCTGAAAAAGGCAGTCCCTCACCTGCTCACATTAATACTGCCTTCCTTACCCTACTGTTTTGTACTCCTGTGATGATGTGAAAATAAAGTCTAATTCACTAAGCCAGCAAAAATTTAATACATTCATTTTTAGATTCTTTTGTGTTTGTGATAAGAATCAGCTCATAAAAGATGTCAGAATCAGTCACCAAAGAATGTGGAAGTGAGAGGCAATAGTACCTTTTCATAGCAGCAACTACTGTGTCAGCTCAAGCACCCTTTGGAAGTTGCAGCCATCTGTTCACTTTCTTCCATATACGTCTTAGTACATACAGTAAGGCTTCCCCTAAAAGTTTCACTCTGTAAGCTCAAGCTTTATAGTAAGATTTTTCTGCATTTTTTACCCGTATTAAAGTGAATCAACAGTACATAAATTACATATGTTGACTACAGTTTTTCTTTCTTTAGCTAAAACAGGGAACAAAATGTCTACTGACATTTTACTTTATATACATATATATATATTTTACTTTATAAACTGCCCCAGAAAGGGACAGCTCCTCTTAAATTGGAGGTCTACTACAGAATTGAAAGGTTTTATTACCAAAAAATTACTTTAGATGTACCATATTTCACCATATCAACAAATTCTAATATTTTACATGACATTTAGCTTCCTATACTAGGCAAACAGGCAAGGAAAGTCAAAGAGTCTACTGGCAAACAGCAAAGCATCACCAAGAAGACTTTTCAGGTAATTTTACTGTCAAAGGTACATAGTTCATTATTATCCCTACTGGGGGCAAGAAGGTTCATGGAAAATTAGGCTAAAATGCAATGAACAAGGAATACTAACTAAATAAATAACTAAAACTAACTAATAAACTAAAGCAGATCAGTCCTAAAAGCAAATTTTAAAAGTACGTTGCACAAAAAAGCATGTAGATACAGATGAACATAAACTAAAGAGGAAGACTAGATGTAAATTTAACTGAAAACAGTTAAATCTGTCCATCAGGTGGATGTGGTTAATATACACAAACACCGTATTATGGGGAAAACAAAAAAACCCACAGAAGTCAATCAAGTCAAAGAATAACAGCAAAGATTTGGGACACCATGTTACAGGTACACGACAAGCTGTCTACATTTCAAAGCAAGAGATTCAAGTTTGAATTTTACTGACTCTAAAATGGTACTGCTTTATGCGTGGGTACCAGTATTTTCAATATATTCCTGCTAGACTTTCTTACTTCCCAACTGCCTGGCCAGGAGGGCTCTGGAGCACAGAAGTCATTCTCTGTAGGCTAGAACAAGCCACATAACAGTCTTAGCAACCAAAAAGAGAAATTACAGGGGATTCTTGCTGTATACCTGCAGTGAGAATCAGCATGGTTAATGCCATTGTGCATTTAAGCAGCTAATCCCTAGAAAGTCACTACTCAGCATGTATGAAATGATATTTCCAGAAATTTATATTTTGGCCAAGTTTTAGCAGAGCTTCACAAGTATTTTCACAGAGGACTGGCAACTGGTGAATCAAAACCCTCCAGCAAGGTAGCAGCCCTCCACAAATCACTTGCAGAATTTTCTGTATAAAAGTAAACAAAAAGAATGGATTTTCCTCTTGACCTTGATTGAGAAGAAACAGTTGTTTATTCTACGGCTTCCCTCCTTCCTCCCCCTGAAAAAAAAAAATCAACCTAAAATAAAAAGATAGACATGGAATTTTCCATCTATATGCCTCACAGCTAAACAAAGTTACAACTAAGTGGTTTGTAATAAAAAAAACCTTGTTCCCAACATTATAGGAAACCTATTGCTAACATGCAAGAATTTAAACAACAGAAAGGTAAAAAACACCACCTCCTCCCCCCCCCCCAAAAAAAAAAAAAAAATTGTCTTCCAGCATTTGAGAGCAGAGTTCTCAACCATCCACTGGTCTGCCCACCAACAGTTACCCTGGTGCTCATAAATTGAAACTCCAGAATCTGGCCCTACCAGAATGTCCCAACATCTCCAATTTCATGACTAAAAGTATGTATTTTGTTTCTCAAAATTATCTTATTCTTCGCAAAAGCTGGCCTAACGACACCTGTAGATGTAGTCTCTGCTGTACTTTTAACTCAGAATGCAGGTGAGACCCCCAAGATTAGCTTTGCAGAGGCCAAAGGGCCAGGAACACCATGAGGATAGGTTCCAAATCCCTCTGTTTTGCAGAGCACCACTAGGCGGTTCACAGTTCCTCACTTAGAGATGTCATGAGGCTTTGTAACCAGCTATACCAGCCTTCCAGGAGAGCTGTGAAGGAACTAGAAAAAAAAAATCAGCACTGCGGTTAGCCTGTCCTCACTGGGCAGCTTCCTGCATGAGCAGGAACTAAGACTATTTTCAAACCTCCACCTCTAGCCATTAAGACTAGCTCCCACTTTTGCACCTCGAAATCTAGGCCAAAGTCTTTCCTCTGCAAATGGGCATCATGACTGCCTTAAAACTCAGGCTTTAAGAGACCAGGAAGGCTGTCTCCCTAAAGGGCACACATACCTTTCATCCACTGCCATCTTCTTCAAGAACTTTGTTGTTCTTCCCCATACTGCTTAAACATGAAGACTGTTTTATCTAAGACATGCATAATGAAAAGGCCACACATATAATTCATCAGTCTTCTATCAACATATTAAAGATTTTGGAATTTCTAGAATATCATTGTGCTGACAACTTCTAAGATGACAGAACAACCAAATAAAATACAAAAGTGCTTTCAGAAAAAACAATACCAAAAAAAATAAAAAGATGAGGAGAAGGTGCTTTTTTGTGAATACATTTTTAAGACAAAAGGACTTGACTTTAAAACATAAAAATATCACAGCTCAGTGGTCTGTTTAGTAACTTTTTAAAGTCAAGACACACTCTTTGCAAGCCTTCCTGAATGACTAAGAAAAGGCCAGAAATGTTTCCATATAAAATAGATTACTTTTAGGATTCTTTTCCTAAACATTCATCATCCAGCATGATTTATGTTTTCATTAAAAAATAATGCATTTCTTCTAAAAAGAAAAAGGTATAGTACAATCTGACTTCTATTTTCTGTGAAAATCATGCTGCAGCTGAAGTAGAACAAAAAGAGGTAACAGACAGATGTTCAGTTTATACATATTAATGTAAAGTATCCTATTACACTAATGAACCTATTTTTAAATGCTTTTCTCTTTACCTATGGAATTTCAAAACAAGCTCTAGCATATCGTAACAACTTCTAGTTCTTTCATCTTCTACTCGTGTATTTTAAGAACATTAAAAAAAAAAATCCTGGATGCATATCAAGGTAAAAAGAAAAAAAAAAATTTACTTGCATGCCTACTTTTCTTTTCTGAAAGTGATATGAGATAAAGTCCTTAACCTCTTGTGGTCAGAGAACCAGCTGAGCTACACAGAATGGAATAAATAAGTCCTTTCTACTTTTCATGTTTTCATTGTTGGCTACAGCTAAAGTTTAGTGCTTCCTTAGACTTCAGTTATTCCTGTGGCATCTTATTTTCATTTTGTGTTTTAATACCTATCATGGGGAAGAAAAAAAATTAAGATACCTTTCCCTTCCCATTAATGAAAGGAAACAAGGCAGCTTTCTAGCTAATACTGCACTGCTGATACTACTTCAATGAGAATTCCACAACCAAGGACCATACTTAATTATAAAATCATCAGTGAAGAACATAAATACACTCCTTAATCAGGCTGTAAAAACAGGTAACTTCCTAATATCCATTGACTGAAAAATATATAAAATGTTACACTTCCAAAGAACATGTATTTACCTTTGTTGCAAGTTGTGACACTGAAGATGAAACTTCATCATGAAGAAACTGGTCTTTATTCTCAAAAAAAGGATAAAGACAAAAAAGGCCCACAGTCAGTTTTGGTTGGACAATTACCAGCGACACATTTTAGAGTATTCATAAATGCTTTTGTTCTGTTCAGCCCATCATAAAAGAAAATTGACAAAATGCGATCACAATGAAAAACTCGGTGAACACCACTACTAAAAAAGGAAAAGTGAACAAAACTACACTTAGAATGATGAAAAATGTTGCACCAGATGCAAAAACCAAAACCAAACCCTCACAAAACCACAAACCCCACACCCCAAAGAGAGATCAAGAAAACACCTTCATCATAACAATTTTAATACAATTAAAATATCTACGCCAATTTTCTGAACACCATACTAGGTGATGGTCTACACAGTCTCTGTAGGCTGGGGGGAGAGGAAGCATTACATTTACTGAACTCAAGGACAGACTTTGGCCCACATCCTTTCCCCTCCATTTAAAACTGAAGATTTCTGAAGAAAACTAGAGTACTAGAGATTCTTGAACGTAACTCCGTAGGGCAGCATTTCTGTCCATCTCTAGATTAAGCTGGCGTCTTAGTACACTCAGGCTATTCTACTGCTATCAATGTTCTTCTCAAGACTGGGCAGGTAAGATCAGTGTCAGGAGTACTTTAAAGGCCAAAGAAAGATACAGAAGTGGGGCATAGCATACAGAAATTATGTAATTTTCACTTTCTTCAGCCTGTGTTTTCGTAAGAAAAACACTACTTTGTTTTTTTTTGCTTTATATATAACTGCAAATGCAAACAGTCCCCAAGTACAAAACAAGGCCAGCTATCTATAACTGAACCAAAACACGTAGTATCCCAGCTCCTACACATTACCACGTAGCTCCTTCACTTTGCTAACAACATCAGAAAGAAGTGATAAAGTCACCATGAGAAGCATACTTCTAGTCATGTCAGGGCCCAGAGCTTTGTCTTGAGCAAAAGGCTTCAAACCCCATGCATCTTTTTTTGTTATATTTATTTTTGATATTAAAAAAAAATATTTTATTTGCCTACTAATATTTCCACTTACTTCATAGGCAATCCTTTATATTATAAGAGGGACAAGGATAGAGTTAGGAGCATTTCTAGAACAAGTATAAATACCATCACACTATAGTTCAATAATAACTGTGTTGAAGTAATCTGTAGATAGATAGCTTTACTTGTTGGGGCAGAACACAAAGTCAGGAACTCCTATTATCCAAAATGAGACTATTACTTCCTGTGGATCTTAACAAGTTATTTAACTTCTGGATTTTGGTTAGCGGTCTTTAACGGAGGATATTATTGTAGATAGGATACCAAAAAAGACGAGTTAAGATCTTTCTTCTCTAAAATTAAATTAAATTAAGCCCCCCTTTTCTCTCTTTAATTTCTTTCACTTTAAGAGAATTATTGGCAATGTTTTAGACAGAAACCCACACACATACTATTTCAGCAGTTTTCTTGTTTCTCCTCAACTGTTAGCTCTCAAACTTTTGGATTAAATTGCAAAGTTTTAGACTTAACACGATGGCATTTCTGCTTGGACACAGGGTGAAAGCTAGAGAACACTTCAAATCTTTCCAGGGAGAAAAAAAAAAAAAAAAAAAAAAAAGCAAGAACTAGAAAAGCCTCAAGGAGAAGTATGGTAAGAGGATAATTCATCTCAGACATCCAGAGCTGGCAGAGCTACCATTTCAACAACCAACAATATCATCTCCAGAACACACAAGACACGGTTGGTACCTCCCAAAGACATAGCACCTCTTATTTTAATTCTTCCAGCTCTCCAAATATCTTAAGAAGGATAATAAAAATATGAAAGCGCATAGAGATTTCATGCTGTACTACAAAGAAGGGGAAAAAGTGGATGTGTGCAAGCATACAGCCTCTAGCAAGCCAGAGCACAATGAAGTAACAGTGTGAAGCAACTTTCACAGTGAAAATTTATAGGGGAAAATTGAGAGAGGCAATGAGCACCTCATAATATAATGCCAGCATAATAAAATGTGAATACCATTGTTGATAAAAGATGCAATTCACAATAAGTAGACAACAAAAAGAGGTATTTATTTGCTTTAAAAGTGTGACAACTAGGGCTGTGTTTCTGTGCTAATACAGTGCTGCTTCTCATGGTCATACAAGGTGCTGCCTCATAAGGAATGAGACAGTATTCTGCAGTAACTATGCTTGTGCAGCAGAGGCTGGTGGTAAGAAGACAACACAAAGTTGAAAGATACAAAACACAAAGATTAAAAGATATGAAACCGTCAAGAAAACAACTGGTGTGAATGCAATATCTAAAATGCATTTTTTTGAGCAGAAGACCCATCATGTATCCATAGTATCCTTTTAAGATCCGCTGCCTAAGAAAATGAGACTTGGACAACAGTAGTGTGCTTGTGATGTCCATCTTTACATTCCATGTCCTCACTGGGAAGAGTCAAGGAGAAAAGGCAAGAAGTCATATACCACCCACCTTCACTTGTTACCCACAGAATAATTTACATTTTTTAGTGATACACATTAGTACACCCTCTTCCGATAAATATTCTCTACTTTTGTTACCATTCTGAGATGAGGGAGACTACAATTTGGTTTTCCAAATCTTATTAAGGGGGCAATCTACTGTACAGCTACACGTAAAGAATGAAGATGACTTTATCATGCTCCCCAATATGCTGCCCTTCAACACTTACAAATTATCTCAGTGTATTTTAGTCTGGGTGGTTTACAGTTCATTTTTTTACTTCACCTTGAAAGAAAAATAGAGACCACATTATAGTATTTAGTAACTAACAGATGAATAAATGCCAACACTAGTGGGAAATGCTGATCAGCAACTTGAATAGCCTTCCAGTTCTGGCAGGGGAAGGCTGGTATGCACAGTGTGTTTTCATAGGGAAACAAGTGCCCTTTTGTTGGACATACTGCAAACCATAAGGTACTCAAGGGATTAATTCAACTAGCACACAAACCTTTTTGTACAGAGATCAAAATTGTAATCTACTTCCCTCAGCTTCCTTTGTGGTAAAGTAATTAATTAGACTCTTTAGATCATTCACTTTCATAATTCAGGCCAAGATAAGAAACACTGGACATCAAAGTGTTAAGGCAAATAATAGCATCACCTCACCCTGTATGCCCTTTTTTTGCTATAGTACATAATGGTGTATTATTGATTTTCTCTACCCAGTTGTGGAACCTTCTTATCGTACACACACTAGCTGTCAAAGCCAAGCACATGTAAGAGTAAACAAGCTATTATTAAAAGAGAAGGTCCTTTAGGTACAAATTCTTGCCCTTATACTGACCTATTATATCCTCTCTGGCTATCATCACATCCCATCAAGGGCTGAGTGTAATTTAAAGTCTAGGTTATCATGCCTGTAAGTGAAAATTAGATTATGAACCACAAACGTATCATTCAAGTGGGAAAAATCCCAAAACAAACTCAAGAGATACAATCCAGGGTTAGAATTTAACAGAATTGCCAGTATCCCGCAAACCTCATGAAGTAATTTAGAAATAGAAGACAGGAAGGTTAAAAAAAAAATAAAAAATCACTCAGGAAATCACAAACCTGAAAGTTAACCTCTGAAGCTGGAAAGAGTCCCAAAACACTGATTACAAACCAAACAGTTGAACAACTACATATACACAGCCTGGCCAGAAACAGCACAGATTCGGAAGAGGAGATCACACTGCCAGATCACCATCTTAAAATAGAGCTAACAAAAGAAACCTTTTCCTTGGGTTTGAGTAGGGTCTTGCTGTAACATCAAATGAAATGAGCAGATGTCACTCTGCCTAATTTTAGAACTGAATCAAAACCAATGCAAAATGCCCTAAAACATGGGTGAGAAGAAAGTTATCAGTTGAAGATCAGTGGCAGTGAGCCTCATTTTCTTCATTGCACCTATAATACACACCTGGAAAAGATCAATGTGTGACCATATGCTTTCTAAGTCAGGAAATTGAGGCAGCAGTGATCAAATATAAATGGGCACTGAAACCAGTATACTATTTTGAACTTTTAACATTACTGAAAAATAAAGCTGAACTATACCTGAATACTCACACCAAGCTTAACATGCTCTTTGAGGAAAAACAAAGTTTGCAACTTTAACAAATAGAGGATGCATTACACAGTCATACCTAGCTTTCTTCTGGAACACGAGACTATGAGTCCAGCAAACATAACTCCATGCTAAACTGTGAATTGCCTCTGCTTCTTTCTGGCAGAGGTAGCCTCGACTGAAATCAAGATTTCATTAGTCTTGTCCGTATTTCATCTACTGATAGATCTCAATCTTCCATTTTTGTGTCCCTAAAGCAAGTAACTGAACCAAACTAGCCATCAGGGCAGATGGTGTAAACTGAAAATTTCCTATTACTATCATCAACAAAAAATGTTAACCTGGGCATTTCTGAAGTCTGTTCATGCTCAAGACTATTTCAGTATTTTAAACTCATTTTTCTCTTTGATAGAAAATACTTTTCCACTCCAGACTGCTTACTACACTTAAACCATCTACATTATGACAATAAGCCATTTTAAACAGCACTATGACTAAATAGCGCCAGTGACTCTTATCCTGAATGTTTCTTCTGCCAGCCTTGGGCAAAACTGAAAATGCTTTGTCCATAAATTAGACATTAGGAAGAAATTTTTTACTGTGAGGATGGTGAGACACTGGAACAGGTTGCCCAGAGAAGTTGTGGATGTCTCATCCCTGGAAGCGTTTGAGGCCAGACTGAATGCAACTTGGAGCAACCTGGTCTAGTGGAAGGTGCCCCTTCCTGTGGCAGGAGTTTGGAACTAGATGATCTTTAACATCCCTCTTAATCCAAACCTTTCTATGATTCTATGATAAAGAAAAGGAAAATTTAAAAATCTAAGTATGTTAATTACACTTTCATCTTGAGATATATTAAGTAGACAACACTAATTTTGAAACATGCTTCTAAAATATAATTCATCAGACCACTGACTTTAAAAGTCTGGACTGCTATTTCAGATACAGCCAACAACACATCCAATGAATTTAGAAATGTTTCCATCTTCCAGGCCCTAATCTTTGTTAAGTACCTATTATTCAACAGACTGACTGGAAGATGAAAACCAGATTTCATATGTTTACATCTTTCAAATTAGTATTAATACTGAATAAATCAAAATTAAGATGATGCTCTTTCCTTCAGCATCCACAGCTGTCAAGAACTCATTTAGCATTTTTACAAACTTTGTTCTATTCAACCACTTCAGTTATTGCTTCACATTCCACTACATTTTAAAATAGACTAAATTATTTCCGTATTTTTACTGTCAATTGATACAAATGGGCAAACATACTGGAGAAGATTAATTTCAGAATGTAAGTATTTACATAAGAATACTTTTGCAGTTCTGCATTTTATTGGCATTACAAAGAGAAACATCAGAACACCAGATTCCAGTGCTCTCTGTTTCTACATCAATACATGAGGTTATTCTATTAATTGTTCACATTATTGTGCATCTCCGTAGTAAGTGGTTATAACACTTCTTACGCAGACTTTGCTTCTCTGAAATATTTTTGGGAGAATTTTACTAAAGATTAAGCACCTTAAAAAAATTTAAAAAGCTCAGCTCATTAAGAATTTAGTTTTACCCAACATACAATCTTTCAAATATATTTCAAGAAATGGAAACACCTGTATTAAGATCAAAATACCATCAGTGTCAATGATGAAATAAAATTAAAGTCAAATAATTAATTTTACTTTAGTTGCTGCAATAATTCAAATATTCTAGTGAAGTTTTCAATTTTCATGAGATTTCTGACTGAAAAATCTGATAATTATTTTTAACAACTTATTCATACTGGAAGTTCGTATTTCCTTTTTTCTGATCCAGAAAACAAACCAACAGACGCTTACTCAAAAGATAGTACCTGACATACAGTTTTTATTCGGTCATGGCATTTGCAGTTAAATTATGTATCTTTAAAAGTACTTGCATGAGTAATGGCAATATTTTCATAGTATAATTTCTGCAAAACAGGTTGAATACATTATTTTTGGTTATAGTATTCACACAGACCCATCCTGGAGTTCTTCACTCCAGAACCAATAGCAAAACTTGTTGGTAATGTATATCTCTGATGATGACAGAACTGAAAGATAGTCTACCTGGCAATGTGTTTAGTGACTTCTAATAAGTCTACTTAAGTTACAGATGTCCTCATGCAATCTGGCAAATAGTTTCTATCAAAGCAAGAAAAAGAAATATAAACCTATTTTGCCAGTAAAGAATTAATGAGATATAAAAGATCAATTCTTTTTCAAAGAACACATTTTTTTAGCTCATATATAAATAGTAGTAAGTCCAGCACTGCTAGGAGAATATGGTGCCAAAACACCTTGCAAACCTCCATGAAGACACAACAAATAGCTTAAGGAAAGCTTAAGGATCTCAAGCAGTTGAGAAGATAGTGGTTTTGTAGATCAGTAAAAGGGGATAATTCTGTATTAGACTGGAGGAGAAGACAGCCATGGCTCATGACAAACTGAGGCAACCGGAATTGGTAAAGCAGAACTGGCTCGAGGAAAGATACAAGTGATAAAAATGACAAATGGGGGAGAGGAAGGAGATGTACGAAGGAAAACCTTGAAAGCGAGGACAGAGATTTAAATGTAAATTTCCTGAGACAAAGGGAGGCCAGCTGAAGAAACGAATATCAAAGGATAAGGAGGACTTAAACTTCATGCCATAAGCAACAACACTCAGGTACGGGATTTGCAGGGACTAGGGGATGGGGAAATGCAGCATAAGTATTAAGAGCTGCAGAGGAAGTAATCACCACCAAGATGGGAAGTGAAGGTCTGCACAAGAATTTCTGCTGTCTAGACAGAAAGAAAAATAATAATGTTACAAAAAAAAAAATAAAAAAAAAAAAAACACACACCCGAACTTGGACTTTTATAAAGGAAACAGCAGTAAAGTATCGGACACAAATTCTCTTTTGCACAACAGATAAAAAACACTGACAACCTCCAGCTTACAGGCTTGACTGAAAGAAAGAGATACTGATGTTGCCTATAGCTGGAGGCCAACCATACAGTAAGTGCTTTGTAGGACTTCTAAGAGTCAGAATAAACCCACAGCAAGAGGATAAGAGTTGAGAAGATCTGATCCAGGTCAACTGTGTAAAGATGATGGTATAAATGAGGAAGTGAAGCACCTCAGAAATGAAGGGGATTAAAAAGAAGAAAGCCTAAAGCCCCAAAAGACACAGTCAGCTCTGCAGTCTCCTGGAAGACTGTAAGAAAGAAACAGGACCCACTCGAGAAGCTGCTGAAAGATGAACGTGACAAGAAGGAGGAAAAGCAAGAAAGGCAGGGCAAGGGAGGGCTCAGGAAAGTCTCAGCTGTCAGTCCCACAATCTAATGCTCAAGACTGATGACAGAATACAGGTGATGGATTTTAGCCAGGAAAACGTCACTGAAATGTCACAAGAACAACTCTGATGAAAGGAAAAAACAGGCTAGCAGAGAGAAGAAGGTATGAAGGAATTACAAAAGTACTGCAGGCAGAGCCTGAGACACACTGAAATGGTTAGAAAATGAAGGAAAGGCATTAGCTGGATTAACACTGTCTGCTTTATTTTTTAATTAAAAAAAAACCTCATTCAACGTATTAGTAGAACATAAGAAATGCTGCTCAGCTCCCACCCATTCCTGCAGGGCCTGTCTGAGTTCGACTCATTCCAAGATGAAAGCCAGTATTAAAATTGTACCAGAGACTTAAACATCTTCATTAAAATAGATAACTAAAATTCTATACAGCCAACTTTAAAACATCCAGTGAGCAAGTCTAAACAAAACTCAGCATAAAACATACTTTTAAACATATTCTCTTTGAACATAACAAAAAATACTATCAGGGAAACAGATCAAGGCTAAGGATCTGAAATATCTTTACATGAAAGATAAAGTTGCATTAGATAATACAGGTCAGCCTAACAACCTACAATACAGATGTATTTTGAAGTTGAGTACCATTTTACATCAGAGCTAAGTGCAATATTGACACAGCATTGGCATCTCTGAGAAGTGATGAAATGATACCAGGATTGCATGAAGGAGAACTTTGCATGACTGCCACAGCATCGCCTTCCAGAAGCCAAAACTCAACATTTTTCCCTTCCCAAAAATATAACTACGGCTTGAAACATAATGACTATATTACAAAAACTGAATGCAAGTTTGGCGTGCATCACTGCACATTTCTGGCATATTTTGAGAGACACACACACAAAAAAAGGCACATTAATTTCATTTCATAACGTGTGTTATTTGTGTGTGTTAAGTTGCCTTCATATATTAATTGTAACTTCAGCCATTAAAGCACCTTCATTGCATGAATTAAAAACTATTTATGCTTCAAAGCATAAATTAAAATTAACTTCTAAGATTCAGCCTAAAACTGTCTGGTCTAAAAAAAAAAAACCCATACGCATTTATTTACACAAGTACCGTTGTAAAATTTACTTGTCTTTCTTATCTCAGGAAACACCTTACTGTTTTAAGTAAGTGTTAACAATTCAAAGCACTTGTATGTATGCAGGAACTTTTGCTAAAAAGTGGACAGAGGCTGACAATTCCCTCACATTGCAATTTTCATGCTCTAAAATTTGTTTTTGTTCTCCCCGGAATAAAATCAAACCATTTTGTATTCCACAAAACCAGAACTGTCAAAGCTTCTCTTTTCAGATCAAACTAAGCTTTTCTATGTAAGAATTATAAAATTCTACAAATTCAAATGTCTGCTTGAGTAAGCCCCCATCAGGCTTCACAACCAAGATGATCAAAATTTCTGTACAGTAACAAAGGGTGCTTTGGGTTGCTGTTTCTTGGGGTTCGGGGGTTTTTTAACTTATAGTAGCCTAGCTCTTTGTTGTTGTCTGTTCCTGCAATGTCCTAATTATTAGGTTGCACAGTGAGAACTTCTTCACTCCTTCTCAGCTTTAAAGAAACAGCTTATAGCACCAACATCTCATTACTCTGGAACACTTTCAACCTGGTCTGTTTTAATGGCACAGATGCGACTATCCATTTCTTTCTTTTGAAGTAGAAACTTTTAGCATTATTTATAGCTTGAATGGCACAGGCTTAAGGATTTTCTTCCCACTTGCCCATTAAAAATAAAAATAAAGACACAATATAGCTGTTGAGGAAAACAACATATCACAAATCAAAGTAAAAACGTGATGACTGTGGTTCATCTCTTTTACCAAATGATATATCAGAAAAGAGGAAATTAAATCTAACAGTAGACTTCTGCATGAAATCTAATGCTGGGGTTTCCTAAGTTACTGAAAAGCACTCAAATTATCTGGATTTTGGCTTTCAAGACAGAAAAATAGGGAAGCCCTGGATTCTTTTCCTCTTGATGACATAATCCTCCATTCACAGTCTAAGCAGGCTGTACCATGACAGCTTAAAAAGAGCAGAGGCTGAGAAAGACTGAAACTTTCTCATGTATAGCTAAGGTACCAAGAGAACTGCCCCCTCACTCCTCCAAGCTCTGGTGGTGCTACTGTCCTCCAAAATCAGGGGCCTGGACAACACAGGTCAGGACGCAGCAGCAGCAAAATGCAGATCATTACCAAATTCCGCTACACATTACTGGATTTCACTCTCTTGAAGTCATTTTATTGGGAGCAAAACCAGGTTCTGATTAAACCTCAAAGATGTCAAAGACTAAAAGGAAGGTCCTAGAAATGAATCAGCTATAACAAGTGGAACGAGCACCTCACACTTTCTCCTTGACACCTGTTCAAGCCATGTTTTAGACATACTATAACTACCGCTGACCTAGAAGCTGCCTTTGGTAGATCACAAGTATTACAATGACAATCAAGTGTCCATAGCTTTCAATATAGTCTATCCTTTCTTAAAGTGTACATACACTCTAAGATAACTACTAATTTAAATATTTTGAGGGAGGGGTTGGGGTTTTTTTTCCTCTCAGTTATCCAACCTTCTTGACTTTAACAGACAACACAACTAATAGCTCATGGTCTCCACTTTCTTTGCCAAACTACACTACAACCTCTCTAACTTTTCCAAATCCTTTATCTTATATTTCATTTAGTGCCCTAGAATAATTTGTTTTTTCCCTGCCTCCTCCAACACAAAACAACATCTTTTATTTTCCAGTGCCATTGGTAATAGACATTGAGGGAGTTGGAAAGGACTTTTCTTAAAATTTAGGAAAACGGCAAATCATTTGCACCAGAAATTATTGTCATCATCACTACAAATTGAGACTGCTGCTAATGGAAGAGAGGTCCAGGACAGTAAATACAACTGGACAGGACAAAAATAAACAAACAAAACCCCCAAACCCAAATAAAAGGAGGAAAAAAAAAAAACCACACCAAATCAACAAACGAACAAAACAACCCCAACCAACCTCTGTTACTAAAGTAGAGAATTGGGAGAATTGTCAGGACAAGACACGATTCTGAAGAATCATTTTCTGACTGGGAGGCTAAGGTCAAGGAGCCTCAAAGAGGATTTGGAGTATTTGTGATAGAGAAGAGCAGCAGTGGGATTTACTAACCAATTTAACTAATTTACTTTTAGTGGGAAGCTAACCTTTGGTGTGCAGGGAGGTTTTCAGGAGGTTGGCAAGTCTAGGAGGGCTGTGGATAGCAAAAGCCAGCAGCTTAGTGAAAGCAGTGGAAGCTTCCAAGCACCTGAGGTAGGAACTGTAGTAGAGAGAGGTTAGATGTTGTATGAGAGTCTGTGGGAGATACTTCAGGTGGCCTCCAACACCACAATAGCTCTTCATTCCCTGAAGGGGGTCTCCAAAGTTAGCATCTGTTCTTCCACTCTCATAGGAGAAGATCCTAATCATCCATATGATAGCTGCTGCCAAACAAGTAGCAACAGCTAGAATTCTAATGCAAACTGTTCAGGGCAGTGCAAAGGAGGACTAGGGAGCAGACCAGTGATTTTGCTCACTGGAAGATGGAGGGAATAACAGATGCAACTGGGAGAGGCAGCTGCCACACATGCTGACAACCCATAGCAGCTAGCAACCAGAAACTCAAGCAGAAGGTAGATTATTCAGATGCCTACCTTGCTTAGAAGAGCTGGAGTGTAGGAGAGTCACAGGGCAGTAAACTAGGTGGGTTTTTGTACTTTCTTTGGAATACAAATCTCACCAGTTTGTGGCCCTGAGCAACTGCTTAGGCTAGGTATGCCGGTCTCCTGCAATTTCTCATACATCTACAGATACTCTGTGGCAACAGAAGATCAGTTCGGCAACAAAGAAGTACTGGCCCATGTAACAGGCTTCCGAGCTGGATTGATGCCTACTTGTTAAGTTTTTGAAAGCAAGTCAACAAAAATTCTTTTAGCAGTTTTGCCTGATACCCAACCCATACCCTTCTTATCAGGCTGTATTTATTAGGCAACCAGTACTTTCAGAAAGTCATTGCTGATATTTAACTTATCATTTAACAATGAAAGCTTTCGAATAAGATTAGGGCTATTTAAAGATAGCCAAATACCACTACTGAAACTATAGAAAAAGCAATCCTATCAAAACACCAGTGCTTCACACAAACAAGCACACATCTGCAAATGAAGATCATGTTCTTGCAAATTACCGTTTAATGTATTGTGCTTAACAGACGGGTTGCGGAGCCCCTGCCTAGAGCTGGGAGAGAAAGTACCTTGCGGTATGAAGCCACTGGAATGAAGGACAGCAAGTCTCAGCAGTGCCAGAGGCCGGCTGCTGGAAGAAAACAGGGCAGGATAGACCAATAAGCACCCCAAATTATGGGGTGAGAGTTGCACGCCCGGCCCAAACACCCTGTTCTCCAGCCACAGCCAGGCTCCCGGCATATCCAGCGGTGAGAAAAGTGATTACTCATGCAGCCGTAGAGGAGCGGGAGCACGGCGCGAGGCCGAGCCTCACGACCCGTCCTCGGCCGCCGCGGGGCTCCGCCGCCGCCGTCGGCCGTCCCCACCCGCCGCCGGGCTCCGCGCTCCTACCTGGGGTGCCGAAAAGGCGGCGGCGGCGCAGGCGGCGGCGGGCGGCGGGCCGCGGGGACGCGTCTCCTCCTCCTCGGGCGAGTCGTCCAGCAGAACTTTGCTGCTCTTGTTGAGCTTCCACATGGCGGGCGCGAAGGTGGCGGCTCCCGCCTCCCTTCGCCCCGGCGGAGAGGGAGCCAGGAAGCAGCGGGCGATGCCTCCGCGGCCCCGGCCGGGGCGGCTCGGCTCGGCAGGGCTGTCACCCGGCCGGGGGCTCCCGGGGCTGGAGGGAAGGAGGAGCGCTGCCTAGCGGTGCCGGGAGCCCGCCCCCTGCGAACGCCTCGCCCGCCGGCCTGCTAGCGGCCCGGGCCCCCCCACCCGGCCTGGCGGCTAAGGGGAGCCGAGTGTGAGGAGGATCCCGCCCGCAGAGGCGGGGGCGCCTCCTCCCCGCTGTGCCGCTCCTCACCTGCCACCGCTCCCGGCTCGGGCCGCCTCTCACCGTTGCCGCGCTGCCATATTTGCGGGGCGGGGGCAAGGAGGGAGGGAGGGGGCTTCCCCGTCACTCCGGCAACCGGCGCTGTGCCCGCCGAGCTCTGACAGCGCCGGGCCTCTGGCGGGGGTCGGCCCTCCCTTACAGTCAGACCCTGGCAGCACCCCGGGTTTTGCCCCGCAGGTGAAGAGCCCCCGCAGCCTTCTGCTGGCACGGGAAGGACCCCAGGAACAAGGTCCCGCTGAGGGCCCGTTCAGGTCCCGCCGAAGAGGGGCCGCAGGGTGCAGTGGGTGGTGCGGATGGCTCTGCCCAGGCAGCGGTGACCGCAGAATATCGGCGCGGGGTACTCTGAGGTGCAGTCGGGCCTGTCCGTGGTGCTGGGGCAGCGGTACCCCCACGACGCCAGAGGCGGCCCGACACCACCTTAGATGGTCCAGAAGTACCAGCCGAGCCCTCCCCGCCACGGATTGGTGGGGTGCACCTCAGGAAAGGCAGGCTCCTCAGCTATGCTCCGCAGCCTGGGCCGAGACAGGCACCACACGTCTTCCCCTTCCAGCCTCCTTCGTCGCGTGGAGGCCTGCAGCCAGGGCAGAAAAGCCTGGTGCATCTAGTTGGAGTCCAGTGTGTCCCAGTAGCTCCCAGTTAAGTCGCTGAACGATACGGATTTAATACCCTATGCACCACCTGGTATTTTTAACACGTCTCGTTTCAAACACATAGAAATGGCTTCAACGGCTTTGAGCAAACTGTCCCTGCCTGTGGCAGAGGGGTTGGAACGAGATGAACTTAATGTCTTTTTCAACCCTAGCCATTCAGTGATTCCATGATTCTATGTGCTACCATACTTTTTCATAAAAATCCCCACCCAGGCACTCATTTATCCATAATTTTCAACACGCAGTTAAGGTTAGATGCCCAAATAACCATGGAAGTATACTAAAAAGACATTTTTGGTTGTTCTGCTTGCTTAACATTACTGTGATTTAATGAAAGGCCATAACCCTCAAGCATCCCTCAAGAAAGACGCACAAGTCTTCTTTGATTGCCTGATCTGCTTGGGGGCCACACAGCAGCAATTTAGCCACAGCAATGCTTTGCTGAGGGTGTTTTCATCTGCAATGCGCTCCTACCTGCTAAGCCAGGAAAGGGCTCACCCCAGGGCTGGAATGCCATCTCCCACAGGCCGGTTGCTCCATGTGCCACCCGTGCATAAGGAAAGTAGTTTTAATTCCCTGTCAGTGGCATATGGACACCCATGGAGTCAATTACAAATTAATGAAAAAACACCACTTTTTCTGTAATAAAACACCCTAATCCGTAACCACGAACTTCAGAGGCATTATGGCTTCAACTATAATCTCGCTTCTGTACTGATTAAGGATTTCTGTAATGGCTTAGGAATGCTGTGTAGCTAACTATAATTTATTACCTAACTGCACAGAAGACACATTCACTTCACTTGAACCTGAAATCATGGAATTTACACCAATTTAGTTTTAGACCTCGGTCTTGAAAATGAACTTTACAAAACGATATTGATGTGCATAAAGCAAGTGCACAAGTGTTTGAAGGACTGGAAAAGCCTATAGTTTTACAATGTTTACACATAAAATCCTCTTCATCTCATTTTCAATTCCATCTCCTGCAAGACTAAAACCAGAATTCCCTTTCACATCTTGTGTTAATATTAACCACATCTCAAGAGGGTAAGAGATGAAACACATTTCAGTTATGAATGACAGATCAAGTTTAGTATGGTTTTCTTCTAGAAGGCTGGGTCAATTTATAACTAGATCTTTAACCTCTCATGCCTTCTTCGAATTTATAAACAAAAATATTCAGTAGGCAGAGCTGAGAGTTTATAATTTACTTTGACACGTTTGAGTAACTTTAAGTAGCAAACAACAATTTCATTTGATTTGAGTATTGTATTTAGACCACTGAAAAGACCAAATAAGTTTCTTACAGTTACCTGAAACACCATCTCTACCATTAGGCTTGAATCCTGCAAATACTTATGATTCTGCTCAGTTTTGTTCTCACAAATAAATCCATACAGCACTCCCAATACACACAAAATTAACTATATGGCTTTGATCTTTTTTAGTTATATTAAGTTTTTAATTTGTTTCCTTAGGTTTTCTCTTAAGATTTGGATTTCAGTGTGAAATCCTGGTGCTGGTCACTAAAAATCAATCCAGTTGACCTGAGAGAGGTGAGAATTTCAATCCACATTTTCTATTTGTCTCCAAGACCCAAGGCATGGTTGAGCGTTGCCTCTTGTTCTTCTATAAAGAATATTACTTTCGGTTCTACAGACTTTGTGCTTACAAATGTATTATTTTCTCTTAAAATTAATTATGCATATATAATCCAAAGATTTTTCCAGAATAATAATCTGACACCCACAGACTGGAACTGCCTAGGATGAAAAAGAATACAAAACAAATACAAATTTTCTTCTTCTAAGCAGCTACATTGTTATGTTTCCCTCAGTTGCATGCAGGGAAAGGCTGTGAAATCCCCTTTTAGGAACTCCTTGCATGGTGTTTAAAATGTTATGGACATCTTTATAAATATCATTATGAGGAAAAATTGATGATTTTGTTCTGAAGGCTCATCCTGTCTCCCTTAAGACATGCAAAACAGAGCAGGGTTAAAAAAGAAAGCAAGAAAAGTAACAGGAAATGCAGCCTTTGTCTCTGACTGCCATGTTTCATGTTTTTGAAAATGGGAGGCTGAACTGTTTTGGAAGCAAAGCCAGACAACATGATTTTAGCAGACACTTCATGGCCTGGCAAAACTTTATGCTACTGAAAAACTTGTTCTTCCTTTCCTCTTTTATGCCAGGCTCTCACCCAAGAGAGAAAAGGGTGGAGTTCTTTTGGCGGAATACACCAGGCTTTCAGGAGACAGAAAGCCAAAATGGGAAAGGTAGGAAAGAGCAGTAAACAGATGATCCTCTGCATCATACCATGTAACTGCATGACTTTTAATGGCTTCAGTGTTCATCAGTGACTCCAGGCTGCAGGCCCTTTGGATGCTGCCATGCTGTCAGGTACACCCACAATAGTTTCAGGTTCTGTATCTATCCCGATAGCTCTCAGGGTTTGCCTTGCAAATCCTTGTTGATATTCATGGTGTCACTCACTCATCTCTTCCACAATCAGTATTTTATGCAAGGGTTCTACCACCCTTTACAACCTTGCCATGGATGCCTGTTCTGAAATTCTTGCAAGCTGTGCAGAAGTGACCACAGCTGCAGTGCTGCTTCTCTAAACAAGAGGTAAAAATAAGCCCAGGCACAGTGAGACACACTGCTTTGGAGACCACACATCCACCATTGCTGCCCCACCAGCAACCTCTCAGCTGTACTTGGCACTCAGAGTGTTTAACCAAGCTGTTGGAGACTATTGCCAGCAAGATGAGGTTCATCGCTTCCCAGCAGTGCTGGGCATGCATCACAAGCATTAGAGAGACAACCTTCTTCTCCCACGGTGGCCCACTCTTAGTCATTTTATGGTGAAAACTGTCTTTATGGCACTTTTCTAGAACATAGCACAGGCATTGGAGTATCTATATATCCTTTCCTGGATTCCTACCACCATTTAGAAGCAAGTGTTTTTCACTTTCTGGAAGCTGATAATGCCAGATACCTACGCTGGAATTCATCCTATGAAATTTTAAATGCCTGGATGTCTAATCTCAGTTATTCTCCCTTTTGAATTGGTGGACAAAAACACTGTGTGGTTTTGTCTTTTTCATCTTAGCTCTCTTAGGTTTTTGCTGTAGGCATCTAGTGATAACCATACCAAAGTTCACAAAAATAAGCAATGCCAGGGCTACATCTTCCAAAATGCAAAAGGGGAAGAGGTTCAGCAACTAGGAATAACAGAGTCCAGGGAGGGCAAGACTCTTTTCTTTGTGTTTTCCCCCATACTTTCTAGCAGCTCCCTAACAATACTTTAAGCTAAAACACATGTAATATGTATGAGGGAATACAAACTGTGTGATATGATGTGCAATTTTTATGCATATAAATTCTAGATGACTACAGTACATGAGTTCTGCAAGTCATCTCAATGTCTAAGCTTACTCAAATAAAATATTTCTATTTCACCCTTCTATACACATGCATAGGTCACATTTATTACAGAAAAACTGTTCTAGAGCAATTTGAGGAAGATTGCATTTTACTTTTTTGGAACTTTGTGTGATTTTGGAACTTAAGTGCAATTTCCAACTAATGTAAGTGGTAAAATATAGCAGTTTTAGGAGCCAGAAAACACCCTAAAATGGTCTAATCTTATTTTCTGAACTCTTACGTGACTATTTTAAGCCTTGCCAATAGAAAAGTGAGGTCCAGCCCTGTAAGGGGAAGGAAATCTTTTGTCCCTAGCCAAACTCCATTCTTACTGATGGCAAAACCAATTTGATTTAAAATACTGACATGTACAAGAAAGCTGTTTGTGGCCTGGCATATAACTTACTCAGTATGGTCCTTTGTCCAAAGAAAATATGTAAGAGAGAAAAGCAACATACTTATGGAAAATATACATATTAAAATAATTGACAGTTGGTTGAATCAACTGGAAGTCAGTTCAAGAAATACAAAAAGTCTTAGAGGAAACATACTTAGTGCATTTAAATGCATGCTAAATTAATTTATACTTTTTCATTACAATTTATTATAGAGATTTTATGTCCCCAGGGATGACATAGCAAAAATAGAACAAGGCCTGAACTGATGATAACGATTTTTAGACGCAGAAAAATGCTCCTATGAATATAGATTGATACTATGCTTTAAACCAGAAATCAGTAAGAAGAAATGGAATAAGCATATGTAGAAACAGACTGGAAAGGTAGGTAGACCAAATAGAATTGCTTCTTCTTATCAGCTAATAAACAAGGAGGTATTCATTTAGTCGAAAAATAGTGCATTTATAAGTGAAGAGGAAACAGATATTTTTTAACTGCAAATTCACACTTTCTGAAACAATTTCCAAAGAATGTTACCAAATCAGTACTCAAGAAACAGGAAATTTATGGTAAGAAGAACATCAGGTTAACACAACTAAAAACAAAAAAGCAAACACAATGTGTAAGACTCAGATTTCAGGAAATATAATAATTTTCACAAGCTAGATGTTAATAATAAAGCTTTATGGGAATATATTCCATTATTTTCTTCTACAGGATTTCTTGCAGTAGTGTAAATCAATTCTCTACTGGAAATAGGATATTAGATAAAGCATACCACTGGGACACAGCAGCCTCTCTGGTATTGCATTCCTTTTCTTTTCCACCAGTCTTTTTCCAAACTTTTTCCTAGGAACAAAAGAGTTTAACCAAAATGACCTGAAACAGTGCTGTTCTCTGCAATGCATACACTGGATTGAAGTGCACTCAGAAGATTGCAAGTACTAAAATTTCATTGTGCACAGGAAACAAATGTCATAGTCTGATGTGGGTGTAGTCCCCATTTTTTTGAGGTGCACTGCATTTTGTATTGTGTTGGTGTCATGGTTTAAGCCCAGCCATTGGTCAGAAGCAGTTTTTCAAGATATTTAGTTCATTTACAGTTTTGACTTATCAAAACCTAATGAAAATGCAAAATTGTGAGACTAACTTTTGAATATTGAAACCTCAGGGTATAGTGCTCATGAGAGAGATAGCCCAGACTCACACAAGAATATTGAATGTAATAGAACATGCATCATCCTCTAGATCCTCAGTGATCTGCTTTGCAGGAGAGCTAGTAAAGAGTTAAATTTAAAGAAAACTCCCTAGCATTTCATTTGAGGCAACAGTAAAACTTTAGTAGCAGATTTAGGCCTTCTCTGCCTGGAGAAGTGGTGATCTCAACCTGATACACCAGCACTCCAAACAGGCCGAGCACTTCTACTGCAGATAGGGCCTTCTGGTTTCTGTTATCTGAGCAAGTGTATTGGGGGAAAAAAGGGGACTGATTTGCCTACACACAGCTATCTTAACAGTGCAGCTGCTCTGGCCATGACTGACATCTCTGTACTATGGCGGTATGACAGGCTATAGCAGAGAAAGACTCAGTTTTCTTTGGAGACACAGTTCATACCTGTTACCTTACAGTTTCGGTCCAAATATACAGCACAAGGACTCTAAAGAGTGCAAAGGTCACCTCCATGTTCTTTCTTTGCTCAGAGGGTTATGAGGCCAGTTCTCACAAAAAAAAAAAAAAATCTGACAGACAGAAGAAAGTGATTGGCAAAGAAAAATACTCCAGAAATACTCCAGTTTAATGCTGCTTCTGCTGGTTGACATTGGCAGTGGAAAGATAACAAAGGAAACTACTCATTGTGGAGGGAGAATCTCAAGACACCAGTATATGACTCTCCTGGGGCCAATTATTCTGCAAGTATTTTGCAGTGATGCAGTGAGCGCATAAGCTCTCACTAGACCATGCAGGAAGGAGCTAAAAAGTTTTAATTAAGTCCTATTTAAACCATGTTAGCTGTCATTCTCCATTTTAGTGCCAGGTGCTATCCAACCGTAACCAAACCTTCCGGCCCTCTGAGCAGAGACAGGGCTGAGTAAAAAAGAAATACAAGGAGAACAAAAAGTTGATTCTGGGGGACAAGAAAGGTTAAAGGAAATGTGTGGAGAAGGGCAGCCCCCAACACTAGCAATAGCTCCTGGAATGTGTCCAAGGAAGTGATGGATGCTGCCCGCCAGTGCTCTCTATGTTGACATGAGAAGATGAGAGACTAGAAGCAGGTGATGCAGTTGGCACGGTCTCCCTTTGCGTTTTCTTCTAGTGTCATGAAAGGCTACTTTGGCCATGACTGGGAAGACACTGATGAGTAGGTCCTGTGTTTATTTGCCATTGTGTAACAAATGATCATTAATGAAAATCTGTTGGAAGAATAAGTGTTCTTCAATCTAGCCAGGACTGAAATACTGCTCTGCAGTAAGAAAGCCAGGGGTTTTTATAACTCACGTGTGACTTAAGAAGAATTTTGTTTACTTGTAACTTCTACCCTTTCCTGACATTTAAAGTGTTCCTTATTTGCTATATTAATAACGGGCTTTGGACATGATAAAACAAATTACATGCTTCCTTTATAGTGCAGTTTCAGTGCAATGATCTGAAAGTGCTTACTTATGTATTAATGAATTAATCCTGAAATATGTATCTCTCAAATAATATCTTCATAGCTGGAAACTACATCTTATCTTTTTGCCTCTTTTTCAAAGTTTGCTATTACTGGAATCAAACAACAAATCGTGATTAATAATAAAGTGCTATATATACTGGAAGCCAAAATACACAGATTTTTCTAGCAAGCTTTGTGAAATCTGTTACTAAGCAAGCAGCAATTTCCTGACTTTGCATTCTTGCTGTTTATCCACTAGCCCACTTTCTTTCCCAGTACCACAACTACACTAGCAAGTATTGTTGCAGAAGTCAATAAGTAGTCACAGACTGCATATCTACAAATATCTTTTTTTAAGAGATCAAAGCCTCAAATTCTTCTCGTCTGAGTGATACAATCTCCCCAAAGCCACGTAAGCTTTTATCCAGTTGTCCTGGGTTCAGCAGTAGCAGTCATGTTTCTCCTTCTTGGTAGCTGGTGCAGTGCAGTGTTTTGACTTTCAGCTTGGGAACAGAGCTGATAGAGATGTTTTGGTTTGGCCAAGGACTTTGTGAGCCTCATGCTCTGCCAGGGAGGAGGGGAAGCCAGGAGGAAGCAGAGACAGGACACCTGACCCAAACTGACCAAAGAGCTATTCCATACCACAGCACGTCATGCCCAGGATGTAACTGGGAGTTAGCCGGAAGGGCTGAGAGACTGCAGGGTTGGAGGAGGTATCGGTTGGTGCTCGGTCAGGCTGAGGGGGGGCAAGTTATCGGTCTGCTGGTGCTGAGGTCTTGTATTCTCTTCCCTTGTTATTTCCTTTATCATTATTATCATTGGTGGTAGCAGTAGTGATCTGTGTTATACCTTAGTTACTAAACTGTTCTTATCTCAACCCGTGGGAGTTGCATTCTTTTCGATTCTCCTCTCCGTCCCTCCGGGAGCAGGGGGAGGGAAAGAAGGGGGGGAGTGAGTGAACGAGTTACCTGACTGGGTTTAAACCACGACACCAGTCTACAGCCGTATATAAGCATAGATGCTGCCTCATTTACATTTTTCCTAACAACCTTCCAGTTCCACAATGTCTTGTTCCCTCAAAGCAATTTTCCTGTTGCAGTTTTGATTTATGTTGCTATAGGATCAATGTGATATGAAAATTTAATATTTGAGAAATATTTTTTTATTTCTCCACTGCTAGCCCAGACTGCGGGCAGGCAGACATTGCAGACATTGCCTCACATAAATTGAGAAGACACTTAAATACCATGGTTCTGTTGGGAGAGAAAGAAAGAGTATTAATCTCCTCACCCTAGAGAGAAAGGAACATGTGAAGCTATTTATGGTGCAGCTGTAGAATAGCCACATTTATGAGGAAAACAGAAGAGATGCAAACCTAAAGAATGAGAAGAAATATTGCTAAAAAAGACAAACATCCTTTTGGAACAGTTAAGGAATACTTGCTTTAATGTGGCTGAATCAGGCTAAAAGTCCATTTGCCCCAGCATCTGGTCTCTGACAATGGTGTTTAAGAAAACAAAAAAGGTGCAGAGCAAGTTCAGGGTGATACCTGCCCTGGCATATCCTGCCAGCATCAGCTTCCTATTCTAGAGGCCATATCATCATCTTCGGTTTTAATAAAACCGCGTGGACTTTTCTTCCATGAGTTTTCACTATGGATTCTGCCTTTTACAATGATGCAAGTCCCACACAGACAACTTAGCTTGTAAGCAACAGAATAAAAGGAATGTTAATAGCATGATAGTGTGGGACAAGGTTACCCCCAAAAATCTAGTCATAGTCCTATTGGTGGAACAATGCCATCTGCTAGAAATGTTCCCTGTGTATTGCCACAGGACAGCCCTGTGCCCATCTGAACAGCCCTCTAGTTTCCACCTACCTCTGCATACAGCCAGAGTGCCCAGCACTAGGCTATGTGCTTGCTTTAGCAAAGACTTTCAAAGTATGATGGAATTCATAGTAATTTTTCTATTGCTGGCAAAGGATAAAGGTCTAGCCCAAACTACTAAGCATCTCAAGTCCTATTGTCATCATAAGATACAGACATATAATCTATTAAACATTTCACAGTCTTTAATCTGTGAATATGAGAATGCCAGTAGAATACAGAATCCAGAATTTGAGAAATATGCTTGGTTTCTAATTTACACAAGTATAGAATTATACATCATACAGAAACATATTATGGAAGCATATAATTTTAGCTAAATCATAGAATTAATTATAGAATGGTTTGGGTTGGAAAGAACCTTAAGATCATCTAGTTCTACCCCTCTGCCGTGGGCAGGGACACCTTCCACTAGACCATGTTGCTCAAAGCTTTGTCCAACCTGAACTCTGCCTGTCCTTGCACTCTGCCAGGGATGGGGCAGCCACAACTTCCTTGGGCAGCCTGTTACAGTTCCTCATCACCCTCGCAGTAAAGAACTTCTTCCTTATATCTAACCTGAACTTCCCCTGTTTAAGTTTGAAAAAAAGAATGCAGTCAAATGCACTGAGAAATTAAAAGATTGAAGGGAATTGGAAAACTTAACAATATACTAGCTGAGCAGCAAAACAGAGCCAGTTGTGTGGCACATGGAGTTAGAGTTATGTCTCATGAAATTGCATCCATATATTTTCCATAGAATTCAGTAGCATAAGACTTGCTATCCATGGAAGTTGAAAGTTCTAAATAATTTTAAAGCATGTTATGGTTACCTCAGTGTGAATCTCTTACTCAGAACAAAGCATTTTGCAATTAAGAATTTCCTTACTATACTTTGGAAATCTTGAAAAAGTAGATTAAACTATATTTATCCCTCATATTTATAGTCTTGGTTTCACTTTGATTACTTTGCTTCTGAAGTAAAGTATGCAAAATTAAATTAAAGTGCTTTAATTCTGGACCAGTGTCCACACAGGATTAAAGGGAGCTGTATTAATATACTTCAAAGTCACACCTGTAGTTAGTTCAGAACATTTTCCTGAATGTGCCTACATGATCAAGGCTGGTGTGACACACAAGTAGGGGAAACTGCTGTAGCCCTGGATAATGACAGAGTAAGAAAAAGGCCTGTAAATATTTCTACAGAAGTCATTGCCAATTTTTTATTATTAATTAGTTTTCTAATAAAATATGCAGGAGTCAGTAGCATTTGCCTAAATTTGCCTAGAGTATTTGCCATTCCTACCAATTTGCTTTAGCACAAAACAAAAATGTTCCCACGCACAGGCCAAGATGCTTTTTATTCTATGCTTAGACCAACTTGCTGGAACCTTGTCTTCATTGACATGGTTAATAAAAGTTTTCAATGACTTTAGCAGAGGTGTGTTATAATTCAGAATAACTTGATACAGAAGGGAGAGAAAAAAAGCATATGTACAGTGTAGGAATACCAATGTAATTTAAGCAGGTATTTAGCAGATTAGCTCTTGGTAAGACTTTTCCCTATGGATAGATCAAGACATTTGTAATTTACAGTTTCCTAATCCATTAATAAGAACACTGATAATCCACCTAAGTAGTTTTATTCTCTCTTATGCTTTTGAGATCGATATTAAAAACCAGATTTTGTTACCCAGTTACATATCAGAAGAGAATGATTCCCTCCAGCTGGTTCAAAACCTAGTTAAAGGAGTTACCTTTTTTCCTCTCTCTTCCCTCTTGATCATAGCAGTAACACCAGATATATAACGTGAAAAGAGAACTTGCATTTGTCCCATTTCTTCTGGCAGAGACTTACCTAAAATATTTCTGAAGGAATGAATGTTTGAAAACAGTGACGTAGAGTTTAGTGGATGTTGGACCAGGCTCTTAAGTTTTATTTTGGTAAAATTCAAATTATTTCATAGTTGGGTTTTTTTTTTTTAATAATTTGACCTGAATAGTCCAAACAACTCTATAAATGGAAAAAAAAAAAACAAAGAAAAACTTTTAAAAATCCTATCTGAACGCTGAGGCAGCTCTCACTGGAGCTCCAGCCCTTGGAAAATGCTGGTCCAGTTTTCTGAGGAGGTTTGGGTTTTCTGTCTAGTGCTGTAGATATAAAAAGTAGCCAGGATTAGAGTTCATAGCAGAAGCATGTCCTAATCATGACATTTTTGTTAAAGTTAGTCCTTGGACACCATCTCATAGAAGCAATTCTATTGATTTTTTACATACTTTATCCAGTTGTGTAGATACATTTTGGAAACATAGATAGCAGTTTATGTGGCTGTCTGCAAATTTGCTTGGCTCTAACCTCACATTTAATTCTTCTGAAACCAGGACTCAAATACAAATGGCTTCCCAAATCATCAGGTTTTCAATATTCAGTTGCTGTTTGTCATTGTACTCAATACATCACCATGTAAATCCAGCGTGGATCACCAAGGAAACTGGCAGCTTGCTGCCTTACAATTTTCATAGTGTATCTCCAGTGAGACACCAATCTACAATAACTGAGATTTTCCCCTTTTTTTACAGCACTTAAAATTTTAGTTCCAAATTAATTTTTCCCCAGGTGTTCACTTGTAAAATGCTCAGTCATACTTGACAGAAAGGTTCACTGTAAAGCAGATACAGGTGAGATGATAGTTACTCTTTAAAAGCTTATAGTGCTTTGTGTGTGTTATACTTAATGTAAGTCAGGTAACAGAGATTACGTCCCTTATGTTTGGGAGTAAGGGAATATAGAGTTTGCTTCAGCCACAAGGGGTTTATTCCAATCTAGGAATTCAGTTTAGGCTAAAGCTGCATAGATTTATACTGGCTGAGAATTTGCTTATGCTGTAAGAAGCCTACTTTGATTTAGAGAGTTCAGAGATTTTAACAAAGGCTTCAATTATCTTCTGGATGTAAATTTGCATACCAGTACTTATTTCTCATAAGAATTTTGTAACATAAATTTGCATAGTTTTTATTTAGATTTAAAAGAATGTTAATTTAATGTTTTTTTCATAGCTTTTCCTTCCTTTACTTGATCTGCTGATGGTGAGTTTACATGTTAAAATATTATAGTTATCCCGTAAAATCACTTTTTTAAATTCCACCATATCCTCCTCCTGGCTTTAGTAGTCCCAGTATGTAATTTGCATAAATCCTTTTGCTTTTAGTATCATGATAATTTACTATCCAGTGTAGCTTTACATTTGGTCAGGAACTTACATCTATTGCTAGCAACAGGAAGCAAAACCCCTATCAGTTACTTGGGATCAAGAAATTCATATGCTTCAGGAAAGGTGAAGATCAATATCAAAACTAGTAAGTTTACTTTCTTATGAGGACAAATGTTTAGATTTATGAATAGCATTACAAATAATTCCCTGTTGTCTGTTATGTGGTTGTATAGGGCTGTAATCTCATAATCCTGCTTCTGCAAAACTGTTTTTCAATCTTCATGTTAGATTTGGCAATCGTTGATCTTGAAGGTAAGCAGCTGTTATGTGTGTGTGCAAAGTCAGTCATTCTGCCTTTAGCTCTCAAGAAATATCTAGTAAGTAAAGTTTCTTTTGTCTTTCAAAGCAAATAACATCTGTTTTTGTGGGGAATGAATGCCACATGTTTTAGTCATCCTGTGCAAGGTTTCTGGGTGAGTTCAGCAGAATAGGAGCCTGCAGCTGATCAGTTTGCCACTGCCTTTAAAGGCAAATACTGAACTGTTTCAGATAGTGTAGGATAACTCAGCTATCAAGCCACCAAATTAATCAATTTATACATGGCTAATTTTAATGCTTCTTTTGTTTTCTTTGCAAAGAAAGAATTGGCAACCTAATGCAGTATTGTACCACATCTTTCTTGTTTAAGCTGATGAAAACCCAGCAGCGAGATAATTTCATTGGGAAGGCAGCATATCCCATTAACCTAAGATTGGGAGCAGGGTACCTAACTGAGCAGCAAACTCCCTAAGCACAGGGTTTGCAAGTTCCCTGCACTGCAGCATCCCTGGGTTTAGCAGCACATGGTTGAGGTGAGACTGGAGGCTGGTGCCTGCCTTACGTCTTTTGCAGTCTGGTATTAAGAAGGAAACCATCTTATTTCTGCTAAGTTCCTTCAAATAGGTTTTGGTTGTCTGTCCTGCAGTGTCTTTCCAGTCTGCACAGATACAGTAAGGGTGATGCCATCGGATGGGTGACTCAACAAGGAGGCCCACTGGTGGTACAGCAATTCCCAGTTTGGTCAGTGACCAGTGTGCCCGTCTTAACCCACTGCCAGTATTCCTCATGCTGTTGAGGAGAGGTGCCCAAAAGGCAGGACTTGAGCCCACAGAAATAAAGAATTTCTTCCATGACTCTTCTATAAACCTCTGCCTGCTGCCTATCAGAAGTCATGCTGCCTCTGTCTTCACCACCACTGCAAGAAAGAATGACATTTTTTTAGGGGGCATGTACTTGAATCTATAAAAAGTTATATATTTTTCTTTTTTGACTTGAGCCTTGTATACTGCAGAGATCTGGAAGCATAATTTTATTGTGCAATAATTTAAAAGTTGGCCATTATGTTCTCTCTGACAATAAGCATAACAATAAGTAGGCAAGCAAAACAGAAGATCTTAACCTAATTGCAAAAAAAGTCCAAAGAAACCCTGCTAGTCCTAAGTATATGTAGAGATTTTCTCTATTGAATGAGCCTGCTGGGAAATGCCTAAGTAAACAAGTTAATTACACCAGCATATAAATCAATAGATCTCATCAATAAAAATACCCATCCTAAAGCTGACACCCCTCTACAAAAAAAAGTCACTGATGCTTCTCCTGAGGGTCTGTGGAAAAATTAATATGACAGTAATAAAGCCTAGCTTTCACTATTCAGTACAATCCCAAGCAGGGGTTATAATGTGTGCAGTGAGTCAGGGAATATGTCACAGAGATTTCATGCCCAAAAGGTATTTGGGCTTTTTGTTTACTTGAGCTTTTATTTTTTTTTTTGCTTTCTGAAGGCAGGAGAGGTTACTAATGTTGCTTAGTCTTGGATGAGAAGCACTATGTCTAACTCGTGCCAACACAGCTGCAGAGTGACTTAGATGGTGAATATTCCTTACTCACCCTGTATTGGCAAGGCAGCTGCATTTCTAACTGGTTATTCCTAGAGATGCCAATTATGATGAATTACATTTTAGAAATGTGATCTAGTCTAAGTGAATATTAGTTCCTTGAGAGCCAATAGCCCACATGATGTCTGTATGGAAGAGTTCCTCATTATTCCAGCAGAATGACATCTCTCCAGGTTGTACTGGCCTTTCTCTGGGAGCACATGTTGCTCCTGAAGCAATATTAGTTAGATCAGCAGTACAAAATATCCTGATTGCAGGGTAAACATCAATTTTTACCAGTTTAATTAGTAAAAAACAGTGGCTTTGCCAGTAAATTTCCTACACTGATAAAGTGATACTTGGCAGATTAGTCAAGTGCATTGGCAGGCAGGACAGAGTACAATCTGTAGTACCAACGTGTAGTACCAGGGTAAGACACTTCAAGGGTAAGCTTCACTTCTGACTCCAATTCTGCAACTACAGGATAATGAAGGAGAGTCGTCATTGCAGGAATCCATAATTTCAATCTCAGAATGAACAAAACGACTATTCATACTAAAGGAGTCACATTTTCTGTCTACTGGAATCTTTACTTGTTTTTTATGCCTTTGTCAGAATCAGTGTGGTATTGTGCTATAAATCTGTATGTTGTTAGGTTTAAAATAATCTGTAAGAAATCTGTCATGCTCATTACTATTACCCTTTTTGTTATCTGCTATCTTAAAATTTCTGTGAATGAGTAAGACATCTATGAGTATGTAATGTTATAAAATGCATAAATATGCCAAGAAAATAGTTTTGCACTGTGTCTTACTGTAGCATTCATCTCCTAGAAAATGGAAGTGAGTGTTTTTTAACTTTGGCATTGAAGAATGATTTACAGTGCCTTACAAATGCAGTTTCTAAAAAAAATTAAGATGCTCTTCATCACAGTTAGAGGCACTCGTATTCAAAACTTTCTTGCTGATATTTTTGACTTCTGTGTGACCAGTAATGCTTCTTTGTTAATTATAATGTATGAAAAGAGCACTTTATGAGAACACTGCACTGTCTCAACCGAAAATCTGAGAGCACAGTGCATCTCCTATGCTATCAGAAATAGCAGTCCATCATGATTATTTTCGCATGAACAGAAAACAAACTCTTTCATAGCATTTGCTTTTCAGCTAATGAATATCTTGTGAGGTTAGGTGCGTTTCATGAAACGTGACCCTACATGTTATTTTTCTTGCTCATTACAGTGATCAGTAGCTCTTTCATATAATCACAGAATCATTCAGGTAGGAAAAAACCTTTAAGATCACCAAGTCCAACCATGAACCTAGCACTGCCAAGTCCACCACTAAAGCATGTCCCTAAGTAGCACATCTACATGTGCTTTAGATACCTCCAGGAATAATGACGCAACCACTTCTCTGAGCAGCCTGTTCCAGGGCTTGACAACCCTTTTTGTGAAGAAATGTTTCTTAGTATCCAATCTAAACCTTTCCTGGCACAACTTGAGGCTGTTTCCTCTTGTCCTATCACCTGTTACCTGGGAGAAGAGATCAGCACCCAGCTTGCTACAACATCCTTTCAGCTAGTTGTAGAAAGTGATAAGGTCTCCCCTGAGCCTTCTCTTCTCCAGGCTAGACAACCCCAGTTCCCTCAGCTGCTCCTCCTAGGACTTGTGCTCTAAACATTTCTTTTTAAGCTATTACATAGAAATCTAAAGCTTAGCACTGCCAGTGGCTATGCTCCTGTTACCAGGCTGCTGCAACATAAAATTTGAGTCCTTTAGGGAGGTTTGCAAATTGTGGCTTGAAGCTATGAAATTGTGGATGAAAACTGTATTGAAGTTTAGTGAGGTCTAACTGAACTGGAATTGCTGAAAAGATTTTGGATAATAATTTCACTTATGGTATAGTAACAGAAAAAATATGTGTATTATTAAGTTTAGGACATAAGCTGTAGAAAGCAAAACAAAAGGAAAGGTAAATTTTGTATTTAGTCCAAAATTGCTGTGTATGGTGTATGATGTGACCTGCAAAGTGGCCGAGCTACAAATTTGTTATATACAAATATAGTGTAACAGAGCAAGGTAGAAATGTCAGGGTTGCATATCCTAGAGCTTTGTGTGGCCCCATTTTTCCTTAAATGTTGATCTGGGCATGGAATAGCATGGGGTTATAGGAAAAACGAAAGTAAGAAAACCAACACAGATGAGCTGTTATTTGATGTACTTTTCTTCTAGGGAATCATTCAAATTGTAAAAATACATTTTTCTGGTGATAAAAATACTTCATTAGTCTAGGTTGGTTTTGATCCACTTACCCTTCCCCCTCCCCCACCTCCCTCCCACTTGCAAATACTATCAGGATTGAGAACCTGGCTTTTCTAAAGGTCTGCTGGGCTATGTCTGCAAAGCAGAGCTCCTGACCTCCAAGATCTCATAGCAGACCTGAGCTGCTCATCCCAGAGTGTGCAGCAGGCTTGCCTTCCTTGTGCTTAGTTTTCCACAGAAAGCACCCCCATACCTGCAGGCTATAAGGCAGACACAACATGGCTCAGGCAAGCTCCCTACGAAGTGTGAGTTCACCTAGCAGCACATAGAGACACAGCCTTCCAGAGACAAAGCAGAAGTTCAAGATGTGTGCAAAGGGGGAAAAGAGGCTGAAAAAAGCCCTGGGCAATTGAATCAAAGCTAGAGAAAAGCAGGGCAATCACAGCCTCAGTATTACAAAGCACCTTATTCTGCTCCCTTACAAAGCTGGAGCAAGAAATGGAGATGGAGCAAATCTAATCAAATCTAGAAGAATACTTGCTTAGTTCTGAAAGAGGGAAGAAAGCAGATCAAATGAACAAACATCAGAGAATGAAAGTTCAGATGACAAAAATGAAATACAAAGTGTTTATTTATTTGTTATTACTGCAGGTATTTATCTCCAGTTTACACTTTATTTTGTTCTGTCACTCTTACCAAATCTTAGTTCACTCACTTGCAAAATGAGTGTACTACTTACTTAGCAGAAACCTCCCAAATATTAGTAGCTGGGTTACATTCATTACCTGGATCAGTGTTTCAGAAGCACTTTTTGAGATTTCTGAGTAACAGGCAGAGGAGAGCCTCTTTCATTGCTGCTGTTGCTACTCTGAGCTTTGGTGAGGTCATGTACTAGGGACAGTGACCCAGTTCAATCAAATTCTGTGTTTGTCATGTGGGAAGAGTTTGACTGAGAACTTGCAGGGTTTAGACATAAATGTGAGCACAAGGAAGGACTGTATTAGGATGTTTAAGGAGGGAAAAAAGGATGATGAATATTTTAAGATCTAGATATTATTTCTTAAAAAAAATAAAAATAGAAATCCATGCTTAGACACCTAAAGGAGGTGGAATTTAAAGCCACTGAACAATTCCAGATGTCACTATTTTCAAAGGAAGCCAGGAATACTGTAGCCCCCCAGCACCCGGAAACAACTGGCCTGATACTTATCTATGGAATCAAGTAACCCATTCATTCAGTTTTGAAGATGCTGTCTGTAACATCTGGATATCTGAAACACCATGAACCTCCCCAAATCCTTTATTAGTAGCACTTAGCCTTTTCTAAACCTTGGAAGATCTGTGAGACAGCTTTCAGTAAACAGCAGTAAAAACATGAGGAAACAGGTTTCTTCTTTTCTACATGGTGAAATAACTTCCTAAATCTCATTCTTTCAGATCAACAGTTGGCAATGCTCTGGTAGAAATACTGACTGCCAACATAAAAATGTTGGGCCGGAGTCAGCAGACCCAGCACACTGTAAATATTGAAACTCATGGAAAGAAATGCAGTGTGGGAGTAATCTTTTACTCCCTTCTGCATACTTCTAGGCACTTTCTGCCCTTTTGCACAGCTGTGAGGGGTTGAACATAAAGCAAAGCTCTGTTGGAGGCTGCGAAGCAATGCTGGAAGCGGAGCAGAGCAGGTGGCTCCATTTGCTTGGCTGCCAAATAGTTTAAAAGGTACCTTTAGCCACAGTGTGTGGGGTGGGCATTAAATGAGATCTGTGTTTGTACTGCCCAGAGTATGGCTGAGCTAGGATGCTCATTGACTAATAATGCAAGGTGGAGGTTGTCAGCCCTAAAGAGACCCTAGACCACCCTCTTAACCACTGCAGAGACAGCCTGGGCCCAGGGAGGCATCCATGCTGGGTCAGGCAGAGGGCATCAAATTAACTTTCAGCATATCTTGCGTACAGGGGGCATCCAGCTATTGCAAAGATCAGAATAGACACTCCCTGAGATTTATATACCAATAAATAGAAAATACCTTTCTGCCTCACAGGTACGTCCTCCATGTGGTCCTTCCCTTCAAGGCTTAATAGTCTATGGAGAATAAAAGACCCAGTGAAATGCTTTACTGATTTCTCTTCAGTTCCTGATAGCTGGTGACTGAAGTAGATGACACCACCTAAATGAGCATATTGTACCTCTGTACACAGATGACTGAATTAACAGCAGTAATGATGCATCACACGCACTCATTTCCTGCCAGCTCAAAGAGGAAATGATATGTGTTGGTTGTAGATTAAAATACCACAGCAAGCCAATCCAAACGGATCACCAGATTAACCTGATTACCAGTATGATGTTTCCTTCTTGTGTCATCAGATCCCCTTGGTTTTAGCTTTTCCTTGTATTTTGGGGGTTTGTTTGTTGAGCTTAATATAATTTCTCAAACTGCAAAAAGGTAAAAAAGAGAAAGTATGTATTTTGTTAGTATGTTTTGTTGATGTAATTGTTAAAGTCTTGAAAACTGCACTCCCAGCCAATATTACCAGAGAAGAGCATTTTCTAGACTCAGGTTTAGCCTTTTGTAGGCAACTGTAGGCTCCACCTCAGGTATTCCTGCAGGAACAGGACATTCTTCCTCTCACAGTGCCAGCTGACAGAGCAGTCCTGGTGTCTTTGAACATAAGCAAAAAGGGGATTAAAACTTCCAAAATTAATATGTTGGGTGAGACAAACCAACCAGGCATGTTCATTGTATCGTTACATGAAGCTAGGAAAAAATTCAGTGGAGGTGTGTAAGTACTTTGTACTGAATTGCATTAAAGCCTGAAAGAGCACCCTCTTTCAGTACAAAAGGTTGGGTTACATCCAGGAACAAAAGAAAACACAAGGGTGTTTTTTTTATGAGGTAAGATCTTTTTCTTAGTGGGGTGGTAGTTTTATTTTTGGTAAAGGTCTACAGGATATCCTCCAGGGAAAGCCAAAACTAGAGCTATAAGAGTGTGCAGGGCAGTGAGTATGGTTTTAGAGCAGGAAGGGAACCAGATACACTCAGAGCATGCTGATAATTAGTGCCGGATAGGAAATAGCAGAACTAGAGGTTGTTTGGGTTTTTTATAAATATACAAAATCCAATCTGTATTTGCATTTGTGTTCTACCAGAGCTCATGAAGTCTTCATCTACTATTAAAAATTGTCCCTGTCGCTGAAGGACCAAAGAAGCCTTCATACCCATGGCAATCACACTCACACAAGCTGCAGGATTCTGGGATGACAGCTCTGAGCAGACAAGACCAAGAGAACAATTTCTCCCCCATTGAAGGTGTGGTGGCCTGACCACCAACCTGGCTGGCAAGGGGTGGGTCTCAGCTCGCAGGGCAGCTCCACGCAGTTTGAATAGTCAAGGTCACTGAGCTAGTCTCGGAACCCAGTGATTAGAGAACCTACCTTGATCTGAAAGGAAGTAGAAATCATCCAATCCACTTTACAGGACTCTTTCCCACTCTCCAACTGTATATAATAAAAGTGCTTCTGTGACTGGGCAGATGCCGTTCGTTCTTATGAAAACAGTGATTGAAAAGCCAAACATCCGCGCAACCTTTCTTATCTCACATCTCCAAGACAGATTGTATGAAATACAATGGCTGGTTCTCTTTGCAATTTCAGGCAGTAATTGAGCCGTATTTCAACACATACGCACACACTCACACGCTTAGACATACTTTATCAAGGTTTGTATTGTTTCTGTACAGTTTTATCTCTGCACTATCACTGTATTGCTTTCGTAAGTGCAGTGAGTGCAAGGGAAACCGTACCCCTACAATGGTGTTACCATCTTGTGTTTTTCAAAATTAGGATTTAGTTACACCTCGTGTGAAATATGGTGTGAAATCCCTCTGAAAAGACAGGTACAAGAGCAACAGACCACAGAGGAGAAAGCAGTGAGGGGAGGAGTGCCACAGTTCAGTGATGTAAGAGATACTTGTGGGTTTAAGTCTTTTTGTTACCATCCCCCCCCCCGGCTATTTCTACTACCCGTCATCCTCAGGGTCAGTAGAGGGACTCAGAGAATTACAATATATAAACATAAACCTTAAAGAAGATGTCTTACAGGGTTTTTTTATGAAACTTGAGGTGAGTGGATTGTACCATAGGCACTGAGATTCCCTTTATACAGGCAATAATTTGTGCAATAACAACAGTAGGACAATTGATGTCCTGTAGAATCACCTGGGGCTGCTTTGAGTAAATTCACTAAAGAAAAAAATGTGATTTTTCCCCATCACCTTTAATAATAACTTTAATATAGTTCAGCTTTCTGTGAGTACCTCAAATGAAAATGGTTTACTGTTTTTCAACTAGTCTGAAGCATCTATTTCCCTATTAGTGATCCTACATTACAGAATATGACAACCTCTGAAGAAACTTTTCTGCAGGAAAGATCCGTGCAGCCACTGATGAAAAGCAGTTTTCCATCACAGAGCTAACAGCAGCTGCAGTGGGTCACACCAAAGGTCTAGCCTGCTGCTGGCTGACAACAGCCAGTAGCTGTTCCTCAGGGGAAAAGTATTACAATATAAAGTGCTTTTTCTCCAAGTATACCTTCCCTTCAGCTTCCAGCAATCTCATTCTTAATGAAACTGTTAACCCTTCTCCTGCAGCAATGCACTTTTACATTTCAGTTTTCCAGTGCACAAAAAAAGTGCTTTCTTCTTTTATTTCAGAAATTTGCCTGATGACTTCAGTGAATGCTCCCTGTTTCTTGAATCCATGCTGTTAATGGCTTTAAAGACTGCCCTCAAATCTGTCATCACTCTTACCTCTTTCAAGATAACATAGTCCCTTCAGATGTTTCCATTTCTGCTTTCTATGGCATCATTGTGACCATGGTCAAATGTTGCCATCAAAGACACACATCATCTCCTGTACCAGGTTCTGTTCACTATATAAGGTGGAAAAATGAAACAGTATGTGGTATTCAAGATTCAGCTACACCATGAATTTCTGTAATGGCATAATGTTTTCTGGTTTGTTCTCTAGCTATTTCCTAGCAAACCCTAATTTTTCATTTCTGTCTGATATTTCATTACCATTATACACAATGAATCCTGGGGCTCCATTATCTCCTTTTACTGCTTAACCTTTTGCATGCCTATGTTAAGAAGTGAATCAAGCAACTCACTTCCTAAAGAACAACAGTAGAACAACCTATATTAATATCCTAAGGAAACACCTTAATTAGTGCCTTAGTCTGTCCTCTGGCATGTACCCACAGATAGCAACCCATAACACTGCTGGTGCCCTCAGTGCTACTGCATCTGGGGTGCACAGTCTCAGATTCATCATATGCCATAAGCTATTTACTTGTATCAGTTCTGCCTGCCTGCATTCAGAGATGCAAGGGGGCTATTGGATGCCTCTTTAGGGGGGAGAGAGGTATAATTTCTAGAAGAAAATAGATTCCAGAAAAATGGAAATATGGTAAAATTAGAAATACCTGAAGTAGCTACATGCTGGCTAAACCCACACTTTATTCAGTTTTTCAGAAATTATACATATCTTGGATTAAATGAAACTATAGACATTGTGCAGATCAAAAAAAACCCTATATATCTATAAGAAACAAGTATATTTTTATTTTGGGTTATGATGAATACACTTTGTATTGCATTCATAGCTATGAGGAATATTAAGTTACTTACATATATATTGTACTTGCTAAGATGTGTCTTCAATAATAGGAAAAGAAACACTGAAAACAAGGCACAGCTGTTTGAGTGCCTGGCAAAAGGAAAGGTATGATTGTATATGTAAATAGGTTACAATGCAATAGAGGGGAAAATTTTATTTCTATAGAAGCTAGGAAAACAAATATGCAAATATTGTAAGCTTTCATTTATACGTTAATTATACTGTAAATAAAATCAAATTATTATCTCATTGTTTGGTCCAAGAAAAAATGTTTCATATAGATGTTTGATTTCGTTTTTTCTTCAAATCTCTGTGGCAGGTGAGGAAAGAGAACAGGAATGGGAAAAAAAAAGCAACTTTTCTCTGAGAACTTACCTCTTTTTCTAGACTCACAGATTTGTGTGGGATACCCCACCCATAACATTCTTCAAAATAAACAATGTAAATTTAAACTGTTAAGGTACACAGTTGTAGAGTGAATGGTGAGGAAAATAATCCCATACTGAATTTTGGCCTTATGAAAAGGGATTCAGAAGAGTTCTTTATATGTAAGGCGTTACAGGGCAAATGAAAAGCAGAAATTAAATGTATATTTTCAGCATATTCAGTATGTATTTGGGCTACTTCCGTAAAAGTAACTGCAGGTCTGCCAAAACACTAGAGAGGGAGGAGGTCAGCCTCAAATATCCTGGCAGGACTGATGGCCATAGGCCCAATCAGCATCATGCATACTGAGATTTGCAAGACGGAATGTGTGTTCAAGGACAGGATCTGTTTCCCTGCAAGAAACCCTGCACATCAACCCCTTCCCACGAGCTCCATGAAGGGCTAGTAGCAGCAGCTTCCCCTCCCTCTGCCACAGAGTTGACAGCACTTTCCACTTTGGTGATGGGAAACTTGGCTATCTTGATGCTGCTGGAAGACCTCATATTGCCTGCCCTCAGGGCTCCTCAGTGCTTGGAAGGTCTCTGAAACAGCTATTTCAGAACATTATTTGGGTGTACATCCTCACTGGATGCTCCTATTTCAGAATACGAGCTCCTTTTGAACTGACTGTAACCCATATTCAGAACTAATTCAGAAACAGTGTGGCTGCATGGAGACTTAAAACAGCTATTAAAAGTTTTATATACATACATGAAAAAATACATATATATACTTTACGTATATATATTCTGGAATAATAATTACAGCTGTAATTTATGCATCAGATATAGTTATTCAGGAATACCTCTTCCAATGTATTTCCACATGGAAATGAACCCTGACCATTCTACCTGTATTTTCCTCAATCAGGTGAAGAAAAATCCTTTTGCTGAAGTCCTGGGAAATAAAATGAAAACCCTTTAAAATAAAACACTGCTCTAAAATGCAGTTATTTTGACAATACATCAATCAAAGGTATCACACTTTATTTCTGGGGCCTGAAGACATGAATTCTGAGCTGTAGCTTTTGTTGCGTCATTGAGTTACTCATTGCCCTAAACTTAACTAAAGATGATTCATGGGCAATTAAAGTATGGCAAGGAAGATAAATGCCATTTAGGATGCTGAAATAATACAGGAGGTTATTTCTTTGACACTCTTATTCAGATTGGGATTTTCAGGTGCTGACAGTGGGTGCTGGACCCTGGTTCTCAAGGGGTAATCTCAGGCTGTGTACTTGGGTCTCAAGATCTCACTTAAACCAAAATTACTTGGTTGTTCACCCCACTACGAGCCAGCAGGTTTCTCAGGCAGGGAAACCCAGGCAGCAGGCAGGCGTTGGCTGAAACCCAGGCTCACCAGCAAGGCAGCATGGATACAGCCAGTTTAAACCACACTGTGCAGCTCCTGTCCCCGTGCTCAGGAACAATTTGCTGAATTTCTGCAACAGTCTCCAGGCAGTGCAAAGCAGGCAGAGTCGGCTCTGTCCCTTTGTGCCTGAAGGGCACTGCCCAGGGGGCCCTTTTTAGCTTTTATCTTCCATGTTTGCCCCATGCAGCTTCACAGTGAGGTGCCTACAGGAACAAAAACACCACTAAACCAAAGGAGTGAACCTTCAGATGTCGGTATGTATAGTTTGTTGTACTTATTCCGGTAAGGACCAGTATCAATTCAATGCATTTTTTAGTAACAAAATATAAAGACAAGTTTCTGAAAGCGTGAAAGGTATCAGTGTGTAAGCTTAAGGTACTCGGGCAGCTATCCTTTTTCCATACTCAGCAGTCCCTTGAAGGACAAGTCAGAGAAGCTGCCAAGCTGAGGTGCTCTGAAGTGCTTTCTAGAAGAGACTTTCTGACCATTGCTTGTTGATGAAGATCACTTAGCTCTCAAACAGGTGCTTTTACAGCATGTGGTATAAACAGCTCTCCAAATATTTAGGCCTGTAATAAAACTATAGCACACAGCAACAAGAAGGCTGAACTTTCCCTAACTGTACACTCAAAAGGTAAAATGCTATGCCTGTCAAAAGACACGTCAGGCTGTCGGGATTCTCGTAGCTGCTCGTAGGCTCTCGTAGGGCTCGTAGGCTCTCGTAGAAGGCCAAAGGGTTATAAATAACCATAAAGTTAGTCTATTAATTTCTTTACCAACCCTGGCCAAAAATAGGCCACTATTTGCAGCAGAGAGATAAATACTGAGTACAGAATGAATAAATTGATATTGAGAATCAGGAGTTAATGGGTATTGACAATGTATAAATTATAGATATGAAATAATTATGCAAATTATATTCCTTCATCCAATCATTTGTATAGTGGAAACTTATACACTATCTTACAGAGTGACTGCGGTGGCAAAAACAGTCTATTGATGTAGAGCCTCTAGGTGCTAGAAGTAAACACACTTCTGTTATAAATGACATTATCTTCCTTTCAGGAATCTCAGAGCTTTTAAGTAACATCTTAAGGTGGTCCTCGGACATATGGGGATGGACAATCTGAGGCACAGAACTGGCATGGGATGTAAGTTCTAAGGTTTCCTTCCTCTGAAGTCCATTTACCAGTTGCACTGCTAATGGCAATGCTTGGCTTATTGCGTTCCCATGCTCATCACCCCTATCTAAGCTATCCACTGCCCCCAGCCTTGCTGTGCTCCTCAGATATGGCTGGACAGTTGCTCATACAAACACTTTCAAACAGGTCACTAACCCAGTTTAGTTAAAGAAGTGTATTAAATAACTGTGGAAAAATAGTTTACTATTGCAGAATTTATCCTTTTATTTGCTTTTATTTTTTTTTTTTTAATAAGATGATTCACTTGGTGGGAATGCATGGTGGCAGGAGCAAGCACCAACAAAGGGGCTGGGAACAGCGTAAGCCCCCCAGCTGCTGTAGGCTACAGAGGTAATGTAGAGGATCTGTGCTCTCCACACGAAAGACTCATTGAGTCTTTCTCTGAGTATATGAAGATGGCAGTCGTGCTCTGAATGCGCTGCTGAAGCATTGTATTACAGGAGGTTGGGTGAAATCCAGCAAATATATCTTTGTTTTTCAAGCTGGTCACACAGAATTCTCAGTGGGTTTTATGGTTATGCTGGCTGCTCTCTCTTCAGACTAAATGAGCAAACAATTAAATATCCCACTGCTCAGTCTGACCTAAAACAATGGCAGTGGCTGCCAAGGACAAGGCTAAACATAAACACTAACACGGGGAATTAATTAGTTTGGGGTCTATATGTGTGTGTGCTTACAGAACAGGCAGAATTTCAGCAGAAAGCCATTCAGACAAGGAGAACCACATTTGTAAGTCAGAAAGAAAATCAGAAGACCACTTTTTGGTCAGAATGCTAATTGAAGGTCAGGTTTGGAAATACAAAAAGGGAAATTGGCCGTGTATGATCTTTGTGCTTATGAGAACGTTATTTGCCAATAAACATAATCAGATCCAAGAAACAGCTGACTGTCCTAATTTTCTTCTATTGAGGAGGGTGCACAAGTCACTGCACACAAGGCAAGTGCTTGTGATGGAAAAGAAAGAAGGTACAATACCTGATCTGTTGCATTTCAGGACTCTACTTGGGTATTTAAAAGTTGCACATTAGCTTGAAATCAGAAAACTTTGCTATCCTAGCGCTGAGCTCTGCTGAAATCCCTATAGCCCTGCTGCAGCCTGGAAGCACTGACGCAGCCCTCCCTGCAGCCCGGGCCAAGGCACAGACTTACTCATCACTCAGCTGTGTTCAGCAGAAACTCAATTGCTGAGAGCTGCAATGGTGGAGAACCTTTTGCTGCTACATGGGATTTTTGGGTGTATTTCTTGCATGTTGAAACGAAACTGTAGCTCATACAAAAGGCTTTCATATGAAACTGGGATGAGGTAACTTGAAAATAGGACGATTACACTGTCTACCAGGTACCCTGCCAACACCTGTAATGCATTAGGCATGTGCATAATGAAGTTAATGGGAATTAAAGTGTAGGCAGCACAGGACTTTACTGGCTATAAGAGACAGGAGCATCCCCCACCTCCTGAAGGATAAATGAAGCCATCTTGTACACCAAGATCCTATCTCCTCCGCAAGAGGAATGGCAATCAATCCATGGCTTGTTTGATCTGGCTGTGGATGTGCTAATCATCAGTGTGAGATACCAAACCACTAACAGGTCATTATATTTCGTTATGCTTATAATGCAAAAGATTGTCATTAGCAAAGACTTCAAGTGTCCTTGCCTCTATCACCCACAGCCATAAATCGCATAAAATGACAGCTCTGCCTGCAACAACTTCCTTCCCATGGGACTAGTCTGAGATTAATTACTAGTTTTAAGGGTATTGCGTAACACACAGGCTTCAGTAGGTTAAACAGCTGGTGGAAGCTACCGTTCCTCAGGTTCAGAATGGTAGAGGTGCCCGAGTGTTTTCTAGAGCAAGTGACCACTGATAATATTAATATATGACATTAAGTAGCAATGATGGCTGAATTGTTCTTGCTGAAATGTAATGAACACGGAGGAAGCATTTTAACAAGGAATAGATGAGCAGTGAATTCTAAAGTAATCCCTGGAACAATTATTACCTTGCAGAGGCTTTCCTTTTCTCTTTCATATTCCGAAATCTAATTACATTTTTCTAATTTTCCTCCCTTCTTTTTCCAAATTCATACTCCGTTTACCCTATCATTCTCATTCCTGCTTAAAACTTTCTGCTTCTTTGCACAGTTCTTTTCAACAAAGGGAGAGGAAATCCTGTGGTCCCTCATTTTACTACTCCTTTGTAGTGAAATCAGGAGAAAATACAGCAAAGAAGGAGATGGAAGCACTCTTAAGTTTCTGCTAACTACTGTTGTCACTGACATTTATGTTTGTTTGATTTACACACATTCTCATTAATACAAATAGTAAAGGGGAGAGCTCAGCAGTGAAGCTACAAAAGTTTACAAGTTGTTTTCACGTGTTTATTGCTTTGTTAAAACCCAGGCCCCCCAATGAGCTTCACAGATTATTCCTTGCATGCTCCACTGACAGCAAAATGTAAATGAACTGCTACAATGGAAGAGGTGCAATCTGCAGAGAAGATCACAGTGTTAACACGTCTGTGCTCCTGGTGACAGGAAAGAAAAGCAGCAATTTAGTCATCGAATGAGTAGTTTTTCTGCCAATGAAAACCTTACTGATCAAAAGTTGTACAAGGCTATATCCAAGAAACATGTGCCACAGTCACTAATTCTTGAGTACAGTACCCAGCAGTACCAATCACTCAAGTGAATGGAAACAATTTCTTAAAAAACTAAACCAAACAATCCCCTCCAAAAGAGAAAGAAAGGAAAAGAGGATGTGGAAAAACACACACACACACAGTGTTATTTGAGGAAAGAAGTATCAAACAATATAAAAAATATTAGCATATAAAATAAGAGTCAAGAAGAGCTCTCCTACTGCCCCCTATGTGGCCCAGGAGCTGTAAGGGAGATGACATCCACAAAATAAGGAAAAAGAAGCTTCACTACCTGACATTTCCCTTCTGTAACTAGAAATGGAGACTATTTTTCCCCTTACTCCAAGAAAGATGGAATTCAGAAAATCTGTGTGGTTTTTTTCAGCTTTTAATCTAGATGACCTTTCCCCCCTCCATCTACAGCTCATGGCCAGATCATGGTATCTTTTTGTGTCTCTGCACAACATGCTGGATCTTCAAAGAGTGCCAAGCACCACATGGAAGGCAAGTTTACTTTCACCTGCATAGTTTTCAGGGTAAAGGTAGGTCTTGCCCCAGATTATACCCTACACTCCTCTGTGAGCTGGCCACACTGTGAGCTGCTTGTGGGTGAAATTCACCCACAGAAACTTGACTTTCTAGCCCAGAGGTGACATCTCTTCAGGCAGCATCTGTAGGAATCAAACCAAACTGGTTGGATAGGCTACAGGTTTTGCAGGCAAGCAAGCACACATGGGTTGGCCAGGCTGCACTTACACTCGCTGTGCTGTCAGTTGAACATACAGAAAGAACGTGTATTTTACCAGTTCCACACAAGTCATTAGATTTTCTTTGCAGTTACCAGTTCATACCATGCTCAGAAATTTTGGAATAAATAAACACTGCTCAGGCTCTTCCAGCTGTAGGAAATGGGTCTCAAAATAGATGCCTCAAAAGCCATCTATTCTGAGTTCTTGAGCCCTGAGCAAGTTTAATTTGTCACTCATCACATTAGATTGCAAGGCAGTCCAGGCTGTTATATGGAATTCCACAATAGGAAGGATTTATGCGTATTCAAATAAAACATCTTCAGTCTACCGTGCAGCCAAGGAAGTCAATGCTTATTTATCACAGTCTCCTGATACTGGTTCAAAAGGCCATCACATTACAGACAGAAATAGAGATATAGTCTGCTTTCCCATCACCACAAGTCAACAGCGATGACAAGCCCACTGACAGACAATTCGAGTGTTCTCCTAAGCCTTTCATCCCCAAACCAATATTTCACTGTTTTGGCATACCTGTTGCATGGATAGAAGGAGATATCCTGAGTTTATTCAAGGGCACTTTAACGTACCGAGCCTTTTTTTCAAACAGTGGTCCCAGCACAGGCTGGCTTAAAGCAGCTTTCCCATCATGTCAGATCAGCAGCTGAAGCCTGCACCTCTTCACTGACCCTCTTTCTCCCCAAAGGCATATGTGCAGTCAGGAGGATGAAGCCAGTCTGACCTCAATAGTTGGTTGTTGGAGAAGGTGATGCTGGTTAACACAGCTCTTCTAGGTGTCTGATCTATCCTGTGCATCACTCTTGCACTCTAAAGAAACTGCTCTACAGAAGGAGGGTCAGGCTTTTCACACAGACCTGATGGTTTCCCGTAGAGAGTCCAGTGTTTGCCCAGGGGAGAGCACCTACAGAAATCCTTCCCAGAAAGAGACCTATTGCAAGATAGGAACTATGATTTATTTCTCTGACTGGAAGAGAATTTCAGCCTTGGTCACTTAACGCTGATTTGACATATATATGTCATATATCCTGTGTTATGCTCTGATCTTAGAATTTTGTAGGGGTTTATGCAGGTCTATATTTGCACATTTTTAAGCAAATTACCCTTCCAGAGTGGCAGTTTGTTATAGAGAACAACAACTAAAATAGCAGAGTGCAGGCCAAAATACTGGGCCTCATAGGAAGGCTTAGGCAGGTAGAATAGGATTTGGTTCTAACCCCAAATGCAGGAATTTGGGTATTTAATTGTAGCACAGTTTTTCATGCCAATGTGCCAGGAGCAAAAAGCGTCAAAGAAAGAGGCTGAGAGAGCATGGACAGTATGGCCTCAGCGGTAGCACAAGGAAGAGAGGAGATCTGTTTGGAAAACATTTATTTAGTTCTACCATAATTAGAAAAATAAGAATTTGTAATGGTACAGCACCTAATTCAGCTACATGATTATACTCCTGCACGAAGTCACATTTTGCTTCTTGACTACAGAAGTCAAGGAAAGGGACCCTCAGGTAAATAGTGTACATCCCTCCTCTTGTGTCTGCTGGAAACAAGGACAGCACCAAAGGTGTTCTCAATTCACATCAGCCCAAGGCACTCACAACAATAGTCTCTAAGGAAGCAAGATGCAGGTGCTTCCTTTCAGGTCAGATGGGGCTATGGAGCTACTGGAAGATGGATTTCGCTTGTCATCCTCAAGGGAACTAGTCCTGATTCACATCAATGTAACCGAGGACATCACCACACTGGAGATTAACAAGCGATGTTCATTTAACTGCTTAACAGTAATTGCCCAAATACATTTCACTTACCAATGGGAAATACAGAGTAGCTCCAAATAGGTTGTATGCTTTCTGCTGAAAGTTAGATGATTTTATATTTGCCATAGAGTAATATTGTTCAGATTAGCAGATGCTCTGCTGTAGATAACACATAGTAAATTCAGAGAATACCATACCTATAAATCTGTAATCCTGAGAGCAGCATCAAGTTCAAAGGCTTAGGAAGCCACAGAAATAGGTTATTCAATAATTAAATTTAATTAGGATTCCCATCAGAGTGGAACAAAAGAAATAACTAATAATCTTATGCTAAGTAAACAGGGTAATTAAGTTTTCATGTGTTTGTATATTTAGAAAACCCTTCAGCTGTGTCAGGTGAGAGGGTTATGCTTTCTTCTCTGAACTAGTGCATTTAAGACAAGCCATACCTTGGAAGGCTTTTTTACTAGATAAATGGAGAAACTGCTAGATAATAGAGAAACTGCTGAAGGGTCCAGATGGTTCTTTGATGCAGCTGTTGACCTGGTGAGGGCAGGAATCACAGATCCATGCTGGAGGTTCTCAGCTTCTTTCTCTGCTGTGGTGTGCTGGAAAAGTTGCTTTTATTTCCTCATCTTGAGGCATACTTCAGTTCCTGTTTTGACTTTGGTTTCTCTAGGCTGCTGTGTGAGTGCTGGTGGTTTTCCTGTTTACCTTTGGAAAGCAGCAGCTCACAGATGCTCTTTCTGAGCCTGCCCTGCCTGTGCCTCAGTGTGGCGGGCTCATGCTGAGGGTGCTCTGGTTTCTGCTACACCAGCCCATAAAATGCCTTTGCCATGTCTCACGACTCCTTTAAACAGAAGAGAGCTGCAGCTTTAGTACGTCAGGATATTGGGGGGTTTCACTGCATTTTGAAGGGGTGTTGATTTTGTGATTTTATTGGTAGCTCAAAATCCCCATCCCATAGCAGTTCACTTGCATTTCTGATTGCAATCTTAGCAAGAGAGTGGGCTTCCATTTTGAGTTCTTATATATAGATATACCCCCTGCACACGCACTATATGTTCATATATGGATGTGCGTGCATGTGTATAAGTCTTCCAGGAGCTGCATATTGGAGGTTTTGGATAAATAGTGCATGGATGGTGGGCAGGAAGGAGATTCAAAAACCCATGACCTTGGAGCAATTGGGCTCACTTTCTTAACCTTTCTGACTCGGCTCAGCAGCTCCTTCCTCACAGTGCTCTGGGAAAAAATGTAAAACTTGTGAGGCCCTGAGTAAAATTAAGTTGCAATTTGCTCTCTGCTCTTCAATTGCTTTTTACAGAAGTGCTATCAGGTGAAGTAACCAGTGCTCTAAGAATCTATACATTCTGTAATGTTTATATATTACATTTATAAGAAGCTGTACACCAGTGTTCTAAGGTGAAGTAAGCAGTGTGATCAGCTGCGCAGTGTTGGCTTGTTTTCCACTGATATATACAGATACGCTATAGTATATAATATACACTATATATGTAATACATATGCTTATATATGTAATATATATTGAAACAAGGAGGCACAAAAGTACAAAATGTAATCAGTTCTAAGTAATGTTAAGTTTGATGGCTTTGTAATGGAAAATAACTGCGGTACTTGAAGGTAGTTGACAGTTTCAGGCCCTCGGGACCTCAGCACAAAAGGTGTGAGAAAAGCAGAATAGAAGGACAGGACCCAGGATGGGGAGTATCTGGGACTAACAGATGTCCAGGGTGGGCACAGATAAACTGACTGATAAGTAAAAGGACAGGATGGTTGCTATGCTTGAGGTGTTAATAAACCCATTAAGCTGCTGTAAGCGTCTACTAGGGAGTATCTGGGACTAGCAGATGTCCAGGATGAGAGCAGTTAAACTAACTGGTAAGTAGAAGGCCAGGATGATCGCTATGTCTGTAATGTTAATTAAGCTTGTTGGGAAAAGTAAACGACCCTTAAAGACCACCACATTTTTGTATGCATGCCGGAAACGTTTTGGAAAATGACGTAATATGCTCAGTGACCATCTAAGGATGACCTGCACAACAGTCCGGGGACGCACGTTAGGAGGAGCTACCCCCCTTGTCTCCCGGCGCCGCAATAAAGAATACCTGCTTGTCGACTTGAAACTCTGCTGGCAAGTTTGTTCCTAGAGTTTTCTCCGAATCAATAGACATATATAATATTTATATATGTGTAATAATAGGTTTATATAGAGAGAGATAAATTTCTATATCGTTATTTATTGCAATACACATAACATACATATAATGCACGGTGTATGTATTATATGTACCTATTATAATACCTACTAATATTATTATGCGTAATAATACGTGTATACATAAAAAGCTTAGCTGAAATATGTGATCCGGCAGGTTTGGCTTGTGCTCTTGCAGTGGTGGGTAGTTTTGTTACTGACTGCAGTGCAGCGTAGCTCCTCAAGAGGAGGCATGAGGAGAGCAGGGGTGCCTTAACATTCCTTCTTATAGAATTTCTAAATGAGAAACAGCACTGTGGTGTCCAGCTCTTGTTTCTCTTCATTTTAATGCTGTTTTTCCACTGATAGCATTTTCTGGCTAAAATGTATTGATGGCGATAACAGCAGCTCTTTTAATGTTACCACTGCTCCCCATGCCACCTCCTTCAGTTAAATATTGAATAAAGATTTTTGGAGGTGGCTTCTTCCTGGGGAGTGGCGGTTAGTAGGAGATTTCCCTGGAAGTGGTAAGATTTATGTCCTGGGATATAAATCTCTCTTCAGTGCCACGAAGCTGTCTCGGTACAAACATCTGAAGAGCTGATTATCTGAAGTACTCCAAAAATGTTTCTTGGGCAGCATGTGCTGTTTCATGCTTTCAAGACAATATCTTGACCATTGCATTTGTTTCTTATGGGAACAAAATCAGAATTCTTTAAAAAAAAAGCATGCTAATTGCTACACAAAAGACAGTGAAGTGGTGGCCAAGACTTCAGACAGGAATTTTCAGAAATAGCTTTAGGCAACTGGGCATGGGTAGAAATGTGTAGGGATTGCCAAGAGCAGTGATTGATTTCCCAGTCTCCAACCACAACGACACGCATCTAATCACGCTAGTCTATTTTGTTTTTTGCCTTTTACTTTTGTGTTTGTGTGTTTCCATGGAACTACTTTCATGAATTTTATGACAGATCTTCCAGTTTCTTCATTTAAATTGGCAAAATTCGAGGAATGTGGGGTTTTTTGGTTTGTTTTTCTCTTTTTTTTTTTAAGTATCTTGAAAGTTCATACTCTTACAAGGACAAGGCAATAATAACACATAAAAATATGGATCACTAAATAATGTCTCTAATTTTTTCATTCTTAAGAAGCAACCCTACAACATAAGGAAAAAATCAGTCTGTAGAACCCAAGAGTTAAACAGAAAATTATGGGGTTTGTGGTGCCATTTGATGGCAGATTTATGTGAATTTAGACCCAAACTCAGTGAAGTCAACACTGGGACTACCGTGGTCAGGCAGGCCTTCTCTGCTGTCTGTGGAGTGTTTTCGCAGTGGGTTGATGCATTATGACTGGTGAACACCTGCTCTCTCTTAGCACATTTAAGTAGATCCACAGGACATAGTAGTCGGAAAGCATCTTACTGATAAATGAAGTCAGACAGGAGAAACTTGCAGAGTCAAGACTGAGCAAACAGCATGGACTACCAATTAGGTGCAAGCAAGGAAAAAATGAAATCAGTTTTGATGCTGAAGGGCTGCCTTGTTGAATCATTCCCTCTGGTAATGAATGCTTCAGGGTGCTACCAAATGCAATGGGGTTGAATCAATGTGAGTAAATGCTGAATTTTTTCAAAGCCATCAAGCAATGTTGGAGCTTTTATATTAGGATTTATATTTAGGTTTGGTGTGTTTTGAGATACCTTCTAGCTTTTGTCCTGCAACTGCTCCCCACTTTATATTCTATGATGTTCCTTAGAAAGGATTTTATTTTTTAACAGCTCCATGAAAATTATGTTTCATGGAGTCACCCTTCACTTCAGCATTTCTCCCTGACAAACTGCTCCTAAAGAGCAAATTTTCATTTGCTCATATGTTAATTACAGAGAACTACTCTTCCCCATCCCCTGGGTTGTACCACTAAGTGTAAAAAGGCCCTTCTTGGTGAGTCATGTACACAGTTATATACTTAGAAGGCCACTAAGTATATAGAGAAACTTGTTAATGGGTTTTAGTTTTGTTACTTTGAGTCCTTGCCATAATAACCACCTATATATTTTGCCTGTGGGTTTGATCCTGTGATGATATGTGTATCATATAGGGGGGAACTTGGCTTACAGCTGCTCTAGGACTATCTTAGTGAAGAGGTGTTGTCATTACAGCTGTGTGGTGGAGGGGAGAGTGCTGAGTTTGCTCTGAACATATACCAAAACCTCCCAGTGATGCTGCAGGTTTGCTGTGGAGTGAGAACACTCTTCTGGCAGGAGTAGCACAAGTAGGTGTGGGCTTGACCTTGTGGTTCTGCAGCACCCAGAATGCTCAGGGAGGGTACGTGTGGCAATTGCGGGTACTCTCAGCCATAACATGGCAAATAACATCTCTCACACGGCATTTCGATAGCATGAGTTTGGCACACAGTTGCCAGGAGTCTTACTGGGGACCACCATTTCTATGAATGGAAATTACTTGGGGTGTTTCTGACAAAAGAAGCAATTGGTTTTAACTCTTCCTCTCAGGGAACTTAAATGGAGAGATGGTGCTACACTGCAGGACCTGAGACTTTCTACATTATCCCAACTGATCTCTTCCTTGCTTGTGGTTGTTTCAACACAGAGGAATTTCTTGAGCCTTGTGCTTCCATAACGGATGTTACACAGGGAGACATTTGAGCTGTTAACAGTAATTAAAACAGTTAAAGAAACATATTGGTAGCATAAGCATATGTACGTAAATCAGCATTGTGCTAGATGTACTAAATCTAAATGTTCAAAATTGGAATGACAGTCCAGAGTGAACGAAAACACCAATGCTGAACACCTTCCTCCCACCTTTGTACAAAGAAGTACTTCAAGAGCAAAGTAAAAACTCTTCACCATGAAGGTGTTGAGGCACTGGCACAGGTTGCCCAGAGAAGCTATGGCTGCCCCATCCCCAGCAGTGTTCAAGGCAGGTTGGATGGGGCTTTGAGCAACCCGGTCTAGTGGAAGGTGTCTCTGACTATGGCAAGGGGGTTAGAACTGGATGAGCTTTAAGGTCCCTTCAAACCCAAATCATTCTATGATTCTATGGAATCCACTCCAGAAATCCCCTCTCCTGCCTGTTGTATAGAATAGATTTGCTCTATGGCATATGCATATGGATAGGATTTACAAAGCTGCTCATCATGTCTCTAGACTTGATGTAATTTCTGTTTCTATATATTACAAAAGGAGCAAATCAGACCACTGTAAAAAAGCCTTGCCCTCATATTCAGTCCCCCCAGCATTTCCTACAGTAGTAATAACTATGTATTTCACTGCATGCCTCCTGCAAGCACGTTAGCAGACAGAAGGATGTATTACATGTGAAATCAGAGTGGGAGACTTCAGCACACCAGAAAGAGCCTTACCCAGGAACTTTTGCATCAAGTTTATAACCTCTGCCTACTTCAAAGATATTTAGAGTTGTTTCAAAATGACAGAGATTACCTTATTCCCATAAGGTGTTCCACAGATGAGGCAGTTTTTGGCAGGGAAGAGGAAGATGATTCATTTGGCTAAACTGCTCAGCCTCATTGTATGCTCAGCTGGTAAACAGCAGTCGTACCCAGACAGACTCCTGAAGAAGAAAACACCTCATTGCTTGTAGAAAGGAGGAAAAATTTAATTTGCTAACATTTTTCCAACCCTAACTATTCTATGATTCTGTGATTACAGTTTTCATGGAATATAGAAAGTAAACAGCAGGTGCTAGGAGTTGGTTTAGTCTCATTTTCAAGACTGTTCTCTTCCACTTCTTCCTTCATCTGTTAAGCACAGATGCTTAGCAGGGGTTGTCTGAATCCTTCCTTGTTCCTGCTTTGTGAAAGTTTCCTGATTTGGCAAAAATAATTGTGCATTAAATTTTTTTTTGTAAATGCAGGAATTTGCACAGGTGGATTTGTGAACATGGGCACGTTATGGGGATGGTTTAAGGATCTAGTCTGGAATTCTGCCCTCAAACACCTTGCAGTAATGGATATTCAGATTCAGTTATTTCAAAGAACAGGGCTGTGAGGCACCAGAGATTACACAAAATGAAACATGTACATCATTTTTATGGAAGAGCCTCAGTAGGCAACATGGAAAAATGATGTACAGTGAATCAAAGCAGATCCTGAGGGCACACTAAGCTCCAGACCCATTTTCTCTCGCAGCATGTTGCTGGCTGTGGGATGGCTGCACTCACATGGGGAGCTCATTTATACTGACTTGACATGTTGGTGAGGGCTTTCATGGAGGTAATCACCTTCACCAGGGCAAGGGCATTGATTGTCTTTTGCAACTATGGTAAAATGATGTCAGTTTTAACAACAGATATTTAAATCTAAACTCTTCCACATGTCCAATTGCAAAAGACATCCAGTATTTTCAGAACACTGGGAAAAACAGTTCTGGTCTGGTGTTTGCCCAAGTCCTTTGAGTTGTCTTAGAGCTGGTCAAAAGAAGAGCTGGATTTCAACAGGAGAGTAACAGATAGGTGGAACTTTTCACTAAATATTTTTATCTTCTTTTTTTTTTTTTTTTTACTGGTTCTACTTGCATCCAAATTTCTGAAAGAAAATATATAATTTCTCTGCTCTTTTGATCTTCATACATTTCCCCATACTGGTCATGTGGGAACACTGCAGAGGAAACCTGCAATAACATTTTGTCTGTCGCTGATCAATAGCACATGAAATAAAAGCTCCATTCCTAAATATACCAGGGATTTCTGCTATCACATTAACTTTACTTTACCTTACCTTAGGCATGATACTGAATAGTAGATAAACAAAAATAATCAGAGTAGTGAATTGGACTGTGTATCTAAAGCTGAATGCTAGAACTGGGCATAAGATGGACAAGTGGAAAGAGTGAAAACTCCAGGATGGGAAGAAAAAACAGTACTGAAAAGAGCAGTTATTCGCATAAAATTATTATACTATTGCCTAAAAATGGACATGTAGGTGCAGAGTCTATGAAGTTTCATAGCAGGACGGTTACATTACAAGTGGAAGCATCCCTGCTCACTGTTAGCGTGTTTATAGAATGATCACAAAATCACAATGTTTTTTGTTGGAAGGGATCATCCAGTTCCAGCCCCTCTGCCGTGGGCAGGGACACCTTGAACTGGACAGGGTTGCTCAAAGCCCTATCCAACCTGGCCTTGATATGTTAAGTATGAAGTATGAATATTTTGGAATATATCTTATGTACCTGAAACTGGGCTCCTGCACCAGTCACCTTCTGGTCAGCGGAGTCTCATACGGAGATCTGTGTGAAATGCCTCAGTAAAGGGCTTGCCTTGCAGATGTGCAGCTGTGACTGCTGAGACCAGATGTCCAACGATGGAGGCTTGCAGTGGGTCCAATGACCTCACATTGCTGGGGCAGGGGGAGGCACGTGTAGACATGTGATAGTTGCCTCTATCCACCACCACCCTGTGCCATGGCAGACTTGCTGAACTGACCAGTCAGTTATTTATTTGGGTATTCAGTTGGGTATTCACTGGAGATAATTATGTTTGTTTACCACTAGCAAATAATTTTCTACAGAGCAGAGACAAGATCACAGCTCTGTCTCAGAGTTTATCATGGAAAGGGGAATTAATGAAATTTAATAGATTACTGATGCTGAAGTCCGCTCAGTCTGCTCTTACTGTTTAATTACATTTGTTTCAGGAGTCACGGCGAGAACAGTGCTGGGGATCTGTGGTTAAAGTTTTTGGCCTCATTTCCCACTCTAGCTGTTTGCGTACAATCATGCTCCAGCTCCTGCTCCCTTGGTATCCCCCTGTCCAGCTCTTCTGCAGCAGTGACCTGCTTATCCTGAGTCCTGCTGCTGGAGCACCTCATGGGGCTGTGAGGTGGCCAGAGCTGGGGACACAGCACTCCTGGAGATAAGCTTGGTGCCACCTCCAGCCTTTGTCATCCTGAGACAGGTGCTTTGAGTGCTGGGTTCTGGGGATGAGCAAGTGTTGGCCCATGTGTTGGCTGATGACAGTGATGCGCGGATTGACTCCAGAACTCGTTAAAGTTGTAAAGTAGGTATGCTTTTTATTCAGCGCTGAGACGCACGGGGATAATTCCTCAAAGTCATGCGTACCTCAGTGTTGTTTCCCTGTATATTTATTCTCTAAAGTTATATATATTCATAAGGTTGCACAATACGCCTATACATATTCATGTCCTATCCCCGCTTCGTATTATAATGAGCCAGAAGGTCCTCTGTGCCTGCGCAGTGCCCCCTCTGGTCATGGGCAGGGGTCTCAAGATGAAGTAAATGAGTCTTCCTCCTCTGGGTAGGGGTCTTCAAGATGAAGTAAATGAGTCTTCCTCTTCTTGCACTTTTCACCTTTTTAGTCTTTATGCGTGGCCTTAGAGTTTGGTCAGTGTCCCAGCCGTAAATCCTCTACTTCTCCCCTTTATCAGTAGAGTTTGATCAGTGTCCCAGCCGTAAATCCTCTGCTTCTCCCCTTTATCAGTAGATTCAGGCGCCTGCTTATTAACAGGACCGGAGGTCTCTGTTCTGCTTATCAGGCATTTACAACAGATAGTCCTTTTGTTTAAACAAATTCCTCTAACCCCCTTGTACAACCCCCTTGTACAACCCCCTTGTACAACCCTCTGTATCAACAGGATAATCAGGCACCCCTGAGCCTCCTGTGCAAACCAGCTTTATCCACCGTTAACTCTGCACCACCACGGTCCATGTTGCAAACCCACTAAAGCATCACCAAGCTGGGCAGCTGTAGCTTTGCAAGAGTGCTGTGGCACAGAACATAAGGTATGTCAGTGAAACAAAACCCACTTGCTTTTTGTAAGGCAGCAAAGGTGCATGCTGCAGGCATGGTGCCCACAGTCAGTGTTGGTGAGGAGATAGTTGGGTCCACGGGATTTATCAGCTTTCCTCTCTCCAGTTTGCTCAGTCATTCTGTGCAGGTCATATTTTCTGCACTTCCTATTTGTATCACTTTCCTCTGAGCTCTCTTTAACTGGCCCACGTCTTCCTTGAAGGGTGGTGCTCAAAATGAGACACAGTGGTCCTGCTGGGCCCTCATCAGCACAAGGCAAAAGCAGAAGGACTCTTACACATGCCCTGCAGCCTCCACCCCCACCCCTGACATCCCCATGGGATTGCTGCCTGGCCCCCCAAGGATCTGACAGTGCTGCCTGGTGCTGTGTTTCACTCCATCAGCCTTGTGCTGCTCCTCACCCTGTGTTCACACAGCTGATGCTTTTGCCACAGCATCACGGGTTTTGTGCTTGTCCTTCTTGAGTCCCACAGCTGATCTGAGAGCACTTTGCAGATTTCAGATCGTTGTGAATTCTGCTCCTGTTTTTCGGCTCCTGCAGACCTTCCAAGGTTGATGTTTTATCCATACCCACTCTCATAACATGAGTCATTAGTAAAAATATCAGGCAGCCCCCATTCACAGCAATGTGCTGCAGCCCAGTCTGGGCTTCCCCCCCCCACAGACACTCTTTCTTTGTAGATTTTTGGACAAGATCTGTAATCTCATTACTGTGGTTCATTTGAGTGCTTTCCTCCAGCTTGCGTATGAGAATGCCGTTTGCAACCATCTTACTGAAGTCATTATGATGCTTGCTCACTCACTTGTAATATTGTCTAAGAAGGAAACTCGGTTGGTTGCACATGGTTTATTCCTGGTAAACAAGTTAGCTGCTGTTTATCCTCTTATTTTCTTTGGGTTTGCAGATAGCTCTGATTATTTGTCAAGTATTGTTAAGTGTTTGCTGAGCACCGCTGAGTGGCAAGCTGATCCTAGGCTTTTCCATATGAAAGGTATTTACCCTTTTTTTCAGTCTTCTGACATCTCCCATCCTTCATGAACCTCAGCTACAATCACTCATGGCTCTGAAACTCTTTCAGCCGAATTCCAAACCACTCCAAATTTCTTCAGGCTCACATGATAATAGCATAGTTATTATGTGAATGCGTGTTCACCAGCTGCAGCACCTCTCAGGTAAATGGAAGCAAATGGATTCTGGTACTAAAATATTGTTTATGTATACTTAAATAACCATATGACAATTATATTAATTAGACATCAGAACTATTAGATATCACTGTTTCAGACTTGGTGTGTATGAAGCATCTAAGACACTGCATAATTACCTTCCAATATTATCTAATACAGCACGGACATTTTCAGCAAAGTTAATGGTCCAAGTGATTCAGTTGTTTCTTTGTTCTCACTGTGCAAGCACAGTGATAATTTTCCTGCTATTTTTATTAGGAGCCACTGGCAAAAAAAAGGCAGGAAAAAAATCCATTGCTCATCTTTGGCTTTCCAGAAACACTAACAGGTCACTGGAGTGGCCTGTCAAATTTTCCTTGCTCATTTGCGTGGAAAGTAAAATGGGGCAGGAAATTGTGTTTAATACATGTATACCACAGCAGGGACACCTTGGGGACCTCTGCGACAAGAGTAGTAGATGTTCATTCATCAGGGACTGATATCATCTGTGGCTTTAGGACACTTAACACACTATTAATGCAGCTGGAGGAAGGGAAGACTGCTGAGTCACTTGCAGATGGCTGTGGAGTCAGATGACTTAAGATCTTGGCAGGTTTTGATCTTTTCTCAGGAGCAGAGGATCTTCAGCACTCAGGAGGCCGTCACTTCTATTCAAGAGAACTTCATCTTAAGCCACAGGCCATTTTTTTTACTGTTGTATTCTTGCCTATGGCAGCTGCTCATATTCTTCCATGCAAAGGCCAAGGGTCTCCAGCTCAAGTGCCTGATGGTATCAGGCAGCTGAGGGGCTGTGGTCAGCCAGAGTAACCCATTCAGCCCAAATCAGGGCAGGTGTCTGCCTGGGGGAACCAGCACCTGGAGCACACAAATCCTGCATGGGGAGCCACTGGCTCCTCTCCCACTGCCATCAGCAGAGCAGAAGCATGAGAAAAAGGAAATACTATTACCTGCCTATTGCAGGTGAGGAATGAAACAAGTACTGGAGGTCCTCATCAGACCAAAATGTAGAGCTTGAGCTGTGTGCTCCATCTCCCTCTCCTCACTCTCTCTTGGTAAAGTGAAGTGAATGATTTCAGGTTCTTGGCACAACCTCAGCTCACATAACACAAAGCGCACACAGCATTTTATTTACAGTGCAGCACAGACCCGCAGATAATTCACCCTGAGTGATAGTACTCAATTACTTAGAGATGCCTGTGTTGAAAATAAATGACAATTTTTATTTATGGAGAACTTCTCACCAGTCACTGGGATTAAAGAATATAATAACCGGTAACATTTTACTCCAAACATTGTGTTAACAGGAAGAATACTATAGTATAGGCATTGACAAAAGAATATTTCATTTAAAGGGCTGTTTGTTAGATTATGAGTTCATGAAATCCAGTTTTAAAGGAACCATGAAAATCTAGGTAAAGCACAGCTCACTTCTTAATCAAATCTCAGGGATGATAGTGAAGCTTGCGAGTAATATGAGGTGGCCTGGGGCTGGAGAGAGTTCAGGGCTGACACATGCAAGATCATTTGCTGTGCTGCTTCATACGTCTTTCAAAATGCATTACATGGTGCTGGCATGTGCGGTATTTCTAACACTACTTCTGTCTGCAAAAGACTGCAGATGACACCAAGTTGAGTGGTACAGCTGACGTGCTGGATGGAAGGGATGCCACCCAGAGGGACCTTGACCGGCTTGAGAGGTGGACTTAAGTGAACCTCATGAAGTTCAACAAGGCCAAGTGCAAGGTCTTGTCCCTGGGTTGAGGCAATCCCCAATATCAGCACAGACAGGGGGATGAATGGATTAGCGCAGCCCTGTGGAGAAGGACTGGGGGGTACTGGTGGAAAAAAACTTAACTATGAGCCAGCAGTGTGTAAAAGCCAACCATATCCTGGGCTGCATCAAAAGAAGTATGGCCAGCAGGTTAAGAGAGGTAATTCTGCTTTCACAAGATCCTACCTGGAGTATTGCATCTAACTCTGGGGCCCCCAGCAAAAAAAAGACACGAACCTTTTCAGGCCAGTCCAGAGGAGGCCATGAAGATGACTGGGGGCTGGAGCATCTCTTCTATGAAGACAGGCTGAGAGAGTTGGGCTCTTTCAGCCTGGAGAGGAGAAGGCTCAGGAGAGACCTTTCTCAGGAGAGAGGCCTTTCAATACATAAAGAGGGCTTATAAGAAAAATGGAGAAAAACTTTTTACTAAGGCCTGTAGTAACAGGGCAAGGGGACACAGTTTTAAACTACAAGAGAGTAGATTTAGACTTGACATTAGGAAGAAATTCTTTACTATGGGGGTGATGAGACACTGGAACAAGTTGCCTTATTATTGGCAGTGTTCAAGGTCAGGTTGGATGGGGTTTTTAGTAACCTGGTCTAAGAGAAGATGTCCCTGCCGTTGCAAAGGGGTTGGACTGGGTGATCTCTGAAGGTCCCTTTCCACCCAAACTGTTCTGTGGTTCTGTGATGCTGTTCATGACTGTGACTTTGTTGCTTGGGAAAACCAAGTGTCAAGAGCCATGTTATTTTTTTTGCTGTAACAGCAAGTTCAGCTTGACTTTTGGTGGTGAGAAATTTGATACATAAGCTGATCGATTTTGGCTTGGATTCATCTTAGCTAGCTCTGGGAAATGAGATGCCTGTCAGAAGCACAGAGAAAGTAGGGCCCTTCCATAATCAGTGGAAAGAAAAAGGTCAGGACAGAGATGCGGAGACTTACTAAAGCTCAGCCGTACTCTGGTTGCATAGGCTGGAAGCAGCGACTGAGGGGCTCTTGTGGCATCAAAGGGTCATGGTAAGGCAAAGGTTTTGGTGCCATTCCTCCACCCTTCCTCTCCTCACCTGCAGCGAGGATCTCCCATGGTGCAGCTGCAGAGCACCAGGGGGAGCAGAGCACAGTCCCATGCGTTTTCTTTTCCCTTAGAGCAAAGTTTGCTTATTAGAAAGAAATATGGCTCAGCTATGCCAGGGAAGGTACGTGGTGGTTGAGTTATTCATGGGCAATGATGATTCTGTTCAAGCTTTCATGCATTTTGTCTTTATGTGCCACCATCCCTGTTGGGCTGAGAGTTCCAAGTTCCTGTAATTCATTTCTGAAGAACACAGAGTGAAGGGCAAACCAATTTGTTATTTGCCTTTAATTTTTTTTTATGAAGATTAAAATCCTTTCTCAGCAGCAGGGTCACTCTGCCTTCCTATTTCTTCCCTACTCTGCTTTAAATAACTGCAACAAGATACAGCCAGGAAAATTGCAGGAAAATATGAAAGAAACCCCAGACATTAAAATGACTTTCATGCAAGGAAGTCATCCACAGTCCTTCAGCTCATCCCAAAGCACCTTTTAGGCTGCTGTCAGGGTGGAGGTGGCCTCCCCAGGACCTCTTTCTGTGTTTGTGGAGTGAGCTGAGAGAACTGGCAGACTCGGACAACCTCCCCATCTCCTGTGTAAGCCGAGGTAAATCTCACCCATCATTTCTGAATAGAAGCATGTGGAAGTACCCACTGAGACTTAATTCAAGCGCTCATTCTGCTTGACATCAGACACCTCCTCTGACCAGTCTGCCTACAGTATCTCCCTTGCATGATGGACTTCTTCAGTGGGGGAAACATGAAGTTCCTAAAAGCTTTGAAAATGTGTGGATTAGTGAGTTTAGAGCACTTTGCACTCTTAAAAAAGATCACTTGCAAGAATGCTGCTAAGGAGGTGAAGTAGCATCTCTTCCTGGGACCTTTTTGGCTGGTTTTATGCTTACACTTATTACAGAGACAGGGACATTCTGATTCAAAATCAGTGACACACTGCAGCACAGGATTAGGCACCTAGTTAAAACTGAGGTGAACATAGCCTTAGGAACCCCATTAATCTACTGTTTGATTGAACCACCTTTCAGCTACCTTATTAAACTCTGATAGTTGTAGAAGAGTAATGAGAAAGTAATATGAAAGACAAGACTGATTTAGGGCATTATTTTTTGTTGTCATTGAGAACTCATAACTATAAGGGGAAAAGTCATTGTTACCCAAGGTAGGAAAAGATGTGACAAGCGTTAATATCTTTTTTTTTAAATCACTAATATATTCATAGGGAAGTGCTATTGCACTACACAGCTAAACCCATTTCTCAGCTAAATCCCTGTGGCCGCATTTGACTGGAGCCAGGAACGTGAATTATCACTGACACACGGCTCTGCACTGATAAACTCATAGTACACCTTGTGATTGGAAAGACAATGCAGACATAGAACATTTTAAGAAGGAAGCTCCCACACAGCGTCAGCACCCCAGTTTTCTTGGCGGTATTAATTACCATTACAGCAGCACCTGAAACCTCAGCTGAGGCCAGATGTCCATGCATCTGGCACTGTAAAAAAGCATGGTCTAAAATGAAGGGCTCCTCAGCAAGGCACCAGTGGCATGAGGGTTATGCTACCAGAACAACCCCCAGGCCATGCGGTACTTCCATCAAGGGCCGTAGTGGATACTTTATGAACTAGATAGCAGCTTTGTACAACATGGAACCTCAGGGTAGCTGAAGGACAGAAGAGAGCCCACCCAAGAGATTTGGCTGTTCAGATTGAAGCCTATCTGCTGAATAAAAAGACATGCACATAATTTAGGGGTGGAAGAGTTAATATTCTTGTTAGTGTTCTGTTCTTAGTTTGATATGCAAACTAGAGGCTCAGTGGCATGGTGACATTACCACAGCCTAGTAAGTGACAGAGCTTCTTGATAACTACTGGTAATACTTGGTAACTACTTGGTAACTACTCCAGTTTTCCTTCTTGGTCTACGGCATATTTGGAAATGCACAATCTACAACGCTATAATCTCCAGCTTGAGAGATAAATAATGTTCTAGAGTGATAATTTCACTGCAGAAACATAATTTCCAGAAGATGTGTGGAAAAAATGTCAGAGATGTTGCCTTCATTTTATGCTTTCCTTATTAGTAAATGAATGTCACCTTGAGTAGTTGTCCTCAATAGCTACTGTTGTCTGTCCTCTGTCTTCTGTCCTGATGGAAGAAGACAGAAATTCTGCTTCAGATGACTGTGCATATATATGCAACAGAGTTTTTCCTAAAATATTCAAGTGAATATAATAGACTTCACGTAGCACAAGAAATCACGCTTGAATGCTCTCTGATATTCACTAGCAAAGCCATGTATCTCAAACAAGTTTGCAGTCCATGCTACATCTATTTGAAGAAAATACCGACCATATTTGATTTTCTGATTATTTAATGCATTCTTTTCACTTGCCTTTAGGACATGGACTCAGGTATACAAACCAAACAGCTACATTATCTCTTGGGATACCTTCTCAGAGAATAAGATAATTAACTTGATGTACCAAGACATCATTTAGCCTAGCGAAGTTAACTGCTGTTAGAAGTGGATTAGTTCAGTTAAAATTGTTTGGCGTCAAGAGATATTAACTTATATTTGCCTGATATTAGAGGTAAAACCAATCTGATAAATTTTATGAAATGGCTTTTGAAGTGTATTTGTAAAGAAGGTTTAATATTTACTAGCTTAAATGGTACTTCCAGTTAAATATTTCTACAAGCTAGGGAAGGTAAAAGGTAACTCCTGGAGCATAATTCCTCAAACATAACAATTTATATGCCAAATGAAATCCATTTCTGCTGATTCTTAAAAGCTCTGCAAAACTAAGTAAAGCAGCATTAACCTCCCCAAGCTCACCAGGCTCCTGACTTGAATCAGCATTCAATTGTTGATGAATTGCCAAAATTTTTGAAGCAAAAGCCATATACAAAAGTACAAATACGTTTTAAATGTAAATGCTTTTTGGGGAGATCAAGGAAGAGATTAAATACCTCAGTCTGGCAAAGGATATAAGGATGTTCCTTAACCCCCATTTTGACCTCAATAGGACATAAACATATGCTTGAAGTTTGCCATGATCAGACCTTTGAAGAGTAAATTTGCAGTCAGGATTGGGAATTGCAGCATGGAGCAGTGTCCGTGTCCTGCATAGATTTTTGGAGCCTAGCCCCATACTGAGCCTGCAGGCTGGACCTAGATGTCTATAAACATGGCAAATGTATGTAGGGTCCAGGCACATGGCACACTGAGCACAGGGATGGGGACAAAATTAGCTAGTTGGCAACTAGGAGGAAAACATCTTTAGCTTGTCCTCATTGTGCATTGGGCCCCTTGCTGTAGCGGATGCGGAAGAGGGACAACTTCATATGGTCAGCTTCCTTTAGAAGTGAAGAGCCCATGGGACCATGCTGGTTCTTCCGAACATGCTGAGCAAAGGCAGAGCACCATGGGCTCCTTTGTGAGTTGCCTTTCCTTCCTCTGCCAAGGAGTATTTGCTCTAACAAATAGCAATCACTGTATGTTCCTGAGACCCATACCTTTACTGAGCCTCCCCACACTTCATTTGTCTATTGCCTGCGTTGTCCTGTCATTTTCAGTGGTGCCAGATAAAACTTTCAAAACTGTTCAAAGCAACTCTCATAGAAAAAATACATAGTCCTCAAGAGTATCATTTCCATGATACAGTAAAATGGGAATGTCTCAGTGGTCAAGTTATCATTTGTTCTATTCTAGTATATCTTCTTAACATTATACTGTTATTACTCTTAGCTTTTATCTAACAGAAGAGTTCATATTAGCATAGTAATGGTACTGAAAACAGCTAATGATCTTACATTCTTGTTGCATGGGGGCAGATCAGTTCACAGCAATGCAGCTGCCCAAAGTCATATGCATTGATTAAAAGGCCATTACCATGGCATATTGAGGGTGGTGGGGAGGTCACACTGTATATCTTCAATCAGTGTGATTAAATGCTTTCCAGAGTTATCATTCTTACTTTTGTCAAATGCATCAAGTATTTTGTTTCATTTCTTGTAAGTGAAGGCAGAATATTCCATAATATGTTTTTTTTTTTGTTTATTTCAATATGAGCAGAAGGCCACACAAGATGGAGGTAATTTGTGGCTTGATATTTTACAAAAAATGACCTTGTAAACACTGATTTTCTCATCTTCTTCAGTGTAACAGCAGTTGTGGGGGGCGGAGGGACATTTCTTGGAGGCTGTGAGAACTGGAGACAGAGGCAAGAACAATTTAAACATTAAAAAAAAGTAAAAATTTCCACCTGATTCTATGTGTGGTTTGTAACGTTTCAATGAGTAATCAAAAGGCTTCAAAATATTCAGCTGTGTAGGATGCCCCTTAGTGGCTGAATATAAACAGTGTGGACAGAAGAAATAATTTTAAACAGAGGAAAAAACTCAAAATAATATTTGTATTTAGTAACTGAGAACAAAGGTTTTAAATGCTAACATATGCATGAAGAAGCTACAGAGCATCAGAAACAGTTGGAAAAATGCAAACCAATAGTAAGAGAACATTCCTGAATAAGCTACTGCATCAAGTGAGTAGAACAAGAAAGCAAGGGAAAAGGAGGGAAAGAAAAGGTCAATCTCTATCTTTATTTTAATCAGAATATATATTAAGGGTTGAGTGGGCTTTGCAGAGGAATATAAGTAGATACTGAGCGCTGTAGCGAAACCCAACCTATTATTTTTACTGATACTTTCTAGAGTAGAGAGTTTCTGTACACAACTAGACAGTTACCTGGTCTGCTGTTGCAGAAGGCTACCAGCCTGTTCTACAATACACAAACATTTAAACACAAAAGGCATCAAGAAATGCTTAAGATTCAATAGGAAATATTAGGGTGCACAAATTCTGTTATCCACACAAATGTACATATCAAGTTAGATAGTACAGAGAGTCTATGAGACATTATTTTTACTTGGTCTAACTCTTGTAATAAGGAATATGTTGCTTCTAACTTTGCCTTTTCAAAGTCAGTCTTTGCATGTCAATTAGCAAAAGCTGCAACAAGGTGACTCTAATGAAGCATGGCACCCCATCAATCTGTTTACACCTACTCCAATTTTAACAGTATTTTATACCTTTAGATCTCTCTCTATGTATACACTGGATAATAAAAGGAGTCCATTGTATTTACAGATAGTTCATCTTATCTGGAAATCTGATGCCTCTGCTTGTCATTTTTCTTTTTGTCTTTCTCGAAGAAGTCTGTAATTCTTCCATCTTTTTAACTTTGCATGTAGAAATCACAGCTGCAAAGTGTCTCATTACTGCCACACCAGCAACTGAGGCAGAAAAGCCACTCATCAGCACTGTGACATAAGCCGTTACTTCTTGGGTCACATCCCAGTGCAGCTTAAAGGGTCAGGGGAAGTCTCTTCTGTTGAGTTAGCTGGTGTGTACTGTAGCTGGATATACTGATCCCAAACATTCCCAGTAGCAATGCTGTCCGTTGCAGCACTGTGTCTGATGAATTGGTAGCAAGTTTTCCTGCAGCTTGAGTCTACGGGAGAAACATGACAAGTTACACTCTGATTCAGCTGAGTGCAACACAAACGTGGGTCTTTGAACCTACAAAAAGGTAGTGATTTAATATAGTATGACTGCTTTCTGCTGAAGAGTATTTGGCACACTTTGGAAGGCCCCCCACTTCCTCCTGTTTTATCACTTTGAAAAAGAAAGAACACATTTCTGAGATGATTTTTCTTTCATTTGTAACTCACTGATTTCAGTAACTTTAATGGGGTTCCCTCTGGTTACATGGCTGAGAGGGATAGCTGAGTCAAGCATGGAGGCTTAGGCCAACCACGGACTTCCTTGTTCTGTGAAGTACAAAGATCTCTTTCTTCCTGCAGATTAACTACCGACACACTGATGCTCCCTTGAATGTTAGTTACTAATTCAGGGAAGTAAGGCTAAAAGGGATCGGTAGCATCTTTTATTAGCTCTGCAGGTAGGACTAGACCAAGCAGTTTTAACACAGTCTCTTTGTCAAGTCCAACAAAGAAGCAGGAAATGCCAATCAAAGTAAAGATAAAAAAAAAATAACTATTTAGTGATTACCTGAATAACAATCAGAAAAGAAATTAGGTTACTGTTGCTTGCTTAGTATATGTGATACGCTGGACTACCCAGAGATCAAATTATAAATTCCTATACATATTAGCACCGTGAGTTAAAACATATCATGTGTCTTTCTAGTTGCAGCATTTCTTATCTGAAATGATGACTAGGCCTCAAATAGTTATTTTGTTTATGCTTTCCTTTGCAGTCCATGGGCAGAAGGCTTGGCACCACTGTGACAGATTCCAAGGAGCCTGATGGTCACTTCCAGATTCCAGGTTTTTTATGTGAGCTTAAATAATCAGAGCTCTGATCTTGATAAATGTGGCTGACAGTGTGGCTACTTCAGCAGCAGGATAAAGACATTCCAAATAAAATTACTGTGAATATCAGAAGATATGCAGGGAGGAGTGAAAGAAATTCACTGCTAGGACTGTAACACAGCATCCTTAGCTCAGCCTCTCAACTATCACCTCTCCGCTACTACATTCTATGATTTTTGATGCAGAGCGGTGAGATTTTCCAACAAAAGGATATACACTCCATAAATATCAAAACCTGGGGTACAGCAAGGAAGATATACTTTGGTATATATATTTTGGGGCTTGTTTATTCTCAATTATTTATCACAGAATCATAGAACAGATAGGGTTGGAAAGAACCTTAAGATCATCTACTTCTACCCCCCCACCCCGCCATGGGCAGGGGTAACTTCCACTGGACAGGGTTACAGGGTTGCTCAGGGCTCCGTCCAACCTGGCCTTGAACACTGCCAGGATGGAGCATTCACAACTTTCCTGGGCAACCCATTCCAGTGCCTCACCACCCTCACAGTAAAGAACTTCTTCCTTATATCCAATCTAAACTTCCCCTGTTTAGGTTCTAACCCATTACACCTTGTCCTATTGCTACAGTCCCTGACAAAGAGTCCCTCTCCGGCATCCCCCATCCATCTGAAAGCCCCCTTCAGATACTGGAAGGCTGCTATGAGGTCAGAGAACCTGAGCCTTCTCCAAATCCAGGACATCTGATTTAAAACATTTTCTATGCATGTTTTTATTTTTTTCTTCATATAATGATTGATGGTCTGGTCCCCCAGTGTTCCAGAGGTCAGTACTGACTGAGGTTTATCATAGCCATAGAAGCTGGTTGAAGTGTTTCATTGACAGCTCATTTGAGTCGCTTGGGAACCCAGCATCCTTCCCATTAACATTTTCCTACTGCCCCTAGCACAAAAAGCCGTTGCAAGAGAAAATGATGGAGAAGTAGTTTCTGTTCAGGCACTGCAGATAGATAAACTTCTTTCAGGTGTTCTGCATTCAGTATTCCAGCATGATACCAATTATCAAGAATTATCATAATTCGTTTACTTTTCAGCAGAAGCTTAATTAAGACTTCTTTGAGTTGTTATGCAAGTTAACTCACCAGAAGCCCATGTTCCCTTGGGTTGGTCATGCAATAATTTGAAATCAAATCAGTCTGAGCAAGAGAAATACTGCTATTTCAAAGGTCTAATTAAAGGCAGAGAAAAAGACAGAATTTTCATACCTGTAACAACCTCATATACCCAGGTGTCATTCTCCGGAGAGGAAAAAGCATGGTTACGGCAAGTAGAATTTCAGTCCCTGCAGTATAAAACACACAAAATATTACTACATCTCAGGTATTCTTGTCAAATTGACCTCTTAATGAAACATAAGATTAAGTCTAATATGGTTCACTACAATGCCAAAGCGCTCCAAGAGGCACAGTATGCAAACATTTTTTTCCTCACCTGATGATCTTTTCCCTCGAGCCCTTTAGATGCTCAGGATCCTAGGGATATATAAAGCCCAGCTCCTGTTGCATAACCTGTCACATGGGATCTGTCTGCACCACCTAGGTGTTGGCAGAGCTGTAGCTGTCCTGCCTGGGGCCAGGTATGTCTTGCAATATTGGAAAACTCTCCAGGAATGCCTAAAGCTCATTAAGAGAGCAGGGTGACAGCTGACCTCCTTAAGAACAGAAGGGCCTAAGCCTGCTTTATAGATAGCACAGGACATAAAAAAGGAGGTCATAGCATTTTGTGTCGTGAAACCACAATGCAAATAGGATTGGATGGCTTTTATATAACTTAGAGCATATATTTATACCCATAGGATGACCTGACGGGGTAGGAAGCTTAATGTGGTCATGACCCGAGTTAAAAAGATGTGCTAATATAACAGAGTTATTTGGAGACACATTTGAAAATGAATTCTTTTTTTTTTGTCTGATAGTGTTCTCTTTTACTCAGCATATTGCCCCTTTTTCTACTGCTAAAGCTTTAACACTAAAAATACCTAATCTAATACTTATTATTACTGTTATTACTCCTTTCTGTTAACTGTGATTTACTTTCAGTGGTATAAGATGGATTCAGTTCTGCTTCTGTGATCGTATAATACACAATGTGAGAAGAAGTGGTAAAATATAATCTAAAAAAAAATTAATATCTCCTTCTTTTAGGAGTGTCCATGAGTAGACTGTGCTGAAAAAGCTCCAAAGCTCTTTTTCCCCATTATCAATACATGCACCTTTGAATATGGATAGCAAGGCAGAATTTGGCTCCTGTTGCAGTCATAATTCTAAACATGTAGGGTAAAAATCTTTAGGTGGTAGTGCACCAACATGAGCCCACATCAGTTTTTATCACAAGTGCTCCACAGAACAGTGTGGATTTATATCCCTTTAGTCTCTGCCACAGCAGCCTAAAACTCTCTGAGAAAAATTCATGCAATAAAAAGAGCAGAAACATGAAATGCTTCTACCTGGAAAAATACTCTGCATTAGGTATTTCACAACAATACTGCTTATCAAGAATTCCCAGAACTTCATAACATATGCTTCATTAATGTTAGATAAAGGAATGCTGCTGCTTTCTTCAGAGGCTCTGGCTTGCATAGCACACACTGGGCAGAACTCTTTTACCTCTCGCTGCACCACGTTTATACCATATGAACCCTGTCAACACCAGTGAAGCTGTATCTCATTCACAAAAAGGGTCACTTGAGTTGAACTCGTCCTATAGCATCACTGTAAATGCTAAGAGCAAGAGACTGGGGACCTGCCAATCTGTTGGTTATTTGTTTAAATATGAACTTGCACAGTGATCCCAAGCCAAACCTTAAGAACTGTGTAACTTAGCTATAGGAACTACTGCATTAACAGGAAACAACATAAAACTGGGAGCTGACCAATGGTAATGGAAAGCATAGCAGTAATTACAAGTCACTGTACCTGCCCAAATGAATTTGGGATGAAAATCTATGCTATAAAAAGGCAAAGGCTTTTTAATTCTTCTTGTTTCTCACCATATGACCCACACTAATTTCCCGCACAACCAGGAGAATGCCTGGTCTTGCTGCCCAGAACAGGACAAGGCTAATGCTCTGGAGTCCTGTTATTCTGGAAATACACAGCATGCTGAGTTACCAGCCTTTCCTGTGTTCATAGGAAAATGTACATACTGCAGTATCAGAGTTTCAGGAGTGGCAAAAAACATGTTACTAACAATTTCTGTCACTTTCTGTGTAATTTTTTCCATTCAAAGAACAGTGGTGAGATTCCTGTGGCACAGCATTCAGGAAGGGAGAGCTTTCCAACCAAGTTTCTTTGTGTGAACAATAAAAGGGAAGGGAAGGAGTATGCCTTGAATGCCACAACTGTCTCTAAAAATGATTTCTTGGCCATGCTCAACACATCTGAATTGTAGAATGCTTTCTGTAATTGCGGGTATTACCCAAATGTGTATTAATGTCCTGGGGACTCTGAAAGAATAACCCTCCCAGGCTGTTCGGGGAGAACCTGGAACAAACAAGGGGCTGCCTCAGTTCCTTCTGAAGTTCAAGACCCTTGAGCCCTGGCTGCCACAATACACAGATGACCGTGCCCCTCCGGCCAGGGGAGCAGCTAACGGAGGAGGAAAAGCACCAGCAGCCAAGGGCTCTTTTGGCAAATACACGGGGATTCCATGTGTAACACAGATGGCTTGCCTCGTTCTTCTACTAATGCCTTCATTGCCTGATGAAGGCACTGTTTTCTAGTAGGCATCAAGCAGATGAGAATGCAAATGAAATGCTGACATCTTCCTCATCCCAGAGTTAAAGACGATGGACACTTTGAACCCAGCTGTCAATATCCACCACCTTGTGTTCTTCTTCATTAAGAGGAGAAATCAGTAATGACATGAAAAGCTTTTCTGCAGTAATCCTGTGCCTTTAGGACCAGCAAGGCCTGCTTCACCAAATGCAGCAGGAATCAACCAACAGGAACAACTCCTCTTCACACTGTTAGAAGCCCTCCTGGACTGGCACTCCCTGAGAAGCTTTCTGCACTGCCTGTGCTGCCTGCATGCATGTCCCTGCCTCTCTGGAGCATGGTACAGGGACACAAGTGTGTCACCCATCACAGCTCAGTGGCAAGCAGCAGGGCAAGCATGGTAGCATGGGGCCCAGGCCTTTGACAGGTTTTGTAGCCCACCCTGAGACCGTGTTGCTGACCACCCCAAGACAGATGCCTTGGATATTTAGGTTCAAACTACACTGTAATCATCCCAGGACTTGTTTTCTCTATGTGCCCCAGGCTTTGTTAGCTTCTCTGAAAGAGACAGCTACTTTTCCCATTATCCTGAGTTCACTTTCAGAACCTTAAATAAGTTATCTTCTAAAATCAGGCTCAGCTCCTGGTTTTCCTTGCTGCCTGTGCTCCTTACAATGATTCTTATTTTTCAGTTCATTTTCCCAGCTCCTTTCCAGCATATTTACTTTTATCCTGACAAAATGGCAACTACATCATTTCCCTCTACAACAATATTTCAGTGGTCAGCAGGAAGAGGGGTTATGTGGGTTCCTAGGTGAACAGCCTGGGTGCAGCAGGGTCAGCCCAGAAAGTCCCTTGCAGAACGTACACAAGTTGTACTGGGACCTGCTCAAGCTGCTGCTGGTGGTTCCTGCTTGTGATGCTGTTATTGCTGGCCAGGGCTGGTGTTTGCTGACCAAATGCTACACTCCAAGCATGTGTATTATTTGGGCTCCAAGCAATAGAGGTAGAAGCAGGAGAAAGGCAGGTAATTCTCCCACTGCTGCAGTTGCTTCCTATGAGAACCCACCATAGCCACATTACTGCCTTTGCTGGGGCAAGGCCACAGGAACAGCAGCGCAAGAGCAAGAACAAGAGACCAAGGAGGGGAAAATCCTCCCCCACGAGCAGCAGGATTGGGTACTCGCAAGTGCCATGGGAAGGCAGGCTGCACACCTGCAACAGGAGGCTGATGGCAGCATGCAGGCTAAGGCATCAAAGGACACGTGGTGGCAAATGTGCATGCTTATGGGCATCAGTTTCTTGTGACCCACTATATGCTCAAGTGGTTGGAGCTGATGCCTCCCGACAGCTGCTGCTCCTACCTGATGGATAAAGATTGCAGGCAGGACACTGCAGGGCACTGCCTACGTGCGGTTGCATTTCTGAACAATAAAGTAGCTTAAAGCAAGAATCTCCACTGGCTTCAAGGGTCATTAAGCTTGATTTACTCTAGGCCTTCCACACTGGTACAGGGGCAGCGTATTAAAAGAGTATTTCCCATAAAGCATACACAATTTTCGTTCTACACATGGACAACAATAGCAAAATGTATTCTTCTGAAGTCATAATATTGAAAATGATTTAGATATATAACTAAAATAATTTCCAAAATTCACCATCCTTAAAGAGGTCAGGGTGGAGGAATATGGGCAGGATTCTGAACCTACCAATGGCTTCCACTGTGGCTTTTTGTGCAGGATAGGAATAATCACAAAGTGCTGTCCCTGCAGGGAAATAAACAAAACAAACCATATCAAGAAAACAAGCCAGCAAATCTTCCTCTGGACACAACTGTATAACTAATCCTGGGCTTTTGACTTCAATGGTGTCGTGGTTTAAACCCAGTCAGGCAATTCGTTCACTCACTCCCCCCCTTCTTGCCCTCCCCCTGCTCCCAGAGGGACGGAGAGGAGAATCGAAAAGAACGCAACTCCCAGGGGTTGAGATAAGAACAGTTTAGTAACTAAGGTATAACACAAATCACTACTGCTACCACCAATGTTAATAATGATAAAGGAAATAACAAGGGAAGAGAATACGACATCTCAGCACCAGCCGACTGATAACTCGCCCCCCCAGCCCGACCAAGCACTGACCCATACCTCCTCCAACCCTCCAGTCTCCCCAGCCCTTCCAGATAACTCTCAGTTACATCCTGGGCATGATGTGCTGTGGTATGGAATACCTCTTTGGTCAGTTTGGGTCAGGTGTCCTGTCTCTGTTTCCTCCCAGCTTCCCCTCCTCCCTGGCAGAGCATGAGGCTCACAAAGTCCTTGGCCAAACCAAAACATCGCTATCAGCTCTGTTCCCAGGCCAAAAGTCAAAACACTGCACTGCACCAGCTACCAAGAAGGAGAAACATGACTGCTACTGCTGAACCCAGGACAAATGGTTATCAGATCTGAGAGTACGTCCTTGCAAATCATTCCGTGTGTCCTGGGTTCAGCAGTAGCAGTCATGTTTTTTCCTTTGTGTTAACTGGTGCAGTGCTGTGTTTTGACTTCTAGTTTGAGAATAGTGTTGGTGAAGCCGATGTTGTCGGTTGTTGCTAAGTGATGTTTACCCTGACCAAGGACTCTGTGAGGCTCATGCTCTGCCAGGGAGGAGGGGAAGCTGTGAGGAAGCAGAGACGGGGCGCCTGACCCGGGCTAGCCGGGGAGGTATTCCATACCACAGCACGTCATGCCCGGGGTGGGGGGGTAACGGGGAGTTACCCGGAAGGACAGGGGCTTCCGGGTGGAACTCGTTTTCTTGGCCGGTGGTATCGTATTCTCTTCCCTTGTTATTTTCCCTTATCATTGTTTTAGCTGATAGTAGCGGTGGTGATTTGTTGCTGGACTGTTCTTGTCTCAACCCGTAGGAGTTGCACTCTCTCGATCCTCCTCCCCGTTCCTCCGGGAGCGGGGAAGGGGAGAGCCCCGGTGCAGGGGGGGGGAGACGGACACGGACCTTGATTGTTGTCAGCTCGGCACCACTCACTGGGAGTGAGTGAACAAGTTACCTGACTGGGTTTAAACCACGACACCGTGCATTACTTAAAAATTAAAGGTAACCTAAAAGGAATTTTGCCTAAAAAAACCAGCAACTAAACCACCAGCTTTGTAGGTGTAACAGGATGGGCACAGCTCACAGAAGGAAGAAATGGTCCTGCCCCAAAGAGCCTACAATCCATGGGGAGGCAGATGGATGCCACCAGATGGAGGAGCCCAGGAAACAAAGAGAGTATATTGGTTGACATGGGAGGTAATGTTCTCAGCTCACTCACAGTCAGATTGTTTCCAAATTGTTGTAGGCGGTGCACCAAAGCACAGTGTTAAGGAGGGATGTGAAGGTGGTTAATGAATTTTAAGATGTTAAGGCAGGCAAGGAACAGGAACAATGTTAGTCATCTTGTTGCATTACACAGTAATATCTTTATGGTGCACAGAAATAGGGGGATGTATTGGAACGTGGTGATGATGGAAGTAGGAAGTACTGTCAATAAAAGAAGACTGCAATACTGTGCAGATGAGCTGACGCACAGACAGACAATTGCAGATAGTTCAGTCCTCAAAGTCACCCAAGGTTACAGACAGGCAGCAGCAAGAGACCGTGTTGGTGAGGTTTATGGAGTTACCATTGAAGTAGCAGCTTAAACTACTCATTTATTTCCTGGTGAGAATTGACTCGTTCTCTTCCCACAGCTCCATGGCCAAGCAGTTACTCCTGTATTTGCAGCCTGCCTACCCATTGCGCCTTGATGCCATTGAGGGATGAAATAATAGAAACTGACACAAATTTAACAGCAAAAGAATAGCAGAAAATCAGCTGTCTTTCTTGAGCAACAGCTTTATGCCTTGCTGCTTCTGAGGCAGGTTCAGAAATCAACCAGCACAACATGCTACCAGAAAAGCTGTAACATGATGGGCTGTGCTTGTTGGCCCAAGAATTTTCTGGGTGCATATTGGTGGGAAGATTTCTCTATTACAATTGTTCTGGGAAGGATCACATCTGGCAGGCAGCAGACAGACTTTCAGTATAAGTGCAGAGTCACAGTTAACCCTGGAAAGAGATGGCAGCAGAGCTCCCTTTTTCTCATGAGTGTAATGCACTGTCTTGCAATGATCCCAGTATTCAGAGCACGTACCAACCACTTCAGTAAGGTAGCACACTGGAAGTACACATAGTGCAGTCCTGACAGTTTGTGAAGAAGGTGGGTATCATCATTTAACAATAAGGCACTTTTCAGCACCAAGACACTGATGACCCAACTAGGGAAGCCTATGAAAGCTACATCTATGGATATAGCTAGAAACATAAGACTCACAAGACACATCATTACTCAACAGCATATCCACTCCTGTGTTTGTGTGTGCCAATTAGCTGCTATTAATCCAAGACCGTGTATTATTTGTTGCTTTACAGGAGTGACATACAATGGCTGCTATTTTGCAAAGAAACAAGACGTTAGGCTCTTAGGCTCTTTCCTGTGAACAGCCTGTAATTTTGTTTCCATTTAGAAGAGGAGGAGCAAAGAGGGGTGAGCTTGTGAAAAAGAAAGGCATATCCTCTCACTCTGCTCCCCAAAGGCCACTGAAATCAGTGGCTACATCAAGACACCCACCAGATATCGGCTCCCGTGCCAGGCTGAACAAGTGTTCATGGCTAGTCAGTCCTCAGTGGGTGCTTTTCACTGTCAGAGTTGATACAACAATCTGTGGCGAAAACTCTTTATGTTGTGTCCTTTGCTGCTTCTGTGGCTGATGAGACAAAAAGCTGGACTGTCAGACTCCATGTCCATGGGCCTCCCTCACTCCCTCTGCAGAATGTCCCAGATCATGAGCTGCTCCATCACAGCATCCCATATATCTTCTGCAGCCTGATACGCAGTGTACAGCCATACTGACCTGCGTAGAGTTGTAACCTGTCCATTGTGCATGTACACACAGTCGAAAGGCTACCGAATTTAAACCACTTATTTGTAAAGAGCTGGACAGATCATTCCCAGAAGTTCTATATTGCTACTGGGGAATTTTATCAACAGTAAAACTGTGCACGCGGGCAGGTGCATACGCAACTAACTATTGAGCAGGGTTCTGCCTCCAACTCTATGTATGTCCCACATTGCAACCCTATTACCCACATGCCAAATCTTCACTGTGAACCACACAAAGGAGAGAGCTTAAGAAGCAGCCATCCGACATGTAATTCCAGAACTGCAGGTATTTTGGTATGGCAGCTGAAGACAGGTAAGGCAATGCCTGTGAATGACTGTGAGGCTTGGCCATATTTTATGTGTGAGAAAGACCCTAACATAGCGTATCCTGCACTTTTCTGTAGCTAGGGACACTTTTGATTTGTTTCAAAGCACAGGCACAGTGTGAAACAATAGCTGCAGTAGGGATCTTTGGGGTACCAGGACTCTGGAATGGAAAAGGATTCATTCTAAGAAGATAATATAGACACATTCAAAGCATGACCATAATTTTGGTTTAAATTCTAAAGCACCGATTTACAACAACTTCGGTCAATCATTTGTCTGGTACATCTCTGTTCTTTTCAAATAAAATTTTCAGATAGTCAAAATGTGTGGGTTACTATATTCCATATGGCTTTATAAATTGTGAGTCATGAATCCTACAAAGGCACCTGATCCACCTTCTAAACAAACCTGTAGAATCTTCTTTTTGGAAAGGCTGGAACTTGTTCTACATGTGATCACAGTTAAAATTAATCTGGAGCTATTATCAAAATGTAGAGTTTTGTTGACATTTACCGTTCTTGCATAAGCAAATGCATAAGCAAAACCATCAAGAGATTCTGAAGTCTTCCTTAGCAGTCTGCTAGGTAGGAAAGTTACTTATGTTTAGCGGTAATTGATATTTAGATCTGCAACATCAAAAAATGGTTTCTAATTTAGGCACTGTAAATGCTTTGGTCCCTCCTTGCATATATAAAGGCCTGAATATGTATTACTATATGCTGTGTGTTGTCAATGCCATAGGCCAACTAAACAGTCCACCCCAAATTCTGATTCCACAGAAGTTCTATTAATTCTCTTGCAAGACTTGAAACTGCAATATAATAAATTACTGGAGGCTTCCAAGTATGATAGGAAATGCTTCAAAGCTTTAAATTAAATTACATAGCTTTCGTGGGAACCTGGCTAGTTGAGTTTCTGATATCACACACCTTCTGACCTGTCCCCTCGTTTTGTTTCCCTGTAGTTGCTTTCACATTGCTGATTACATATGGTTCCCATCTCTTACTATCCATATTCCTATTTAAATGTCCTAATGCCTTAAAGAGACATCTATTATTTGTGGCATGGCATTGTGCCAGCACAGTTGTGGCTATTTAACATGATCAGTAATCTATTTTTAGGCGTAATCCTGCATAAAGGTACATGACTTACGTTGTGAACTCTCTAGGTGAACACTACAAGATACTTTCATCAGCATAAGAAGAGGGTAAAACAAACTATGTGGGCAAGAAAGCATGAAAAAGATTTTAATCAAAAGAGCAGCATTTCTATAATGTTTATTTTTTCATTAGTCAGTCTTCATTCTGATTAAGTGCTGTGGCTGTCTGACTGTGAGGCCAAGCAGAAATGATTAAAACGGAATTCAAATTACCTAGGAGTGGAAAACAAAACAACAGGGACAAAGCAGTGAGCACTTGTACTTAAGCATGACGAACCGCACTTAGCAGAGTTCTCTCTTAAGAGACTGTATTTCTCAGGGCACAACACTGACAGCCCACTAGGACCAGATGGTATTCACCTAAGAGCTCTAAACCAACTGAAGGATAAAATAACACAACTGTGAGCCCTGGTGTGTAACCTCTCACAGGGAATTGCCTCAGCGCCAGGCAACGGGAAGGTGGTGAAATAGCTAAGTTTTACAAAGGATTCCAGGGGTGATCCGAGGAACTATAGACCAGTGAACCTGATGTCCTTGTTCAGCGCATCAGTAGAACCACTGCAAGGAAAAGAATGAGCAGACATATGGAAAAATGTATAAGGAAGCACCCCATTAAGCTTCTGTAAAGGAATGACATACTTACTTGGCTTTTTTTTTTGTGAGGAACTGGCAAACAAGCAGACAAGGTGTACCAAAGTGCATTTTTAAAGTAATTGGGAAAAAAACCCCCACACTTTAAAAGAAGTTTCATGGGCTAAGAAGATCCTTATTTGAATGAATAAGCAATTAAAAGATATGAAAGAAAAAGTATGAATGCAAAGTTTTCTCACTGGAAGGAAATCACTCAGATGATCCTATGGAACTTTGTGTTAGGATCTGTGCTACTCAGCAAAGTCTTAAATTACCTGGAAAAGGTGATGAATAATGCGGTAACAAACACTGCTGATTCTACTACTTTTATCACAGGGACTAAAATTGAAAGCTGATGGTGCAGAGCTGCTGAAGAGCACTATGATCACCAACAACTTGTGGTGCACGCAATTACTTGAACTGATAAGGACCATTCAGGAATGAAGTAACAGGTCTATGAAGACGTCAGCTCAGTACTCAGTAAGGGGGCAAAAAAGCAACTGAATTACTTGGAAAGGACTAGAGAAAAAAATCACAGCAAACTTCAAAAAAGGCATGGTGAACCTGCATTTTTAATAATATGAGCAGTTTTGGTCCTCCCATCTCTGAAAGGATGAAGCAGACTCAGAAGAGATACAGGAAAGGGCAGAAAGGATATAAAGAAAAGTAGGCAAAGTTTCTTCTTTATGAATGAGCAAACAGAACTCTTCAAGTTGGATGTGTCCTTTTACTCTTCTTCCCTCTTTCCTTATCTCCTCTCTACATCTTCCTGTCCATCTATATTACTGTGTTTTTACCCAGACCTGGAGATAAAAGGGAGGGTTTCAAACATAAGCTTCTGGGATTTTCTTTCCTCACTCAAAGAGTTAGAGAGAGGGCTTCCTCCAATCTTCCTATGCTCCTCCTCCAAGGCAGGAAATGCAGTTCACTGGCCCAGTACGTAAAGGAAAAAAACCCTCCATTGAGTTTTTTATCTCCTTCCTGCATCACAGCCTTAACAACAGACCTTCACTATCAGACATTGATTTCTCCAGTTTGCATGCAGAGAGACAGTTGTCAGTACGTTGCTTCTCTGTGAATTAGGAACCACTGGGACAGATTGTCCCACCTGGAAGTTACTTTCAGAGTTGATTGCAAACTCCTCCCATTTCACAGCATACAGAAATCTCAGCCAACTGCTTTTCCAGATGGCAAAGTGGCACTACTAGATAAGCATGGTTTAGTGTTACCTCTCACTGGGAGTTTGTGTCATCAACTGGAGCACAGATACTACCATAGTGAGGGGGTGCAAATGCCCTGGCTGCTTCATCACAAAATTTAGCTCTAACCAGCTTTTGACTGATAGAAAATTTACTCCAGCTTGAGGGTAACGTTCATGGATTCCCACTCATTTGAGGCAAAGACAGATACTCAGTTACTGGGAAATGCACTGCTTCAATTCCTAGCTCATACCACTTCAAAGACCAGTGCACAGTTCACTTCAGGAGGAGCATGGCTGAAAGCTGCCCCTTGTACAGGCTCTACAAAGACTTTCCACGAGGTGGGTACCAATGCATTCCTATGAAACTTCTACACAAAAGCCTTTCCCTGCTAGAGACAAGCACGGGAAAGGCTTCTGTTTTTTACACTGGCCTATAGGAAATGTCCAATTATGCATAATCCTCCTTTGCTTGGTTCCCTACAGTCAGAAGCACTCATCTTGGTTAACTTAGTGTCACATATTTTTGTGAACGTTAGAAACTCTGTAGAAGGCTGAATGTAGCACTGTGGAAAAAAGACTGACAGTCACTATAAAAATGCAAAGCACAGCCAAGGGAGGGTGCTTTAATTTCAGATAGTTGTAAAATTGCTTAGCAAAGATAGTTGGGAATTTGTTTGCGTTTCTTCCCAAATGCAATGCAGAGGTGAATGGCTGTGTACTGATAAAGCCATCTGTCTTGTGGGTGCCTGGAGGAAGCCTCTGCACCAAAGCAATATTGCCAGTTTTACAGTTAATATCCTGGTGCACAATACTCTTGAGCTGAGAGTTGGACCACAGTCATTTCCGCCGCCTTAGGGCATACCACAGAACAGCATGCTCAGTTGTAATGAGTCTTGCTCACAAGCACAGGCTGCCAGATTGGGAAGGGGAATGAATATCCTTGCAGGGCATAATGGCAATGTAAGCACACCATTCTATGCGCTGAGATAATATCCGGGTCCACGGACTCAGATTTGAACCCACAGAAGAACAGCAACTGTAGGTAGAATGCTTTATTTAGATACATTTTTCAGATTACTTACTTATCCTGGTGTGTTGCTTTTGGCTGGTGTATAGTTAGTTTTCTTTATTGTAGCTGTTATGGGGATGTGGTTTGGATTTGTGCTGGAAACAGTGTTAATAACACAGGGATGTTTTCATTATTGCTGAGCAGAGTTTACACACAGTCAAGGCCTTTTCTGCTCTCACCCCACAAGTGAGCAGGCTGGGGGTACACAAGGAGTTGGGAGGGGACACAGCCGGGACAGCAGACCCCAACTGACCCAAGGGTTATTCCAGACCATGCGGCATCATGTTCAGCAATAAAATCTGGGGGAAGAAGAAAGAAGGGTAATCGTTTGGAGTTACAGCATCTGTCTTCCCAAGTAACTGTCATGCATGAAGGAGCCCTTCTTCCCTGGAGATGGCTGAACAGCTTCCTGCTGACAGGAAGCAGTGAATGAATCCCTTATTTTGCTTCGCTTGTGTGGGCAGCTTTTGCTTTACCCATTAAGCTGTATTTAGCTCAACCCAAAAGTCAGCTTAGGGGCTCAAGTGGCAAAGTCTGACCTAGTATGGGTTTCTAACCAACAGTTTACAGTTTTTGTAGTATTACAGGACTCTTTTCAGACTTCTGTTTGACTTCTAACAAAATACCATGCAAGAGACTATTGTATTAAACATCTATGATTTCTGGGTACTGGTAGTTCCTATGATTTTGATCAGCCTTGGACAACTGGAGCTGCATCAAGGTGGATAGAGAGGACCCTCAGTTATTATCTGAAAGAGTAATTATCCTCTTAAAGATACTTGCTCAATGCCATCTCACCTTTGTGACTTTCACCTCCGGAATTTCCCACCACTCTCATTTGAAAGTGCAGCCCTCAAGTTATCCACAAGAATGTTGTTAAGCACAGAGCAGAATGGGTCTATGCATCACCACTGCAACCTACGATGGCTCCCTTCTTCCCTCCTGTTCACATCACCTTGGTAAGTCACTATTGCCAGTTGCTTCTCAGGATCTGCAGATGTTCAGGTTCTCATCCTACGGTACCTGCAAGGTAGTTTGGGACTGCTTTTCACTCTGTGAAACAAGGTGGAGCCTTGCAAGAAGAAAGGAGACGGGCATGGGACTTCAAAAAACATAGAATCATAGAATTGTTAGGGTTGGAAAAGACCTTAAGATCATCTAGTTCCAACCCCCCTGCCATGGGCAGGGACACCTTACGCTAAATCATAACACCCAAGGCCTCGTGCAACCTGGTCTTGAACACTGCCAGGGATGGCTGCTCCAAGATTTTGCCAGGCACAGAGGTGAGACTGACTGGTCTGTAATTCCCTGGTTCATCCATTTTCCTCTTCTTGAAAATGGGGGTTATTAATTGCTTGAAAGAGTCCAGCGCAGAGCTACAAAGATGATTAAGGGAATGGAACATCTCTCTTATGAGGAGAGGCTGAGGGAGCTGGGACTCTTTAGCTTGGAGAAGAGGAGACTGAGGGGTGACCTCATCAGTGTTTACAAATATGTAAAGGGTGAGTGTCAGGATGATGGAGCTAGGTTTTTTTCAGTGATGTCCAGTGATAGGACACGGGGCAATGGGTGTAAACTGGAGCATAGGAGGTTCCATGTGAACATCAGGAAAAATTTCTTTACTGTGAGAGTGACAGAGCACTGGAACAAGTTGCCCAGGGGGGTTGTGGAGTTTCCTACGTTGGAGATATTCAAGGCCCGCCTGGACAAGTTCCTGTGTGATGTACTCTAGGTTATCCTGCTCTTGCAGGAGGGTTGGACTTGATGATCTTTTGAGGTCCCTTCCAACCCTTAGGATTCTGTGATTCTGTGATTCCCTTTTTCCAGTCATTGGGAACTTCACCTCACTGCCATGATTTTTCAAACATGATGGCCAGCAGCTTAGCAACTTCATTCACCAGCTCCTTCAGGACCCGCGGATGGATTTCATCAGGACCCATGGACCTGTGCACATGCAGATTTTTAAGATTGTCTCAAACCAGATCCTCTCCTACAGTGGGCGCAAGCTCTTCATTCTCACAGTCCCTGCATCTGCCTTCCAAGACTTGGGTGGTGCAGTCAGAGCCTTTGCCAGTGAAGACCGAGGCAAAGAAGTCATTAAGAATCTCAGCCTTCTCCAAATCCTGTGTAGCCAGTTCTCCCGAGAGCTTTCTGAGGGGGCCTACATTCTCCCTAGTCTGTTTTTTATTTCCTACATACCTGTAGAATCCCTTCCTGTTATCTTTAATACCTCTAGCTAAGTTTAATTCTAACTGGGCCTTAGCTTTCCTAACCTGGTCCCTAGCTTCCCGGACAACTTCCCTGGACTCTTCCCAGGCCACCTGTCCTTGCTTCCACTTATTATAAGCCTCTTTTTTCATTTGAATTTTCCTCAGGAGCTCCTTATCCATCCAAGGAGGTCTCCTGGCCCTCCTGCTGCACTTCCTTCTGGTTGGGATGCAACACTCCTGAGCTTGCAGCAGGTGATCCTTGAATATCAGCCAACAGTCTTGGGCCCCTCTGCCCTCTAGGGCTGTATCCCATGGAACCCTCCTAAGCAGGTTCCTGAGGAGGCCAAAGTCTGCTCATAACATTCAGCTATGCCTTTGTGTCTCAGCTACCTTGACTAGGACATATGAAATGTTTCTGGCTTGATACTGAATTTTGATGTTTTTTGCTTCTCCATAAGGGAATTGGACTGGGAGAAAGGATGATGCCAAGGCATTTTGATAGAAATGCTGCTTTTTTCCTTAAGGCTTCCAGTGTAGCAGAGAGCTAAGGGACCTTTCAGAATCCTGCGAAGTGCATTATGCAGTAGCACAGAGCCAGAATCTGGGAGCTGGAGCCTTTATGCTCTTTATATGTGAAAGCTTTATACAGCCACAGGTCAGATTCTGGCTAGAGCAATTAGACTTTCCTCAAAGCAAGAAGCAGAACAGCATTCTCCAACTTTATTCACACTGAGGAAACAAATTAATGTGTTGTCCTGAATATCTCTTATCCTTGTCTCTTTTTCTTTTGCAATTACTAGTACAAATCACTTCAATTTTCTCTTCCGCCTTTGAACTGTGGGCTCCTGCAACTGGTGCAGGCGTGGTACTTCCAGTTGCAAGTTGTTTTAAAATTCTTTTTCTTTCATATTTAGCTCCTGTATGTCGTGGTTTAAACCCAGCCAGACAGCTCATTCACTAGTTCCTCCCTCTACTCCCAGAGGGACGGAGAGGAGAATCGAAAAGAATGCAACTCCCATGGGTTGAGATAAGAACAGTTTAGTAACTAAGGTATAACACAAATCACTACTGCTACCACCAATAATAATAATGATAAGGGAAATAACAAGGGAAGAGAATACATCACCTCACCACCAGCCAACCAATAACTCGCCCTCCCAGCCCGACCAAGCACTGACCCATACCTCCTCCAACCCTGCAGTCCCAGCCCTTCTGGGTAACTCTCAGTTACATACCTGGGCTGTGGTATGGAATGCATCTTTGGCTAGCTTGGCTCAGGTGTCCTGTCTCTGCTTCCTCCTGGCTTCCCCTCCTCCCTGGCAGAGCATGAGGCTCACAGAGTCCTTGGCCAAACCAAAACATCCTTGTTATCAGCTCTGTTCCCAGGCCGAAAGTCAAAACACAGCACTGCACCAGCTACCAAGAAGGAGAAAAATGACTGCTACTGCTGAACCCAGGACACTGTACTAACTGTCCCTGCTGTGGCTTTGCTGGTACTGTGCTTCTATGTTGTTATTACTCCATTGTTTTTCCACTGTGTAGCTCTGGGGCCAGTCCGTGACACAGCCTTGACTAAAGGGAACAGTGAGTGTGATGAGCAACTGCAATGAACTGGGAATCCCACTGGTGGTTCTGTCTCATAAGGATCCTCCTGAGAACCCATTCCTGTCTCCCTCTGGACTGTGACAGCTCTGGGCAGAAAGTAACTGGGACTTGTCATTGCCATTTCTAGCTCCAACGGAAATGCTATCACTGCCTGCATGATACCGACTGCAAGCTGGCACTCCACTAGCAGCAGAAATTGGGAGATTAGACTGAAATTTGCTTAATATTGCTGACAAATCCTTTCACTGGTCTCCAGCAATAGCTCAGGGTTTAGACAGTTACAGTTGATATTGAGAGTGAACATGCCTGTGCTTTGGCCTGGAAATCTGCCGAGAGAAGTGCTTCTGTAAAAACTTGAAAATTTACATATCCCACTGTAAAACTGCGAATGCAACTTCCCAAGTAAACTTCTAAGTCTCTAACCTGTTCTTTTTTTTCATCAGTAGTCAATGAACTTATTGCAATGATTTTCCATTAGTGGCTGGAATACAACACAACAGAAAAGGACACACTAAGCACCTTAGTTGTTAAGGTTATGGAGCACAGCTTGCAGGAAAAGAAAGAAGTAAGAACTTCCTTTGATGTTTAAAATAAGGAATCTTTTGCAACAATTATTTTAACTGATGCCAATCATTCCCTGCATGCAACAAATTGAAAACACACAAGACAAATCTTGAGAGGTTGTTTACTTTGAATACTTTTCAATTATTCTGTTTCCCCTTACACATACTCCAAAATACAATTCTATAGTTTTTTGTACAGTGTATTTAGTTTGGGCTCTTATCCATACCTAAAAAATTTAAAGTTTGTTCTTGTAGAAAACTGAAGAAATACTTGTTGACAGCAGCAGATAACCATTACACCTTGTGCTATTTAGATTCATGTGAAGTCACCTAGCGCTACAACCTTCTGATCAAAACAAAACCAGCATGGAAGACAATGAAGTACCTGTTAAATACATTAGTAATCCACTAGATTATCTCAATTTTCTCTTTCCAAAAAGGAAGTATAAATAGGGAATCATGACTGAATGATGCTATTTCTCTTTGGATCCCATAAAGATTAGTACTAGTACTTGACATCATTCAGCATTTTTAGTAATGATCTGCAAGTAAACATAGAATCATTGCTAGTAAAATTTGCAGATGACACCAAGATTAGCAGATAGTCAATATCAATGTGAGCAGTACAGGCACACAACATAATCCATCATTTACTGAAACAAGGGGGCACAAAATCACAAAATGGAATATAGAAACCTTTAGAATTAGATTTAAGTAATGTTAAGTTTGATGGCTTTGTAACAGTAGCAATGGAAAATTACTGAGGTGCATGATACATAGAGAAAAAAAATAGAGTACAGCTAGAGAACATACTGAGAATTCTCACAAGATAAATCGTTATAGTTGTGACATAGTTTAAGAAAAACAGTCTAGAAGAAACAGGACACAGGGATAAGGAGTGTCCAGGAACTGCAGGTGTCCAGGATGGGCTACAGTTAAACTAACTGATAAGTAGGAGGATAGGAGGATTATTATGTCTCTGGTGCTAACGAACCAATTAAACTGGTATGAGCATCTACTGCGCATGCTTCAAAGGCTGCCAGAAGTGATGAAGATTGTTGGAAGAAGTAAACGACCCTCAGAGACCACCACCACAATTCTGTACGCAGGCGGGGAACTTTCTGGAAAATTATGCAGTCCATACGTAGCCTCATGAATATGTACGTATGCCCACTGGCTATAAAAGGACGGCTTGTGTGGCAATGGGGAGACACACATTAGGAGAAGCTATCCCCCATGTGTCCCAGTGCTGCAATAAAGGATACCTGCTTGTCAGCTTGAAAACTTTGTTGGGAAGTTTGTTCCTGGAGTTTTCTCTGTATCAATTTACTAATCTAGACACAGGCAAAGAAAATTGACATTAATATGGTCAAACACAAAGTGACATTTAAGAACAAGAAGTATGGAACCAGAGAATAAACCCTAGAAAGCAAAAGACTTCAAGAGTACTTGTTTACTGTGACAAATAATTCAAGATGGACTCCCTATAAAAAACTATGGCTTATAGTGGACCCACAAACAATGGAGTAGTGAGTACAAAAGCTGACACTGCTGAGATTTTAAATGAAGTTCTATGGGTAGTTCCAGCATACTTACCTCTAAGTGGTGTGGAAAAAAATGACAGAATGTACAAGAGAGCCACAAAACCAATTTAGAGGCTGTAGAAAATGCCTTAAATAAAAAAACTTTAAAGGTTTACAGTAGCAAAAAGGAGGTTACATTATAGCTGGTCAAGGGCCTAGAGCACAAGTCTTACGAGGAACAGCTGCGGGAACTGGTGGTGCTCAATCTGGAGAAGAGAAGGCTCATGGGGGATCCTATTACTCACTTCAACTACCTGAAAGGAGGGTGGAAAGAGGAGGTGGCTGGTCCCTTTTGCCAATTAACAAGCAATAGGACAACAGGTAATGGTCTCAAGCTGTGCCAGGGAAGGTTTATAGTGGGTATTAGGAAAAATTTCTTCACTGAAAGGCTAGTCAGGCATTGGAACAGGCTGCCCAGGGAAGCAGTAGAATCACCATCCCTGGAAGTGTTTGAAAATCATGTAGGTCAGGCCCTTAGTGACATGGTTTAGTGGTGGACTTGGCAGTTCTGGGGTAATGGTTGGACTTGATGACCTTAAAGGTCTTCTCCATCCTATTTTATTCTGTTCTATGATTGATGCAGCATTCACAAAGCTTTCACAGACAGAAAATAGTGGATGAAGAAAAGCACACCAAGAACTAATGACTGAAAGTTAAATCTAGACAAATTCAAATTTAAAATAAGGCATGTATTTCTAACCATGAGAGTGATTGAGTACTGGAATAGATGATCAGAGAAGGGGGCTAAGTCTTCCCTCCTCGATGTCTTTAAATTAAGCTTGCCTGTCTCTGCAGAAGACTTGCTTTAGCAAAACCCACAAATTGTGCTTTTGTCAGACTGAAGTTACTGGTCTTCACCCTGAAGTAAAAGGAAAATTTATGACCAGGGACCTACATGGGGTCAGAGAAGATAATCTCATGTCCTTTTTAGTCTTATCCTCTATGAATCTATCAATTTACTGAGGGAGTACAAAGGAAAAAAAACTTCTGAGTAATTTTTGCCATCTGAATAATGTGATCCATAGCAGATGGTAAATCATCCAGTAATAAATATGTGTCAGAAACTATCAAGATGAATATATTCTTGCAATGCCTTCTAATTTAGAAATTTAGAGTTATTTATATTTTACACATTAATTTTATACTGGGTAATTGAGTTAATGTGAAAGGGTTAAGCAGACAGGCTAATGAAACACTGTGCCACGTACTTAGCTTAATGTGGTTGGAAAAATCATTGCACTTTGGTCTGTCAGTTAGCAATCACAGGTTTAATTGAATAACATGTCAAGTATTTTAAACTGTTTGCCAATGTAAATAGAATCCAGCACTATAGTAATGGTAATAAGCTAAGACGCCTTCTCTGAATTCCAATCAGATTTGAACAGGACCTTCATTTTAAGCTCCAACATGCCAGACAGAGATCGAACAGTTATCATTATGGCTAGAGAGTTAGGTGATTACCCCTGTGATTCTGTAAAAAATTTATTTGCTATTGATTTACTCTCTAGAACACAGGTAATGGGTAATCAGTTTGATACTCCTAGCAATGGTTACTCCTCTGTGCATTTACATTCACTTCCACTTCATTATTGTGACTTGGAGGAGGAATAAATCACACAGCAATCTTTTACTGAGTCTTCTGTGAAATACTGGAGGCCACTTTGTGCATGATCGCAAGAAGGGAACAGGAGGAAGAGTGGGAGAAGCACCTCCTCAGACTGTTGTGTGAGTTCCAAGCATATCTGTACAACAGCTCCTTACTCTTCTCCTTCTCCCTTTTACCAGTCCCAGGCAATGGCTTCCCAACAGTAAATATGAAAGCAGCTAGGAGAGCGGGGTCATATCCCTGTCAAAGTTGCTTGCCACTGCCAGATCAGCACCAGAAGCAGGCAATGTTTTGGTCGTGCAACACATACTTTCCTTTCCCTTTCTCAAATGCAGTAAATGATTTTTCTTTTTTTTTTTTACAAGATCCAGATGCCTGCAATGCAGATGTTTCTCACTTACCTGTTTATGCTCCCATAACAGTCAAATATGCAAGTTCTTCTATATATACTGTTGTTCTTACCCTAAAACAGATGTCTAGAAGCAGTCAGTTTTATTGGGCTGTACAAGTATCTATTTCATCCCAGTGACTATAACGTTCTTTAGGCAGCTCAGATGGAAAAATCTACACTGTAGACATCTGAAGTTAGGAGAAATTAATCCCACCCTGCATGTTTCCAAGCTCTCCTTAGGCAGATGAACACTGCCTCCACCAAAGCGTCTACTATGGAGAACCAGGTCCCTGTTTTACCAGACTGATCATGCATGCAATGTAAAATTATTATGCCATTTTTAACTAATCAGCAGCTTTGCTTACATATTCTATCGTATTTTGATTATAGTTAAGTCTATTACGCTCCCATAATGCACTGGCACCTCAGATGTAATAGAAATTCGTTGTGTTGGGTGCTGTGCAGCAGGCCAAACCCTGCATCAGATTGCTACTAGTTTAAAAAGGGAGAAAACAGATGAGAAAGTAGGCAGATTGATGTGGGAGTACCCAGATACAATAAGGCACCATTAGTCAGCAGAGTAGGCAGTTGTTTTATCACACTACTGACCTAGCTGTTGCCAAGCTTCTGGGCAGCATCATGGCATAGGAGAATTTTAAAAATGAAAGGAAAACAATAGCAAGACTGCTCTGCAGAATGCTGTGGGAAAAAGCAGAAATGTGTTAATCTGAAAATGTGGCAAATGGGTGATGGAATCTAGTACCACAGGCTGAGAGGATGGAGGAATCACCTGTGCACTGACTGAGGGACTAAGAAGACTGGCCAAGATCTTGAAAGTAAAGAAAAGCAGTCTGTAGTTGATGGAACCTTAGGCGACCTAGAGTTGATGCAAAATAAAAGAAGCTTTTGAACCACAGATCCATTCCTTTTCTATTTTTGTGTAGTCCCCCTCAATCGTTTTTAAATAACATTTATTTATTTATTTATTCTGTATTCTAAACCAGGATGTAGCATTGCAGTAGTAATGTAGAAGAGAGCTACAGCTTTCTTATTTATTTTGCAAATGTATACAGCTCATTAAAATGACTACAAACTAGTAATTCTACAAAGTTAAGCATGTACTTGAAGAATGACCTTGACTGACTCTGGTGCATATACATTGTTTTCAAATGACCACAGAATATAAAGTTTTTTCCTAGATTGTTAAGAGATAGGAATGATATAAGCATTTGTAATTTTCTGCTTTTCCTTTATATTTTATACTTTATATATATAGTGTTTTCCCCCCAAGGTTTAGTTCAGTATATATCTACCAGTTTAAAAATACAATTTTTTTCATCTAAGAAAAACGTGTATTGAAATTGTGAAATACTGAGACTTTATAATTAGCCCATTCAACAAAATTTACTTAGATGCAATGCAGAAGATAAAGTAGTTACCAGTGAAGCTAAATTAACTGCACAAACATGTGCAATGCAGCTCTCCATAGGTGCAATCTAGGGATGAAGCAATTCATCACAAAATCTACCTAGCTATAACCTGAGGTTGGCCTAAATATTCAATAGAATGTATTTTTCCAGTGTTACATTTTGCTGGGTTTTTTTCATTACCACTTTTTGTTATTATACTTAGCCTGTAGCATACTGTACCAGCATAACACACATCACTTTCCACTCTATGTCTGCGGACTGCTTTTATGATATAGCAGATGGTACTGGGTGAAATATGTTTTCTCTGATCAAAGACAGCTTAACCATTTCCTGCCTTCATGCTGCCACTCACCAATTTTTTACTTCCTTGTCTTTTAAGTCTTTTTTTTTTTTTTTTTCCAGATGCCATTTTAGAGTTTCAGTCTACTGAATAGCAGCCCCTTGCACTGGCGCAGGGGAGAAAAAACAGCTGTCATAGAAAGCACATTAAGGAATTTATAACTCTACATGATAGTTAAAATACTATATGAAATATTGCACCACCTACAAAGAAGTAAAAATCTTTAAACATTAGGGACTGATTCCCACATTACATATCCACAAAAGGGAAGAATTAAGGTCTTTCTTACCATGTACCTATTTACAGAGATGGCTTTGAACTCACACCCTTATATACAAGCATTTCATGACTACAGATGCCCAAAACAACTTCAGCATCTGTGGTTGTCTTTGTGTATGCACCCCAGGTAAAGGAACCATCACCTCCTCAGACCCTGATTTCTTTCCCACTGTGCTGCTATTCCTTCCTTACTGTGTAATGCTTAATTATGCAAACCAGAAAGTGAACTCTTGAAGCCACATGCAGGCTTCTTTCTAGCTGATCCTTACATTCTTCCTACTGTTAGAGCCCATGTATGTTTTAAAGCCAAGATTTTAAAATTCTATCTTCCCAGAAGTTTGAAATATGCTGGTAACAGCATGTACATGATACAGTTTAGTCTGAAGTTCTCTGATGCAAAGTCCACTAAAAACCCCTCTCCCATGCCTCAGAAATTCCACATGACACTGCACATTCATTAGACTGGATAATGCGGAAGAAGGAAAACCGTAAAGCCATCTCCTTTGCCATTTAGAAGTTTAGCATGAAAATCCAAAGTGATAAATGTTTAATTGCTGTGCTGAAGAAGCCATGTATAGTGAAATGGAAAACACACTGTGTTCACTGATGGATATTAATTTAAATTTTTCAGTTTTCATATCCCAGCCATTATGGTTACATCACTTCTCAAATAAATCATAAAACGTGTAGGGAGATTCAGCACCATTTCTTTGAGAGAGGAAGCACAGAAAAGTGGCCTGGCATTAAAACTCTGGTGTTTGAAATCTTTTTGACTTTAAATAGGATGTTAAACACCAAACCAAACAATCCTCCCCTCTTGCCATTTTTAGTACACTGCCTAATTGATATTATTATTATAGGACGAGTAATGTCCATTTCTTTTGCTTTTAAACTACATCTTTCTGCTGTGTTCTTTTGTGTCTTGCCTAAGTGTCCTTATACGCACATTGCAGTTCAGCACACCGCTGTTTGGTACATTTGTTTCAGAAACAAATGCACTCTTATGCAACTGCATTTATCTACAATGACAATCTACAATTTATATGCTTGAATTTGGTCCAATTTTCTAAACTCCCCAACATCTCAGATTTTACTTTATCCTCTGCTCTTTATAATCCCTCTTAGTGTAATAGTGGCAGGTTTGATAAGTGTAAGATTCAGCTTCTATCGCAGGTCATTTACAAAGACATCAGATATCACTGACTCTAGTTACGTTCTGAAACTGTTCCCAGGCTTTCTTTGTTATGACCAGCTGATTTCTACACACAGAATATAAGGCTCTTACAGTGGATTAAGTGAATGGAAAGAAGAGAGTCTGAAAGCAATCTTTTCCCCATTATTAGCCAATTCAAGCAAAGTATATTGACGTGAGAAATTTTACTTACAGCCTGAGATTAGACTACTGATAGTACAAAATATTTCCATTTGTCAAGGATACCCAAATCTGCTCTTCTGTATACAGCTATGTAAAATTCAGAATAATTTTAAAATTCACTTCAATATTATATGAAATGTCCAAGCACTGAAACAGAATCATAGAGAAATTAAGGCAGTAAACAAAGCTGTGAGACAAGTGCATGAGTACTTGTGAGATGAGTGTGTGAACGTGTGATAGCCTGTGTTAGGCTGGATTAGTTAGTGAGCAGGAGATCTGTAGGGCAGGTAAGAGGGCCCAGGATCCAGGCAGGGATATGAGAAAGGCTGGTGGCCTGTGTTGGTATTTAAGGGATCTGTGAATGGTAAGCTTGCGATTCCAGGAAGTGAAGGGCATAAGTGTTTTCACTCATGAACTTCAATTCCAGTCAGCCAGAGAAGATGACTACTTGTAGTCCTGTCAGGGTTACTCATGGGTGGTGTTAAAGGTGGTGCCCTGCCTGGGGCAGACTGTCTAGTCAGCCATGTGAGTGTCGTGTATGTGTCCTTGCTCATGTGGTAAGCATCACTATAGCCTGAACCTGGAAACATGAAAGCTGTAGTTTCTTCCACTGGTGTGGGACAGAGAGACATCCCGGTGTCCAGGTGCACCAGCCTGGGATTTAGAGGACATGGAGGAAGAATCCCTAGGTCCTGGGGTCCACATTATAGCGTTCCTCAGCAGTCACTTGAGTATCATGAAATACAGGTACTATAGCTGTTTGTATGGTTCCAATTTGACCTAATTTGTATTTGTGTTTCAAAATACTGTTTAATTAGATGTTCTCATTTATTTTTTCATACCCATTGTATACGACAGATGCTGCTTACCTAACAAGTATATCCTGTTTGTGCAGTTCCTAGGCCTTATCTACTGCAGGATGTTCAAACTTTAATCTGAGGATGAAATTATTAACTTCCTGTGGGGTCTGTCAATAGAATACCTAAGTGCTTAACATTCAAGTGGCATGTTCTTCTTTCTCCAGATGTAGGACTGACATACACAGCATCTCAGTGAAACGTCACAGCTACAGTTCAGTGCCTATGTGTTAGCAAGTCAGGAGCATTAAAACTGGGAACACACCATTAGTTTCCCCTCTGCAAAGTCTGTTTTAAATATCTTTCCTAGCAGATACAAACCAAGTTCTCCAGAGTTGCACACAGCTGCCTTAGCCACACCTAAGACCACTTTTTCTGTACCTGCAATCCTTTAGCATGTTACTGAACCCCTTTTAACTTCTTGAATTAATGAGAAAGATGTATGATTGTGTTTTTCTTACATGTTTTTGGCCATCACTAAAAACAATGCTTTGGAATAGAATATATCACTGAATATAATAATGAAAAAAAAACCCAAAGCAAAAAAGCCATATATATATAAATATATATTTATATAGTCTTGTTGAAGCATATGTTGAAGGAGATAAATACGTTGCTCCTATCCTATTCATAAGGAAACTAAGACAGAGGTATGAGAAATGGTTTGCTTTGTACCACCTATCAGGTGAATGACTCAGCTGAGAGAAGAGCCTCTCATGAAGCATTTTTTAATTCAGGATTTCAAAACATTTTACACCCATGGATATTATTTACCGTATCGTCTACACATGGATAAATTCAGTTGCAGAAAGACTGAAAAATGATCAGTAAGAGAACCGAGACCCATAATTCTGCAGTCAGTGAAGCACATTTCATTGTAACAGACTGGGACATGGAGTATTTCTGAAAATGCCATTCAAGTTTCTGCATAATTCCAAAGAGTTCCTACATGACTCCCATGTAAAAATGGATTTATTTCCATAATTTAGTTGTTTGTGCAGTAAAAATGGATTCCACAGATGTATTGTTGCTTAGATTTTAATATAAAAATATATTTTTGTTTTTCAGATAAACAGATATATCAGATAAACAAGAAAAGTCAAGAAATAAAATCTCCAGAAACAATCAATTTATGAACAACAAAAAAACACTACACTTTTAAACAAAGTACTTGATACAGACTTTATCATTCCATCTAAGTCCCTTATCTTAAAGTGAAATGTACATAGTAATCCAGCTGAAGACTCAAGACAGACAACATGCATACTCTTGACCAACCATCAAAAATCACATTTAGTTATACCCTGTTTATTGTCTTCTGGAGTTTGTAACACAGAAGAATAATTTATTTACCTGAAGGTGTAGAATGTGCATTGACATTGCTCTTCCTGAACAATTGCTACTTGGTTAAGAGTTTGTATATTAAATTTTAACCCAGTGCATATGGACACAGGCAAGGGTTTATTTCCTGTTCTTCACAGGAAGGATATCTGTAATCCAGTAGTGAAACAGAGACGTGATTATCACGGTATGATCTGAAACAAAGAAAACACATTCCTTCTGAAATACCTTTACAACATTTCTGAACATTAAAGACCTGTATGAACATCTGTTTCCATTCCATATTAGCATTTTAGTAAAACCAATGCAGATATTGGAGCTTAAAGGCTAATACATATGAATTTCTAGATAAAAGGTACATTTTCTTTTAGGAGGTCAGTTACTTGTATAGAAAATTATTTTGGTTCTATTTTGCAATGTCCTATTTGTATGATTCAATAATTCATTAAAAAAAGGAGATCCAAATGGCATGATCATATCGGTAAGGCTAAAGAGTGCAATCTTCTCCACTCCTTTCTGTCTGCAGAGTAATTTCACACATTACTATTTCACTTACAATAGCACTCAGAAGGCCCAGTTGAGAATGAGTTGTCTTGTACAGACAGCTGCATTAAAACCTCAAAATGCCATGGTTTCTTAATTCAGAGATTATCTATGTGACTTTATTTATTTTTAAGGACAGGACTTTCTACAGTACTTATCACATAATATCACATTTAAGATGATTCTGTAATGTTATGCTAATATAGCTTTCACAGTTAATTTCCTTTTCTTTGAATGTTCATTCAAAATTTAAAAAAAAAAGGAAAAAGTATAAATTTAATAATTTTAGGACCTGTGCATTGTTAGTACACAGTGACCGTATTACTTCCGGTCTGCAAATGTACCCCCTCACTCCCCACAATGGAGATATATATATAAAGGACAAGCCTCCTAAAAAAGGGAGTTAAAAGAAGCTTCTAGCTCTTCTGTGAGTGATAATTTCCTAGGCAACAAGGGAAGAGTATATCTGAGACTTGATACTAACCAACAAAGGGAAAATGTTAATGGATAATGGAATTAAGTCGATGAGTAGAAGCTGAATGAGTTAATAAATAGGAGGTAATGACTTTTTTTTTTAATTAGGTGATCACCTATGCTTTAATAATTGATGTGAAATGGGAATTAAGTAGCCCTCATTTCAAAAGATACAGTTTCCAACCAGCAAATGGAGCATTACTTCCAATGACAGCTCTTCTCCTCTGCTCACTGCACTGTGCAGGATCATGAAGGTCTCTGGCTTCCTTTTGCAAATGGCCACTAACTTTCTGACAGAGATCAGCCAAGCCCCCATCTCAAGAAATGTGTGCCTATTTGACTTCTAAACATTCTCTTCCCTGCACTTCCAGAAGACTTTAGGTAGTGGTAAGTACCTTTTGTTAAAGACCACCAAATAAATGGAAATAGTAATACGACATTTTGTTCCTTTTTACAGTCTGTTTTAATCTCCTTGGGGTTTTTCTCTTCCTACTTTCAGACCCTACCACCAACCTTGTTTGACCTTTATTTGATCTGACTGCACATATTGGGATGTAGGAGCTTAAGACAAAAAAGAAACTTTTTTCTTCATTGTTTCTTTTGGTTGAACCATGATTCCCAATATGAGTAACATGCTAATAGGTGTGAAGGAAATACCAAAGCATGATCTTGAAACAGTGTTTTTCAATTTGTGGTCTGCAGACCTTGGGCAGCCCATAGCTTTACTCTAAAGGGTCTGTAAAAAGTTGCTAAGAAAAGCAAATTCATCAACAGCAGGCATTAACTTGTCAAACTGCCTACCGCCCAAGTAAGACTTGGCTGCTCATATATTTTTTTATATATATATATGTATATATATATATATATTTATTTATATATGAGGAAATAAAAGACATATAATGGTATGTTAACTTTGTGAAGTTTACTAATGGAAAATGTACACTTATACGAAAGGGAGAGATCACATCTCATTTTTCTCCTACTCTTTCCTTCCTTGAATTAAAAATAAAACTGAGCAAAACATAACACCCATTATGCCTTTCATGCTGGTATCTTAGAGTAGAATCATAATCATGGGAAAAAGGGTTAACATAATGCTCCTTGAACTACCAGGAAGAAAATAGGTTTCTTTTGTAAAAATACACCTTGCTAAAATTAAGAAAAATTGTTTTCTTTCCATCATGCTAATAAGAAATGACCTTTTCTTCCAGTACGTCATGCCCCAGTAAAAACAAACAAATCAGGAAAAAGGCAAGATAATCAGAAAAACTTGTAAAATAGAAAATAGATTACTATAGTGGACTGTACATCTTTATAAACAGCCCTAACCTGTATTTCTATAATAAGAACTTGAATTTGCTGAGACAACAAGTTTTTGTAATAACTCTTTTATCACCTGATCACTGGGAATGAAATTTAAAGTTTAAAAAAAAAAAAAGGGCAAGATGACCTATTTTTGAGCCAAAATTAGGGAAAAAAAGGATAATTAAAAGCCTTATTCATGGTAAAATTTGAGAGCACTATGTTCTCATTCACTGGAATTAAAGAATTACAAATAGAATGCACTGTTAAACTCTGCTGAGGCAAATTATTATCTACCAGGTGTTTAAATATCCTTTAATAATTTATATCAATGTATTTTCCTCTTTCTTATGTTGTTGTATCTCATGAATATCAAATCAACTACTACTGTTACAACACCATGAACTTGGAATGAATTAGAACTGAGTCTGGAGTGACAACGGTTCCTAAGGAAAAAAAGTCAAATGGAAGAGTAACTACTTCAGGCTGTATTATCAAAAACATGGAGAAATTTTAAAAATCACTGTTCTGGTTTTGTCTGGGACAGTAATTTTTCTTCCCAGTAGCTGGTGCAGTGCTGTGTTTTCAACTTTGGTCTGAGAATAATGCTGATAACACACTGATGTTTTAGTTGTTGCTACGTAATGTTTACCCTGATCAAGGACTTTTCAGTTTCATGCTCTGCCAGTGGGGAGGGGAACAAGAAGCTGTGAGGAAGCAGACACAGAACACCCTGCCCAGACTAGCCAAAAGGGTATTCGATATCTTTCGATTCTCATCCCCATTTCTCCGGGAGTGGGGGGAGATAAGGGGGAGAATGAGCAAGCAGCTGTGTGGTTCTGGGTTGCCAGCTGGGCTTAAACCACAACACATGCTCAGTGTATAAACTGGGGGGAGCCACCCAGAAGGGACCAACTGCTGCCTGGGTTGGGCTGGGTATTGGTCAGCAGGTAGTGAGGAACTGTATTGTCCATCACTTGGGGTAATTGGGTTTTATTCCTCTCTCTTTTTTCCTATTATTATTATATTTTATTTGGTTTCCATTACTAAACTGTTCTCATCTCAACCATTGGGTTTACATTTTTCTGGGGGGAGTGAGCAAGCAGCTGTGTGGTACTTAGTTGTCAGCAGGACAGTCACTCAGAAAATTGTCTTTTACTTTTCAAGAGACGTATACATAAAAAAATTAGGGTAGTTGCATGGATTTGTTTCTAATTTTCTTGTTTCCTTTTCTCTCTTCAGTTTGACATGTTTTGCTATATTAAAGGAAACAGAGCAGCTTGCCTCAAGGCTGCAAAGCTAAACAATATTCCCACTGTATTGAGCAGAATTTGGATAGCACCTGTAAAGAATATCCTGAATGTGGTGACTTCAATAGTTCCATTTTGATTTAATCGACAGAAGCTGAATTAGGTCATTTAATAAAGGACCTGATGAGTCCTACTTAGTTCGCAAATGTGTATTAGATCCAATGAGACTATCTGATTATAATTAAGATCATAGAATCTAGGCTTGAAATTAATTATTGAATGCACAGAAGGATTTTGGTCCATGTATCTGTGGATATTTCAGATCTATCAATCAGAACCTCAAGGGTTGTCATACTCCATATCAGCATTTTAAAGAATACATATGCACTTCTGTAAAAGTGTCCTTTTCAAAATGTGAAATGTGATCAGCTATGATTAATGCTACAGGCAGGAATTCTCTCTTTTCTGTCTTCACAACGCACAGCATGTAGTAGGCTCCAGTTCTGACTGGGATCTTTAGCCAGTATCAGTAAATTATTTAATGATATTGCAAGCAGCAGTCTCTTTGAATGTTACTGCTAAGCATCTGATGGCTATGGTTATATTTACTCTGTTGCCACACTACTACCAGCTCAGTCATTACTTGTCAAAAGACTTGGTCGCAATCTAAAATGGTTGAGATTCCCTCATGCCATAGCAAGTGCTCTCAACTGTGATTAAATTCTTTGGGAGTCAAGACAATTCAGCACATCTATAGATTTGTCTGATGCTGCAACAAAAGTGCTAATGACAAGCAACAGTGACTTTTTAAACGAAGACTATTTGTAAAATGAATTGTTATACCTTCAATGCACCATGTGCTGATCCCACATTCACTTGAGGAACTATTAACCATCCAAGAAGAAATTCTACTAAAATTATAGGGGTTGTAATAGAGAACAAAAGAAGCATGAGTGAAATCAGACTTGTGCCTCAGGGATGAAAAGATTTAGTAACTGAATAATTTTTCTTTTTATGAATGACTTTCTAAAGTATTTTTTATAAAGAGTGACTTTATGTTTTTACATAATCAAATTTTTTAGAAACTTAAACCAGAAGTTCGTATTTAAACAAAACTAAATCTGTAAATCAAACTTTGGCATGCAAAATTGATGTGTTAAAGAAGCCACGTAGGTGACCAAGATGAAATGATGAGCTTTATTGATTCTTATGCATGGAAAATTAATGTTTAACTGGATGAGTGAAATCTCCAAGATAAACAAGTTAATTCCTGTGATTTAAAAAGTCCAAAGAGAATGTAAAACAATTACAACTTTAAAAATATTGTTTTAAGAACCTGAATAATTTTGTAATCTATAGCTGCTGCAAAGTATGAAAAGTTTCTATACTGATTATAACCAAACAAGAAACAGTGAATCTCATTGTATTTTCACTGGGAATTATGCTTTCAGATCTTGTATAAGCATATATTTACCACTATGTAACTACTTATAGCTTCTTAATAAAAAAACAACCAACTGGACAAATCTGGATTTTAATCCACACAATAAAGAACATCAGAGAATGAATGTAAGTGAATGGGTACCTACCAGGAGGCATCATGGATTGTTCTTGGAACTGTTTCAAAGCATCCTTCAATCTCTCAATATCCTGTAGCAATACAAGGGATTTCAACCGATGTAGAAGTGTCACATCTGAGGAAGAGATGGTGCGAGATTCAAGATACTGCAAAAGCTCTTGGGCAGCTGCTGCATTTACAGCAGAATCTGTGCATCTTGATTTATCTGAAAAAAACAATTGGAAAGCCAGATTAAAAATGTTCAATAAGTACAGAGAATATTTGAAATTAGAATTTCTTTTCAAAGACAGCATCTTCCTTTTTACTATAATGTACAAATATCTGACACTAAGGAGCAGCTTGCTCCTCCCATTTTTTCTTAAATATTAAAACAATGGTAAGAGGACAAAGTATCAAATTCCAAAAGTAAAAAGGACTTTAGTATTCATACTGATTGGAATGCAAGAGGAATCTAAATTTTCAAGACTAGCACAGTAAGAATGTGTAATGAAGAAACTCTGCTGTGGCCAAAGTACTGTGTTTTCGCTCCTGGCACACTGTGTATTTTAAAAGTATACACACACATGGAGATAGGGAGCAACTCTGCTGCAAAGCACTTCTGGAGGCACCTTGTAATTGTACTTTTACATTTCTGTTTAAAGAGCAGATATTACAGCATGTATTACAGCAGAGAAGGACACATATTATTTCTACAGTACTAAAGCATAAATTCATTCTTCCATTCCAGTAACAAAGTCTAGTCTGTCCCTTTAGCCAGGCTCATTTTAATTCTTCCGTTTTTTTATCTGCAAGCCAACTGAAAAGAACAAATTTTTCCAATTCACCTTTCTGATGGAAGTAAAAGCAGTATAACCTATGAGACCATTCGAAAATGCTGCTAAAAGCAATATCTTCCAATTTTGTCTAAAGAAAAATGGGGGAGTGTTCAAGTCACTCAACCAGAAAACGCAAACAACATAATGTCAGTTCTATATATAAACTGGGATTTGCCTAACAAGGAAGTTAGTCACACTCTGATTTATGGATGTGACATCTTATCTGCAGATGAACTTACTTTTACCTAAGAATCTCTCTCCCTGGAGTCCAAGGTCCTCACTGGCTCAACCTTCTGATCTGAAAGTTTGACACTGGGGCCAGTGGGTCTGCCAAAACTTGAATTTGACTTCTAGGAAAGCTGGAACCTCAACACTTTTTCTTAGAATTATGGAAAACTGACCAAGCTTCTGTTCTGGGTCATATATTAACAGCAGAACTGTTAACTGAGTTTGCAGTCTTGCTCAGTTACTCTGGAATTCCACTACAGCAAATGCATGTAGCTTAGCATACATTTAATTAGCCATACAACAGATGTAGCAAAATTCTTATTTTTGGTGATGGAGGTACACTAGCCAGACAGTAGGATGGATTTCCAATTCTAGGCTTAACATGAAGACCTGACACAGCAGAAAATTGTTATCAGTAAGCAAAAAAATTCTATGCATAAATCTTGAGAAGAGAAAATAATTAACATGAAATCCCTGATGTCATTTTAACAGGGTTTTTAAAGTCATTCTGTAGTCTAAAGATGAATTTTATGGGAATGGATGCTGATAGCTCTGACTTAAGATGGACTCATACAGATAGGTAAGCTTTTTAATATTCTTCATTCAGCTTCACAGAGACAGTCAAGGCCATACTCTTTGAAAACTTTTTCACTGTTTTTTTCCAGTTTTACAAGACAGTTACCATTTTAAAGCTATGTTCTGAGCTAAGCATCTAAAGCCAGGTTGCCCTTAGAAAAACATTTTTAATTCTAGATGATACCAACATAATCTGGTGTATGTACGTGTAAGTACTATAGTACTTACCGTTAAAAATTCATTATCGCTGAAAAGCATTTAACATAACCACCATACAAGCAGCTTTTAGGAAGGCAACAAAAGAAACATAGAGTAGGAATTTCTCTGATTTTAGTGGCCAGATGAAAATTCAATGCATCATTAGGGATAACATCCACGCAATCCTTTCTAAAGTGCTACGGAATGTGCATTGAGCATCAATTTCATCTCATTCACAAGTGTTTTATGCCAATATGCTTTCCCATTGCTAACAGCTTCTTCCCCTTTCCTCTTGGATGCTGTCTGTCTAGATTTCCTTATATTTTTCAAATCAATTTCCTCCTGGGAAGCAGGACGTTCTGAAAAGTAGGTTGGTTCAGAGATAGTAAGGCTGAAAGTAGTGTAGGATAGCACTTATTGCCCTCATTTGAAGCTCTCTGAAAGCAACCAATCCTTCTGGATGATTGCTTATAGAGGAACGAAGAATTTGTTCCATTTTAACCATTACACTTACCCCAAGTGTGCTGGAAGTTTTAAAAAAGAGCAAATAATATTATGTATATTTTCAAAGACAGAGAAACAAAGAGATTATGACCACTGTTTTTCATATTGATGTGGATTCTTACATATTCATGTACACACCAAAAAACAGGATGAATACGAAGTACTTGCATGTCTTACCAAGCTCAAAAGGGACATTTCTCTATTAGATCTGCCCCATTCTACAGCAACAATAACTGCACATCTATTTTCCCCTACGTGGTAATAAAGAGAAAGAGTGGTACATACTGTCAGCAAAATAAATTTGTTGTGTTGCCTGCAGGAAGTCCAGAATACTATCTGTCTTTTCAACCATGTCTTTTAAGCCTGCTGCTTCTTCTCTGTTGTTTTTGTCTGGCTGATAAGTAAAATCCACACCGGTAGTTTTTGTTACCAAGCCAGCTGCTCTCATTTTTTCTTTCTGTCGCTTCTTTTTCATTTTCCTCTTTTTGTTTTTGCTTATTTTGGGACTGTCTGTCTGCTGCAGCTGTAAATTATCTCGAACAAGAGTCTCTTGCATTCCAGAATCTGTTTGTTCTCCACGTAAATTATTAGAGTTTTGTAAGCTGCTCTTTTGTTTCTTCCTTCGAATGCGCTTTCTCTTGGTTTGTCCTTGATATTCCTCCTCTGCAGATTTAAAAGAGACATGATATTTGTAAATAAGAAGATCTGTAATAAGCATTTTAGAACTGCATACAATGAAATATTACTCCCTTCAAATTCTGTGACGTTGGAGTGGCTCTAACCTTATTTTTATGCTTGGAATGCCTTTTAGTACTACAGTGTCAAAGCCAACTTTTATGAATGCATTGAGTAAGAAGTCAAGTTCTTCTCCCTTCTGCTTTCGATAAAGACTGTACTGTCCTTCATGCTACATACTTGACATCGCATTTACTTTCTCAAGGCAGAAAATAAAGCTCTGTACAGAGAGTGAGGTCAAAAGAACTGCCAGGACAAAAAACAGTACAGGCAAGCTGAGGCACATGGAATGACGGAGCTGCCTCAAGAGCCCCACAACACTAATTGGTAGACTTGACCAAGAATGCAAGAAGAATGCATATGATTCACAATAAAAGATGACAGCGTTTATATCTACTATATCCCTCTACGATAGTGCTGTGCCTTAAAAACACGAGACATGTTTCTGATTCTTCTACTTTCTCCTCCTTAAACATCTTCCTCCTTTGGGATATCTTAATGCTAGCTTAGCTTTGGACATCAACTTTATGGGGAAAGCATGCAAGGCATCAGTGACCTTGGCAAGTAATCTCTGATCTCCTTAACAGCCTGTCTTGGTCCTGTCATTCCCTTGCTACATTATAATTTCCTTCCTAGCTAATTCTTCAAAAGGCTCAAATGTCATGGGAAAGAAGTCCCTCCTGCTCTTGAAGACAGCTTTCATGCTTCTTTACTCAGATCTTATCCCTGTACACAGAGCCAGAGTTCTGAAGTCTTCTCTGACCTTGAAATGGCTGCCCCTCCCACACGCTCACTTCTAAGTGTAAACCCTCCTGGCATTAGCAAGGGAAGACTGCCAGAATCCATCTTCCCTTTACTGCAGTGCTGCTGAAGTCCATATTCCTGCCTGATTAACTGAAATACCCTCTTTCACAACCTATCAAACTCCTCAGACATTTAAACAATCATGGAGCGCAAAATGCCAGTGTTGCTCTAAAGTCTTGCTCTAGGAAGTTAAGCCATTTATCCTTTCCTTAGCCTCTACCTGCATGTTTCTAAATTCCTCAAAGTGCTCTGAGCCCTGTGCTCTTATTTATCTGGTTTTATGCCAATCCCTTATTTACCTAGTTTTACGCCATTCCCTTACGGTCAAAGAATCTTTGTTTGACACAGAGCAGGAGAGATACATGAAGCCCAATGTTTGTTTCCAAATGATATGCAAAATCTCCTGAACTGCCTCTGACATTATCGGTTTGTTTGGTTTTCTCATCACTCCTCCCCCTATCAGTCTTTGCCTCTATTTTCTCCATGGTTGGAGGCCCTCTGTTTCGTTTCTGTTTCTTTTTCTGTCTTGAACTCTGTCAGCTCTGAGCCACTTTTTCTCTTTAAATATCACTACAAGACTTTTAGTTCTTTAGCTGACAGATGACTCACTGCAAAGCAATCTTCCATACTTTCTATGAAGAAGGCTGCACAAAAATAAATTTGCTGTATTGTAATTGAACACCACAGCATGTTAAAGACACACCAAACGTCACCTCATACCCACAGAGTGGAATGTTTTGCATGCATGGTATTTGAGCTAAATATCTTTTTACATGATTTGGACATATGGGATGTGGGAAAAATAACTTCTGTGTCGTCCTGTAGGAATAAAATATCAGAACTGAAGGCAGATATGAATGGTGAAAGATGCCATAAACAAAATATCACTGTTTCATCTTAAGATCTAATTTGGATTTTCATGTTATAATAGGTGAATTTCACTGTAAACATAGATATATTGTTCTGTGAAATTTCTCAGTCCTCTGTTAACCTGAACCACACTGTTTGCTAATAAAGCTGCTCTAATCTGTGCTCTCAGCAAAGTGGCCCAATGTACTCTTTAAACATCCATGAATCACTAAATCTCAGCAAAACTACAGTATGTTGTGCTGCCAAGAGCCCCCAGCTGGTTTGAAGACACTTGAAAAAACTGGTGCAGAAGGCAGAACAGGGCTTAAGGTGAGTCAAATCCAGAAGTTGGCTTATCCTTGGTAGCTCAGGACAGCAGAAGGTCTGAAAGCTGTCAAAAGGCAGAATGAATGTAGTCTTCTGATGTGTATGTTATTAAGATAAATACCCAATGAAAGGGAATCAGAACTGTGCTAAGTTTTGTCCAACACAGAAAACAAATCAAACACAAGACTTTACCATGTTCTCTTGAGGACTTAAACTGGCATTCCTCTAGCAGTTTTTGTCATTCTTTGCCTCATATTTTAATATCTCTTTAGTATCTACTGCTTCATGCATGGGAGCTCCTAGTGACTCAACATCAGGAACAGATTAAATTAGAAGTTGACAAATGGCAAAGCAATGCACACAAAAGGGATTAATTTGAACAACTCACTGCTAGGATTAGAGTGAACTGTTACCAGTTTGGGAAAAACAAAACAAAAGTCAGACCTGTGCATCCATATGGAAAGCTCAAGGAAAACATTTGCTCAGTGGGTATCAGTGAGCAAAACAGCAAACACCTTGTTTGCATACATAAGAAAGAGGATGGAAAGTAACAGGAAAAATATTCCAAACCTTATACAAATCTGTTGTACTCTTCAAGCTTGTAACACTTGTTTCTTAGCATAATCCCAGCATAGTTACACTCTGGCAGACAAGAGAAGGACTCTTAAAGAAGATACCAGAGAAAGAAACTTCAAAAAGATTTGTATGATTTGACTTGAAAGAAAGAATAATAACATGGGCTCTGTCTCTGTCTCCTCATGCAAGAACAAGGGGACATCTAATTAATCTGAGCAGTTTCACAAGCAAATAGAAGAAAGTACTTGTTTTACAAACAGTTCAGTTAGCTTATTGAATTCATAAGTGCGTGCCATGCACAGGAGCCCAGGGCTTAGCGGGATTCAAGAGCTGGTTGTTTATATAGCCACAAAGACTACCTGATTATAACAGCTATGCTAAAATATAACTAAGAGTTGTACAAGAAATATAAACCATAATGTTTAGGTCACAGCCCACACAGTGATCTTAACAAATTAAATGTTCTGTGGGATTCACCTCCCACAACTTTAGCTATCTGAAAAGAAAACACTTAGTGCATACTTAGACCTATGCTCCCTCTGATAAACCAAGAGATGCTAGCATCTTCGGAAAGCAATTTACCTCATCCTAAACCAGCTGGGATAGAAAAGCACCCTGAAGGTCTTCATCTCTTTCTCCCTTTAACTTCAGAGGAAATGTAGACAATGAATTTGGACTAGATGCTTTCAACAACTGACAAGAATCAGTCTCTTTTACAAAATTTAACAATATGGAGGATGGTGCTTCTTAACACGAGTCTGCTCATCACACTGATTTTTACTAACAAAATCCACTGTTTTATGAAACAAAACCAAAACTGATTCTCTACACATTGAACTAGTAGGGAAGTCTAAAAGAATGTCACTAGGTATAAATTTTGTTCCAGTAATTTTTCCCTCTGTATGAAGAGGTTTGCTATGTCAAAGCAGCATAATTGTAACGAATGCAGGGACTATATGCTACATAAGCAATTTTAAGGTGCTGAATACACACGCAACGTTGATAGGAGTATCAGCTTTTGGACTACACTAACTTATAGCCACACCTGCAGCAACAGCTTGTCCTAATTCCACAAAAACTGATGATTTTTTTTCCTTCTTTTCCATAATAGCCTGTCTCCTCTCTCCCTCCTAAGACCTGCCTCTGCTCCACAAGTGCCCTAATTTATCACATAATCCAATTATGCAGGAGCAATTGGCTTTAACCTGTTTAGTCTGGACCTGGTGCCCTCTCAGACTGAGCAAAGTGCCTTCCAGACAGAATGCCCATATACATTTTCCAGCCATAGTCATAAGTTCATAAGCATTTATTTCAGCTTCCTGACGTTTCCTCCATAAGAACTGTTCAGAGTTTAAAATAACAGATTTCTTTGGTGTTTACTGGTTTTGCTTTTGCCCTTTCTGGATTGTTTTTGTCCAGATTACTTTCCTGATGCAATTGACCATGCAGCTGCACAGTCACGCTAGCCTGACTGACAGAATGATGTGGAAGTGGGAATGAGCTCCCTGAAAAGGAAAATCAGCACCAAAAGAAAAAAGTCATCCTCTAACTGTCTATCTCATCTGGTTTGAAACATTAAAAAGTTTTCTCCATGCAAACTGTGTGTCTCCTTAACACACCAAAGGCAGAAATATGCCAAAAAACAGACTTGAAATGAAACAGAGGATTCGGTTTCTAGATACTGCTTACTGAATTTTGATAATGAAAAGTCAGCACATCCAGTTTACATCTTCAAGGAAAACCAGAAAATAATAAAAATAGTGATTTACATTAAGACTCTGAAGAAGCTGATTTTTATTTATTAACTTCTATTATATTAGCAAGTTAGTTTGTACTTATCATCAGGGCAGCTGGAGACATGAATAGATCAAATCCAAAGCTAAGAGAAACAGCTGACTGTGGGCTGACTCCCATTCGGACTAACCGTCAGCACAAACACATTGGTGGCAATTCTGTGACTGAAAAGATGAGCTTCCTCAAGTATATCTGTATTATTTCAGTTCCTTCAGACAATGTCAGATGGAAACACTCAGGGATAGCATCACAGAAGACAATGAACAGTGGGAGGCTATTTACTTAGGTGTTTGCAAGTAAAAGGCAGATAAAGTTCCACGGTGTGTCAAACTGATATATGGCTTTGGGTATCTGAGAATAAGCTGGTAATACTAGGGATTTTTGAAAATCAGGTCCCTAAATATTAGTAGAACAAGCCTTTAGAACAGCCCATTAAAAAAAAAATAATAAATACAGCAGACCAAGGAAAAGATAGTCAAAGAATATCCTATGAGCTTTAGAAACCTCTGTTGACTCCAGTCAATACTGCAGCTGGCTCTCCTGCTCAAGGACCAAGTAAGTCCCACAGTAGGCTTTCCAGATGTTGCTCACAGTAATTTTGTTCTTTTGATCAGATGAAACAGGACGTATGACTGCCCTATTTTTTCACCCAGATTAAACTCTTTTCTTCTCCCTGATATACTGGATGGTTTTCCCATGGTGTACCAAGCAGTCAATGCAGAGGAATTTAATTTTGGTTTAGGATCTTGCAAGGGAAAAAAATAATGGTATCTTACTTGGAACTAAAAATAACAGCAGCTATAACTTGGCCAAGAGTGAAAAGCTGCAGCTAACAAATGCAATAAAACGTAATGGCTCATTAGAATAAAAGCCAAACTGGAAAGATCTCAGGAGCACAAGATGACACTAATATTTTTAAACTTTTTTAGGAAATTGTTTCAAATCATAATTTGAAGTCAGAAGAAAACACACTCCAAAGGTCTTAGTAATCTTTTGACATCAGAGAAAATTGCAAAAGACTGGACAGGGATAGGGACTATCTCTTCTTTGAACATTCATGCTATGTCTGTATATTCACAAGTGAAAAATTCATATGAAACTAGCAAATGCTACATAGCACAACAGAGTACTACCTCTTGGATTTACCACAGATCCAATTAACAGTAATGGCAATAATAGTTAAAGGCAGATATCATGGTCTGCAACAGTTTTTAATCCTAAATGTTTATCTGACTGTATATACCTATGAATTTGCCTTACTTATAAGCTATGTCAAACTTCTGCTGTAAGAGGAACTGTACTTGGTCACAACCAACATCTACCTAGTACTATAACATTTATAAGGCAGCAGTCATAAGCTGCATTCAAGCTAAGGATTTATACATTGGTATAATGATGTTTCTTCTTTTGTACTTTTTACTCTAATAATTGTCATTGCTTTATTTGCTTTTTGAATGCTGCTGAGTGCTGAAATGTTTTCACAGCTATTTATCATACTGCAAAATCTTACTCCTGCTTGGCAACAGCTAGTTCTGAGCCAGCCATTTTGCAGGTGGGTTTTGACCGGTTATTTTTTCCTAAGAAAATCACTTGACAACTATCTAAAATGTGTTTCATGTCCAGTTTTTGAAAGATCACTCAATGTGAGATCATGCTGCACCCAACTCTTGTCTTTAGCACAGTCAATATCTTTGTAGCTATCAGGACACCTTCGGACTCCACTCTTTACTTGACCATCTATAAAACTCAAGCCTCCAGCTGTGACCTCCCTGTTTTGAGAACCACTGCATTCTGTTCATTTACCTATTCTGGGACTTTGTCTCTCATGCTGTGTCCATGTGCCCCCTGTGAAAGGCTTGATCAAAAACTTTGTGGAAATTCAAGGAAACCACATCTGCTGTAGCAACTTTTCACAACAACCTGACGTGAACATACATGGAAGGGATAAATGAACAGAGATAAATGGAAGATCCCACTACCTACCCTCTGCTGCTTCTCTGATCTTTCAGCACACAGCAGTGAGTGTTCACAATCCCACCTGGATATATGATGAAAGAGACTCTGAACTTGCTTTGCGTTTTGATATGTAGACTCAGCCACTCATACACTGACCTAATGCATCCAGGAGATACTTGAAACCATTCCAAATAATAAATTAATTTTTACAATAATGTTTCAGCCTCCTGCTACTTCATGCAAAAAGCCATGCTTGATGAAGCCCCCAAGGTTTCTTAAGAAGCTTTTCTGATACAGATTCTGCATCCTTCAACGAATTAATTTTTAAACAAAAGCAAATATTTTGACCTCTTATTGATCTTTCACATTATTTTTTAAATTTCAAGCTCACTGTCTTCATTCATTTTGTTTTTTTTTTTTGGGATAGTGTGCAAACAATCTGAATCAGTCACCACTGTACAGAGGCATCACACAGCACTTCCTAAATGGGCTCAGGGGCTCCTCTAAACCACTGTTGATTCAGTTACAGTATCTCTGTGAGGAAAATAAAATCACGGAGCTGAGTACATTCACAGACATGAAAGAAGAACAGATTCAATGGCAAATGGTAACTCTTTTGAAGGCTACTCAATCAGAAACGCTTAAGGATCCTAAAGCTGTCTATGGAGTTTCTACAGTTCAGCAGCCACAAAGACTAATTGCTACTAAATACAGAAATCTTCTTAGTCTTTAGCTAATAAGATTACACCTTTGTATTTGAACAGAAAGCATCACCATGAATTAGGAGATTTGTAATATTTATATCAAAAAACCCTGGAAACATTTTGAACATTTCATGTCATATTTACACTTAAACCCTCTGATTTTCCTTTAACTTTGCAGGACACAAACACACATTCAGAGTTTTATTTAAAGTATTTTTTTCCCCCCCCAGAGATGGTTTTCAACCAATGCTTAAAAAATCCAAAGCTCTCCCTTTGCTCAGAATACAACAGAAATGATAAAAGCTGCAATCTTAAAATCCTGTTCAGCATTAAAAATTTTCTTTCCAAATCTACCAGCTAAAACAGTGTAAAGCATAAGAAGTTATTTAGAGTGCAAGACCACAGACTATTAAATGATAAGCAATCTAATGGAAAACTGATATCTAGTTTTCCCCTGTGATAAAGCAGTATCAAAGAGCAGAAACTACAAGTAAAATCTTTTGTACAAGAGCTATCCAAAAGTACACAGACACTGACATAGTAAAATGAAGATACTCAGCAACAAAACCCAGCCCAAATTTATCAATTTCAGTTATCAAATATTTAAATATGATACCTCAATTCAATTTCTGCAGCATGTCATAACATTTTAAACTTTTTACACAGCATCCAATAACCTATCACATTTAACCTCACATATGAAAGAGCAGCCACAACCCCAATTTATTACATAGTCCTTTCAGTAAAATTCTAGTTCAAAATACTTTGGGAAATGAAAGTCTGAAAGAATGTAAACCTATTTTAAACTATTTCCTTTGTCTATGTATCTTTGGATCTTAACTCTGATCTGAATTAAATTTAATTACATAGTTTCTAACCAGCTTTGTAAAACCATGGATGTTTGAAGAAAAGGGTTCAGCTTATTTTTATTAATCACAATCTAAATTAATTACATTTTAAAGAATAGTTGAAAATATTAATGTAAGTAAACTCTTAATGACTAAGAGCTCTATGTTAAGCTAATTGTAAATATGCAGAAAAGTATGCTATAAAAATGAGAAAAACCACAGGGAAGATCTAAACAGTTGTATAAGCTGGTAATGTGCCAAGTTGTAATAGATAGGAATCTGGTGCCACAGCCATCCCAATGATGCAGGTTTGCTTTAACCATGTGCTGCACTGCAATGGGGCTCTGCTGTGGCCAGAGCTGTGAGGTCAAACTTCTCAAACCTTTTTCCCCTCCCACAGTGAACCCTCCAAAACAGCTTTTAAACAGGAAAGATAGGTTTTATTAGAATAGACACTACAACAGGTGATTCTGGGGGAAGAAAACTCAATATGAGGAAAATTAAAACAATTTTAATGTAGATACATTATAGTATCTACATCTTGCCTACTACATTCTCATAAATGAATTCTCTTTGCTTAGGCTTGCTTTCAGTCCAGCACATCAGCGAGTTCCAGAGTTGCAGAAGAGCCTGCAGTCTCCTTTGAGTCTCTAGGGAAAGTCCTTCTGAAGCCTCAGTTCCTGCTGTTCTCAGCAGACACCTGGTCTCTGCTATACACAGAGCTTATTCCTTGGCCACCATCATGCTTCCCCAACCTGTCTGTCCTTTATGATCCAGAAAGTTATTCTCTCTCAGCAAATGCCTCCTCATATCCCAAGAGCTCCATCCTGGCTCCTCTACTGGGCAACTACAGCTTTTCAAAAAATGAAACGTTATATATGACATAAACATGTGATTATCCATGGAAATGGAAAAAAAGACAACAAACTGATACCATCTGCTACCCAAATAAATGTTTGGGAAGTGACTGAAATAATTGTCACATGTTCTCAACAAGAGATCACATATACTCTATCTTGCTAGGGATTAATCCCACTATACACCATCAGCTTTATACTATTAGATCACCTATTTCTTGGCACAGCAAAATGCAACTGGAATAACACCAATCATTCAGTCTTTGTAATTTCCAGGATTTCTTGTGCTGCTTCCCAAAAGAAAAACACTTAAAATGGCAAAGCAAGCACAATGACTTGTCTATTCAGCATCATAAAGTGTCAAGTTCTTTTTAGTTTCCATTTAATTCATTGAAAAATAGGAGTTGCTCTGCATCTCACTGAAGCATAGTATCTTCTCTTGAAAATAAGAGCGACTTTCTTATTGTTCTTCAGTTATACGCCATGGTCTGTGGAGTAACCCTGCTACGATAAAGGCAAATGTGTTCATCTGTCTGCACTTGACATTATATTTCATACAAAGTTTAAAATCTGTCATCTGCTTGCAGAACAGTTTTCATCACATGCTGCACCCCCAATCCCAATTAGTGGTGATGCTATCGCTTTTTTCTTTGCTTAGTGCACTGCCTGACATGTCCAGAAACTGAAAATTTAATTTTAATTTCCCACTTCATAGAACTTTAGTATCAATAGCTGTAATTCACAGGCTACACATAATATGCCATAATATGCATACCCTTCTTTGGTATATCTATATGTGTACTTAGAGGTTCATTACTAATGAATCTCTCACATGCTTTCATGAACTGGCTGATGTATACTACTATTAATCCCCTTGGGAGGAAGGTAAATCCCCTTGTTGAAACAAAATGCCAGGGAAGGAATAAAAAGGCTCTCAAAGAGAGCTGATCCTGCCACAAGCATCTAACTTGAACCCACAAGCTTTCTTCCAGGCAGGATGTTCTCCAACAGTGAAATACCCAGCAGCAGGTAAGAAATCTGTGAGAGGAGGAATAAATCCAGGCCTAATAAGCATCTCTCTAGGGCTTAATGATGTTTCCTTTGTGCATCTTCCACAGTCTAGACAATAGCTTTGGACAAAGAAATTGTGATACAAGTCATTTGGCAGCTCTGTCAAAGCTCTGACATAGGAGGCTATTGTACTACTGTGTCACTGAATATAGCCTGGGACAGACTATAACTTGTAAGTACATCAAGCTGTATTGGGTACTGTCAGTACATACGGCATTGACCAAGCAGTTAGTTTTGAAGACTTTTTGGACTTAGCAAGGTGTGGAGACAGTGTTCTCACGGGAGAATGCATAATTGGTACACAAACTCTGAATAATCCTGAAAGATAGAGCAAGGCCATGAGAGGCCCGAAGAAGCTTAAGCAAGCAAGGTAAGAAGAAGCTGGAATTCACTGAGTTAATGAGAACTGTGGACTGTTGGCAAGCTTTTGAGGTCATGTTCTCACACCTGTGCTTAACTAATTATATGTTAGTCACTAAGGGTCTTCAAGACATGTATCCAATCATAATATGCCAAATCACTGTAAGTGCATGTAAGAAATAGTATATAAGGAGTTAAGGCTTTGTAATAAATTTGGCAATCGCTTGATCACATTGATCATCTCTGCGTTGTCCGTGACTCCCGCGTCAACAGTGAGGACAAAGTTTCAAACACCTCCCTCTCTCCACCAACCCATTTTCTCTGTCTTAACTCTAAATTGACCACTTCCAATTTGAAAGAAGGAAACAAGTGTAACCAAGCAATGGTTTAACCCTGATGGACCTGGATAGCACAGCAGTGTACTTTGCTGTCCCATCAATCCTTTCAGACTTGTTTTGCTCTTTGTGACCTTTTAGTAGTAATTAATAACAATATAACAGTTTTACACATGACTAGGACAGCAGAGGAAGCTCAGGGCAGACCAATACCTAAAGAGGGCCAACAACAAATCTGCAGAGGGATTTTTACAGGGCATGTAGTGACAGAACAATGGGGAATGGCTTTTTACTGAAAGAGCCATTAGATTAGACATTAGAAAGAAATTCTTTACAATGAGACTGGTGAGGCCCTGGCACAGGTTGCCCTGAGAAGCCCTGGCTGCCCTATCCCTGGCAGTGTTAAGGTCTCTTTGGACAGGGCTTTGAGCAACCTGGTCTACTGGAAGCTGTCCCTGCCCATGGCAGGGGGGTTGGAACTACATTATTTTTAAGGTCCCCTCAACCCCGAACCATTCTGTAATTCTGATTATTAAGCCAGTTGCGCAAAGTGAACATGCTGGATGTTAGATGCAAGGAACACCCGTGTATCCAACAGATACCCGAGAACAGTTTTTCAATTGGTTTAAGCAGTAACAGTCTCTTTAACTAACAAATGCATCTTGTGGAAAAGAGAAATAATCTCATTGCAAATGCAAAAGTTTTGCTAGAGTCAGAAACTGAAGCTTCATTTGGCCTTTTTCACCTTGAGAACACACAAATTTTTAGAGCTGATGCAGACTGGCTCAGTAGGTCTCTTAAATTTAAAGAGATCTGTGTACTTCCATAATAGTTTTATATTTTACATGACTGTTGCTGTTCCTACCTATACAAACTATCCAAGGGCTTTTGCACTATACTACCATGGCTTCTACAGCTACATCACATGCTATTCAGGAAGCGTGTGAAAAAATATTGCATATGCATCAACCTGAGTATTTTCTGTGGGGACACAGGAGACCAAAACTGCTTTCCTGGAAAACATGAGTCTTTATACAAAAAAAAGTAAAACCTTATATGGCTGCTTATTTTATGAAAAAGTGCTTTTAAATAAACACCCCAAACCATAACCAACTGGAAAAATACCCCAGAACAACCCAACCCAATGTACTATGTTTTATACAGTTCCTAAAGGTTTTATGCACAGCTCAGCTCAGTTTCAATTCTTTCCAAAGGACAACTAAAGAGATGCAAAATGGACCATGAGAAAGAGAGTCATTTGCTTAGGCACTGATGAACAATAAAGAGAAAGCAGGGCAGAAACTCAACAAAATTAACTTATCTAAATAAAAAATAAAGCCCAAGAAAGCTGCAGGAAAGTTCAAGCTCTCAACACATCTCATTAGCAAAACGAAGTTTCTTAGGGTTTCACTGGAATGCTACCAATGGTTGTTAGGTTCCCCCTCCTGACCCCTTCATAAAGCTATCTTTAATCAAGCTGGACAAGAGACCACACAGTGCAGGTTTCTGTCTTCTCAAAGAACTGGTGGTTTGACTTTGGTAGTCAGTTCCTTTGTTCACAGGACTTTTTTAATTCTGTAATACTAAAGAGTTCACAAAAATCTTGCAGTAACATGACCAATAAGCAGCAGCAACAGCTTGAGGTCCTCTAGAGATAAAGGCCCAGAGCCCTGATCTCTCTAAAGCAGGACTGGGAATAGGGGCCACCTAGATGGAACATGTGCCCTGCTCTGTGGTGTTGGCTATTTCTCCAGCTGAGCAACATCATGGGAGACTGCAGCCTGAATTTTACTCCTCATTCATTCTCTGTACGAGACACATGCCAACCAGGACTTCATACAACATTCACTTCTGTTGCCTTATACTGTAGCAGGTACAGAGAACTTCCACTGTACTAACAAGCACAGTGACACAAAAAGCTGGCAGAAGTTCACCAGAAAATAGACCACAAACTACTCAAAATAATTCAGGGCTTTCCATTCACTTGGCTTTAAAATAAGTATTTCACTACAAGCAAGTTTAAGTGTATGGAATTACTGCCATTAAAAAAGAAGGTATAAAAAAAGGATGTATAAACCCCTTGTAAATCCATGTGAACTAACAGATAGTCAATAGACTAAAAAAAACAGTCAATGAAAATTTATACAGCTTGCAATAAAACTGCTAGAGGCTTTTCACTTTAATACACAGTTAATCATGAATGTATTTAATCAAACAAAAATGCTAGACTTAGAGTGGCAAAGTACAAGCACTGCAGTTGATCACTACAGAACACTTCCAAGTAATTTAACCATTGCATTTTTATTTAGATATTTTTCTGCATATGTACAAAAGTTATAACACCATCTCTAAAGCTTTTGCTGAAATTCCCTATGCAAATCTATGCAGTTTTGCACTAAAAGTGTGATGTTTATTTTCAAAAGCAAATATTTCTGATTATTAGTGGATGCTGAATACCATTACAATTTCTAGAGATATGTAAAAAAACATCCAACTTAACAGTTTTTTCATTCACTAAAATACCTTATAATCTTCTTGAAATTAGAAACACAGATAAACATATATGTAACATATGTGAAGGAACCACTGCATATAACATATGATAACCTTTCATCCTTCCTTGATATATTCTACATATTCAAGATTATAGTACCTAATTTCAGCTAAGCAGCATTTCAGAATAGACTATAAGTACTTACTTCACCAGGCACCTGTATGCCTTAAAACAATCATAAGCAAATGTAGTTAAAGACTCAATGAAGAGCAGAAAAAACAAAAGGGGGATCAGGAAAACAGGGGTTAGAAGGAAGCCCAAACTAAACACAAAAAGCACAAGAAAGAGTGAGTTAGTAATGGAGGAAAATGTGAGATTTCCACTGGCAAGTGCTACAAAGGAGATGCCAAGAAAATCTGTCATCTCCTTTATTTTAAGGGAGAGAAAAGCTGGAAAAAAAGAAGATTAAACCTGGATCCTGAGCTGAAAGAGGAAGAGCTGTATTGTCTTATTACTTTAAGTCTTCCTGTCTATCCTAAGGCTACGTATTTCTATTTCTTAAGGAGCTCTACCAAGCACAAATTAACATTTTTCTCCTCTACAGTGTTCACCTATATACCAAATAAAGAATTGCTAAACAAAGAATCAGTCAATCCTTTTCTCTGGCAGGAGAACATGAAGCATAGACACTATGTTCTTTTCAGTAAAAATACTACAGTTCAGCTAAGGCATTTAACTGGGATGTACAAACTACCATAATACCCACTTCCCTTTCTGTGGTCACGTAAAAAGAGACAGGCTCCTCCAAATGGTAAGTCTGATCATAGCAAGGTTTTATTGTCATCACTTGTTATAATATCACTAGATGCTTCTCTTCTCTCTAAATGAGCAGTTTAGAGGAGTATTCTTGTAAGTTTCAGTGAAGAGGTGGAATAAAATTAGGCTCTGGCACAAGTCTGTTCTATTGCAGCAGTTCAGCGTATGAAGTGTTACAGACCTGCAGACCAGCCCTGCAGTTTGCCACAGTCGCTGCCTCTTTGTGCTCATCTATCAACACCATCTTAATTTCAATCACATTCTTACACGCATAGTATTGTTCATGTCTTTATATATTTGGGCTTCCACAGCAGAATCTTTACCATTTTACATTGCTTGTGATATGAAAAGTGTGTTGATTCAAGCATTCAGTAAAGTCAAGCTCCCTGGGGAATGTCTTAAAAAAGGCACACACTGAATTCAGCTACCTTGTCTCTAACGCCAACAGAACTGTTTATTAAAATAGCACACAAAGATGTTTGAGCTTACTGTGTTAGCATCAGTACAGATAATGGTCAGAGATAAAGACACAAAGGAATAACTAAAATTGAAACCAGATAAGTAATGAACTTAAAATTTAATGGAAAACTAACTTCAATTTTTTAGTTAGGTATAGAAGAACTAAGGCTTTTTAGTATATTGAATGAAGGCAGGAAAAGAATAGTTGTTACACTTGGGCACTAAGAACTATTTGAGATATTTTCACTTTATTTGCTGCTTCCCCTAGAATGCTATCTGGGTAACTACAGACAGAATTCCTGTATTTAATGATAGTCAATTTTCATAAAGTTTCACAGCAAATAATTTTTATATCAACTAAACAGCTGCATACCTTTGTCATTCTTGGAAATCGTATCTTACACATCATTTTATAAGCAGAATAACAAAGCACTTTATTAAAAAAATATATGTAACAAAGAGTATTTGCTTCTAACTCCTCATCTTTAGAGAGACTAAGAAAAGATGTTTCCATTTGTAAATATTCAAGAAATGCTGATACACTAATGGAGTGCATACTAAAAATATTACCATAATTTAACAGCCTGTGATCATATTACAAACCTAAGCCATACAGATAAGCAACTACCTTAAACGGTATTTTTTTATTAAATGTTTGTTAGGTTCTCTTTAAGGTGTTGCAACCATTGCGGCTTCGTTAAGATATTCAATCTAGTTAGTCTATTATTCAAGCTATGATAACAAGGTTTTAATCTAATATTATAACTGACATTGTGACAGTGCAATTTCTATTTGCCAGTGAAAAGTAAAGCAACAAAATACATTTGTTTTTTTGCGGCTATCTGTGCCAGGATGGTGATGTTCAGTTCAGTGTTAAATTCACACCTTGATCCTCTTTCCACATCACCCACTGAGACTAATGTACTAAATGAATTTGAATTGGTAGAATCTCTTTCTAGCAGTCAGGACTTCAGGTCACATGTCATTTTTCATCCTGTTCTACACACCTTGAAGTTGGACTTACCAGTGAATTAGATTTATGTTGCATTCTCTCAATGCTCCTAGCATTTATGAATTCAGCTTTTAAATAATCCCCTGTAAAAAAGCAACTTAAACCTTTCATTCATGCTTATTAGATTAGATCGGTGAAAATTTGGTATCATGCGCCTAAGGAAGCAAAAATAGTTGCGTAAAACTGGTTCTGAGTTCTCTCCTACTCCCTCAGTATCAAGATGCAGAGAGTTTGCAGGGTGAGGTGTATGGAAGTCTTGCCAAGTATCATCAACCCACCCTGAAATAAACACCTCTGAGAAAGTAAGGTAACTTAATTAGAATCATAGAATCATAGAATCATTAGGGTTGGAAAGGACCTTAAGATCATCTAGTTCCAACCCCCCTGCCATGGGCAGGGACACCTTACACTAAATCATATCACCCCAAGGCCTCATCCAACCTGGCCTTGAACACTGCCAGGGATGGAGCATTCACAACCTCCCTGGGCAATCTATTCCAGTGCTTCACCACCCTAACAGGAAAGGGTTTCCTCCTTATATCCAACCTAAACTTCGCCTGTTTAAGTTTTAACCCGTTACCCCTTGTCCTGTCACTACAGTCCCTAATGAAGAGTCCCTCCCCAGCATCCCTATGGGCCCCCTTCAGATACTGGAAGGCTGCTATGAGGTCTCCACGCAGCCTTCTCTTCTCCAGGCTGAACAGCCCCAACTTCCTCAGCCTGTCTTCATACGGGAGGTGCTCCAGTCCCCTGATCATCCTCGTGGCCCTCCTCTGGACTTGTTCCAACAGTTCCATGTCCTTTTTATGTTGAGGACACCAGAACTGCACACAATACTCCAATTCTTATGGAATAGTGGAGGCTCAGCAGAACAGGTATGATTTCACACCTGACATTAGACCCGCTAGGCCAAGACTGGAGATGCAAGACTACTGTTTAAAATATCTGCATAAAGAAAAGGAGGGAAATGTCAGATGTTGGCATTGGCCAGCTACTGTAAACTAGCAGATTCATTCACATCAGTACAGCTGTGCTGGTTGAACCAGCTGAGAGTCTGAGAACACTCAGATTACACGCAGAGGAGTTTGTGAGGAGGAACATCATCAGCTGGATACAAATAATCTAGTACTGTGAACCACAGATGCAGCTGTTGAAGTAATTTGCTCTTTATCAGGAGAGGCGGTATCTTTGCCCTAATGCCTATTTGCATAGTTGTATACTGCCAAAGCAGCTGGGGGCTGAAACTAATGGTACATAAATGCAGCAAAACAATACACAACTTTGGCAACAATAAGAAAAACTGCATTAGCTTTGGTCAGCCAGAAGAACATGTAGTTCATAGCAACTGAGGATTCTTGGAATGCACTGACATTGCCTCTAGTGCATTTTGGCTAGATTACAGCAATAAATCTGTGTATGCTGGTATTTCTGTCTTTTGCTATATGAACGTAACTTCCATTTTTTTTCAGCCCTCTGGGGGGTGGGACAGATTGCTGGGAAAAGAAAGGGTGAATGAGGCTGATGCACTGCATGTGGAACACAAATCATGTAATTCTGGGCTATCATGATTCTACAATGAAATAAGGGACTTCTCTGCATCGGTCTAGTATACAGAAGGCTCCAAATAGAGTTCAAATTACTAGCAAGGCACACTCCAGTCATGAACTAATTTCCACTTGCAGCAATAAAATAGAAGTTAGACAGCATGAAACTAGCAAATAATATTATTTAGCAAAAGTGTTGGGAAAGGGAGATGGACAGAGGATGATATTTAAAGCATCCTTCAAAGGCATGGGTTGCAGTTGCCTAGAGAGGGTCAGTACTTCAGAAGACTGCTACCTTGAATTTTGCAGAGTGCAGTAACAAAGGATGCAAGAAATTTCCCAAGAGGAGACTGAATGGAGACACACTACTGCATCAATGTGTGGCTGTAAGCCTGCAAACAACCAGAAATTACAATAGCTGCTATAACAGAACAACAAAAATATGAGGTCATTGGGTAGGCCCAATTCCGACTTTCAACATGAGACAGCAGCATTTTCTGTATCTTATACAAAACAGTTACATAAAACTGTTTTAGAAAAACAAAAAAACAACACAAAACCATAGTTACTACTACTCCCCACACATTCTTTTTCCTGCTATCTTAACTGTCCTGGCCCATATTTCTAATCAGCCAAACCGATTGTAAACCCTTTCATGTTAGAATCAAGCTTTCTACTCTGTTTTTAAAGTGTCCAGAGTATTTAATCAGTACAGCAATATATAACAATAGAAATGCTGCATTCAAACAGCTTTCACCTTCCCCTGCTCCCTTCTTTCTTTTTGAATGAGAGACTTGAAAATACTGCATTGGAACAAATCTTGTTAGAGAGAAAGAGCAATATAAGCCCTAACTGCAAGAGAATGAGCCAGGATCACATTCTTGTGCTTATTATTCACAAATGTGTCGTCTCTCAGTGGGTATTTGGGTCTCGATATGCAGGACAGCAACATACTGCTTTGGTTCCATACCAACATGTTCACAAGCAATAGCAGAGCAGTGGAGGTTATGAATTTACATACAACCGAACATACAACTGATAGCCAAAATGAAAATATCATGTATTATTAATAGTGATCAGAAACCTCTCCAAGACCTACAAAACAAATTTCCTTCTTTTACAGGTGGCGAACTAAGATACAGAATGATGAAGGCTTTGAGCAGCCAGAGACCAAACCGTTAAGATTACTGACATGCCTTTCCCCTTAATCCAGCACCCTCTTGGCCTTACCTTGCTGCTCCATGATGATTTAAGTACAAAAGCTTAGGACTTGATTATGTTTTTGTTATGAGATAAGGAGGTGAAAGTACTCAGACAGTGTCAGATATTCAAAGTGTTGGGTGTCTGCTCAAGTGAGGCAGTAATTATAACAGTGCTGGCTTTTTGCAGAGATCTAAGGTGGTTCTTGGCACCGCTCTCTATTTCTTACCCTTTCCGATCCTTTGCCTACTGTCACTATGACGACAGGAAGCCTGCAACACAGCTGCAAGGAGGGAGAAAGGGGGAGCACACTCCAGCTGAGAGGGGAGAAGGCACTCAGTGGGTGGGGGGCAAGAACAGAAAAATGATACTGGAAGCTAAAATGAGGCAGTCAAGAAAGAAGAGAACAGGAGGCCACAAGTGCCTCTTCGTTCTGTGAGGCGCATCTGTTAGATTAAGGGATGATCAACCAAAATGTTTGTCATCATTGTAATGTAAAATGAAACGGAAAGCAAGAAAAAAATAATGCAAGAGAGATAAAAGGCCTTAACTCCCTCTCCTCCTTCTTCATGTACTGCCACCTGACCAGTGGAACCTACTTCAACCAAATTACTTTTAGATTTATGGACATGTAAACAAGACCAGATTCAGTCTGAGGCCCTGACTGTATCATGGTGGAAAAAGAAGAAAAAGGACAAGAACCAACATAGAAAGTGAAGGTAACAGCCAGAGTAAACATATCTTATTGAAAATGCACTTGTCGGTGAGTTCTGACTCTTCTTAAACACACACCTGCCGTTTTTTTACATTCTTTTTACTATGTTAAAATATAAAGGCATAAACCAGGATTAGGAGTACATTGTTTTCTGCACTACAGAAAAGCATAGGAATGAAATCTCATTTCAGAGGTACATTTCTGTTACTCAAGTATTCAAGTCTTTTTCAGAAGCATGCAGAAAGTTAATTAATACTTACAGCATCTAGAAGTGTACTTGCTTACAGTTACAGAAATACAAATCAAAGATCTTTAATAAAGCATTACTATACAGCTATGGACTGCTAAAGTAAAGCATTACCAATGTATCATATTACTAAACACTTTATTTTTTCCTTAATACATTTTCAGCATTTACAGCCTTTTGTAACATCACACGTAAATTTGGACTAAAAATCTGGGGCAGAATTCTTTGCCATTCCATTTCCAAAGACATTTTCCACAGGTGTTTTGGGTTTTGTGGTGGTTTCTTTACTTTTTATTTTTATTATTTTTTTTTTTTTTTAGTGGTCTACCAATGTCGTAATGTTAGAAAGTATCACACAAGAACTACTGAAGCCTTCAGCAACGTTAAACAACTCCCAGGCCATACCATGAAGCATGAGCTCTGTAACAGTCCCATATGCTTGTGGATATATTGGCATTTAGGAGATGTAAATAGTAACAGAAAGTGGTAGTTGGAAATGACTGGTTTCTACAATGTATGTAAACCTAAACTAGTGATTCATACTTACAGTTTAAATTGATAGCCCCATCCTGTGTTTAAATACCCTCAGAGGGCAGCAGTGAATTTCACAGTCACATTCAGAAGGTTAAGACTTGTTTGTTGTGAAATCAAGAGAGGTGATTACTCGATTCTAGCTGGCTGCTTGACAGATCACTGAAATTGCTTTTAACACTGCTGCAGGATATGGTAGTCTGCAGATATTTTCTGTTAGTGACTGATCAATCTACACCTACCTCAAATGTTTATAATTTGTATCACATGCAGTACACTAAAGAAAGGTTTCCAAAAAAGAAGTCAGCTAGCTTTTGCAGCATGGTACATCAGCAAGCATTTCCTTTTAAGCTTACATTTCATTCCTTGGTGTCATTTTCAAAAGGAAACCTTCTCCTGTTCAGACAGAACAAGATTTTAAAATTTTCCAGAGCAATATTTAATTAGATAAGTTGATTTGATTCAAGTCTTTCTCACCCTTGCAGTTTAATTCCAGTGATATAAGTCAAGTGATATCGGTCGCTGTAAATGAGGGCACTAGTGGGTCCAGATTTTTTTAAATCAAGCCTGAGATAACAAATGATTAAATACTTTATCTTTACTCTGAAAATAAAAATGCTTATTTAATCTTATTCAATTTCAGAAAGAAATCTGTGGTGATTTTATCTGTTAGGAATGTCATTGCATCTATCAACAAGTACAAGGTCTGCAGATAGGATGTTCAAGGAGGGAACATCTCAAGTACAGAATTCTTCACCAGCATCTCTACTTGTAGTGGCATCTTTCGCTATAACTGGTTCCCAAATGTCAAGTACACTTAATCAGAAAAAGAAACTGGCTGTAGAGGAGAAAGTTGCTTAGCCTCACAGACATCTCCCCTTCCAAGTTATTGATTAATCTAGAAGCACCAGCAACATTATGGAAAGGCTTATATTAACAGCCTTAACAGAGGTGTCATTGTTGCTACAGCTTGCTCTCTGAGGATGACATACACAAGAGAATGCCTGAAGTTTTAAGAGCTCAGGAAAATCTGCCATTCACAAACTGGCAGTGAATTTGTGAATTTCTACAAGGACAAACCTGAATTACAGAAAGCTATCATCTGTATTCTTATCACACACAAAGATACTGCTTTTATAATAGTGACATCCAAACTGGCAAAGAATTAAAACCAAAACATCCCAAATTAACTAGATGAATTCATTAATAGAAATAAACAAAGACTTAGCCTAACCACTAGAAATACAAAAGAGCCAAAACCCCATATGCTGAATTATTGAAAACTGCTTGTAAAAGTAGTAACTCTTTTAAAGATAAGTTTTCAACCTTCAAGGCCAATCATCCATACTAGAAAAGGAAAGACCCATGATAACAAGTCTGAGGAAAGGAAAAGAGCAAAACAAAATTACAGCAATAGTTCCAAAAGAAGTTGAATGTTGGACAGGAAAAGTATATTTATTTTTATTTTTAGCAAGTTGTAAGAAAAATCTGGACATCTGCAGCTCACATTAACTTCCTGATGCTATCATTTGAAATATGATTTGGTGCATCTGTGTTGCAAGGCACTATTCTACTAAGTTAGGAGCTGTACTTTAACATCTCATTACTTGGAGATGATTGCTTAACACCTTTCATTATTCAGGCATACTTAATGAAGTCTTAAATTATATGTGATTTTTATCTTTTTTTTTCAGTGGAATAAAACTGGACCAAAACAACTTTATTGCTTTTCCTTTTCTTTTTTTTTTTTTTCAAATGCAGAGTTCTTACCCGCAAATTGACGCAGTTCCCTCAATTTGCCTGGTTTTTTTCAACACATGGACTTCTTGAAACCACAAATACTACATGCAGTACTGGAGTTCATATGATTAAAAGAATGCTGTGAAAAGGGATATACATAAAAGAACGACAAAAGTGACTTGAGGATTGAAATAAATATCTTCTAGCAATACACAAGTGAATCTGTTTATCTAATCAGGAAAGATTGATGGTGACTTGATTACTATGCTGCTTTGGGGGAGGAAAACACTGCTTAACAAAGGCTCTTAACTCAAATGGAGGAAGGCAGAAAAAAGGAATTTTCGAACTATTACCGTCCACCCCCCCCCCAAAAAAAAAACACAACCACCCAAACAAACCCAAACCAAAACAAAAACACCATGGGGAGGCAAATTTACTGCTAGAGCAAATTACCAGAAAGTGTTAGAGCCTCTGTGACATCTTTGAAATGTGCATGGTAGTGGGAGGTGTCCCAGCTCATAGCAGGGAGGTTAGAACTAGATGATCTTAAAGGTTGCAAACCATTCTATGTTTCTATTCCTTTCTCCATTTCAAACACAAACTGCTGAGCTTCATATGGGGTAAGACCTTTCCAGAAGTACAGAAGATTAAATTATATGGTCTGATGATCCCTCTGGTTTGAAGGCTACAAAAAGATAAATAATGCTTCAGTTTCATAACTGGTGCTACTTACCAGCCAAAAAGGTTTCCTGCCAGCCTTAGCTGCTTAAAACATATTGCTCCCCTGGTGTGGTGAGTATATCAGTTCTGTAATGTAGCACATTCTCAACCACTTGCCAAGAATGTAAGGAGTCAACACATGATTCATACTAGCATCTCCTTAACAACAAACACAGGCTTAAACATTGTCTTCCTAAAATGGCTGCCTTAAAACTTAGTTGAATCAAGGCACTGAAGACCAAGTTAAGAAGCTACCTAATTATGCCTTTACCAAATTTATCTTTTGCTGATCAGTAAGTCCAAACTTTTTTGCCATCAGAACCAAACCCCAGGAATGCAGTAGTTTTTACGAGGTCTGCTGAGGATCAATCCCCAGTGTCACAGTTTTTCACTAACATGGCTAATCATTTCCTGGGATGCATCTCATTTGAATAACTCTATTTACCCGCATGTAAATGAGAGAAATCTCTAAATTCATTCCCTCACCTTGAACCTCCTGCTGCAGTAATAGTGATTCTTTTCAGTATTGTCTTGACAGAAACAAATAAAAGCAACAGCCCACGGGCCAGCTACAGTAACAACTGACTCGTACGCATCTATCATGTAAAACTGCACTGTCTCAACCCAACAAGCAAATTTAACTAGGTGAGGAACTGTCCCACAGAAGCACCACCTTCCACAGTATTTCAGGCTTGCCAGCTACCAAAAGGTAGGAAATAAATGGGTTGCTTGCTTTTATTTCTCTAACTTGACATCTTCCCAGCATGGGAATGGAGCATCCAGGCTGGACTCTCACTTGTAGCTAAAACTCCGTCTCATAACATGGCCATTAGCAGCTAGGAAAAAGCACAGTTAGGTCTTGCTCCTTGTCTATATAAAGGGTTTAACCAAAACTGGGTAGGTTATCATCAAGATAGTAACAACAGGATATTATAGGATGAATACTGTACTGAAGTTCAAACATATGAAGGAAGAAATGAAACTTGACAAGTACAAAAAGACTGAGTTATGAAATTAAAAATTAGAAAAATAGCCTAAGAACACTTTTCTTTTTGAATTCTCTTTATCTATTCTTCCAGGTGCCCTCAGCTACTGCATATTCCTAAACTCCTGTGTGCACAGTCTTTTTATTTTTCACAGTCTTTGGGTCAGGAATTTGCTCTGTCATGTATCTAAACCCACCAAATACTACTTTGTGACTACATAAGAATATGAATTTAATATTAAAGCACTTGAGAGAGAAATTATAATTCAGCACACTGTTTTGTGCACAAATAAAACAATTTTATATGTTATATTCTATGATTATAGTTTAAAATATGCAAGAAGAAACATTGCTGGAGAAAAAGAAACATAACAGTTTATCTTTTAGAAGGAATATGGTTACAATTTTAGCTTTCATATTTTAATACAAGATACAGTATTTCCTAATGTTTGCTTATATTAAAATAAGAAACAAGAACTCCACAATCTAAGTTCATTTTCTTAAACTGAAACTCCAAAACAAAACAAAACTAAGCTACAGCTTCCTAGTAAGTTAAGGAACATGTAATGTTTCTTGGATTCTCCTTTCATACAGAGTGCCTTTTTAAACACGATGATGTGTCTCTAAGTGACTTTTGAAGAAATATTTCTCAATAAATAGATAATAAAAATAAATTCATTTTGATGTCTGATTTAAGAGCTTTAGGCTATGGGGATATTGAGTTTATGACCAGAATTTGACAGGTGATAACTTCCCTGTAGCTTGAACATTATAAATTTTTAATGCCCTTGTCAAAAGTATAAAGTTTATTGCTAAAAGGAAATTAGCAATACATTAACAGGTACCAAAGTCAATATGAAAATCATGTGAAAACCAAAAGAAATTAACTACACTATTTCCTCCCTTGACTGTTTAACTCCTGTTACCCAATTCAGTCGACAGAAGGCTGACATGATCACACCATCTTAATGACTCGATTCCTCCAAAACAGGCAAGGGAGCTTTAAATAATTAGACACCTAAGTCTAAGAATGTTGGATAAATGTATTTTTTATTTTCTTGAAAGACAAGGCAGTCTTAGATTCTTCTTCTCATTGCTACAGGATCATCAATCACCTGCTTACGTGAAGAAAACAAACCTCAAAAAGCAGCTTTATTCCCACCACCTCTGGGAAATTTATGAGAGAATTACACAAGGAAGCCAAGACCCTTCACAAGACTTGAAGCCCCAATGCCATTAGTCATTTACCCATGTGTCGCAAGGGGGCTGCGTAATGTTAACACCATAATTAGTCACAATTTATTTGATGCAACAGAAAAAAAGTATTTAAAAGTACTTGAAAAATTATTTGAAGTGCTAAAAAAACCATGCAGAGACAGATGGAGAAAGACACACTGAACTGAAATGTTCACAGAGACCGGCTTTGCCTTTTTTTTTCTCTCTTGTTCAGAAGATGGTTGGGACAAAATTAGCTGCATCCTGACAATATCAACCATGATGTATCAATTAGTTTAAAGAAAAGTAATAATGGAGAAGCCCAGACATATTTTAGAGCTGACAAGGACTTATTTTAAGTTATACTTGTAATTAACTTCAACTTCTAAATAACTCAAAACCAGTTGATGTTTCAATTCATAGTCTAGTGACAGAATATTTAATTCTTCCTCAGATTAATTTAACAAAATGTACTATCAGCAATGGCATATCTATTCTCCTTGATAATCTTGTCATACTAATTCAGATAGACATGGATTTTCTTTTCCTGATTTATTGAAAAGGCTTAACAAATCCCACTGATACATAAAAAAAGTTACACCTGAAACATGTTAATCCCAAAATGTGATCAGATTATTTTTATTAGACAAGTCTGATAACAATGAAATTATTTTCTGAATCAGGTTTTCATTTGTCTGAATTTCTACAGAATTTATTTGCCCTATTTCTAGGTCCAATGACTAGAAAAGTCTAACAAGAGAGCCTCTTGTTACCCATATATACGACATGCTCCATTTTTATGAAACACAGCAGAAGATAGCCTCTTAACCTTCAAAATATGTCACGTAGACAGTAGTAGGAGTAAAACAATGCAGCACTAGATCTGCATTTCCGCCTTATGGAGCTGCTTCTTTGGGAACACCTGTGGCACTTCTAAATGAAACAGAATACATAGAATGCTCATACATGCAGACTCCCTCTTTTTTCTTCACTGTCAAAAGCTCCCATTGGGGCTTTCTTTTATCCTTTCAAAAAAAGATCCACGGGATATACAACTAAATCTAGGTGATGTACAAAATAAGCAATCCACAGTGTGGTTGCCTGAACTGTTCCTTTAGTATTTTATGAGCACCATCTGAAATCACAGCCTTTGTCCTGCAATAGATTTTATGTATTTGAGACATAAACACAAGTTAACCATGTCCCTCAGCCTTGCAGGATTAGCACAGATCTTTAATTCTTTAATCCATATTTAGGCAGAATAAATAATAAGGGCCTTAAGCTGCAGGAAGAAAGATCTAGCATTAAAGGGTAGTGAAACACTAGAGCAAATGGAAAAGGGCATATAAAAAAAAAATCTATGTATGTGGGGTTTTTAAGATCAAATTAGGAAAAATACCTGGCAAAAATGACATTTACAGTCAAACCTACCTTGTAAAGAAAACAAATTAAAAACCTCCAGAGATCACTTAGAACTTCATTTTTCTGGATTCTGTGATATATTGCAAAGTCAAGGAACAAACCAATCCAAACACAATTCTCCCAAAATTCTAGATGCATTTGTTAACGGTTAAAGTGGCTGAAGTCCAAAACCTATTCTTCCTGAACACTGAGACTAGGATCAGCTAAGAGAGATCACCATCCAACAGTCAATACTGTCACCAAGCAACACCAGAACAGTACTTACTGCTATCATAGTTGAGTAAGTTTGTTTTGAAATACTAGAGGAAAATACTAACTCTACAAAATGAGCAAGTCTCGTCACTGTTCAATAATCTATCCATTGTAAACCCAAATATTTATATGACCTTAAAAAGGGACAATATAACACAATCCTGAATTCTAGTCTACTTTTCTGCTGTGCAATATATCAACATATAATATGCACCACATATGGATTTATTCATAGATTTTCAACAGCAGCTGTGTAAATTTCTCACAGAACTTCTGGACTGAAACCTTAATAAGGATATACCTCCTTTGCAGCAGTGTTCAGAGGCTTGTGTTCTAATGCTTTAGAAGTCACTAAAGTTACCCCTGTACAAAAGTGAATGTTACAGGTCTATTTAACTACAAAGCATGATGAGACTTCATTTAGTTTTATTAGCATAATACAGAAGAAGGAGAATATCCCTCTAATATTTGAAAGGAGATCACATCAAAGAATAAACAAAGATTATATGGCATGGAGAGAAAGGGCGCTTCATTATCAGAATAAGCAGCTGGAACTGATTTCTGTGCTGGGAAACAGAAACCCAACAAACTGTCCAAAGAGAACTATGTAATTCAAAAAATTTAAGGACAATATTGAAACAGACTCTGGATTCTGAATATGAATCCTATCTAATGTAAAGAGAAAAGTACAACCCGGAAGCTGTGCTTTAGAACAGATTCCTATCCATAACCCCAACAGTATCAAGACTCACTGTTACGTTGTTTTGATAAAGTCAACTTCTCACTCAACCCAAAAACCATCTTTAGACCATTTCACCCCAAGAAAGAACATTCTTGATGTGCCACCAGTCATGTTGTACTTTGTTTCAGTCTCTTAGGCTACTTTGATAGTTCTGCTTGTACTCAGGTTCAGAATGGAGATCAGAATAGAGTGCAGACCCAATTTCCAAGCCAGTAATTCACCCTTGTGGGTACTGCTTTCAAATGCAAGGAGCATTTGCCTTTCTGTATCTGCAGGTTGCATCTCTGATTTTCCTTAGAGTTAGGCAGTGTCCAGGTTGAAGTAGATATAGTCGTTCAATGAACACTACATATCAAGTGTTTTACTTCAGCAAGCTCGCCTGGATATTTTGTTGGCTGTAGACTGACTGCCCTAGCAACAAATGACAATGATTTTGGACAAACATACATCCACAGCAGCATCACAATTGAAAAAACAAAATTAACTTGTCTTATCTAAGCTTAGGACTTCCTTCTAAGACCGACAGAATTCATTTAATTCTGGCAACATCATTCAGAAAGCCATGTTTCTAACTGATGCCAACTTAGAGCCCACTTCTTTACAGATCCTGCACTGCTTCTCTTGTATCTTTTGACAACAGTAAACACTGGTTTTGAAGTTACCTGGTCACAGTTTCTCATCAGAAAACTTGTCAATGCTAAAGGTCTGGAACCTCCCCTCATCAACTCCAATCAGGCAAATGCCTGTTCTAATTGGAGAGGTAAATTTGGAAGGTTGTTGTTAAGACTTTGCCCAATTCCTCAGAACATCAGATGTAAGACTAATTAGAACAACTATATCTAACATTTACTCTTAAAAGTAATACGGCTGTAAGCAGGCATAATATGGCTATACATGGGGCACTTCAGCGGGAGGAGCTGAAGACTTTGTCCTCAGTTAAACTTTATGTAGCTTCAGTAAGCTGAGTGACGCTGTATGGGACTTTGTCCTCAGTCAAACTTTATGTAGCTTCAGTAAGCTGAGTGACACTGTATGGCTATAACCAAGTGAGGAATCTGGTCAATGGAAACCAACCCATAGGGATGTACATCCTCATTTTGCAAAAGAGTGACACCCACTGGCAGCAACAGTTTAAATAAGTAATTGTTGCAATCTGGGTCTACTTGATAAGAGTTGTTAAAAAGTTTCACTTGAGAAAAATTCATCATAGTAACAACCATACACACTTACCTGTTGAGTCAGCACTACTCTCTGAGGTTTCAGAAGCTGAAATTCTAGCAGCATCTGGAGTATCTGCAATGTAACCCTCTGGAGGAAGATTCACTGTGTACATTCTCTTTGGAGGCACAACTGTATTGTCACTACCTACAAAACAGAAAACACAAAGCGTCTGGCTACTGATTTCAGTATAGATTTTCTCAAATGTTTTCCCAACTACAGCAATGATAATATGTGGTCTCAAAAATCCTTACAGATAAAAAGAAAGTGAGAGAAAGTCAGGTTTAGAACACTGAAATTATCCTATGACAAACAAAACTGCACCAAAATCTGTAACAGCTACAGTTAAATACTACACAGATTAGCTCTTCCCATCAGAAACATTTTTTTCTCCTTGTGTCAGACAAGTTTTCTACTCCAATTTCAGAAGAAACTTCCATTTACAGTGATATTTTAAGAGACATTCTACACATTTTTCCCCATCCAGCATGAGCAAACACTGCTTCTTTACAAATTGCTTTATAAAAGATGGATGGGGAGATTCAAGCTGATTATAAAGCCATAGAAGAAATAGGAAAAGAATCACAGAACTGTGGGTTGTCCATTTGCAGACCTTTTAAACATAGCCTATGCTTGTTTCCCCTTGGCTGCCCAAGCATCTCTTCATCTTTTCTCTGTTTCTTTCTGTGTCTGTATGTGTGTGAGGGAAGTGGAAGTGTGTCAAGCACCAGTTTTCTAATTACTCCACTGTATAGAAAATCATCTGTGATGATGGCAGTAGACCATTTTTGTGGGACTTCTTCCCCCTCTAAAAGGTATTTAAAAATGCATTCAACTTTTTATTTGCTCACCAGACAAGAACTAACTCTGTTGGAATAACAGACGCACCTCTGCTCCAGTTACACAAAACCAGTCCAAATAGCATATTGTATTTTTTTTTTCTCAGCAGTATATCTCAACCACAGGAAAACAAAAAGCTTTCCAGAAGGCCAGGATGTAAGGGTGCCTCCAGATGCTGCATAGCAATTTCAGACAGTTCAGTGTGGTGGCTTTTTTTGTTGTTGGTTGGTTTTGCTCCATAAGCCAACACAGACACAGAACTAGCCTTCCCTTCATAGGGGGCATCACAGTATCACAGTATGCTAGAGATTGGAAGGGACCTCAAAAGATCATCTAGTCCAATCCCCCTGCCGGAGCAGGAACACCTAGATAATGTTACACAGGAATGTGTCCAGGCGGGTTTTGAATGTCTCCAGGGAAGGAGACTCCACAACCTCCCTGGGCAGCCTGTTCCAGTGTTCTGTCACCCTCACTGAGGAGAAGTTTCTTCTCAAGTTTAAGCGGAACCTCTTGTGTTCCAGTTTGTACCCATTACCCCTTGTCCTATCCTGAGTAGAGCCCGGCTCCATCCTTGTGACACTCCCCCTTTATATATTTATATACACTAATAAGGTCACCCCTCAGTCTCCTCCAAACTATATCCTCCAGCTCCCTCAGTCTTTCCTCATAAGGGAGATGCTCCACTCCCTTAATCATCTTTGTTGCCCTGCGCTGGACTCTCTCCAGCAGGTCCCTGTCCTTCTTGAACTGAGGGGCCCAGAACTGGACACAATATTCCAGATGCGGTCTCACCAGGGCAGAGTAGAGGGGAAGGAGGACCTCTCTCGACCTACTAACCACCCCCCTTCTAATACACCCCAGGATGCCATTGGCCTTCTTAGCCACAAGGGCACAGTGCTGGCTCATGGTCATCCTGTCGTCCACTAGGACCCCCAGGTCCCTCTCCCCTACACTGCTCTCTAACAGGTCGTTCCCCAACCTATACCAGAACCTGGGGTTGTTCCTGCCCAGATGCAGGACTCTACACTTTCCCTTGTTATATTTCATCAAGTTATTCCCTGCCCAACTCTCCAGCCTGTCCAGGTCTCGCTGGATGGCAGCACAGCCTTCTGGCGTGTTAGCCACTCCTCCCAGTTTAGTGTCATCAGCAAACTTGCTGATAGTACACTCAATTCCCTCATCTAAATCATTGATGAATATATTAAATAATACCGGTCCCAGTACTGACCCTTGAGGCACTCCACTAGTTACAGGCCTCCAACTAGACTCCACCCCATAGACTACAACTCTCTGGCTTCTCTCCTTCAGCCAGTTCACAGTCCACCTCACTACCTGATCATCCAGACCACACTTCCTCAATTTAGCTGTGAGGATGCTGTGGGAGACTGTGTCAAATGCTTTGCTGAAGTCAAGGTAGACCACATCCAGCGCTCTGCCATCATCCACCCACCGTGTTATTTCCTCATAAAAGGCTATGAGATTGGTCAAGCATGATTTCCCCCTGGTGAAGCCATGTTGACTGCCCCTCATAACCCTCTTATCCTTGATATGCCTTAAGATGGTACCAAGGATAAGGTGCTCCATCATTTTCCCAGGGATGGAGGTGAGGCTGACTGGTCTATAGTTACCCGAGTCCTCCTTCTTGCCCTTTGTGAAGACTGGAGTGACATTTGCTTTCCTCCAGTCCTCAGGCACCTCTCCCGTTTCCCAAGGCTTGGTAAAGATGATGGAGAGTGGTCTAGCAATGACTTCCGCCAGTTCCCTCAGCACCCGCGGGTGCATCCCGTCTGGACCCATGGATTTATGGATGTCCAGATTGCTCAACTGGTCTCTAACCCATTCCTCATCGACTAAGGCAAACCGCTCTGTTGACCTGACTTCATCTAAGGTCTCAGGGGTACAGGGCTCTTCAGGACTGCCCACAGCAGAGTAGACAGAGACAAAGAAGGCATTCAGTAACTCTGCCATCTCTGTATCTTCTGTCACCAGGGCACCCATCCCGTTCATCAGTGGGCCTACATTGCCTCTGGTGTTAGTTTTATCTGCCATGTATTTGAAAAAGCTCTTTTTGCTGTCCTTGACCCTTCTTACCAGGTTTAATTCTAAGGAGGCCTTAGTCATCCTAGCTGCCTTCCGACATCCTCTAGCAGCAGCCTCATATTCCTCCCAAGTGGCCACCCCTCCTTCCATGACCTGTAAACTCTCCTCTTCCACTTGAGCATACCCAGCAATTCCCTATTTAGCCACGCAGGTCTCCTGGCCCTCTTCCTTGACTTCCTATGCGTCGGGATGCTCCGATCTTGAGCACAGAAAAACCAGTCCTTGAATGTCAACCAACTATCTTGGGCCCCTTTACCTTCGAGCAGCCTTGCCCATGGGATTTCCCCTAGCAATTGCTTGAAAAGGCCAAAGTTTGCCCTGCTAAAGTCCAGGGTTGCAATTCTACTTGCTATTCTACTAGTCCTACCACACAAGATCCTGAACTCCACCATCTCATGGTCGCTGCAACCAAGGCAGCCCTCAACCCTTACTGCTTTGACCAGACCCTCCTTGTTAGTGAGGATGAGATCCAGCAGCGCTCCTCTCCTGGTCGGCTCATCCACCATTTGCAGGAGGAAGTTATCACCCATACACTGGAGGAACCTCCTGGACTGTGGCTGGGTTGCTGAGCGGTCCTTCCAGCAAACATCAGGGAAGTTAAAATCCCCCACGACGACCACGGCCTGTGACTGTGAGGCCGCTCTCAGCTGCCTGTAGAAGGCCTCGTCAACTTCCTCACCCTGATCTGGTGGTCTGTAACAGACACCCACAACAGTATCGCCCCTGCCAGCCTGCCCCTTAATTCTCACCCACAGACTCTCAACTCGCTCATCATCTGTCCCTGGACAGAACTCGGTGCATTGTAGTCGCTCCCGTACATAAAGAGCAGCCCCACCACCCTTCCTGGCTGGACTGTCCTTCCTGAAAAGGACATAGCCCTCCATGACTATATTCCAGTCATGTGAGCTGTCCCACCACGTCTCTGTAATTGCCACCAGATCATAGTCTCCTGACTTAACAAAGGTTTCCAACTCCTCCTGCTTATTTCCCATGCTGCGCGCATTGGTGTACAGACATTCCAGGGAGCGAGCTGAGCACACCGATTTCACCCTAGGATTATAGGAGGCCTCCCAGTCCTCATCAATTCTGGAGTGCTGTCCCACTGGGGCAAGCCCAGCTACAACCCCATCCCCCTTCAAATCTAGTTTAAAGCTCTCCAAATGAGCCCTGCTAATTCGTGCCCCAGCATCCTTTTGCCTCTGTGAGACAAACCTTTTCCACTTGTCATTGTCCAGACTGGTGCCCTATAAAACCAGCCATTATCAAAAAATCCAAAGCCCTGCCTGTAGCACCAGTCTCGAAGCCAATCGTTTATGAAGTGAATCTTCCCATTCCTTCCCACATCATCAGTGGAAGATGGAAGGAGGGAGGAGAAGACCACTTGAGCCCCAGACTCTTTCACCATCCGCCCCAAGGCCCTGTAGTCTTTCTTCATCCCCCTCAGACTGCGGGAAGCAGCTTCCCCCTCACCTGTCTGGAAAACCAGCAGCGGGTAGTAGTCTGTTGGGTGCACCAGGTTGGGGAGCACCCTAGTGATATCCCTGATCCGGGCTCCAGGCAGACTACACACTTCCCTATGATGAGGGTCAACTCTGCATATCAGGCCCTCTGTTCCTCTCAGAAGGGAATCCCCTACTACAATGACCCTTCTTTCTTTCTTATCAGAGGCATCTCCTTATCAGACATCTGCTCCTTTAAAACACATAGCCAGAACTGGTTAAGATAGTATCTTTGGCAGGTGGACACAAATTAACTTCCTTACACCACAAGCTTGCTTGAATATCCCAGATGATCTGAATGTATTACGAAGCTACTATGATCAAACTAGTAACTAAACCTTTAAAATGAAGTCCAGCCCAACCCAGGACAGTCTGATAGAAATTTCTTGTTAGGCATCTGTTTCTGAGGTGTAATTGAACTATTACACATTGCATGCAAATACATAATTTAACTATACACTGTCATTTCTCAGTGAGCACACTTCAAAGAGTTCAATATGACTGATCATTTTAGATATCTATGATGAACTACATTTCAGAACATTCAAGGTACTTTTGAAAAGCTACATCACAGCTGTTTTCATCATCAGGATGTAATTATTTTGTTTTGAGAATACATTAGGAAGTTACTGCTTTTCCTTGAACAAGCCAGAAAATTTCAAACTGATATTGATGATGCTTATTTTAAAGGATAAGAAAGGAAAAGAAATAAATAATACAGAAAGATGAAGAGCAATTACATGATTTGGAAAAAGATCCACTAAAAATTAATGTGGCATAATTCTTCAACAGATCCCTTTCTATGAAGATGATGCCAAGTCACTGAACTGGCAGTACTTGCATTGATTTCCGCCCCCCCATCCTGGTTCATTAATGATGAAGTGCTAATTGGCAACAGTTTTAAATTACAGGGATGTAAAAATACTTCTTGAGTTACTTCTTTCTAAACAATTTTAATTTTTCTGGTTTTTTTCCCCAATTTGAATTTAAATTTTGTAAAGCAAAGATTGCCATGAGAACTTTAAACTCAATTTGCAGCAGTCCTGCCTAACTCAAATCCCTTAATTTTAAAAGGAGTAGATATATTGGGATAACAGCTTCCCAGGACAAAACAGTTATACACGACAGAATTTGGGGAAATATCTGTAAAACCTAATCTTACAAAGAACAGTAACAACTTTTACTATGTAAATGAATGATGAATCAAAGCAATTTCAAGTTTAAACAGGAGTCTCCAAAAGCCATATTTATTCACTCCATCTGCATCTTCAAGTAGTCTGCAAACCATAAATCAAGCACTAGTCTTTGCTAATCCTGTGCAAGTATGTAAAACCAAACTGCTATCATATCATAAAAAAAATATACACACAACTGTATAATCTCAGTGTATCAAATCTCCCAATCTCGAACTATTAAATATAGACTTTTCTTGGCCTGGAGCCACAGTCTCCTTAGGCTGAGATTGCTTGGGTATAAAATCATAAACATTGCTGCAAAGCAAATGCTTAAGCTTATAAAAATGTGACATAAAAAGTTTTTCTTTGATTAATGAAAGTAATCAGATACTGGAGATATTCAAGAATACTCTCATTTCCAATAGTTAAAAAGTCATGAATCCCATTTTTGAAGTTTTATTTTATGGAAGAAAAAAAAGCATCTAAAGGTTATTTACAAAACTATAAAGACAACAAGCATTACTCTTAAAGGCAAACTAAGAATACAGAATAAATATTTTGAATTGTCTCCTATACATGTTCTTCTCCATGATATTCCCCACACTAAGAGATCCTTTGCATGTAAATCAACCTTGTGCACAGAGTAAAGAAATGCATCTAAACTATACTGTTACCAAGGTTGCACCTGTCAGTATATCAGTAAATTGCCTACCTATGTTATCCCATGCTATCCTACTGCAATCAAGTATTGGGACTTTTAAGAAGGAGCTGAGGGTAAAGCTTCCAGCCACGTAAGACTGTCAACCACCCAATCTGTCATTATCTCAGGTAGATGCAGGATATTTTATTTTAAGGCTAGTTTTCAGCATCCTTAAACTTTCCCCTACCTGCAGCTCAATGCTGGTTGTTGTGGTTTAAGCTCAGCTGGTAAACCGGAACCACGCAGCCTCTCTCTCACTCCCCCCACTTCCTCCCCCAGCTCCCAGAGGGATGGGGAAGAGAACTAAAGAATGTAACTCCCACAGGCTGAGATAAGAACAGTCCAGTAACTAAGGTATAACAGAAATCACTGCTGCTATCACCAATAATAATAATGATAAGGGAAATAACAAGGGAAGAGAATACAACCACTCACCACCCGCCGACTGATACCCAGCCCAACCCCAGCAGTGATCTAACCATTCTAGGTAACTGCCCCCATTTTATATACCAGGCATGACGTGCTGTGGTATGGAATACCTCTTTGACTAGTTTGGGTCAGGTGTCCTGTCTCTACTTCCTCCCGGCTTCCCCTCCTCCCTGTCAGAGACTCAGAAAGTCCTTGGGTCAGAGTAAACATTACTGAGCAGCAACTAAAAATATTGGTGTTATCAGCGCTGTTCCCAGGCTGAAAGTCAAAATCACAGCACTGCACCAGCTACTAAGAAGGAGAAAAATGACAGCTACTGCTGAACCCAGGACAGTGGCAGATTACACTAGCATGGTTTTCAGATCTCCAGAACACAAAGCAGGCTTAGGCACACCTCAAATGCAGAGCTGGCCAGACTTGTTCGTATAATCTTGGTCCTTTGCTTTCTGGTAAGCCTGATTACACCCTGGGCAGAGACTGAATTGCTTCCAAGTTTCTAAGGTGGGGTGACCCTGGCTAGCAGCCAAACTCCCCTTACACAGGATGAGGGTAAGGTACAGAAAGCATGGGAAGAACAGGAATGAGAGAGCTCATATGTCAAAGACAGAGGAGATCTCTTACCAACTACTGCTGTACGCAAAACAGAAAAATTGATTTAATTTAGTGCCAATTACTCAAAATATTTATTTACTGACTCAGCCATTGGGAAACAGAAGCAAAAATTAAAAACACAAACATTAAAACACTTCAGAAAAACACCTTTCCTCTCCACCTCATGTTTACTCCCAACTTCTCTCCTCCCAGCTATCACCTCAGGTTACACTCAGTCCCTGCAGTGAGGCAGGGCAAGGTGGCCTTGGAAGCTGTTTACAGTATGCATGTAACAGCTTCTCTTTGCTGATTCTTCCTTTCTACTCTTCCCCCGTGCCAGTGGCGGTTCGCCAGTGGGGGTTCTCCGTGGGCTGCAGTCCTTCAGGAACATTTGATCAATCACAGAGCACCTCCTTTGCCTCTGTTCCTGCTGCTACTTGTCAGTCCTTCTTGTTCCATCCTCTCTTGGAGTGTTCTCTCCTTTCTCACACACGTTTTTCCAGAGGCACCATCACCTCTGCTGCAGGGTTGGGCTCAGATGTGCCCTGCAGTGGAAGGGTTGGATGCAGCTGGAACTGGCTGTGTCTGGAGAGGGGCAGCCCTAGTGTACGCACTCATTAGAGTTTCACAATGGTATACTTAGATCTCTTCTTTCCCATGAAGCACTTCTCTGCAACTCAAATCCTTGGTAACCCACTGCTGTGTTCCCACAGGGCAGGACTCCTGGAGCAAATATATTACTCAAGTCCAGAACTCCGCTAGAACATCTTGCCACCTCCCCCAAACGACTGTCAAGTCAGCCTAGCCTGACCACAACTGCGATGTTTCCCACAATATTATCCCCTGGGAACACCCAGCTATCACCTCTCCACATGGAAGAGTTCACTCCACAAAAGAGGTCTTTACAGAAAAGTGAAAGATGAGTTCGATGTAACACCTTCTACAAAAGTCATTATTCTTAGTAGGCACTTACTGTGTGGTGTTACATAAGATGTAGCATGGACAACAGTAAGGCTCTAAAAAGGTATGTTATCTCCTTTAAGAGGTTTGTATTAAAGTATATTTGTACTTACTACATAAGCTAGAACATGACCATCTTCTAGCTATTCCTCATTTTAATTACATTTTATTACTGAGACTACAACCTGAAAACCATGACAATCCCCAGTGCACACATACAACCCTTCTTTATTCTTTACACAATATGGATCCAGTATTACTTTCTCCCTCATTGATTTGCAAGACAAGTGTCTTTAAAGACAATGCACATGCAAATCACAGGCAAGAGAGTTTTGTCTCCTCCAAAAGACCTTCATAAATTTAAGTGTAGCAAAGGTGGTATCAATGACTAATAGCAGAACATACACACACTGAGGGTCCTCCTGACCTGTGGTACTGAAAAATAGGTACTTTTCCAGTTGATCAATGTGAAGGCATTAATAGTCCTTCATCACCATGAATGCTGTAAGAAATCTGTTAATCCCAAACACACTCCGTTGCCCAGTGTATATACATTTTTGGTCTGATGATATCCAAATTCTTGAACATCAAGCTATAGTTAGTCTGTCACAGTAGGTACATCAGAGTAATTTAAAGAACACGAGCTGTTATATGGTGTGCAATCATCCTCTGCTCACAGGTTGACTTTTACAGGATTGTTTTCCAGTCTCAAATCAACACACAATACAGTGCTTTCCACAAAGTCAGAACCTTTTAGCTCAAGTAATCTTCTGTGAAATCACAAAGTACAATCCTTTTCCTTGGTGTACTGCATAATTCCTGTTGCTTGACCTTAGCCTTTGGCAGGATTCTCTCCCTCAATACTAGGTATGTCACATTGGGTAGAGAGAAAAAATTATGGTAATAATAAACAACCTAGCAAAGAATGGACAGTCACTGATGGTCATTTGTTTTACTCAACATGATAACCATCACATAGTAATGGAAATGTTGTGCTGCTTTGCTGGGTGATTGGGATAGCTGATGAATTATTTCTGTACAAATTCACTATTGCAGGTAGGAACTTCCCTCTCACAAAATTATGGAAATCCCTTTATGGAGAGCTAATAAATATAGTTTACTTTTACAGTCTAATTCCTTTAGCTTGTTTTAATACCTCTAGTGCACAATATTAGTAATTTAACTAATAGAAAAATTTCTCTCATCTGCAAATATCCATCCCCTCATTACCTGAACTTTACTGGAATAAGGAAAGTCACTCAAACCACTTTTTGGCTTAAGAAAATATACTCCTTCCAAGGATTCTTCATCTCTTTCTAAATAATGTCCATAAGACATTCAGTAATCTCATGTTACATTAGTTGCTACTGTTACATATTTTATTGGCACCAGTACCTGTAACAGAATACTGAAAAGGTATTTTCATCTGCAGAGTTTCTTCAGCTTTAGAATTTTGAAGATATCTGCTATTCTACTTTAAACAGTAAATTTACCTGTACACCAGGTAAAACTTCAAAGCACACAGTTCCATCCTAAAGGGCACAATTACATAGATTCAAACAACAAATTAATGCAAAAAAAAAAAAAAATAATCAGGTAATTAAATAGATCCATGTTTTTCTCTGGCTCTGAAAGTCCACAAGCAGCGAACTGTTGGAGAACACCATGGGGAAGTAGTACATTATGCTCACTTACTTTATTGCTATACTCTCTTTGACACACTGTGGTCACTACATACTAGTGGAGGCAACAGTACTCATGTGTTTTTTTTGTTTTTTTTTTTTGACTGACCTTAATTTCTGCTACTTTATTCAGTTATTTTTAAACAGGAAAAATCTGCTATCCTTTGATGTTCAAGAAATAGCATGTTTCCACTGCATTCGCAGACTTATGATAATGTTTTAATAATAATAATAATAATTAATAATAATAATAGCCTAGCCATATTACAGCAGACTGTTCCAAATTCTTAGGATATACATGTGCCGTTTATGTCTGGTAGCATGTTGTCACTCAAGTCAGCTCACTCCAGCCTCCCTTCTGACACTTCATATTACTAGAACTGTTTCACTTCATTAAAAAGAGAAAGTCTAGATAAAAAGAGAAACCTCCAGATAAGAGGTTGCTCCCTCTTCTCAAATAATGGAAAGGACTATGAAGTAAATGCAGTCAGGAGTTATGGGAGTCTTTCCTAGGCATTCCTTTTTATGACTTGGTGACTCAGTACACTTGATTAGATAAATAAAGCTAGGTCTGCAAGACTTACTTTTGACTGAAAATTTCTTTTTCTACCCATAGCCTTTGGCTCCTTGGCCTGTGATGACTTCCACCAGTTATCACATGGATGAGCAAAATGATTTCTGTTTCATCCCACCACTGTATGATCATCTGTAGCTAGTCCTCATGACCACCAGGCTTCTCAGGAGCTCAGATGAGTACAAAGTTTCAGTAGGCACATCCCTAGGGAGCTAATGTTTGCCTACGGCTTCGGGTCTGGAACCACCTCCTACAGCAGCAACCCCCAGCTCTCTCCCCTGTGGAGCACGCAAACTGAAGAGAATGCAAGAGGAAAGGAGTAGCTGACTGCCTGCCTTACAGTTCATCCCTTCCAATGTACTAAGATAATTATATTTTCAGTGAAACTAGATACAGTCATTCAGTGCTGCCCATGGGTTTGGTGGGATGGATTCCCAACCCTTTTCAACTAAGCACATTGCAATATTTCTTGAAAGAAGGGTTTACTTAATATTTGACAAGCTACATTTCAGCCTTCCTGTTCAAACATAAGTATGATTAGAAAGGAGGGAGAACGGAAAGAGGAGTAATGACAGCATACAAACGACTGATGATCCATACACTCATCTTGTATTAAATGTCTCAAACACTTCTACAAATATTGCCAACTTAAGTTACCTTTTTGTTAAGCCCTCTGTACTTTCGAAAAGCTGCCTACATTGGATTTTATTTATTATGTTTTTAAATACTTTTTTGCAATTCAAATTAACTTTCCATTTTATTAAAATCTACTGTACTCAAGTTCAAACACCTGTGACAGGTTATCTTGACAATTCTTTATTTCTCAAAGCTGTCTCATTTACCTCCTCTACAGGCTCAGGTAAGTCTTTCCCATACAATAGCATTTTACCACACTGTCTTAAACTTTCTTTCACTCTAAAGGTTAGTAGTTTATTTCCATAAACACATTTGTGCTTCTTACACTTTTGATGGCTATGTATTTATTTCAGTGTAGATTGCATCTTCAGTATAAAACTAACATTCTCTTCCACTCAATACCAGGCCTTATCAGTGCCTCATGTGTATGAACAGCAGGAATTCGATTTTTTTCTTAAGACCTGAGACAGGTGTAAGATGACCTAAAAACTAATAAAAAGTTGGGTTTTTTTTCCTATTTTAAACTATGCCATACATCATTAAATATACCTATATAAACGAAAACAACAAAAGCCAAACCACAAAGAAAAAAAACCCAAACAAACAGGTAACTGTTTTCTTTTGCTTTTCATACCTTACAAGCATTTTTTTTTGCTTGTTTATTTAAAACACAGTTTTAAACCATTCTGGTTTCTGTTAATATTTCCATTGGAATAACTGCAAGTTATCAATTAAATTAACGTGGTCAAACTTGTGGAGGGGGCTTGATGCTCAGAGGACTACAGCATAAGAAGAAGTAAACAACTTGAAAAAAATCCTCAGTACTTCCTCATCATTGTCTTCTTCAGCTTGATGAAAAACAAAGACATCAGAAGGAAATTGAGGTCAATAAAGATATACCCATTTTACAAAGCCTAAAGCTGAGATGGGAAATCCTTTAAAAAAACACAAACAAAAAAAAAAAAAACAAACAAAAAAAGAAAAACCCCCAAACAATTAAAAAAAAAACAAAAAAACCAAAACCAAACCCCAAAAAACACCACCACGCAAAAAAGTCAAACAAGAGAACTCAAATTTACTTCCCTTGGCACCTCCCACATGTACACTAACTTCAAGGGATTTTTTTGACACCTAGAAAGGCTGTATTATGATCTATTTTATTGGAGACAGGAGTTAGCATCATAATAACCCAGCCTCAGTTTCATTACATCAGAAGTGGCAGACATTATCAGACAGAAAAAAAGACAGATTAAAAAGTAAAAATCCTTCTTCTTCTTGTTCTCACTCATCATCTGAGGAGGAATTTTTACCTATGAACCATTAAAACATCTACATTCCCTTAGAAAAGTAATGAAAAAACAAAGCAAAATACAAAGCGAGACTGAAGCAGGGAAAAAGCCCTGATCAAGAAAACCAAGAAACAGAACACTTGCAGAGCAGAATCTGACAATAGGCAGGTGGCAGTTTAAAGATTACAAGACAATCAATTCAAAAAGTGGTAACAAGCTATTTTATGTGAAAGTTGAATATACGAGGTAATGATGAAATCAACATTCATCTAAGTATTACTGAAAAGCTCCAGTGTCTCATATGTCCTTGTGTATGATTATAGGCAACACTGATTAAGTGTCTAAGAATTCTAGCTGCATAAACAAGAGAATAAAGCTATCTTAAGTTAGTACTCAGCTCAATTATTTCTTCTAGTGCTGCAGATCTTATTTGTTCAACACACTTTTCAAAAGCCAAATACATCCCTGTCAATCTATTTCTATATATATTTTGAATAAAAGCAACAACAGTGAATCTAAAAGACCATGTGTAAATTGCAATTAGTTAATTACCCTCACTGATTAAGTGATTATGTCGTTACTGGGACTTACCTGGAACTAGACCAGAAAACAAACAGATGTGCTCATCAGAATAGAAATAAACAAAGTTTAAGGTTTTGAACTCACACACACACTTTTTTAATTCTATAATTGGAATTCATCAGCAAGAGCCCATTCCTGTTTGCATACAAAAATAATGCAAACTCCCAGAGCACAAAAAAATATGAAAAATCATTTTCCCAGAACATAGTTCAGTACTAAGTCCAGATAAGCATTTCCACTTTTCAGATAGTGGTTACAGGGTACAGCTGGTAGGAAAGACAAGTAGGAAATTAGTATGTTAAGAGCAGAAAACATGAAATTTGACTCAGAACAACTATGATTTTGACAATGGCAGCATAAGTAATAAACTCCCTAGTGTAAATGGGAACATGAGAGGCATCTCACACAGCCTGTTTTGTCATCAATACATCAAAATAATTTCAAACAGGGAGACAAGGTGGAGAATGAGAACATTATTACACACAATTACTATGCTACAGTTTGAGCCACCTCAGGACTGTCTATCAGCCCTTCTCTAGTTGAAACACGACCATTTTATTAAGTCCATACACAAGCCACCTTTGTTTCCTTTCTCCAGATAATTAGTTTTCCTGCAGCTGGCTACATTTAGGTTTAGAGCTTGTTTACACTTGCAGCTAAAGCTGGCATTTTCTACTCCAATTAGGCAACTGCTACATACTAGATGAACTGCTTGTTAAACTGCCTTCAGTTATCACAGAGGCCAGCAGATTGCTCCATGACAGCTAAACTGTTTGAAATGAAGATGTAGAAGAGCAGAATGAGCGAATGTATATACATGAGAACACTGGAAAAGGTAAGAATCTGCCAACTAGCAGGAAACAGGTAAAAAAAAAAAAATATATATATATATATATAAAGTAATAACAAAAAAGCATTGCTAGGGGAGCTGGAGACTGAACTACAAGGCTGCTTCTGTCACAACAGAAGTTACAGATATTATACATGCAGCCCATTCAGTCTGAGCAGAGACAGGGTTTTTTCTCTGTTTGTAGTTTGTGCGTCTGCCCCCCAAACCTCAGATCTCTACATTCCCTGCAAGGACACAGCTACCAGCTTGTAAATCTGCTTGGGCACTATTTCTACCACAGCCACCAGAGGTTGGTGTCTTCAGTCAAATACTCGCTTCTGGATCTATCTGTCCCATTTTCACAGTAGAATGCCACAGCATGTAATGAGAGAATTTTTTAAACCCTTGAGATAATAATATTGGAGCGTGTGACAACACTTTGTTGCATAATAATTATAAACTCCACTGCTCTTTAGCTTATTCACAATAGACAGCTTTTCAGAGTAATTAACTAAAAAGAAGCAGAATTGCTTAACAATTCTGAAGCTGTTTATTGCATTAGGTACTGCTAGAGTTTAATTTCTCAAATACATGCACTTCATCAATTTGATCAACTAAAAGCCAGGGCTGTCCAGGCAAATTTTTTAGACAAGTTCTGTCTTCTAGGCACCTCTGTTACAAGTGTAAGTTTTCTATATGGCTGCAGAAAGACAGGATTAAGATGAGTAAGGATGCAGTCCAGGTGTCCCAGTGATGATGTCTTAAACACAATGTACAGTCAGCATTAATAACTTTAATAGAAAAATTAAGAGGGACAACAAAAAAACACCTATGAAAATTACACAGCTGCACTTTTTTTTTTTGACAGGAATTCCGTAAACAGGATAACAATGCTGGGATATTTCACAGTTGATAGATATTTATTTAATGAACATGGAAAAAATTGCATTTTATCTATTTATATGACATAATATGTTTTCCTTTATAAAAACAACCAAACCCACTAAAACTTAGGAATAGTAACGGTTAAGTATTTTTCTGCATTACCTTTTACTTAAATAAATGAAGGAAACAAAAAAAGATCAAATAGGTTGTCTCCAAATGATCCAAGACACTAGGCTTTCTGCATTCCAGTTTCCTTTTTCAGAATTAGGGAAAAGACAAAACCCAAAAGTGGAACAGCATGCTTTACACTATATATTTACATATATATATATATACACACACACACACATGCTTTATTCTATATAATTTATAGAAAATTTGAATACTATACATTTCAATTGCATACAATTATCCTTCTTCAACAACTCTTACATTTTAGTTTTTATAGGGAAGATGCTAAATATCAGTAAATCCCAAGTCCTTTAAAAAGCAGTTATAATTCTGGCCAAGAAAAAGGCCTGAGACTAAGGAGGCCATTAAAAGAGCCAACTTTACATTTTGCAAGTATCTGGTCAGAAGCACATGTTTATTTGAATATATAAAGGTATTAAAAATGATTGCTGAGATTTTAAAGTATCAACAGAAATCACGTAACTGCAGACCTCAAGAGAAATACCCTCCATGAAATTAATCCTTGTTGCAAGTAGATCCTGACCTATCAAGGGCCAGAAACAAACAAAACCAATCCTCAGAACAAAACTTAGCCAAAACCCATGCCCAAATGAGTAATTCACCCTTAGAAATGCTTTCTCAGTCTTTTGCCAGACACTATTTTTTTTGTGCGAGTTTTTAAGCATTTATAATACTGGACTTGGAAGCATCTTTGCTAGCTTAGGGAAGAATAAATTAAGTCCTCTTATTTGTAGGACATTTCAGTTTTCTATTTCCTCTTTTAATACTTTGCCTGCCAAGAAGGCTCAGGTTTATTACATGTATGTTTATCTTCAAATAGTTTAAGGTAATAAAGCTGGTTATCTAGTCCCTCTTAAATTTTATGTTGAAGCACGAAAAATTGTTTTCTTCCATCTTCTAAAATTAAGAACTATAGCCTTTGCAATGGAAGAGTGAAGTTCCTCAAGGGGAAAAATAGTTAGCAAGGCTCATCTAATTGCCTTGGGGTCAGAAGGAGCTCCTATTTTAGTCACATTCATTTTTTTCCACTGATGGTAGAATAGCATAAAAACAAAATGCTATTTAGGACAATCCAAAGGGAAAGTACATCTTAATATACCCTGGAATGGCAAATTTGGCCACAGGCAGGTGGTTGTTTTTTTTTTTTTGGGTTTAAGTAATTTAAAATCAAAAATTATTCTATTTTCAAGAGATAATACATAAGTTATTTGGGGTTCAGAAATGTGGCACCTCCCCCTAATTTCTCAATCCCTAACAGAACTACCATCTTGCTAAAAAAAAACAAAAAAACAACAAAACCAAACAGCACTCAGAAGATCACTCTGTAGTCACAAAGAACAGTGTCCTTCAGATTTCTCCTTCAATCTCCAGTTATTCTGGGTCTTATTATAAGCTTTAGTTCCAGAACTATATGAGGAGCTTTATGGAACAACCCTTTCTGATATTAAATTATTGATCTTCCAAAATTAAATGAGAACCAGTCATTAGCATGGGTCCTGATCTTCTAAATACTTAAGCATCTCAACTTCAACTTGAGCTCAAAAAAGGAACATAAATGCAAATATTCACAGGATATCAGAGTATGGTCTTTAAATTTTATGGGCTTAAGTCCCTATTATGCTTCAACAGCAATGCTGCAAACTGCATTTCAATAAATATCAGACTCTGGGGGGTGTTAGCTCATGCAAATCAGTAATGGTATTTTCACAGTTTGAAAATAACTGTTAAAGGCAAGTAGAACAATGTGATGAGTTATACTAAAAATTGTTACTTAATCCTAGAAAATACTTGGGACTTAAGTCAACTTCTTTTCAAAGAAATCCTAGTTTCTTATTGACACTAAATTAAATTATTCAGTACATTTTGTAGGACTTAAGTAATCACTTACAAACTAGAAAGCAACCTGTATCCACACACAAAAATTACCTAATTTTCCATTGTCCATCTTAGACTACTGTTACTGAAATGATCAGCTGTTTCCTAATTATGCCTATAAGTTTTGGTGTACAAGAAAAGTTACTTAAAATACATGATCAAAAAAATTCAGTAAACGTCTTCATGTTTTTCCTCATGGAAGACCACACAGCTCATTGCTCCAAATCTTATAAGCTTTTCACTAAAGATATATTTTCAGTGCCCAATGCTATAAAATCACAATGTGTATATGACTATTCATGCAGGACCTCCTTAAATTTAAATGAAACCACAGTCAGAGAAGAACTGTTAAATTATCTGTTGGTTTCATAGATGGTAACTGGTTTCTCTTTTTCCTACAAGTTTATCACTGCAACCCTCTTCAAGGCATTTTTTTGTTTTGTTTTTCTTAAGTATACATTTGTAGAACATCACTCAAGGCAGAATCCCTTCTGTACTACCATAGGATTTGCTTGTCTCCAGCAGAAAACAAGCTCAGTCAGTTTGCTGTTAATTTTAAGAACATTCTTGTTGCTTCACTGTGAAAATTCTAAACACGGAACTGTTCTTTTTGCTCCATGTTCGTTCCCTTTCCCATGAGCTACATTTTTACCTGTATTAGGATTCTGAATCAAATGCTTTTGTTTAATTAACTTGAATATTGTACTAGGAACCAGGTATAAAAACCAAAATAACAAAATAATCAGAAAATTTATTCCCCCCCCCTACCCCCACACTTCCTGTTTGCTCCTACACCCCCTCATGAGTTTCAACTCCAGCTGACTTCTGGCCTTATAATTCCATTCCAGCATACTCAGGCTGTATTTTTCTGTATTTTTCTTTGGTAGCTAATAAATACCCACTCTGACCTTCTCTGTACTTCTTTTGTGTTGTAAGGGCCCAGAACTCCCTCTTAACTGTTTGTACTTATGGCAGGTCTCTGATATCACAGAGTTGTTCATCCAGACTATTGTGAAGAAAGAGCTGCATATGAAAGACCTTTAAGAAGCCACCTCCAAAAGGGCTCACCTCACATCACTCAGGAGCTCCTTTTAAGCTGAGGCTTTTAAGCAGCTCTCAGCCTGAGCTAGACTGCAGCCATGCCTGTGCCTGGGCACATACCCTAATTGATGCACACTCTGACACAGACTTTCCACAATGGCTTGACCTTGGACCTGCCTTGTCACCATAGACTTGCCTGCTGTCATGGGACAGCTGCTGAGCCTGGTTACTGTTACCACACATGCTCTGCTGTCCTTTTTCAGGTACTGTAGGACCGCTTCCATGGTGCTGGCACAGCTCCTGTGCCTGTCTTGACCCAGCTAGCGTTACCTCACTTTCTCCTTGCTGTTCCCTGACACATCTGAGCTCAGTCAAGCATTCTGCCACAATTGCTTAGTTTTCTGCATATCAAAATGAGCCATTCTTGTGCTTTGTAGAAGGTAATTCTTGAAGATCAACCAGCTCACCAGAGTTCCTTTGTAATTCAGACAAGTGCTCCATCTGATGCTACCAAGCAGAACCCTGAACAAGACAAGTATCTGGTCTTCCATAGTACAGGGTTGTTGTGGTTTAAACCCTAGCCAGACAGCTTGTTCACTCACTTCCAGTGAGTGGTGCCGGGCTGACAGCAATTGAGGCCTCCCCCCCCCGGAGCTCTCCCCTTCCCTGCTCCCAGAGGAACGGGGAGGAGGATCGAAAGAGTGCAACTCCTACAGGTTGAGACAAGAACAGTCCAGCAACCAATGTACAACACAAATCACTACCACTACCACCAACAACAACGATAAGAGAAAATAACAAGGGAAGAGAATACAATACCACCAGCCAAGAAACGAGTCCCACCTGGAAGCCCGTGTCCTTCCAGGTAACTCCCAGTTAACCCCCACCCCGGGCATGACTTGCTGCGGTATGGAATACCTCTTTGGCTACCCTGGGTCAGGCGCCCCGTCTCTGCTTCCTCACGGCTTCCCCTCCTCCCTGGCAGAGCATGAGCCTCACAAAGTCCTTGGTCAGGGTAAACATCACTTAGCGACAACCGAAAACATCGGTACCACCAGCACTGTTCCCAGGCTGGAAGTCAAAGCACAACAGCGCACCAGCTACCGCGAAGGAGAAAAACCGAGGACAAGGGTTCTAATCCCACCACTTATTTTGCTCACTTCTTTCAGGACTTTAGTCTCCTGTCCTGGGCCACATTTGCAATCCTTGTTTGTTTGTGAGGTTTAGCTGAGCACCTGCTGTAAAGAAAGCTCTTTGTACTCTCAGGAAAAACACCTTTTTATTTCAAGCCAGTTTAACGACCTCTTTCAGTATTGGCAAAATTTGGGTTTAGATGAACTGCAACACAAAGCAACTCACACTTCTATATATACTTGGTGCACAGAGCCTTTCACCCACAAGTAATAACACAGCTACCTCATTTTGCAACTCCTCCATCTTTTGGCATAGCATCCACATTTTACAACCCATTTGAAAAAGGACTTTTACTTATCTGTCAAAATACTCATGTACCACTTTGATTGCATAAACAGACATAAAATAATGCTCTTCAGCAGGGTACATACCCTAACAGAACATAGTGCCTGAACTGATGTTTGACTTCTCTTGGGTTTATGCTCCCCATGGGCCTTCTGCTGCCACATGAGGGCAAGACAAAGCACTGTATCACATATTCCCACTAATGTTTAGGAGTATCTCTAATAGCAGAGTTCTACTAGTATGAGTAATTTTCTCACTATTCCACAGACATTTCACCAGAGACAGTTACAGGTTATACTGAAGTTTTATATTAGCTGCTGCTGAACGCTGCATTCATGCATATACACTGTTTCTTGCCTTTCACAGGACTTAAGCACTGACCTCAAGTATTTTAGGTATTAAGTACCACTAGAGCTTGTATTCAAGTTTTTCTGTGGTATCAATAGATTAAAAAAGTAGATACTACACTGTTCTCATGACAAGTAATTATATTTAAAAGTGTATTATCAGAAAAAAGACTATGTAGTCTCACCTTGAACTGATTTGCAGGATGTATCAGTTGATGTGCTAGCATCTGCTGAAGTCTGAACATTGGATTCTGAGCCCAGATTTCCAAGAACAACCTCCTCTTTTCCACTCAAAGTATGCACAAGAGAAGATGATGAAGTTTCAGCATAGAGTCTTTTCAGTACTTTACCTATGAACACTGTGGGGTAAGAAAAAAATATTTTAAACAGAAAGAAATGCAGTGTTTTAAAAATAACTGGAGACAAAAAAAACCCAAGTAATTGATACAAGATAGTTTCCCTCCTATTTCATGCAAGTCTGTCTTCAGTAGTCCATACCTCTCACAGGCAGAACTGAAAATAGTACATTAAGAGTCCTAAACTTCAGTCAGAAAAGCAGCTTCAAAACCCCAGAGTTCACTAGCAAGGTTACATTTAAAGTCTTCTATTTGAATACGTTTTGGCAATAAATTTATGCAGTACATTTACAGACTAAACATACATATTAATTTCTTAAATTTCTTTTAAAACCTTCCTACACAAGTGTTATAAGGCTGCTCAAAATGCAGGTCTCTTCTGGCACAGAGGCACTGCAACTGAATCACTCGTTAAAATCAGTAAACTACAACTTTTCAATCACATGGAAAAACTAGAAGTAGACAGGAGCAGAAACACATGGTAACCCAATTATTTCTACAGAATTAGCAGTATTCTTATACGCCTCTTCCTCTTATGGGCCCCTTTCTGACGACACTGGCAATCTGCTACTAGTTACTCAATGCAAGCATCACTTGATTAAAGAAAACTAATACATGCAAATAATATAAAGACGATAGTTTTGTTGATGAGTATATGTATGCATGCACATCTCAAACACTTGAAGTTACATATAAGAAAATATCAAGTAATACTAAGAAAGTTTTTATCTATTGCAAACATCCCCAGTTTCATGAATTCTAATCAGTCAAGCAGATATTGTGGGACGGGAGGAGGAGGGTTAGAAAAAAGAAAAAAAAAAGAAAAAAAAAGAAGAGAGAATTGAAGAAAAACATGCTCTCTAGACTCCAATTTTAATATACAGTGTATGGAGACTATACAAGGAAGTCCGTGCAGATTCTTAACAAAGCAATTTTGCCAAGAGAAAAGGACTTACAATGTTATAAAAATGGCTCCTACTGCAGCCTAACAGAAGAACATACTATCATCAGGTAACTGTCTTCAATAAATTGCTTTCCTTTACTACTGAATAAAATCACCTTCATCCTTGAGCCACCAGTCCCTGATGGACAAACTTTGTCTCCACGTGTATCTTGGTGATATGCTTCAATAGTCATATAAATGACTATTTATGGGGGAGAATGTCTTGTTAGACATTTTTTTTAACTCTTACTAGCATACATGAACAATTTTTGCTTGTGTCCAATCTCTTGAATAATCATAATATCATAAAAAAATCAATCTCTTGAATAATCATAATATCATAAAAATCATGAACACTTTTTGCTTGTGTCCAATCTCTTGAATAATCATAATACCATAAAAATCAGTGACCTTATGAAAGGCCTATGGTAAGGTGTAAGCCTGAAGAGATACTTGTGCAGAAAGCTTGCGAAGCCTAAATGTTAGTTTTTCTACACATCATTCAGTGACATGAAAATACCTGTGACAAGCTGCAATGATGCCCTCCATCAAGTAAGCAAGCAAGCACAATCAATTTTGAGTTATGGGTTAAGACTGCTGTTCAAAGACAGACAGACACTGACACATTACTATATTCTTTTCATAAGATTCCCTTGCCAGGATATTCTACAGCTAGAAAAACAAAATCCACAATTGCTCTCCTCAGAGGACAACTAGAGAAAGTAGGTAGAAACAAGCAATATAATAAGACGAAGTTAACTGCCCTTTGCAGATCTCGAACTCTAAAGCAACTTATCCTAGAGGTTTATCCTGGATCCTTTCCCTGAGTACTGCTACTAATATTGCAGCATTTTAATGAACTCCAGTAGAGCCGTTACTAAATGTCATGGTTTGATGCTGGTAGGCAGCTAAGCCCCACACAGACACTTCCTCATTCTCCCCCATCCCACTGGAGGAGACAACTTGTGGGTTGAGATAAAGACAGTTTAATAGGTCAAGGAAAAGCCATGCACACACGCAACACAAAACCAATTTATTTACCACTTCCCATCATCAGGCAGGTGTTCAGCCATCTCCAGGAAAGCAGGGCTCCATCACATGTAAGGGTTACTTGGGAAGACAAATGGCATCATTCTGAATGAGCCACCCTTCCTCCTTCATCTCCCCTTATTATATGCTGAGCATGATGCCATATGGCATTGGATATCCCTTGGGTCAGCTGGGGTCAGCTGTCCTGGCTGTGTCCCCTCCCAATTCCTTGAGCAGCCCCAGCCTACTTGCTGGTGGGGTAGGGTGAGGTGCAGAAAAGGTGGTGACTGTGCAAGCTCTGCTCAGCAATAAACAAGACATGGTGTATTATTAACACTGTTTTCATGACAAATTCAGAAAACATAGCACCATCGTAACTGTTATGAAGAAAATTAACTCTAGCACAGCCAAAAGCAGTACATAAATTAACATTCAAGCACTTCTATTGAGGAAGCTGTTCTTCCAAGCAAACGATTGAGATACTGATGAATCTATACATGGAAACACATTTTCTCCAAATCTGCTGAGAGAGCCAGCCATCTCATAGCTACAGTGGAGTTTATGCTCCCCATCTGGAAATATGATTTCTCTAGTTATCTGTTCAGCTATCCCCACCAAAAAATAAAAATAAAAATCACTTTTTCTTTCCTTTTTAAAATATAGGGATTATACTCACATTATACACACATTAGCATCGCTTCAAAAAGCAATACAAAACCAGTTTGAAACATTCATTCCTTCTCATTCACATGGGGCTCTCCCATCTCTAATACTTATTGCTTCAGAAAGCAAGCTGAAATAAAGCCTGCCTTTGGAGGCTGTGAATACTGAGGAAATTACTCTTTCACAAAACCTCTCTTGCTTAGAAAGAAGTATTTAGATCAGCTGCAGTGATCTTCAGCAAAGATGTGGTTTAGCTGCCAGTCCAAAGCAGCATCCAGTCATACAGGCTGGAGCTCTCAGCAGACACAGGAAGAAGCAGCTGGCTGCAGTGGGAAAGTTCTTTACTGATGCAAAGCTTTCACACCTGTGTCAGTGCATATCAGCACTGCAAGGTTGGCTCCTAAGACAACTAGCAATTCCCAACCACCACAGCAGAATGGAAATGATCAGCAGTGACAGGTAGGCATCACAAGGTCCCTGTTTAGAACCTGATGTATTTCAAGCTTCTGAAGACAGCAGGAAGCCATGCATCCCAGTACACCTTCCTTGGGAGAATGAAGGAAGTGTTGCCACTAGAAAGCAGGTGACAAAACCTGACTGATTCAGTCTGAAGTATTTGGAACCCCAAGTATATATATTCTAGCCTGAAGAAGAAGAAAAAAAGTGTCTTCTTGCAGCCCAAAACTTTTTGAACAAGTTTGTCCTGCGTATCAATGAACAAGAAAATTAGGCTCTGAGGAATATCTCTCCTGCCATACTCAGCAACTTCACATGCTCCAAAGAAGCACTCTGCAGTTAAGAGACTTGGAGCTGAGCTACCAAAACATTTTTCAGATGACAGAGGATGCTCTTTCCTCAGGGTCTTATTGCTGCAATTACTTAAAAAAAAAAAAAAAATTCTGTGATGTCCCTGAGCATTGGCTTAACCACAGGAGGTTGGTCTTGTCTGATGCTACAGAGCAGTTGTTCTGCCCTAATGAAAATGATGCTTAACCTGATGTCTTTGGCACTATGTGGGATTAGAAATTAATCCATCTGGTAAAAACTGCTCAAAGCCTTAAAAATAACTACCTCTTGACAGGAGATTAGCAGCGTAGCAAATTCAAGGAAAAAAGATCCACCATCAGAGACATATCTAAGCTATAGGATTTCCAAAGTGGAACAAGACTTGCTCTCACCATACCTGGGGCACAGCCAAGTACATATGGTTATTTGCTGCTGTTATTTTCCAGTCAACATAACCAATGGAGGATCTGTGCAGATTCATGTGGGCTTTCAAGAGACCAATCTGGGAACACTTTTCCAAGCAGACTGATGTTTCAAAACAATCATACACAATTGAGACATGTTTTTAAAAAGACCTCAAGAAAAGATGAGGGAGACCGCAAAAGAATGAGGGATACACTATCTGGAGTCAGAAGCAATGAAAATTGCCACATGTAGATACAGCATTAATGCAACAAGGTACGAGGCAGCAAATTTAATATATTCTACTGGATATGTTTTTGAGGACATTCTTGAAAATTGTATTCACATATTACAAGACCTGGTGTTCCAGTCCGGAAGAAAAAGAATACTTTGAGGTGAATTATCTCTGGAACATTGCCTTGAACCAAACAGGAAAGAAATGTGAACAGCAGTAAGAAGCAAATTACACGGGAAAAAAAGGAAGCCTTGTTGCACAGACTACTGCAGATACATATCTCAGAACAAAGTAGCCTCTGGAACTAACAGATGGAAACCTGGAGTGAGAGAGGAAAGCAGATAAACTAAGCTGTTTAGGGGCCAGGGATGGCAGTGATGTGGATACAGCTGAAAGCAACACAGAATGTTTATTAGCATTAGTTCTGCGTTGCTTTCAACTCTTCTTACTTCCCTATAAAATCTGAGACAGCAGATGGTAATCCAGTAAGTTTTATAGGGAAAGAATTAATGATAGGAAGACTCCAGTTCACCCAAACTACTGTAAGTCTTTAAAAACTACCACAGCAGCTTATCGTGTCTCTATTTCTCTGAGGTTTAATTGATAGCTCATTACTTTCAGCCTACTGAAGACTAAAAGTGTTTTCCAAGTTCTTCTGCAATGTGAAGAAAAGTTTCCTCATAGCTATATGTTACTGAAGGAAGACATAGCTCTGAACACCCGGTAACGTGACAACTGGAGGAAGCTCTACGCCTCTATGTTAGATGAGATGGCCCATGGACCACCATGTTTTGGAGTTCTGCGTTATGATAGCAGACTTAGTTGCTATTTTAGTTCCAAATAGAGTGGATTCTTCATTGCTGATGACTCCAGAGTCCAACCACAAGTACAAATAAAACTGTAAAGAACTTTTTGCCACATTCAGTGTGCTTTTTCACGTCCAGGAATTTGACAGGCCTTCAATACAATGGCAGATTTTTAGCATTGAAAACAAGACACTGAAGGTGAATGAAAGCAAGAGAAGCATTAGACTTTTTATAATCACCATCTAAAAATGACTTTGTGTTCTGAATCTACCTGGATTTGATAGATATCAGACTGTGTGTTCACATGTATGTGGTGGGGGGGGGGGCAAGAGTTGTGCATGCTATACCAGTTTTGTGGAATAGATGGAAAACAGTTCAAGATTATACAAAGGAAACTTCACAGTGTTAGAGCTAGGCATATGGTCAAAAGGACGTACTGCACAGTAATAATATTAATAGAAATACCTGGCCCAAATCCTGAAGGTTTAAAGACAATCTTTGCTCCTTTGCTGTAGGGAAAAAACAGGCTCCAGCAACACTGTTTCCATTAATAAGGTTATGAAGATTAAAGAGAGAAATATAAGCTTATGGACCAGTGGGTTTTTTTTAGCCTTGTGGATTTGGAGGGGCTCCATACTTAGGGGGACAAGCAAACATTCCTAAATGGAGATTACTAAAATGGAGGTGACTACAGATGAAATCTTGTGTTTCAGCAGTCATGAGAGAGACTGAGCCACTAGTGTGATGGAGGTCACATACTATGACAATGTGATTCAAGACCCTATTTGGGCAAGTATTTTTTTAAGCTGAGATAGGAAAATGAACAACATTCATACATGAGTCTCAAGAGATCTCACAAAACCCCCTGTACAGCCTTAAGCTGGCTGTGTACAAACCAGCTGAACTCAAACCTAAAGTAGACATGGAGAAAAGCTTTTACAATAGCCAACAAGGCATAGAACAGCAAGGAGAGCTTGGGCTGTTCAGTGCAAGCAAACAAATGCCAAAAGAATTTTAAAGGGTAAGTTTATATTAGACCATGACACAAAAATATTAGAAACTAATGGTGAATGAGAATTTCCAGTCTCAACACACTGATGAGCACCTAGAAGTATTGTAACATTCTACTAAACGAACAGGGAAAAGCAAAACACTGTAGAGAAGTCTCTTATATTGAGCTCTAACTCCTACAAACACTGCAGGGCTGACTGCAAAAAGAAAGGACTAAAACCAACTACACTGAAGACTGCTTTTAATACTATATTCTTCGTAGATCACTCCAGGGTTCCTTACATTTGGTTACTGACATGTATACAAACTAAGCCAGAGACCAGATGTATGTGATCATATTGGATCCTTTTATTTGTTTAAAAAAAAGTAGACAAAAAGTTATCTTAGTTACGACAAAGGTCACCAGGGAAAGTTTTCCTAACATAATGGTGGATCTGTTACAAAAAGCAGATTTTGTACATACATTATACATACATACATTATATTAATTATATATTTAGGCCATTGTATGACAATTTAGACCAAAAAGAACTTAAAGCTAGCAAAAAGGAGTAATCACATGTCAAACAATACCAGGTGAATTGACTTTCATTAGGTACACTACGAGGGACAAGACAGACATTCATAAAGGAAAAAGTTGTAAGTTATACCCACTGCTCGGCTGTTGCTTTTTTATAAGCTATAAAAACCACGTCATCTTAATGCATTAACCAAGACCTCAAACTTCACTTTCTGCTTCAGTAGTTCCTAAGGCACAGTCATGCGTAAGGACAATTCGCAAAAAATGCATAACATGACCCATTTAGAGCATTAGGAAAAGATTTTCAAAGTATCATAGCTGAATGGTTTGGGTTGGAAGGGACCTTAAAGATCATTTTGTTCCAACCCCCATGCTACGGGAACGGTTGTTATGGGACACCTTCCAAGAGACCAGGCTGCTCAAAGCCCTGTCCAACCTGGCCTTGAACACTGCCAGGGATGGGGCAGCCACAGCTTCTCTGGGCAACATGTGCCAGTGCCTCACCAGCCTCATAGGAAAGAGCTTCATCCTAATATCTAATCTAAATCTACCCTCTTTCAGTTTAAAGCCATTCCCCCTTGTCCTACCCCTATATGCCCTTGTAAAAAGTCCACCTCCAGCTTTCTTGTAATCCCCCTTTAGGTACTGGAAGGCCACTCTGAAGTCTTCCTGGAGCCTTCTCATCTCCAGGCTTATCAACCCCAACTCTCTCAGCCTGTTTTCATAGGAGAGATGCTCCAACCCTCAGCTGTAGCTCAGCTTCCTCACATTAATCCCACTGACATCAAATTTCCCACTTAATAAAAGGAAGTGTAATTTGGCTTAGTGGCAAATAACACACTTTTAACAGCCAACAGTGGATGATTTTAATTTGTAGAGCCCTTGTGCATTCATTCAAATATAATTATATTTAAACGCATGAACTTTTCTCACAGCATTATCAAGAGCCTATGCCATTTTACAGTGAAGTAAGTGGGTACTTCCATAGTGTCAAAAAAAAAAAAAAAATCCACTGAGGTCTTGTGTCTCAGACATAGAGGGCTGTAAACACAAGACAAAGAGAGTAGCTGGTATATTTCTGTAGCTGGAAGAGAATATTTCAGTTGGAAGGGACCTACAATGGTCATTTAGTCCAACTGCCTGAAGCAGGAAAAACTCAATCCTAACAGATTTACAAACATGAAATGCCTACATATTCTAGTCTTGTCTTTTTATTTAATTTCAGAAGTGAAACAATTTTACTTTCCAGCTGAAAGCATGCAACACTATGAAAATACCCAGCCTGTATGTAATTGAAAGCACTAAATGTTCCTACTGTGCAATGAGCTGAAGCTACACCAGAAGATGTATCTTTCCAGGAATTCCTCAGTGACAAAAAAGAACCAGTATTTTCAGAAATGAGGACAAGTTACAATAGGTACAAAGTAGTTCCATAGGTAATTCTTGACAACTCATGTGTGGAAACAGTAAAGTGCAAATACATCAGAAAAACTGAAAAAGCACCAGGTCTCTACTGTCTGACATAATATAAACAAAGCAAAGTATAACTCCAAGAAATAGAGTGCAGAACACATGCTGGCTTGTGATACAAATTGTGAATATCCAGAATATTTCTACTACAATTTTTTGAGAAGATTAAAAAGTCTCTTTCAAACAAATGCACTGTTTGGCATCTCTGTATTAAATTGACACCACTGACTTTCTTATGTACATAAGCAGACTACCCACAAACACACATTGGAATAGCAAGGCAGATTTATAAAGGGTCTCCTGGGGTTGACAGCATGATTAAAACTCAGTTAATACCACAGACTATAACAAAAGCATGTTGAATAACTAAACAAAGTTCTGAACAACATCAGAAGTGTTCCTGTCCAGCTGAGTGTAGGAGGCAACAGTTTCCTCAAAAGCACTTATGTGGAGAACACTTGCCACATACTTCTGGCTACTTGCCATGCATACTGTAAGCACCCCCACCACATTTCTCAATTGGTTGCCTTCTGCCTACTCAGATCCAACTTGGGCAGCAGCAAGAATAAAAATCAGTGGCATCAAGAGCACTGAACACATTAGAACTCTGTGAAGCTTGCACATTGCCCTACTTGGTCTATCTCTCCTACAAACATAAGTTTTCTAAAAAGGGAAGAGTCAGGAATTTCTTCTGAAACCATTCCATGTACAAGATGTGTTAATACACTATTTCTGCTAAGCAGAAGAAAAGAGCACAGCAGAACAGAAGAGGATGGAAAGAGCAGACAGAATGATAATCCACATGAAGAACATATGGACAAGGCTTCATTAAAATGTTCAGTTCATCTCTGCTAGTGCAGAATTACTCTCTGATATTCAAAAGGATTTAAATCCTTGAAGTCTCTTTTCTTATGAAAGTATTACATCTCCTACAGAGGCCATGAAAGTTGGTCATAAAAATCACAGAATGGTTAAGCTTGGAAGGGACCTCTGGACATCATTTAGTCCACTAGCGCAGAGTAAGCTCAACTACAGCAGGGCCTTCCCTAGTTGGGCATTACAGTTTCATTGCCTGGATAATCTCCTCTTCCCTAATCACAGATGGACAGTCAGCTCTTGACCAGAGATGCTCAAGGGGACCACCTGAAAAACAGTGGCTCTTGAAAGAGAGAGACCTGGATTTCATTAGGACCCAAAGCAACAGGGTGTAAAAGCATTTTAAGAGACTGCTACATACAGAGAATGTTAGCCAGACTGCCATTTTTACCACCTAGCAGGTGGAAGACTTATGATAACTTCTGGCTAGGAGCTACTGTCCATTCCCTTAAGCCGCTCCCCACAAACATACTTGCCCTTTAACCATACAGGGAAGAATTTCTTGTTTTAGGTCTTTGGGATTCTTTCTGAAGGAGTTGCTCAGCTGGCCAAACTGATGGAAAAAAGGTCTTTGCTCCGTATTTTTTTTTTTGTCTAATACACAGTGATTCTATGTATAGCTCCGTAAGTCTCAAAAAGACAAAGGCACCTAGTTATATTGCAGAAGCTAGGGGCACAATTCAGGTAGCATTTATGATGCCTAATTGTAAGCACATGCAAAGCATTATACTCTGTTTTTACACATCAAACAGTTCTTCAGATACCTAGCGTATTCAAGGCACCAATTCTGCCAAGCAGTCACCTCGTGTCCGAGATGTACTCAATACAGATGATACTGCAATGCATATAAGCCCTCATTATAGTCAAAGGAAATCAATACATGGTATCTCTGAGGATAATTAGATTTATTAATCTTGACCCAAATTTCATAATACAAGAATAGCTACACACGCATTGCTCCCCCAAAAACCAAAACCTCCAATTATCAACCCCCACAGCCAAAACCCCACTAGCAAAACAAAAAAGATGTAGCTGAAAGCTCAAAGACCCCAGAACCATTGCTAAAAGTGGCAGAGACCAGAGGCCTGGATTAAGTCAAGAGTATGTGTATGTGCACATCACACACGTTCTAGCACTGAGGGCAGTGACTAGCTTTTTAAACGTTAACTTCATGAATCTTTGAGTAGAGATCACTTAGCTGCAGAGAAGATTCCCAGACTTGAAATATCAGTTCAACAGCTATCAACAGATTAGCAAACAAAGTAAAATAGAGTAATTAACTAGAACAAAGCATTCCACAGCAGCTGAACAGGCTATCATTTTCCCATTCCTCCTTTCCAAAAATGTTCAAGCTGCACAAAGATATGAAAAAAAGAAGCAGCATGCAGTGACATGCAATTACATCCTGTATAGCCTGAGAGTTCACATCCTAAGTGTGTATCTTATATTTAAGAAGGGATGCTTCAAGTCAGAAGAAAGAAAATGGAAACATAATTTTTCTGCTATGAATGAGGTCAGCTTTACCAAGACTGACATACTTCCATTCTGCCATAGATAGAGTATGAGCAAACCCAAGCAAAGCACTGTCACCGGAATAACAAAATTTGAGCTATCCAAAAGTGAGAAGAAACATGAAATATGCAGAATTCTAGCTGTGGTGAAAGTGCAGTTTCATATAAATAGGAATGGGAAGCCTCCAATTTTACAGTATTTTGCTTTGTGTTCAGTCTGCAAGCAACCCTTATCTTGCATTGAAGTGATGGTAACAGGCTCTTAGGAGGGTAGCTAAAAGACAAAACAGGATACAAGTAAGGACATAAAATTCAGGCTGAAGCTGGCTATCTATTGGAAGAGGCACTTGTAACCAAACACAGAAGCTAACATCTTACATGATCTTGTGTTTGGTCAAAGAAGATGACATTCTGCAAATTATCTACATCTTCAGTTTTCACACGTCAGATTTAACTGCATGTATCTGTGTATTTATAGTCCTTGCTTCCAAAGAGCACTATTATTCTCTTAGATTCTTTCTTGAGAAAGATACAAAGTAATTTTTCAGCTTCAGATTTCAGAGTGGAATTCACTTGCTCATTAAGGCCAGAGAAAGCACTAGGCTATCTTGTCTGAATGACTGGAAGAAGTAATTTTACACATCTACCCAAACTGAGACCTAACAACTTGTGTCTTAATAGTTTAAATTTATTTCAAAAGACTGAAGAGCCTTTAGGAAGTGGAGGAACTCAACAGCTCACATTATTCCCCCCCCCCCCCCCCCCCCCGTGCTTAATTACCTTTAGCATAACACACGCACATGCTGTGTTTATTACATTTGCAAAGCTTGAGGCTTTTTTGGCCTTGGTTGTTCTTCTGCCTCTCCCTACTATATTAAGGAATCTTGTATTAAATAGTAATTTGTTCCCTGTAAATATCTCTCTACAGGTTAGAAACTCTGATACTGATGAGTGTCTTGGTCTGGAAGGCACAGTCTCTCAGCCTCATATACCTTACTTTTAACTATCTGCCTTTGCAAAGAAAGCACTTTTTGAACAAAGCCTGTTTGCCCCATTTCCCCTGCAAGCTATTATCATCTGGGTCAGCAGATGTCAAGGAGGGTGGGCTGCCTGTTTTTCTTATTTCTGGAACTACAAAACTATGGAATTAAGACTGAGTAGGAATGCCATGGTGAAATATTGATATCACAAATTATTATTTTTAACTTGACTAGCTCCTTACACAATCTTTCAGTTCTACTAGCCTCATAAGACTTGAATGACAGCTTAAAGGGAAAAAATTGTACAGTTTTTGACACAATTTCTACATACAAGGTGGGAATGGTCCTCTTTTCCAGTTTTATAACCATTGACACTCCATGTAACATAGATTGTTTTAACTGCTAAAGCTATTATTGCATATTTAGTGGGATAAAGGAGAACCCACATGTACTGTTTGAGAATCCAATAACAGAGGGATTTACCTGTATTCAAGGTCACATGAATTCTGTGCTTGAAATATTAGCTATCAGCTGTCTGCGTTTCAGTATGGTTGCTAACCAGAACATCACAGGGAGCTGCACAAGAAGCTTAGATGCTGCTACACATCTCATGTGTAATACTAGCTTCGCAATATCAAGGTTTGTCTCAAGACCTCTGACATTCTCACTGACACAGCATATATTGGTGATCCATGTACCATTAGAACATAAAAAACAGATGCTAATTGCCGACACTTTACTCCTGTCATTCTTCATTACAGCTGGAGAACCACATAGCATAAAAATACGCCAGTTTTCTGCTCTAATATTGTAGTCCATAAAACATTGCTCCATTTACCTTTCCAACTAGTGCCGATTTTTAAAACATATGGAAAACCACTTTGCTATCCAATACTCGATAATATACCATTCTCCGACCTTTGAGGCAACTTTTGAACAAGAGCAACTTAAGTATATAGCACATGTTAGTAGGGTAGAAAGGAAGGAAAGGAAAATAATACAGCGATTACATATCCCACATTTATGTATTCACCTAAATTAAGGAGTGAGTGGCAATGGGAGAGTGATTTACCACTCAAAGATTGAACTTTGTGCATGCAGGCCAACACAGTTCAGAGCAACTGCAGATAAAAACCAGTATGTTATTCACTACAAAGAGCAGACATTTGTTTTCTCTTCTTAGCTCAGATGAAACGGATTCAGCTTCACCAAGCACAATCTCTGTGCCACACTGCAGTTTCAAATCAGTAAGAATGGTGTTAAATCTGTCAGCAAATTCTGCATGACTTTGTAGTTCAATGAGAATCTGACTAATAGATCGTGCCATCCTGTCTCAACAAAGGCTTTAGAGATCTTTCAGTAGGCCACCTTAATTGCAGCCACAAGCTCCCAGACATCTCATAAACTTGACATGACAGAGATGATAAAAACCTATATAAACATCACAGTGAGAACATCAGGATTTTGTTCTAGCTGTTCATAAGAACCCTGTCTGCCTTGTAGAGAAACCTGGGAAAGTGCTGGGAAAATACAGCATCTTCACCATTATTTCAATTTGTACGTGCTATCCTTTGTTCTAAGCATCTTTCACAATACTTCACAATACATTTCTCATACTGCACCATCAGCCTGATCTTACCCAGTGTAATTAAACAGACTTCTCTCAAAATATCTAAAGATATCTAACCCACCCTTAATAGAGAAGCTCAACTTTGCTGAATATTACTATTAATAATTATTAATAATAATTCTGGCTACACGATGTTGGGCCAGCTCTAAACCATGACTGTAAGCAACTTCTTTTTCCTCTCTCTTCTGAGACAGATTTGGGGGGGAAAGAAGAAGCAGGGAGGGTGCAGCTGTGCACTTACAACATCACTGGGCACCAAGGCCAGCTGCCTGCCAGCACTGTTGGAATCTTTCTATATTTCAGAAAGTTGAAATCTTACTGCAACCTAAAGAACTTTTATCCAGATGCAAACAGCATACAGCTTGAAGTGAACATCAAACTACACCACATACATGGGTAGTAAAGTTAAATGTTATGGCAGATGCTGGGGTTAATATGGAAGAGACAGATAGTACTATAATGGCCTAAAGCACTGCCATAAGAATAGTTGAAAACAGTTTTAAAAAAGTAATTTGGAGTTCAGATTACTGAAGAGAAAAAAAATCTGGAAACTTTAAAGAGACAGCTTGGTCCCTCTGCTCTTATGAAACTAAAATACACTAAAATATAAACTCAATATACCAGAATTTACAAAACAAACCATGAAGCTGGCAGGGGTAATATCGCTGAGCACACGCAGAAGTTCAACAAGACTGTGTGTCATTTAAGTTTAATTTAAAAGGAATCATCGTAAGTTCATATTATATAAAATATAAATACAATTGAATGTCTACATAGCCTTCTTCAGGGAGTAAATGTATCATCCTTTGAATATTTGATTGTAACATAATATCTAGCAATTTTTGTAAGCAACTCCACATATATGCACAATACAAATCAGTATTATACCCAATTTCCATCATTAAAAAGGACTGTATATTTCAATGAGAGAGAACTTTTTTTTCTCGTTCTAGTCATAAAGGAAATTTTAATGTAAGCTATTAGGCAACCCTCAATAGCAACGCAAACTTCCTAGAGAATAGTTTTCAATCTTTTGAACTAAAGTCAAATGAAAACACAAGATACCACACATGCCTACCAGAAATCACAAGCTGCACTGGCCTCAGCTGGGGTTGAGTTATTTTGTTTCATTGTAGCTAGTATGGGAGTTGTGCTGAAAATATGGGATTTTGGATTTGTGCTGGAAACAGTACTGACAGTACAGGGATATTTTAATTACTCCTGAGCAGAGCCTGAACATTGCCAAGGCCTTTCCTATTCCTCACTCAACCCCGCCAGGGAGTAGGCTGGGGCTGCTCAATAAGATGGGAGAGGACACAGCCATGACAGCTGACCCAAACTGACTCAAGGGATATTCCATACCATATGACATCATGCTCAGCATATAAAGACAGGAGGAATAAGGAAGAGAGGGGCATCCAGAGTTACTTGTCTTCCCAAGTAACTCTTACGTGTGATGGAGCCCTGCTTTTCTGGAGATGGCTGAACATGTGCCTGACAATGGGAAGCAATGAGTGAATTTCTTGTTCTGCTTTGCTTGTGTGTGTGGTTTTTACTTTACCCACTAAACCATCTTCATCTCAACCCACAAGTTGTCTCAATTCTGCCCTCCCTATTCTCTCCCCCAGCCCACTGGGGAGAGCAGCTGTGTGGGGTTTAGTTGCCAGATAGAGTAAAACAAGGAGACAATCTTAACTTTAGATTGATTGCTCTGAGGTATACCATAAATTCCAGCAATCTACTGATAAATTCAAAACTAGTGTTGACTGAAAGGCACTGCACACTGATTGTTTAAAAATTTAAAATAATTCCAAACCAGCACACCAAAATGGCAGATCCTTCCCCACCTACAACCTTCAATAAATAACACAAGTACGTACACTCGTTACTCAAAACATCCTAGTATGTTTAAGCAGAGTCCTATCTATCTCTTGTGGACCATCCCGCCTCCCTGGAAAGCAGGTAAGAATGGCTCCAAAGCGTAATTTCTAAAAAGAAAACAACTAAAAACCCCAACTCCCTCCCCCCTCAAGAAAAAAAAACCAACCAAACCAACAAACAAAACAAAACAAAAACAACCCCCATCCACCCAAAACACAGAACCCCAAAGGCCACATGGTATCAGGCTCCACATACTCAGCTATGTGTAAACATGAGTTACCCTCAGACTTTATAAATACATTGTATCTATTATTTCTTCCTCTCCTTTCATTACCATTGGACTTTCTTCTTGGTTAGGTTTCTCATCCAGACACAATGTTGAATTGAGCAACAAAAAAAGGCCTAATGTTCCCCCACACTTTCCCAAAGGTTTTAATGGCAGAGTCAATTACACTTGGTCTAGTGCAACCTCTACATTTAATCACAAACAAGACATCTGTGATTTATTCAACTACAATCCAAATACAATTTATGTCTTTAAGCTGAAATAAATCACTGCTGAGAGCAACATACACTGTTAATTGTTTGAGGGGTGAGGGGTGAGATTCCTCTCCCAGAGCAAAAGAAAATAATGTTAGGCATCAAATTCCATTTCTAATCAGTATTTCCCTTACTGATAAACATATATGCATGAAAGAAAAAACATCCACCCTAAAAACCCTGGGTTTTAACCTTTTTTTTTTAAATTTTCTTTCCAGAAAAAAGCCTCAAAGTATTTTCCAAAAATTGAGTTTAATTCCCTCCCTCAAAAAAAAAAAAAAAAAAAAAAATTCAAGGTTCTTGTGGTTTTTTTGCAAAAATGAAGCTGTTTAGTATTAGATATGGCCATTGAAAAAGCCAAACCAACAAAGCAACAAAACCCTAAAACTAAGGGATTGACATCTCATTTCAATCCTTATTACAGGTATAAGCTTCCTGCCCCAAACAGATGAAAACAGCACTCCTCTATGCAATATTCTCACTGTTTAAACTCCTGCTACTGTTGTTACCCATGACTATGAATTAACTGTATTTAATTTCCAGTTTAATCTCTCAAATAGGAAGTCCCTGTAGTACCACTAGATCACCCTTCATACAGCATGCTGACTTTTGTATCACTTCTTACTAACGGTTATGGTCAATAATGTGTCCTACACCCATACCAGTATCTTAACTCTACCTTTCAGCAGCTGGAGTGCCATTCTGCAATCCTTTACGACAGCATTACCTTAGGGCTCTACAAACTTTCAAGCATGAGTACTACAGCCTTAAAAATGCAACTGATGATGTTTTAGCAGCTATAAATTCTGAATTCAGCTGTTCTGGAGAGGATAAACATCCTGTCAGTAATGCATATAATGACAACTGCTAGTAACCCTAGCCCTGTTATCAATCAGTGGTACATGAGCAACTAAAAAGCCCAACAAAACTCAAAAACCTCTGCACTCTCAGAATGCACCTGCCCAACTCTTTCCTTACAAAGTGCATTTCACTTACCTGCACTGCTGACTGTCTTTCTGCTATTTAGTTTCTCTCTAGACCCAAGACCTACAAGCTGTTGATCATCCCTTTACTCTGTATTATAGTCCAGCTGAGTACAAAATAAAAAAAAGTGTCAGTGATCACTTGTAATGCAGACAAAAGTTTATCTTCAGCATCTTTGACGTACTCCTATAGACAGCAGCAAAATCAACCTTCAAGAGAAGCATCTAAACCTTCTTTTTCAGCTTTTTTTGCAGACACCTGTCTTTTTGAAAATGTATATAGTTTCACACAACATAAAGTCAACAATTTCCTATTTGCTATTTGCTACAGAGGCTGACCAGATGAGGTTGTAAACTCTTCCAGTTTTCTTACTGCATCCCTGGTGACCACATGGCATCACGTCATTCTATTCCTTGCTGTGTTTTCTTCCCAATCTTAAGTCATCACTTCTTAGAGTGGCTGAAGAAAATATGAGTGTTTCCTAACTCTAGACAGTAAACACAGTCACTCAACATGATAATTTTAACTTTCTCTTCTACCCTACTGAAACAAGTAGCTCTTTATTTGCTGATGGGTTTTGAACAGTTAGAGTGCTTTGGAATTTGTTTCCCCCCTTCTCAGTTCTAGAGTCACCATTTATTTCCAAATGAATGAACTCACTCAACTCCCCTTCTCCTACAAGACATCAACCTGAAATCCTCTGGTTTTCCTCAAAGGAAGTAAAACTAGAAGGAAAGCAGCTGTTCCATCTTGTCAACCTCTTATAGTGCAGCTGCATCTAAAACACAGATAACACTAGTCTGTTTTTATAGTTCCTTCAAAATTATCACTAGTTGCAGTCAGCCAGAGCAAGCAGCTTCAACTTTAACCCTTGCTGTTAAGTCTCACCCTCATGTTGTTCTCACACGAAGGAACCGAGTTTCAGGACGCTGGAATCGTTTGGAAACTCAGAAGCCACAGTCACTACAGTAGGCAAACATTCAACTCTTACAGCTCAGCCCTACTCAACGCCCCTTAAGGAGAAGATTTCACTTAAAGAACACCTGTATTTTCATTATTGCATTCTTATAAAGCCATGTCTTACAAAGGCAAACCAAACAGACGTTATGCGTGGACAGAGGAAGGCTTTTCTTTTCTTTGCAAGCACGGTACCATAGTTATTTCGGAAATGTGCTAACTCGCTTTCTACAAGCCAAGCTCCGCGGTCATTAACAACGAGTACACACGCACACCTGAGAAGAGGCGCTCATCTTAAGGCACTCTGCAATTAAGAGAAGCAATTATTTACACTCCCTCCCCACGCCCAGGCAGCAACAGGCAGCACAGCAAGAGCCCGGGGCCCTGCGAGGCCGGGGGTACCGGACAGCAGCTGCTAGGAGGGCTCAGACACTGAGGCCGCGCCCCTGTCGCCTCTCCCGCCCCTTCCCCAGCTTCACCTCAGGGTCCCTCCCGCGGGGAGGTGGTTCCAGACCCCCTCCGCCGCGCTCCCCACCCGCGGGGAAGTACCACGGTGCGGGCGCTGCCGCTAACCGCCGCCCTGCAGGCTCCCACCGCGCCCGGCGCAGAACACCGGCCCCGCCAGGTCTCACCTTCCCTCCTGCTCAGGGACATGGCCCCTGCTAGCGGCCCGACCGGGCCCCTCCAGGCGACCGCCCCGAGCTCGCGCTCCTTCCTGCTCGCAGCCGTGCCTGTCCGTCACCGGCGCCGGCGGCGCGCCATTGGCGGAATGGGCGGCAGGGGTGTGCCCGTGGAGTCGGCTGGGACCGCGCGGCCCCGCCTCTCGCTCCCTCCCTCCCTCCCGCCCGCCCGCCCGCGGTGGCCGGCGCGGTGCCCGCGGGCTCCGGCAGGGGGAGCGCGGCTGCGCAGAGGCCGGCGGGCGGCGGCGGCGCCCCGGCGGGGTGAGTGGCGCCGGGGTGATGCTGGGCGTGCGGCGCTGCTCCCGCCGCCGGTCCCGGTCCCGCTGCCGGCCGGGCGTCTTCTTCACCTGACCCGGCAGCCCCCGGCGCAGCCCGCGCCCGCCGCGTTAATAATGCACTAGAATGTCAGCGCTGAAAAAGGTACCGAGAGGCCGAGGGACAGGAGGGCAGAGGGGAGGGGGCCGCCGTCAGGGCTCGCCGCTCGCGGGATGCCCCTCTCCACCTCCTCAACTCAGGAGCGGGGCTGCCGGTGCCGCTGGGACCGCCGCCGTCGGGGACCGGTGCCTCGGCAGCGCGGGGACGGCGCGCCGACCGCGCCGTCGGTTGTGGTGTCCTCTCCCAGCACCGGGGCATCCCGGCGCGGTGCCGGCCGTGGTGGGGTCTCGCCGTGGCGGGGTCTTGCTTCAGCACAGCCTGGGCGGGACGGTCTCGCGGCGGGGCGAGCTGCGCCGTCCGCGGCGTGCGGAGTAGGGGAACGGGGATGGACGGACGGACAGACCGATCTTCGGTGCGGCCGGTTTGGCCAGAGAGAGCGGCGGGGCAAGGGGTGCTGCGCGCGGAGCCGGAGTACAGGTGGCAATTTAAATTTGGGGAGTGAATAATTCTCGGGGCTGCCCCGCGAGGAGGGGCCGGGGGAATCGGTGCTGCGGCCGCGCCGCCGCCTGCACTTATAACCGCTTTTCCCTTCCTGGCAGCCGCCCCGTGCCGCGGAGGACACGGGCACTTCGAAAGGGCCGCCCTGCGCCCCTCGAAGGGAGGGAGGCGGGCGGACCCCGCGCCGGCTCCACGCATCTTCCATGCAGCGGACGTGCAGGGCGCGGCGCGGCTGGGGAAGTCCGCGGGAGCGGAGGCTGGCGCAGGGCCCGCTCTGAGCGCGGTCGCCTGGGCTGTCGCGGGTGGGTTTCCCCTTGAGGAGAACTGTGTCAACAGCCAGCTTGGCTGAGTCCCCCCCGCCCCTTGAACCACCGTCTGCCGGAGAAATTAATGAATTAACCGGCATCACCGCAAGAGCGCTGCGCGGTCCAGCTCTCCTCTCGGCGCGGAGCCGCGCACCGCCCGGCGGCCGCCACCTCGGGGTGGTGCGAGAGCACGCCCCCCCCCCCCTCCCGGCTCTGTGCAGTGCAGGTCGGGGAGCGGGGGGAGTCCTCCGGGAAGCGGGGAATGCGGTATGGACTTTCTCCTACGGCCCCTCTTTCTGTCGCCTTCGTAACCTAATTCTGACACTGCCGGTGCCCTAGTTCCGATAGCGGTGCCGGTGCGATGGAGCGAGGCAGTAACGCATCTGCAACTGCTTCGGCCCCAACTTCCCTGAAACTTCCAAGGGTTTCTAATCTGCAGCAGTTTGCTTCCGAATGTGTTTCAGTACGGCACAGGCTCACACCAGCTTAATGTGCCTTGGGAGCAGATGGTATTTGAATCCCTTCCAAATTAAAGCACTTCAGGACGAGATCAAGTGCTCCAGTCACTCCAGGTGGTGTGAACCCAAGAACAAGGCTGAGAAACAAAAGTGCCCTTCTAGATACCGGAGGGATTTGTCTTGTATTACTGGGTGCTTCGGAGTAGCATCACGAGCAGAGCACTGGCAAAATTTGAAACACTGGGTATCTGTAGTCATTTAGGTAGTAGGTGGCTGCAAGCAGACTTCCTGCTAGGAGGAAGGGTCACCTCAGTGGGACCAAGTGCAGGTCTGAGTGCATGTGACTGAGTAATCTCGTGTGGGGTCTTAGTTGCTGAATGCTTTGGACCGTAGCTTGTGATATGTGAGGGGTGCATACTGGTTGTACGGGCTTGTGTTTGAAAAGCAACTCCGTGGTAGAGCAGGGGATGATATTATTTTATAATGCAAATGCAGTTGAGGCATCAGCCTTTCACATCTGTGATTAGCTTAATTTCCATCTTTGCATTTTATCTGGGAAACAGGTAAAATAGGAAGAGTAGTGGTTTTATATTTCTGTGCTTTCAGCAATAAAACAATTATACTTCTAAGTAATTTCCGGATGGTTTGCACAAAGCACTTTCTTTCAGAATTACAAGTTTTAATTTTACTGCGTGTAGCTATTTTTACAGTGCTAACCAGATTTTATCATTTATATTTGAAAGGCTGTGTCCCTTCCCTAGCATTTTTCCTGCCTTTCAAGATGTCTGATATGTGGTTAAAATGGACTCAGATGATGATTAATATTTTTATGAATTACAGTGTTATGCATTGGAGATTTAATTCAGAGTGCTGTAGTCAGATCCTGTGTGATCTGACATAATATTCCTAAGTTAAATGCATTTATTACGCCATTGTGCAGTTATACACAAAGTAAAAACTAGGACTGTCAAATGAATTTATAGATTCTATTTTAGATTATTTTTAGCTTTTCATTTTAGTACTATAAAGTGCTATTTGCATTTAGTTGCACATATACCTGCTTTGCTCTGGAATGGTGTAGGGCTTACCTCGTTGTTAACTTTTCAGAATTCCCAGTCCCTCTGAAATGAGTTTAAATTTCTGGTACAAGTTGAAGTTACTTTTGGAGTGAAGTCATAAATACTTCAAACAAGCATTTAACAACCAGCAAACACAGATTGCTTTTGAAAGAAGTATTGAGTGTTTTGTCAATGGAACACATAAAGCCACACAGTTGAATCCAAGATTTGCAGGATTGCTTGTAATATTCCTAATGACTTAATGGACTGGGATTTCACATTTGTGTAGGGCAGTCTCACCAGTAGTAATGGTGATATTGCTGGCTATGCCAAGCTGTTACAAGAAAAAGTTACCAAATTCAGACAAAAATGTCAAGAAGGTACATTATGGCTAACTAAAAGTTATGTTCTGATAAATTCCAGTATATGGAACAAGTTAGTTTAATATGAGCTGGTAGGTGTGATAGGAGAAATGTATCCCCGAATAGGGAATTCATACCTGATCCTGAGGAAAACTTAGATACTCAGGTTCCACTGTGCCTAGCATCCCGCCCAGAGGGTAGCCTCTGCAGGCTTTCTTGAAAATCACCTGTCCTGGCCAAGGTACCATGTCACAACAGTTTTTTTTTTCTGACAGCAGATGTTCTAATAGGAAATATATATAGTGCAGTATGAATGACTAAATTTCAGCTTGACTGAGAGCTTTGGCTAAATTACGGACATTGGAGTATTTATTGGGATAGTTTTGCGTGCATTAACAAAGGCAGTAAAATGTTATTTACCCCTGCCTTTGGCAGGAACTTTTTTTCCCATTTGCAGTTACACGTAGTCAAAGCAATTTCCTTGTATAGGTATGTTAATCCTATGAGTAGTTTTGGTAATAAAAAGAACGTTAAAGTAAACCCCTGTTTTTTTCTAAGGTGTACTGTGTTGCAGAATGACTCTAGGAGCAGGACCATAGAGCCCTGGAGGACTGTGCGAGCAAGGCAGGGGGTGGCCCCCACAGGTAACCGGAAACAGGACATGGGAGGAGAATGTGGAGGAAGCTGTGTGGGGCTAACCGATACTGTTGTGCCAAGGAGGAGTGGCTGAATACCACTCCTATATATATGTGAACTGTGTCACAAATAAAGTAGAAGTTTACTTATCACCCATTTTGGGTTGGCCTGTCTGCTTCTCACTGCTTACAGTACTGTTGGGATGTATCAGACTTTTCAAACTATGTCAGTCAAACAAAATCAGCTGCTTCAGTTCTACTCCATGAACAAGACAAGTCTTATTTGCTGCTTTGGTTCATCACTACAGTGAATTTATTTATTTAACCATACATAAAGAACGAGATGAGTACTAATGCAGAAAGTTAGTGTTAGCACATCCATTATGACTGTATTGAAGAGAGATTTTCAGTTCATACGTAGAAATGTATTATATGGTCCAGAATATCCCAGCTGAATTGAAAATATTCTGTTTGCTAAATGGGTAGTTATGTTTGAATAACTACAGGGGAAAAAAAAAAAAAAAAGTAGTTCAGTTTGCCTTGCAAAAATTCATAGTCATCCACGAACCATATGGCTTTCCTAACTCTAGTAGAGAAATATCTCTCTGCATAGCAGATACAGTATGTCAACAGCTATGATCAAATATAAGTAGAAGTGGGCATGGATGAATCAGAACCTTTTTTAAAGCAGAGACCTGTTGAAGGCCACAACTTCTCATATTTCAGTCCATATATATCTCCATTTTGGAATTATATTTCTCGAAACAGATTATCGCTCATCACAGCTACTTCCTGTGGTAGGGGCCAAAATGATTCATTAAAGTAAAGTAAGTACTCTACCATGATATTTATTTAGGAAATGTCAAGTAGCAGTTTATTCATTTAGTACATGCTCAGCTGTGTTGAGAGGATGGAAATCACCGCACTTAGATTTCTCAGTGTTTCTATGCATGCATAGATATTTGGTCTCACTTGACTTTTATCGGTTTCTCACTGTACTTTTTAAATACTTCTTTTGTGCATAAAATTTACTTATCTTCCAAGCATTTTTATTCTATGTTTGTCATGTTTCTCTGTCCTTGCCAGTTTGAAAAATGAACAACAAATTGCTTCCAATATGGCATCAGCCTTTAGCCCTCTTGAATTTTTTTGTCATTTTATAACCATATAGTCTTATGATCTAAAAATACTTTCTTTCCACTTTTGGTAGTCAGTATACTATACACCTGCAATTAGCAGAGATGTGTAAGGTATACCACAGATAAAGGCTTTTATCTCAAAGGAGAATTGGCATCTGTTTTATTTGGTAGATGCTGCTACCACTGTGTGTAGATAAAGTAGATAAATTGACAGTAATGAAACATGTCAAAAATATGGCCAAATACGTACATAAATCCAACAAGGCAAAAATCAGACATTTAGAGATTCACGCTGTCCATATGCACAAGTAATGGAATTCTAGATTCCTAGAGTGATTTGGGTTGGAAGTGACCTTAAAGACCATCTAGTTCCAGCCTCTGTGTTGGACAGGGACACCTTCCACTAGAACAGATTTCTCAGAGCCGCATCCAGCCTGGACTTGAACACTTCCAGGATGGGGCATAAAAGAGAAATATACACCAGAGGTTTCTATCTATAGTTCCTTATCTTAGGTCTTTCATAGCTGTTCCTTCTGCACCCAAACCCTTCTACCACTCTCAGTTTTGTAGCTTCCATCTTAAATATTCTCTTAAAAAAGTAAATTAGTTATGTCAAAGGAAAGAGCATCTTAGAGTTGTCAGATTGACCTGAGCTCAGTTTGAACACAAAAAGTTGTCGCAAGCCGAAGTTTGTTCTAGCAGATGTAAAGGTTAAGTCATGATAATGAAGTTGAAAACAGTTAGGAAAGCGTAAAAATAAGAATCACAAATTCAGGGAGAAATTGGACACTGGTCTCTTGTGGAGTAGTCATTTGAGGTGTCTCTGATACATATTTCATCTTGGAAGCTGAAAGGCTGCTTGTGTGGTGTTAAGTCTCTGGAGTGCTGCCTTTCAGATGGATCAACTCTCCTGCATTGTCCTGGACAGTAGCAGGTCAGTACTGAGAATAACAATTAAAACCATTTATTTGTACCATGTCTATCTTCTTTAATTTATCTATCTTCTTTAATTTAGGTGATACTGTATTTTCAATAATCCCTAAGGCATGGGGAAAAATGCAATTAATTGTTTAAGCTTGTCTGGAATCTCATTGCCCTTATCATGCCAGGGTGTTCTAATGTGTTTCCTACATGAGATTTATTTTTGTGCATTGGAAGTCACCTGAATTAGTTTCCTGTGATTGTTTACTTCTTGACAGTATGACTTGCATTGTAAGACTTCTTAATGCCTTAATAACATTATGCAAATGACATATAATATCAGCAAAGTCTCTAGCAATTCTCAAAGTTTCACAACTGGGTAGGCTGGTGACTGTTCATAGAAATCATATATGGTATTACTAATGATGCATATAATCAACTTGGCCTTTCAGGAAACTTTTTCCAAATAATTTCTCTCTTGCAAGGTCATTTTTAGAGATCCTGCAGCTGCAGGGGTACAGAAGTATCTTACTGTACGATTGTGTGTTTTACTGGCAGTGAGGAGTAGAAAGAACTTCCCATCTTTCACGCCTGCGTTCTAGTTTCACAAGTAGCCTGTAAAAATAACACTGAACAAATAGCTTCAATCGCCACAAGTGGGAGGCTATTTTTGACTCTCTTTTCCCCTCCTGAATGACAGACAGCAAAGAGAGAATCTCAAGTAGTTACTACTCCTTTTATTTCTTACAGAGCAATATAAAACTAGGGGGTGGGGGGAGGAAGACAAAAATCCCAGAGGATCTGCCATTTTCACATTATTATTGATTTATGGCTTAGTAAGTCATTTGGATGTAAAGCTACAGAACATGAACACTCTTCCTCTATTGAATTTGTGTAAACAGAGGCCAAGTAAGATAAAAGACAACACTTTTGCTTCATTCATGAAAAGTGAAAGACTTTCCAAAGAGCATCAGTATAAGGCCACCTTTATTCTCTGCATAACAGCAGATTTCACTTTAAATGAACAAATACATTCTTTAGTTTTAGGGATTGATAACAATTATCTTCCCTGATGAGCAGAAAGGAGAACAAAGTTTCCTTTTCTTCTTTTGATTTACTTTCCTTGATCTTGCAGCCTTTCAAATACTGCATAGTTGAAGATACAGGAAGAATCTGGGCCTTTTTCTTATGCTAGAAGAGGAAATGAAAAAGCACAATCAAGTTTCTTGAAAAGAGTATGCATCTGTCTGAATTCTTTATCACACCCTTAACCAGGCTTCCTCATGATAACACAATATAGAGGAAATAATATGTAGACTTCAGAATGCTTATTTTTTTTTTTTTTTTTTAATTGGGATATGAAGACATCGCATAGGAAGATGTTGCGTACGAGTAAGAAATATTAATATCCTCTAGCTGGGAAGCCTTTGGGCTCTCATTGGTAAGAGTGACACAAGCTTCACCTTCCCTCTGAAGGAATATTCAAGCCCTCTGATGTTTTTAGCCCTTGCTAGCTGCAGGACATGAAACTGATCCTCTTTTTGATGGTGACTTGTGGCTTTGTTATCCAGCATCTGGCCTGTTTTTTGGCTATTTTGGGGTTATCTTTGCCGTAATGTTGTACTTAAAGGTAAGATATTTTGAAAATATGATCATTAAGTGTTCTTGCTACGCATTGTATACACTGTAATTTGATTTTTATTTCAGCCTGATATTTTGATATCACCTATTTGATGGTCTGTTTACAAATCGTGTTATTTAGGAATAGCTACTATAGTTTGTATTCATGCCGCAAATATACAGAATTAGTTTTCAGAGCTAGATAAGTTACTGGATTTAAAAGAGCCACTCTGATATTTAAGAGATTCTTTTAAAAATAACTAGTGTAAGCATTTTCTTAGTAAGCTTAACAGAATTTTAAATTTATTCTTCCTTTCTGGAATTCAAATGGATAAACAGGACTCCTGATTTTTCCCTGAAAGTTTTAGTATGTTGAGAAATTAAAGTGTTACATATAGACCAGTCATGACTCCTTTACAACAGTTTATTTAAATGGTGGTGCACTAAGATTTGTAAATCGGAGTGATTTTGTCACAAGTTATCTGCATTATATGCAGAAAAGGCAGCAGTACCTATGAAAATGCAGCGTTACATTTGCTGCTAGCCCCTGGATTGCATTGGATTCTATAGCATCTCCCATCTCCATGCACATCAGCTTTTATTCATTATGCAAGAGGTGAGTAAAAGTGAATTATTTTGATGAAGCTGAAGAGGGATGCAATTAGTTATGACATCCTGTAGTTTTATAATAATATGAATAGTAAGTAATTCGATAGCAGTTTTCTTAAATGGTAATTTAGAAATTACTACTCCAAAATCTTGATGCATATTACACTTCTAGAAGAGAAAACTTGTCTCTCTTATTTTTAGTCTTATTCTTCCTTTCGTAAAGTGATGTATTCTTATATTGCGTTGACCTTTCTTAGGAAAACTTGAACTATCTACAATTCAAGATTTCAGCTGCAATGAGATGTAGAAGGTTCTGTATTACTTCAGGAATTCAAAGGTACATACACTGACCTTTGAAAATAATGAAATAGATGACTGAAGTATTACAATAGATCTAAATAGTTAAATTCAATAGTTTGAAGGTCTGATATATTTCTTTTCAAATTAAGAAGTGATAGATTAATTTTGGGTGCTTCCCAAAGTTTTTCTCTTTTTTTCCTCCTTAAAAACATTTCTCCACAGCTAAAATAAATTAGTAAAGGTTAGATAAATCAGTGGAAATGTTCTTATATCCACCAATAAAAGATCTCTTATAGTATTATTGTATGTTCATTCTTGAGGTCATTTATAGTGCAGACAATGTTCTTTTATATTGTTTGGGTTTGAGTTTTCTTTCTGAAATAGATTTCATTCTTTTTCTTAATATTGTATTTCAAAATAGCATTTTAATATTTTAGTGCTTTTGGAGATTGTACATTCCTTATTAAATGTCTCATCTGATACATTAATATTTTTAACATGTACTGTGCTTGTGATTTAGAGCAGGGTAAAAGTCACTCTCAAATACTCTTGTTGCAGATAAATTATGAAACACACTTCCTTTGCTAACCAGTGTCAGGCCTCTGATCAAGTGCTTATGAATTTAAATTTCTTTTTACTTTCCAAAACTGTCTTGAATTGCTGTCCTAAAAATGATGCAGAAAAAGCAAAATACAAAGCAGAGAAGTGCAGTGTATGCCAGGCTTTAGAATGCTGCTTTGATCAATAAAATAGAAAAGTTTCTCCTATGTAACTATATCACATTCAGACTGCAGTCTGTTTCAGAAGCATCTGGTTGTAGGTAACCTTCTGTTTCGTTGCATACCCAAATAAGTAATACATTTTATTTTAATTTTCATTTTTTAGAAGGAGAACAAATGCCTTTTCTAAACTTCCTTGGATAGAAAATTTTCTATGTCTTTATTAATTTATTTAAATTACACTCCATTATTTTAAAGACTTTGTGATATGCTTCCTAATTTGATGGAATTTCATTTAAAATGTTCTGACAGATGTCCATCTGTTACTCCACAGCATGTACATGGACACTGAAACTTAGCAAACTAGTGTGATGCCCAAGAATCAAGAGAATGTGTGAAGACCTACATTCTGATTACAGTGTTGAAATGAAATATAACATTTTGCTTCACTGCTTGGAAGATTAATTGTTCAAAGTGGAGCTTGTTGTGTTAATATTTGCATATTCCTGCACTTCTTAATTTGCAAGGTATCAGCCAAAGGGAGAGCAGACACAAGAGCAAGCCCAGGTTATGGAAGGGTTTAGGGAAACGTCGTGATACAATTTGGCACCAGAAGAAAAGGAGACAAATGATCAGGGATATAGATGAAAGGGAGTATACCAGTAGGGTAGTACAGGGGATGACTATTTTGGTGTCTTGTCCTGGTTACATGTAAAGGGCAGGAACAAGCGGCACAACATCTCTTTCCTGAAGTATCGTGCATGTTTCACAAACTGCATCATGAAAGACTGACAGTCTAAAATATTCTCATGTGTACAAGATGAAACTGCACAGACTATAGAAACAGTCATCAGCATCATAAGGTGCATCTTGATATGTAAAAATGTATAAAAGGGGCTCAGCTGATATGAGGTAGCTGCCAGGCTGTGATTGTAGTTCTTTACTTGGAAAACAGATTACCCATAAAATAGGATAACTTGTCAAAAAAAACCCAAACAAACCAGGACATAATTTATTGCAAGAAAATGTTACACTGCTCTAAATTTCAATTGCATAATTGCACATAATGATGAATAAAGTTTGACTCTTTTCAATATCTTTCATGGAGTTGTTCCAAATTACCCTGAAGAAATACCTCACTTGTTATTATCACGACTTGCCATGTAAGCTGTGTTCTTCTTGACCAATGGAACAATTTTTTCCCTGTGTTTCTGAGTTTGGCGCACAGGAGCAAAGTATTCTTGACAGCCAGGCTGTTCCCATGTGAATTTTTCTTGGAAAGACATCAGTGCGATTATTAGTCTTAATATTTTTTTCAGAGCAAAACATAAAACTGCCTTCTCCAGCCTTGTCCTCCCTTTGTAAATATGTCCAGCTCTTGCAATCACTGCCACTCGCTAAAGATTTGCAAGAAGTTCCAAAGTAAACAGCAATATATGTGCATACAAGATGTCCCTGTTATGAAAGAATTCATGGATACAGTGAAATATTAGTTAGTAAAATCCTTTTGATGTGTTCCTTTAAAGCTATCTATGCAAATTGAACATCCAGTACTACTATTTTTTAGCTGTAGCTCCTAATGCTGTATGGTTTGATGTAGAGGATTTTGTGGTGTTCTTTTTAATTGATCAATTGTTCATGTATTTTTTTAACACAAACCTGTGCTGGCCTATATACCATAAACCTGTTAGCAAAATTGACTGTATATATAAGCAACAAATTCTGGTAACATCTAAGCATTTATATACCTTCCACAAACGAGAGTGGAGAAAGGGTTAATACTGCGGACCTAACAGTAACTTTTCTACACCTTTAGGATCCTTAGATTTCACAGAAATTTTAAAAGTACTTTAGACATTCCCATAGGAAAAAAAAAAAAAGATAAAAGAAGTGACTAAAGTATAATGAAAGAAAACAACACAAAGTGGAAAGTCAGAAGATAATGTGAATGAACAGTACTGAGCAATAGCAAATTAGTATTCATAGAGTCATTATGAACATGAACCTAATAATAATTTCACTTTTTTTCATATGGAGGCAGGTAATTGTTCCTAAGTACAGGGAAAACCTTGTGAAGTGAAAGACTAAAACAGAATAGAACTGATTCCTGTAAAAACTGAAATATAACTTACTGGTTATCGAAGGATTTTTTTTTTCCTCATGTGTGACTTAACATTTTTATTCAGAAATCAATGAAAAGAATTTCCTGGAATGTTGCCTGTTGTCACCAGGAAACAACATTTTCTTGCATTTCCTTGATAATAACATTTTCATTGGTTTTCTTTTTTTTTTTTTCCCACAGCAGGCTACTTGAGAATTTCAGCTGGTGCCGAAGTGATAAATTTGTGAATTCACATAAAAATACCTTCCATGTGTTTGCGCCTGAAAGTGGCCTTTGCTTAGTTTCTTGATGCAGTAAAAGGGGCTAACTGAAATCTCTGTTTCCATTTGTGGTATGGTCCCTAAAAAAATTGTAGGCTTTCTCTTGCACACTGGCAGTTTATTCGCTTTACCTGTGTTTGATTCTGTGCCATTTGGGAGAGTTGGGGGGTGAAGGAGAAAGCAGAATCCTCCTTTTTGACAGGAGAAAAAGTTTTGATAGCACTGGCTTGCACTAGTGGCTAAATGCAATTTGGCTGCCATTTGGGACCCAGCATCATTTGAGGTGCTGCAGCATCTCCAAGAGGCCCATGCATACAGACATGGCTGGTACAATACAGGCTGGTTGATGTCAAGATCAGGGGCACCCAGCACATCTCAGGGGGCACCAGCTCCCCAGGGTGGCCTTCCCTTGCAACTGCTGAAACGCTCAGGGCTACGTTAGGGACTCTAGGTAACCACCCTTCCATCCTTCAGCCATTGCTGCAGAAGGATCCTACGTAACCTGTGGGTCATGTCTGACAACTTGATACATATCTGCCAACCTTAGGTATCTTGAGGTTTCTCAAATAACACAAGGCATCCATTTGTAAGCAGCCAAATCCTGCTCTGGATGTGTGGTGCCATCACACCAAAAGGAGCTGTTTAAGAATCAGTACCTAACTGTACGCATTGACTTTGATGGAAACAACTTAACTGGGAAACAAATTTAGAACCAATGGAACCTAGAGATTTAAATGCATTTGTGTTTGTTATTTCATGTAATGAGTGCACATGTAAAGTGCTCTCCAGATACCTTTGTAGAACATTGAGCTGCCTGTGTGCAAATTTGAGCTGCAGTTGCTGAGACTTCATCTTATTTGTACTTAGTTTTTGCAAATTAGCCTCCTAGCCATCTCAAATATCTGAAATGTTTGAATTTAGACGTTTGAGTTACGGGTGAACAAGGAAGGTTTTTCCACTGCACTCAGACCTGAGTTTGGGTGCCAGCTGGTGAGGGCATCCCTAAGCACACACCTTGCTGTGAGCAGGGCTTTTGGTTTTAGCATCGTATTTGGGCAGTGTCATATTTCAGTTCTGTAAGTAAGCTGTAGCCTTACCTAGAAAAGAGTGACTCGAGTGTATTAACTCTTTGAGAAAAATGTGCTTTTTTTTTAAAAAAAAAAAAAGTAAAACAAGTAATTTGGACAAAGCAAGTATGGACATTTTCAAGTCCTAAAGAGTGAAGACTGCCTACAACAGAAGCTGTATTTTTTCTCTTCAGTATGTTGTATATGAGCAAATAATCTATCTTGCTATTTTTATTGTAATGGAAAACTGGGAAACAGCATTTTCTTCTTGCTCTTGTCATAAAAGTAGGCAAATACCTCAGAACGCAGGTCTGGGATATATGCTTACTGGTGCCTGAAGAGAGAGTATTGCCAAATATTTTCCTCAAGGTTTGCAGTGCCCTTCGTTAGCCTCCCCTTCCACTGAAGGTGTGTCAAGTGCCTGAGACCAAAACTTCACTGCACAGGGTGTCATAGTAGCACTTGCCTGGCCATTGCACTGTTGAAGCACATACCACCTTTGGGGCTTGTGGCTGACTGTATATTGTCTGCAAGTGGGCAAGCCCATTTTTTGGTGGTGTCAGTGAGTTCCCCATCTTGCTGACCTTGCTGAGAGCTGCCCCAGTCACTGGCATAATGGGAATTACTCGAGTATTTTGGGCCATTCCTCTGCTGGCACCAGACAAGCCTCAAGGAGGTGCTTGAGGGCACCTTAAGATCCCTGCCTTCTCCATCCACGATTATTAATGTCTTCAGGCTATATTAATGCTGAGCAGCGTGTCGTATTTCACTGCCAAACCACAATTTGCCTCACCACTTGGACACCAACTTCCCTTCAGGTAACGGTGGAAAACTGCAGTCAGCGTTCCTCTCTGCTGATCTCCAGTAGAGATCGAGAAGGGGGACAGATTTAGTATTTACCCTGAACAGGACTGCTTGTGCTACTCCATCATTTTTAGAAATTTCCTTTGAAAGAGCTGACAAGGCATGACCTATTTTAAATACTGCTTCAGAAGATGAAATTATTTTTGGTTGAAATGAAATCAATAAGCAGTATTTAATATAATGCAAAGTTTAAGTGAGCTAAAAAAAGTCCAGTGACCCTCAGTATTTATTGTATGTGTCAGGACTGCTATGACAGCCTTTATTAGCTAATTAATATCCCCTTTCTGTAAAGCAGACAGCTTACTAAATCCAGCAGAACCTTCTCACTCTGAAGTCTTTCAAAGGCATGAGTGCAGGTGTGGTATCTCCTCCTCTATTCCAGGCTTCCCTTTCTCCTTCGAAGTACCTATTGCTCAGATCAGCAAACCTTGTTCTTCCTGGATTTCTCATGTTCATCAGGAAATCTTCACAATTCTGGTCCATGCAGCCCACCAAGTGGTCTAGTAAAATCCTGATTTGTGCCTCCCTCACCTGTGCTGCTATGAACTTCTCCATACCGGTACTGCACGGCCGAGCTTTGTGGGCATCGGGTTGTGTAAAGCAATACACTTGCCTTGCCTTACAGAGATCACCTTTCCTCTGCCCTTGCTCTGATAGTCAAAGGTCTCAGAGCAGGTTGTATTTTCCCAGCAGAGCAGCGTTTTTTAGTTCTTTGTAAAAAATAATGCAGCTCTCCCTTGCTAGCTTTTCTCCTGCCAATGCTTTCCTTTGCTGTCTCCTTACCTCACCATTATAATTCTAATGCTGTTGGTTCTTTCGTTTGCTGTATTGAATATTTTCTGAAATAAATAAGAACATTGCTTACATTTGTGGATAGTGCTGGTCCCATATGTGTGGTACTAGGAAGTGTTGCTTAGCAAATTCTGTGTCTCTTTGTGAAATATGTTAGCTCCTTTTCATAATTTACACTGTTATTTCTCACAGTATTTGATCCATTTTACATACTTTCAAGAAATAGATTTTGAAGAAAAGAGAAATTGTGATCGGGTGGACACATGGACCCAGTTCTTTCTTTGAGACATTTGTTGCTGGGTATGAGATCCAGCTGACTAAATGTGCATATTGTAGGTACCTCCATCTGGGCAGTAAGAAGCGGTTACCAGTACTTCTTAGTTCCCTGTGTGGTGAGTGGAGTGAGATGAGCAGCCCTAAGGGGTGATTGCAAGCTCACTCTAAAGCAGTTTTGCTGCATCACATCTGAGAAGTTCTGGCTATGTCAACACCTGAGCTGGAGATGGCCAACTCAGAGGTAAATTCCACTGGGGAAATCTACAGGTGGTCTTTCTTTTTTTCATACATTCCAGTAGAATTTCAGTTCTAGTGTTAAACGAATCTTGAAGGAATGAATCTTTTACTTGTAGTTTCTCACTGTTGCTAAAGATGGTTTTAAAATCAGCATCTGTGCATAAAGACAAATAACTGATTTTTCATTAGTGTAAGGCTGCAACTGAACCCACTGTTCTTACACATTGAATTCTGCAGGAAGCTGAAGATTGTGCCATAGCATTGCATTAACTTCAAGTTGTATGTCCTACCTCATGCACACCCTTTTGTCATAGCAGAAAAAAGTCTGATTTAGAGTAGACCTACAGAAGAGCAGGGTTGGGATTCGTGTCTTCTTTTTTTTTTATTTTTTTTTTTTTATCATTAGATACATTTTTTGCCTGATTTCCTGCTTAGTGATTCTACTCCTTGCTGAGCAACAGGAGGTTAAGATGTAGAAAAAGGCTGTTTTGGAACCTACTTGGAACGTGCCAATAATAGCAGTTGCTGGTAACGATTCTATTCCTTATGAGTACATGACATGCTCCTTCTCTCTTGTGTTAGAAGCTTTAAATGTTAGTAGCCAGGAAGTGCCAGCTTTCTAATTGCTGCCTGTAGTTTAATACATAAAAATATCAGAAGCATAAAAAAAAAAGTAGATGGGTAGAGAAATGGTGTGCAATTAAAAATTAAGGAATATAAGGCAGAGGCAAAAGTGTTTACTTGGAATGCCTTATATGAAATGCTTTTGGTTCAAGTATTAGTAAGGGAAGTTTAGCAGTTATCTTGAGAAACATGCTTGTGTTCCCTCACCAGCTACATTTGAACTGGGGAGCTTTGATCTTTAAGCTGATCCTTTTGGCAAGAAGATTTTTCATTTCTAGGTAATTTCTGATTTCAAAATGCTAAAAAGTGGAAAGCCATATAGCGACCTGTAAAGGCTAGCTGAGTCCATAGTGCTCTTGGAACTTATGCCTCCTGCATTTACTTGACTGATCTGCTGTTGGTTTCCTAAGTGGCAACACAGCACTGTGCTACCTTTAACTTATCCCAGAGTTAAAATAACAAAACAAATAAAGTGTAAGAGAAGTTTCTTTTAAAAGAACAATTCTTACACATTTTAATTCCAGTGGAACTTATTTTGGCATTTTTATAAGCTAAATCTGCTGCTGACCATTAGAATGTTAAAGAGAAAATGATTATGCACATCATTATGTTCATACCCATTGACTTTGTCAGTAGCAGATATATCTGACAATTTTCAAGGTTTTAAAAGTCATTTTAATGAATGAAGCCCTTATTGTTGGGATTCAAAAGCACATGAAGTTCTGTTTTGCCAGACTGCACACGCTGCTAGTTTTAGAGGTGATACAGTTTCTTTCAAACTGCGTAAATGTTAGAAGGTTTCAGCTGAATATTCTTGGAATAATTCAGAGTAAGACTTTTAATATATAAAAGTAAAAAAAAAAAATATGCAAAACGTTCTGTAGTTGGATATTTTTAATACCTAAAAAGGCCCTAATAGATATAGGCATTGCTCCGTATGAAACTTCTGTAAGTCATCCTAGTCCTACTGAGTTCAGCATCCTCAACTGGAACATAAACATGTTCATGCATAAATATGAGTCTTCTCTGTTGTCCTGTAAGCGTGAAATCAAATAAATTTTGTGGTTCTTGTATTCCGAAGGCATTACAAATCCAGGACTTTTTGTTCCTACATGGAGCCTGTATGCTTTGTGTTTAAGCTGCATGGGCAGGTTACATTTTTTTTGTCCAACTGACTTCTAAACTGGTTTTGTTGCTTTTGATTATGGAATATTTAGTTTAGCCTAGTTCTGCAGGGTACTGAGGGAAAAGAAGATAACTGTAATGCACATGACTATTCTTCCAATCCTCATAAACATTGTCATTATTAATTGTATTCTAGTACTGTAGAGATACATAAAACATTTGCATTTTTTTATTCATAAAGAGAAATAAGTAATAGATGTATAGATTGTATAGATTAACTATATTGTATATATATAAACTATATTGTATAGATTAACTATATATAGATGTGGGCTTATCTATAGATCAGATTTAAGCAGATAAATAATACTTCTTAGGGAAGATGACTGTAAACTTTTCTTCTGCACAACAGTAGCTTGTATGTGTTGTCACCATTCAGGCAGTAAATTCTTCGATTAAAAGTGTTTCACTGCACTTTTGTATAATGTTCACTTGCAAGGCATCTTGGTGTTTTCTACCAAGCTATTAAATGGCACTGTTGTGTGTATCACTGTCCTTGCTTCTGTCAGGCTTCTTTTCAGTTCTGAGAGCATAAATGTTTACTTTTGAAAATGACATTCTTTATGGCCTATTGCTATGATCAGCTCTACAATCTAGCTACAAATTCTTGAGGGTCAGTTCATGATTAAGATACCTGAATATAGTTGTCTACCTACAGATGAGGAGATTCAGCTGCATTAATTCAAATATTTTCAGGAGCCCTATGATATTCCTGGTGCCTCTCAGCTACTATGATAAAGGACCCCAGTCCTTCTTAGGTCCTGTGTAATGTCTCCCAGCCTCAGGAGAGCTCTTGAATAAATATGCAGCGTCAGAAGTCATTAGACATCTGTCTTTATGCACTGACTCAATCCCTACATGCCTAAAATCCTGCTATAGTGCATGGAGTTCTGGTCAGTATAGCAAAGGCAACTACAAAATTCAGCTGGTCAGCCACTATGTGGGCAGTGAACTTAAGCTTCCAATGGTTTTCAGATGCTTCAAGTTGCCCAAGATATGTGCATGGGCTATAACTTACATTGCAGGACCTAAAGAGGGTATATGTTCTTTAGAAATGGCAGTTGGAGGTTAGGCGTGATATCTGAGAGCAACTGCGATGACACTAGACACTGGTACATGAGCAACTGAACTGAGCACTGATCTTAGGCACCATTGACTGTACTGGAGGTGTAGACACTTCGATAACTGCAGTAACCTGCATTGTAGGTCTATGAGTTGAGGATCTGGCTATTAATTTAACGTAATTTTCTTGTTTGGCTACTTGTCTGTGGTAACTCAAGACTTCATTGTCAAGCATATAAGAGAAACTAGTAGTCTATCAACTGAAGAACCCCTTCCCATAAAATAATATTTTCAGCTGTTTGGCCTTAAAATCTTATTCATGACTTTTCACTTGAAATCCAAACAATACCATTTCTGTGCCTGCTTAAATCTTTGAACAAGCCTCACTAATTTTAATGGACAAACATACAAGCTGGTTCATACCTAGGACTATGATTGGCAAGTCATGTCTACAAGCTCTTTATTGAGTCCTTTGTTGACCTTCCACTACCAAAATGTTGCTTCAGTTTCATGAAGTCCAGAACTTGGAAGTGTGGGAATCTGATATATATGGTAGCCTTCCCATCAGAGTACAGCTAGGCAGCATGTACAGAAACCAGGTCCTAAGAAAAACTATATAATAACCAAAATAAAAATACCTCACAATTCTGGATCATTGAAGGTTTTAAATGTGTTTTGCAGATCTTAATTATGTCACAACAGAGTGAAGTGTGTATTGTTAGCTTATGTCCATGTCCGTGGGCATGAGTAGTGAATAAAAAAGAAGCTATAAACTCTTCCTGAGACATTGGGAAAATCATTCATACAGTTACCTTCTACTTTAGCTGGATAGTAGTGCTTCTTCTGTATTCAGTGGGGAGCTGGGAAGCTATGCTAGCAGGAAGGGTATTGCTGTTTAAAATGGCAAGTGTGGGGTGGTTTTGCAGCCAAAAATAATGTCTATAGGGACTGAGTGCACACTTATTAGCATTTATCACAATGTGTGGAATTCATACAGTGCAGATGTCTCCATCTGAGCTTGTTGCCCTTGCATTTCTTTACCGTCAATGGAGGTCTAGTCACTGTAAAGTACAATTAATCTCATTCTAAAGTAGGTGTCTGAATAGATCAGACTGACTGCAAAGGGCGCATGAGGGTGAGAAGTTCAGATGTAGAACTGAATCTCATCCTACCTGTTCCGTGGGCAAAACTGCTATGATTTAGTCTTTAAAAATATACTTTTAACTTTACTGAAACGCAGTTAGCACACCAGATGTAGAAGTGTCTCAGAATAAGTCTGTTCTAAGAATTTACCACAGATTGTCATATCAGAATTTTTATTTAATTAAAAATACCAAATAATTGTTCCATTATTTTACGCAAACATAAGGTCAATACCCATTATGTCCGTGTGGGTCATCTGGTGCAGCAAGCACCAGATAAGCAAGGTGATAAACAAGGTTTCACAGTGGAGGACTGAGGGAAATTTCTAGGGCTTATTGATTTCTAGGATTTCTACATTCTTCCTTAATATGATCTCTTGGAACTTTGTTCATGTTCCCTACCTATCTAATGCAATACCAGATGCCCTTATGCAATGATGTTTATCTCCAGCTGGCACTTAAGGAAGGTGTGATCCTCCCTATAGGTTCTGTGTCTTAGCTCCCATTGTGCAGGTGACACACTTGGGTACTGGTGCCTGAGTGTCTCAGAATGGCATTGAACATAATAAATGGACAGTTAATGGGATTTGCGTGACAATTAAGGTCTGTAAATTTACTTGTCTACACATAAGAAGGTGCCAGTACACTAGGTGTTTATGTTTTTCTGGTGAATTGATTTATTCAGCTCAACATTTAATGTAACAAAACATGTATAATCAGGAGATGGAGGAGAGGGTCAACTACCTTGCCACCTCCCTTACTGCAAAGGCATCTAAACTTGGCAACCTCAGAGTCAAAAGTCATATTTGTTCCCAAAAATACCTCAAACAGCACTGGACAGCTGCATTTAAGCAGCTGTATTGATTCCTGGATCTCACCTGAGTAGAAGAAAAGCTTTATACTAAGCATATTGGTAGGCACATATGTGTAAAAAATGATGTCTGAATCTTTTAAACTCAAAGTTATCCTCATCTAGAAGAAAATCATATTCTCAACAATAAGTTGCCACATAGAGATTTTCAGAGCAAGCACAGATCATCCACACTGGAACAACACAGATATCCTGACCTGAGCTCTCATTCTCATCCTAATTATCTGTAGTTTCATCCTGCCCTCTTTCTTTCACAATTATGTCCAATTTTCTTGCTGGGAAAATACATTAGTTTTTTTTTTAAGTGAGTAGGATTTATGGTATATTTTTTTTGTTATTCTCCAGAATCACATGTTACATCTACAGCAATAGCTAGATATTGACATTGTACCTCACCAATTAATCCAAGAATTATTTTAGTGGATTTTGACACCTTTCAAAAGACTTGGAGATTCCAAGCAGATCTCTATGGAATTCAATTAGTGATAGTAATTTTCACACAGCTTTTACTGGTAGGGAAAGTCTAAAGAGTCAGCAATACAGCAAAAAATTCTTTGAAATTCCATTCCGTATTCAAACAGTAGATGATTTAAATATGAAGAAGAAACATCATGTTGCTAATTCACACTTAAGTGGATGAATATTTAAGCCTTATGTTTGCTATGAAACCACAAGTGGTGCATTGTGGGATATCAATTGCAACAGCAACTGATTAAGTGATTCGTGTGGTGTTTTTCGTAAGGAATAAATGCTCTAAGTGAGTGTGGCCAGTCAAGCCACAGAACTCAGATATTCTGAAACCCACTCAAGTGATGTAACTACAAGGCATGTATTTAATACCTTACATTTTAAAATCAGTCATAAAATGTTAGTGCTTAAGCTTAGGAAATTTCAATTGTAAGCTATGTTAATTGGGAAGGGCAAGTCCATTAGTACCAATCCGGATTTAGTACTGATTCCAGAGCCCTTACTCTTACTAGTGAAAATGCCAGGCAAGAAAAAAGGCCAGAAGCAGTCTGCCAGTCAGGGACTCCACAGGAAAGGCAAATAATAAATGGTGGGAGTTACAGAAACAATAATGTGAGTCATGTTAAGAAGTTGTGTGTATCTAAGTGGAGCAGTGGACGAGTGTGTGTTTGCTTTACCTGTAAGTCTGCACAGCAGCCTTATATTCACCATCACCATCAGAAGCACTGTAAATGGCATAACTACATGAAGGGGTGGGAAAGCAAACTGTAAGGTAGTATTTCTTCTCATCCAAAAGGTGTGAAGCTGCATGAGGGCAATGCTCTTCACAGTCTAATAAGCCCTGCTGTGTCTGCGAACAAATATGCTAAACTGCAGTTTTTAGTGTCTTTTCTTGCCACTTCTGCTGATGAGCTTAAGGGCTTGGCCAGGGTGTATCTTGGGAGAACAGCAACTCATTGTGCATATTCAGAAATGACATGACTGGCATTTAAGAGGTAACTATAAGGAATTGACTAATATTTCAAATTGAATGTGTAGAAAAGAATCTCTCTGTTATGTTTAGCACCACTGTGGAATTTATTCTAACACTTTAGTGTCTGTAAACTCATCAAGGGTTATAAAAATGTCAAATGCAAATATCTTTTTGGATTAACCTATCTTCTTAATTCAGGCACTTTGATTTCTGTAGGGGAGGATCACTTCTTTGTCTTGTATTTATGAAGAAATTTTTACTTGGTGAGAGGGTAAACAGATTGGGATGATGGTATGTTACAGTCACCTCGCCCTCACTTAGAGAAGATGTACATAAATAACTAAACAGAGGATAAACCAAATTGCCTGTTGTGTGCAATTTGTAGCAGTTTCGTAGTTTCTTATGCTATTAGTGTTATAAGGCAATGCTGTGATGGCGTTACTCATAAACGCAAAGGGGAGTTTTGTTCAAAGCCCCAGTCCTGATATTAATATCACTGTGAGTCTTACTGGTCCACATATGGATGGGTTTGTGATTTCATCTCTTAAAATCTGTCAAGCATTGTTGTCTCTTTCCAAGAAATATTTTTAGATCAATTCTATTAAATGTTTTAGTGTGTCTTTATGTGATTGCTTTTGAATCTAGGCATTTCTGTCCTAAACAGCGAATGAAAAGCAGCCTAGCAATGCAACCTCTTTGCTTGCTATTCAGATTTTCTTTCTGAATTTACATCAGTATAATAAGAATATAAAATGAAGATTTTGAAATCCATAATGGATATGAGTATGGTAAAAAATTACTCTAGAAGTGTGAATAGCTGTTGTAAAAATCAAGAGTTGACAAAAGAAACCTACATTATGTTAAAGAGAAGTAGTTCAAAATATGATCAGATTATTAAAAGAGCATAATGCAACACTAAGCTTCATCAAATGAGAGCTTATACTGTCTACAAAACCTTTCATTGTATGGCTTGTGGCTCTATTCCTCTTTCTGCCATTTTCCTTTTTACATGCTTTTTTTTTTATCACACGCTTAATCATCCATTTCTCTACTCTTATCTGCACACCTTTGTCTTTCAGTTCTCATAGTTGAGCCATGCCTCTGCTTCTGGGAACTTCTCTGTTAGCAGTGCTTTTCAAAGAGCCTGTGTAACCTCCCAGAGTCTATGCTATTGGAAACACAGCTTTCCCAGCTGTTAGGGACTTGTATTTCACTTATTTATGACCAGTTGTCATCAGCTGTTTACTCAAGATAGCATGTGAGAAGCTGACTTGAGAAGGGAGTGAGGAACCAGAAGAGTGGTGGACATGGCTGCGTTCAGAAAGGCCCATTGTAATGGCCTAGACTTTTAAACATGCAAGTAATTTCATTCATATAACTGGTCTTTTGATTTCTATGTGTTTGCTGCTAAAGAAAAAAAAAAAAAGACTTTCCTGAACATGGAATAGTTCAGGAGTTTCACAGAGTGATCAAGTGCATCTTCTAGTCAGGAGGATCTCAAACTATTGACTGTTGAAAGCTAGGAGTATGTCTCCAGATAAGGGTCGATCTGTATCTTCACTTTTCTGAAGTGTATTCTACTAACCATGGGTGAAAGCAGGGTGCTAGTGTTACATGGGCTGAGGTCTGAGCTGGTGTAGCCATTCTTGGCTTAATCTCTAAAGGATGTGAGCATTTGGCCAAGTACTGAGTTAGTAAAAATCTTTATATTTGCATTAAAGAAATTAAAGCACTTTACATAAATTGAGTTTCTGTCCTACTGTCTCAGATTTTTTTGAAAGTAATAAGCATGTTAGGGACTTACAGAATTTAATTCTAGTCTTTAGGAATGACTTACATAAAACAGTGTCATCTTCCTAGTCAATAGCTTTGAAAATTGCTCATCAGCAAGGAAAGTAAATTATCAAAACTACTTTAATTAACGTATCCTATGTAAGCCTTTGGCTATCAGACTTTCGCTGTCTAAATCTGTAATTACATATTGTTATCCCTTTACAGATTAAAAGGTTATTCCTGCTTTGAGCTTTTCAGGTTGTTTTATTGGAGCATAGATTTGATTTCCCTGTTAAATTTTAGAGACTGAACTAATGTCTTTTTTTCTTCCCTCCTGGGAAACACTGAAATATTTCCTGCTTGCAGTTTCAACCCCCTCTTGCACTTTTCACTGAGGACTTCGTGAATCTCTTCTGAGCAATTCTGGATGGGGCCTAGACGCTGGATATGCTCCTGTTGTTTCCTTTATCTTGTTCTCTGAAGTAATTCAATGTCCTCTTGCATGTATGCTTAGTGAAGCATGGCTGCTGTTACCCTTAGCAAGACTGGAGTTTCCTCAGTCATTAACATGGCATTATGTACAAGGTGACAATTATTTTTTTTGCATTGAATGGATGAAATAGGAGTCCTTTTGGTCATAGTCAGTCACTGTGTAATTTAAGGTTGTATCCTAAAAGTTTATTCGTAAGTGACCAAATAAAGGCATTTCCTGTTTCTCAACTTTCAGATGCCTGACTTCACAACCTAAAATATTTTATTTTCATTTACTTTCCTAGATCCTTTTGGGCTAAAAAAAAGTTTTTATTTTTTATAGACTTTGCATCAGCAGCATGCTACCACACACCTTCATGCTTAAGAATGCCATTTATCCAAGGGGAGGAGAAGGCTTTTATTCTAGTTAGACCAGCCATGGGGAAAAGAGAGGTAATAATTCAGAATGGTGGGAAAGGCCTTCAACAGTAGCATCACACAGATACCTGGGTGACTTTGAGAGGCAGTGTACCTGCATGGCATAGTTTTGCTGTATTTCTCTTACCCTTATTTATTTCTATTGCAGTAGTGCATATGTTGAAAGGTCCCGTCTATGTTTGTTTCTCACAATCTGTGTAATACTGTCTGAAAGAAGCATTCAAACTGTAGTGTCTGAGGTTACAAACCAAGTGTCTTCTCCTCAAGGTGACACTGTGCCAGACAAGGTTGTGCAGTTCTGCTTCTTGGGACGCAGGCAGGATTCAGAGGACCTGCAGACATGAAGCTGGAAGGAAAGGTACTCTGCTTCTCAGAGCCATGCAGCTTCCTCATGGCCAGAAGAGCAGCAAATCAACAAGTAAATAGGTAAACAGATGAAGAAATAAAAAATGCAGCACAAGCTTTTGATGATGGTTATTTTCTTCCTTTCCCCCCAGTGTGGCTGTTCAGCTGCTCTAGTGACATGCTGGAACAGGCGTGCTCAATAAACAAGTGTTTCACTAAAAATGACTCTTAGGAATACAGCATTGAGGACTGAAAAGAATCACTTGGACCACTGAGATAACATCTAACATCATCATATATCTTGTTAAAACTGATTTAAGTCCTGTTTTTATTCATTGTTGGTGATTTTAATGTTTGTCCTTGTTTTGTATTTTGGAAAGCTCTTCTACATCTTTGCAACTCCAAGTGTTTAAAGTGAACCAAATATTTTTTTTTTGGCTATACCAGACAGCGCTCCCCTTCCTCACCCAGCTCCATGCTGTCAGGATGCTTAAAGTATTTTTTGAGGAAGTGGAAGACCAATATTCAGTTCTTACTATTCATAGATTTAGTGGCTTAACTTAATTTGTCATTTTCACATCACTAGTCAGTGCTCAAGATAAAAGACTATTAGCTGTTTTCCCCACTTGCATTAAAATATCACTCTTATCTTGAGAAATGGTTTTAGGAACTCAGTATTGTTCCAAGTAAAATATCTAAGTTATCAAATTCTTCCTAACCAAAATTAAAATTAATTCTAAAGCAATGTATGCAGAGTAGAAAAAAAAAGTTGAAGAGTGCTATCAGGCTGACAACAATGCCCTGTGCTATCTGATACATAGACAAGAAATGTCAGCATTCAGTGATCTTCTCCAAGTAAAAATGAATTTTTTTCCAGGGCAAGGCAAAAAAGTACTTCCATTATTTATGTACCTTCTGAAGTTTGAAACCTGCAGAAAATTATGAAGAGAGCATTTCAAAGGAAATGGCAAACATTTTATATTGGAAGTTAATACATGATAGGAATATAAAGGTTACTGCTTCTTCCCCGTTCGGGGAAGGGTAGCTACAGAAGGGTAGCACCGAATACAGACATTACTTCTATTGGTGGAATTATCCACTCAAATGAATTAACTGTCAAAGTTAGTTTCTTGTTTGCAGTTTTGGGACCACACACTCTCAATGCTGCTTCAGCTTCCTCAACTTCACAGTACAGCTTCTTTCTTAGATCCCTCTAGGCTTTAATTGCATCAGGATTCCTCCCCTAGACATTGTGATTGATACCACAGAGTCCTCTGTCCCATTTTTTTCTTTTTTCCAGGAGTGTTGACGGTAACTTGATAGGTCTAATTCATACTCTTTCATCTTGTGAGCAAGATGCATCACTATCAAAGAAATCCCTTTTCCTCACATGTTCAGTGTAGTATCATGAGAACTTACAGTGTTTCCATTATCATTTGGCTTTCCTTCTCTTCCTTTTGTAAAAATATTCTATCCTGTCTATAAATATTCCAAGTCTGATGGTGCTTCTGCTAGGTGTCGCACTGTATCCACCACTGGTAAACGCATGCAAATGGCCTAGCCACCCACTTGAGGCACTGCAATTGGGCAGGTATGGTAACCTCTTATGCTTATGTTATAGGACATGGTCTAGAAAAAAAAGATGACACTGTGGGTACAGATAGATCTTCACTTATTCACAGAATTTAAGGCTGAAAGTACTACCATGAATACCTAACTTGCCTCCTGAATGTTGCTGGTGAGGGACCAATCAATGATCCTCAACCCATGCTCCTCTCAAGACTGCCAACTCATGAAAAACTCATGAAAGTCTGAAATTAAGAAGTCTACTATTGCATCTGCCAGAGCAAAATAAGGCATTTTCTGGAACTGCTTACCAGTGACTGCCACCCATCAGTCAGCAAATAGTGGGAGCTTCCTTCCCTAAAATTTCATCCAAGAATTCCTGCCTCAAGTCATCAAGTTCTTGAAAGAAAAGAGAAGTTACTGTTTTACAGAGAAAAAAGGAACAGAAGTAGACATGAAATGGGGGGGGGGGGAAGAGAAATGAAATAGATGATTTACTTTTCAAACAAAAGGAATTAAGACAATAGCAATGAAGTGGTCATACAGAGAAGACGGAATAGTCAGATGAATTTCCATTTCTAAGCGTAACATGTGGCCAGTGCTGATTAGGCAGGTTTAATTAGTCTCCAATCTTTTCTTCACCTGTTCTACAAACCTCTCTTCCTTCCGTATGTAATCTATCATTACAGGGAGTGCAACAAGTACAGCTGTGTTCTGCTTATCTTTTCTATGCATTAACACACATAAAATAGTGCTAGAGGATAGCTCATAAATAGAACATATTCCACTGCTTTTCGCTTGTCCTTGTACTGCAGCCTAGGAAAAGAGAGGAGTTTTACAGCGCACTTTGAAGGTTAACAGACCTGAGCTTTCAGAAACCTTGGGGGTAAGTGACTCCCAAACTGAGCCCCTGTCACAAAAAACACCTTTTCATTTATTCCATAAAACCACAGTTGAGCATCACTGCAGATCTTGGCTGCAGTAAGATTTCACAGGGACAGAAGCAATTTCTTAGGTGATATAGTCCCAAATCACACAAGACATTGCATGTTGCAGCAAGCATTTGGCTTCCACCTGGAAACCGATTGTATTTTCATTATGGCATAGAAGAGATTCAGGTGCTTCCTGACTTTTTCTTCGAGGTTTTGAATTTGGGGCACAGGACTCTTGCTATAAACTCTGAAATGTGCCTATTTGCTTGTGACAGGAGGTGCTTGTGTAAGAGTTTCTTCTGCTGGGGAAGCAGTAAAGCAGGGTATTGGGATGGCATAAACACTGCCAGGTATTCATCAGCTTTTTTGTTCTGGGCTGCCGTTTCAAGTGATGATTTACAGTCCCACTTCTACCTTCCCTACTCTGCCTTTCCTATTTTATCCTGCTTCAACTGTGGATCTTGGAGAAGGACAGATGTTCATCCTCTTCTGCTATAGGGCTGTTTGGTCAGACCAGGAAGTCTCAGTCTAAGGCAATACCCTCAGTGTGGTGACCAAGATACTGAATAACGGATTTTCTGCTGAATTTGAAGTCTGAAGTGTAGTGTATTTTGCACTCAATCTAAGGTTCTCTGAGGTCAGTGAACAGTCTTCCACTGGGTAGAATGGCCTCCGGACGTGGCCCAGACCCATCAGCTAGAAAGGATATGGCTGTGTTTTAAGAAGCAGACAATTACAGGTTAAGTAGTCACTTTCATTTCAAATAAATGAAAACTAAATAGGCTAAATTATCCTCTGGGGTCATTCTGTTGTTTTCAGTGGAGTTATACCAATAACTGATTTGACCCAATATTTTGTTTATAGGAGGGCTTATGAAATGCTAATTTTATTGGTCAAATTAGTGAAAACTAAACAGACTTCAGCTTTGTTTGTATGGTTAAGCAATGTAATTATGAATGCTGGAAGAGACAGCTCAGCTTAATGTGGAATACTGAGCTCTAACTAAAAATGTATAAGTGAAACACTTTGTTGGGAGTACATACTGTACGGAAACTGGAACATATTTTTGGACAGCATCCCTGGCTTTGCAAATCAGATGCTAAGATTCAGCAAAGATGAGTCTTGAAGGTAAGAGATGCTTTAGCAGAAGGAAATTGTAAATTGGGTGTTAGTCATGGATTGCATTGCCCTGTGAATGAAGGTTCAGCTGAAGTAATTCAAAATTAATGAATATATTTAAACCAGTTCTAATTCAGTATATTAAAGGAATCTACTGGTTACTTAATTTACTATATGAATGATACTAACCTGAATAAAATTGCCCATGTTGAAATGGAGTTGTAACTGTGATTGATTTTCTTCTTATTGCCCAGTTTGGCCAAAGCCAAATCCTGGCATCATGTCCTAATACCACCCTATAGAAGATCCCACACAGAAGCAGAAATTAACATAAGCTTACATAAGCAAGTCACGTTATCTAAATTCCTATCTCTTTTAAAGCTGATTTGTCAAGACTCAGTAGAGAGCTTGGTATATAATGCATTATGTATACTAACATAACATGGCCGTTTCACAAAATATTTTAAAACAGATCACTATATGTATTTCAAAGGGAATTCTATCAATAGGCCAAAGCATATTTTTCAAACTGTCAGTGTTTGATTGCAGGTTTGCCTTTAGATGCTTTTGAAGTTATTAGAAAATACTGGGAAGACAGAGTTAGCTACGTGAAGATCTGGATAGGACCTCTGAAGTGGAATGCTAAAAATGAAAATGTGTACTCTCTTTTGGTTTTTCTGTGCTTATGAAAATGTGCCCAATAGCATTTACTAGAAGTAGAGGTGCTCCACTAGCTTTTGTCATCTAGCTGAATAATTGTGGTTTATGCTGATGTATAGCTGTGCTCAAAAAAACCCTACCATACTCACCAGAATTGCTAGCAAAGATGAATTGTGTGACTACTCTTCTGGCTAATGTCCGTTAGACAGGGCAACCACACATTTCTCTTTATAGATTCTATTACACCCCTCACAGGTAAGCAGTGATTATATTCACCCACCAAGCCTCCTACTCTCTCATAATATACCTTTAGCTCACTGTCAAAAATATCTCTTGAGTTCAGGTGATTTATTTTTGATCAGAAGGCATTCAGAAGCGATTGGGAATCCTTTGTTTTTATTATACAATTTTTCTTGGTAACCAGTGAGGGGAGGATTAAGATATTAAGCTTTTGCCTCTGTGTGAAAAATTTATAGTTTTACAGCCTCTTTTTCTAAAGAGGACTCTTGGTGGTATTATTATTATTTATTATTATTATTAAAGAATGACAATAATACAATTTTTTAATTACTTCAGCTGAACCTTTATTTACAGGGCTGTGCAATCCATGGTGAACACCCATATTGCAGCTGTTGTTGTATTATTACTATTATTCCTATAGAGAGGCCTGTATTAGCAGACCAGAAAATGGTTGGTGATTTTTTAAAAATATATAGGCAATCATCTATACTTAATTATATAAATGAGTAGCAATGAGAGGTAGGTTTGTATAGTTCTATGAAGTTTCTGGCCACGAGTCCTTGCTTAAGATTGGTGACACAGTTACGGAATTAATAGCATCTCTGTCCCATTTCTGATTCCCCTGGAATGAATCCTCCAGGTGTCAGGTCTGATGCCTAGTCCTGCGTCTGGATGTAAGCTCAGCCTTTAACCTACATTACGACCAGAATCTAGGTGCTGTTCCAGCTCTTATTCCAGTTACTCAGTTTTTATTCAAGTTGTCTGTTTGAAGGGTCTGGATCTCCATTTTGTTGTTCTCTAGCTACTGTGTGGGTAGTAATTAGCCAGTAAGACAAAACATTAGAGGAAAGTAATTTATAGCCACAGCCAGTTTACATGTTTATCTGGTTATACACTATTTTATGCTGCCCTTTGCGGACAAGCCAGTGACTTATTTTTTCAAGGGATAAAGCCAATTAATTTTAAGAAAGTTAAATATTTTTAGTGAAACATCTCCAAACTTCTTCTGGCATTTCTCAGTAATTTTGCCTTCTCCTCTCCCCTCACGACCCTGTCTGCTTCTTCCTTCCAGCTATGGGCCCCTTTGGACCTAGTTCAGAAACTGGGATTTGGGTTAGCCCTGCTTAACCCTGCTCCTTCCCTGATACTTTTCCTTCCCCAGACCTCTGCCACTGCCGCCTCGCTGCCTGTTCCTCCTGGGGCCCAGTCTGGGGAATTCCACCTGAGTTAGGCACAGCTGGGCCTGAACTCAGCTCAGGCAGAAGTTTTTCAGGCAAAAGCCCTTATTTTGTGCCAAACATCTCTGTTCTTCAGCTGACCAGTTAGCCCAAGAGTGCACCACTAAGGTAATGGCCAAATAGGCAAACAGTTTGCCTGTTAAATTCAGGAAAGGACCTTAAGTTACATACAAGGAAAGGACCTTAAAGTCATCTAGTTCCAATGCCCCTACCATGGGCAGGGACACCTCACACTAAACCATATCACCCAAGGCTCTGTCCAACCTGGCCTTGAACACTGCCAGGGATGGAGCATTCACAACCTCCCTGGGAAACCCATTCCAGTGCCCCACCACCCTAACAGGAAAGAATTTCCTCCTTATCTCCAACCTAAACTTCCCCTGTTTAAGTTTTAACCCATTACCCCTTGTCCTATCACTACAGTCCCTAATGAAGAGTCCCTCCCCAGCATCCCTATAGGCCCCCTTCAGATACTGGAAGGCTGCTATGAGGTCTCCACGCAGCCTTCTCTTCTCCAGGCTGAACAGCCTCAACTTTCTCAGCCTCTCTTCATACAGGAGGTGCTCCAGTCCCCTGATCATCCTCGTGGCCCTCCTCTGGACTTGTTCCAACAGTTCCATGTCCTTTTTATGTTGAGGACACCAGAACTGCACACAATACTCCAGGTGAGGTCTCACAAGAGCAGAGTAGAGGGGCAGGATCCCCTCCTTCGGCCTGCTGGTAACACTTCTTTTGGTGCAGCCCATTTAACATCAGAGGCTTTTGGTTGCTACCTGGTGTCTGTGGGACAATTAACTGGAAGTGTTTATTCCTCTCTGATGGTTCAACTCGTCAACTTAAAGCTATGGTTTGACTGTACTGCACTTAACTAGCAGTGAGTCCACTGTCACAGCACAGACTCGGACTGTTTAGTTGGGAATTTTCAATGTTACTTCATTATTGAAACCATCTCATCCAAATAAAAGTGATAACTAAATAGAAGTTGTTTCACTTCTAAAATAGTCCATTTTCAATGGTTTTGACTCATAAATGGATTGATTTTTAAAACTTCACTGTGGACTGCAGTTTCTTTCCCCCAGCCCAGGAAGGGTTGATGTGGTATTTTTTGATTGCTTATTTTTATAGTTTTATTAGGCTTTTTCTTAAAGTTTACAAGAAACTGATGCAAGTGGCATCCTTCAGTTGTCATTTAAGTCACAGGCTAAGGTACAGGAGGAAAAGCTTCAACTGGTCTAGCAAATGAAGGTTATAATGTGATTTCCAGGCTAACTGGCACTGCAGTGCAGTGCTTAAAATCCCTTTCAGCTATGATATTAAAGTCTCAGGGGTGCCATCGCGTTGCAAAAATGCTGGTAAAAGGATAAAGTTACTTGGTGTTTTGTTCTCTCATCTTCGTTCTTTGTAGCTCCTGGTAGCTTGTGGAAATTAATAGGCTGGAATTGAGAGTATTGCTTTTTATTCTCTCTGTTCAGAGCGATTCTTGTCCTTTCTTTCCCACATCTCTTTGAAGAAAGAGGAAAGGCAGAAAAAACCCACACTTCAGTGGGCTGGCTAGATTCAAATACCAGTCATTGTTGGCCTTTCATTGGTGTTCAGCAATCATTGCAAGATTGTTTTGGAAGCCCCTCCAACACATGAATTTGCAATCTGCTGATACATATGCCATGGAGTTGAAAGTGTTTTTCATTTATGAGGTACCTCTGAGCATCGTTATGTTTCCTGCATTGGTTCAGGCCTCTGCCAGTGTTACCCCTTATATTTCAATAGCAGAGATGAGGCATTGCTACTGCTAGATACCAAACTCATTCTACAGATGAACCTACTGTATGTGTGTGTGAAACATTTCACTACTTCTGTAATTACAGTGTCAAAAAATATAGTATCTAAAGAATTGCCATAGCATCCAAACCCGTTTCAAATGTACATACAAGGTTATGCTACTACTCATATACTCACAGTTCAGTGTTACTAAAACGTCGGAAATGAAGCATTTCCAAACCATACCCAGGGCTTGGTCTCCTTAGGGTCCAGAAGATAAAGACTCTGAAGTGCCTATTAAAAAATAAGTTGCCTTAAGAGTTCTATAAATCTTAAAAGTTGGTTTCTTTTTTTATTCTGAAATAAAAAATAAGATGGCGTAAAGAAGTTTGGTTTTCAAAAACACCATCCTCAGTTTCAGTTCTCTTTCTTTGCGAATGGGAGCCATCTTTGTATTCTTTTACAGAGAATGTTAAAACTGGTGGTTTTGGGGTGGAGACTGTGTGCATTCCACCCTGAAATCTACACAAGAAAAGTTCATTCCTATTTTTTTTAAAAGACTTACATTCATTTGCTTTCCTGAATAAATGGTCCCAGATATGACTTAGCAGTTGTACAGTATCAGTGATATGGAATTAAAGGTTTCCATATAATGCTCTGGATATGCCTAAGCTAGCAGTAACTAAGCCTTGCAAACTACTATCAAATAAGTTAATACAGAACCCTAAACAAAACAGGCATTTTAAAGGTTTTTCGGGACCCAAGACACATGTGCTGAGACAATAGATACAGATTTATAGCTACAAGGACGAGCATCTTCACTGGTGCATAGGGATCTTCCACAGTAAATGAACATAGTTGCCATAATTACCTTGAATGTTTGTGAAATTCAAATAAGCAAGGGAAGCCTAAACTTGTAAATTCTTACATTCTCCAAGCACCTCCTGTATGGAAAAGATTGTTTAGGAGGAGACTGGTTGTATTAATGAAAAGGCAAGATTGCAATGACCTGGCATTGTAGAAATACATTGTACTTATGATTGTTTTTACATTCCTATGGAAATATGTTCTATAGTTAGTAAGTTTGTTGCAGAGAAACATTTTCAGACACAAAAATGGTGGCCATCCAGCTTACTCATCTGCAGTAGTGTTGCAAGCTCAAGGGACCTCAATTGTGAGCAATAAAAATGTGCCTTAAAGTTTCCAAGATGCTTACTAGCTCTTTTTCTAAGCTCTTCATCAATAAATCAATTGAAGTGTTAGATGGTTACTTGAGCAAATGAGAAGGTAATGACTCAGTTTCACTGTATGCCTAAGAAAAAGATGATTTTTTCAGCAATTAGCAGTTTATAGCCAATTTGTTTCTCACTTCTGTGTGCTCCTTCTCTCAAGTTTGGATAACCTTTGCTACCCAATACTACTTTAGCCTTTGGTGGATACACATGGATAAATAGACAAACTACTCTGTAAAAAGAATTGAAAAACATCTTCTGCCTTCCCTATTAGCAGTGAGAGCATATCTTTCCAAACCCTACATTAGAACAAGTTATCATACAGAAGGAGAAAACTTTAATTCACAAACATTGCTGTTCCCTGTTTATACTTGCCCTTTCTGACACATAATACCAGAAACACCCAGGAAGAACTCTCAATTTGTAGTTTTGCTTCTGCTTGGGTCAAAGTCTAAAATAAAGCCCAAATGTATTATCTATTTTGAAAACAATTCCCCAGACTGCCAGGTTAAAAAATGAGCTTATATATGTCAATAACATTTACACTATTATATCTCATAGCTGTAAAACCCCATCTGAGGGTGAGATGTTTTGCATTCCCTTTTATCTCCTGTATTTCCTACTTCAACATTTCCTAAGTTTTTTGTTAGATGAAAGAGTAGTAAGCAATTAGTAGTGTATTAGCTGAAAGTAACATGAAAACACGTTGGTGGATGTTTTAGTGTTCAGTTCTTAGACGCATTGGTTGTATTTGTCTGAGTTACTACATACCCTTTGTCTTCAAAGGGAACTTTAACCAAATGACCCTCTAAAATTACATTGATATTTTCCTGAATCAGCAGGGGCTCTAGCATCAAGCAAGGAATATGTACAGCACTGAATGTATTATTTGATTCATAGGTTCATACAAAAGCTTTGATATAACAACTCTTTGGAGGAATTCAGTTAGTGTTGGCAGTTTGGAGGAATAAGAAAATTCAGGATTAACAACTGGCCATGCATACTCCTATGACAAATTGTTCTTTATAATCCTGTTGAATTTTCCTAATTTTTGACCCAAATATTAGTAAGTTAATAGTCAAGGTAAAATTGGCCAGGTTCTTTGTTACACAAAGGAAATGTGTGCTGTTCAGATGACTTAAATTAGCACGCTCACTTTAAGGCACCTTTACCAAAGAATTACTTTGAGAGATCTGAGAGAAGCACCTGTAAAAGCCATGTGCACTCTCATCCCCAGCAGTGCTGTGCTTGTTTTTCAGTCTTGTCTCCCAAAAGCAGAGTCCTCAGTCCTGAGATGAAGCCATAGAAACTTTATCCATCACCGGGGGTGAGGAGAGAGTGTTTTAGAATTCGATATTAAGTGGCTAGCATGTTGAACCAGGCAGCTCTTCAATTAGCTCGGTGTGAAGCCGTATAGAACTAGCCAAAAGGGATGCACAGTGTCCTAAATAGATGTGACCTACATTTTAGACCTCTACAAGATTTAGATACATATGGCAGGGACCTCCCTCTGCTCTGGATTTGAATATATTAACTTCTTATAAACATGTATGATCACACCCTTTCTTCCTTTTATTTTATTCAGAGGTTTTATTTTGAAGTAAAACCATTGTCCTACTGTGTTTTTTGGTTCTGTTCTGAATCTTGGATTATTCACAAAAGCCATCATTTTGTCTTTAGTTTCCCCTCCTGCCTGAAATCAGTGACTACTCTCAGCTATTTTTTGTGCTGAGGGCCTGCTGAGGAGTTGGGGAGCACTACTAAATAAATCAAATTTAAATAAATTAACCCAGTTAATGCAATCCTATCCAAATAAATCCAATTTGTTATTTAAAACAATAAGTAATAGTATAAAGGATGAATATAAATAATTGCATCAAAAATTATTAATGAAGAACTACTAGTTTTGATAACATTGTTTCTCATGCTATCTCCAAGCCTATCTCCAGAGCTGAGGGTGAGAGGGATGAAAGGCTTTCACACAGTGGGAGACCTTCCCTCCAGGTCATGGGGAGCAGGAAAGCCTGTTCTTGTCCTGCATACCCGTTTCTGATGGTTGTGGTTTTGAACTTCAGCTGCCTGGGCCTTGGTTTCTTCACTCCTTCACAGAGCAGCAGCCTGGGGATAGCATGAAATGCTGGCTCTGAGGCCAGAGGAGAAATGAGATGCTGCAGCCCTGGGGCAGCCAGGTGCTGAAAGAGCCTCTGACCTCCTCCCCACCACCCTTTCTGCCTGTGAGCCCCTCTTCCCCTGCACTTATGAGCATTGCCTGCGGGGATTAGACCTAAAATCCAGTATTTCAGCCCAGCAGGATGTGTGCGTGGGTCTTGGAGGAGGGGTCACATGAGGTGCTGGTGGCTGCCACCCTGCCACAGGGGTCAAGCCCACCCTGTCCTCAAGTCTGTGGGTCAGTCCACCTGGTGTTGTAAGTGTAGGGCCAGGCTGTGCTCACCCCACTCCTGGCTTGCTCTCCTCTTGTTTCTGTACTTCAGAGCTTGTCTGGTGGGCTTCCTTCCCAACTCTTGGTAGACATGGGTCTGTGGACAGCACAGTTGGTTAATGTTGGTGTTGTCATTAACTACCCTTTGGGTGGACATACTGCTGTTGGGCATCAGATCCTATGCTATCTGTGTTTGGTTTTTCTTGCATCTGAGAAAAAAATTCCAAGAAAGCCAAATTGTTGCTTTATCCTGTAATTCTGAACTCTTCTTCCCATGTAAGACCATCCTGGTAGCTCAGGTAAGCTGATGCCTTTTCTCTGTGAGCCAAATGGGGAATAAACACTGAGAAAGAATGTAGACCTCACTGGATAGACTAAAACTCATGGGAAGCATGTATGAATTCTCCAGCATCATACAAACTGACTTGGTATCTACAAACTGTTTATTAGGCTAAGAGCAGAGGAGCTGTAATTCAATGTTCAGTGGTGACAGGCAAGGCAAACTAACATTTGATTTCTAAAGGCTATGGGAAAAAAGTGTTTTACTGGTTTCTGAAGAGGAATGAACTTGTTTTAATTTGATTAGATTCAATTTTGCTAAAGTAAAAGTGCCCTATTTCTACTGCAAATCAAACCAAAGATCTTAGCTTGGGTTTAAATGCCAATATATCTAACACAAGTGGGTTTGGCTGTGTCTACATTGCTATGTGCAGAATTCAGTAGATCAAGACTACTCTTGCTGCATATCCACAATTCTTGCTTGCAGCAGCACACCCTGAGATCTGCTCTGATGCAGCCCTGTATTCTGGGAGGAGAGAACTTAGGTGCTCCTTTTATTAAAAGGTGACCCCATACCTCAGGTGCCCTTACCTCAAGAATGAGTGGTTCTGAGTCTTCAGCTGTTGTCTTTGCCTTTGGGGTGGTGTGGGTGAGAAGATGACTCAATCTGCTTTCTTGTAGGGATTTTTGAGTCTTTCTGTATGTTCTTGCAGGGGTTTCTCCCGATACCTGAGCATCATCCAGGACACATGGTACCCATCCTCATGCCAGCACTGTGAGCGGGAGGGAATGCTATTGCAGAGGAATTGTGGCACAGAAGACTGAAGTCTTTGGGCTTGCTAAGATGCTGTGGCTGTTAAATACCAGTGCACTCCAAGTTTAGCACTGCAGTGCATTAGGAGTGTTTTGAAGTGCTCTCAGTAAATGGAATTACTGATCTGTAAGGCAGCTCTATCCTTAGTGTAGCCCAGTCTACAAAGGGTGTATGTAAAGAGCTAAATCTTCAGAGAGCTGTAGGCAGGAGATAGGCGTGCAAATCAAAAAAGTCCTAAAAGATAAAGTTTCTGTTGGTGAGGCTCCACCTGCTCCTAGGTGTTGAAGTAGCCTTATTTATAGGGAGAATTCATGGGAATGTTTCCTGGAACCCACATTTGCCACTACCACGTGGGATTTATCTGGGTGTTATTTGAAAGAAAGGACATACTTTTGCAGTTTTGCAAAGAAAAGCAGCTCCAGGGCTCATGGCTTAGCACTTTGATCCCCAAAGAGAAACGAGTTTCTTCCACTGTTTGCTGGAAAGCTCCTGAATTCCAAAGGAGAAAGTAAAATTCAGCCACTTCCGTGATCTCCAATAAGTTGCTTTAATGTTTTGGTTTATGTGGGACCTATCCTTAGGTCCCTCAAATTTCTTTAGATATGGTGTAGGAAGCCTAAACACTGGCTCTTGGATGTTGTTGATTTGAGGTGTCTGGACCATCATTTGGAGAAGAGCTAGCTGTCTGTGCTATGTCAGGCCTTGATCGTGTCCTCTCAGGTCCACGTTATCAGCTGTTTCTTCCTGTCTCATTTTGTAGCTTCTTTCACAGATGCTTGGACAAATAACTGCAAGTGGGTCAGCATCCTATTCCTCACATCTGCCCAGGGAACCCCTCAGGGTTCTGCTGGGGATAATCAAATTTTGCCATGAAATTCAGCTTCTGTTGTTTCCTCAATTAGCATACCAAGGGCAGGGTGTGAGTACACAACACAATGAGCCTGAGTTATGGCACACTGACAAGTACCTGCTTGTCAGCTGAGTTGCCGTGTTGTTCAAAGTGTCCCTTGGACACCCCTAGAGCTTTGACATGCATTAATTTAACAACAGCACAGTCTTTCAGACATGATGCCTGCTGATGCATGGGTCAGGTCTGTGGGGCACACACAGATAGGGTCACCTCTATAGGTCCGATCCATTTCAAGTATCTCAGATTCACTGTGAATGTACTGTATAGTTTTACCATGTGGATTTCTGTTAGTGAATTTCCAAATGAAATTTAAACAACCTTTCCAAATAGATGCACCTTTATACAAAACTTGTCTGACTGCATTGCTGAATTTATTGATTTGACCGAGGAGATACTAGGTATTAGAACCATTCTTTAAACTCTTTTTTTCTTAGCTATATGACATTTCTTTTTCCTATGGTCGTATCATATTTCTTGAGTTGTGTGGAGTGTTCACTATAGTAATACATTGCATTTTCCACTCAGTGGACTTCTGATTACCTATGTTGCCATGCTGATTATCCTAAACAAGCTCAGTTCTTTCCTTAATCTAATTGCTTATATGAGTTTCCAACAGATAAAGTCCATCCTACTTGTGAATGAATGACAAGGTGATTCAATTACAGATTGTCTCTCTTTTCCTGTATCTTGCATGTAAGAAGCAAAAGGAATGCTATAAACATTTGCCGGGTATGATGGCAAAGCTGAATACATCAAAAATGTTTTCCATAGTATGGTTGTTAACATGCAGCATGTGTCCTTGTGCTTGCTTGTTTCATGCAACATTGCTGTGCTTAATTAAATTAAAAGCTTCTTGGAACTGTGGTTTTATTTTTGCCTTATGCATACATCACAAGAGCTTAAAACCTATTCCCTTTTTTCCTCTTTCTCTTGTTTGGGTTGGAGTCTTCTGCATTTTTATCACATTTCCCCCATTGCTATTAATTTCTTACCTTAAGGTTTCTCATCCTCCGAAGCATGAGGATGAGAAGGTCAAGTTCATAGAATCATAATATCACAGACTGGTTAGGGTTGGAAGGGACCTTAAAGCTCATCCAGTTCCAACCCCTTGCCGTGGGCAGGGACACCTTCCATTACACCAGGTTGCTCCAAGCCCTGTCCAGGCTGGCCTTAACACTGCCAGGGATGGGGTAGCCACAGCTTCTCTGGGCAGCCTGTGCCAGTATCTCACCACCCACAAATTCACCCAGTGTGATGCTGCTTCTGGGGTGGGTATTCCAGGCGATGATTGTCATTGCCCTTGCAGTGGCATTTCCGAAACCTTCCTTAACTTCGCCTTCTTCACTTGTCTGCCATGCAGTGGCAGCCAGAACAGCCCCAGGTGTGTGTGGCCATCACGTGTTCTCCTGTGGCCACTGTGTGTGCCGCCATGGCCATCATCGCGTGTGCCCCTGACCACTGTGTGTGTCTTCGTGGCCATTGCATATGCCCCCGTGGCCATCATCACGTGTGCTCTCATGGCCATCGTGGGCGCCCCGTGAGTCGGTGCTATGGGGTGGCTGTGGCCAGGGACGCACACCTGCTGGGCAGAAAGCAGCAGTTCACATCCCGGAGGGGAATTGGCTGTGCCTGACGGTGCGCCTGGCCGGCTGGCAGAAACCCCTGCGCATTAACATGTTTTCCAGAAAGCTCTTTGGCTGCTTGCGTGCAAGGAAGTTTTTATGGCTGGTGCTTGGCTGTTGCAACAAGCTAACGAGCAGAGCAGTGCTGTTAAAACTGGAGGCAGTTATAGCGCTCGTGGGAAGAAAGGCACCGGAGCTACCAGCATTACCGCAATGCCCTCTAGTGCCGGCTTCCCTCGAGTGCGAGCGGTCATGGGGAAAGCTGCTTTCATCCTCGCCTCTGCCAGTACAAGGGAGCCCTCCCCACAGACCGTGCCAGGAACGCACCGGGCTCTAGATGCCTGACCTTTTCCTGCCAGGAAAACATTTACATGGGAACAAAAAAGGGTCTGTGAGTGTGTGTTATCTAGATTAAATTTCTTTAAAGTTTATTTCTTTCTTTCTTAAATGGGCTGAATAATTGTGCAAAATTACAATAGTTTTCGACTGCAAGATTTTCTTTTCACTGAATTTACAGCTCAAGAAAGAAAACCTCTGAGGCCAAAGTCCATTTTAAATGTCCATGTGCTGTTGGGATTTGATTTAGTTTTATTGCATTGAAAGAATCAATATGTTACTGTAATTCGGAAAACACTTGAGCTGAACTAAGTGTAGGAGCTTTTTAGTTGTTAATTCATTAAGTAACAGTGTTGTAAAGTACAAGAGCAGGACCTGAAGTACAATTTTATGGTATCTGGTGACAAAGTCACATTACACATTAAACCACATTAGCTGTAAATAAAATGTCATACAACACACATACAGTAGATCATTGTGCAGCTCTATAGGTTTCTTTTTCCTTCTGTGTTGCTCTTTGTTGGTTAATATTTCTGTAGACTCTGTTTTATTTAAAGGTATATGTAAAACTGTGGATTAAAGTTCATTCCAAAACTCATCACAGCATCATTTACAAATCCTGTTTGAGCCATCTGCTTTCTAGGTGTTGATCTATGATTACACATGGTGAAAAATGAACAGGGAAAGTGAAGATGTGATGGATGCAGTAGAAAATGCAATTTACGTTATTTATCTCCCATACTTTAAGAACACATTTCAACACCAGAAGTGTTTCTTCAGGAATTAAGGTTGGAAAACAGGAATTCCATAGAAAGAAACTTGAATATACCAAAGGAAATTAATCCAATGTTTTCCAGATGCATGTGTCAGATTGGGTGAAGCTTATTGTTTTTTTATATATTATAGATCCACTAAATTTGAAATGCTGAGGGTTGTTAGTTTTAATGGCTTTCAGTTCCTGATTTGCTTTGCAAGTAAGTCACTGGCCATTAGAGCAGGCTACTTCTCTTTGCAGTTATAGAAGCAATTAAATCACCAGAGAGCCTTCCGCTCACAGGCTGTGCCTGTGATGTAAATACATGTCCTTGTAAGGAGGAAGATACACGTCATCCTATGTAAAGTAACCCGGTAAGAAATACGTTATGAGTGATTCATAAAGACCATGACCTTTTTCAAGACTAGCAATTTAAATATATTTGGTTGAATATACAGCAGCTGTAATCTTGAAAGCTATCTTCTTTATGCCATTGTTTTCTTGTCTCATATTTCTTCTGTAGCTTGTCTTGCTGACCTAAATGAAAATCCTAATATTTTCAACGTTCTTTTCCTAGATGCTTAACTACATAACTAACAAATGCTGTGGTTTCTCTCAAATAGACCAGCTGCAATCATGGAATGACCTCGAAAATCGTGCTTTCAATTCACCACCTCTGTGTACGTGGCACTAGTGTTATTTATCCTCATGGCCAATACAAAGAACCTTTTCCCTCTGGACTTGCATGCCATAAACTTCAAATACAGATCTGTTTATTTACTTCTCCTGTTGTGTTCAAATCCAGTCACACAGAAATTCACCACCAATCCAAATTACAGAGAAAACTAGGCCCATTAGTCATTCCTTTACAAAATAAAAATAAATAGTAATCAAGCTTGAAATTACTCAAATGGAGGCTCTAGTTAATATACCACTGATAAAAAACAAACAGACATTTTGATTTTCCTAAAGCTGGTCATCTGATAAAGATTTAGTAGTGGGAAAACCACAGCAAAGAGAAAGAGTATAGAGAAAGATCTATAATAGCTTCTGAATTGTTACATAGCTTGTAATGAGTCAGGCTGGGAATGAAACAGCTGGGAGAGGTCTAAGAGTTGCAAGTGTAAGAAGGTGAGCAAGGAAAACCTCTTTTTTTCCCACTTGGGAAGAGAGGAACATCAGCTAAAACTTGCAAATGGCAGGTTTGAGACACGTAGAAGATGAGGGCTCTGCCTACAGCTTACAGGTAAATTATGATACTCCTTGCTGCAGTATCCTTCAGGTGTCAGGAGTATCAGAGCTTTCAGCTTGATCCAGCTGCCGACATCTTCTGGCTGCTCTTGAGATGCCCATGACACTTCGCTGGGGCTGGTGCAGGATCTGCAGTGGAGCCCATGTCTAGGGAGGGAGCTAGAGGCCCTGTGGCATGTCACTGGGCACCCAGCATCGGTAGCCCGGGGGTCACGGACACCCCACAGTGTGTGCCAGGGGTTTGGAGGCTCTGATGAAATGTGGCAGGTCAGCTTAGCGGGTGTCTTGCTCACTGGAAAGGGGAAATGCTTGTTTTGCTGGAGCATGGGTAGTGGGTAGAGGAGGAGAATCTAAACGGTCTTAAAATGAAGCAAGAGCTGCCTTGTGACATGAACCAAAGAAAAGTTTTGAGTTTTATATCTGAGCAGTGAAATGAGGAGAAGCATAGAACCTGCAGGTTTTGATGCCCAAAATTCCTGCTGGGTTGCCAGGATGTATCAAATCTGAAGCATTTTAGATAGGATTAGCTAGCTTTATGGGGTGGGGGCAGATTTTTCCCATTTCTTTGTGGCAATTTCAGTATCGGCTTTTTCTAGAGGGTGGCGCTGATGGTGAATTGCTGCTGGCTCTGCTGGTGTGCATCTCACCTGCTGCCAGATTTCTTGACTGTTCAGCCTGGAGAAGAGAAGGCTGCGTGGAGACCTCCTAGCAGCCTTCCAGTATCTGAAGGGAGGCTATAGGGATGATGGGGATGGACTGACTATTCATTAAGGACTGTAGTGGTAGGACAAGGGGTATCAGGTTAAAACTTAAACAGGGGAAGTTTAGATTGCATATAAGGAAGAAGTTCTTTCCTGTAAGGGTGGTGAGGCACTGGAATGGGTTGCCCAGGGAAGCTGTGAATGCTCCATCCCTGGCGGTGTTCAAGGCCAGGTTGGACAGAGCCTTGGGTGATATGACTTAGTGTAAGGTGTCCCTGCCCATGGCAGGGGGGTTGGAACTAGATGATCTTAATGTCCTTTCCAACCCTAACTATTCTATGATTCTGTGATTCTATGACTTCACTGGTGCTGAGGAGCAGCTTCAGGCCACCACGAGGGAATGGAAACCCCATTTTGAAAACCCCATTCTTTTAGCAGCAAGCATAGGGAAAACCAGCCTGGGGACCTGCCCCCCCTGCCAGCACACCAGGACATGCAGGAAGGAGATGGGGAGGACACCCTCAAGGTGAGAGAGCAGATCTGGCTCTCTACAGCCAATGGAAAGACTCAAGTGTGTTTCATGTCAGTGGCCAAGACTAACAGAATTAAATGATGTGAACTGATCCTGGAGCTGGTCCTTTTTGTCAGCTGCAGAAGCCCAACCTGCTTTCTAAATGCCACCCTTTCCTCACACACTCAGATGCTCCCTAGCCAGGGCCTAATTTACTTCCTGGATCTCAATATACAGCACTTTGGCTTGCACAGATATTTCTGGAGCTGTATGTGTGCTCTGCTGTGTTCTTTGCCATTGTCTCTCTTTCATCTGTGTGTATGGAGGAGAGGATTGATAGCTTCCATGTGTTCACTCTGCATTAGCTATGGCCCTGTGCCCTGAAGAATAGAAGTTATGGGCATAACTGCACATAAAAGCAGACAAGAAATGCCTCTTCAGTAAGTAACTTGCTGTTACTTACCTATGCAGTTTGCATGTTTTCTGCTTACAGTGACCAAAGGAGAGTTTTCCATCACAAAGCCAGAAGTGCATCTATCTTTAATGGTTGGCTATAGCCAGTCTTACTCCTTCTGAGTCCCAAATCCTCTCTTACTGCAATGGCTTTATATTTACTGTGGATTTCATGAAATGCTGTAAGAGGGCTGCACACGCTATGAACTCCCTTGGCGAACCACATTGTTTGACTATTGCTACACTTTATTTTGCATATATTTTCCCCCATAAAGCTCTGCACAGTCTGTAACTTACACTAATACTAACGTTATTTTAATGCAGTTGAAATTGAAATGAGTTACTCCAGCAGTACCGGAGTTTAACTGACTCTCTGTTGAATCTGGCTAATGCTTTATAAAGTAGTGCATAATTTGGATCAATATACAATGACTCTATTTTGCAGTTTATGTTATGCTTCAAAGTTTTCATAAACTGTCTTTATATTCTTACGTTTTCTTTTATAAGTAACCAGCCCTGTATACGATGCCGAACTACTGTGCTATACACTTTTGTTTATTATAAATAAACATGAAATACATGATCCTAAATTAATGCCAAACACAAAAATTAGCTGCAAGACTAGAGTTTTCAAATGGCAGCTTGTTTTAAACACTCAAAAGATGCATAACCCTTTTTTGGTAAATGTCCAGCAAGCTGCAATAGAAAAGTGACTTGCTGAATTTGTCATAAATAGTCAGGCTTCATCCCGTGCTCAAGTAATATAATCTAACTAAAATATCATGGTTCCTAATTGCTTACCTGACAGAATTTGATGGCATGTTTGCAGAGCTAGAATCATGGAATCATTTAGGTTAGAAAAGACCTTTAAGAACGTCAAGTCCAACCGTTAACCTACCACTAAGTCCACCACTAAACCATGTCCCTAGAGGCTAGTTTTGCCTTCTTAAACTCTAGCTATGTAGCCTGGAGCTTTTGTGGGCTGATTTAGTCCAGTTAGCTACAGCTACTAGACTGTGTAAGTATGTATATATGTGTAACTGTATATATACAGAAGCTAAGGCACCTGTCACGGAATTCAGCACTACTTCTCATCTGTTTCTATGTGAGCAATTCTCCCCCCAGCTATTATTCAGTCAATGAATGTATGATATCATGTGTATTGTATGCTATTTTCTTAAGCTTCAAATAAAGAAATCAATAAATAAAGTTCTGAGTTGGATTTACCATTGCTGATTTAACCGAGAGTATGCATAAATATATTTCTTATAACTTTTTTTTTTTATATATGTTTCCTATATATGCAGGAAGATTTGTAAAGTACAGTTTGATTAATGTGGTAAATGGTGCCACTCACTCTTCCTTTATAGAGTACTGCATTATACCACACTAGAAATGCTAGCTAGTTTGTGTATAGACAAAGGCACAGCAGACAGCAAGACAAGGCTATTTCACCAGAGTCTAGATGAAATCAAGCACATAGCGTACTTGTCCTAACCACTAACTAAACAAAAACTCTCATGGGGCTTTAAAAAAACTCTCATGGGGACTCTACACTGAAAGGGACAGAAGCACTCGTCTGCCGGCCAGACCCCGTCTCAAGGGAGGTGTGTTGCCTACCGGGGGCACGGATCAGGGATGTGGCAGAGAGGCTGCCTGCTCTAGTAAGTCCCACGGACTATTACCCACTCCTGGTGATACATGTGGGTGCTAGGGATATAGACAGTAGTAGCCTGGGGAACATAAAGAAGGACTACAGAGCCCTGGGAGAGGTGGTTAGGGGCTCTGGAGCTCAGGTGGTCTTTTCATCAATTCTCCAGGGTACAGGGGAGGACCTAAAAAAAGCTAGGAGGATTGGCCAGGTTAATAAATGGTTAAAGGGGTGGTGTCATAGTTAGGGGTTTGGGTGTCTTGAACATGGGACCCAAGTTTGTAGGCCAGGTCTAGGGGGGGATGGTGGAGCTGGTCTGATAAAGAAGGGAAAGAACAGTTTTGTTAGGAGGCTTGCCAGACTGGTCAAGGAGGCTTTAAACTAGATGTGTTGGGGGAGGGGGGCATCATTCCATCCCAACACACCCAGTCAGTTGCCAGCACCTATAATAAATGCTCGGAGCAATGTAGAGATATCCTCGCCACTCCAGCTAATGAGCCGGCTTCAGTTGGAGCTCGGCTCAGATGCCTCTAAACAAGTGCCCGTAGCATGGGGAACAAACAAGAGGAATTGGAGATGTGTGCACGTCTACGGGGGTATGACATAATAGGCATTGCAGAAACATGGTGGGATGGCTCCTATGACTGGAGTGTTGGAATGGAAGGTTACAGGCTCTTTAGGAAGGACAGGCCTGGCAGGCGGGAAGGGGGAGTTGCCCTTTATGTTAGGGATAGGCTGGAGAGTATGGAACTCTGTCTGGGGACAGGTGAGCAGTCCACAGGGAGGTTGTGGGTCAGGGTTAAAGGGAGAAGAGCTATGGGAGACATTACCGTGGGGATCTGTTACAGACCGCCTGATCAAGGAGAACCTGCGGATGAAGCACTCCATAGACTGATAGGAAAAGCCTCACGCTCGCAGGCCCTTGTTCTCATGGGGGACTTCAACCACCCTGACATCTGTTGGAAGGACGGTACGGCCCGGCACAAGCAATCCAGGAGGTTCCTCGATTGTGTGGAAGACAACTTCCTTCTGCAAGTAATAGAGGAGCCGACAAGGAGAGGTGCCATGCTTGACCTTGTGCTCACCAACAGGGAAGGGCTGGTTGGAAATGTGACTCTCCAGGGCAGCCTTGGATGCAGCAGTCAGTGAGAAGAGCGTGCAGTAAGCTCACAGCTGTGGACTTCAAAAGAGCAGACTTTGGCCTCTTCAGGAACCTGCTTAGGAAGGTTCCATGGGATACAGCCCTAGAGGGCAGAGGGGCCCAAGACTGTTAGTTGATATTCAAGGACCACCTGCTACAAGCTCAGGAGTGTTGCATCCCAACCAGAAGGAAGTGCAGCAGGAGGGCCAGGAGACCTTGGATGGATAAGGAGCTGCTGAGCAAAATTCAAATGAAAAAAGAGGCTTATAATAAGTGGAAGCAAGGACAGGTGGCATGGGAAGAATACAGGGGTGTTGTGCAGGAAGCTAGGGACCAGGTTAGGAAAGCTAAGGCTCAGTTAGAATTAAACTTAGCTAGAGGTATTAAAGATAACAGGAAGGGATTCTACAGTTATGTAGGAAATAAAAAACAGACTAGGGAGAATGTAGGCCCCCTCAGAAAGCTCTCGGGAGAACTGGCTACACAGGATTTGGAGAAGACTGAGGTTCTGAATGACTTCTTTGCCTCGGTCTTCAGTGGCAAAGGCTCTGACAAAACCACCCAAGTCTTGGAAGGCAGACGCAGGGACTGTGAGAATGAAGAGCTTGCGCCCACTGTAGGAGAGGAACTGGTTCAAGACCATCTTAAAAATCTGCATGTGCACAAGCCCATGGGTCCTGATGAGATCCATCCGCGGGTCCTGAAGGAGCTGGCAAATGAAGTTGCTAAGCCGCTGGCCATCATATTTGAGAAATCATGGCAGTCAGGTGAAGTTCCCGATGACTGGAAAAAGGGAAATATAACCCCCATTGTCAAGAAGGGGAAAATGGATGACCCGGGGAATTACAGAGCAGTCAGTCTCACCTCTGTGCCTGGCAAAATCTTGGAGCAGATTCTCCTGGAAGGCATGCTAAGGCACATGAAAATCAACAAGGTGCTTGGTGACAGCCAGCACGGCTTCACTAAGGGGAAATCCTGCCTGACCAATTTGGTGGCCTTCTATGATGGGGCCACAGAACTGATGGACAGGGGTAGAGCAGTTGATGTCATCTATCTGGACTTGTGCAAAGTGTTTGACACTGTCCCACACAACATCCTTGTCTCTAAATTGGAGAGACATCAATTTGATGGATGGACCACTCGGTGGATAAAGAACTGGCTGGATGGCCGCATGCAAAGAGTTGTGGTCAATGGCTCAGTGTCTGCCTGGAGACCAGTAACGAGTGGTGTCCCTCAGGGATCAGTGTTGGGACCGGTCTTGTTTAACATCTTCGTTGCTGACATGGACAGTGGGATTGAGTGTGCCCTCAGCAAGTTTGCCGATGACACCAAGCTGTGTGGTTCGGTTGATATCCTGGAGGGAAGGAATGCCATCCAGAGGGACCTTGACACACTTGTGAGGTGGGCTGGTGCCAACCTCATGAAGTTTAACCATGCCAAGTGCAAGGTCCTCCACCTGGGTTGGAGCAATCCCAGGCACAGCTACAGGTTGGGCAGAGAAGAGATTCAGAGCAGCCCTACGGAGAAGGACTTGGGGGTATTGGTTGATGAGAAAATGAACATGAGCCGGCTTCAGTGTGCGCTCTTAGCCCAGAAAGCCAACCGCATCCTGGGCTGCATCAAAAGGAGCGTGACCAGCAGGTCGAAGGAGGTGATCCTGCCCCTCTACTCTGCTCTTGTGAGACCTCATCTGGAGTACTGTGTGCAGTTCTGGTGTCCTCAACATAAAAAGGACATGGAACTGTTGGAACAAGTCCAGAGGAGGGCCATGAGGATGATCAGGGGACTGGAGCACCTCCCGTATGAAGGGAGGCTGAGGAAGTTGGAGGTGTTCAGCCTGCAGAAGAGAAGGCTGCATGGAGATGTCCTAGCAGCCTTCCAGTATCTGAAGGGGGCCTCTAAGGATGCTGGGGAGGGACTATTCTTTAGGGACTGTAGTGATAGGACAAGGGGTAACGGGTTCAAACTTAAACAAGGGAAGTTTAGGTTGGATATAAGGAGGAAACCCTTTCCTGTTAGGGTGGTGGGGCACTGGAATAGGTTTCCCAGGGAGGTTGTGAGTGCTCCATACCTGGCAGTGTTCAAGACCAGGTTGGACGAGGCCTTGGGTGATATGGTTTAGCATAAGGTGTCCCTGCCCATGGCAGGGCGGTTGGAACTAGATGGTCTTAAGGTCCTTCCCTACCCTAACTATCCTATGATTCTATGATTCTATGAAAAAAACCCTCCAACAGTTATAGAAACCCCCCAATGCACTGAGCAAGTGTCATGAGAATCAGAAGACCCTGGCTCCTTTCATTAATTTTCTGAAGGGGCATTCAGACTTGTGCTGATGGAGGCGGTCTCCCAGGGGAAGGGAGGACAACTGCTACATCATTTTGGTTCTTGGGGTCGTTGGGCTTGATTTCTGCACTATCATTTTCCTTCCCCTGTTTGTATTGTGAACAGCAATCCCTACAAAACATGCTCCAGCTGAGCTCTTCAAAGACAGTTCCTTTCTATCAAAGCCCAAATTGCTCCATACCTTAAGGCGATGGGCTAGAAATAGAAAGTTATTTTGCAGCATCTGAGGTCTCCCACCTAAATTCTAGAATTTATAAAATACACATTAATTTTCCTGTGGGGTTCATTCTGATAATACGCTTTCCCACTAGTACAAAGAAAGTGTGCCAGAGAGCAGACCCCATTTCTAGCAATAAAACAGCTGCAGCATTCCCAGCCACATGGAGTGATGTTCAGTTCTCTCTCCTTGTCGGAAAGGGCTCAGCTACCCATCTTCCAGTTTGCTGGCAGTTGGTCTGAGCGTCTTAGTTCTTACTTTTGGAGGAAATCCTTTAGCAAAAAATAATTTAATCTTAATGAGGTGAGAAAGAATGAATGGTAAAGCTTGCTGTTGGGGGTACTTGTCTGAGCAAGAGAATAATGCCTGTATTGTCACCGCGATGACAAATGCTTAGTGATCCATGTTCAATAGTTCCATACACTACAGGAAGAATTAATAGTCAACTATCCCATTCTATGTATTTGTCCTTCTCTGGTCAAAAACAATAAAAAAAACCAACAAACCCAAAAACGTCAAGAAAAAAGAATTTGGCCATGCAAGCTGGAAGATGTGTAGTAAGAGGAATCAAGCAGTTCATAATAACAGAGTTCACCTCAGTGTCACAGGATGCTGGTTTTTTGAATCTGGTCAGCTATGGCAACAACTTAAATCCTGTTTTCTCAAATCCTGTCAGAGTTTGAAGGATTCCAGCTGTATTTTGTGGGAAAGAGCTACCATAGGCAACCATGTAGAGGGGAAAATTCCAGCTGGAAGTCTAGCAGCCTGAAATTGAGTGTCTAAGAGAACAAAGGTTCAGGTCACATTGCTCCCTCAATTATTTCCACAGCCAAGACAATGCCCCTGCTCACTTCAGCAGTCTCGTGATTCCCATTTTATGCACCTGTTTTCATGAGTTTTATAGAGAAAATGCATTTGTAGGTCCCTAATGGAGTTTTCCTGGTTGCAGTGGGCAACCAGTGAACTATTGAGTCTTGCAGCACCTGAATCCGTAAATGTCTCCCATTTTGCCTTCCAATCCACCAATAAAATATATAGAACTCAGCAGGCAGTAAATATATAATATCACAGTTATGCAAAATGCAGAGTTGCGTATTAGGGAAATTATTTTAAACATACAGAATAGAATCATAGAACCATAGAATAGTTAGGGTTGGAAAGGACATTAAGATCATCTAGTTCCAACCCCCCTGCCATGGGCAGGGACACCTTACACTAAATCATATCACCCAGGACTTTGTCCAACCTGGCCTTGCACACCACCAGGGATGGAGCATTCACAGCCTCCCTGGGAAACCTATTCCAGTGTCTCACCACCCTAACAGGAAAGAATTTCTTCGTTATATCCAATCTAAACTTCCCCTGTTTAAGTTTGAACCCATTACCCCTTGTCCTATCACTGCAGTCCCTAAAGAATAGTCCCTCCCCAGCATCCTTAGAGGCCCCCTTCAGATACTGGAAGGCTGCTAGGACGTCTCCACGCAGCCTTCTCTTCTCCAGGATGAACAGCCCCAACTTCCTCAGCCTGTCTTCATACAGGAGGTGCTCCAGTCCCCTGATCATCCTCATGGCTTTCCTGTGGACTTGTTCCAAAAGTTTCATGTCCTTTTTATGTTGAGGACATCAGAACTGCACACAATGCTCCAGGTGAGGTCTAACGAGAGCAGAGTAGAGGGGCAGGATCACCTCCTTTGACCTGCTGGTCACGCTCCTTTTGATGCAGCCCAGGATATGGTTGGCTTTCTGGGCTGCAAGCGCACACTGCCGGCCCATGTTCATTTTCTCATCAACCAATACCCCCAAGTCCTTCTCCGTAGGGCTGCTCTGAATCTCTTCTCTGCCCAACCTGTAGCTGTGCCTGGGATTGCTCCAACCCAGGTGGAGGACCTTGCACTTGGCATGGTTAAACTTCATGAGATTGGCACCAGCCCACCTCACAAGTGTGTCAAGGTCCCTCTGGATGGCATTCCTTCCCTCCAGGATATCAACCGAACCACACAGCTTGGTGTCATCGGCAAACTTGCTGAGGGCGCACTCAATCCCACTGTCCATGTCAGTGACAAAGATGTTAAACAAGACCGGTCCCAACACTGATCCCTGAGGGACACCGCTCGTTACTGGTCTGCAGCTGGACATTGAGCCATTGACCACAACTCTTTGTGTGCAGCCATCCAGCCAGTTCTTTATCCACCGGGTGGTCCATCCATCACATTGATGTCTCTCCAATTTAGAGACAAGGATGTTGTGTGGGACAGTGTCAAACGCTTTACACAAGTCCAGGTAGATGACATCAACTGCTCTACCCCTGTCCATCAGTTCTGTAGCCCCATCATAGAAGACCACCAAATTGGTCAGGCAGGACCATGTTCACTGTCATGCTTGGTCCATGTTCACTGAGGGACACTAGAGCCAGAGAGGCAGCAAATGGGATAAGCATGGTGGTGGCTCTGCCTGGGAACCTGGAAGCTAAACTAGTAAGGAGAGGGGAGAGAGCATCTCTTGTTATCCACAGGCCTGGCAAGTGGCTGGTCTTGAGCATATTGACCTTAATGTTGTGCCTTTCTAATATAGGCAGTAACAATCTTGCTCTTCAGCTTGGACCATTGCATTTCAGTTCAGACTTTCTGAGAACTTGTGGTGGTTATGAATATCAGTCTCTGCCAGATTCTTTTGCATAAATAATCTATTTATTTACCCCTGGCATCTTGCTGGGGTTGCTGGGTATATGTCGCTTCTTCTCATCAGATACTCCCACATCAAGCAGACTGTAGTGTATCTTCATTATTCTGTATTGTTCATTGCAATTAATGCTCTTTCGATCATTACTTATGTGCTACGCTTTATTTTGGATGTATTACCCCACATAAAATACTGTCAGTGAGGACTTTCTGGAAAAAATTTAATTAGTTAGAAGTTCAGGTTTATTGGAAGAAAACGCAGTTCACATAGGTGGTTTGACACATCTCTTATTCCTGCCTAAGACTTCACATTTCTTCTGTATGCACATCGTTCAGCTGTTCTGTCAACAGACAGAATGGCTATGGTTGGTGTTTTTTATTTGGTGATAGGTCCTTTTAAAAACAAAACTCTGGACACACGGAATGAATGTAGCTTACATTGTCCATGCTCTCAAAGCAAAACTTTGTACAGGTTAGGAACTTAACCTATTGGAACATCATACTTTCAAAATGCCTTTTGCCCTGCTGCATGGAGACTCACTTTCCCAGGAGCTTGCAGCTTTCCTTCCATTCCTGATTTTTCTCAGAGATTTGTCATGAGGATGACTTCCTGGGAATAGATCTGTTCACAGTGAGTGAAATTTTTGTAGGCTGGTCATGGTGTTGCAAGTGAGAGCACTCTTGAGATACAACATGAGCACAGCTTGAAAAGTCAAGAAAAAACTCAAACCCAACTGCTTAAAATTCCTCATGCTGAAAAAAAGAAAGTGTGCTGTTTCTGAAAGAAGCTCCTTGGAAATGGGAATGAACTGTTTAGGGATCATCTTTTCCTTTGAAAATGGGTTAAGTATTGTAAATCCTGCAAATTTTCCAGCAATTCTGCTGTACCTTTGTGAGTTCTCCCAAAATGTGGCAAATGAAGATAAAGTGTGATGTATTATTTTTAATTTTTACAAAATTACGAAATAGTCTTTAACTGTTACAGAAACATTTTAATGGAACACAGAAACAGAGTTATCTCCCCATTTTATTTCATAATGCAGATAAATTAAGAAAGTAATTAAAGTGTGGCTAGCATGGCCACAGAGTTTTTGAGGAACAAAGACTTTTTCACTCATTAAAAAAAACTGACATAGAATATAGGAAGGTATTTTAATCAAAAGTGCTGAGATGTAATGAATTGAATCAACGACTCTCTTAATTTGCTCCTTTATTTTCATTATATTTCAAAATTAATATTCTTTTTTAATCAGAGATGGTCTTCCCAATTTTATACTCTCTGAGTAAATACTGGAAAAACTGACCATAAATTGGAATTTGTACAATGAACTGTCAGTGAAATTTGGCTTTGTTCAGAGGTCTGAAGTAAGAATTATGCTACATGTAAGTCATTGTCGTGGTTTAAACCCAGTCAGGTAACCCATTCACTCACTCCCCCCCTTCTTTCTGTCCCCATACTCCCGGAGGGATGGAGAGGAGAACTGAAAAGAATGCAACTCCCACAGGTTGAGATAAGAACAGTTTAGTAACTAAGGTATAACACAAATCACTACTGCTACCACCAATACTAATAATGATAAACGAGATAACAAGGGAAGAGAATACGACATCTCACCACCAGCCAACCGATAACTCGCCCCCCCAGGCCAATCAAGCACTGACCGATACCTCCTCCAGCCCTGCAGTCCCAGCCCTTCCAGGTAACTCCCAGTTACATCCTGGGCATGACGTGCTGTGGTATGGAATACCTCTTTGGTCAGTTTGGGTCAGGTGTCCTGTCTCTGCTTCCTCCTGGCTTCCCCTCCTCCCTGGCAGAGCATGAGGCTCACAAAGTCCTTGGCCAAACCAAAACATCATTGTTATCAGTTCTGTTCCCAAGCCGAAAGTCAAAACACAGCACTGCATCAGCTACCAAGAAGGAGAAAAATGACTGCTACTGCTAAACCCAGGGCAGTCATATTATGGCCTCTGTAGACAATGAGATTGTACAACTGTAAGTTAATGCATAATTGATTTTATCTTGGAAAGATATACTATTGCTCTTCTTTGTATAAGATGAATGGATGTGACAGACAAAATACTGTATTTAAAAGACAAAAGACAAATCAGTGTCCTTTGATTTCCTCCCTGTTGTTGTGATAAAATCTGGTGGTTTTTTTTTTTTTCCTTATTTTCTCCTACTGGGGCTCTAGCTAGGTTTCCTCATTTTCTCCCACTGAATTTATGGTTATTTATTATGAGTAGTAGCAGTTGTATTACCAGCAGACTTCACCTTAAGAAACCCATCTGGAAGTGTGCATGTTCTGCTCAACCTGGCAGGCAGCTAACAATCAAGCAGTGGCAAATTTTTGATCTCTTTGAATAATAATTATACTAATTACAATTGTATTTAGAAGAAAAATGGCAAAATGGTAATAAGGGTGTGCATCCTTTGTCAAGGAGATGCACACAGGAACAGCAACTATGTGTACAACAACCTTGACTCTTCCAGGCACTCCTGCTTTTCCAGCATCGTCTTTCCCTTTCTGTGGCAGAAGTAGCTGAGCTGTCCTTGATGTCTCAGCAGAAGGCAGACAGCTCTCCATGAAAGCCATGAGCCTGCCTTGGATGATGGGAATCCTCCAAGCTTTTCGACATTATCAATTCTGGGTAATTTTCACCCCCCAAGAGTTATGGAGGAAACAGCTGAGGGAGCTTCTGAGCCACCAGTGTGAATCCTGCAGAGCTAAGAAACTTCCAGAGACTTGGAAAAGTGCTGATACAATTCCTATGTAAGGAAAAAAAAAAAAAAAAAAAGAGAGAAAAAATAAGACCTAGAAACTCCCCTTTGCATGAATACAGATTTTAGTATAATATTACATATTATAAGAGTTAGCTTGGAAAGAGCCAACAGAAAGGATATGTTAACAAACATAAATAATGCCAGTCGATACGGTTTGATGGCAAGGAAGTCTTGTCAAATAAATCCATTACTTTTCTTTGACAGGATTACAGATCAGTTGATGAAACAACTGTGGGGATACAGAAACAGATTCATTTCTCCAAAGTATTTGGCTTTATATTGCAGGGTATTTACATTAAAGCCTACAGCTGTGTTAGGAGGAATAAACAACTGTCTCATTTACAGGTTTGACCATGTATTTTCCTAGAGAGGATGTGCAGAGACTTGTTACTGACTGAAAGCTGCTCAGTGCTTTTGGCAATGTTCTATATGAAAACATGGCTGGTAAAGTGTGAGGAAGGCACATAGATGCTGTGAAATTGTGTGAATTCTTCTCCAAATAGTTTTTGTTCAAAATTTTGTTTTAATTAATCTAAGCGCAATATAATGAATTGAGAATGAAGACTGAAGTCATACCAGGAAACAGTATTGGGCAGAAGCTGAGATGGGCACAATTTGATCCTGGAGAGATTCTGATTAGACAGAAAAGGATAATTTTTCACAATGAGAACAATCAGCCATTTCACAGTAATCTCCCCAGGGAAGTGGTGGACTCTGTAACATGGGACACTTCTGAGATCTGGCTAGACAGAGTGATGGGCCATCTAGTCTAGGTCATGTTCTGCCCAGAAAGGTTGGACCAGGTGATCCCTGAGGTCCCTTCCAACCTGCTATTCTATGGTTTTATGAAATTTTGTCCCTAATGGGAAGGGTGGCCATCCAAGTGCTGCATTTTTGCTGGTGTCATTTCCCAGCAGATGTGTAGCTGCTGGTGGAAGATCCCAGGGGGTCTGTCTGCAGCAGCAGAGGTGCAAAGCTCTGTGAGGGGCATTCCAGGAACATTATCTGTTGCTGTGGAAGGGATGGTGGAGAGGTTCCCAAGTGGCTGAACACAAATCCTTTAGCCAAGTGAAGGGGTCTGACAGGGGCATGCTTTGTTGCCTTGCAGGCAAAGGCACAGCAAGAACCTGTAGCTGGAAATTAAGGCAAATTAACATGTGCTTTTGTGTGGGGCTTGGGGATTTATCCACAGCTTTCCATGTAGAGCTTGCAATGTGAACATCAGGCCAGGTAAGATGGATGACACAGCAGGATGAAGCAGATAGTAAGGCTGAGGCTATCCACCATATTTACTACTCTTCTTTTCCAACCTCACAGTACCTGTGACTTTTATGATCATGGCAGTTTTCTTTCCAAATGTGCTTGTTACATCTCTAAAAATGTCCATCCAAGAGGTGCATTTTGCCCCTCAGGTGGGGTGTATGGCATTTCTCAAAGTGACAGTGTTACTCTCTAGCTCTAGGAAGAATTTAAAATAGAAGTAAACATGACTGCCTTTCTTAATAAGATAATACAAAGTCCAATCCAAACCCCCTTGAAATCACTGCAAATTGATTGATGTTTCAAATGCTGCAAAAGAGCCTAGCGAAATACAAAATGGATTATGCTAAATTCTGAAAAAAAACAATAATGAGATGTATACAATGATATGCATTTGAGGTACTGCATGTGAAAGGATATTGTAAATCTCTAGTAGCATACTTTCAAATGTAAATATTGATATGAATGCTTTTTTAAAGAAAACGGTTATACTTGACAGCAAAGGCTGCAGTGGGATTTAGAAAAATTCACATTCATTTCTGTGCATGTAGGCTGGATAAATGTGTGTAAATAATTATAAATATTATAATGAAAAAATCTTCCATGCCTTTCATCATGTAACACAAAAGAAGCAAAATGCAAACCTGAGTAGCAGGTGACTGTAATAGTTAAACCAGGAGAAATAAGCAATTTGTTTTCAAAATTCAGGAGGCACAGAAGTCTGGCATGAAATGTGTATTGATAAAATAGTGTTCATCTAACTACGGTGGAATCATTTTCATTTATTTTGAGCCACAGAGTACGCTGCTGTGGATCCTGTGTAGTCAGCCTTTGCAGTCAATGGAGAGAACAGGCTTTCAGAGATGGCTCATCTGTCTTCCATAGAAACCCATCTGGATCTCTCTGTTAGGGTGCCTGCTTCTTTCTGTTGCCTACAGAAAGCACGAAAACGAGTCATATGAATAGCACATGCTATATCTACAGCACCTATACAGCTGTGGTGGTTTGTCTTTTTGCTACTCCCAGTCTCTCTGGTTCATGGTCCCTGCCGTCTGCCTGGTGGGCTCCTGCCCGCAGCATGGTCTCATCTCCGGGACCACTGCTGTGAGGAGATGGGCTCACCTATTGCAGATCTTGGCCCAGAGCTGTTGTGTTGCAGCAATGCTGGCTGCCTGCTTTTAGGTTTTCCTCGGGGGCACAGTCACTTGTTTCTAAACAATCTGTTAGTTGTGCGTCAGGGGATCTGACAGCATCATCGCCAGCGGAGGAGTTAAGGGTTATATCCTGGCAGTTCTCAGTGTTCACACGTACCCACCCATACTGTGCCTGTTTTTTTAATTTCTGTACCAAAATCACAGGTCTGTTGAAGGACTCCACCTATGGAGGCTTCAGTGGTCATTTGGGAGGCTGCAGAGTATGAAGAGATGTGAGCATGGGGAACAAAACAAGGAAGGAGTGCTGGTAGATACCAGGCAGCTTTTGTTGGGTGTCAGGCAGGCTGAATTACAAGAATTCATATTCATGCATAAAATGCTGCCAACTTTTGGATTTTGCTGTCATTCTGCATCCAAATTTTATAGCTTTTGAGGAAGAAAGAAATTGGTCAGGTAGAGGTACACAGCGACGATGAACTAGTGGTTGTAAAGGCAGAGCAGTTCCCTGGGTTAAAGGAGGGTTTGGTGGCGCTTCAGCACATTATTGGGAGCCTCTCCTCTGCGGATGGCTTTGGAGCTTGCTGCATCAGGTAGAGCTGTTGGACTACTGTTACTGTAGCGGTGGCATCCACTGCTTTCCTGATCTGTCCTCATAACCACCTCTCTAGTACTGAAAAGGTCTCGGTTTATTGGGACTCCCAGACTTCTGTCCAAACCTTTGGGTGCCTTGGCCTGACTCTTGGTGGCACTCAGACACTGCTGAGGATTCAGAGGCCAAGGCTGAGGTCTTCTCTGGAGGGCTGAACTCTGTGGTGCGGTTCTTGCCTGGCAGAGCTGTTTTGAGACTGTGCTGCAAACAGCTTGTGCAGAATTCCTTTATATTTCTCCCATGCTGACTGTTCTGTTTTACTCTTCAGGGGCTGTGACACTTTCAGTTAGGGATAGGCAGGCTCCTGGTAAAGACATTATTACATTAAGCAGACTTTATTCTTAGGGAAAACACGAGGGAAGAGGTGCAAACAACCCCTCATACATCAGTATCTCCTTTCCTTGAAACAAAACAAATGATGTAAGGTTGCAATAAAAACCATAAGCAAGGCTACAAGCTTGCAAAGTGTTCATGAAATAAACCAGAAATATTTGAGTTCCCCATGGCAGATCCCCAAACTGTCATATTTAATGTCTACCATTAGATCAGTATGTTAGTTTACAGGCATGAAGGGAGAAGTGAGCTAGCTGAAAAAAATATTATGCAGTGTCATGTAAACGTGTATTAAATGGTATGAATGGTAAGAGCAGGATGTGCTGTGCAAAGTCCATATACCAAGGCAGAACAATGAAGATTGATTTCACTTTAATTTTTGTATGTTTCGCATCAATATTATGAATGGTTTGTTTCAGTCAAATAAATGCATTGAAATGTTCTGGATGTTAAAAGCTCCCCTTGAAAATACATAGCGCTGTTTTGTCAGTACGTTGGCAGTACATTGCATAGTGAGTTGCTCTTTGTGAATCTTTGTAGCAACTTCTGTCCCCCTAATGTGCCTACGTCAGAGCTCTCTGTTTGTTCAGCATTACACATTGTTAGGGCTTTTAGCCATTGACTCTTCTGTCACTCCCCAGACATATTCGTTTAAATATTTTTCCTTTGTGTGCTTGCATGCCTTCCTATAAAAATATTTGTATTTTTCCGTAAATCTCACACTTCCAGTTAGTTGAGAAATTATGTCAGCAGAAGTGGGAAGTTGTCACTAGAGAATGGTGTCCTGCAGCTAGAGAGCCACAGTTAATGTAGAGGCATTCGTTAAATGTAAAAGCATTTGTTAAAAGTAAATGTAAAAGCAGAATAGACAGGCTCTGAATGTGGGGCATGTATGCTGTGACAGTAGTTACTTCCAGTGACCTCCCTGTCTCTTACACTAAAGGATTAATTATGTGGATATTCCCTCTCCCCACTTTCTCTGTGCATTACTACAGCATTTTCAAAAAGCTGCGTTGTATGTGCAGCTCATGAATGAATCTATGCATTTTAGTCACCCCCTCACTCACTGCATCAAAATGTGAGCCACTCTCCATCTGGAGTAAGGAATGGAATATCATTCCTATCTTGGCTGACAGCTGTGAAATACATCCCTCCGTCTTTCCCGTTTAGTCTGCAACCTCCCCTTAAATTTTAGTATCCACTCCAATTGCACAGTACCTTAGACATTACGGTGATGGCTGCTCGGTGACAGCTGCTATAGAAAGTCCTAATACAGATGGATTGTTCTCCTCCATTCACTCCAGTTCCTTGGTTTTATTTTCTTCGATTTGACCTTCATTTTTAAACAGTGTCAGGCTTCTTTTTTCTCTTCCCAGGGATGCAGGAGCTTACATACTAGAGATCCTACTCATCCAATATCCTGTCTATAACAGCTTCCTCAACAGACAATGAAACTCACATTTGCTGGACTTGTAATTAAATATGCCTTTGTGGAAGAATTTTCTGAAACTACTTACAGCTCCATTTAATTTTAGATAAAGAGCATATAAAATAAAGAAAATATTAATTTTATATAAAGAGGATACAAACTTGTAGGCCAATGCTGTGTAGACTTTATATTTTGCAAACAAATAGCTACAAAAATGCTTAGCCAGATAAATGTGTAGTGTTTCTTTTGAAAATGGTTTTGTTTTCTGCTTTTGCAAGTCAATAAATGAAGTCCCACCAGATTAGCTATATTTCTCGAATTCCTCTGTAGCTTTTGAAAATTAGAAATCATCCTTCCTTGCCATTTTTATCCTGAGGGAACTAAGCTGCTTGAGCAGCATCAATAGGTGTAGATACTTTAGCTCCTATAGATGTCATTTTGCTATGAGCAGTTTCAGAAAAGAATCCATCTTCTTGTTAGAAAACATACTTGGTGCCAAGCATGTGCTACATACACCTCCTTCTGCCGTTTGCCTCGTATCAGATAAGATAAAAGACTGGAAAAGGCCCAGCTGAGAAGTAATGCGCACAAACAAGTGGTCCAAGCCAGGATTCACCCCTGTTGCCTCCACCTGCCTTCAAATAATGTTTCCTCTGCTGCTTTACTTCTTTTTTGATCCTTGCCATAGTCATCCACTATGGACTGCACATTGCACCTAGATTTAACTCTTTGCATCCAGGTGACCACTACTCTCCTGACTTTATTTTGTGCTTGCTTCCCTCCTTCTCCCAGGTATTTTCTTGTCTGGTGAGCAGTGTAACTGCAGCCTTCCTTCAGTCAGTTTTTACTCTTGCATTTTGCTTGCTAAACTCCATCCATGCTCCCTCGTTCCCTGCTGAAGCGCTACCCTGTTATTCTCTCTATTCCATACTCTTCCCTCTTCATGCTCACTACTGCAGCTGGTAGTATTATGTGATACAAATAAAACAACTGATTAACTGATTAGCTCTTTTCTCTCTTTGTGAAGCAGTTATATAAACTGATTCTATTTGTTGTCAATTTATGCACAAGCCTTTGCTGAGTAGTTGAGATACATATTTTCTAGTCTGTGGGTACTTCACAAACTGCTTACTTTGATTATTAGCTTTTCAGTGTGCGATTAGTCATCTAAATCACAGGGTATCAGTACTGCCAACTTTAAACATTACAAAATCATGAGTCAGCCTCAAAAAATCATGAGATTGTTTAAAAACGATGTGGGTTTTTTCCCTATTAAAAGTACTTTTGCAGGTTTTTGTTTTTTTTTAACTTGACTTCTTTAGGTTTCATTCACTTCACATTTCCAAGTTTTTCTTTGCAAGTGTGGATTATAAAACTTTTAGTAAAGGAAGTTATCTTTATTTTGAAGTCTCCTGATTTAATGATCTGATCCTCAAGAAGAAATTGTGGAAGATAAAACAAAAACACAAGAGCTGACAGTGCTGTACTCTACTTTCTGTTATCTTACTGAATGACTGAAAACTATGATGCAGAAAATAAGGAATACCAAAAAAAAAAAAATAAAAATTGGGATAGCAATTTTCCATTTTTATTTAAATTCCATTAAAAATCTTCACACTAAAAAGTGCTAGGCTCCAGTTTTCATTATTGATGCTCCTGCAGCCTTTTGAGGAAAAAAATATTGCCTATAGGAGGCTAACTCACTCATATGGGCAATAGATCAAGCCACAGAAAAGTCTGTGTCACTCATAAGGAATCAGCCATCAGCCTTTCACGTGAATGCCACTGTTAATGCGCATATATAATCTTAGCAGTGATGGGCTGCCATCCTTGAACAGCTAAATCACTCAGGCATCTTTGTGCTTTAATGTACCAAAAGAGTTCTCCTAGTTCATGTGTGACCAACCTGTGTTCCATATGTTACTCGCCAGGACAGCTCACATCACTCTCTCCCCGTGGCCTCCTTTCAATGGTGATGGGGGATTTAACTGTGTACCAGATATCCAGCTTGCTACCAGCCACATCTCTACCCCTGTGGTCCTCAAGGAAGAAATTAACCTTCGCTGCCATCAGAACTAGCTCATTGGTTCATGACTCACTTTGTTGTGACAACACCAGGCAGAGGGTTTCTGGGTTTCTAGGTTTGAGGGCACCAGACAGACAGTGTCTAGGTTTCAGGTTTTGAAGGCACCAAAGGGCGTCTGGAGATGTAGCCACTTTTTTCCTTCCTTGTGCTCCATCCCATTCCTCCAAGCTGCTGATGCTGCTTCCATCACCAGGACTCCACCAATATAATAGTGGAGGAGAACAAAAGGGCAGTCTGCGCTGAGAAAAACCTTTAAATATGACTGTGAGCCATCTGTCAGTTCTGAACTCTGTTAACATTTTGGTGTTGCTCATTACAAATCAGAAGGGAGGGTCTCTTGCCTAAGAGAAAGTATGTTTATACAAAGTCACTGTTACAGCAGGTAATCTAAGTAAAAATAATAGAAATTTGCATGAAAGCAAGGTAAATGTCATCTTTAACTCATCTTGAATTCCCTATAAGCAATAGCAGGTGTAGCTAAGTTAAAGGCACAAAACCTGAGTTTAAATCCCATGGAAGACCAAATCCTTTTGCTCACACAGATACCTTCTTTATCAAATTCCCCTAATCCTAAGGTAGTGTTTGCTTTCAAAACTAGTTTTCTCTATCAGTGCATCTTTCTTTAGAGGAAAGACTATTGAAGAATTATAAAGAATGATTAATTGTCAGCTTTGAAATACGTAACTGCTGTACCTTCCTGAATGCATCTTGGAAACAAACTGAACCTAGTTTTTGAGTCAGGCTGCTTAATCCCTCTAAGGCTTGATTTGTTTTTTTACCTTTTGTTCAAAAATAGGAATAACAAGCAGGTCCTCAGATATTCTGAAGATAAGGCTGCACAGCACACCCAGCCAGCAAAGAAACCCAAAGCAGTCTATCCTAGTAGTGGACAAGCCTTCATGGTGCCTATATCTGGAAGTGTTCCAGTACAGATAGGCCAATTTAAGACATATTGTGATAAATAAGAGGAAACATGACAGTAGGATATTTTGAACCATCTGGCACCCCTGTGTCATGGATCATTAAAATGCCAACCTTTTTGGTCAAAACTGAAAACTCTGAAGATTTGTTCCTAGCCTGAATGATAGCCAGTGAAGTCTTCAGCAACTTCTGAGTATTCTCCATTCTCTACTCTCCAGCAGATCTTTTCTGTCCACACTATTGACTTTTCTTTAGCAGACACCTGAATATCCTTATAGGTAATTCTAGCTAGAACTTACCTCCTGAAATCTTCTGTTTAACCCCTGGTACTGCAAGGCTTGTCTGTACTTGACAGTAACAAACTTTGGAAAGACTTGTATGTCCCTCTATTTCTGGCATTTGTGTTAGAACAGGCTGTAGTCATCCCAATGCCCATCACCAGCAATGCATGCAGTTTAACATTTCCACAAGTTCAGCACTCATTAAGGTGGCAGCAGTCATAAACAAACTACTTTGAAGACTGGGCAACTTTTAAACTACTTTTCCAGTAGGCAAAGTCATTTCAAGCATTACAGGCAGGGAAGTACCCCCAGGTGGCTCAGTCTTTTACACCCAGGTAGGGGTGTTCTTGGAGGGCAGCAGATAATACATACACCCCTGTAGCACCTTTCCTCTCTTTACTTGTAAGATAAATATATATATATCAGGTCTTGGAGGATGGCAAAGACAGCAGTCTTTCATGACTGTGGCCCCCTGACAGGCTCCAGAATTATCTTCCCTTCCCAGTCTTGTCCACACTATGGGTCTATGCTCAGATTTTGTTCTGTTGCTTGATATGCTCATCCTTCAGCAACCACTGCCTGTTTTACAGTTCTTTGTGGGCAGAGCATTTTTCATCTGGCTCTGAGGCAGTCCTGATGGCTTTGACAGAGCTCAGCACCTCCTGGCACACCTTAACTAGTTGTTGTTTGGTGTGAAAGTCAGGGATTCCCCATGCTGCAACATGCCTTCTCACCATGTCACGGAGAGAAGGGCAGGCTGGTTGCCGCTGTGCTCCAAGAGCCAAAGCACTGATTGAGCCCTGTATTCCACCTACCACTGGCAAAGCATCACTGCGCTAGAGCTGGTTCCAAATGAGATTCAGCAACTTGCATTATGGTCACCTCCTAAGTGGTTTCTCTCCCTCTCACATGCCAGGTTTTTTACTTTGCATCAGAATTTATTCCCCTATTACTCGGTCTTGACCAGCTGTGTCTCCCAGGCTCCTTGATCATGGTAGCAAATGATGTTGTTTAGCAGCCTCCTACCCACCCCATTCAGTTCTTCTCAGTTTTATCTCAGCAGCCTTTCCACATTATTTGCATGAGTAGCTTAGTTGAGTTCAGGTAGCAAGTGCTATCACAAACAAGTCACCACAGTACCTGCTTCTAGGCTGGAACGGAGGGGCTAAAGATGCTACATTTATAAAAGCATAAGGTCAGTGTGTTGGAACTGCCACTGTTGAAAGTGCCAGTATGGATTCATATAATTTCCCTTTGAAATCAGTGTAAGGTGTGTCAGTGGGGACTGTGCAAGGTGCTAAAAGTAAATATAGCCATAAGAGTTTCTTTGGGCACATCTGAACTGGGGGATTTTCAACTGGGGGATTTTCAGTCCTTTCAACCGAGTACTCAGGCCAGACCGTCACTGTTGGACGGAAACCCAAATGCAAAAGTAGAGAGTGAGCCATTATGTGTTCCTTTCTGCTCTCCCATCTGGAGCATAGGATCAGGACTTCTGCGTTAGCTTTAGAGCATTTTTGAAAGAAAAGGAAAACAAAAAGAGTAGCAAAGGAGAAATCTGCTCTGTTCTTCTCTCTGGATAATGCACATTAATACTGCAGCTGCCAGCAGTGCTTTGGATCAGACTAGATCTGAACTACAAAGAACTGTTAAAGATACTTTAAAGAACTGTTTCTCATTTCCTCTTCCAGACAACTGTCTGGTTAATAAAAGAAAAATAAGGATTTTTAAAAGTGAGTCTATGTATTTCTGGCTTTAATGATGTGTTATTGCTGTCCTCTGGCATCTTGCATGGGATGTAGAGAAACAGGCACCAGGTACATTAGTTATTTTGTAACTACAGCCCTGGTCTTCTGTAAAACAACCCTCAGGAAAGAACAGAGATGCAGCAATATATGATTAGACTGAGAACGGAGCGCTATAGTGCCTTTGTCGTGTATGCAGTGGCTTCTTTCAAGGCATGAGGAAGTCTTGTAAATCACTGCATGTGGAAAATAGCATGTTAGCATAAGGTAATAATGATAATCTCTGATAACAAAATGAGAGACCATTAATTTTAATATTATAATACTTACTGAAGAAGAAGTTTTCTTGAGGTCAAAGTGCAGACTACAGAATGTTATTCCATTGCCAGAATTTCATAAGATACTGTGAATTCAGCTACAAATGAGACCATATGCTACAACATCTAATCTTAAATTCAAGAGCAAGCTGCCTAAAGAAAAATGATCTTTGTTTGCAGTACAAGGACAAGACCAGCTTTGGAGCAGCTCACTTGTGAAAGATGATAGATGCAGCCAGGGAAATGCAGTTAATACTCTTAAGTCCAGACCCAAAAGGATCTTAAGTCGGGTGCCTGTCTCTGGGAGCCGAACTCACAAGGTGTATCTAAGCCCCAGCTTATTATGGAGTAGCTTCCGTCCCTGGCAGCTGAGGAAGTCTAATTTTCAGCCCTTGGAGGTGTAAACATGAGTCATAATAAGTCTTGTATCTGCTATGGGTTATTTTAGAGAAGAGCTCTGCACTGCATTTCTGTTGAAATTCAGCTACTCTACAGGAGAAGATAAAGATTTTGCTGTCTGTTCAGGGCTCTCCAGGAGCAAAAGTGTGTATTTCTGAGCCCTGCTTCTAGCACTGCCTTGGGTATTTTTATTTAGATAGTCATTGAACAAAATCTGGAAGCCATCCAGCGAAATTTCACTGCCTCAAATATTTTCTCTAAAGAAAAAGGTAGGGAACTGCTTTACCAAGTGATGCCTGGTCCTTAGCCTGCCTTTTGCTTTATGACTGTTTCACCTATGTGAATGTCTTTTATGTATAATAATCATTCACTGTCTCTGGCCAGTGAGACAAATGGCAGAAATGCTACTAGAAATAGCATATTTCACATATATAAAGTCTTTCAGTGATACGGCAGTTTTATAATGTCACCCGCATTTCATAAACTGCACATAAATTCCTTTGGCAATCTCATAAGAGACACCACTTTGTCAGACATAATTTCTGAGCTTCTTTTATCCTTACAGAGCATAGGAGGGTTTTTCACAGGAAGGAATCATTCACGCAGAGTAGTTTCACTGTCCTGGGGGCTTGAAAAAATTCAGGGATGTTTTAAGGAAAAATGACAGCCTCAGTATTAGGCAAAGATAACTTATTGGAACTTGAATTTGAGTTTCAATTTTAAAAAGAAATTATTATTGCTATATCAGTACTCTGAGAAATTATCTTTATACCCATCAAAGTGTAGTTTAGCAGTATGAGCATTCCGACATGGGTTCCTTCCAGGACTGTTTGATGTTGCCAGATCTGGTCCCTGATTTTCATGGCACTGAGCAAAACGTTTCAGCTGAAAACTCTCCTGATTCTGTCCATGTCTCCAATTCTTTCAAAGTAATTATTTACCTTTCTGTGAAGTTTTGATGTAAGTTGAAGTTCTAAGTTTTCTCTCAAGCAAAGCAGTATGGTTGTGACTGCCTCAGCTCAGCCAGGCAAGGGAGTCCCCGGCCTGGCCTGCTTCTGCCTGCTCGTTGCCTTCACACCTCCGCTAAGGTTATTGTTCCCACAGCTGTAGGGTTGTCCTGACTAAAAGACTTGGTTTTACTTTTAAACACCTCACAAAGGTGTTTACTATTGAAATCAGTTTGTTTAATCAATCTTGTTTAACTTAGGGTGAGATCAGAAGAGAATGTTGACCCTACCTGTTTCAAGGCACTGGTCCTGCTGATGTCAAATGCGGTCAATATGCTCTGTCTCACCTTCTGGTCATCCCTGGCTGATCATCATCCTGGCCCTCTCACTGAGGCCGGGACCTAGCTCAGTAAGCCAGCAGAAGTTAATTTCTTTCTTTTTTTCATTTATTTCTGTCTTTGTTTTCTGCCAGCTCAGTGAACTGAATGGGCTCAACATCAGGCTGGACAAACAGCCAAATGAGTATTAAGAGGTGTCTGGGCAGTGGATGAGAGGAGTAGGTCAGCCTCTTCTACCAGCAGTGTTAGCTCACCTCATCTCTTCTAGTCACCTCCCAATACTCTGTGCCGCAAGTGGGGCATCTCAGCAGCTACTGTCTCATGGTCTGACAGCTGAGCTGCCTCTAGTGCAGATGTAACTTCTGTGACAAGGACAGTGTGGGTAGTGAGGGGCAGGAACCGCAACAGCCTTTCCAAGACTGACCATCCTCAAGGCTGCATGAGAGCCCTTCTGTTTTCTTTCATCCCATATACCTAGCTCACTGGGTTGAACAGGTTTTCTATGGACTTTCTAAAATCAGCATTCACAATAAGCCCTAAATTATAATCATGCATTCCAGATGCTATTTTGGATTAAACCAGCTATAGAAGGATAATTTTGGAGAAGGAGAATGAGCAGGTGAAAATACTGAAGTTATAATGAAATCAATAGACTTAATTATAGCATTTGCTGCTGTGAAAACTATAAGGCTGTCTAATCAGTTAAAAAATGTGGGAAGACTAAGGAGTTACTGTTTTGTCTATTTCCACTACTATTTTTAGTGTTTATTGGATAATTTATCTACGATACCATGTAGAATGTAAAGATGTATATAGAAATATATAAGCTAATTGCGAGTTTGGGCAAAACACAGACTGATAATGCTTTTCTGAAGTATCAGAAAGCGTGAAAAATTCCAGGGTTTTAGGCTGTACATTTATATTTTCTGTGCTCTTCTTATTTATCTTATTTATCTAATCACCTCCTTGAAAAAACACCACTACTCTGTTGTAGTGTCCTTCACAGTAGTAAATCAGAAATTTTATGTGTAAACTACAAGAACAAAAGGTTATTATTCCTAGATGTTGTTATAACAAATGTCATCAGTAATATACTGGGTTAATTTGAACCATATCCAGACTAATTTTTATGCTCTAGCTGGTTTTGGTAATGATTGTTTTGCATCACTTGGTAAAGCCATGTTTGACCATTGAATTATTTGAACTTTATGGGGTTTTGCTTCTGCACTTGTGATGTTGGGCAAAACAACAGGGAGCAAAGTGCTATCCTCCACATCCTAGGAATGATGCTGCATGTTGTTTTTTCTGTTCTGCATTTCCTACATTGTTGTAGCTCTTTAGAGAGTAAGGCCAAGTTCTCATCACATTTGCATTAATGGACATAAAAAATGTAGTAATTATAGCCAGCACTAGTTTAAGAATGATAAATAAGCCAATTACATTCCCCCTTTCTCTCCCACTCCAAAGCATTCAGATAAAATGCACACACCTAAATGGACTAAAACCCATAAACATATATATGGGAATATACACTATATATTCCTATTTTCCTTTATACCCTAGGCAAACCTATCCTCTTATTCCAAGTGCACCTGCTCAGTGTAACTGAGTCATCAGAAGTGGTGTTGCTGTTGGTACAGTTCTGGAGTTACAAGCATCCTCATGGGACTGCTTCTGCTGTAGTGAGTGTTATCCCCCAACTTTTCTCAAAGCAGTGCCTGAAGGAGGAATTTTGCCCTTAGACACTAAACATAAAAATACTGACCAGGTCTTTCAGAACATTCATTTACTTATATGAGCAAAAATGAAAGGGTGATCATCATTTGTAATACTGCTGTGCATCTATATAATATATATATGAGGCACTAATAATTAGAGGTCAATACAAGCAAATATAGAATACAAGCACAGTGTATTCTACAGTTTGCTTGTTTGAAATGTTGAAATTTGTTGGGTATTCAAAGTAGCAGTAATCAAAGCCTTCTTTGTGGATTTCATAAGCTGATGAGTAGACATTTAGCTGTAATCTTCTGGTGTCCAGTCTGGCATTTCTATTTCTCAGAAAAAGGCTCCAGAAGTGTCAAAGATTTAATAAACCATGCTCAGGGCCACCATGAAGTGGCTGGTACTTACAGGCTGTTGCAGAGAATGTCAAACATATGAACTGCATAGGTGCTGATGACAGCATCATAGTTTTATAACTCTATGAAATAGCAAATGGGGACAGTTATGCTTTTTTAAATGCAAAAAATGCTTTTTTTCATTATGTACTTCTGTGTTGAATTTTTCAGCTGAAATATATATACACATTGGTTTTGAAGTTGTGACCCAGACATGTATGTGTGAATGATACTAGATTTATTCATTTACTAATAGTTACTAGTAATAATGTCTATGCTGCAACCTGACTAAATGCTAAAGCATATACTTTAAAGTTAAGCATGGGATTAAATGTAGACATACTGCTGAATCAGTGACTTGTGAATGGGTATTAATCACAACAAAGTATTTAATTGTAACGAGTGTCTGCGTGCTGAGTCAAAAAGCAAGCACAGGATCCCTGGAGTATTTATTGTATTATTCTACGGCTAATTAATACTACTCTGTTACATGCTTACTCCAGTGATATGCCAGTTTTTGTGAGTCTTAGTTGTGCTGACATTATTGTGCAAATACCTCAAACAAAGTCTTATTGCATTGTTTCACCCCTAATGCCTCTTGTTAAATCTGTAACCACATTCAGACTTTCAGTTTTCCATGTTTTTAAATGTCTGATTTCCTGCAAAGAATGCCAAATATCTGTTTCCTGTTTCCAATTGTTCAAATTCGTTGTTAGGAAAAATGACAAGCACACAATGCATGTCAATGAGGAATCCAGCACTGCTGAGTGGACCAACATTCATATTCATGATATTTTCTTTGTGATGAAGAATAGAACATGTCATATCCATTAATTTTAATGGGCTATAGCATCAATTAATTTTTTTTTTAATATAAGTGAGTAGGAGAAAGGCCTTCAAACATATTTGCATCAGTAGCACAATGTAGAAAAAAATAAGTATTGCCTTTTATGATCATATACATAATTTTGCTATTCCTCCTGGTCTCATTATGTTAGGTATGGAAAATATGGACAGTAAATAACAGCTCACCTTTGAAAGGCAGGAAACTTTTACTTAGCTGCCACAAAAGTCAGTGTGGCATTTAAAGGAGCATCCTTTCCTGAAGCTGGATCAGAGGGAATACCCATAGGTATTGAAGTAGTAGTTTATTTTATTTAACACTTCTTTCCCCCTCCCCCCCCCCCCCATTTGCATTGATATGAATTTCCATACTGTGTCACGTAACAATAATGTTTCTGTTCTAGCTCACAGATCACAATATTTCCTATTGGTGTTGTAATGATTTTTGGAAATGTCCAAAGACTCCAACCATTTAATAGCACTATTTCATAACATTCACTCCAAACACTCCAAACAGCAAATTAGCTGCAGCTACCTCATGGCTGTTTGTGTGTTTGAATAATAAAAACCAGTCTAAGGCAGTCTGAAATTCAGTGGGATGTTTCATTAGCTGCACAGAATATTTGTGTAAATAAAAAGGCCACTTACACTTCAGAGTCTTGGCTGGTATCAAACCAGAATTTTTGGTAGCTTTTTTAGTAGTGTTTTGGCTAGAATAAGCAATACAAATAGTGAATGGCAGAGCCCCTTAGCCTTTTATCAGGACAGCGCAATGGGAACAGGCTGAAGCAATTTCATTGTGAATTCTAGGTTCTGGTCTGAAGAGGGAGAGTTCAGTACGTGGAAAAAACAAGTTGCTGGTGTTTACCAGCGATGAGGTAACGTCAGTGCTGATGTGTCTGAAGATGGGAAGACCCACGAGAATAATTAAAATACTGAAGCAGGAACTTCTGTCAATGGAGATGGTTTGGCTACTGGTCAAGTGCTCATTCTTTCATATTTTCGGCAGACCAGGCTTGTCAAACAGACTGATTGTATAGTGCAGCATTGCGTGACTTAACCTTTTCTTCTCAGGAGGTGACATTTCCCTGAAAGCAACATGAAAGGAGGAATTAAAAATAAACAGGCTGTAAATAAGCTGTTTTCACCTGGATAGCCAAGACAGAAAGAAAAAAAAACACCTCTAAAGCTACATTTATTTTAGTTTGTTGTTAAGAAAACACATATTTAAAAACTCTGTTATTCCACGTATATGTTTACCAACAAAATATGTTTCCCTACCCTTCTACCAGTTCTTGTACATATTTCTCTGATGGCAGATGAAGGCTCTAAGAAGTGTCACAAAAGAACAGTAAAAGATTTGTCTGGGTCAGAAAACCAATTAACTCTGTGCAGCCTCACTGCCCCTTGCAAGTCTTATAAAACCCCCAAAACATACAGAGCTGAAGAAAAGGGTAATTGTTTTGTTATAGGTGAGTACTTAGCATGCTGTCCTGGGATGTGGTCAGCACTTGTCCAAATACTCCTCTGACTAATTCAAAGTGAGGTGTCTACCTTCAGTCTTCCTTGTTCTTGGGAGAATGCAGTAATCCACTCCTATGCTCTAACTCTGGGGACATTTCTCCGTGAAAGTCATTCTGCATTGTACAAAATGCTTACATGAGTTTTAGTAAAGAGACAGGAACTTAGCAAGTCCTCTGACTGCTCAATTGTAGAGTTCTTCGTGATCTAACTAAAATGTTGCTAATTGTGTAATATCAAGGAAGTCTTCACCAGAGAGGATAAATGTTATCTCACAATAACTGATAATGGCAGCCCTTTAAAAGAGCTGGGCATCTCTGGCGGGTGATTGACATGCAGCTGTCTCTCATATTGTAGATAAGTTGTGCCTCTGTTGCCTATTGCTTTACATGTCAGGCAGCACTGTCATTTCAGTGTGCAGTTTAAGACTATCCCCAAGTGTGTACCAGGTCTTTGATGACTGCCAGCTTTGTAACACTTCTGGGGATTCCCGAGGTTCCTCTTGGCTCCTTCCGCAACACTGGAGGAGCATCAACTGCAGAGAAATAGGCACCTTTGTGCGTGTTTGACATCTATGTTTTCACCTTTATAGGCATAAAAAATGCCCTCTCTGTGTTTGCATCTTTGGGTTGTCTAGTGGTATGTAGACCCTAAGCTGATTAAAGTTTAGAGCAACCTACTGAAGCTACATAGATTTAACGGGGGTATCGACAGCTCACAGGTTGAAACTGCCCTGATGCTATTCCCATTTTGTGTTCTCAAAAGCTGCCTGCACAAATTATGCATTCTCCCTCCTCAAAACTCCTTGCCAGAAGTGTAACTGTTCAACTGGAATTGAAAAAGAAATTATAACCTGCTTACTGAGACCTATCCTTGTTCCATCCCACCTCCAGCAAAATTTCCCCAAATGACTGGGCCTTGCAATAAGCTATTATATTGTTCAATATTGAATGAAACATGGGTAATAAAGACAAATTTATGTCTTAAAGAGAATGCTATTATTTCTATAAGAATGCCTGCTTGTTGGGGAAGGAGGTGTGGGTAGTCGCTTTGTGTTCTGAAATCTATATCCCCCTGTGCTATCAAACATTGCCAAGGGCACGAACAAGGCACAGGCATCCTTCTCTGTTTGTTCTCTTTGCATGGAAGAATTGTGTAACCTCAATCTATGAAATAAGTATTCCTAAAAATAACCTTTCCTTCTCTGTTTTTCTGCCGTCACTTGCAGTTGTCCATCAGGAGTGAAATGTCCCAGTTCCGTGCATGCATGAATTCTATACTGTGCTGCTACTTCAGTTTGTGTGTGGGGCCAAAAGATAACGAAATGGACTTAACTTGCGTGCAACAGCAAAGCAGTCATTCCCAGTTTTCAGGACATCTTTCATTGGGCCAGGGGAAATGGCCAGATGAAATTGCAGACATCTCATTCATCTCTGCAGTTGTCCCAGCAAGGATGGAGTGTGCTACTTATGTCTGGAGTCTGAGCTTCTCCAAAGTGACAAATGTATAGAAGCTACCTTTAAAGGGTAATGCCAGATAGTTTTAATAGATAGCCTCTGATCCAAATGCAGTGGGGACTTCAGTTTCTTCCACTTACAAAGGTGACTTCTATTTTGTAGCTATTTATAAACTTGAAGTTGGATATAATAAATAGCTTCTAAAAGCAACCATATGTCATAGTTCAGCTGCTAATAAATTACAAAGTATTAGTTAACTTCCTTGCTAGTTCAAGTCATGATTCACCATTTCTGGCACAGGAGTTATTCTTTGATTCACAGTGGGAAAAATCTTTTATACCAGGACCATGAATGCAGGTAAACTGGCTGTTTCTTTTTTAATTTTTGTTGTGGTAACTTTTACACTTAAAACATCCTTTCTCACCATACTCACAAGTTTTAAACAGAATTTCTTTCTATATTTGTGACTCCTACACACTAGAATTAAAGAGGCCATTTGGGAGAGTTTTGTTGCCAAGTCCTAGCACAAAATCATGAACTTTAATTTTTAATGAAGATTAGTTTATTTCTAACAGAGATGCAGGGAAAGACTGTTAATCTATTTTACGTGTTTAATGGATTTGCTTCTGCAGTGCAAATACAGTTATCAAAATCTTTTAAGATCTGTGTGCCTCACACAAATATCTTAAAGACACTCCAGAGCAGTGAAGAGAAGTAACACTTGGGATTCCCTGGCATTTACCTTGTATATAATATTATTATATGAATAATCTGTACTTTTGAATCACAGAGTTATGGATGTTAACCATTAAAAAGACTTCTTGTGACAAGCCACAATACAAACATATTTCACAACACTGCCAGACTAAAACCTGAGGGACCAAGCCATGGCTGGGTTTGTTCAGCAGTGTGTGGGTGAGATGCAGACAAGGAGACACCTTAGCTCTCTAACAAAACTTTCCCCTCAGTTCAAGAAGGATGGGGATCTGCTGGAGAGAGTCCAGCGCAGGGCAACGAAGATGATTAAGGGAGTGGAGCATCTCCCTTATGAGGAAAGACTGAGGGAGCTGGAGGATATAGTTTGGAGGAGACTGAGGGGTGACCTTATTAGTGTCTATAAATATATAAAGGGGGAGTGTCACGAGGATGGAGCCAGGCTCTACTCAGTGACAAACAATGATAGGACAAGGGGTAATGGGTACAAACTGGAACACAAGAGGTTCCACTTAAACTTGAGAAGAAACTTCTTCTCAGTGAGGGTGACGGAACACTGGAACAGGCTGCCCAGGGAGGTTGTGGAGTCTCCTTCCCTGGAGACATTCAAAACTCGGCTGGACACATTCCTGTGTAACCTTATCTAGGTGTTCCTGCTCCGGCAGGGGGATTGGACTAGATGATCTTTGGAGGTCCCTTCCAATCTCTGGCATACTGTGAAAACCTGTCAGGGGTAAAGTACTGCCCAGCGAGGCCCCAGGGTCATGGTACAGGCTGATGCCACCAGGTCCAGCCCTCTCCCCTGTGGACAGGCACCTCCACTTCTCCAGCACTGGTTTTGGTGTGCTTGCTGGTGACTGTTCCTGAGTCAGGAGGATTTTTTATCTCCATGTAGGCTTGCTGCAAGCTATTGCAGCCCCAGCCAGATCTGCCTGGTGGGGAATCAGCCCTGAGCACTTTGGAAAGAGCAGCTTGGCATGTAGGATCTGAGCTGATCCATGAGGAAGACTAAGATTTCTACTCAGGAGAAATAACTGAGAAGATGAGAAATCTCTGCAGCATGGATGGTGGCAGTGATATCTGCAGCGCATATGCGTGTATGTGCGCGTGCTGACAGCTTGTCAGCCGACTCCAGCGAGTGATAAGTGAGGGGAGGTAGCCAGGACCTATCTGCTAAAGGGCTTAAAATTCCCTAGCCTGAAAACATTTACTGTGATTTGCTGTAGCCTTGCTCTACACTCACTTTATCTTCACCATTTTGTTGTGTACCCTTGTGACACTGAGGTAACAAGAATAATACCAGGGCATTCTTTTCCCCAGGAAGACTGCTTTCATATATGCAGCTTTATTGTTTATCCCTACCACTGTAGTACCATGATCTCCAACTAGGAGACCTCACAGTCTAGACATTGCAAGGCAAATACATTGTGTAGAAATAGATTACTGCAGGGGGAAAAAGGAACTATTATTATCATGTTTTGTATTTTAGAGAATGAAAATGAAGGTGTTTGTTCCACTCCAATATATATAGCAACCTCTAGAATTTTTATTTGCTCAAAACACAATCAGATATGTAAAGATGAATAAATCGTAACAACTCAGTATCTCAAGTGATCCATTCCATAGTCCTCTTGAATTCAGAGGTGTAGCACAGGGACTGAGTTAACCTCTGCAGTTGCTGTAGGACATGCAGGATCTGTGCTCCTTGCAAGCAGTAAACTCCTGAGGCAGCTGGTCCAGTCAGCAAATAAGTGTCTGTCCCACAGAAGGGAATATCTGACTGTTACTACCCATTACTTCCTTTTTGTGACCTGTGAACAAGGCTCAGTCATCTTCCAGCCACTGGAAATCACTAGCTGCCACTCTCCACCTCTGTTTTTGTCAGTCTCCAGCTTTGAGGGTAGTCACTGGCCATCCCTCCATCAGCACAAGATCAGATTTGGGCTCTTGCTCCTGCAGAGTCTCTGTGGAGAATTTTGATCAACCTTTGGAGTATTAGTGATCTGCTGCAGTTACTTCTGCCTCATGATCTACGTGATCTACAGCAGAGACAGAGTATCTCACATTTAGGTATTACCATTAGGGAGGAGATGCTACTGCTGCTCATGGTGGTAAGAGGCAGATGAAATGTTTATGACTTCTGGTTTACTTCAAAACCTGTTTCGCATGTCCAATTCCAGGGCCAAGTGAATTTGCTTATGCTGGTTGCTTTATGCATAGTGCAATGAGTGTACATATGATGAGTTGGTTAGGAATACTTCATCTGAAGGGAAGTTGAAAATAGTTGGTTTAGTCCCAGAGTTATCCTCCTGTTCATTTGCTTTTGGAAAAAGAAATTACAGCATCAGCTGAAAGGTCTTGATCTCTTTCTCCCAGCAATGTTACCCTGGGAGGGGCAAAGTCAAAATCTCTCAGATTCAGAGCACTTTTGAGAGCATCATCCTCTCTTGGATCCAAAGAACTTTGACATTGCTTGTTCCAGGGTTTTGAAGGCCTAGTTTTGGACAATGTTGCTATTATTTAAACAACCAACAGAAGCTTTACCAGTAGACCTGTATTTATCATGCTGTGTTTAGTCTGAGGCATCTTAAATAATTTGTGGATTCTCTTGTAAGTGAAGCCAATTACGATAATTGAACCTGGAGGTCATAAGTGCATGGATCTTGTTCTTTCAATAAGAAGAGTAAACTTCTGAAATGTGAAAAATATAAAGGAGTTTTTGTCGTTGCTGATATATCGTTCTCAAAGTGTCTAAATAATGAAGAAGAAATCAGAAAGAAATAGGGCTTGTGCTGTTGCTAGTGCTGCCATTTATTTTCCTATACTATCAAATAGGGAAAAGATTGTCTTAAGGAAATATTTTCGATCAGTCCAGAGCTAGATGTGCTGTTAATTCCAGAGTGCATAGCGTTTTTTTCCCCACAGGCTTACCTAGTTAGTCAATTTAGTCTACATATTATATTCTCATGAAACCTATGTGTGGGGATTATACTTCAGAGGATAATTTTTAAAAGTTTCATGTTTATAAGTACTTGTTAATCATAGAACAATTATAATTAGTTCATGCTAAGGCAGATTCATGCTAACATGAATCTGGAATGTGTCATACTGATAATCATGTTTTCTTTCCTGGGCCATTAAAAAAATTAACAGACCTGTGTTTTAGCTTAACTTTGCATGGGGACTTGGGTAAAAAGGAGTAATGAAGCCAAGGACAGTACATGGAGCTCAGCTGTGCTATCAGGGGTCATCATAACACTATACCTTTTCTTCTAGGGTTGTTTTCCTTATTTAGATTCAGAGATACCAAATAGATTATGCAGTCAGTGAGTTATTCATTGCTTAAAAGTCTGTCACTTTTAGTTGAGAACTCTGCTAAAGAAATGTTGCTCCTGTTGTTGGTGTCAGTGCTTCCTTTAATCACAGAAAGGGCTTTAGAAAATTTCCATTTTTTGAGATATAATACAACCTGAAAGAACACATATTATTAGGGTGCTGCAATGTTTTCAGAATATTTGCAAGATTTATCTTCCTTAACCCAACATTTCCTTGGATACAAAAAGCAAAGGAGACAATATATGTATTTAAATGTGATAAATGCATTGATACAATATCAAAGTATTTGATATATGGTGAATACAATTTAGCATTTTTCAGTGTAACTTGTGCTTTTGACAAAATCATCATGTTTTATTGATGTTATTGATATTTAATTGGGAATGGTAGGCTAAGGTAAAGGATGGTAAAAGGAGAAAACACTTTTGCTCAGCATCCCACAAATCAGATGAATCATTAGCAACTTCTGTTTTGACGTTAAATCAGCACGAAGGTTCACCAGTATATATGTGAAATTGGATGTTGAACAACAGCAATCTAGTAAAATCTGGAAGAAACATAATTGGACAAGTCTGGGCCATCTCGTCAGAATACAATGAAATCAACTGCCAAGACAGGCTTCTTGCTCTCACTGCTGTGGGTGGGAGACATTTTGGCAGAAGCTGCCTTTGCAGCAGGGTGCAGCTCATCAGGAGCTATGGTGAAAGGTTGTTTCCTTGGGAAGGCAGAGGAGCTGACAGCTAGCAGGGAACGACTGAAAGGTCTTGCAAAATCTCTACTGTTTTCAGCAGCATGAGATACACATGAAAATTGATTAAAATTGTCTGCTTGCACTAGCTTTGCCATTATAAGCAGGTGACACATGAGGGCTTGGGTAAGTCCTGGGAGGGCAGGTCCCTTTAATCCTGATGCTCTCTTCCTCCAGAGTCAGATACTTCAAGGACTGATTTTACAAGTAACTTTGAACTGTTGCCTATGCCAGTGTGGGTTGCATCGGTAGCAGCTTAAAGTGAGACAGAATAGACCCACTGGTAATCTTAGGTTGCTTTTGTGTTCTTACAGGAACTGAAATGATAACGGATATTTGTTGATACACTCCCTACATACCCCTTTAAATGCATAACTGAATATAGTTATGCTTGTGAGAGAGAGTGGAATGAAGTTCAGATTTAGCTTCTTGTAGGTTGAATCAACTGCATATTGTTAGGAAGCTGAAGTCAACAGCTTGATGCAGCATTTCAGCACCTGGTTGCATGAACCCGTCTGCTCTGAAAGAAGAAATATGGTGATGCTATAATGATAAACCTGTGATTTATGATGGTTTCTATCACCCAAGAGCTTGTGAACAGGAAACCTTGCCTACTTTTCATGCCCTCTGAAGGGCATGAAAATACAATGAAGAAGATACTTCTACAGACTTGTTAGGTAGTCGACTGCTGTGAGCAACCAAATTCTAAGTGCTTGGCACAGCCAAAGGACGTATTCTGACTTCCCAGTCTTTGGCATCACTGGATTTCTAGGATATGAAAAGCAGAGATAAATACCATAATCTCAGTTTCGGACCTGAAATTCAAGTTGAGGTTGCTTCCTTCTGGCAAGTTAAGAACCACGGTATAAATCCTTGTTAACATTTGCCTTGAATTTCACCTGCAGAGCATTGAGAATCATGAGTTGGGTGTTCTGTAATTTTGGACATGTGAGACACTTATTTTCAATTGACTTACTTTTCAGCAGAAAAACATGTAAAAGGACAAGGGAAACAGTATCCAGCTCACTTTTCTATGGCCATCAGGAGTCCAATTACAATTGGAGCAGAAAGCAAACATTTTAAGCATTCAGTACTGCACCTTTGTGCAGCAGATCCTTTTTAAGTGAGTAGATATCCATTTCATAAAGGTATTTTCCCATATTAGAACCATTTTGTTTCACATGTTTCTGCTTCTCTGTAAGTTTTGGATTCGTTTTTTAATTGTGTTACAGGTTAGTACTTTCCAAACTTAACATGATGTTTTTAGGAATTAATTCTAGTTCTCGTTAAAACCAAGCTAAAAAGGTATCGCATGGTGAACACTCAGAGGACCCAAATGTTTTATTTTTATGAAAGGAAGGAAAGTTTCCAAGCAGACATATAAAAATATGAACGAACTTTAACAGATTGTAAACATCTATGTGACAGCTCTGTTTTCTGTATACCTGCATTACATATAGCTACAAGTAAAAATCTGGACACTAATTATGGCAAATATATATGTCTCTAAACACAGCAAGCTGTAGTGAAAACAAATGTAAGCAGGTCCTGATCAACGTCCACTAGCATCAGTTAGACTTTTTCAATGAATTTGAGGAAGCTTTCAACTTGGCACCATGAGCAGACTGTGTTCCTGCTAAATGTGATTGTGTAACTGTATGCTGTAGACCAGAGATAATTTGGCTATTGCTAGGGAAGTACCTTGATGTTAAGGACATACCACCTGCTGTATTATTTATTCTGCTTCTGCATCTATGCGTCCAGTTTTAATTTAGTATTGCAATGCCTTAGTTCCCAGCTGAGAGCTTATAAAACAAGTGAAGGTTAAATCATCAGTTAATATAATTGAAACCTGTTTCTCTTTTGCTGAGAAAAAAGAATATTGTTCTAAAACTATATTCTATTCTCTCTGTTTATTTCCCTACATGTGAATCCCTCCAGTTGCTCCCATGTTTTGATTTCTACAGCAGAAATCATTCCTTGTCTGATTTGGGTGAAGATTCTCACTCAAATTACCTGTGCAGGTAAAGTTGCAAACCACCCCCCCCCCCAAAAAAAAAAAACCAAACAACAAAACAAACCAACAAACAACAAAAACCCCACAACAACAACAAAATCTGGGGATTATCTGTGAAATTAAAAAAAAGCTGTGAGCCACAAGGCATTTTAAGGAATAAACTGGGGATTAGAGCATGCAAATGAATGAAAGGAAAGCAGCGGGGGAAAGGAGAGACATGTTGAGGGAAAGGTGAAAATTTTGCTGAGGAATTCTCCTGTCATTTTCCCTATGGAGAAACAGAGTGGAGAGAAAGTGGGAGGAGAGCAGTGTGAAGAGGCTCTTGGATACCATGGAGATGGGTACAGTGTAAAAATCTGTATACTGTAGATAAGTAAGTGGGAGGTTGATATGAAACTCCTACCAGCCAGAAACTGGCTTTGTGCAGGGTAAACATGTGAAAGGGCTGGGGAGAAGGAAGCATTGTTTTAGCTTCTGCCATACTGTTTGCCTATTTAACACTTAAGGGAGAGAAGGGAATGGACGAATAAATGCTTTTCCAGCTTATGCTTTTTGGTATGACTATTCTCTTACCTATATACAGTCTACCAGGAAGGAAAAATTATGTTCTAGAGCTTTTTTTTCCCCATTGAAATTATCTTGCTACTCCAGACCTGCTTTTTCTGTCTATTTTAATTTGTCTTGATTTGATTAACTGGCTCCTCATAATAAATTCATAATGCTTCTCCATGGTTCATGAATGTGGGGAAGAAAATGTGACAGATTCACTAGGAACTGAATGTTACTTTATGTCTGAGTAAGACAGTGTTTTTTTAAATTCAGTCTTTGTGTTACACTGCTTTGAAAGAGTGTCTCTGTTCATTTGAGGATTTCTTTGTTCTCTGCTTCTAATTTTTATGATTTTGATGCCTGTAAGTCTCTGCTGTTATTTATATCCATGGCCATAAGGCAAATGCTACAGTGTGTACAATGTAACATTGTACCCCTAAGAATTATTGGGGTTTTTAATTTTAAACTGTAAGAAACACTGTGGAATGATGAATGTGCTTTTCAGAAGATTGTTATTCGTGCTATTGATTATTCTTAAAATACAAGCTGCCTCTGAATCAAGGTAAGGCAAGATGACACTTTGGTTCAAGTCCCCCTTTATTCCCTCAAATAGTCTGCCCTGAAGCAAACAGGCTAGCTTTGAGACTGCTTCAAGTGAGAAGGATTTATACTTAAGGAAGCAAATTGAAAGGTCTTGTGTAGACCCAAAGAGATGAGAAAGGATGGTGATTAGCTGGTATAGCTGAGCATGCAGAAATTTGGAAGTATGGAATGTCCACGTGTTCCTCAGCTTGGTCTGCCTCCTGCTGAGATTGTTTCTGCAGGCAGGAGCCGTAATGTCAAGTATCTTAACTTCAGCATGGTGGGAGCTGCTTAAACAGGGTTGCAACAGAGTGAAGTAAAAGACTGGTGCACATCTTGGAAATAGGTGGCTGTGAACCTATTGTACATTTACCTTCTTCCCTCAAAGTTTGTGGACTTTCAAGAGTGGCCATGGGTAACCCACAGGGTCTTAGGTCATGTCTAGGGAAGGAGGCACTCATCTGGCTTTCCTCCAGAAACACTGGCAGTGACAGACCTACACCTCTCCAGGACAGAAGTCTACACGTGTGTGTGTGAAAGAGTGTTCTAGAAAGAATTTGAGGAAAATAAGGTGCTTAGCAAGATGTAGTAATGTGACAAAGCCCCAAATGTGACCATAAGTTGTATTTGCAACAAAGCAGTTTCCTGCTATTGTGGTTGATATGTGCCTCTGGGGATCTGACTCTATTACCCTCTGCCTAATAGCTGGTGCTTAAAACCAATTTGTTTTCCCTTTTATCTACAAGCTTAACTTCAGAATTATGCCAGAACAAGTGAATTACATTTGTAAGAGCTTACATGTAAATGCTGTGCCTTCAGTAGAGTTTAGAAGAGTTGGGGGCAATACTGTTCTTATCTCAGTTCTATCCACTGTTTTTTGTCCAGGAAAGAAGAAATCTCAGAGCATGATTTTTAATTGACTTGTTTTCAAAAATAGAAAAGCATTTAAATTTCAAGCTACAGTTTAACTGATGTTGGTAGCATTGTAGAGGTTGTAAATTATAGATTTAAAAGTTTACAGATTAAAATAAGGTCTTGAGTCCTTCAAGTACAGGTGTCTGGCTTCTGGTAGGAGCACCGAAGCTGATTACCTACACCAGAACAAGTGACTTCAATGTGTAAATCTGTGAAGAAGGGTGAGGTCCTGCTATAAGAAGGGACCAGTGATGATAGGGGCTTCTGCAGCGTTTCTTGCTACTACCAGTATCTCAGCATGGTGGCCATAGTGGACCACAAACCTGGGATCTTCCCTGTTACCATTCCCTTGAGTTTCCTACTTAGGTTCTGGAGTTTTATATTGTCTGCTGGAACTGGCTATGTGAGGATGGAAATGCTGTGCTTTGAAGTTTGGTCCAGAGCGGTTTATAAAAAGATAGATCTTATTACCCTAGGGCTGTATGTACAAAATCACAGGAACAACAACATCACTGACTGATAGCATACTCTCTAAGTTGGGCATATTTAATTATGTTCTTACGTCCTTTTATTGAACTTTTTAATATTGTAGTCTATGGGAGAGGGTGAAACTAACATTACAAGGAGGTAGTAAGCAGTTAATTTTGTAAGACTTCTCCGTGTGCAGTTCCTAATAAACAGGGTTCACATTTGCATTGCATGATAGCTAATTTGGATGCAGTATGAGAACACAAAGCTTGATCAGATATGGACTCTAGCAATCATTGGCTCTTGTTCATATGATGTTCAGATGTTATGTACATTAACATCTGTTTCTTTGTTGCAACAGGTTCTGCCTGGCATACTGCAGAAGCATTGCTGTATTTTACCTGACAGGAACACAGGTAAACCTTTTTCTTAATGATTAATATTCTAACATGATTTGGAGGAATGCAGACATGAATTGGATAATATTGAGAAGCCTTGTTTGCTATTTATGGTCACTGAAGTTCTCTTCAAGGGAGTGACAACTTGGTGGTTTTGATGAAATTACCTTCATTTTTGTGCATTCTGTTAACTTCCTGGAGCTGTTGCTGTTGTAGAGACTGCTATCAGGTCTTGCTTTTAAAGGTATTTGTATGAACCCCTGAAGCATCTCTGTTGTTAATTATAGAGTTCCAATTTTGGCAAGAAAGGGGTTTAACGCTGAAGTCTGCAGTCTGGTCCTGTTGATTCGTAAAGGTGTTAAGCACTGAGTCTTAAGCATAACTCTGACTGCAGATGAATGCTTGCTTTATGCTTTTCAGAGACTAGAGGAGTAGACTAAAGGAGTAGACAGAAGGAGTATCACTAGTGATGCCTTGCTATTGTGCAGGAGGAGACTTAAAGTAATATGTTTGTGGCCAAAACAAATCAGTTGTTGAGAACGGTTACATGGACAAGAAGAAAGTGATGATTTAATTTATGTTTTTCATTATAGGGAAATAATTTTTTAAAAATCTTTTTAATAATTTTAAAATTGGGTGAAAGTGTTAGCGTATGCAATTGTGAATTTGGTTTAACAGACTAATTTCAGAGAAGTAGGAGGAACAATATAGCTTATTTTTAATCATAAAACATATGTGATTGATTGCTTGCGGCTTCTAAGGCATCATTTCCTCTTTCCCAATGGCTAACATTGAAATACATCAGTTTGTTTCTTGGCTTGCTATTACTTGTATTTCAGGCACTGTTTGAGTTTGCACTAAGGGTAATTGCATAGAGAACTTGACAACTGTGCTGAAATGTAGTGTGACCTGTGGTTACCTGCAACTGCTCAAATGAGTTCTGCATTCAAAAATCTCATTTCCATTTTCATCTGTGATTATGGAAGAAGTACCACAGTAAGACAATTAATAATACATCTGTGCTAGCAAGAATTTGAAAGTTCATAACCAGTGAATAGATTAGAGACTTTGGCATTCACATTTATGTCAAGCTTTCCTGAAAACTTGACTAAGGAGTCATGATATAATGACCTCAGCCCAATCTATGTGCTCCCGTGCTAATGTCCCATGCTGATTGTCTTATATTTCAAATAAAAGAAAAAAGAAAAATCCAGGTTCCTTTGACCAACTCTTCTTGACTTGTACAGATATGTATACAGTGGATATCAAGGCTAGTGTTACCTGAAGTGATGGCCTGGAGTTGGGCAGTAAGACTGTGAACACTTATCTGCAGAGGGAGAAACATGCCTTTGTAATCAATATCAAGAAAGCCATTTATCTAAAATCCCAGTCACCTTCAAAAGTGCCTCCATTGGGACATAAGAGAAGGGAGGAGCTTACTAATGTAAAATTAGCTTTTGCAAATTTTGAACTAAGATCTCTGAAGAGAGAAAGCCTATCAGGTTTTGGTATGTAACAACTGCTGTACAACTCAAACATGCTTCGGTATGAAAATAACTGTAACTTCTGTTGCTTCTGTGTGACTGCTGCAGTTAAGTATTTCTATGGCTACCTATTATATAGTTGAGAGTTGCCAGCAGATGCAAAGTAAATGATGTCAGTATTTCATTTTCCACATTTTCTCCGTTTATGATGTTTAAATACTTGGCAGTGAGAAGAAGACAGATTTCTGTACTGTGGATTTTTCAGCTTCTTTCTGGAGGAACAATTGAATTTTTGAGTATTATTCATGGAGTCCATTGAGTTCATGAGATACATGAACCATTTACTTGTTTGATTATGTCTGAATCAACTAATCCAAACTAAGAAGGCATTAATTACGTTTGTAATAACACACATTTGTACATAAATATGGAACAAGCTATTTACGTTAAAATATATGTATCTTGTATAATCTTGTCCAGCTCCATTCTTATCACGTGAGCCAGGAAAAATTGCCTGATTGAAAGCTGTAGGTCTATGTCTGTGGTCAGCAGCTGCCATTTGGAGGACTTTAGCAATGTGCAAACTTAGGTGTTCTTCCTAATGAGGAGAGAAGGATAAAGAGAAATGGAGTAGGGGCAGGGATGGGGGAAGAAGCTTAAGGTGAGACTTCCGAAATCATTAGAGAAGAGCACAGATGCTGCAGGGAGTAGGGATGTGTAAAAGGGGGATATACAACAGTAGTTTCCCTACTTGTTTATATCTATTTAACAGTTCAGGCATGGCCAGGTTGGGGGTCCTGGGCTCCTCATTCAGGAGTGCCCCCACAACCAGCCTGTTTTACACTGTCAGCACAGGAGCTGAGCCCCAGAGAAAGAATTATAGAATCAGCTGGGTTGGAAAAGACCTTTAAGATCAAGTCCAACCATTACCCCAAGACTGCCAAGACCACCACTAAACCATGTCATTGAAGGACTCATTTACACAGTTTTTGAACATTTAGAAACAAGCCTTTGGGAATGATGGGGCCATTGCTGCCAGGCCATTCCTTCATCTGGCTGCCCTTCAGACCTAGCCTTACCTTGATTCTTGGGGAATATATACAATTAGCCTCAAAAGTAGTATGGCCCCAGATTGTCAGTATGCTAGAAAATTGCATGTCCCTGTGTCCCTTTCTACACCGTGTAAAGAGTTTGAAGTTGCAAGATTTACTCTGTCATTGTTGATATTCTGTATTTGTAAACTGGAGAAAAGAGCTGTGCATGGAAAAAAAGATACATTTGAGTAACTATCACCTTCCCCTGGTGACAGTACTTCTACCATGAACTTTTGTTCTCAGTGCTTATAACTTGGCTTTCAAAAGGGAGGATGAAAAAAGTAATTCAGCTATTCCACAGCAATGCAACTTGGAAGAAGGCCCATATTTAACAAGATGAGTTGTTTCGAAGGTTAAAGAATGATTCATTTTTCAAACATGTAAAACATTTACAAAATCTCAATCTCTAAATAAAGCTGCTAGTTGACTGCTTGCATTAAGCTTTTCTAATAGTGATGTTTCATTTCTTCAGTGTTATTTGCAGCTTTCCATTAATCATAAATGTATTTTCATTACTAAATTAAAAGTTCATATGGCATACACTGGCATAATGCATGCTCATTATCATGTTAACTGATACCCAGAACCTCTATTTGCCACATACTCTGTGCCTTAAGAAGCAAAAGATCTCAGAGCAGACACCTTTATTCAGCATTTACTTCATAAATGCCAAGACAATAGTAGAAGAACTTTATTGCTATCCTTTCTCTGTTTCTTTCCATCTCCTGTAACTTAACCAGTCAGCAACAGTTGGGATGCATTAGCAATTATAAAGTTAATTGGAAGCAAAGCAGTTACATGCTCTGTACAGGTGTTACTAACAAGATCATAAGGGGAAACAGTGTGAAGGTGCTAATGACCTGGTGGGGAGCAGCTTGATTATTTTTCTTGAATTATAACCATCTCTCTCTCTGCAGCTCCACCTGGGAAAAATAACCCACACCTTTTGATGGACATCTACCACCCTCTGTGTACACATACAGCCAATACTAATTTCCTTTATAAGTATTTCCCAGCAACAACCCATCCCCTGCCTACGGGAACTCTTCAGCCAAGACAGAAGTCCCTCTTGTTACTGCATAGTCACTTCTGTAAACCTTAAGCAGATGCTAAGGCTTTTCTTCCCCACTTCCTTCCCCCTTAGCAAGTTTTTTAGTTATGATAATTGTGCAGTAAAACCTGACTTATCAATGGGACTCACTAACAAAACGTACTCTGTCCGATATTTACCATTACTGCAGCTGTTAAATGGACATTCTTGCGCTGTAGAGATGCTGATAGTTGTGTGCCTTATTTACCGCTGTTTTGTTCTTGATCCACAATTATTGTTTTCTGTCATGCAAGGAAATTGCACAGCTTCTGTAGTATCCTTTCCTGTTGTAGCCATGGGTTTAATGTTGTGGACTGCAAACTTGCGTTCATTTTTTCCACTGAAGATCCCAAAGGAAGGAACGAATCAATAGTCACTAACAGTTTCTTTGGTTGATTTGTTCTTTGATACTTTAAGCTTGAATTTACCCTATCATGGAGAAGTAGAATGTAGATACAGTGAACATCATCTACACCTAACGTACTGACTTGGTTCTGATAAATAGCTCTTTTAAACTTTGAACAATACTCTTTCAAATAAAGAAAAAAAAAAGGGAAAGAAAAAAGATTTGTGCTGATTTATGCTGTCTGAAGTTTCTTCATCACCCATTTTCAGGTCAGCTCTTGAGTGATGACATTGAACTTGCACAAGATGTTAAAACCTTCTTTATAATAATTCTCTTTTGTCCACTGTACATTGGAAAAAAGGTGAGACCAGTGTTCTGCCTCTGCAAAGAATGAACAATATCTTTTTGAGAGGGCGGTACTTGCTTTATATACAAAAGCAGGACTTTGATAATAACTAATCTCTTCATTGGGTAAAGTATAGCCCAAGACAGCAATGTTTCATTCTTCGCTTGCTTGCTTTTCTTCCTCTTGCTTGAAGATCAAATACTAAACAGGAGAAAAATCTAAGAGAGTATTAAAAATAATTCTTGCATTAAAGTTTACTAAATTGGATAAGAAAACTAATATTGCTTTTATACTTAACTAAATCTACAACTATATTGTGGATTGGTGCTCAAAACCGATGTGTTTTTTAATTAGCACAGTTACTAGAAATACAGTTACATTACTTACTAACTGCTAGTTAATTCTTTTGTATATGTATTTACTCAATTGTAATGAACGTTTGTAGGAAGAGCCATCCAAATGACTATGTGTATGTATGAACTTACAGCAGCCAGTTTGATTTCACAGAAGGAATTGCAAGACAGTGTTCAGAAACCAAAGTCCTTTTACAAGAATAATTTACCATATTCACGAGCATGTCATCTTCCATCTGAACATTTTGAAGTACTTAATTAATTGTGATGAATTTTTGTCCTGTGGCATTGAGATAAAAAAATTTTATTCCTCTGTTTTGTAGACACGAAAGTCAGATTATCAGCTGGTACAATGCAAGAATATTCACTAGGGTTATGTATCATCCTCTTTAGAAGTTCTTTGCTTAAACTGAGATTGTCCTTTCACTTTCAAGACATAGCTATAGATTTTTAAACAGTTCTTGCAGGTTTCACCTGCTGTCTGCTTTCTGAGTTCAGCATGAGTGTTCTCATTCAGATGTTCAGCTGCAGGCTGCCTGCTGATACTTTCCAGCCTGGTTTCCATGGAAATGGGAATTAGAGGGTGAAAATAAAGCAGAAGTAAGTATTCTCTTAATCTTCTAGTTAATCCGGAAGTTCTTACAGCTTGGTACCAAGGTTGTTTTGCTTTCAGCTGGCTTGGCATACAATGCCAACTTCTGCAAAATAAGAAGTAAGACCCGCCAGGAGAGCTGTTATGAGCAATATTTGTTACCATAACTCTGTAGAAGTGTCAGGACTCACCAGAAGAATATGAAGAAGGGAGAACTGGACTGTGCAAGCATAAACTGATGAAAGGGTGCGAGTCAGAGGTGATAACCTGTGACAGAACTTCTTTCAAACATGGCTTGCATTGTGGAAAATGCTGACAGGAATTAATTGACTAGTGCTGCTTGACCCCGGGGAGGAAACCATCCAGTTAGGAGAACATCTAATTTAAATACTCTGGGCTGAAAGTGAAACCAAGGATACCCGCTAATGCATTCAGAGTATAATTTAGGGCTCTCATGTTTCCCTAGGCATTCCTGCTCTCCTTTTTTTCCTTCACATTACTGGCACTACCAACCAGCAAAGTCAGGATTGTGGGGCAGTCATTGTACAGATGGGGGTACAGTGGGATATAATTTCTGCTTATTGCGAGCAGCATATTCTTATATGCACTCTTCTGCTTTTCCTCAGTGGCTGAACTCCAGCTATGGCTCTGTGTTAGCCTATCCTTGGGAAGAGAAGGTCCAGGATCTTTAGGCCAGATCTCTTTCTTCTATCTTGGGCAGAAGTGGCCAGTCAAGTTAGCATGGAGTCAGGAACGGAGAGGGAGCAGGCATACATTATGCCCCAAGGACAATGATCTGTACCTACGTCTTTCTGACAGAGGCTTTTTTGGCCTTTCCAGGCCTTTTATTCAGCTTCCTCATCCCCACTGCTGAAAACTTCCTGATATGTATCCTGAGCCTTCCTTGTGGCAGCTTAAACTCATTAACTTATGTGGACAATGGTTGCTTCTTATTTCTAAGATCCTTGCAAATATCTTTTGTATACCTAAAGACTATTCATCCTGTCTTCCCTCTAGTTAAATTTTGTCATCTGGGTTAGCAAGTTCCACTTCTTTCCTCTTTCATGTATGTTGCACTAGCATGCATCTAAACATGGCATGTTTTGTTTGTAACTTTTTGAAATAGGAGCCTTTTTTCACCCCCTGGATTTCTTAAGAAGAGAATACATGTGGTATAACAGTTCTCTAACATGGCACGTGACAGTTCCCTAAACATGGCATCATCTTTGATAAACTAATGTCCTATTTTTAAAAAACAGAAAAACTGTCATATACTTTAGCCTGTGTCGTTTCTTCTTCCAGAAGACTTGGTTGACTTGAAAAAGAAATGCTTTTTTGTTTGCTTGTTACTATTTAATACCAGTTCAGTTCTGGAAAGGGGACAGTAGGGATGAATGTAATTTGAATAGCTAAAACCAGAAGGTTTGAGTAAAGATACCAAAATCTTTTATTCTAATATTTGAGTGGGTGGGATTTCACTTCCTGATTTCCTGATTCTCTTCCCTGCACCACAGCCTACAAGATGAATATAAGACTATTGCCCAAACTTTGTTTTCCATTAGGGTTTTTGTTCCCACTAGCTTTTCTCATATCTACAGAAGATCAGCAGTACAGGCAGCATAGCAGTAACGGACCAGGGCTTTGGTTCCACTTCACCCAGGGATTATGAATCTGGATAAGCCATGACTGGCACTGAAAACCAGGTAGTTTGCAGTGATGCTAATAGGAAACCTGTAGGCTGTGAAAGAAATTATCTTCTAAAGTTAGTTTGCATCTTCTGGGTCATTTTAGACTTAGTTCTGCTAGATGTCTAGCTGAAATAAGGAACTATTAATTTTCAGTCTCAAACCAGCCAGAAGACTGTCTTGTCTTATTTGATTTGTATCTAGGACTTTCCATCTTAATCCACTAAAATATGGTCTCTGTGGTGCAGAAATATAGGCAGTTTGGGGTAGACTCAGAGCTTCAAAGGGGTCAAGTCTATTATATCAGGATCAATAGGTCCTCAGACTTCAGTATCAAGACTTAGAGGCATTGAGCTAATAAACACAAATAAAATAATTGGACAGGGCAGACACATACCCTTACTCTGCTATGTGTGAGCATGAAACTGTTTTAAGACTTCATCTGGTGAACATATCTGTGCCATTCTGCTTATGGAGTAAAAAGCGTGGTCACAGTACAGTGTGCTGGTGTTCGAGTCTTTGCACAGTGTCCTAGTTGGCTGTTAGCACAGTATGAAGTCCTTTTTGGAGTTCCTCTGCTACAACTAGTTCCTCCTGAAAGTTCCTCTTAGTACTGTTCTGAAAAGTCACAGTTGTGTTTCATCCAAAACTATGTAGTATTAAAAAGAAAAGACTGAGCAAGAGATTTCACTGATGTTTAGATGTCAAGTTAAAATTTCCAAGGTCAATAAAATGTGCTCCCCTGAAAGGTGAGTGCTGACTAGCCCCTGGGCTCTCCGGTCTGGATATAAACCGTTAGCTGTAAAATAGCACTTTCACAGCAGTCTTGCCATCATGAGTAGAGGGAGCAGGGTCTGAAGAAGGGGCTCTTATTGAGTGAAGCTTAATTCTAGAGGCAGAAATGTGAATATATGTGTTTGCAGTCTCTTTGCCTAACATCGTAAGAGCCCCTGTGGCTGAAGGTGTGTAGGAAGGAAATTTTCTCCAGAAAACAGCACTTCTTGCAATAAAGCTTACTTGACCTTTATTTCTGGAATGTTTTGTAAAACACTCCCTGTGTGTACAGCTAAGTTACTGAAGGAAGAGAGAAGTGCAAATCAGCAGCAGCAGCAACTGCAGGCAGCTCTGGTAACTGGTCATGTTCGTACTGTGACTAAATACTTCTAAATGAAAGCACTATGTAGAATGACTGATTTCTATATGTCAGAGTTTAGGATTTTTATTTTTTAGTGCTTTCATTTATTTGTGAAATGGTTGCCCAGGCAGTATATAAGTCACACGGACTGAGGGGGTGTATATGTGTGTCTCAGTGTACTATACACATGCACTTTCTTGCAGAGGAACATAGTTTTGAAGTCCACTGCCAAACTGTATGATTTGGCCAACACAGTCCAATGTGTGGGTAGAGTTAAAGAGCATGTAATTGAGCAGAGGAACTGAAAGATAGACTCATACAGTGAGTGAGGTAAAATGTTAGTACTGTTTGCTAGAACCAGTCAGTGGTGTGGAGCACAGGGAATTAGTCTGGATCTCAGAGGAATACAGCTGTAATGCTGGAGGAGCCTTGGATTCATTGGTTTCACATGGGTAGAGTAGACCATACTGATATTTCATTACCAGATAATTTTTTGTAGGCCAAAAAATCCTATTCTCTCGCATTTTAAAGGTCTCAGGGTGCCTACACAGAAGTGTCTGCCTTCCCTGTTTCAGTAGTGTCTTGCTTCTCTCCAACTGCTTTGAGGAAACTTGGAAGAAAAGACAGATCTCTTGGCTGGTATGCATTAATCGTACATAATTCAGTTGTGTAAAGTATAGAAGTAATAGATATGTATTATTTGCTATTGATTTCTTAACATGTTGGTTGTATTCCTTTTCCCCTTAAATCACAATTCAACTGTTTAAGAGGATTTTTGTCATCAAAATATGTCCTTTCAAAACCTAGGAAGACTCCCTGTCCTGAGAGAAATAAGCAGTGGAAACAGCATCAGAAGTGCTTTCTCCCAGGTTCACTTCAGCTGTATTGTACTCCCCAATTTTGAGGAAGGTCCTCAGGGTTCTGAAGATTAAAAGGGATGTGGGAATAATGGGTTTTGTCATAAAAGCTTTCTTACAAAAATAATGTAATTGGAAAAAATAAGGACTAGAATTCACCTTGCTAACTTCTAAAAGGAAATCTGTTTTGAGAAACTGTGGTTTGCTTTATTATGTCTTTCTCCACTCCCACACCCCCGTCCACCACCCCTTTTTACTAGAAGAGTGTGAGAGTATGGAGGATTGGGTTCTGTATCTAAGGTGCTCACAGTGTTAGATAACTTCCGTTTTCGTAACATGCCCGAACAATGTTTTTCTGCTTTATGGCATGATGCTTAATTTGGAATAGTCTGTCACATGCTTTGGACTTGTATTTAACTCCCTAGGATTGAATAATAGGTTTGAAAAGGTGTAGCATACGACCCTCTCCATGATTAAAATCATGAGAGCTCTCTTTCCTTCCAGCTGTGCCTTTTCCAGAAAAGGACATCCCACTTCCACTGACGTACTAATGGAGACCTCATTCAGACGTACCTGTTTTCTTTCAGCTGACTGTATTAACATACATTTTTTCCTGCCCTTCCTATTTCTTGTATTAGCTTGTGGGATGGGAGTACTAAAACATACATTTCATTATCAGAACATCTGAGCTGTTCATACTTTCCATTTAAAGATAAACTACAGTGATTTTCTCTGTGCTTAAAATGTTTTTCCTGTGCTAGAATGATTTTATTTCTAGTATTTCTGTATGACGTGGTTCTCCTGTTGTTTGGATACTATAACATAATAGGTACTATAAATAACAGCTGCTAATGTCTACAACCCTGCACAACAGTCAATAATTTAACCACTTGTCTCCCTTCATTCAGAATGAGAAATACCAAACACTTCCACACCAATAATGTATACAATCCCCAAAGCTGTTTGTGATGCTCATTGTAGAAGTATGTTATGGGAGGCAGTGCTGCACCCTCTGCACTTGAGATTAAACAGTAGCAAATGCTTCCACACATGTGGCTTAGTTGTCTCAGTATGACTCTGCATTGTGTATGACATCAATTGTATCTCCAGAGAATCTCTCCCAAACTGCCAGCCAAGATGAGTGATGCTGTTAGGCAGGGAAAAGCAGAGGAAAAGCCTCTGCTGTGCTGAGGAACAGCAAAACCTGTCGTATTAGCTTAACCTTCTTGAGTCAAAGATCACTAGGACAGGAAAGAGGCAGAGAAGGTGAAGGTGTTTCACCATAATGGAAGGTGATATTTCAGTATACTTCTGTGACAGTAATTCTACAAGGTTAGGTACATGTTGTTACTCATAGATTATATTGATTTTATTAAAAGTCTGTTTGCTAGACTCAGGTAGCTAAATGCTTAAGTGGGGAAATGTGAATTTGTAGTTGACCAAAGCTGCTGTCCCAGGTTCTTTCAGGTCTTACCTGGACACAGCTTCAAACTGGGGAAGAAGTGGGGGGTAAGAGTACAGTACCAGAGAAACTACGAGAAGCATAATTCACAATTGTGCTCATCTGACAGCAGACCCCAGGGATGAATCATCTGAAGATTTTCCATGGTCTATATAGGAAACCTAAACTTACTGGGGAATAACCAAGGGGGCATTTGCAGTCTGTCTTACCTTATATAATGGTTTCTTGAATGTCCTTTTTAAACTGAGGACTGAATCTCTCTACTGTACCGTTAAAACTTTTGGTGAGCCAGGAGCCTCCATACTGAACATGGGCAGAACAATGCTGGAGGCTTCAGCTGACAGAAGTTTAATTCATGAACCACCTTCACAAATATATTTGGAAGTTGTGAGTCACAGAAATCAGCCCACAAGGCATAAGAAATTACATCATGGTTAAGCTGTAGGTGATTATAAATGTAAGGGATAAGATATTACATAAGCTTCGGGGAAAGGGAAGTATATTTTGAAAATGCTTCAAGTACTTTTTATACTCATTTGGAGAGCAGCTGTAGGAAGCAATATGAAACTGAAAAGCCTGAAGTAGAAGGACCAGCATGGTGTGGATTGTTACTAATGTGTGTTAAGGATGCGTCTTTTCTTTTGCTCCCATAAAGACTTAGAAGTCATGTTCAGTCATGAGCCCCTCTGTGCTGGGACTATAGTGATCCATATTTCATATACCTGAGTATAAGACCTGCTGATGAATTGTATTTGCACCATATATATACATATATGTATGTATATATAACAATTCTTAAAAAAAAATCATTGGAATTTGTTGCCCAGTGCTGAAATTTCCTAATTCTCTCCTGTTTCTATGGAAACTGTAATAGTAATATGACACGGTAAACAAATGCACTGTGTTATAAACCTCCTCTTTAGCAGGACATTAATTTTATTCTGGTGACAGCTACTGTACATTTGACAATCCGAGTCATATATTTCATTTTCACCTGAAGATGTGTCTTCTAGCTTTGGGGGTTTTTCCTTTGGTCTTTAATCATTTTCCTAACTCAGTGATGGGGTAGTATGTGCCAGTGGTTAGTACATTACTGCTAGTAATACTTGTTAAGCTCACAGGAGAGTACTTAGTAATGCTTACAAAGTGCTTCAGAAACAGGAAAACCTTGAAGTGCAGAAGTGCACTTGTTGCTAGCTAATGCAGAAAATAAAACCCTTCTTTTGCCTGTGATTCGTCTGAACATACTTATTCGGCATGGTCTTCTGGGGCATAGCTGGAAAGGCATAGTCTGCTGTCTAAGAATAAAGACTGTGCCTTTCGTGGAACAAACTGTATCTCACAAAGTGGAGTGTCACCTTCAGGGGCAGTGCACAATTGCAGTCCTTGGAGTATTTTGAGATCTCTGTATATTCTGGACTGCCAAATGCTGCAAGGAGGCTGACCTCCACCTACCCCTGCTCTGCTTGGCAGCACTGGCAGGTTGCAAGGCAGGAGCATGCAGTGCATCCCCTGCAGTGCTGAGGACAGTGTGTCTTGCAGGCACGTGCATTGAACCGGGGAGCTTGAGTCAAGGAGACAAGCAACAAAATTCCTGTATGATTACCAATTTTGCCTTCTGTTTTAGAAATGAACCTTCCTTCATGTGAAACCATTTTCAAGATGACTTACTGCTGCTGAAAGAGATAGTCAGGTTTTCAAAGATTAAAACTGTGTATGAATTCTTCCAAGTGGCTTAGAGAATGATATACCTATGCTGCACTTCTGGAGTGGTTTATGGGGAGTGAAAAAGTCAGAGTTCTAACAGCCAGAGTTAGGGTGGTGGAAGCCTAGATTGTTTTGGTGTGATGAAGAGGTTACTGGCCCTCAGTAACTGGGTATTTACTCTGACCTCTTCCTCTGGGCTGCAGGATGGCCATGAGTCAGTCACCTTTATTTCCATTTGTAACACTAAATACACTTCACCAACTTATAGAGAACTTCCATGCGATAAGTGAGATACTTTTTCTTTCAAAATCCAACTGATAGCTTTATTTAATGGTAGGTGCTTTTAAAAATGATCTAGAGAAACTGATGGGGATGGGGCAGGCTAAGAAATAAAAGATCTTGTTCTGAAGAAACACGAATCATCATTCAAAGCCTTCCTGCTGTTCTGGTGGTGGTAGGAGACACCGAACCCCCAATCTGTGAGGTTGGTTTTTTTTTTTTTTTCAGATTCTTTAGCATTATTCTGAATATCATTGTTGCTACAGGGAGTGAGATAGTCTACCTGAGTCAGAAACATTCATTAACCAGCCCGTAATGAGCAGGGACATCTTCAACTACATCAGGTTGCTCAGGACTACATCCAGCCTCACCTTGAATGTCTCCAGGGATTTGACAGGGGCTCTTCAGGTACTTTCTCCTACTTCAGAGAGAGGGAGCCTCCCAAGCTGAGACAAGCTTCATCATCACTATGAACTCAAGGTGCTAATGAAGGCAGATCAGCCTGCATGGGGAGAGAACGGGATAGGTTTTGAAGGGGATAATCGTATTTTATCTTGTGTTTTCATAGGAGGCAGATTGTAAGCCTTCATTATGATTGTCTTTCCATTTCTTCGGTTAACTTGAAAAACAATAGATTGCATCGTACATCAGTCAACATATAAAGGGAGCTTTCAAGAAAGACAGAGACTTTTTATTGAGGCCTTTAGTGACAAGGCAAGAGGCAATGGCTTTAAAGTGAAAGAGTGTAGGTTTAGATTAGACATAAGGAAGAAATTTTTTACAGTGAGAGTGGAGAGACAGTGGAGGAAGAGAAGTTGTGGATGCCCCATCCCTGGAAGTTTTCAAGACCAGGTCACATGGGGCTTTGAGCAATCTAGTCTAGCGGAAGGTGCCCCTACCCATGGCAGGGGGTTGGACTAGGTGACATTTGAAGGACCTTTCCAACCCAAACCATTTTAAGGTTCTATGGTTTTTCTTGGTCTTGATTTGGCTTCATGTTGCTTGAATTAAAATTAAAAAAAAGGGTAAATTCTGAGATAGGTTTGACTGTTTGCCCTTTTAATTGGTGAGAGATTCATCTTCATAGTAAAAGGCAGATTTTGGCCTTACAGTGGACATCTTCAAAATCTCAACCTTGTAGCTATGAAGATACTACTCTATCCTTGCAGACATTACAAGTAATAGTTGCTGGGCTGTATTCATTGTTTTCTGTCTTTCTACTGAAGTAATTTATGTGTGGAGAGGCTGTAGTTATCGTTCTTCTTTTTAAACTCTACCGTTTAAGTCCCTGTGGAAGACATCCTATGCCATTTCATTAGTTTTATTTTGTTGAGTTGTAACGCAAGTGCATCACAGATCACAGATATGTTCTCTCATATTTTGTGTTTTCCTTTTCCTTAAGGCCTTTCATAACTCAGGATAGTCAATAACTCCAGTCTTCTCCCATGGTGTTAGTTCTTTTTATCCCTTTTATTTATTTATTTTTTTTGACGGCTTTAGCACTTTATTAACTACTTTGCTGATTTCCATCCCTAATGTTTTGCAGTTCCCTATAGGATTTTATGTGCTTATTATTGTGTCTCTAATTATTGTGTCTCTAGTTTTGCTGCCTTTCTTTTTTATCTTCAAATTTTGTTCTCTATAAGTTACCTGAATTTTTATTTCTGTTCTTTTACTCATGTAAGAAACTTCTTACATTGATATTGATAATATTTACAGTTGAATAATGTAGTCTTTTGGGCTGGCAGATTCTTAGCTATTTGACATTGTGCAATTCTCGGAAGATTTCTCTGCAAAAATCTTCTAGCATATTGTCATGCAAGTTATTGATAAATTACTCTCAAGAGTAAACTACAGAGCATCCTTAATTGTCACAGACAGCTTTGCTTGGCATTTTAGAAGAAATATGGCTTCCTACAAAATTCTGTCATTATTTAACTTGATTTTGTTGCCTTGTTTGATCTTTTGACTAAGGTATAAATGCTGTACATTTAGCTGTACCCTACCCTACACTATTCTTATTAATTTCAGCCTTGGAACTTTTAACATGAAAGCTTCATTTATGTTATAGTTATTGACTTGGGATGCACAGATAATGCTGGAAGTTCAATGGTCAATGAGTAAATGATAGTAAAAATCCCCAGTCTACGAACTACAGTGACCTTTGATTATTTCTGCATGTTATATTTTCGTAATGCAGCTACCATTCCAGTGATAATCTTCTGTTTTTGTTACTTAAGTGTTTTCAATTGAATATGTTCACATTCAAATTACACACTGAGAAGTAAATCTGTAGGAGTTTAATGACTCTGTTTTCTTATGCTATACAAAATAAACAAATACAGTTAGACATATTGCTGCAGTGTGGATTTTGAACATTAAGGATTTTATGTAAATGAATTAAAGGGCATATATGCATATAGTAAAGGTTGCATAATTGACTTTCATCTATTTTTTTTCCTCCTGCAGATTTCTTAATATTAAAACCTAATCAACCTTTTTTCAGCCTGTGTGTGCTAGTTATTTTTTTTGGAGTGAAGGGGCCTGGAGAAACTGTAGCTGAATTCTAACTTCTTGAGGTCTTTGGAAGCATTTACTTCAATATTTTTTTTTTATTAAATTCTCTATTGGAATTTAGGTCTGACTACTAGTTTGCAATCCCAAAGTACCTTTGTCTTCTGTCAGTGGCGTCCAGGAGTGCTTCTGGGGAATCTACTAATGTAATATTTTAAATTTCAAGGAGTTTGTGTTTTCTCAGGATTACATGGGGTTGGTGGTTAACAAATGCAAAGATTATTTCCAAATGTGTCTGTGTGGATTAAAATGGCATGGAATTGGCTCCTGGGCTTTCTGTCGTCACAGATAATAATGGAAAGTATATGCAGGCCTGACTCCTTCCCTGATGAGGACCTGATATATCAAAGCACTTGAAAGTGTGTTACTTCAAGGGCACTGGTGAAAAATATTATTGGCAGAACGATGTATAATGGAGGATTTTGAATAAATTAAGAACAAAAAAAAATTGGCACAGGAGTACACTGACTGTGGTTGAAGAAAGTTACAGTATTGGTGATAAAAGAAATTAGAGGGTTTAAATGAGTATTTCTATTCTGTATTTGACCTTTCAGGTTGAAGGCCTTGTTTTATGCAAGTCAGTTGGACTTTCTGTGCCAGAGATATCCAGGAATAATGTTATATCTGTAGAGTCAGATCATTTGCATCCATGAGTCTTGAAACAGTTAAGAAAGTTTTCTGGTTCATTATTAATAATAGAATAATTCAAGGATAACTGAGAAAACTCTGTAAGTGTGTCAGTATCATAGCATTATGCAAAGTAACAATCAGGATGACTCCAGAAACAAATTAGTTTCATTTGATATAAAACCTGAGTCCCATCTCGTTTGTTAGTAAGAAGTTACAGGTTTAGACTCTCTAATGGGTTTTCACATGGTTTTATGAGAGGTCTTGCCAATAGAAATTTTCTTCAAGGTTTCAGTTAATTTTTCAAATTCAGTTAATTAATCAAATATGTAGAGAGTTCTGTAAATTGTTTAACATGATGAAGATGGTTTTAAAACCATCGCTCCATTATAGCAGAACAAAGACTCAATGGGCTGGACAGCAGTCAAATGGGGCTATTTCTGGAGTGACTGTGCAACAAGTGGAAGCAGGTTCAGCCCTATTCAGTGCTAACCTGGAAGTAATTGTATATATAAAAAAAAAAAAAATTTGAAAACTTTGTGTCTGAAATGAACAATTGGAACACCATGAATAGAGTTAACAGTTGTATAAATGTATCTCATTTGTGTCTTGTAAGCTGGACATCTTCCAACAAAATTATCTTGGGTTAGGGGAAGATGAAATGGCCCACAGGGAGCAAGAAAAGGTCACAGTACTAGAATAACAAAGAATATGTTCTTGGAAGTTTCAGCTTTTTCTGTTCTGCGGTACTGGACAAGGGATGCAACGCGCTATTTCAAGGTCATGCTGGGAGCTGAAGGGCTAACTTACTGATATGGTGTTTAGAGGAGCAGTGAAGAAGAAGAGGGTTTTGGCATTATAAATGGTGTTCTTAAAACTGATGTTAGTACATTAAAGTTCAGTTGCTTGTCCTTTTTAACTAATCTTGGAAAAATGGATGGGCATGCAGAAAGGAAGGAAAAAAATCCCTTAAGATTTGAGTAAAATGCCTTGCAGTACACTTAGAGCTTCATCTTTGGCTTTTCAGAAACAGGGGTGTATTTTGGTTGAACCGGATGAGCATTGCTCCAGAGTGAAATCATACAAAGTTCTTCAATTTATCGGAGAAAAGTAGAACAAGACACTGCATATAGGCAATTCTTTTTCCGTGATAAGGACAGTGATGGAAATGGCCAGTGGAATGCCCATTTTCCACAGCAAATTCTTCAGCATTGAACAGCTCCTGCTCAAATCAGTTTTGTCGCATACCTGGGTTGACCCTTTCAGCTCACAGAGACGAGGTCTCTTGAGTCAGAGGGGTATTTCTAGAATATGTGTGAGCCATGCACTATGATACCTAGCCAAATTATAACCCTTTTGAACAGCAGCCTCCCTAGCCTTTCTGACTTTGGTTTATGGGAATTTGCAGGGTAATTGTCATTCAAATATCTTGGTAATGCACTTCAGGTAAATCTAAAGATCTGTGCCACTTACTTACTTGCACAGCTGGGTGTATGCACTGATTGCCCTTAAGACTGTAATTGCTGTTTGCCAATTTTGCTGAATATAAAACTAGATGTTAGGTGTAGTGAGATAAGCACTAAATTTTAAAAATATTGAATTGTTTCCCCTCTCTTTATTATCACATCTACATTTTTTTTTTTCATTATGTGTAAGTTTTCTTCAAATGCTCTGGGCATTGGTGTTTCAGTGGACAAAATGCAGATGCAGCTGCCGATAAGAACTGGTGTGTACCTCCTTAAAAGGTCATGATTTAGACAACCAAGTTGACTGGAGTTTTTGTGTAAAATGTAGATGTCTGTGGAGAAATGGAGACTGAACTAGTGATTTAATGATCCTTTTCCAGCTCTTTGTGAAACAGTGAACTGTATGTGAGATGCTTTTGTAGTAATTATGGTCTTCGGGATCAGGCCAAAATGCTTTCTTTATCACACCCTGTTACCTGTAGAATGTAGCCTGCATATTCTCCTGAAAATTACACTTAAATTACTCTTATTCCCAGCTGTCTGTGACTTCAGAGCTTTTAACTTTTATCTTGATATTATCATGGATGGATCTTTCTGCCTCTAAAGTGATCATTAGTTATGCAGATGAACAAGCTGAAGAGCAATTTCATAGCAGTGCTTTTGAATGAATCTGGATGTTAAGTGCACTACAGAATAACAGGATGTCAAGCTATGCTTCACTGAGAGGTGCAGCTGTACACTAGAGCCATCCTCCCCCCACACCTTTCAGAGATCCTGCATCACAAAATACTCAAAACCTTTTATAGTCTAGTTTTACACGAGTAAAATGTATGTGCTATGTTCTAAAGTATCTAATAGCTGAATTCAAAGTCAAATTTTAAAAGTATGCAAATATTACATGCTTATGATGTGTATGATTGTGACTTGCATGGGATTAAGTGTGGAGGCATGTTTCTCAAAGCATGAAGAAGTGTTTCCTGAGCAGAGTAGTGCAATGTTTTTCCTGTTGTCTATGAAAATTCTGACACTGTTACAGTGGGACTTTTAAAATAATATTCTAGATAAAGAAGGGCTCAGGTTGCTGAAGAATTCAGGTCCGAAGTTGTTTTAAGAAAAGAAGCCCTAATTTTTTGAAAGTATTTTTACTCCATAAGTGCCTTGCCTACACAAGAGAGTAATTAAGCAAACAACCTATATTGCAATAGCAATACATTTAGTTGCATTTGGTTCTATTTCTAGGAAAATATCAAACATGGTAAATCAGAAACATGTAAATTAATTTAATCAGATGTGAGAGCAAAGGTATGTCTGTTAAATGAACTGTATCATTAGAATTTGAATCAATATTTCTGTAGGTATTTCTCAGGAACAATCCATGCAACCAGGTAAAGTTGTACAGATTTTAAGCGGGTTCCTGACAGGTTACAGGTTTTCGGCGCAGGTGGACATTTCAGGATCCATTGTTAGGTCTTATTTACTTAATAGTTCCTGGGGATGTGTGCGATTGGTGGACATACATTTGATTTCACATTTGAGAAAAATAAGTGGGAAATGAGGAGAATGTCTTATTTTCTGTCAAAGGGGAGTTACTTTATTATAGACGTGATTATGTTTTGTAAACTTAATGGTCACTCAGTCATAAAAGTTCAGTCTTGTCATAAAAGTGTAGCCTTGCCAAGCACACCCAGAGTAGAAAAACAGTAATCCCCACAGCTGATGTGTTGGAAAATAACCTGATAAGGCTCCTAGGCTTTACGGATTTTGTAAAATAATTTCTCTTCCATACAACTATGAAGACCAGTTCTCCTATGAGTTCTATGCCAATGAGCTTGTCGTTTAAAAGTGAATCTACCTTTGCAGGATAGAGGTATTGGCAAGGCAGGTTCCAGTATCATGCATGGCAAAAAGATTAATTCAAAATTAGTGCAAACCATGATTGTTGACAACCTTTTAACTGAATTTTATAATGGGAATGATAATTTGAGCTTCGGAGAGTGGAACTTTTAGACATCATTAAAAACTAAAAGCAATTACAGTGACTCAGAGAAATAAATACAATAATTTAAACTAGAAAGGATGATGAGGCAGTAATTGTCTGTTAGCTGTGCTGCAGAGGCACTGCAGGTGGTAAGAAACTACTCTCTTGGAGAGCAGGGCCAAACCTGAGCTGCCTTTGTACGTATGCTGAGAGTGCGGCAAAGGGAGGTCAACTGGAGGATGAAGTTCACTTTCAGGGGGTAGCTGAAAGAAGGACACATCTTGAATTACTTATGTTCAGTCATCAGTTTATTTCCCATAGTGCCAGTTCTGGCCTTTGATAATATCATATTTCAGCAGTGATATTAGAATCCAAAAGTGAGAAATTAATTAAGAGAGAGAACAAAATATTGTTTTTCTTTGTACTGTAGTAGTCCCAAAGGTCTTCTGGAACTTCTGATTACTCTTACTAATGTCTCCACAAACTTACTGGTGATGGCACCACAAATTTGGGCTCACATTGCCAGAGTTATATGTGCAGCTGCCTCCAAAAGGGCACTGTTAAGAGGGGCTTGGCTGCCTGTCCTTCCCCTGCAATCCTAAAACTGATGTACATTGGTGCGGACATGGGAAGAGCCAGTCCTGAGCTGGGCTGATGGACCTTATGCTCCCACATCACTAAGCTTGTGGAAACACCTGTGCAAGCACACAGTTAAGAATAACAAAGAACCAATCCAGACTAAAACTCAGTCTTGCATCTTGTATTAATTCCCAGCTGTGCAGCTGCAAGTCCCACTGCGAAGCCACAAGAACCAAATGGTCAAATGCTGGTGTAGCAGAGCTGCCTCTCAGCAGTACTGTACTATCTCTCAGGCAATTCCTAGACATGGACAGGTGGTGGCAGAGGCAAAGGAGAAGACCCATCAGCAGCTTCCTGGATGTAGCAACCTAATTTTGGAGCAGTTGTCCAGAGCATTGTCTGGACAGGTTGTGCGTGTTGGCCTCACAGTAAAAGGATGTTCCCTGATGAATTTTACATACTGGTGTTGATGTAGCACAGATCTTTGTGAACAGAACAGGCAATATTGGGATAGGTTGTTTATAACCTATGGCCTAGGACTGAATACCAACGGGTCTTTGTGCAAGCTAGATTTGGAGGTTCTTGCTGTGGTACTAGAAGAGTAATCCTGAGTATCCTGAATTCCTGACAGTGATCGGAATTATTCCTTCTGTCTCATTTCCAAACTGTCCCAGCTATGGTTTTCCATTTCAGTGCTACTTACTTCCTTAGTTACTCTCTATCTCTCCTTGTCAGGCTCCCTGCTCCTGATTTGCTCCTTGCTGAGGAAGCCTGATTCTCCACCCTTGAACTTCCTGTTGCAGTCAACACTGGTGCTCCTCGGAAACCAGAAGTGCTTTGAACCCAGTTTCTTACTTTGGCTGTTCTTAATAAGAGTATATGATTCTTGGAGGGGAAGAAAAGATTTCTAAGTAGTGATCTGAGCCTGCCAAAGCCAAGTAAAGCTTCATAGGTTTGGATTAAGGCAGGAAGTGTTAACATATTCTTGGTGTTCTCACTGCACTAGAAAGGCTGTTTAAGAAGTTGTATATCTGTGTGGAAAACTTGGTGCCTGGAAGAAAAGGTCACAACCTCTTGGTGATCACATACACATATAATAATGGGCATTCTCGACTGCGGGCATTCAGGTCTCTCAAGAGAACCTTAAAATATGAACAGGATACGCATATGCCCTGAATTCCTTCTTTCTTCACAGTGTTCACACACACATCTGAGATCTTCATGGTTACTCCAATAAAAAGGCAAATGAAGGTGACAGTGACCTACTGAAAGTAGAGACTATAGTATTCTAAAGGTCTTTTTCAAGTGGTAACTTTGTTAATGCCATATATTCTGTACTGATCTTTGGCCATTTCCTTGGCTCAACCACTGTTTGTGTGTTCTTCACCAGAGTTGTTCAAGTGCTTTCATCTTCCTTTTAATACTTGGATCTGTTGCAGCGAACACTCCACAGTGCCATCTTGGCACAGCCGTAGTGCCTCTGCTGGAACTGGGGGGAACTTGGGATTTGAAAAGGGCATGGATGCTGAATCACCCACATCTTGAATGGTGATGAAAAATAGTTACAGTGATTTACAGCTTGCTTAAATTTTATGACAGTAGTAATGCTCTGGCAAGCATCTGCGAGAACAGGCAAGGATGGATGAGCAGGACTGGGAAAGGACAAGGTTAGATCCTGCTACTGTCCTGCTAAAGCAGGGCAGTCCTGTGCCTCAGTGGTTATTGCATCTCCTCCAGAGATTTCCAATTCTGCCAGCTTCTTCCTCAGCTTCTGCCAAATGAACTTAATTAAAACAGAAATAGATATTTTGCAGTGGGGCTACCTGTAGCTACCTCTGTAATCTAAGGAAAATGGCAAAATTTCATGTAGACAGACAATTTGGAGGAACTGAGAAGGCAGCAGTTTTTCCACTCATAGATTTATTGCTGCAAGGCAGAAAATGATAACCCTGTCACGTAGGCCAGTGGCATATGGGTTAGTCAAACTATTTCTGTGTGATCATTGAGTACCTTGGTGATCATTGCAGAATTAGGGCAAGAGACCTTTGTGTGTAGAAAGGATTTGCCTACAGTTAACTTTTTAGTGCATGAACTGTTTTCTCCCAATTGCATTACAGAAATGTAGATTAGCATGTACAGAAATTTAATTAGGTTGTTATCATGAAACAAGATACAAATGGGAAATATGTTTTTCAAATTTCTGTTTAATGCTTTAATGCAAAATCTTTCAATGAAATATTAACGTAAGAATATTTTTCTTGTTATCTCTAGTATTATTTCTCTGCTACCTGGGGATAGAGGGAAAAGGCTTATTATTGTTATTCCAGTTAAGGTTCCATACACATTATTCATGACAGCACCTTAAATTTTGAATATCTTGGGGTGAGTGGAAATTATTAACTCGTAATCTGTCCTGTTAGATCTATGCCCAAAAGCCCAAACCATGTAAGGAAAATGCCAAATGCAAATTTCTTTCAGTGAAATCTTGAGGCCTGAGGAGGAAGGCATTTTCCTCCTCTTACTTTAGTTTTGTCAATTAATATAAGTATCTCTCATCATGGGAATTTTGTGGAGTCTTCCGAAGAAGTGTTATTACAGCATGACTCTAGCAAAAAGCAGAGGCAGCAAACATTATTAATTCTAGTGTTCACAGTGCTCTGAAAGTTGAAGTAAAAAAAGGAGTCAGCCTGTGAGAAAGAGGCTGTTTTTATTTTCAGTCACATTAGAGATGCAGCTACTTAACCCCTTTGCACACATTTGCTATGTATGTACACAGCTGGACCAGAGAAAACCTCTTCAAGGAGGTCTGGATGGGTATCAGTGGCACAGAAGAAAACATTGTCCTTAATTAAAATGTGACCCTATGCAAAGTAGGAGTCCCATGGAGAGCAAGAGTACAGTGAGGTTATAATTAGCATAAACACTCAGTTAAAGTGAACATCAAGCACAGGAAAATTATATATAACTGACTGAACTCTTGAAAATCAGGTTGTTAAATCATGTTTAGTGTCTGGGAATTTGATATTTTACTGTAGTTCAGTTTTTGCCACCACCCCCACGAGAGGCCAATAGTCTGTTTTTTTACTTAAAACATCTATTGCTACTGCTGTTTCTGAAAGCAAAAAAGTGCCCTTTTATGATATTTGACAATCATATTTGCAACACTTAGTCCCAAAATGAGAAGAAATTCTCTTCCATGCCTGCTAGTTCAAGCAGTGCTTCTCGTATGGAATAAAGTCATAGAATCATTTAGGTTGGAAAAGACCTTTAAGATCATGGAGTCTAACTGTTAACCCAACACTGCCAAGTCCACTAAAACCATGTCCTTAAGTGCCACATTTACATGTCTTTCAAATACCTCCAGGAGTGTTGACTCAACCACTTCCCTTCACAGACTGTTCCAATGCTTGACAACCCTTCCAGTGAAGAAATTTTTCCTAGTATCCAGTCTAAACCTCACCTGGAACAACTTGAGTCCCATTTTCTCTTGTCTTACTGCTTGTTACTTGAGAGACCAACAGTCACCTCACTCCATCTTTCTTTCAGATAGTTATAGAGAGCAATGAGGTCTCCCAAGCCTTCTTTTCTCCAGACTAAAGCCCAGTTCCCTCAGCCGCTCCTTATAGGACTTGTGCTGTACACCCTTCACCAGCCTTACTGCCATTTTCTGGACATGCTCCATCACCTCAATGTCCTCCTTGTAGTGAGGGGCCCAGAACTGAACACAAGATTTGAGGTGCAGCCTCACCCGTGCTGAGTACAGGGGGACGATCACTACCCTCACCCTGCTGGCTACGCTGTTTCTGACATAAGCCAGGATGCTGTTGGTCTTCTTGGCTTCCTGGGCACCAGCTGGCTCATGTTCAGCTAGTTGTCAACTAACACTCCCAGGTGCTTTTCTGCCACGCTTCCCCAAGCCTGTAGCATTATATGGAGTTGTTGTGACCCAGCTGCAGGACCTGGCATTTAGCCTTGATGAACTTCATAACACTGGCCTGGGCCCATTGCTCCAGCCTGTCCAGATCCCTTTGTAGAGCCTTCCTACCCTCAAGCAGAAAAACACCCCTGCCCAACTTGGTGTCATCTGCAAACTTAGCGAGGGTGCACCAGATATCTTGTCCAGGATATTAAACAGAGCTGGCCTCAATACTGAGCCCTGGGGAGCACGAGTTTGTGGAAAGTCTGTGTGGAGAGACCATTAGCTTCATTTTGGGAGTAGTTCTTGTCTTGGGTTTTCCACTTGCCTGTGCAATTGTCAGTATCTCCAACAGGCTGTCCTTTCTTTCTCCTTCTTGCATATTGTGCAGCCTTTAGCTGTTTGCTAACTAACAGTGCATGCTCTGCCTCATTTGTCCATGGGAAACATGTCTCTTTTCCTTAAAAAAAAACATGAGAGATTCCTTCTACCCTATCCTTTTCTCATCTCAGCTTCTTGTTGCTGTTGTATGTTAGTGTCAGGCACAAGCTCCAACTTGACCTAACTTCTCTGCCATCTTTGGCAGTGCTTCCTAGGAGGTCCTAACTTCTGCCTGTATTGAATGGAGAAGTTTGGGTTATTGGAAATCCCCTTGCTGAAGTATGAATTCATAATGGTGGTCTAAGAAGTCACTTAATTCTGTCATTGCTTGGTGATGCAAGAGCTTTAGCGGGCAATGCACTACTTTTGACCACCCCTTCTTCAAGGTAAATCCTTGAGAACAAGTAATTTTTCTAACCCTCTTTTTTTTTTAGTTTTGTACAGAGCAAATAATGCTTGTCTTGGATGTAAAGCTTCAGCACAATGCCATTTCATTCAGGGGTGTTAGCTGCAGCTTTGTGTTCCTTCAGTAAGGAAATGACTTCTTCAGCTCTCTGCTGGAAAGCTGAATTGGTGCTAGATGAGTAAGCAGTGGTAACCCAGGACAGTGCATAACAGACAGCAAATTAGTCATGAAAAGGCCCAGTGCACAATCTAAAGTAAGCTGTTGATCACCAAGTTGCCTCACTAGTAAAAATAGATCAAACTTGTGAAAAGGTCACCATGCATTAGCTTCCTAAAGTATAAAAGGAGACTGGTGTTGGTTCTGCACACCTGGTCATTCCATGTTCACAGAATCATTAAGGTTGGAATGGACCTCTGGAGAACCTCTGGTCCAACCCCACTGCCAAGGCAGGGACACCTAGAGCAGGCTACACAGGAACATGTCTAGGCGTGTTTTGGAGAGGGAAATTCCACAACCTCCCTAGGCAATGTGTTCAAGAGGTCTGCCACACTCAATTTAAGAAGTTCTTCCTCATGTCGAGGTGAAACTTGTGTTCTTCCAGCCTTCAGTGCATCACTAAGCAGTCGCAAGTTGCTCTGAATTAAAAACATGTCCTGAAATAAATCATTCTAAACCCGCCTGGACGCATTCCTGTGTAACATTATCTAGGTGTTCCTGCTCCGGCAGGGGGATTGGACTAGATGATCTTTCGAGGTCCCTTCCAATCTCTAACATACTGTGATACTGTGTGTGTGATTCTAGAATCACCCTTTGTAGTATCCAAACTACCCTGAATTGGCTAGTCATTTTGCACAAACTCCCTGCAGGCTGAAATGAATCAATACATTAACATGAGCTTGCAGACTTAACACATCCACACAGGAGGTATCATCGTCATATGAGTTTTCTTGGTAACAGAACTACCAAAAGCCTTGTGTTTCAGACCATGTCCTTGCACATAACAAGATACAATATATTTTAATCAGTGCATCAATTAGCCAAGAGATAAAGGCTGTGAACTATTGTTCTTGACTCATATCTGAGATTTACTATTCCTGGTTTGGTCCAAATTGCACTTCTGAACGTGTGTCTGCTTGCCTTGCACACATGAACAGTGGATTAATAACAGGTTTTCACATCTCTCCATAATGCTTATTTTTCTAGTCAGAACTAGCCTCAAGTTCACCAATAGATGGTGTCGAAAGTGCTCATAATTCTGTGAAGATTCATTCAGATCATAGCTTTACTGTAGATAATTTTGGCCTGGAATAAGTTACGTAATTCGATAGAAGCTTTTTATTTGGTAAATTAAACAAAAATACATTCAAGTATCTTCACTAAACAAGTCATTTGACAAAAAGACTTCCTTTTACCTCAGCCATTCTTTGGTGCTCAAGCATTAAAGAAAAATTTTTGGAATATACTATTGTACACAGCTGTTTGGTAGGAGGAAGTGGGGGCGTCTTCAGTGAAACACATACGTTTTGCATGCAGAGACTACTATTTTTGTTGTGAATTAATATTCAGTTTTGTTAAAGTTAAAGCGAATAAAGAAGAAACAAGTGCTGTGATGAACAGATTCTTGACAGTTACCAGTTCGCTGAAAGTGATTTCATGACTAAATGTCCTTGTTTAGTATATAGCCTGCACAATTAATGGCAATGTGTACCTCTCAGAGAATAACATGAAATCCAATATGAGTCAGGGATTTATTTTTTTCCTTTCCAATATCATATTGTTATGCTTTATTATTCCTGAATCTCTCTGTCATGAAATGTGAAATTAGATTTGTTTGGTTTTATCTACTCGGCATTCTTAAGCTTTGTGACATAGAATCTACAAGTTGAATGTAAATGTTCTTTATATTCATTTAGCACTTCAGTAACGTAGTCTTCAGTGTATAAAAGAACCAGGCTTAGAGAACAGAGATCAGACAGAATGAATAATAAAGTATGCTTTCTTTTTAGAGGTGAAATGAGTAACTACTGTGTAAGTTGAGTAATTGTAACTGTCTTGCTCTTACCTGATTTTCTCCCTCCTGCATTCTGTCAGGGATTGTCTTTCTCTAAGGTAGCAATTTGCACTCTTGATCACTGAATGGTGATCTTATAATGCCATTGGAAAATGGGCAATACTGAAACAGTCATAGAAATATCATGACTTGGGCACTTACTGTCTTGTTCTGCTATGTCCCTTTACCTACTGCAGGAAATGAGGGGCTGGGGGGAAGAGATGGTGCAAGGGTGTAGCCTTCCTGTGAGCAGAGGGGTCTGCAAAGATTTGTTCCTTGTTCATTTGGAGTCAAAATCCTTACAAATTGCTCCACCTGAGGGCAGAGAAAACCTTTTAGTAGACTAGGGTCTACTCCAGGATTTGGACTGCTCCAAATCTGTAGAGGTAGATTAATACCACATGGCTAGAGGAAGGTAATTTTGATTCATGGTATAGACAAAAGGATTTCAGTCTCTTCAGGGAAGCATAAGCCAGAAGATTTTCAAAAAATGAATGTGCTTTCTAACCTGAAACCCTTCTGTAGGCAATCTGAAAGTGCAACTGTGCCTGGGCATTTTTAATTAAAAAAAACCCAACATTCATAACAACATATAATGCACTACCACTAATATGCCATAATTAGCAATTAAGTCCATTCTCATTGCACATAAGAATGACTGTGCTGTAAAGCCTCTCTTCTCAAAGCTGTTGGAGCTCTCCCCCTCCGCTATTCTCCTTGAGCAGGAGACCATGTCTGCCTCCATTGTAAATAATAATAGACCTGGTGGGAATTGCCTGAATCTGCACTTGTTTTCTCTTAAAAAAGGAAAATAACATTTTACTGAAGACCATTTCTCCTGACTGCTTGGAAGCAGTGGCCAGGTTGCTCATGGTGGTGGTTGCTCATGCTTCTGTCTTTTCTGATGCTTATATAGCTTGAGTTTGCTGTTTATTTTGCTCATATTCTCACTCTCCCAGTGCCTTGTTAAACATTTTATGCCAGACTGATAAATAAGAGTTGTCTGTCCTTTTCATCCAGCTAGATATGTCTTTAAATAAAATACCTGCTCTGAAGGAAAACAAGTCAGCCTTTCAACTGAGCAGCAAACTGCAGTCATATGTTTAAGGACAGATTTTAATCCCAGTCTAGAACCACAATTCATCTGTATTTTGGCACGCTTCTGGCACAGAAAGGACCAGGAACATCAATTACAGCTTCTGAAAGAGCATTTTTCTGCTCAGGCGCTTGTGTGGTCCTCCTGACTGTGACCAGACTCATCATAGCTCCTGACAGCTGGACTGGTTATTTCACAGAACTAAAACAGATTTAAAAGCTTTTCCTCATGCTATTTTTTTCCCTTTAATTCTGAACTACTGAGTTCCCATTTTTCAATAATATATATAAAACAGGGTCTTACTCTTTGTTTGTTTGTTTTTTATAGAAATGAAAATTTTGCTTTCATGGCACTTTTTAATTTCAAATAAGTCAGTTTGGACCTTTGATATGCATTTTGCAGTCAGGGTAAAATATGGATATTAAAGATGGAGTTGGAGGTTTAAAGACAAAAATATCAGTAATTCTGTTGATTATGAACCCAGAAGATCTATTGCAATTGCCCTGATTGATCTTTTATAAAATGCAGTTCATGGGATTTCTTTTAAATAATATTTACTTGAAATGGACTGTAAGGCAGGAAAAGTATCTGATTATGATTTAAAAATATGCAGCCATTTTAATAAGAACTATCCCTTTATCATTGCGTTCCCAATGCACATCTGAGCCAGATACTGAACAATAGCTTCATCTAGTACCATTTCAATCCCCAGTAAAACATTTTGGTATCTATTAAAAAAGCATAAATAATACCTAGTGCCTTTATGGAAATTTATATTACTTATTAAGCTGAAATTATTTCATATTTCCTGATGTCGTGGTTTTGTAGTTTTCAGTCAAATAGTCATTTACTACCTTTGTCTTTACGGGTATTTGGGTTTCCTGATAATGGCTTTGTTTGGAATTGCAAACTTTTTAGTTTTGAGAAAAACAGGGCAAGACACTTGGGAAGTTCCTGACAATAACTGTGGATCTTTTACACAGAAAAATGTGAACTCATTAAATTTAACATACAGTATGCAATTATAGGCAGGAGAGAGAGTGTTAGCTTATTGGTTATAGTTTTTCTTCCTTTTTTTTTTTTTGCCCCTCCCATTATAGGATTGATACCGTTTCTAGGGCTCCAGAGAAATAGCACAAACAAAAATCCAATTTTTTCTAAATAAAATATTCTTTAATTGTTTTTCTCAGTAAGGACATCTTCCACCTCCACACTAATAAGCATTCTTCTGTGCCTCAATAGCTACCCACTCACTTTTTCTCTTTAAAGAATTGACTGTCCCAATTACCATTGAGGATTTTCAGTCTCTCATTAAATTCAGAGCAGCAGGCAATTTAATCAGGTGGTGATCAGTGTAACATTACAGAAAATGACCTTTAGAAAGTGTATCTTACAAATTTGGATACTCTGTTTTATCAAACATATTCTTACTGTTTAGTTCATTTACAGTTCCCTTTGGGGGAAAAAAGTGACTTGTAGACTGCTCCTGTGTATGTTAAAAAGTACAAAAATACGTTTCTCTGTATTATTTGTCTTCCGTTTGAAGTGTCAGCTCTTGCACATCAAGCAAATATGAAATTTCCCCCCCATTTTGGAGAAGTTTAAATCAAACATGGAGATGACTGAGGACCTGGGACATGGGCTACAGTGTCATTACTCAGGTGAAAGCCTGGCTTCTTTTTTTTTTCCTCTAGTCAGAGTATCATTTCCCATAGTTGCAGAGAAGGAACCCTCTTGCAGATGGAGGTTTTACGTTTCAAGTTGTGACTCAGAGTATCCCCGTGGGCTGTGGAGCGGAGCTCAGGCATCCGTGGGAGCTGCAGAGAGTGGAGGGTGGTGCTGCAGCCATCACCCCAGCAATTTGCAGGGCTCCACGGGCTCTGCAGCATGGCTGAGGACACTGCGGCTCAAACAGCTTCTGGAGAGCCTTTTTTCCAGAAATCCCTGGAGACTTAGGGTATCACTCTGTTAAAATGTGTGGTTAGTCTAGGGCCAATATACAGAGTACGAGAGCTGCCAGGCCAAAAAAAACCCCACTGGCATAGCGGGGTTCGGCATGGTGTAGCTGTAATAAAGTACGCTAAGCCATTGGTGCCTGTGTTCACTAGAGTTGGTAAATTATAACTATCCCCTCGAGATGAGCCATTGCAAATTTAATTTAACAAATTTAGTTGTTGTCCTGGGTTCAGCAGTAGCAGTCATTTTTCTCCTTAGTAGCTGGTGCAGCGCTGATAACACCGCTGTTTTTAGTTTTTAGTTTTTTTAACATGTTTTTAGTTGCTGCTCAAATATTTAGTCTGACCAAGGACTTTCTGAGTCTCATGCTCTGCCAGGGAGGAGGGGAAGCCGGGAGGAAGCAGACAGGACACCTGACCCAAACTAGCCAAAGTGGTATTCCATACCACAGCACATCATGCCCAGGATGTAACTGGGAGTTACCCGGAAGGGCTAGTTCACTGCTTGGTCGGGCTGGGTATCGACGGGTGGTATTGTATTCCCTTCCCCTGTTATTTCCTTATCCCTTATCATTATTATTGGTGGTAGCTGCAGAGGTTTGTGTTCTACCTTAGTTACTGGACTATTCTTATCTCAACCAATGGGAGTTAACATTCTTTGGATTTTCCTCCCCGTCCGTCTGAAAGCAAGTTGGGGGGGTGGGGCGGGAGGAAGTGGGCTGCGTGGGTCTGAGTTAGTGACTTCACTTAAACCACAACAGTTGTGTAGTACGACCAAGATCTAAAGCAACTGTATTTCCCATATTGTATTCAGATCACAAATTCACAAATTTGGGGGTTTCTTTTTCTTTTTTTTTTTTCCCTGTTCATGAGACTAGAAACACCTTAGCCCTTAAAAATTCAGGAATTTGAAGCCTGACCCATAAACTCCAAACCCTAAAATAGCTCAGACACAGGGCTCTTTATGGGTAAACCAGACCAGTTAAAGCTGTCCATTCATATGACATTTTGAGGCTCTATATCTAGAGTCTGCATCACACAAGGTGAATAACAAGCTGAATAGGTAGGGTTGGACTTCTAGGAGAGTGCATATATTGCCTCTTCTCCTCTAGCAGTAATGCAAATTGGGTGTATGCCCTGGGCTATAAGATCCAATGTATTTTATATTTCTTTCTTAGGCACTAGCATGCTCTGAGGATATAAATATCTTTTTCATATTATATCACACTGAGTTATGTAGTGCGACATTATTGAGCACTGCCAGCTAGAGAGGAAGATCTGACATCCTCTTCCGTGCATGTTGATTTCTGAACTCCTTTAACAACATCATCTGTTTCTTCAGATAGGCCTCTCCAGCATAGCTGTATTGGAAATGTGAAAGTGTTTATGTCAGAGAAGCAGCACTACAAGTACATTGTAAGAGGCATAACCGAAAGGTGTCTTACAGCAGTTCTGTCTCAATTTTGATGACAAAATCTGAATCAATTCCATGCACAAAAAGAATGCTAGTTTCATGAGATCAGAATTAACGAAGATACACCAATTTCTTTCCTCTGTAGATTAAAGAAATGAACAAAACCCACTGTGCCAAAATATGCATCCCACTTCTATCCTTTCCTGTATATCCTGAGTACACACCCAGGAAGAGAAGTTGACAGTGAAGCAGTATTTAATAATCTTTCTGTCACAGTTATTGAATAACAAAAGTTTTCTGCAAATGAACCTCAGGAGAGAGACCAAACTCAGCAGTAACTAAATGGAAATTAAAAACCAAAAGAGACAACTTTCAATGGCTATTTACCTAAAGAGAAGTGAAATTCCCTGTGCTGTCTTCCGGATTGAAAAGAACTTCTACAAAATATGAAACCAGGACATTAAAATACTAGCCACTGATTTTCAAACAATACTGTAAGTTCTTGAATATTTTAGGGTTCTGCTTTGAGCTGTTGTCTCTAAGCAACACAACAGGCAATGTAGCAATGTTTCATATGACTATAAAATATATCTACAGTTCTTTTCACCTAAATAGTGAAGTTGCTAAACCTTTGGAGACACCTATGTTAAACAGTGGATTAGTTGGTAAAACCCAGAAGATTGATTTTTTCATTCGTCACTATGAGACTCAGCTGAGAACGCTCCTCATCAGAAAACAGCATTGAAATTGGGGAAAAAAAAAGGTAAGATTAAGAAACAGTACACTTTTAATACCTTACAGCACCTGAAATTATCAATTACTTTTTTAGAAAAGATACTGTGTTTATTAGAAAGTGGTATTAAGGATGCATCTTTATCATAAGGATAAAGATGTGAATTACTGGCTGTGTAACAAGAGATGAATTGAAGAAAGGTCTGGAGGGAATTTTACAGATGTCCTAGTCATGAGAAACTTTGCAAAAAGCTTGTGAAGCTGCCCACAGATTTGAAGCTGTGAGAAATCTGAAATGCCATGGATGACTGTGACACTGCTTAAAATTGCTGAGGTTAATGGGCTGCATGGTGGCTATTATGAATGTCACTTAACTGCGCTGCTTTTACAGAACAGAGTTTTCCTCTTCCAGTGATGTTAATTATGAAGCATATGTATTCTGAGACAGCATAATGGATGCTATTGTTCCATTTGTGAAAACACTTGATGTTTATCGGTGCTTAAGGGACAACATGCTGCATAATTCTGCTGTACTTAATTTTATATTGTACATAATATAGCACCACATTTTTTGCTTTCCAGTAGAACATCACAGTTTTCTTTGTCACATTAGAACAGTAAAAAACTGTTCTCACTTTTATTATGGTCAATGAACCTCATTCAATACTTGTGATTTTGGAAAATGAGTGAAGGCTTTCTTCAGCCTGGTGAGTATTCTTTCTGAAGAGTATCAGTCTGATCTTCAACATCTCAAAGTTTCTAATTACTGTTTGTTTTTTTTTTTTCCCAGCAGGTCTCCTGTCTTTTATCCCCTGCAGAACTAATTTGGACTAAATCAAGTCATAAGCAAACTTACCAAATATCATGAAACTAGTGCCATGGGCATAAGAGCTGGTAGATGGCAACAGCTACAGAGGGTAGAGTTCTAACATTCCAAACAGTCTTAACTCCTACCTCTTCCCTTCTTTTTCCTCTGGGCAATGTAGAAGAGAGGCTTTCAGGTTTGCTCTGAATATGTATATATGGATGTCTTAATAAAGAGCACTGAAAATTTGTATGTGCTGGTTTTGGTATTTTGTTCTTGTTGCCATGAGCAAATGAAGGCGGCAAAGACCTCTTTCACTGATGTGCGTCACAAATCACTTTCTACAGAAAGAGAAGATTTCATCAAATATTTGTTGCCTCTGTGTAGAGAGATACTGCTGTAAGGTTTGAATTATTCCTAGATTTTTCCTGCTGCCCCCTAAACCCCATACAATTGATGCTGACTGTATGAGATGTCTTCCTTCCCCCCACCCCATAACCCACTTTCAACTTACTGAAACGTCTTGGATTGAGAAAGATTTTCATTTACTATAATGACAGCAAATTTTAGAATATAATAGAGATTGACTACACTATTTTAGGAGCTGAAGATCCCTTTTTTTTCTGCAACGTGTAAATCCTACGAGTTTTTAGCAGGTTCAAAGCTTAAGTAAAGTACATATTCCAAAAGTTCTGTCATTTGAGCTGCATTTAGCCATTTCTGAGCTATTGTGAATAAAACATTCCTTGCCTCTACCTTAGAAGCAAGGAAGCATTGCTTTGGAGACAAGTGCTTGAAGATGTGAGATGTGCTCTACTATTCATCTCTGAGGTATTAAATTACAGAAATTCATGTAATGCTCCTCTCCTTCATGCCCATCCCTAAAAAAAAAAAAAAAGCAAACACATTTTCAAGAAAGCTTAACTTAATAGTATTACAACAGTAAAATTCACAGCTACTGCTCAGGTCTTTATTCAGTTGCTGTCTGTCCTGTGAGTACTTCCAGACTGGATACAGGATAAAATTCTCTCCCCACAGTGGTGTGGCAAAAAAAGGCAACACTAATTACATATTGTGACAGATTGTTTTTAAAGATGTACCTCACAAAAATGGTGGATATAGGAAAAATGAAAATAATAGTTCAGGAAAAAACTGTGGAAGCTGTTGATGTTAAGTATGACTAAAGCACTGCAATTGAGGAAGAGCCTCACTGGGTGCTCCTTATGCATGCTCTTAGTAATTGTGTGGCTTTGGCTTCCTTTGAATGATCTATCTGCAAAGGTAAAAAGTAACCAAAATGCAAATTTTGTTTTGTGAACTGAGAAATATCTTTCAGCCTTTTACACATACACCTTTTGAAAATGTCTTTTTAATCCACAGTTCTAATTTGGTTTGGACTCAGTCTTGTGTGACACATCTCTGAAGTTGTTTTGATTTAGAAATATATATATTTAGCTTAGTACTGGCTGAGAATTATCTTATGGTCTATGTAAGATGGATGCAGTCCCTGAAAAATGCCATTGGGATAGACAGAAAGCTATTCAATCTTATTATTTTCAGAAAAAGATGATTTTCTCAGCCCAGTAAGGCTTGTCTTGATACTTCATTTAGAAGGTTGGCCCCATTAACCTGCATGATGTGCAAAGTATGAGCTAATGCTGCTGCTGGTGTCAGTGCTCTTTTGGATAGAAGAGACTAAGAGCCTGCAAAGTGCAGACTTAGTTTCCCTTTTATTATCATTCAAGGAGGCATGCTCTGTAATGGGTCTCTATAGGGGGAAAAATATTCCCTTCCCTCCCCAGTCCCATTAGTCCAGAATTGTTGCTTCACCAGTGCAGATGTCCAGCCGCCTAGCTGGACTGAGGCACCAGGCTGCCTGCCCTGGAGTCTGTAGCTCACTCTAGAACAGAATAGTTATTTCATTTGGAAAGGACTTACAATAATCATCTAGTCCAACTGTTTGATCAGTTCAGGGCTGACCAAAAGTAAAATCACATTAGGAAGGACAAGCATGTTATTATTTACTGTAGTGACAGGACAAGGGGTAATGGGTTAAAACTTAAACAGGGGAAGTTTAGATTGGATACAAGGAAGAAATTCTTTCCTGTTAGGGTGGTGAGACACTGGAATAGGTTTCCCAGGGAGGCTGTGAATGCTCCATCCCTGGTGGTGTGCAAGGCCAGGTTGGACAAAGTCTTGGATAACACGGTTTAGTGTGAGGTGTCCCTGCCCATGGCAGGGGGGTTGGAACTAGATGATCTTAAGGTCCTTTCCAACCCTAACTATTCTATGATTCTATGATTCTATGATTAATGGCCTGTATACTTGCATACACTTAATGTGTATGTATTTCTCTTGAACTCCTCAAAGCTGAACGGATTATGACTACAGTTCTTTGAAGGAATGAAAGGTCAATTATAAAACTGTGGGAATAACAAAGCATTTATCAAAACACTGTGCTGTCAATTGTGTGATTGAAATGGTCATATGTATCCTTTCTTTTCCTGCCTTGTTGGTTGTATTGCCCATGTTGTCACTGTAGCTCAAATTCAGAGGCTGTGTTCTGCACCAAGTGCTTCGTTTATGCGTGGAGTCATTGTGAAGACTTGCACCCTGAAAGTTTCATTAAATTGTGTCATTCAAGAAAACTATGTTAGGCCCAGACGTGTTTGGTGTTTAGGTTGATGCTTGGGGAAAATCCCATCAAACAAGGTAACCTTGCTGTCTTGAGCAAAGCAGGAGAAACCTTGAATGTTCAATGTAAGAATTCAGAAATGGGCTATGTGTTATGAAATGTAGAAGCACATATATTCATTTAGTAGTTTTTGAGTGCTAGGATGTTAAATGATAAAGATTAAGTTCTTACTGTTATCAGGACACAAACTATAATGTAACATGACATTAATTTACCTCATTCAGTGGGTTTTCAATGTTTCTATATTGAAAGCCAGTGATATGAGACTTGTTTTCTGTGCTACCTTTTGTGGAACCCTTATTCCAAGAGCCCTGGGACTCTGGATCGTAAGAAAATCACTAAGCTCCTTCTAGTATCTGGAAAATCTGACAATTTCTTCTGTATTTATTTCACTAATCTCTGTCTCAGTTCTGTGCTGAGTCTGTACAAAGTCACCGAAGAGGCAGGAGCGGGATCTCCCAATTGGCAACTGGTTCCCTGGTATCTGTTTTAGATCAAGAGGCTACAGGATCTGACTTTGTAGTTCCTGGAAATATATAGTCTCTCCAAGCATCCGTCTCCCCTCTTATGAAATAACAATAAAAAGAATATATTCACAAAGGTATTTCAGGGGTTAAGGAATCAGTGTTTTGAGTAGCTGAATGCAGAAGTGCTTTGTATGATTAAGTACTGTTTTAATTAATTAGCTTAGGATTTTGATAATGTTCTTTGTGAGGTCCTGCTGTGGTTCATTTAGAAGAATGCTGTGTGCTCTTCCCATGGGAGTGTAAATGATGGTGTGCCCAGAACATGACCACAGCCCACATCTCAACACATCCAAAAGAGACTGGACTCATTAGCTACTATTGAAGTTCAGTTACTTTGTATGTAAAGATGTTGGAACCCAGAGGAAATATTGGTGCTGTTTGGCAGGACAGTGTATGTGACTGTCCATTATTTAATAGTGACTGCCTATTTTCCTGGTGTTCCTCTTGGTCCTTGAGACTGATAGACCAAATACCTGGCTTGAAGTATACCTGCTATAATTCTTGGTATATAGTATCCTGAAATAAAGCTTGGGGGTCTTCCCAACTGGTTCTTTGCAGCCAGCTTGCATCTTTATTTGGGCTACTTGGGGGATGTCAAAGGGATACAGCATGAGTCAGACCCAATACCCTAATTCCTATCTAACTGATAAGAAGTAGATGTAGTTGTGCAAATTTGTACACCTACACAATAATGGCTTCATTTTCCAAGCTGCTCTTCTGGCTGAATATTACAGATAAGGTGCTATTTAGAAATGAAGTACTGACTGTGATGGGTATAAATTGCTAGTAATCATGCCAAGGGCAAGTATGGGTCGCTGTCCTTTTACATTTCAGTCGCAAAGAGAAGTCTTTGGTGAACATAGCTGTTCTTCAGTAAATGAAAGACAGAATTGCAGTCTCTTTTATGATAAACTCAAATAATCCATGTGCATGCCAATCTTAGATTTTGGAGGCAGCACCCTTCAATTGCAGGGGCAAATGTGCATTTGGATAAGAAAAGTAGACAGCGAAGTGTAATTTTTGGCAAGAAAATGTTGCCTGCCCTGTTTTTTCACCTTAAAGAGGAAAAGGAAGAGAGATTATTTCTTGATACAGTGTAGATGTATCTCTTCTTCCAAGCTCAAGCTGATAAGCTTTTGCAAGGTGTTACTGCTTTCACAGAATGGTTGAGATTGGAAGGGACTACCAAAGGTCGTCTAGTCCAGCCTTCCTTCTCAGTCAGTGCTCTGAGGCCACCATACTTAACACGTCTCAAGTATTTGAGGAATTTTAGCCACAGAAATAGTTCCCCACTGTCAGACAATCAGGACTCTCTACCTGTAGGTGAGTAGTCACCTCTGAGCCTTAAATTTAGCCTCTTGACCTGTGCAGATGCGGAAACTCAGGTCCACTTTTAACTTTTCTCTACTTTGTATCGTTTCACTTGTGCTTACCTTCAGTTGTTAGCGCTGTGTCTGCTGGCTAGCATGATGGAGCCTGATTTCCAGACTGTGGCTTCTAGATGCTATGGAAACAGAAATAAATATTTTTTACCTTTTTTTTTTTCTGTATTTTATATTATGTAAGTGCACTAGTAACAATGCATGGCACCAGGAATGCAGTAATTGAATGTGCTGTGCAGAGCTTACTCTTTGTTGCTTAGCAATTAAATGTATGCACGCAGCAGCAGCACTGACAAAAATGTTAATAAAAGGTGACAAGTTATATCGCCAGAAAAAAATTACACAGTTAAGGAAAAAAATCTCTGACGAGATACAGGAGCAGCAGCAAATGGTACATACTCACAGATTGTGTCCCTCCTGAAGATCTTCAGGTACCGGCCACTAGAGGGGCTGAGATGATGGGAATAGGAGGTATTCACATTTATAGCATGGGCTACAGACACACAGTTGTGCAAACATCATGGTAAGGCTTTTTGTTGTTGTTGTTGTTCCTTTATTATTTGTACATATTTTTTATCTGTAAAATGTCTAGAAACCTGTTCTGTTTTCTTTGTTTCATTCTCTTTCTTGGTGTTCAGGTTTGCAGATTTTTCACAGCATCTCTTTCAATTGAATTTCTGACTTTCCTAGCAGATCCTTCTGTCACAGTATAAGGTTTTATTTATATAACATGATGCAATCTATCATGTTAATGTAAATAGATTTCTCTATAAAGCTGGTTCTTTAAGAATACCAAAATGCTTGTTTTTCCTTTTTTCCCCTTAATTCAGAGGAAACATGAACTGCATTGTAGGCTGCAATTTTCAAAAAAGCTCAGCATTTAAAGACTCCTTTCTTTCTGAGATTTGTATGTTTAACCTTTCGCTCCTTCACTCTCATCTTTAGTCTTCTTCCAAAATTCTCTGTCACTTGTGTTGTGCTCAGGAAATGCACCACATCTTGGACTGGCTAATTCTTATTAAAACACTTGTTTTGCTGTGGATAAACATAGTTGTCAGGCTTATTTTAGGGCTTTTTCTAAAGCAGTTTGACAAATTGTTGCATGAAATTCTTTTCATTACATTGAGAATCATTTACAGGCTGGAAGTAATTGCCCTTAAATTGTTTATTAATGTCTTTGGTATTTAGCAAATATTTCTAGTTATGTGCAGTATTTCAATTCTTTTTCTTCTAACAAATGTTTTGTTTTAGAGGTTTTCCTCATTAGATCTCTGCTCACCAACATGCTGATTCTGCACTTGACAGTCTGCCTGCATAGTGAATTACAGTATCTGGGCCCAATTTTGTTCTATTTGTATTATAGCCCATTTCATTTTAACTGAATGCAAGTACTAATTTGGCCGTACTTGCTTTCAGAGTTATCTCAAGTTGTGCCAAATCATCAGACAGTCCATTTGGAGTTTGGCGGGCTTTGCTGAAGCTCCTTCATTTTTGGTGAAGTGCTATTGAAAAGTGCTATTTTTCAAACAAAAGTAGCCTAAGTTTTCACTTAGTTCAACGATCCCAGTTTCCTATCCTGTGCCTTAGCAAGTGAGATGGACCCTGAATCAGTGCAGAGCATATTGTATTCTGTGTAAATAAAATTAATCCAAACTTTTTTTAATTCAGGCACTATAACTTAATAAAAACTCAGTAAAACTAATGATGAAAAATCAGAATACCACTTCTCTTCCCTGGCTGATTTTTAGGAACGTATCGGTAGAACAGTAATTGAGATAATTCTGTGCACAGAGCATTGCTGTCATAAAATGCAAGCAGCAAAATTTAGAGAGTTTTTTTGAGCTAGCTCTCCTTATGTTTGCGTCACTTGTTATGCTTTTTTTTTTTTTTTTTTCAAAAAGGAGGCTTTTAGGAAGAGTTAAGCAGGCAGGAATTATTCCATACAGGTGAAACTGTATCTCAACCCCAAACCAGCTAGGGTAAGGAAATGATAGTGCAAGCTAGGGAGCAGAAAACAACAGATCATTGTGCTAAAATATCTTGAGTACATTTGATTATGATCTTTTTAATGAGATGGTGTACAACTTGCTCAGGACATTGAATCAAACACCTGGAAGAGGAAAAGTTTAACTCTACTGGGATGATACAAACCCAAATTTCCCCGATTTCTTTTTCCCTCTTCCTTCTACTCCATTAAATGTTAATCATGCCAATATAAGCTTTGAGAGAATCACCTTGATTTGTGAAATGCTCTTCTCTGAAGAGAAGAAGAGAAGCTATTTCCAAGTAAACCTGTGGTATCCCTAAGTAACAAAATAATTCATGCTCTAGAAAGATTTTTTAAAACGTATTTATGTGTTCCTTCTTTTCCATGTTGCCTGCAATGACATGTAAATACAGTGTATGCATGTGTGTATATATGTATGTGTGCATAGATAATGGAATGTGGAAAAGCAAATGCTTTACAGAAATGTCTGCTTAAATGTCTGCCTGAAAATGCATGCAGTATATTCTTTTTTAAGTAGCCTCCTCCTGGTAGTGCCTTCACTCAGATTCTCACCATTCCCATATAGTGTTCTGTAAATACCCTGTGAGAATGACTAGCAGGGAGGATGATCTTGCATAACAGGCAGCTGACTAATTTAGACCAGGAACATTGATCTACAATGACTGAAATAATCTCAGTCTTTTTCTGATTTTGGCATTTGAAGTTTTAGGATTGCACTCATGGATACTTCTGTAGCTCAGTTTCCGGAAGTCACTGTTCACATATTCTACCATTTTCAGATGGTATGTTCCTGACACATAGAGAAGGCTATGTTAATTTTTTGTAAATTACCTGTACCTTATGCCACTTCTTTAGATATATGCCGTAATAGACTATCTCCTCCATCTTTCCACATATGTTACCTTGTCCTTCATACTTTTATTCACCTTTCTGAATACTGTCCCTTGACCTAAGCTATTCTTCTCTTTTATCCGATTAGATTAATTCAAGGTTTCAGAAAAAGACTGCCTCTAAAAACTCACTGAAATAATGAGTCTGTTGTCCATCCCTCTCTCCCTCCTCTATCTTCTTCAGTTTTGGACCACCCAAATAAAGACTGGGACTGTGGGGTATTTCAGCAGTACATTAATGTGCCACTTATGTGGACACCTAGCCCCCTGGTTTTTGAGACACTGATTTCAATTAATGCTGGACACTGCAAAGCCAGACACTGCAAAGAGGCAGGACTTGCTCGAGGACTGGTCTGTCCTGAGTCTGAAGCCAAGGGACGAAGCTGAGCTTGCAAGGTGGGATTGTCTTTGAGCATAAATGATTGCTAATCAGTAGAGCTGCTTGGAGATTAACTCCAGTGCTTTCATTTGATTGATACTCAGCTTTTATCTATGGCTGTTTATACAGATACAGTGCCATTGAATAATATGTGTATGTGTTTGCAAACACATGTGAGTCCACAGGGCTATTTGCCACTATTGAGTTTGCTTTTCATCCATGCTTTTGTATTTCTGTTTGAAGAGACCTTAAAAAACTTCAAATACACTGTTATACAGATGCTACATAAATAGACATGTATCTTATATTCTTTGCTACCACAAAAATATGACTCATCACTGCAACTAATTTTGTATTGAATAAAGGTGAATTGGATCTGAATTCCTAAAGCAGGAAAAAAGTTAGTGAAGAAATTACTGTGTAGTTTGCTGGTTTTGTTTTAGGCAATGAAGCCCTTAAAAAAACCCAGTGCTTCATAAATATATGCCCATTACAAAATCCCCAAACCTAGAACTGCAGAATCTGTTGCCTCTCCTTTTGTTTATTTAGCTTTGTATTCTTATTGCAAAAATACGTATTTAATGGGTAAAGCAAAGAAAGAGAACATGTTAAGAAATGAGTAACCAGGTCTGCAATTGAACTTCATAGGAAAAGGAACATTCATTTTTTTCTTTTTCCCCACAAATATGTCTTGCTTACAGTAATCAGCTAGGCAGTTTTACACAGGTTCACATTAGCTGCTTATACTTAACTTGCAGAATGCATCATTATGAAACAGGTAAATTTGTTTAAGTCAAAATTTTCTCCTTTACTAAAAAATCACCAGGACAATGTGATGGGTAAAATTTAGAACACTACTGTATAATAAATGAGTAATCTGAGAAAATGTAATGCATAGACAACAGTCTCTCCTTGCTGTACTGTTGCTCAGATACACAGCTTGTCTGAATCTAAATATATTGATTTATAAAAAGTGCATATTTGGTGATACATACCCTGTCAGCCTGAAAACAGTGAACAGGAAGAACAATATTGATATAACTGATTGCCTATTTGAATAAGCCCTTACAGAAGTACAGTAAGCTGCAGTGGAATGAAGCTTTAAAAAAATGACATTGTGATACGTGTTTTGGCCTGTGACTGAGAGAAAGGGGAGTTCAGAGACATCCACTCAAAGGCTTTTTTAAATTTCTGATCAGTGGAGAAGAGGAGCTTTTCTATGAAATAGCTTGTCACAGACCCGACATCCCAACAATGGAGAGTATGCCGTTAGACTTGCTTATCAGTTTTAATGTGTGTGATTTGGTGCTTTCAGGCTCCTTAACATAATTAGTATGTTGCTGGAGATATTTGTTCCATCAATTGTTAGAAAAGAGTAGAATCATAGAATCATAGACTGGTTTGGGTTAGAAGGGACCTTAAAGATCATCTTGTTCCATCTCCCTGTCATGGACAGGGATGCTTTCCACTAGACCAGGTTGCTCAAGCCCCTGTCCAACCTGGCCTTGGACACTGCCAGGAATGGGGCAGCCAGAGCCTCCCTGGACACCCTGTTCCAGTGTCTCACCAGCCTCACTGTGAAGAACTTTTTCCTAATATGTAATCTAAATCTTTCAGTTTAAAGCCATTCCCTCTTGTCCCATTACTACTTGCCCTTGTAAAAAGTTCCTCTGAGTTTTCTTGTAGGCCTCCTTTAGGTACTGGAAGGCTGCTCTAAGGTCTCCCCAGAGCCTTCTCTTCTCCAGGCTGAACAGCCCCAACTCTATATGAGAGGAGCTCCAGCTCCAGCTCTGATAATCTTCATGGCCCTTCTCTGGACTTGCTTCAACAGGTCTGCGCCCTTCTTATGTTGAAGCCCCAGGTCTGGATGCAGAGCTCCAGGTGGGGTCTCACAAGAGCAGAGTAGAGGGAGAGAACCATCTCCCTTGACCTGCTGGCCAAACTCCTTTGGCTTTCTGGGCTGCAAGTGCGCATTGCTGGGTCATGTTGAGCTTCTTGCCAACCAACACCCTCAAGTCTTTCATTGCAGGAGTGCTCTTAATCCATTCTCTGTCCAGCTTGTAGTTGTGCTTGGGGTTGCCCCAACCTTGCACTTGGCTTGGTTGAACTTCATGAGGTTTGTGCTGGCCCACTTCTCCAGCCTGTCAAGGTCCCTCTGGATGGCATTAGTTCCCTTCAGCATGTTGACTGCATCACACAGCTTGGTGTTGTTGGCAAACTTGCTGAAGGTACATTCAATCCCACAGTACTTTGTTCTTTGCTTAGTAGAGAAAGTCTTGCAACAGAAAAGATTGTAAACATCCTTTTTGGTAGCCTTGCCATTTAAAAACATTTATTTAACTTTGTATTAACTATTGATGCTGTTTGCTGCTGAATATAGATGTGTTTATCAGTGTATTAGTGGGAAAAACTTTGGTCATCTATTTCTCACAAGATGCTAGTGGTAAGGAGTTCATGGACCCTTTCTCTTTGGAACCCATTCTCTTCACCAGAATGAGAATAGCCTTCAATCTGTGGCATTTTATGGATGCCACAAAATCAGTCTGGCATGCTTATTGTTGGAGAACATTCAAAGAAAGAGGTTTGGGGGAAAGCTTGGGTTTATTTTCAGCTGTTCAGGCCTTGCAGAAGGTGAGGGAGCTGAGGCTTGCTCCCTTCCAATGGAAATCCTTGCCAAGCTTGGAGTGCTGTCCTGAGTACATGCTGACCTGTGGATAAATAAGATATGAGTCTCAATTACACCATTTTAACAGATGAGGGAATATTTGCCCTCTAGATGGAGCTGTCCACTTGTGTTACAGCAGAGTTGACGACAAGCATACAGACAGAAGATGAAATCTTTCCCCTGGAAGAATGGTCAGCAGAGCCCTGCAGCCAGCAGGTGCTCAGCTCAAGTATATAGGATAACAATTATAAACTCTCCTCTGTCTGTCTTAGAGATGTGGGTATGGTAGAATAGGCTACAGGGCAGATTTCCCTGTTTATAGCAGACTTCTTTCCTGTGCTTCCATCACTGGCTGTTTTCTTGCAGGCTTTCTCTACTCCCTCTTCTTGTTCACAGCTTGTGGCTCACTTTGTCTCTTAGATCTTGCAGGCCTACAAAGTTGCCATTTCCTCAGCTTCTTCCCTGTCTCTTTAAGTCTATCTGCCAGCTGTGTTCTATACGATAATGACTTTTTTTATAGCTGTGTTTTCTCTGTACTGTGTACTGAATTGTTATGATGACGAGTCTGCACCCTATGTGTCTGTGCTTTAGGTAAAGCAGAGGCATGTCTTTTGTGTGCTTGTAGCTTTACTTTGAATAATTTCTAAAGTATAATTTATAGCTTTACAGGTAATTTGATCCCTAACTTGGATTAATTTAATTGGAACAAGGTCTGTGTTTGTCTAAATATTGTCCCATTATAAATTTTCTTGTTTACGGATTAAGATACTCTGCCATATCTTGTAAAGCTGCAGCTGATGCCCTATTTGAAACCATAATTAGGGCTGACTGGTTCCCAAGGAGCTGGGGCTGTGAATTTTCATTGCACTGGGTATATGTGTTGAAAAACAGAAGAAAATATGTATTTGTGCCAACCAGCTTGTAACGTATTTTAAGTAACTTAATAGTTGGTACACAGAGGTCACTTTATTTTTTTGGCATTTCTCCCAGGAGAGAAGACAGGAGCACAAGTAGCTAGGCAAGAGTAACAGAGAACATCTTAAAAGTCACAGCAGCACCCTCCCAATAAATATCAGCTTTTTGGTATATCACCTTTCTGTTACTCAGCTTTTATAAGCTCCTGCTAAAATGCTATTCTACTTTTGCCAAAACCTGGGCACACTTGCATTTAGTAAGACTTCATCAGAAGGAAAACCTCTTTCACATTCTTATTTATTTTGAAAACTTTAGAGCAGAGAATTGTTCAGAACTATTCATATCACTTTCTATGACTGAAATAGATAATGATGACTTCTTTGAAGGCGTGAAGTAGTTGCCCTGTGACATATTTGTCCTTGAAGACTGGAGATTTCAGGCAGTGGATTAATTTTTAAACCACAGCTGAGTCCTTTGAACTTCTAGGAAATACTTTCCTCCCTCTTCAATATACCTAGTTGCTGTAAATAGAAATTATGCATGAAAAAATTACCACTGCTGATTTGTTGTTTCATGTGACATTTAATGCATTGGCCAAAGTCTGTTAGTCTGAAAATGAGGGATTACAGGAAAAGCTGTTTTTCAGATGAGCTGAGAAAGTAATGGCATAGCAGACAGTATTCAGAGTTCTTACAGGTTGGAAACCCGATTTGAATACTAAGTGAAATTTGCATATCTGTCTTTTAGGAAAGCATTTATGATTTTGGTAAGGCTCTGCCTGTGACTTTTGGGGGTCTTGTTTATGTACTTGGGGCTGGCAATGCTGGAAGAGATTATGTGCAACTGAGTGTTGAGGGAGCTATATATCCTGATTCAGCAGTAGGAACAAGACTCTGATGGCATTGCTTCTTTACCAACTGTAGCTATAGTTCAGTGTAATTTCTGCTGAAGGTTTCAAGTATTCTATCTGCATGTCCCGTTCCCAGTGAGCACTCTACTCTTCCTGAAAAAAGAGGAAAAATGTTCTCAGTGAAACTTTCTCAAAGGACCTCACTGAGAGTATAAAGAGTAATATTAAGAACTTGGACCTAAAGGGTTAATGAATAAAATCAGAGACAAGGGAAAGCAAAGGGAAATAGTTGAACTGATAAAATGTGCATTGATTTACCTCTGTCAGATATGTCACCTGGTGACTAAAGGCTATTAGCTGTAAGGAGGTATTGAGGGGAAAAGAGGAAGAATAGGCTACTTAGAGGTAGGAGCAGTAGCCAGGGTGGTTCAGGAAGCTTTTCAAAATAACAAGCAATAGCAGGGAGCATAATCACCTGTCATGCTGGGAGGAACTTAAGTAGAAAGCTACCTGCAGTAAAAGAGTAAAAGTAAGAAATGTTTTTAGTGACTGTCAAGGACACAACCACTGGACACAGTTTTAAAGAACAGTTTTATGGTATACCAAAATGACAATGAATTCAAGAAGTATTACAAGTCCTAGCCAGTATGACATTTATATACAAATACTGAAAGGAAGAATCATACTGATTACTGTAAGATAAAGCAAAATAAAAAACAACCAAACAAATATGTATAGCTATTTGTTATCACAACAGAGAGGGAATCTAATCAGGGAAGATGAACTTTTAATTTTCTTGGAAGTTGGAAGATTTACAATAATACTAAGTATTCTTCAGAGTTTGTCTTGCTAAATCCACAGCTACTGCTTCTCTTCTGGCATCCTCTACCACATTTTCTCAGTTTCGGCTTTGCACTGGCCAAGAGCAGAGAGCTGTTCCACACACACTGATGAAGATGGGGTCTAACAAAGCATTTCCACTGCAAGGTTTCTGCTGCAATAATTGACCTCACACACAGATGTGTAATAATAATATACCTCAGCTAAGAGTCTAAACTTAAAAAGATAAAAGCAACACTGCTAAAAGGCTTATAAACCAAAGAGATTTTTTTTTTTGTCTGAATAATTTTGGTGCATTTGGTGAATTTTAATGCTTATGGAAATGAAAGATTTTCTTGGAAGCAAAGCAAGTGTAGGCAGTAACCATAGTGACTTCTACACATAGCAGCTTTGCCAGTGTGCTTCAGTTCTAGTCTGCAAAATCCTAGTTATCAAACATTTGTAGGTTTGTATAGGCCAATATCAATGAAGGGTTGATGAAAGAGGGCTATTGTCCTTTCATGAAAGTCTAGAATCAGAGAAACACAACAGTCTTTTGCCAAGTGTCTCACTGAGGTCAAATCTAAATTATGAAAGAATCAAAGGGTTTCCACTGCGAATATTTATGTTATTGCTGATGCTTTTCCTTTGCATGCTGGCAGGGTTAAATAACCTATTGGTGATACTGCATTTTTGTCATATCATTCTCTGGCCCCTCAGCCACACTTAAAGAAGAGCCACTTGACAGATGTACTATAATATGCTTTTCTGAACTACTGCTAGAGGATTTTACTTCTTCCTTAGCACTGTTAATGAGTCATCTTGGACACATTGTCTTTCTTCAAGAAATATGAAACTTAATAGCAATAATCTACTGAAAAAATATTTTGACTATTTTATTTTCTATGTCAAAAATAACTTCCCTATTTTTAGTAGTCATGCTAAACAGTCCTTTCACTGCCCATTTTTATTGCCACATGTTATGCTAGAAAAAAATAGAATTGGAAGTTGTAGTACGTGATGGTTTGGGAACTTTCTTTTGGGATGGAAGCAAAATGGAAATGTAGGCTGATAGAAAAGGCAAAAGATAAGGCCACCTGCCAATGTTTAAATAGCATTCAGAACAAAGAAAAAGGCAACATTATTGCGAAATTATTCTATATTTGTACATTGAATGTTGCAGTATTGATTATTGTATATAATTTCATTAAATTTCATTCCCTATCCCATGTTGTGAGTTTTTATTCTGCGAAACAGGAAGCATTAATATAATTCAGTTAGACATCAACCCACACAGCATGTTTTGACTTCAAAAGGTCCAGACTCTAGTATGCCAGCTGTTGCAGTGCAGCATACATTTAATATTGGGCTTGAATAGTAGTCATATTTGTATACTGGAGGTATGACAAAGCATAGATTATGTGAAGCAGAATTTTTTTTACATGCTGGACAGTCAAGACTACATCATTATTAGCAAATAGACTGGAAATATTAAAAAGAACTTGTAGGGTATCTACTTCTGGCTGTGACTTGGCGGCAGCACTTCTGCTTGGAACCTCACATCAGTGAAATGTTCCTTTGGGCTTGCCAGTCCCTGTGAAAACCTTGAACTCTGCAGCTGCTGACACAAGTCTCTCTCCACCTTCCCCTAAGTCCTGTTTATCTGCTTTTCTTTTTCCCTGATGCTTTTCTTCTTGGTTTCTTACACAAAACCAAATCTCAAAGGCATGGTTTTCATATTCCCTGGGCTAAAACCTCAGATCCTCCTTTTCTCTTTGAGCAGGAGTCCAGCTTGTATTATAACTGAAGTAAAAATAGTTAAACTCGGTATAGAGGTAAGTAGAGGAAATCTTATTCATCATTATTTCCAGGAATTCAGACTTAATTTAGTTGGAGTATTTTCACCTCAAACTGTATGACTGGATCAACCAGAAGCTTGATCGTGGTACTTACTGTTATCTTATTAATCTTAGTACCTATGGCTGATCGTGAAGAGTAGCTTTTTGCAGTATAGATATATATGTATAGAGAGGGTTTGCCTGATTTCGAATTTCCCAGCAGATAAGAGAAAACTATTATTGGTTATTTACAGTGCCTGTGCAAACATGTAAGCATTTACGCCACTCGCTTAAGACTTAAAGCCTCAAACCAAGACGTTGTAATTCATCATTACTGAAGTCAAACGTGGAAATGGAGGTTCTAGCTTCAGAGGAAATGAATGTTTTCTCCCCTTACAAACTGCTGACATGAGCAGGTCATAAGCCTATAGTGTGGTCCCAGTGTTTTTCTCTGAAATGCTGCTACTGATCACATTGACAAACTGCCGATACAATTGTACTGCTTGAAGATGTATTAGGTTCTTCAGCTTTTAAGGGGAGAACAGATTTCTTGATTTTAGATTTAGCCAGAACCTGATCATCCTTTGGTCATCTTCAAATCCTTCCTCTTTGTTATTTTTTCTTTCCATAGATTTTAGAATGATTTCTTAGAGCAGCATCTTCAGTTTTGAAGTGAAGTCTCCTGGCCATTTTTCAAAGATGCCAGGAATGTGTAAAATCCAAAACCACATAAGAAAAGATTGTCTCATATCACTTGTTCATCTATTTGAACTTCTTAGAAAATTGGGAAAGAGAAGGGGAAAGGGAAGTCAAAGCAAGAAACACAGGACTGCAAATGAAAGAATTGTGTTTGTCATAGGACATACATCAGAAAACAAGAAGATAGAAACATAAAAAACCTGTCATTTATCACACGTCACTGGTAACTATTTTTATCCCAAACAAAAAGAGCTCAGATGGTCTACATAGGTATGCTCATACCAGTGGTTTCTGAGGCAGTATTACCTGAGAAAAGTATTTGTAGGTTTGTTAAAAATAATGCTCCTGCTATCAAGTTTGTTAAAATTTAACAGTGAAAAGTTGAGACACTTCTTAACTGTTGTAAGCTTGCACATCTCTACAGGGAGAGCAAGTGTTTACTGTTTATTTTTATTTTCCAATAATAATTTTGAGATACCAAGTTCTTGGGTATACTCTGAAAATGCTGCTGCAAATAAAAGGCTGGAAGCTCTGAAAAGGAACAAAGAGAGGGTAGGCTATTAAGCTTCTAAATTAAGCCCTCTGGAGATATTAGTAGAAAGAAAACCATGAACTTTTGAAAGCAATCTCATTGTCTTTAAAAGAAGGCATTAATTGTACTTTTTTGTGTTATTGTTGCTATATGGTCTTTCAGGATTGTCTTTCTTCTTATCAGTATTATTGCCATTCTTCAACCCATACACAGAAGTGTAGCCAGAAATTTTTGCAGTCTTGGCTCCAAATGAGCAAGTGATTGTTGTTCACAAAGCTGGCCTGCACGCAGATACATCTTCCACCTTGGGGATACCTGAATATAAAGAATTTCTGACATGCTAAATTGCAAGAACTGTCTTTTTTTTCATGTCACAAGTTTATGACCATACCATAGCTTTGCTGGTCAATGTTAGGATGATTTTATAACCTTAATCTTCAATGAAGAAAACTATTTCCATAAATCACCTGTCTGACAACAAGAATGTTTTGTCTCAACAGTATAATTTATACAGAATCCTGATCTGAAATGCCCTAAGAATTAGATTTATAGGCTATGAGGATGAAGCCTCCTAACCATCTGACCTTTGGCACTTTCTACCAGGCATCATACAGTATCAAGGGCTGCGGTAGAAAGGAGTATTTTGTTACTGCTTTTAATAAATAGTATTTTGCCCAAACTTCCGGCCCACAAATATTTCAACTTATCTTCTTTTCAAAGCAATGGGGAGTTCCACTAAAAAGAGAATAACTTAATAAAATGCACAGTTTCAAATGCTGAATGACATCAGACAGAACTTTTCTATCCATTTCTTCCAATCTCCCAAATAATGGTGATTTATTTACAAGGGTCACTAGATGCAAACCATGGTTGTCCCTTATCAGTCTACAGCTGGGTTAACCAGGCTTTGAAAAACAAAGACATCCTCCTCCCCCTTAAAAATTTTAAACATATCTGCTCTCAATTATTTGAATATTGCTATGGAAATGAAAAATATTTGTTTTCCCATCAGAACATGTCACTTTTTATTTGATAGATTTTTTTTACACCTGTATTCCTAATGTAGTGTGAAATTAAAATGAACATTCATGTTTTCTTTGGGAGATCAACATTACAGCTGATGATATAGAAATGAGCTTATGAATGGGGCTTTTTCTTGATTGTTTTAGCCATTAAGTAATAATTTATTGTGATTATTATTATTAAGAATTTACTTAGGTGTGATATTGGCAACAGATATTTCTACCTTTTTGTTGGGTAATAGGATTTTGACAAGTAATTAAAAACTACAGATTATTCTTCATCATTATTATTATATTATGACAAATTACATTTAGCCTTATGTGGCTGAAATCTCCCTTTGGAGTTTTCCATGTCCTGTTGAAAAGCAATAGTGATAAATCTCAGAGATTTAAGGAAGAATCTTTGCTTAAGTACAGCAATGTGATGCATCTTGTAGTAATGTCTGTTCAATGTGTCCAATCAGTTAGGTTCAGCTCCTCAAGAGATTTTAGACAGTAAGTAGACCTGACTAAACTGAGGAGGATGCACTTCTTAGTCCTTCGTGTTCCTGGCTTCAAACATTAGAAAAGACGGCAGACTAAAAATTCCTTGTTCAAGACACTTGCCTAATTTTCCTGTTTGTTTGCTGTAGAAACAAGTGGAGGTGCAAATTCTTAAAAGGCTTTTCATTGTCTTAGTGTGCATGCTCCTTGTTAATTGACATACCCAAGGGGTGATGTCAGTAATGATATTAAAGGAAGCATCACGCAATGTGCAGTAGCTGTTTTCCTACTATGTTTCTGGCAAAGGATGACATGCAAAGATTCATTTTATTTGTACTGACTGTTGGTTGTTTTCAGTTTAAAGGAAAGCATTGCAATTCCTGTTAGTATATTTTTTTCTTGGTTTTGTATTTCCCCGCAGGTGTATTAATAAGTAAGTAATAAGTAAGTTACAGTGACACTTTACTGGAGATGACAGGGTTTCTTGCAACACGAACCAGCAGACAAGCACATTTAATTGAAGCAGTTTGTTCCACCTCTGTGTTAAAGAAACAACCTACTGAAATACAAGTAGGTGTTTTAGAAGGTAGCATCCTCCTTTCTCCTGCCTTTCAGAATGGAGTTTCAATAATCTATTGGTGGTTTTTGACTTAGGTTTTAGTTCTAATTTGTGGAAAATCTTGACATTTTAAAGTAGATCCAATCTGCTTATTCTCTGCCCAGGAATGTGCAGATTTATAGACTGGCCTTAATGCCTAGAGAGATTTAGTTTCCAAGTATGCAAGCGAGAATAAGCCAAATGAAAGGAACGCCTACAGGAATTTCAAAAGTGGCCAAAGGACATTTAGAGTTATGTTAGGCTATCTGAGGGAGGTTTATCATCCCAACTGTAAAGAAAAGACATTAAGAGGGGTAAAATATTCTGTTGTGTTGTCTGCAGTTTGGTCCGATGTCCACTGCTTGCCTAGAATTAGATGATGTGGCTTATGACAGTCTCCCCCCAGACTAAATATAACAGCTTTCTTTTCACTGGGGTGACTTGTTCTTTCAGTATAGTCCTTCAGGCAGTCCTAAGACAGCAATATGTATGTGGTATTCTCTCATGTATATCCTTACACAAATGGGAAACATTTGGGAGTGATGATCCATTCTCTATAGCACTCTCTCTTACAAAGCCTAGAGGCCTTTAAGCAAAGATTAGAACCATCAGAGCATCTTCCACTGGACCATGTCTAACATCCTTTTCTGCATAGGAAAGCTGTGTTCTAAGCTCATCACTGTGAGGTAAGCTCAAAACTAGTTTAAGGAAAAGTGGTGAGATCCTTTGGCTCAGATGTTAAAAAGGTTATTGTTTTAAGAAAATGCACACGTTACTACTATGTCCTGGAACAGTGTTAAAAGTTTTTGCACATTATCAAGGAAATCGGATGTTTTTTCCAAAGGCACGCTCAATTTGATGGAGCAGTGATGAATATTCTTTTTGCTATTTTCTGTTTGTTTTGTGGGTTTTTGTTTGTTGGTTTTTTATTGCTTTTTTTGTTTGTTTTGTTTTGTTTTGTTTTTTCCTATTTTACCATCTTTTAGCCAAGAGGGAAACTTCTGGACCATCAGTTACACTCACACACACTTCCACTTTCTAACTGTTTCTTGTGTTATCTTTATCTTTTGTCATGGAAACACATGTTAAATATTTATGCCATCTGGACACACAGAGTGTATGCTTTTCTGCTTCCACCCAGTACTGAAATGAAGGGGTTATGATCCCCAGAGTCAAAGCTGCATTTATGTCTTTTCCTAGGCAGCATATCTAGCGACAGCAGCTAGTGTTTTCTTGAAGATGAGCAAAGGAGGATGGAGAGAGGGTGAAGGAAAGCACTTGCTAGTGTCTGAATTGCTATTCAGTGCTCTGAAATGGCTTTCTCCATTGTTTTCAGTCTCTGAGGAAGTAGTTCTCTTGAGGGTGATTTTAGAAAACCTGTTCACTTTTCTGCTTTGACAGCATAGCTGTGTCTTGGAGCCATGGATGATGCACTCAAGTTTTGTTTTCACCCCATCTAGACCTGATGTGAGTCACTGTGGTGGGAATCAACTCTGCAAGAGTCACTTTTATTATTAACATTTGCATTGCTTGCCTTTGGGACCCTCCCTATGTGTAATACAGACATTACTAAAGGGTGGCCCCTGCCCCAGGTATACTACAAAGCAGATGTAAGCTTTAACACAGGCCATCTGCAATGGAGAGGATGGTTTTCGAGAAGTGAACTCTGTTCTGATGGAACCACTCCTGTGGAAATGTGTATAAAGTCATTTTTGGGTTTTGTGCTTTTAAACTTTAAAATTTTCTCCCCCAAAACCCCAGCTTGACTGTTGTTCCATTTTGCAGTGTTCAAGCTCTAATGTGGATGGGTCCTAATGTTATGCCTCTCTGTCACTGTATGAAGAATTTGTTTAGATGTAGCTCAGTCTGTTCAAAGCAGGCCTACGTAAACCCAGATTTATGGAGATCCTGTTGAAAAAATGCCCTCAGGGGAAAAATGCCCTTAGGGCCTTTTTTGAAACTGGTGACTTTCTTTTGAACTTCTTACCAACTTCTGCTAGGAAAAATATTAAATGCGAAGTTCTTAAGCAATTTGCTTTAGCCCCTAGGCACAAACTAGTTCCCTGTGGAAAGGGTGGGGAAGCAAGTGAAGCCTTTATCACCTTTAACTCTCCTCATATCTCTCTATGTTAAAGCAGGCAGATGGAAACTAATTTCAGCTAACTGCATCGTAACATTTCCCAAATATGTATATTTAATGGAATGGTTTCTCTTAAGAAAACACTGATCTGAGAAATTAAATCCATGTAGCTTGAGCACGAAGCAAACCAGTCTAGCAGACTGGATTTCAAACAGTCTAAGGATGTTTTGTTACAGAGTTCATTTCCCAAGCTACTGTGACAAGCAGTTGCTAATTCTAAAAATATTCTCTAAGAGTGGGCTAATTTATGCATCACTGAAGCACTGGTCCTTTTTGCTTTGCATTTGCAAGGAAAGAGGATATGCAGTCTTTATTATTTGTTAAAAAGAAACTGACAGCTACATTTCTGAACTGAGAGTGATTTTGTTCATATCTACCAGTACCCTGTAGAAGGCATTTTAAAAGGTGCCACTGCTGTGTACTTATGGTTTATTTGCCTTTACTACCTCTCTAGGATTTTTTTTCCCCAGTTTTTTTAATGAGCTCCACCAGCCAGGTTTAATGTTTCCTTTCATATCCAGCCTTTTGGATGATTATGCAGGATTCATGATATCACATCAGCAGAAGCTGCTGTAGATTGATGGGACCCCATCAACCACCCTGCCCACTCAATATTATAAAAATTTATGTCGTCAGTGGTCATGACGTTGGGTAGGAAGTTGCCCATTTATGGATACTAGAGCAAATGATATCATCACAATAGGTGGCTCCTGTCTAAATAGGATCATTTGTGAAATGAGATTACAGGCATTTATCTGGGAAACAGGAGACAGAGGCACCTGCTTTACGTAATTGATATCCTGGGGAATTATTGTGTACAATAATCAAGAAAAATCTTCATTTCTAATTCTATTATGTTGGAAAAAAAAAACCCTTTTTTCTGCCTGCCTAAAACAAACCCCACTTCCACATGGAATAAGCTCCAGACCATGTTTTCTATTATGCTTGAATATATGGGACATGCATTGCAATCCTATGCTTGCCACACTGCTGCAGTATACTTGTTTTGCAGAGCTCTGTAGCAGGCTAGTCAAAGCTGTGACTAACCAGACCCTTGGATACATACTCTGATCTCTGGCCTTTATTTTTACAATGAATTTGATTTGTTCATTGATCACATATTTTTTCTGATTTGTGCGAAGCTTCATACTCTGTGTCTGGATGCTGACTGCAATACAGCAATAGTCTTTGATACGGTAAGTCAAAGATGACTCATTTCTTACTCTTGTGCCTTCAATTTTTACTTTCTACAACACCATCTCATCAGGTAGAAAATTATGTGTTAATTAATGTTGAAGTAGTTAATTTTCAACAGATGCTCTTCCCTTCCCTCCCCCCAGTACTTTGCACCATGTTATTTTTCCTCCTCGTGAAAGCAATAGGTTTCAACTGTCTTTAATTAAAATGCTTTTGCTCTATTATTTTTAATAATATTGCTGAGATTTTTTCCTAGTCTTTAATTGCAACAATAAAAAAAAGAATAGATCATACACACAGATTTGGAACTTAACGTGATGCTAGAATACGACAAGTTCAGTTCAATATTAACCTTTATTACAGTGAACACAATTGGAAACGCAAGAATCTTTTCGGGGATTTATACTTTGGATAAAGTATAAGGATTTCAGTTTTCATTTGAGTATTAATACAGTCAGATACATCCAGTTGCAAGAGCCTTTATTTTATGTGAAAGCAGTGGAGAGAAAATGCCTTGCAATAAGACAGTTTTCTTTGTAATGCAGTGTGCAGGAGATTCAGTAGTACTCCTTATCAAGTGCACTACATGAGATAAGAACAGAAAACGCCACATATTTGCTGCACAGTGGTAGGAGCCTTTACATTATAGAAATGTTGCTAACAAAAATGCTATCGAAAGGAAATAATTCTTTACAGAGCTTTAAAATAGTGTTGTGATCACACACATAGTATGCACTCTTTCGGATAGCTAGCATGAATTTTACAATAAGGGTTAAGATATGATATAAGAATTACTTGGAGAAACCTATCTTTAAGCAGAGGTCTGGAGGATCACTAGGTTACTGGGTTTTCCTTAGTGAGATTCATTCAATCCTGGCTTTAGAATCAGCAACTTTGCAGCAAGTGGACAATGTTCAGATTGCTTGAAATGTTTTGGTATGGGGAGTATTCTCTGCATGCATTTTTTATTTCCTCCCATATCTTAAACTTTTCTGCAGTAGAGGTTTGGGTTTTTTTTCCACCTTGAGTGCCAGTCCTTCTAGTTTTTGGTATACCTATCAAATAAATGGGTAAATTTGTATTTGCCAGTAAAGGTTTTTGATGTTCAGGTAAAATAGCTCACGCTTTAAAAGTTTATGCAGGAACAAAGCCAAAAAGGAAGAAAAGTGCAGTCTGTATGAGATCAGAACAAAGGTACAGCCTAGCTGTTATCAATTCACAAGTTGTAATTACTGTTGCTTTTTCACTTCTGTGGAGAAGTTTGAAGGTTTGATTTCTGTAGTACCAGTGTGATTATTTTACAGGCATGCATTAGTATCAGCTCTTGCTTTTGCTCATTATTAGTTAATGGATCCATATCTGTCGTGTTTCCTTGTCATTTGAGACAGCCTGCATCCTTCTTATTTAGCAACAAGTGATCAACATGATCATATAGTGCCCAGTGCAGTACATTTTAAAATGTATATTCTGAAATGTGAAAACAGTTATTGCATATTTACTAGGTGTTTAAAATCTCTGTGTTCAGCAAAGCTGGTGACTGCTGGCATCCTTTTTTGAATGAAACATGATATTTTAAAATGCTAGAAGGCAGGTGAAGGTACTTCAGCACATGGACCTATTAAACAGCAGCACTCTGCCTGACATTACACTTTGCTTTAGCAAAACCCCCACAGAATAAAAGCTATTTGGTTCTAATAGCTACATAATTTGATCTGTTTAATATGGTTCATGGAAGTTATTTCACTGTAAATGCCTCTTAAAGTGATCTGGAAAAAATAAGGTATTTCCACAGATTTCATTTATGCATGTTACACGAAAGCTGAAGCAAAGTGCCATAAACTGAACGTAGAGGCCAAATTACATGCTCTGTAATACAGGCACAGAACTGTTATGAAGATTAGCTGATCAAATTTCAAATATTGAGCAGTTTGCAGGGTTCATCTTTTAGAGAATAAATAGAAAGAAATGATTGTGTAGTCACTGGTTTTTGTAGTCCTCCTACTGATTTGGAATTTTATTTTAAAACACATTGCACTAATAATTTTCTGCCAGATTTGAATCTCTCATAATTTCCTACACAAGGAAAGCAGGTTTGGCAGCAGCTTTTCAGAAATAATAAAATAATTTTAATTAATAGGAATAACTGGAGTAATAAGCATGCCGAAGGGCATAGAACTGAAAGTATTCCATACATTAAGCACAAAACAGTATATACAGTTCTTAAATGAATTAAACCGATATAGAGAAGGAGAGATGCCCATAACATAGATAATACAGTGTTTCACTTTTGCTTTATTTCATAAGTTTTTAAATTATGCAGGAGTCATACAACTCTATGACATAGATTACGTCATATTAGTTATGATCCATAAATTTTCCTATTATTTGTTGGATTCCATTACTGCCAATATGTTAGAAATCTTAGCTATATTTTTCTGAATAACTTTTTGATCTATATGCTTGGAATTTTTTTTTTCTTAGCTACTTAATTTTACGTTCTTAACTTTGTCATTGCAATGAGTTATATAGTTTATAATTCAGTTCTGGTTTCAAGGAGAAAGGCTTGAATTTCAGCTGGAGTACATCAGTAAAAATCACAAAGAACTGGACTTCTGTACATTCAAGTTTCACAAGTGTAGTATAAATGAGAGCCGATAGATGTCTTTGATGTGAATATAAAGGGAGCTCAGTGTGCACACAAAGGAAAGAACATGGGATCCACATTTTTATATTTTCTAGTTGCTATCAAAAATACAATCCTAACAAATTGTTCTACAGCAGTAAGGAAAATGAGCTGGATTTTTACAGTAATTTAAAAATGAAGTTCTGTTCATTGATAAGAGCTTAGTATATCACAGGGTCTATGAGTGCTAGCTTCATTTTCTTTGAATACCATAGACAATACATATTTTCTTTTTATATATACTTCAGAAATTCTGCCCAAGGTCAGTGCAAAGGGCAGGGCAAAACCACACATCCTTGACTGGAGACCCCATGGCTAAATGCAATAGAATTGCTTTTAGTTTCTCATTGTGTAATATAAAATATTCATATCTGCGACAATGAAAGATTTGCATGGTTTGGTCCAATACAAATTATATCTGTCACATAATTGAATTTTCTTTGAGAGATGCGCTTGAAGAAATATATTAAAGCCTGAAAATTACACAGGACAGGGTGAATGCCAGCAAAGCATACAGAACACAGCAAAATAGTTCAGCTTAGCAAGCTATTAATTCCACTTAGCAGTACATTACCAAGGTACAAATAGGGTAACAAGTCTGTTACTGTCTGACAACCCTCACAGTAGAGCATTTAGTGATATATAGAGAAAACCACATAGTAGTTCATAGATTTGTTTTACTGAAGGAAAGTGGAACTTCATCATAGTCACCATTAACATCTTAAGAGAAATAGTGTTCAATTAATACATGTTTCTGCAGTGTTTGTGGTAGCAGTCATTACTTGCAGTATCAAAAATCACAGATTTAAAGGTGACCATTGCCCATCAAAAGAAAATGAGAAAGATCCCAAGCAGAAAACCACTTAAGGATCATGCATTTCCATGCAATTTCTGAGAAAGGCATTCTTGGTTATCAGGTTCAAGTTTTAGCTGATCTGTATAGTAATGTATTGTGAAAACAGACATATATTGTCTGTCCTAGCAGCTCTTACCACTCTGTCTTTTGACACGAGAGCAACAACATCCTTTATATATTTCAGTTCATTTTCTAGGTGACTTGCCATCATCAAATCCTTGGTATCTAGGGCTTGAGCATGCTTCTGCTGAAGCTGATGGCAAAACACTTACTGGCTTATCTGGGATCATGTTAAGGGCAACCCACCATTTAGTAATAGAGGCCAGAAAACAGGAGGCTGCTTTCTCACTTGTCATATCCAGGTACAGTTTTCTGTGGGCAGAAATCTCACAGCAGTTCACAAAAAGGAAGAGCTCTTCCAGACCTCGTGTGCTTCACCCACGGAGAGAGGAGGGGCAAGGCCAGGCCAGACACATCAAGATAAATGCTCCTGTTACATAGTGCATGTGATGGCGTAGCTGGGGAGCGTGTGGCTTAGGGCAGCCAGCACTCCTCAGGCTGCCCAGCTGGGAGCAGCATGCCTCTCTGTAGCATCGCACCCCTGCTGCCAGAACTCTGGTGGAGTCCTGTGCTTTGAATGGAGGATCAAACAGGAATACAGGTGTTGATGACCAGATGTTAAGTCAGCATACAGCCACGGTAACTCCTGTGCCGTGGCTTCTCCTTTACATGATGACAAGGAAACCCAAACGGAAGTAGTTCATCTCTTGTAGAAATTTTGTGGCAGGGTTGGAGGGGCAATGAGCTTGGCATTGCTTTGAGGAGTGGGTCCCATTCAGTGTTCTTGGTTTTGAGGGAATTGGGCTTTTCCTAGGAGATTCTTGTTCTTAGAAAGCTCTTCTTTGTGCTGTCTCTCTCCTTTTAGAGACAAGGCCAGGTTTAAGCACCTCCAAGCCTCACATACCTAACTATTCACAAAGGCTGCATGGCTAGGAGAACACACAGAATTCAGGGATTATTCTATACATTTCTCCAGAGGTGGTTTTTAATCCACATTTTCTTCATTTATTTTTAGTCCTATAAATTTGATCAATGGCTTTTTAAGTGGGGTACTGTCATCTGAGCAATCCTTGCATCTAATTTATTTTCCTTCCCCCTGCACAACTGCTGATACAAGTAATAAGCAAGAACTAAAAGAAATTAAAGGCATATTTTTTCTGTTCATGTGGTGTGTTTGACGGCATTTTGTATCTATCCTGCCTCACTGCTCCCTCAGTGCAATCATTTGGCTTCTTCCCATTTGTGCAGGCACAGTAGCAGCTGAAAGGAGACAGCATCTCAAACCAAGAGGAATAATACTGTAATGTCATAAAGATTGGCAGGTTAAATAGCTGAATCTCACAGAGAGTTTTGGTTTTATTGATTAAATGGAGTCATCATATTTTTCTCATAAATATGTAGTCTGTATACATTTTCATAGAGTTACTAAAAGCTTAAATTATACCTTACAATTAGACAATTAATTTGCGCTATTGCTCTGAACTGCCACCTAAGTATTTATCTCCCCCATATTTTAGCTGAAGTTTTGTCACCATCTCATTATTCCCTTAGCAGTTCGCATCCTGCCCACAGACACTTGTTGCTTCCCACTCCCTGCCCGAAGTACGCCCAGTTGTGCTGACTTGGCTGTTTTCTGTGGCCACACTCCAAACCGCAGCTTTGACAAGACTGGCTTTTTCAAACTACGCAGAGGAAAGCTGAACAGGGCTTTTTTTTTTTATATTTTTTAATTGTTTTTCTTTCTTGTATGCATGCATAGTTCCATTTTCTTTGAATGTGCCATTTCAGAGCTCCATTTTAAAGCACACCAGATCACTTGTTGCAGAACACAACTTGAGGCTTTTGTGTCTGATAGGGGAGAATATCTGGAGCTATGAGTAAGACTAACTTCCAGTAAAAACCTCTTAGATCTAGACCCAAAGAAATATTAATAAGCTTCAGCTTATTAACCTGAGCTAAATGTTGGATTCCTAAAATAGATTGAATTCATGTAAGAAATTAATAACCTCTTGTAAGAAGAATAGTATCTGCAAGATTTTTGCAACCAACTTTGTTACAGTGTCTCTCTTCTAAATGCAGAGCAGGATGGCTCAGTTATTGTATCACTTCCATTCTAGCAACTCCTATAAAGCAAATGAAAAAGGAGGACTCATATTTTCTATAGCAGAAAGCAAAGGTGAATCCCTGCCCCTAGCATTTACAGTGCAACTGTCAAAATGGCTTCAGCAGGGTGATGAAGCAGGTAAAATCCAAATTTAAGATGGTGAGCTAATAATACCAGCAAACCCACTTAGGTATAATTTTGTGTGTGTGTGTAATATGTGCTAGAGAAGTTTTATGGCAGAGGACACTTTTCAGCAAAGGATGTAGTAGCATTGTGTAGTCTTCTGGGTGTTCTTTGGGTTTCCTCCACAGGAAGGCAGTTCCATGACCATGCTCTAAAATTCTATAGATTTTGGTGCTTTTCAGACCTTCATGAAGCTTCATGGTTCTTACTAAATTCACATCAATATTAGGATTGTGTCTTATAATGTGATGTTTCCTTGTAAAGAAAGCAGTAGTAGTAACAGTTTTGGTGCACTAGATGAAAACGATTGATCTTCCCCTTGGTTTTAGTGGGCTCTGGGATAAGGCCCTGTGGGAAAAGGGAAATGCCTTCTAACGTGGGAAACTCCCTTTTCTGGGACTTTCCATGTCATTTCAGCTTTCTGTGCTTGGTGTCCCTCAACGCTAGCTGTAGTACTAGTTTCATGGATCCCTCATGCACTTGTGCTGTGAGTGCCTGCTTCTTGTTATTCTCCTGATTCCCAGATGGGACAGAGCTGTCTAAACAGTAGCTGCTTTGTATTAAACCCCTCAGTGTCTGATCTGAGCACAAGGGTTTATGGCTATGTCCATGATTCAGCAAGCATGAACACACACATATATATTTATTATAATGTAATATTGAAATTCACTTCTGATTTCTCTTGTTCACCTAGAATCTCATGTCTCCTGTACCTCCTGATCTCATACAGGAATGCTGTTATGTTTGAGCAGAGGCAGGCATTTGTATGCACACACACATACACACAATCTCTTACTTTTAGAGAGTCAGAAAGAACAGTGTCTTCTCTGAGATGCTGCCAGATAACATGGGCCACAAAAGCCAGGGAGGATGCTAACAACTGCCAGGTGCCTACCCTCACTCAGCTCATTGCCTCGCACTGTGACTGTGCATACAGAGCAATCAGTGCCCAAGCCTGACAGTGGAGCTTTACTGATGGACTCGAGTTCTGGTCCTAACTCTTTTAAATGTGGGGGCACAATTCTCAGATAAGCCCTTTCATTAACTATTTACATTTTAAATAACCAAATCAGTAAAAGGTGGATTTTGGACTAATAATCATTGTATAGTGATGGGATTCTGAAGTGAGTAGCGCTGTTGCTAAGTAGAATTTCCAATCTTAATTTATATATGAATAATTAAATTACTTCCCCAAACGCTCGTGCAGGACTGCAATTTAACCAGTTCGTAAATACTTCAGACTTCACTGTTTCAAGCAATGATGCTATTTATTCTGATATTTGAAGGCCAGGCCCCTGTGGGACAAATATGTGATTTTTCAGAAAAGTAGCAAGACAGTCATCCTGGCTTTTTACCTGATTGATTTCTCCGATTCAACTATTTTAATTTCACTTATATGCTCATGCCATTAACAGCAGATAATAGAATGATGATTAGACATTAGGAAGAAGTTCTTTCCTGTGAGGATAGTGGGGCAGTGGAATAGGGTGCCCAGAGAATCTGTGGCTGCCCTGTCCCTGGCAGTGTTCAAGGCCAGGTTGGAGTGGACTTTAAGCAACATGGTCTAGTAGAAGGTGTCCCTGCATATTGCAGCGGGGTTGGAACTGGATGAGCTTTACGGTCACTCCCCACCCAAACCACTCCATGATTCTATGAAATCGCTCAGATATTTGGTAAAAAATTCTAGGATATATACATTATTCTTGATTTAAAAAAAAAAAAAAGAAGAGCAGGATGAGTTTGTCAGTAATATAGACTGCGTTGAAAACCTTTTTGGTTGTTAACAGGCCATGCAGTTTCTTTACAAGTCGTTCTTGGATGATTATACTTCCCCAGGTAACAGAAGGCTGGCTGTCTTATCTGAAATAGAAGTGTAGGAGTTGCCCACCTGATGTATTTAGAAAGCAATACCAAAATAAATTGATAGAAATTGCATCTGATGTTGTCCATAAATGTTCCTGTCTGTGCTGAGGAAGAGGTAATTACCCTCACAGAAGGGCAGGCATTTCCACTGATTCACTTTTGCCAGTTTGCTGGAACTCTGAAGACGCCCAGTGAAAGAGACACTGCAGGCAAAAACCAGTGAAGGCACACAGGGAACCTGGCCACTAATGCCCTCAATTACAAATCTCTTCTTCAACCATATTTTCCATTTCTTTAGATTTTAAACCTAAAATTATAACAGTAGTCAAGTAAGAGAAGACTTAAAGACATAATAAAGAATGCAGATTTGCATTAGTTTCCAAAAATTAAGATTTTGAAATCAAAAATATATGGAAAATACTGCCACTGCTGAGATCAGGTTTGAAACTACTGTAAGGAAGTACTTGAAAGTGCAACACTTTTAACACATTCTGCACTTGTATTTTATTTTTGAAGCACTGAGAAAACCAGCTAGCCTGAAAGGTGTCATGTGTGCCCCACTGCATTGAACATGAGGATTAAAGAGGTGAGATCACATCCACAAGTAGCACAGAGACCTCAAAATCAACTCACATATTTAAAATTGTATTTCAAAAGAGTACTGCTATAATGTTAATTTAATGGCACAATTTCTATTTTACTGATTTCTGTTCCAAATTCCATTAGCAGTTAGGTGTCAGGAGATTCAATCATTGTATTTTTTTTCTTTAGCAATACCAGTTTTCTGAATACAATATGAACATTTCCTCCCCTGTCTCTTAAGGGTGAAATGAAATAAAAATATAAAATAGATGATATAAATTTATTTTTTTTTTTTGCTTTCTAGAATTTTCATTCATGTTAAATGGTCGTAACAATTAAGTTTAACTGTCTATCTCCAAACGGGTTACTTTGAAAATAAAGGAGGCCGCACTTGAATTTCCAGGTAGTGCGGCATTAAGAATCCAATCTGGGGTAGTCAGTTATGAAAAGAGAAGATTTCCATGGAATTGCAAGCTGGGGGACTGCATAACTCCTTGATCTTGTGGGTATGGCACCTGCGCCCCTTCTCCAAGCGAATTCAGACAAAGCTGATGTGCTTGAAATGTTTTCAGAGATATTGAATTTTTTGAACATATCAAAACGGTATTTGGTATTGAATAATAGAGATTCATCCAAACAAAATGTTTTAAATTAATGTTTTCGTGCTTACATTTAAGTGGTCTTATTCATGCAGCTGTGATGTGTCATGAACAGAAAAATAACAATTGAGAATTGGATTCCTAGCTACTGTTTCTGACGCAGAAGGGGACACTGTGATTACCGTGCTAGCAGCTGTTCTCTTCAAATGAAGGACACTCTTATGGAGAAATTGTACAGAATATGAGAATAGTAAAATAAAGATGTGTCCAATTAAAGGGAAGCAGGGATCTACCAAACCTTCCCTAAACCTACAAAGATTCAGAGGTCTGACTTAGTATTCTATAGATTGTTTTCAAAACCATGTTTGTGTGATTTTCATTTGCTTTTTTAGGAAAAGGTTATAGGTCCTCTCAGTGAAATCACTGGGGCATTGTCTTGTAGGCAAAATCAGATGTGAGAGTACCCTCATATCCACCTAGAAAACATAAATGTGGCTCTTTCTGCTCAACACATTGCCACCTAAAGCTACAGCCTTGGCCCTTACTGTCTTGTGAAAAACATCTCTTAAAAATCATATTCAGGGGCTTAAACTAGGAGAATTATTTGCTCTTCATACATTCAACACCAGGTTAGACAAAATATTAATGAGGATGCTCATGGAAAGTTTTAAAATGCATGCTCTAAAACACCCTTTGTTTTCCTCTCACATTTTATGCATCAAATGGGAGCTGGACAAATCAGGATTATAACAACCTTGTGTCAGCTGGAAATGTTTTCTGGAGACTTTTTTATAGCTTTCTTTTCTCTCTATTAAGAGTAAAACAAAAATGGTGTTGCATTGGAAGTGCCAAGGTTAAATAAAAACAAGAGCTTAGTATACTAGATACTGAACAGATGTATTGTGTTAATAAGGTATGAGTAGCATACGCTGTTGAGAGAGGGAAAGAAGTGAGCTTGTTGTCCAACAAGGAAGCATAAATCTGAATTGAGAGCTGAAAGATCCTTATTTTCAGCAAGATAACATTGACTGATGTAGTTTAATAAGTACATGTTTATGTATCACCTTCTTGTAAAACCTGAGATCTGGTTTGGTGGACATGTTAGTGATTTAGCACTTATATGAAGATTACCTTTTTAATCGCTAAGGCATTAGTTTAAATTATTGCATGTTTACATGACTGTATCTAAGGTTTAGTCTGGAGAATTGATTTGATTTGCCTGTGTGTTAGCTTAAACTAGATTACTTATTCATACAAAATGGCCCGTTTCCCACCTACTCTGCTCATGGTGTTCTGCTTTCACTTGTCACTGGTGTACTACAAAGGTTAAATGAGCTTTTCCAATACCAAAATCAGTTGTCTAGGCAGAATGTTGGAATCAGTTTCCCTATGCTGCTATCAGAGTCTTGCTAGATAACCTCGAGCAGGGAAGGCTTTCACTGTTTTCAGCCTGCAGAGATAACAAGGAACACTGTATTTTCCACTAAGCTCTTTAAAAAGTTTTTGAAATATTGCTGTTATGAAAGACAGATAAAGCTTCATCTGTTAACGTCTTCTGTAATTCTAAGCTGTGATTACAAACCTCTACAACTGTGATTTATTTTTGTACTTATGACTCCTTTTTTTTTTAGGAAATATTTCTTCACCGAGAAGGTGATCTGGTATTGGAACATGCTTCCCAGGGAAGTGGCAGAATCACTGTCCTTGGAAGTGTTCAAAAACTGTGAAAACCTGTAGATGAGGCCCTTAGTGACATGGTTTAGTAGTGAACTTGGCAGTCTTGAGTTAAAAGTTGGGTATGATCTTGGAGGTGTTTTCCAACCTACTCAATTCTATGATTCTACAACTGTATTCTATGATTCTGTCCAGGCTCGACGTCACTCCTTCATACCCAAGTCCTCTGCTTCCCACACTTCATGTGGCACAGGCAGATGGGGAACAGGGCTTGGGGTCGGTCCATAACACTTCCTTCCTGCTGCTCCTTGCTCCTCACACATTTCATCTTTCTGGATAAACTTGCTTCTGCATGGGGTCTTCACAGGCTGTGGCACATCCACAGGCAATGTGGATATGTTCTCCGCCATGGAACTCTCCAGAGGCTGCAGGGGGACCCCTGTCCTGGTGCCTGCAGCTCCACTTCCCCTTCCTTCTCTCACCTTGGTTCTCACAAGGCTCTTTTCCTCACTTTTCCTTCCTCGCTCCTCACTTTTGTGCAGCACTTTTTGCCCTTTATTAAACACACTTCCCCCAGAGCACCATTGCCTCTGCTGCGGGGTTGGCTCAGCTGAGCCCGGTGATGGGTGGGTTGGAGCCGGCTGGAGCCGGCTGTGTCTAGCACAGGGCAGCCCCGGCCTCTCCTCACAGCGGCCCCTGGAGCCACTGTGGTCAGCGCCTGTGAACCTGCACCCAGTACAGTGCTTTTTTATTTTTGGTTTAAAAATGTTTAAAATCAAAAGTTCTTAATACATCTGATTATCACTGTAGGGAGCAGCAATTTAAAGAGCCTTAGGTAACACGGCTGGTGTGTAGGTAATGATGTGTAGGCAAACCAAATAGAAAATTCAGTAATGCAAGTTTTTTCTGCAGTGGGATCCTGCCTTTTCCTCATGAGAGGGAAGGAGCATAGGGCAGACCTGCATGAAACATGAAACTTTGACCTGAAATGTCAAAGTTGTCCTGAATTTCGTCTGTTTAAAACCTCATCTATTTTATTCTGATGACTTTGGGGGTTTTGTTGAACTGATTTTTAAAAGTGACACAGAAAATTTCCAGGTGAGGAAACCCACTTTTTAATGAAGTATTCCAAAATAGCTGTGTTTTGGTAAATTTAATTGTGCTTCAGTTCATAAAAATTAAGTTTTACTCTCCTGTAGATACTTCAGAGAAAAATCCTCAGCCTTGACACTGTAGATCAACTATTTCCAAAATATTTCAATATCAGGGAAAATGTATTTGCAGAAGCAGTAAGATTCAAGCCTTTATTTTTCTTTTTGTCCATCTTTGATATAGTCCAGACCATGAGAGATTGTACAGCATCCAACATGGTAAAAATCGGCGGAAATGGTCATAAGAGCAGCCTATATGTCTCTGTGTCTTCACCTCAGCCCACAACAAGGGGAGGAGTCTTCCCTTGGTGCTACAGAGGAGACCAGCTGTGGTTGCTCACAGGGAACGTCTCCCAGCCTGAGGAGAAATGCCTCACTGGCAGGCAGCTAGTCCACTTGCCTTCTGGGCACTGCACAGCATCCTATCTTCCAGGAGCTTCTCATTGAAGGAAGCGCCAGGCAACATGTCTCCTCCTTTGCAAGTGTAGGTCTGACCATGTCCCTGGATGTGCATTGCTCTGCAATGTATCGTTGTCGATTATTTTCCAGATCACTGTGACTATAACTTGATACCAATGCTGAGTTCCTTTCCATACTGCAGGGAAGGAAAGAGACCAAAATGGTTCATTTCTTCAAAGAGGTACCACAGTAAAGTCAGAACTATGCACTTGCATGTTTTTAAGATTTCTGCTGTCAGTGACACTTGTGTAAGTCCACAGAAGCCTAAATGTAGCCTTGTGTAGCCTACAGATACATAAGAATGAACATTGTGCCTGTTTAAACTATGATTTATATGAAACCAAGCTCAAAACAAATATGCAAGAAAACTATATGATTCCAAAAGAAAGTCAGACACCAAGAAAAAGTGTGGCTGTGATCTCTTGGGACTATAGTGATGACAGGAATGTAGATAATATATGCAAGCAATATGTATAATCTGTACAGTCTGTGATGCAATTAAACTATCTGAACAGACTCACTCAGGACATAGTACAGTGTGATCATCCTTTTTAGCAGGCAGATAGTTATGCCTTCTGAAGAAGCTGTCACCATGTTATTCATGGTGATTTATTGTTCTGTGGTGTTGAAATGCAAGATGTATTGTGCCTATTTTCAGTTAATGCCTTTTCTTTGTAGGTGTCTTGATTTATCTATATAGCATTCTTTTGATTATTGCTGTTGAGTAGGTAATCAACATACAATTTTTTCTAAAAAATCTCTGATTTTGCTGCAGATCTGTTGTGCAGTTTCAGTGGGATTGACCATTTCCTTAGTGCAACTTTTGATTAGATGGGGTTTTTCATACCCCTTTTCATCAAGCATAGATCTGTTATATACAGCAGTGAAGAGATAATAATGAGGAATACAAGAGAAGGCTGCTCTATCGTGCAATGATGGCAGGAGATCGATATGTGGGCTTTGGAGAGCTGTGGTCCACAGCACAGAAACCTCTGCCTTGAGCAATTCCGCCTGTGAAATAGCCGTGCTGGTTTACAGCCAAACATCTATTTATTTATATATTTATTAGTATCATTCATCAGCTTTGGCTTCAGGCTTAGACAAAAGCCACAAATTACCATAGATTGCCTTTCATTTGTTAAACTAAATCATATTCATTCAGCCAGAATGCTGCAAGAGAAGAAGGAAAATGTTAAGAAAAGTGACTCCTGAAGGTAGACTAATAGCATCTATACAGACAATTAAACTTACAAGGAGATGCACATGGTGCAGACTTACTCTTGCCAAAGTTTCACGAGCAGGCATCTCCAGATTCTGGACAAAAAGGTTGCACCACACTGTGTCAATCTGTGCTTCTAAGGCTGGCTGTCTCTTAGATGCGTGGTCATTCATTAATATCAGAAGCTTTGCTCAGGCAGAACTACTATGCAACATATTGTGCATCGCTGCTCCTTGCTCAAAGTGCTTAGGGCTAAATGCAGCTCTGGCAGGAGCATTAATGTGTTCATTTTCTACTTTATTTTATTTTAATTAAGGAAAGTAGTAAAGTTGTTTGAAGCAGCTTGCATTAAATAAACAAAATGCAACCCCCCAGACAAACTCACTTAAATATTCTCACAATCAATATGTTGTATGCCAAAGTGCTAAAGTAACTAAAGGGAGACTATTGCACTATGCTGTCTGAATGGATTTAAGAAATATATTGTAAAGCTGTTTATATTTACAAAATAATCTCTCCTTGTAATTATGATGTGCTTACCAAAACTCACTGTGCAAGGTCCTTGACCTTGATCCGTTGCTGAGAATGTATGTACATAGATATGTGTGTGTATGTGTAAGTATACACATATATATAGGAACAACTAATGTGAACCTGTTGCACGCTTCAGCTACCTGCACCAGTCTTCATCTGAGAACACCTCTGAAGTGAGGAAAGATCGTTACCCTTGTTTTAAGAATTAAACAGAGGCTCTATCTCTTCTCTCATGTCCCTTAAGAAGCCTCTGGCAAAGCATGAAATTAAACCCATTATTCACCAGTCTCACACTACAGCCATAAACACTGACCTGAATGATGGACACACTGCAGCAGTATTCAGTCTTTCATAAAAGTTATTCACGATTTTCATCCCACATCCATTAACTGTGTGTGACAAAATTCTATGACAGCTAGCACGACCAATGCGTTTTCTCCAACAAGTGTGCTAAAATTTCATATATCCTGTGCTGACTGAGCCAGCCTTGACTACCTAGGTAATTTGAATCTCTGGAAAAATTGGGTCTGTATGCATCTGCGAGGAGAGAAGATCTGGCAGACATCTGTGATCTCACCATTTCTAAGACTGAGATTAGGAATATTCAGCTGTGGTCCCTCTGCAATATGACTAACATAGTCCTGGGACCAAATAAATTGTAAGGACCGCTGACATTTGATATACAGACCTGAACCATTTAAGTCTGGGAATAGATTTGCCTTTTAGCTGAATATATGTATGGAAGGGTCTTTTCTGGTTTGTCTAGCATTCAAGTCATCTTCATACATGCATAAGCATGACATTAAGTCATTACTGGGAACTCAGTGTGTATTAGTAATGTCATAATCATGCTGAAGTTCAACCACTGTATAATGCAGATATGTGCTTTTAGTGCAATAGTTTTAATATCAAAGAACACACCTATAACTGTGATAAAGCGTTTTTGGGTTTGGCTAGCCTCTCATAAAGTATCATAGTTAGTAAAAATAGGTGTTAGGCATGCTTCATGGATAATAAAATCTTTATCGGGTATACTACAACTAATTTTCTCCTAAGATATGTCAACACCATTCCATCTAATTTAATCTGCCATTGCAGTAATATATGATCATGGTGTACACGTCAGCAACTGTGTGCCAGGTGGTGCGGTGCACTCTTCCTTTCTAAGTGCTACTTCCTGGTGTCCCTTCACTCTTACTTTGGTTAATAAGTAGCACAGCTAGTGAAAAACATTAATAATTTCCCATTCTCATTACCTTGTTTGGGAAATGGGTAAGGGGTACAGGAAAGGGGAAAAGAGACTTCAAATTATTGTATCCTTTTCTGATTTTCCAGCAGTGTCTGTAAGTAATCAGGAGGAGGGAAGCTGTGATCACAGTGAAGGATGTGAAGCTAGAGTATTTGAGGTCACATGGCTCTTTTGTCTTTTCCTTTAGGTGTAATACAGAAGAGTTTAAGAGATCCCTAAAACAGCAGCTTAGCATTATGTCCTTCAGAAAAACATGCTTTTGTTGGTATCTCTTACTCCTTGAGTAAATTTTACTTGTGTGAGAAATGGCCTTAACATCACTAAGATTGATTATGTGGACAAGAATGGCACATTTAAGCAAAGGTATAAGATGATATTAGTGGTTATCTGAAGCCCAAAAGTTAATTGCACAGGCATTGCATTAGTTCTCCTAAGAACAAAAATAAATCCTTTTTTAAAAATTTCTTACCCTCTTTAGAAAAAATCAGCAATGTTAACTATTTCTTATCATCTTATACATATCTTCTAAGATGTTTCCCTTTTGCATGTGTATCCATCAATTTTAACTTTTTTTCCAGGAGTCCTTTTGCAGGCAGAAATGTATCTGTGATCCTGTCTGTGAAAGAGAAGCGACTGTAAGCAAGTTCACTGCTTTCAGCCCTGATGCATAGGTTGGAGAGCCTGTAGTGTAAAACGAGCATCTATGTATTCACCCTCTTCTGAGTTCCTGTCTTTTCACAAATGCTAAAAATTACATCTGGACATGAACGAGACACAGTTACTCCCATTTTCATGTTTTCTATCAATTTTGGCAACTGACTGGAAGATGCCTTGCTTTATGAATTAAAGGATTGCTTTATGAATTAAAGGATTGCTTTATTAATTAAAGGATTGTCTCTGTTTTTAGATGCATTCTGATGCAAATCTACAGAGAGCTATAGACTCTGTCTGCGTCCTCTGGCAGAGCTCTAATGCCTGGATGTTTGTTATGAAGATCAGAACTAATAAAACCGATGCATCTTTTTAAGCCCTTAATTCTTTTTTAGAGCTCAGAAGTCTCATAGTTTTTATCCATTTCTTTAATCCTCATCTTCCTTGACTAAGCAGCCTTAAAGCAGCTAGTTGTTGTGGAAGGGTTAGACACCACCATGGCATTGTGGCACACAATGCACCAGGAAAAGACCTCATTATTCTGAAGGACCTTTTATGGAGCCTGACATGCGCTTTCCTGAAGCAGTCCCCAGAGAGGCTCCTAAAACTGCAAGGGCCTCCAGCCAAAAGTTAACCACAGTTGTCAACTTTAGTCTGCTTGAATAGCACATGCAGGAATGTATTTAACTTGTCTGTACCCCAGGTGATGAGGCAGTGTGACAGTCCTGCTCTTTGGTGGAAATGAAGCAGAAACTATGTGATGGGGAAGCTGCTAACTGATAATTTCCCTGGCATTTTTATTTCAGTAGAAAAGGAGGTAGAGTTATCTCTGTCACTGGGGTAAGGGGCATCTTTAGGAGAGGACCTGAGGGCGCTGAGGTCAGTTCAGCTGGCAGGCACTGAGCTGCTATAGCCAGGACTGGGTAGAAAATCAGGGAACAGCAACCCAGCTTGCGAAGCTACCCAGCTGACACAGGTCTCTTGATCCCATAATGAAAAGAGCCCTCTGCCTCTAGCTTCAGATCTGGCATAAGGAGATGAGCCTTTTTTAATGGATTCTGTGTTTTGGCTCAACTTCTTAAGAAGTTCTTAAGAATAGTCTCTGCAGCTGCATGCTGTGAGTCTCTTGTCCATTTGAAGTAAGAAGGATGCTGAGCAGGTTTAGAGCATAGTGTCTTATCAAAGCAACATCTCCCTGCTACCTTTAATTCTCCCATGGACACCTTTTACACAGGCCAAGACAGGGTTCTGAATATGGACAAATATTCATATGAATGCATAAACACTGCATCTAAAGCAAGTGTGAAGATGGTACCAAGAATTAACAGCACATTGCGTAGAGCTTTCAATTATTCATTGACAGCCTACTTATATTCCTTTTCAGTGTTATACTTAGAAGTGTAACCATGCGTTTTCTACAGATTTTATGGATTAGAAAATCATAAAATTAGCCAGTCCATAAATTAATCCTGATGTAAGTAACTAATCTATAAAATGGAAGCTTCCTATATGGAAAAGGAATGATTAATTTTGTTTTCCTGGTTAAAAAAAATCCCTCAGGTGCTTTTCTGTTTTCTGCTGAAGCTGAAATTTTTTAGTCCTCTGACAATGTCTTACGCCCTCCAATATGTCTTGTTTCTATGGAGACACCAATGAACTGCAGCTTGCATTCTTCTGCATATCACAATACAAGGTTGCTTCAGAATTTTCCCTGTGCTTCACTCTCTTCTCTGTTAATTAGAAATTAATCAATAGGTTTGGTGCTCTTGTCTCGTACACTTACATATGCATGCACAAACACATATGATCCCTGTGACTGTGGGCCAGCCTATAAACACAAGGTATACTTTCAAAGTTTTATTTTACAGAACAGTGCATTTTGTCTTGACACTTATAAGACCATAATTCTAAACTGTATGGGGGGGGGGGAAGATGGATATCTTGTATGCACTAGATGAGATGGGAGGATTTTATGACACTTCATGCTTTTAATAATGCGAAGGACATATGGAGTTCTGGCATGTCCTTAAAGCATATTTTTTGGATCTTTGAATTTATTCTCTTACTATAACCTGAGTTATTGTTTGGCTTCATTGTATGGCCTCCCTCCTAACTTTTATGTGAAATTTAATTTCCCCCTTTATCCCTCCCATCCTGAATGGTGTGTTATTTCATGGTGGCTCTGTAGCTGTAGTTCTTCAGGCTGTATCTTCCCTTCCCTGTGTGTGCAAGGCTTCCCCTTTGGGACAGTGGAAAGTAAACACTTGTGTGGCAGAACACAACGTGTTTGCAAAGAGCACAAAAAAGGAATCATGTAAATTCCTTTATTATTATTAAAATGCACTATGAAGTAAACAATGTTTTTAGTTATTAAGAATCAGTGAGACTTCAAGTTGTATGCTACTGTTAGTGAGCCCTTTGAAGTCAGTAACAAGCCTTTTCTTCCTGCAAGGTAGTCTGAATTATTTTCTCCCTGTTAAATTCAACAGGTAAGAGAGCAGCAGGCTATGCTGGTGCCCTGAGCTCATACCATACTGACGTTCATTTCCAGTAACAAGTCAAAATAGCATTTGCAGAGGCCTCATAACTGATAAATGTTTATGTAAACCAACTGGTGATGGCAACAGATTACATCTAATGCTCAGTTTATGGACTCGTGCCAAGGTGTATGCTGAGTAACTTTTTTCTCATTTCTTCGTTGTGCTACACAGCTGTGTGTCTCCTCTTGCTGTCTCATATGCTGATTGTTGTCTCTTCTAGACAAAAAATATATTTTTGTCTTCCTTTATGTTTTTTTTTGTTTTGTTTTTTTTTCATTTTTTTCCAATTTATGGAATTATGAAGTTGAACTGTAGTTTTTAAATGCTACAACAACTAGTAATCCAATGAAAAGCAAAGAGTTTTGGTAATATACTCACTGCTGAACTAGTATTTCTTTCCAGTATGTATTTATATATGTTTATACGTTCATACATACAGATATGCGCATATGCTTGCCTTTTGTTACCATTTTTATAGTTAAACAGAAAAGCAAAAAGTACAAATAAGGGAGTTTTTTTATATGTGGTTTCAGAAAGAATGCTTTGTTTGAATGCTAACCGTATCCTGGGCTGCAGCAAAAGCAGTGTGACCAGCAGGTTGAAGGAGGTGATTCTGCACCTCTACTATGCTCTTGTGAGACCTCACTTGGAGTATTGTGTGCAGTTCTGGTGTCCTCAACATAAAAAGGACATGGAACTGTTGGAACAAGTCCAGGGGAGGCCCCGAGGCTGATCAGGGGACTGGAGCACCTCCCGTATGAAGACAGGCTGAGAAAGTTGTGGCTGTTCAGCCTGGAGAAGAGAAGGCTGCGTGGAGACCTCATAGCAGCCTTCCAGTATCTGAAGGGGGTCTATAGGGATGCTGGGGAGGGACTCTTCGTTAGGGACTGTAGTGATAGGACAAGGGGTAATGGGTTAAAACTTAAACAGGGGAAGTTTAGATTGGATATAAGGAAGAAATTCTTTACTGTAGGGGTGGTGAGGCACTGGAATGGGTTGCCCAGGGAAGTTGTGAATGCTCCATCGCTGATGGTGTTCAAGGCCTGGTTGGACAGAGCCTTGAGTGACATGGTTTAGTGTGAGTTGTCCCTGCCCATGGCAGGGGGTTGGAACTAGATGATCTTAAGGTCCTTTCCAACCCTAACTATTCTATGATTCTATAAATATTTATTGCACTCTCAATTTATTTCAACTGTTCAGTATTTTTGTTATCAGACAGAAAGTAAGGTTTAACCTTTAAATGGACTAGAGCATTACTGCTTTCTCAAGGATAATAATGGTAGCTATGCAAGCTAGCACGTAATGGTTAAATATATCCTTGCTTTTCACAGAAGCTACTGGAGCTGGAACAGAGATGAACATAGCTTATTAAATATAGCTCTTATGAAGACTGCCCTATAATTACTGTGATTTTTCTTTGTATCATTATGATCATAGGCTGATGAAAACAATGAATCGTGTGCTTTCCGGAGGCCAATAACTATTCAGCTGCATAAAGAGATCATACCTAGAGTAATAAGCCTTTTAGTTTTCTTTGAGTAGTCTATGTAAATAACACACTACAAAGGTTAAATAGGTCTTTTTACCAAAGCTCTTTCTTTCACTGATAACAGTTAAAAACTTACAGGAGAATGCTCCAAAGAGGACCAAGAACACTTCATTCCATACAAATCTCATACATATCCATGAGCAAATCTTTTGATGCTCTTTAATTGAGACTAATTTTTTAATGTATAAAAGGGGATCTGCTGAATATTTTTCATGTCTGGAAGTGTTTTCTGAGATGAAAACCTCAGACTGAAATGACCTATATACCCAAAATGTTATGAGTGCAAAAGTGCCCAGTTGTCCTTTGCTATCAGCTCTGACACTTCACAGATCCAAAATAGATCCAGGGACCTGGATTCAAGTATTTTTCCTATTTTCTAACCCATGAGAGATTTCCATGCTTTTGGGTACTAAAAGGAGAACAAATAGCAAGGGTGTGTTCTTGTGATCTAAATTGTCTCCCCAGGTCTGTGTTGATATGACTAGAAAAGGCAGAAGACCTTGACATAGCAGCTCTATGTCAGGAGTAGCAAACTTGAGTTTTTCAGCAAAGATCTTGGCCAGTGCTGAAAGTCCATTGTTTTCAGAAGTCCTTGCCTGAGAAGCTTTCCCCGTTGTGTATTTACTGATAATTAATGTTTCAGGGGCCAGAATTTGGACAGTTAAAAATTTAGTTGCTAGTGTCTACTCAGTAATGTAAGATAATAATTTTATTTTCTTGTTTTCAGATTTTGTGAGACAATTGAGGTGCATTGGAACGGAGCAGTATTAGTTTCAGACTTTCAGTATAAAGAAAGTGTGCTTGAGAACAATCAGTAATTTCAAAGAAAAAGTTAGGGTTTAAAAGTCATTGCTGTTCACTGTTGTGCTTGTAGAGATGGAAGGAGCATAGGGACGGGCATGTCTGAGATCAGGGCTGGATACCTGCCTTTTTCAAGCAACCTTCCTTCTGCAAACCAAGCTAGCTTTATACTAAAGACATTAGTTTCGTTGCCTTGGCTACATGTACTGGAAGACTTATCTGAAGCCTCACGTTCCTGGTGGTTGTTATACCTTCTCATTTCTAGCCTAATTTATTCTCAGATGTCTGTTTGCAGGTCACCCCTAACTATTAGGTAAAATAAGTCTTTTCCTTGTGTATGTTTATTTGGTTTTGATGTTTAACAGAGAGACACCGCTCGTGATTCCCTTAGTTATGCTGGAAACGTATTTGAACTGTGTGTCTGTTGTACATTCATATCAATTCACAGTATGTGTGTCTATTTAAGTAAATAATATTATCTTCTATTTAATATTATTTGTTTGTTATCATGTACCCTCCTGAACAGCTTTTAAGCAATGTAATGGTTGTACCAATTGCATGGAGTTAATTCAAATATCTCAAATCTGTAAGGGTAAACTACGGTATGAAATAGGGATGATGAAAAGATAAATAGAAAGGAGAATTGAAGTAAATAGTTTAAAACCCATTCTGAAACAAACCCAAACTTTCCTGTAGGTTTGGCTTAAACAAGAGCAAATACACAAGCAGTCAGCTTTGCTATGCCAAGGTTTCCCAAATGGCTTGCAGGTAATGCCACAATTAAACATCAGTCAATTCTACAAATAATAACTTATTGAAACCAATTAAAACGAATGATTTTGACAAATAGGCTTTTAGGCCTTGCTTAGAAAACTTGGCTGATGACACATTCTAGTTGTCCAATGAACAACTATAATGATTGGTCTCTGTTTCAGCCTTATTTAACAGTTTCATTAATAGTATTAAAGAAAGCAAGTGAACAGCATGTTAATGAAGTCAGCAGATGATGTAAACAGCAGGAAACAGAAAATAGAAGATACTTAGAGATTAGAAACATGAGCAAGAGGAGTTATCAATGTATCATATTCAGATTGAGTAAAAAGAGAAGCTAATGCAGCTGGGATAAATTAGTTCAGAACTGATTTTTTATGTCCAATACATGTTAAAATATACAGAAATATACACACTAAATTACAATAATTATTTTTTTTTTTTTTCCCTTGATTGAGGAAAGTCCAGTTTGCAATCAGCGTAATACCTAAAAGGGCAATTCTGTCTTTGGAGGAATATGTAGATAGATTGTGTAGAAGAGCAGATAGGTAATTATAGAATCATACAGTCAGCTAGGTTGGGAAAGACCATTAACATTACCAAGTCCAACCTTTATTCCAGGACTGCCAAATCCACCACTAAACCATATCAATGAGAGCCTCATTTACACAGTTTTTGAACACTTCCAGGGATGGTGATTCCACCACTTCCCTGGGCAGCTGTTCCAGTACCTTTTGGTAAATAATTTTTTTTCTAATATCCAATCTAAACCACCCTTGGCACAGATTGAGGCTGTGACCTCTTGTCCTACCACCTGTTACCTGGGAGAAGAGACCAACCTGCACCTCACTATAACCTCCTTTTAGGTAGTCGCAGAGAGTAAATTGCTAAGTTAAGTTCTGCACAAATAGGTGGATTGTAGGAGCAATTTGCCTTTGTTCAAGAAACAACGAATAAAAATCAGTGTTTGAATGACTGATTTAAGAGGAAAGACTGAAATGTAATGACCAAGCAAACAAGGAATGGAGAGGAAGACCGGTATAATCCTCATGCATTAAATATCTATAAACAGAAAAAATATTACTAATTTAGCATTACCACTAATTTGATATCATACCAGGAAAATGTTCTTTATTAGGTGAAAGCAGCCTCTTACCATATTACATCAAGAATTAAAAAATAAATACTTTGAGGCTGTAAAGCATAACCTAGTGTCAATCAACGGAAGCCTGAAATAGGCTGTAGGCTGACAACTCACTGGCATATGGAAATGCTGAGTCTCTTCAACACCCCTCAGCATGAATGCGTGTTGCAGAGTCCTGGAATTGTTAGATCCAACGTATTCTTTTATTTTATTTTTTTTAAATCCTCCCCTTCCCTAACAATATCCAAATCATAGGAGAGGAGACTTCCCAAGTGTTCCATTCAGTAAGCCCAGTCCCACACAAGCTCTAAAATACTTCCCCTTCCCCAGTGTGGTGACATGCATGCTGCAGGTAGACTGACAACTGCCTCCTCCAGTTAGAACATAAAATCCAATACCCTTCTAAGCTTGTTTAAAATGTGACTAACTTGATCCTCAGCTCATGCATTGTCAAATCCCACTTGGTGAGTCTTTTTCCTGTTCCAGCTGGAGATGAGCCCATGCTGGAATTTTGGAATCTAGATTTTATGTTCCAAAACTGAACAAAGTGGCTTGGACTCATTTTCAGCTTTAGTCTCCCAAACTGCAGTCATGTCTGTAAGTAAAATGCTGAAACACTAGTTGTCTGGGAAAAATGAATGAGTGATGATTTTAAGAGAGATGCTGTGGCTACTCAGTGCAGTAGCTTCCAGCTTTTTGGTGCTGTTCCCAGAAATGCTTCAACCATGCCGAGGAGCTCAATTCTCTAATTAAAAAAAAAAATTGTATCAAATATTTTTCAGCTTTACACTCTCAAATTAAAGCTTAAAAACCTCCAAGGAAGGAAAGGAGGCCAGATTGGAGGGGGAGGAGGTGAGAGGAAGGAAGCGGGTGGAGAAAACCACTATATTCCCAAGATGCAAGGAAAGTTGAAAAGTAGAAGAAAAAATATATTAAATCAGTGTAAGCTAAGAGGTAAGTTTAAGGCATTTTTTTACATTGAATGTATGTTTTGTTGGGGTATTTTTAGCAGTAAAATTCTATATACTTTAAAAACATTTCAAATACATTGAAGTGAGGTAATTGCTTTATTTTCAATTTCTTCTGCTATAAACTTGATCTATATTTTTATTAAGACCTATCAAAGGATGTGTTGTGCTGGGATTTTGCTAATTTTCTGCTGTTGCTGGTTAAAACTGTCTATTACCTTACCAATAACCTACATGAAGTGAAGCAACATCCCATGGCACCAGGCAAGGTGTTTTGTTGTAGAGCTCAGCTGCAAAAGTTAATTGTTTATGGAGATTTAATGGTCATCATGCTCCTACTTATCTACCTCACTGTAATTCAGCAGTGGATTGGTGTAGCTTAGGAAAAGAGCCTCTGAAGTAACAGATTTTGATATAGTTAGGAAGATAGTTGACCTGTGTTCTTAACTTGAGATCAGAGCCGTGACTTACATTGTTTATTAGTGTTGTTGCTGTTGCTATTGCTACTTGGTGTGCTGCCTATACAGAGGTGGTATAAGTTAAGTTTTGATCAGAGACCGCATGCCAGCAGCTGAATAGCAAAGTCTGGTGCACTTAAAAGCTCATTTATTACTGGTATGTTTGTTGCTATACTGCCAGGAGCCTGCCAGAGATGCAACAGAATAAAAATATTGCTGATTAATGTGACTGCTTGTGTTGTAACACCATGTGGTACTAAAGACTTTGTCACAGATGAGTTTAGAAAGGAAGGGAACAGAAATCTGGAAAAAATAGAGGCAGGTATAAGGAAGTTCTGCATAGTTGTATCAGAAGGGCAGAATGGGGAGGCAGAGATATTCCTGTGCCCTCCAGTATATATCTAGTGCTTACTGCATATATGGACCAGGTTGTTGGCAGCCCTTTTCTCTTTGAAGGTTGGGAACAAGGTAGGGCAAGTGTGTGACAGCTGCTGTAATGGCAAAGACCAGAGCTCTCAGTAGTTGGTGAAGAACAATACAGGAGAGGGGGTTTGCAAGAAGTGTTGCCGCCTTCCTCTCTGATCCTTATCCAGCTTCTGCTGTGTCTTGTCCTTGCAGGCTGGAGGTAGTACTGTGCTTAAAAGCTTGTGATGTCTCAGTTGTTCATGAATTTATCCAGTCTTGTTTTCTAAGCTGTTTACATTACTGATTTCAGAAAACATGTTATAGAAATGGGTTCTATAAATTAATCACATTGACTTTGGTTTAGGCCTCCTGTTTGAGGATTTTACAGATTGCCTCAAGTGGTTTTACTGTGAAAAGTTAATAGCGTATCTGTGCTTATCATTACCACCTTAAGATATCTAGTTATAGGCTGAAAAATTGTGGTCTACTTAGATTCTCCTCCATTCCATATGTCTGGTCATCCTCATCCTGCTCTGTACATAAAATGTATAGCTATGCTATGTTTCTTCAGTGATTCAGATGAAAATGTTAGTGGTTTGCTGACTCCTGAAGACACGTCTGTCTAATGACTATCTCCACTGGATTCTGTCACCATTTAGCCTTCCTTAACTTTTCTAAATTTTTTTTCAGAGTTGAACTGGATGCTTAAATATTTCTACACATAGCAGTTACATAAATATATGCATGGCAGCTGTGCACTTGAAGTTGAATCTATTATAGATGAAGAGCTTGAATTCCACAGTATTTGTACTATTTTTATTCAGGCACATCCCGAGAATTTAGTATCAAATGGCCTAATTCTGCTCTAACTGATTAAAGCCAGTAAGTTAAGCCAGAAACTCCTACCAGACTCCATAGGATCAGGACTGGTCCCACCTACTAGAGAACAGAGATTGACACCACATTCAGAAATGTTCTGAATTGTGCATGGAGTTAGATAATAAGAAGTGCAATCTTTTGTCTTTTGTAGGAGAGGAGACTTGGGAGAAAGGTAACCACAATGGTACTGAGGACTGGAATCGCAGGATTGAGGAGAGCTAGAAGATGGCAATGGCTAAGCAATCTTACGATGGAGGAGAGCTGTGAGGAGTAGGCAGGGAGGGCTGGCAGGCAGCCCAAGAGTAAGGGGAGTGAGAACAGAGCCCTGCAGGCAGGCAGGCAGGCAGGCAGCAGCTGCAGTTGCAGACCCCCAAAGGCGGCGGGGGTGCCACTACATTAGCCAGATACTCTGATGTCAGAAATTCTTCAGACATCCAAAAGGCCTTGGATGACTATGAAGGTGAATAGGAATTTGGCATCCCAAGGCACCTGTGCAATTTTCAGCCTTAAGGTGGCTCAACAGAAATAAAGGACAAGGTAGAAATTGTGCAGGACAGACTAGACAGCTGATGATTCCAGCAGTCTTTATTTTGTTCTGTAAAGATTAATGGAAAGCATTTTCCTCAGATATCTAGAAACCATGACCTATATTTTAAACAGAGTATTAAATAAATAATTAAATGGCTATGTAGTCACAACTCCGTCACCAGACAAAATTATCCAAATGAGGAATTAACCATAATTATATTCTTCCCAGTACCTGACATTTGTTTTTGTTCTTTTCCTTATGTGGACATTTTGAAGAGGAAGGGATCCCTTTTAAGCTGATACTGTTTAGTATGGGACTAGAATTAAAAAAATGTTTAAAATAGGTTCTCTGTAGCACTATCGAGAGTTACCTTCTTTGGACATTTTCTTAAAGTCAGATGATTTTGCTCATTGCTAATGCAATAGGATAGAAGTGGAGGTACAATCAGGTTGTTAAAAAAGCCAAATGTGAAAATGACTCATTTACTTGGAAACTTGCAGCAGCCCAAACAAGTTGATGTTTTGGTATTGATACATCATTTACCAGGTGTGTTGCATCAGCTTCACTTCAAAACAGATGCTAGACGTAGAGTGTCACGAAGAAATTCAGGCTACGGTTAAAAATGTTATGCTTGGCAGCACTTCGGGAAGAAAAGCTGCCTCTGATACTGCTTATTAGAGGATTTATACAAATGTGCAGAGAGAATCTAGCGAACTAACAGCAAACTGAAGTAACGTGTTATTACGAGCCTTGCTATATCCTCTAGCTGCCCTCGCTAGACAGGCAGTACCTCCATGTATGATGCTAAATTCTGTCCATTTCCTAGATCATGCCAGAAGTGCATCTTCCCCCTATTAACATATGTGACCTATCCTTATTAAGTATCCATAGATGCCGAATTTTTTCACTTTCCAGACAGTGTGTATTCCTCTGTGTTCACTAGGGTTAGAAAATAGATGAATGTGCATAATGGTGGAGAAAAGGACTAAAGACAAATCTTTTCTTTTTAGAAACTGATCCAGACTGTCAGAAGATGCTATGCATAAGGCATAGTAGATTACACTTCACTAAAGGTAGAAAGGTTTGAATGCTGAGTGGATTGGAAAAAGCAAAACATAATTTCTTGCTATTTTCTTCCCAGCCAAAAAGTCCCAAAAGATCTTCTGTTCTCCACAACCATTTCTACCCCTGTAGGGAATGCCTCTGTCTCCTCAGGCAGCCCTTCCTGTTTCCCCAGTAGGTCCTTCCTGGTCAAAGAAACTGTGAGTGCGGCTCTGTAATCACAGCAGATGTTAGGAACCCACAAAGTTCCCAATGTGAACTTCATCCCCTTGCTTTTCATCACTGCTAGGAACACAGACAGAAATAAGGCCAGGTCACTTTATTGTGATCACTCTTATTTCTGAAGACATTACTTAAATATTACTGCATAACAAAGTGTATTAAAGTGTCCAATCTGCACTACATTTTTCTTCATGGTCTTTCACATTCAGAGGTGTAGTTCAATGCAAATCTGATGTGTGGTTCTCTGTTCTGGCAGTGTATGGGCACAATGTATTCCACTGTTGGGTCTGGTTTGCTTCCCTATAGGACTTTTTCCTTGAAAGAGTGTAAGTTGGAGTAGAAGGGGAAGCAAGAAGTCCTGAAAATTGTTTACTATCTCTTAGAAACTAAAAATGTTTATTTTTACAGAATAAATATTTCTGAAGTCAAGGAAGAAGCTTTAACACACAACTTGAGAGTAGTTTTGCCAAATTTCTCAGCAGAAGAAATAACAAGTGTTCTAAATAGTAGCTTTCATGTATCCAAGAGGAGCTGAGTATTTAGTTGTAAAGTGACTTTCAGATTTTGGGGAAATGTACTGTTATTTTCTGTGGTTGTGACGCTAACATACCTATCAATATTAAACGACTAATGGCAGACATCCATCCTGACTTTTATGGCCATTCAAGATGCACTCCAGTGCCCTTTTTCCCAATGCGCTTGTGAGCTCTCATGAGCTATAAATGGGCAGGGAAGTGATTGGCATTGTAAACTGAACTTGTGGGCAAGGAAGGGATGGATTTGAAAGAAGTTCTGCTTCTTAATTCTCTTACAGTATCTATGCTTGGATTTGGATAGATGAAGGAATCTGCTCTTGGTTTGAATCAGTGAAGAAGTATTGGTTGCCTGGAATAAAGAGGGAGTTAAATTTTGTGATAGTTTCCTTCCCCTTCAGTGTAGCTTAGCATGCTCAGGTAGGCCACAAGAAACTGCAAATTCCTTCTGCAAAGGTAAACTGTGTAATGAAGAAAGAGAAACATATTTTGATGGGAAAACAGCTTATGTACTATTATCATTTTATGCTTCTATAAATGGAATAATAAAACAGGACTGAAGTATCTTTCTGACCATGCAGTGACCTCTAAACTTTATGTACAAAAATGAGTTGTTTAAAACACTGGCCAATTACCTCACTCCCCAGTGGCATTCAGTAAAAGAAGGATTAGACAAGAAAAGGTTGACTGAACCTTCAGTTAATAACCATCTTTAAAAAAAAAAATAGGTTGTGGCTATAAGCTTGCTATATTATTACCATCTTTATTTAAAGAAATTGCCTTGAGTGGAAAAGACTTTCCTTGCCAGCATTTGCCCCAGAAAGCTGCCTTGTACATGTAACCACAGCACAAACATTGGCACAAAGTTCAAGATTATCAGGCAAGAAATACTGTATTGACCTCCAGTGCCGAAGGTGTCTTTGAGCTTTCCAGTTCTCTTGTGGGAACACAATCATGTTTTGGGTTTTTATGCTGGGAATGCATGTTCAGAAGATGCTTTAAAGTGGAATTATTTGATAGAATCTTAGAAACCGTTGAGTTTGAAAGGCATCTCTGGAGATTTTCCAGTCAAAGCCTACCTGCTCAAAGCAGGGTCCTGAGTGGGTTGCCCATGACACTGTGTCAGTCAGGTTCTGTGTATATCAAAAGATGGCATCTCCAAAACCGCTCTGGGCAACACACTCCAGTGTTTGATCCGCCTCAAAATGAATGTTTTTTCTAGTTTTTAAGTAGAATTTCCTGTATTTCAATTTGTGCCCATTGCCTCTTGTCCTGTCACTTTATACCATTGAGAAAAGTATAACAGCAGGACAGTTATTAATTTGTAAACTGTAAAAAACTTCATTACTTGCAAAACAAACAGAGGAAAATATAATAAATAAAATTATCATTATTATCATTACTCTGTTCTTCTAATCTGGAACAATAATCTCCACAAAAAATAAAAAAAAAAAATGAAAAAAGAGCAGACTGAAATTAGTAGAAAGTATATGTGATGAAAAATCAGAACTCAATGCTTTGCTTACCTATTGGTGCGTTTACAATCCTTCACTTTCAAAGTGCTCACTGAACAAGTTCAAAAGGTCACTGTCGCTCAATTGAATTCAATGCCATTCTAAACCAACTAATTTATAAGACTAAAAATCAGGTCCTGTGTAATTTTGCAGCAGTATTTCTCCTTTGTTTCAGAATAACTTGTGAGCTGGATTATCCCAGTAGCTTTGATTAGAGTAGATGCAATTGTCTCTATCACCATACTTTATTCAGAAATATATCTCGCTACAAGAGAGTTGAGTGCTCTTTCTCTCTTGGAAGTAAGTATGGAAGATTAAGATCTAGGACAAAAGCCTTCAGGTGTGGCTTATGACCCAGGAAGTTAACCCCATCATGATCCACTCTTACATTTAGAGCTAAGCCTGAAGGCAACCCCTGTGCATTATTTACACAATATTAATGCCAGTAAATGAGTAAAGATTTTGACTGTCCTCCAGTACCCATTCCGTAATACATGTTTTACTGGGGAAATCTATTCAGAATCACATTTGTTATTCTTGACAGTAACCTCTTTCTCTGTCATCTTTTATGAAAAACAGCCAACAGTTTTTGTTACTGTAATTCATGAGCTTAGGTCATTCTTCGGGGTTATATATAGTGCAAAGGATAAATAGTCAGTATGGTTTCTTTCATTGCTGTGAGCATTTTGGCAGCTGCCAGTGTTTCATCAGAGTAGTGCTGAATAAAACTATATGTATTTTGATGGCTTGCACATATTCCAGTGATCTTTGAATGTAAAAATTCATATATGAGTGTGCTTGATTACTGTCTACAAGAAACCCCTTTATTTAACAGATTAATAATTTCTTAGTCTTTGAAGAAGAATTTAAGGTAATCCCATGCTCACACAATGGGATGAACATGGAGAATAGTCAATATTTATTACAGGTAACTTTTGGAGCTTTGCTTAAGGTGGCAGGGGTAATAATGCCTAATTTCTGTTGTCTCCCTTTACTGCCTGTGAGAGGTTTACCTCTGGCTTTCCCCAATGCCTGTAGAGGGAATATTTCAATTCCGTTTTATGGACATGCACAGAGTTAGATGGAAACACCTGAAATTTTTTAAGATGCTAATATTCTTGGTAACTACATTAACAGAAATATTCACGTCACTCTGCAAAACTTTCTGAATGGAGAAGCGAGGTGCGAGTTTATTGCAAAAAAAAAAAAACCCTTTTCATATGGTTGTAATTCCACTGAATATTAACACTGTCCTGATCTCAGGTGTAAGCAAAGGTAGCGTTCTGCTCAGCAGTTTAGAGTGCCAAAGATATGTAAGGCTAATATTAGGCAGAAGTCTCTGGAAACTAAAATGGTTTAAGGTTTTAAGATTTATCTCTTGTTGCAATACCACCATCACCACAAATGATAACACTTATTTTTCTCTAATAACTATTAATATTTTATAAAATAAGTAAAGGGAGATGAGGCACTCTTCTCCAGTGCAAAAATTGTTTTAACTTGATTTTTAAGGACATGAGTCTTTTATAATCTGAATTTGTCTCTTTCACTATGCAGCACAAGTTATGCTTCAGAATTGTGTTCATCCTGTTTTCCTGAACATAATTTTTCTGCCACTGTGCTACTGCCAGTGAGTATAATAGAAGTCCTTTTCATGTGTGTTTTTTACTGATAAATAATTTGGATAATATAAATGAGATCACAAGGAAATTTTTGATTTTTTTGTGTATTTATCTTTGCAGGTGTACTTGTATTAATGTCAGATGTATTCTGACTCATTCACATGCATTCTGAAAAGCTTGTTTCCTGATTCAAATATATATTGATATATATCAGTGAAGCAAAATGGCGGCAAAATGTATTTTGAGCTGTTTTACAAAGCCAAGCATCTAAAATGATCAAACTAGATCAAATTATCAAACGAATTCTATGAATACATCTACTAAAATGTAACTTTGAATTGCATGTTTTTGTGTAGGAGCACATTTTTCTGAGTCTGTCTGCCAGACATTAATCCAACTGAGCAACAGTTTAGATTGGCTACCTCCTATAAGCTATTGCATACTTCTGTGGAAGCACTGACTCTATGAATGCAATTAAATACAAAAGGCCTGGAAATTAAACGTTCTTTTGTCAAAATTAATGCTAAAGCCCACGCTGAAGACCCAAGAGCATGATAGCAAGGACTGACATATCATACTAAGACTCATTTTTACCAACTATAATTTCTTTTGTAAATTCTGGAGTAACTTGCGACTTACTCAAATTTTTGAACTAGTTTCCTTTCAGGTGAACATTTCCCACTGGTTCCTTTATCTGTGGACTTTCTCTAGATAAAAATGTCTGTGGAACAAAAGAAGGGAACATTCTAGCTGTGAAAGAATAGGAATTATCTGTGAGAGTGGGAAGCTTGAACATCTTGGAAGTTTTTTTCCTAATGCTTTTTAGCATATTTTGCTAAAAAGCAGATGCTTCAAATGTGAGAGCCAAAAAACAGTCATGTGACAGGAACTTGATAGAACAGTAAAAGCTGTCAAAGCTAGCAAAACTGTGTAAAATATATGTTTAAGCAGAATATGATTTCGTGCTCTCTCAGCAGTTTAGGCATGTCCTTGCTGGTCTACTGTTTAGAAGTTTTACTCATTTTTGGTGCAAAAAGGGCAGTAAAAAAGCCACTGGAACATAATGGTTAGTAATTTTTTTTTAACTCTGTCATTTGTCATCTTTCCTTCCAATCTCATCAGCATTTGAGTAGAATAATTGGCATAACAGGGTATAGTTTTAAAGTAACTTTATTGTAAAATATTCTTTAAAACAACTCCAAATAAAGATGTCTGTGGTAGACACCCAGTATATCCAGGAAACATTGCAAGCATGTAGTAGAGGGCTGATTAATAGGATCAGATAAAATAAGCACTTAGGTTCAATGCTTCCAGATTTCTTGTAAAAATATAGACATAAGGAAAGTAGGCAAAAGAATTCAGAATAAGATTTTAAACAAAATCAAACCAAACATGTACTACCGCATATGCTTTATAAGCATAGATGCTACTGGGAAAACAGTTGCTTCATCATCATTGGTTCAGTCAGTCAATGGATACTCGAGACAGTAAATCAGTGGAGTCTGTCATTATAGAGAGCTCATTATGAAACAATTTCAGAGGTTAGATGTAAAAACTTGTCATATGAGTTTAAGTGAAGAATAACTATTAACTTTTCAATATTCATCAAAGACACAAAGGCCATGTTTAGGTTTTCTAATGGTTATGAATAAACTGCATTTTTATTAGTTATCACTCCTAAATAGCATTGTTACAATTCAAGCAATAATTACAAAATGTTGATGACACCTCCTGAATACTGAGCTGACTATGCAGGATTGCATGTATTTGCTTCGAAAGAATGATAGACTCATCAGTCTTGAAGGAAAGTGTATGCTGAAAATACGAAGATATGAAATAACCAGTTGTGGAGCTTCAGACATTAGGGGGACTTGATTTCAATGAAGATAGACCAGCTATGAATCTCATCATTCACAGCTGAGAGAACACTTAAACCATCTAGTCTCTCTTTACTGCACTGCAGGAATTGTCACCCTGGTATGTTTTCATAATGCTTTTTGCAGTTTATGCAAAGGCATTTAAAGGTTTCTATAATTTTTATAGAAAGATTATTCCAGTAAATTTCACTGTTAGGTATGGCTTCCCAATAATCTCAAATTAATCTTAGCTCAGCTTCTCCAAAAGGGAGCAAACAAACAAAAAAAAAGAGAAGATAACAAGTATTATAACAAGTATTAGTAGGCAAGTGAGTTCTTACCTCCAATTAAAAAGAGTGGAGGCACAACTCCATTGTTACACCTCCATGTACATATTGTTACACCTCCATGTACATTATTTTTCTTAGAAGCACTGGCATATATTTGAAAAGATTGATTCACTTTTGTTCGCAATAATGGTTCAGACTTCAGCTTCGAGAAAGTATGTACCTGTATCTTTCAGTGTAGCAAAATTTGCTCTACTAAATTTCATGTGCTGGTGCTCTTGTGTTCTCATACATCCAGTGTGGTGTCTGTGCTAGTAATAGCCTTACATTTGTTTTATAGTTTATGGTTATCAAGACAATTTTTTTTTGTGTAATAAAGGCAATATGCACTTTCCAGTTCTCTAAAATTTGTTATATTTTGTGTCAGGTTTCCTTACAATAACCGTTATCTTTGACATGTAGCCTTATCAAATGCTTCCTGAAAAATGCATACCGTCCACCTTACTTTCTTATCTCTAACTGCAGCATTATCTTCAAAGAGTTCTATCAACTTAGTTATGCAAGACATTCCTATTATACATTCATATTGGCTCACTCTAATGGAATTAAGCTTTGCTTAGTGCTCCCTTGCCAGTTGCAATAAAATTGTTCTCAATATGTGTTAAAAATATTAATCTAGCTGGTGAATATATATTTTACTCTATCTCATGACTTATTTGAAAAGTGGTGGTCTCAGCCTTTTAGTTTTTCAGGACCTGGTTTTGCCATCACAGAGTATTGATTGTGAAAGCTCAGGAAATGCTTTGCTAATTGGAAACATTAGTAAGCAAATAACAGTCATGTACTTTAATGACAGAAGCACAGAAGGAAAACAACAAATTTCAGAGAGTGCAAGAGGAGTCTAGAATTCATGATAAAATTCCCAGTGTTAATCAGAAAACTACAAGAACGCTAAAGAAAATCGACCTTACAATACTGTAAGTATCAGACCTTTAAAACTAAGGTGCTGGAAGCTAGGAGAACTTAAAAAATATAATAAATAAAATACTGATTTCCCCCCCCCCCCAATAGAAGGGTACTGTTTGTTATGTTCATTATTTTTGTGCCATAGGCATAATTGCATTTTAATACTTGAACTGCATTTATTAGTAGATTACCAAATTAAGTACTTGTTTGGAATGAAATGCAATATATAGATATAAAATTAGGATATTAACTGTTTATTAATGGTGCATCATCAAGGCTGTTACCAAACTAACAAATATATAATCCTAAATTATAGAGTTTAATAAAAACTAATACAAAATGGGAAGTAAAAAGGGGCTTAAAGACGCAGTAAAAATAGGAATAGTCTTTTATATCTCTCTGAAGGCAGCTTACAACAATGCAGGCATTATATGGCAGAGTGAAAAGGAGTAAAAGGTAATGATATCCTTGCATCTTGGAAATGGAATCATACTTTTGCATCTGTGTTCATCTTGGAGGGAAGAAACATGTAAAAAAGAAATGCGTATTTTTTTAGGAGATAGAATATTATGCTAAAAACCTTCTTTCAAAAGTCTAAACAATCTGAAAAAAAGCATGTTTGTAGAGACTGATTTTTTTAATTATTATTTTTTTTTAATATTGGAGAAATGTTTTGGTTCCCAATGGCAAATGGATTTATTATGATAGGTGTGAATTTGATCTCAAAGAAAAGTTAACAAGACTTCAGAAGGCTGCAAATCATAGAATCATAGAATAGTTAGGGTTGGAAAGGACCTTAAGATCATCTAATTCCAATGCCCCCACCATGAGCAGGGACACCTCACACTAAACCATGCTACCCAAGGCTCTGTCCAACCTGGCCTTGAACGTTGCCAGGGATGGAGCATTCACAACTTCCCTGGACAACCCATTCCAGTGCCTCACCACCCTTACAGTAAAGAATTTCTTCCCTATATCCAGTCTAAACTTCTCCTGTTTAAGTTTTAACCCATTACCCTCTGTCCTGTCACTGCAGTCCTTAATGAGTAGTCGATCCCCAGCATCCCTATAGACCCCCTTCAGATACTGGAAGGCTGCTCTGAGGTCTCCACGCAGCCTTCTCTTCTCCAGGCTGAGCAACCCCAACTTCCTCAGCCTCTCTTCATACGGGAGGTGCTCCAGTCCCCTGATCATCCTAGTGGCCACCTCTGGACTTATTCCAACAGTTCCATGTGCTTTGTATGTTGAAGACACCAGAACTGCACACAATACTCCAAGTGAGGTCTCACAAGAGCAGAGTAGAGGGGCAGGATCACCTCCTTTGACCTGCTGGTCACGCTGCTTTTGCTGCAGCCCAGGATACGGTTGGCTTTCTGGGCTGTGAGCACACACTGAAGCTGGCTCATGTTCATTTTCTCATCAACCAACACCCCCAAGTCCTTCTCCGCAGGGCTGCTCTGAATCTCTTCTCTGCCCAACCTGTAGCTGTGCCTGTGATTGCTCCAACCCAGGTGTAGGACCTTGCACTTGGCATGGTTAAACTTCATGAGGTTGGCATCAGCCCACCTCACAAGCGTGTCAAGATCCCTCTGGATGGCATTCCTTCCCTCCAGCGTATCAACCGAACCACACAGCTTGGTGTCATCAGCAAAATTGCTGAGGGCACACTCAATACTCCTGTCCGTGCCACCGACAAAGATGTTGAACAAGACTGATCCCAACACCGATCCCTGAGGGACACCACTTGTTACTGGTCTGCAGCCAGACATTGAGCCATTGACCACAACCCTTTGCACGCAGCCATCCAGCCAGTTCCTTATCCTCCAAGTGGTTCACCTGTGTCAAATGCTTTACACAAGTCCAGGTAGATGACATCAACTGCTCTACCCCTGTCTATCAGTTCTGTAGCCCCATCGTAGAAGGCCACCAAATTGGTCAGGCAGGATTTCCCCTTAGTGAAGCCATGCTGGCTGTCACCAAGCACCTTGTTGTTTTTCATGTGCCTTAGCATGCCTTCCAGGAGAATCTGCTCCAAGATTTTGCCAGGCACAGAGGTGAGACTGACTGGTCTGTAGTTCCTTGGATCGTCCATTTTCCCCTTCTTGAAAATGGGGGTTATATTACCCTTTTTCCAGTCGTCCATACTATAAATCACACATACTATAAAGCACTGGGAAATAATCCGTTGATTATGTTGTGGAAGATACTCGAAACTCAATATTTTGGTGAAAAGTGGATATTGTTGTCTTGCAGAACTTTCTCAGTTGACAAATAGCCACATTGTTGTCTAAACTGAGAACAAAATTGGTATCAGGAAATTGAGTGCTGTAACTTTAGCAAATTATAGATCTTTCTTCCTTCCCACTTCAATCAATGGGGATTCTCATCTGCTGAAGTACAGTTAGTGTTGTTCAAAGAAACATGTTATACTTAGATTACATGGGAAGCACAATTAAGACAAACCTAAATTATCCACATTTGCCTTTTACTTATCACTTTAGAATTGTAGATTTGTTCTGATATTACTTAAAACATAGACATAGCATTTTCAATAGGATGGCTCACTAGAACAATGAAGCATCACAGCTTTTTTCTTGGTGAAACAGGTTATGTGTCAGACTCTTTTCACAAGTAAAAAGTGATAGATCAAGAGGAAAAGGCTTCAAGTTACACCAGGGGAGGTTTAGATTGGATATTAGGAAAGATTTCTTCACCAAAGGGTTGTCAAGCATTGGAACAGGCTGCTCCGGGAAGTGGTAGAGTCACCATCCCTGGAGGTATTTAAAAGATGTGTAGATGTGGCACTTGCGGACTTGGTTTAGTGGTGAACTTGGCAGTGCTAGGTTAATGGCTGGATTTGATGCTGTTAAAGGTCTTTTCCAATCTGAATGATTCTATGTTTCTATATACCAATCAGTTTAGGACATAAGTAATTTCATCAGAAATCTCATCAGTTGTTAAGGAGTGGCATGTCACCTGGAGATTTTTTCTTACAGGGTTATTTTGTTGTTGACCTCTTATTGTCTTTGAGAAAAACAGGGAAAAAAACTGAAAGGCAAGACAAAAGAAATGTTTTCTCTTACTAAATATTTAACAAATTTGAGTATATACAAGCATGAATTCTGATTCAACCAGATGCTTTCAGATCCATGTCATGTATTATTCAGACAGTGGAAAACTGTTAGAACTGGATGGTTTCATTTTTTCTAAAAGATGTTGCAAAACAGCTTCAGACAACTGACACAGTCATTAGAGATGGTCTTGTTTTTTCTATTAAAGATATGTGCTGTGTTAGTACCTAAACCATTATGCTAGTTTTAATATAAAAGCAGTTCATTAAGTTCCTTACAAATTTGGCTTACTCAAAAATGTATATTCATGATTTTTCAAAATACTTTTCAGTGAAATATTTAATTTGCTGTAAAAATCTACCTTTTGCTTCTGTTTACCACCTGTAAAAGGAATGGAGAGACCGGTTGATAATAATACCATCAGATCTTGCACTGGCAGGGAAAATATGATTCTTGTTAGCACATTATGCAGTCTCAGGAGTCATCTTCTGTGTAAATGAATGTAGTGGCCCTGAAGGAAGCCAGACTGACAGGGCTCTTTACTCAAGTCTTCCATTCAGGCTATGTGCAGTGCAGGGGGGCACCCTCACAACTACCCTTCTTATGTCCTGAACTGAAGCAATGAAAGGCAAATCACTGTGTCCATGTTGTCTTTTTCCTCCTCCTCAATGGATATTTTTTTTTTTTTTTCTGGGGGTATCATTAGAGTGCATTTGTCAAATTATAGCTCTTTGAAACAGGAAGAAATCTAACTCATTCTTGTGACAGCTTATTCCTTGCTGCTGTTTTTCTAGGGTTTTGTTTTGTTAGAGTTAAGATGGTGAATAGCAGGAACTTTCATCATCTGGAATAGAGAAAGGACTCCAAACACCAGTGGATTTGACCAGCTGCTAGGGAAAGTCATACTTGACAGATTGGTTTTGTTCTGGCCATGGATTTTCCAATGCCTGAATATTTTTAAAAGGGAGATTCTGGTTTGAGTCTGTGTGCATACCATACATTCAGGAAACCCAGGCTTTGTCTGAACAATAAATTTATTGGGGAAACATTAGCAACCTGTTTTAAAATGTTCTTTTCCTAATAACTTTAGAGAGCTCCTTTCTGCATTGTCATTACTGCATACATACTTAATGCAGACAGAATGATTTTGCCTATTAACTGAGCGTCCCGGGTTCAGCAGTAGCATTTTTTCTCCTTCTTAGTAGCTGGTGCAGTGCTGTGTTTTTGACTTTCAGCCTGGGAACACCGCTGATAACACCAATGTTTTTAGTTGCTGCTCAGTAATGTTTACTTCGACCAAGGACTTTCTGTGTCTCATGCTCTGCCAGGGAGGAGGGGAAGCTGGGAGGAAGCAGAGACAGGACACCTGACCCAAACTAACCAAAGATGTATTCCATACCACAGCACGTCATGCCCAGTATATAAACTGGGGGCAGTTACCCAGAAGGGTTAGATCACTGCTTAGTCGGGCTGGGTAACGGTCAGCGGGTGGTGAGCGGTTGTATTCTCTTCCCTTCTTATTTCCCTTATCATTATTATTGGTGGTAGCAGCAGTGATTTCTGTTATACCTTAGTTACTGGACTGCTCTTATCTCAACCCGTGGGAGTTACATTCTTTCGATTCTCCTCCCCGTCCCTCGGGGGTTTTGAGAGAGCAGCTGCATGGTTCTGAGTTACTGGCTGGGCTTAAACCACGACACTGAGTTAGTTTTGGAAACAGAATGGGCCTCAAGCACCTAGCTGGATTTGAATAATTATACTACTTTAATGCCATGAAAAGTATTTATTTCTGAGGCTTAATAAAACATCAGTATAAATTATCTAAAAATTGGAGTGGTGATATAGCCTCCTGACATATTTGGAATCAGAAAATTTGTTTGGTTCTTACAGAAACCTTTCTTTACATTGTTGCAGTTTATTTGGATATGAAGTTTCAAAACATTGTTTTGCTTAGTAAGTAAAAGGCAAAAAGTACTGTCATAGTTTCTATTACTAGACTTTGTTTGTTTACTAAAGTTTCATTATTTATTTTTTGAGAGGAAGGAAAAAGTTCACTGAATTCAACAAGAACATTGTAAGAGGAAAAGGGTCCAAGAAAGTGAAAACATTCGTATCAATACTTTCATGTATTACTTGGTCTTTTCTGGCTAGCCAGCAATTCTTGTAGCTGTTGACAAACTGGAAGAATCCATTTAACTCTTTCAATAATTATGCTTTAGACCTAGTGTTAGAAAAAAATTCTTTAGTATTTGAATAGAACCATAGCTATTAACATAGGTGAAGCCTTTCTGTTAAAATCTTCATCTTGGTAGTGATTGAGATTGTTTTGAGTTTCTTCATGAGACATGTATAAAGAGGCTTGCACTCTCCTTGTTCAGCCAGAATATGCTCTTATTTGAATTTTGTAGCAAATGTACATTAAAACAAGCTCTTTACTCAGGTTGCACTGTTCATCTCTACACTCTTTTTAGTTATGTCAACTCCTCCTACCTGGTTCTCTGGACTTTTTCAACCTCTTTTTCCAGGAATGACAATTACTTCTTTTTCATCCTGTTATAGCTGTAGCTTCCACCAAGTTAATCAAGAACATTGATCTTATGTATGATTAACAGAAATGCCTGTATCATTAACATAAATAGTGAGAAAAGTTCAGAAGTTTCACTGGAAGATATTAACTCTGTGGGGAAAAACAGAAAGTTAAAACTCATAAATTTAAGATGTAATCAATTGTTTTGAGTTTTTCCTGTGAGGAGTCTAAAGAATCTCTGCATGATTTCTTTGGTGGTTTTTTTTTTGGTTTTTCATTTGTTTGTTTTTGGGTTTTTTTTTGCGACTGGCAATGCCATTGTACGGATGGCATCATTAAAACAGGAAAGGAAACTCCATGTTTGCATATAAATGATGGTAGTTTTGCTACAGTAATGATGAGGAGTGCACCATCACATTAGAAACTAAGAAGTTTTAATTTTTAAGATTACATTGATAATTTTAGAAGTATGAAAAAGGTAAAATCAGCTGCAAATGCTGTTAGGTCCATTTTCACACCATTCCATTAATTTTAATAGAATTGAATTTACTTGCTATCACCTTCCATGCCAGAGTGGATGCTCAAAGCCAGATACCATTAGAAATACATTTTTGAGCATAATTTTTACATTATAAAAGCAATGGCAGCATATGGCAGGGTAAATGTGATTTATAACGTGAGCTGCACAGAATATTTTTTCTTATGAGGACTTAAGTAAATGTGCTGACATGGACTGCATAGCATTTTAAGTTGTGTAATGAAAACCATGGCATATTGTGAGAATGCACCTTCAGAAATAATGCATATATAGTTTCAGAGACATGGAATTTGCCCATGCTTTTGAAGCCAAAGCACATCAATATGATTTATGTATCATCTGCATTTGCCTTCAACGTTTTGTCAGGATTTTTGTTGTTCACACCCATCTGTATCACTTTTTAAAATTATCCTTATAAGAGCAAGCCACACACTTCAGACATGTAACACATCAAACAGCACTGTCCTTTTTATCTAGGAGGCATAGTGACCCATAATTAGTTTTGAACACCTTTGCAGTTTCACTCTAAGCATGATTCTCCAGAAGACTTCATCCAGTCTTTATGTCTCTATGCCAAAATACCGGTTTGCTATCAGTCAGTCATTTGCAGGATTCAGACCAGAAAACAAAGATGATTCTAACTGAATGTAAGAGCCCTTGTGAGGATCAGCACCTTGATGGTCAAGGTACTGGCCCTTAGAATATGAATACTGAGTCCTCAGTTTGATCCTGAGTGCCATGATCCATGTGACACTAGACTTAGTCTCTTCATACTTTTCTCTCAGCTGTAAATGGGACAGAAAAGAACCCAAATAATACAGTTGCAGGTGCTGGGTAATTATATAAAACAGCAAGTAAGTACTATCTGTAATTTCTAAAGACACTTGCTGATGTCAAGGTCTCTATTATTTTTGAACCTGCTATGCTGCATCACAGATTTTCACTGAAGAGCTGAAGAATTCAATACCCATCTGAAAGCAATCTCCCTTTAGTACAATATTTATCTTTTTCCTTGCTTGGTATGCTTGAAGGATTTGTAATTGTTTTATTACTTTCTACATTAGTTTGACATATTCACCTATTAAAGGAGCTTTGTAAAAACTGCAGGGTATTACAAGAGAGTTTTCTTATGGTAGCAATCAATAACCACACAACTGCTTGAGAACATTGCATTTCTCAAAAACACACTCTTGAAATCTTAAGGTCCTTTCCAACCTCAACTGTTCTATGATTCTATGAAAAGTTTTCCATTCAGAATTTTGCTAAGTACATCTATATCTTCTGAAGAGCCATACTTCACAGTTCTTTGTATGTGATGAACATCACTGGTACTGATGCTTAGACCGTTTGTAATGAACAAGCAGAATATGTCCTCTATAAGGTTTTGGACAAACGGGCAAAATTTAAAGCCTTCTGCTGTCTATCATATTGAAAGCTTATAAATTTGGGAGAAGAGGGAGTGTTGCCTTATGGTTTCTATATCTAATAAATTGAAAGACGTAGTGCATGGGCAAAACCTTTGTTGTTGTTAATGTAGTGTGGGTAGACTGTTGTGAGGAAATCTAGACAGATTATTAAAGAAAAGTGGGAAGAAATACCCACATATCTTCCATTAATGTAACTTTAATAGATCAATCACTTTGTAGAACCACTGTCCACTCAGGAAGGCAGCTTGTGATCTATTTTGCAAATCTACCAACTCAGATCACATTCACAACTCTGGGTTTTGCCATATGGTTGGGGATCTCAATAGCTATGACCACTGCTTCTGCTGTTGAAAGATAAACCAGTAATAGCAGCAGGAACCGTGAAGAAATCTGTCTTCTTGTGGGTGAATGAAATCGAATGCCATTTTGTACCTTTCTGTAAAGGACTGTACATTTAGAGGCAGAGTAAATTCACATTCATTCCAGTGTAAAACCTTTCATTACCAGTTTGGTTTTCCTGAGTGAATTCCAAACATTTGTAAGAGGTTTTGAGTCAGTATTCATCAGTTTCATTCTCAAATTGCACAGCCACTGGAGAAGAATAATCCCTGAATATTTTGCAAATCCTCCAAAGCTTTGAACTTATATTGGAATTTTCTTATCAGTAAAGTCAGAAAACTGATTAATCCAGCCAGATATTTTAATTGTTCTGCTAATATATCAGTTACCAAGTCATAGTATCATGCAGTTTGGATGTTTTTAAATATTCATTAATTCAAATATCAGTTTTTGTGGAGAACCTTTCCTTAGTCAAATGACTTTTCTTTTTTTCTTTTTTCTTTTTTCTTTTTTTGTAGCAGGGGGACTCGTCTGCACATCTACATTTATAAAAGAATCATAGATATGTTTGGTTTGATAATCTCAAACCCCAGTACCAGGAAATTGTTTTATTCCCCCCTTTTTAAAAAGAAGTTATCTTTAAAATGTTGGACCAAATTTTCAGTTTTCCTCAGCATTGATCTGACAGGGAATTTTCATGACTGAGATCAAAAGAATTTGTCTCTGAAAGGATATTTTCTCTCTCTATTTGCTGTTATTCCTGCTAGTTTGCTAGTGTTCAACTGACAGCTTTCAACATTCTGGAATTGCATGTGTGCAGCATTCTTCTCAGTGCTTTATGTTTGCAGAATATTTTACACTGGCGCACATTAAGAAGGGATGTCAAGTCAGCATACCAGTAATTCAGTTCTCTACAATTTATTGCAATAATCCATAACATCTAGAGCTGGTGAGGAACCTGAACTCTTTCATCATAACGATATTCTTTAGATTTTATTTTATTTTTTTTTTAAAGTATGTGTTTGGAAATTAATGCTAGCTATGACAGCCTTTATTCGGTATACTTCAAATGGATTCTGGTTGACTTGCCTCCAAATGAAAAGTGTGTATGTAAAGGCCAAATAATGTAAATGGCAATTCATAGCAGAAAGCATTATCTAAGGCACTGAAGTAGAGTTCTAGCTGTGCAACTGCACAAATTGCTGGCACAATTACAGGTATCTGTATTTTAAGGCAGTACGTTATTTGTTAGCCCAGCTTGGACTCCAGCTTTAGTGCTTCACAGTAGGTTTACTGCTCACACTTTCTATGCTTTCTTTGCCTGGAGTTTTTGTATCACAGATACTACTGCCCCTCTTTCCTTTTTGAGAGCAGCAACATGAATGGAGAATCGCATGGCTGAGTAAATCAACCTGTAGGAGATATAGGACATACTCAAGCAAGCTCTTCATGTTGTACTTGTCAGTGGGTCTGTTCTATAGTTTGTAAAAGATGTTATGTTCCTCACAGTAAAGCGTACTTTCTATCAAGCTTTCATTGAGAACTGAGAGCTGTATGGGAGCCCAAAACTAACAGAGCTTTGAGGTAGTGCTGCCTCAATCTTTTCCTTATAAAGAGGATCCAAATGGCTTTGAAGTTCAAAAAGCCAGGTTCCCTTTGGCTGTGAACTGGAATAATTAATAAAAGCTCCAGAAAACTCCAAGTGGCCAGGTGAAGCAGAATGGAAATAAAACAAAGTTTATAGATTGATGACCTCCTCCCTGTGACCTTGCAGGATGATTTTTCCTTTCAGTTATTTCCTTGCTTCTGTGTTCCTGCAAACTCTGACAATGCTTATTGGTCCTTGGCACTATCTTATTGGTTTGTTCATAACCCTTTGCTGATCTTAGCAATCATTCAGACTCTCTCTGAGCTGCAGCACCTGGGTGTGCTCTCTCTTTGCCTTTTCATGTCTCTGCCCTGCAGTAACTGAGGCTGCTGCATTTTCCAAAGAGACATGCAAATTCTGCTGACTTGTAGGGGAAACCACCAAGCTGTCACTCCTTTTAAAGGAATGAGAACAGACAAATTTAACAGGTTGACCAAAAGCAAAAGAAGCTGTTTTGCAGATATGTGGACAGAGTGACAATGAAGAGTCCCCTCGTGATCATACCATATAGCAAGTGTGTTAGTTGTATACACTGTATGAAGTTTGCCATGTATGTGACTATATGTATCCAAGAGTGATACTAATCTATTAATGTGTATATTTGTATATTGATTGAAGTTACATAATATATTCTGTTAGGAGATACTGTGAACAACTTAAAATGTATAAAAATGTTTAAAAGGATATCAGAGATTCAGAAGACACACAGTATCTAAGGGATAAAACATTAGCTCTTTAAAATGATGATGCATCCTGGAAAAGCCTTCTTGACTTGTGGAAGTTCACTTAATTTCTTGCCACTTAATGTAATTACTGACTTAGGCACTGAGGAACAAAGAAGCCAGTTAAAAAAAGACTTGGGGTAGACACCTTTTCTCCCTTCTCCTCAGGCCTAACTCAGCCTAGAGATCTCTCCTGGTGTCTTGGCCTCCAGTCCCCTTGCTCCTGCTGCAGGGCACACTCACGCCTTTTGGGTGTGAAGGAGGATGGGCTCAGGACCTCATCACTTCTTTTTGCAATTCCTTCCTTCTTACTCATCAACTCTGCTTTGGTGGGGACCTTTCATGGGAACCCTTCCTCCCAACATCCCACATGGAGCAGTGGCATGATGTTTGCCATGCTGCAGAACCCTGATGCTTGTGCTCAGTGCGTGCTGTAAAGTCATTGTTTTTTGCATACTAATCACTGTGGAGACCATTTAGTGATAGCCTGTCAGCTTGTTAAGTGGTCACGTCTCAAAGTGGCCAGTGTAGAGGTGGAGTGGATGGAGCTGAAACTGAAGCCTTAGTTGTAGGAAAGTTGCTCAAAATTACTTCTTTTAAAGGTGTGTTCCTTTTTTACACTGCAAATTTGTTTTGGCTTGCTTACTTAAGAACTTATTTGTTATTAAAAAAATGCCAAAGGTAGGATGATCTTTGAAATGATCTCAGAAATAGCTAGAAAAAGCCACAGGCTACCATTTGCTTAATGTTTCCTTGGTTTTCAGTGGAACTAAAATGTGGAATTACTGTTACAGCAAGGGCCTATTCAGGTAGGATAAAGATACGTAAGCATGCAAGGCAAATGTCTAGCATCAATGACTGTTCTTTTAGATGATGTTGTTCTTCCAGGCTGCCCTAAAGGTATATATCCCTTTTAAAAATGAGCATGTCTAATAAAGTTAGAATAGCTATAAAATGACCTGAAATTTTTTTTTTCAGACAGGTCCCGGTGGCATTAGTGCTCTCATCCATAGGCATAGTTTGAGTGCCATCTCTGATGTTGGTCTTCCAGGCCAGCTAGCTACTGCCCCTCTGGGCTTTCCTGAGTAATAGTGCTTTGTTTCTCCTATCTGAATATCTGAATTACACAATCCCTGTATTTCAATCAATAACGTAAGCTATGTTGCAGAAACTTAACAGGATGTTTTGTCTCAGTATAGTAATTGAGTCATATATCCACCCAGTTGGCCAGGTTTTCCATTTGTGTTACTCAGCAGAACTCTACTGAAATTTATGAACTAAATTAATAATAACAGCTCAGAATTGCCACAATTGTTTAATCAATATAAGTGTTTTTAAAATCCTTACTACTATATTTTATTTTGTCAGTTAAAAAAAGGAGTAGACATTGCTTTATTTGAGGCATAGTCTTATATTCCCATTTCAGTGTAAGGACCAGATGTCCTTGTGCTTTATAGCCAACTGCTGTTTTTTTGTAGGCCTTGTATATTGGTTTACGTAAACCTCTTCTGAGGCAGGTGTCTTCCTTTCAGCATGGTAATTTCTGATTTACTGAATCAGACCTAAATTCTCAGATGCATGTGAATTGTCCAGAGAAATCCAATTGAACCATCCGAGGCATGTCCTAATGCTCATTGTTCATTGGTATGCATGAGCTCATTCAAGGCAATGGCAGTGCAGTTCTTCCAGGTACCAAGAGCCTTCTGTTCATAGGGAAGTCAATAGAAGTGTGAAAGGTCTCATCACATTTGGAGAGTGAGTCTACAGACATTATCCATGTGCACACACACGCACTCATGAGGTTTCCAGTTTCTTGCCCAGCCTTACACTGGGTAAGTAATTTAAGCCATTATCTGGCTGTGCTTTCTACAGTAATTCAGACATGAAGAGTTCTCTCCAGTGTTCTTGGACATTTAGTAATACTTACCATGGCAACATTTCTGGTTATTGCAAACTTTGTCACTTTGTGGCATTATATTTATACTAAGCAAAGCACTAAGCATGTTAGCAATATAAGATGCTTGAAAATTATTTCCATGTTGCCTGTAATTGTCAGTACTAGTAGGTTGGCTGTTCACACTTGAAAGCTTGTGTTCAGTAATAGCATAGCTACAGTGGTGGTTCCTTCAATATTTTACGCTAGCCCTAAGCTTAATCCTTTTGTATAGCAAGTGCATTTGGCTTCTGCAAGGAACTAGTCTCCAGATCAGTCTTTCATCCTTAACCATGTTTAGTAATATCTGTATAAAGACTTCATAAATGTATAAATGTATTTAAATCAGAAATAATAATTGAACAAAGGAAAACCAACAAATCTTTCTAATCTGCTCTCCTAACTTGTGTTGTTAATTCTGCACTGCTCATTTCTGTGCTCTCCAACCACTCTGTGTGTTGGCTAGCACCATCTGTTTTGTGACAGCAGAAATTGTGCTAGGAATCTCTCTGCATGGGGCTTGACTTTTCCCAGTCTTCCATGGAGCAGCAAATACACATTTCTAAGTACTGTAAAATATATATGATGCATTGCTCGTTTATTTCAAACAACAGCAAAATAGTATTCTCAGACTGTGAAGATAGGATCCAAATTGATTCATTCAAAAAATGTGAGTATTCTCTGTAAGACAGAAAGTTATGTATTAAATTATTTAAAAATTGGATATTAGGAAGCAGAGATGGGAGACCATTTAGCAGAAGTGGAGTTGAATAAAAGAAGTGGTTAATGACTGCAGAGGGGAAGCACACCAACAAAATCCAGCTTGAATAATACTTGTTTGTGGCTGACAATGCTTGCTTTGGGCACTCTTACTAGATGTTACTCTTGTGAAAGTTTTAACATGTGTCTCGGAACACTAGAAATTAGAGATTGAGGTTCAGCTTCTTAGTTACATTCTTAAACAGTAAAAAATAATATCAGTTATATTCACCCTTATTTTAAAGCTTATATGCTGCAAAGATGGTACAATGGACCACAGTGGATCTGGAATTAATTCAGGAATAAGCTTATCTAAGTGTGGGCTAAGCCATTCTGAGCTGGATGCTGAACCTGGAAATGCACAAACTAAAATAAAAGTATTGTTATCTCACTGTCAACAAAAGCAAACATTTTCTTTGCTTTCTAGGCCGCTGTATGTTACTCACCCATTGTATAGAGGTGCACTAGAAATCCACAAAGTATCTGCTTTCATCAAAAGTGCTAATCATTTGGTACTTTTTAATATAATAACCTAAGGTTTTAGACTATAGTTTTTTTCCCAGGAAAGACAGCATGCCTGTTACCACTTTCTTTTCTTTTTTCTTTTTTATTTTTTTAAAGGATGATTGTTTTTGTGACTTAAAAGGAAAAAAGATTCAGTGCAAATTCAATATTTTGAAGCAGAGAAAACAGACGTTAAGTGAGGACACGTTTGAGTGAAGTGTCCTCAGGAGAAAACATGCTAATAGATGTTCCAATAAGAGAGAGTAGTTGGCCAGCTATAAGAGAGATCATAAATAAAATAATATTTCTTTTTTGTCTTCCACACAGCCTTCTGCTATATTACTTCAATATCTGTCGTGCAAATCCAAAACATGTTTTCTCTGTTGGTTGTTCATGATCAGATAAGAGAAGTTTATGTTACAAGAGAACATAAATATCACAAGATCATCAAGGCTAAAGGTGAAGACAAGTGTTTTATGCCTTCATCTAATCCTGTCAGGGTGAGATTTTGTTCTTGCAAATAGCCAATACGATGGAGACTAATAATTGTACTTTTCATTTAACTATCATTTCCCTGTGGTCTTTAAAGCACATATTTCCATGTTGTAAGTATGAAAAAGGCAATGGATTAGTTGTGCAAAATGCTTTAAACTGTAGATTGTGAAATGCCTCCCAGGAATGTGTGGGCTTCTGTTAAAACCTTAGTTCTGATTAACAACAGGAAAAGAGTTGTTTCCAGATGCATAGGGAGCGATGTCTCTTTCATAATGAGATATTTCAATGGAAGAACAGTTGGAGCATATTCTGAATATATTTAGTCGCAATCTCACCTGCTAAAGTATTTAGCTATAAATATGGTAGTTAAAATTTTACCTCTGATGTTGTGAGATAGAAAGCTAGCACTTAGTTCTGAAACAAACATCTTAAAATGCTTAAGCTGGAGCTGCTCTTTCTCTGACAACTGTTGTGTAAATATATACAAAGAAGTCAGAAAGAAAAGATGTTTTAAAGTTAGATTTAAATGTCTCTTATAATAAACATTTATCAGTATGAATGTCTTCAGTCACTTGGGAATTTTCATTTCTGTCCTGAACTGATATCCCAGGTTGTCACAAAATATGAAGTTACACCATTTTGACAGATCTTGATATGCCCTTAAAGTCATATTGAACTTTATTAACATAAAGTTACCCAAATTTGTATTTCTAAAGTCCTCAAAGAATGCTGTATAATTTGCCACAGCACTATTCTGAAAGGAGGGTATTCTAGATCCAAAATATCTGTGCTATGCTTTGTTGAAGGAAATTAGTCTTCATTGAAACTCATAACATTATATCAAAATTCCTTGATTTGAACTGAATTCATATCTAGGAGGAGGTGATCAAGCCTGAGGACATAAAGATTGTTCTATGTTTATTTAAGTGTTCTTATTACTGTGATCACTTATTCCATAATACAGCTTTATGAACAAATGGATAACTTGAAATCACACCAACCTTTATGGTTAAGAGCTATGCACAGGTATAAGTGTGAACAACCTAACTGGAATTCTGAAGAGTGATCTGAAGGCAAATAATCCAGTTTCTGTTTGTGTGCTCCAAATACATATGTGTAAGTAAAAACACACTATTGTGACACAGTTCCTTTTCAAAGACTACAAACTTGGAGTGTTTGTGAATGAGTAAGAAGAATAAAAGAGTGTGCAACATCTTTTATTGACTGGTTGTAACAGTGACCTGATTAGTTTTTTCTGTCTCTGTTATCTGCAGTGACTCTTAAAACTAAAGTCTAGCAAAGAAAGCCTAAGATGTCTACATAGTAGAAACTGCAATGTTAATTTTCAATTCAAAACACAATGTCTTTTAGACAGTCTGAGACTAAAGGCACTCTCTAAAGGAAAATGCTTGTTTTTCCCAGGCTGTAAGTTGGGTTTATTTAGTAAAGCTAGGTCTGCATATAACAGAGCAGAAAATGTCACATTTACTTTGCGTGCACCATGAGCCAGCCAGATGTGTGAGGTAGTTCTGGTTACATCTCCATGACTATGTCCAACCTGGTAGTCCACACTGCATGGGATAATGTATTTATTGGGTTGTAGCATCATTCCTTTCTCCTGTAGACCTGCCTCTATTACTCCAGGATGATGTAACTGTCTGTACTGGATTGCAGAGTTTAATATAAATTTATGCTGGGAAAAAAAAGTGTCAGTACAAGGAATTAAGAAATACTAGTAAAGTTCACAGATAGAAAAGAGTCAACAGAAAACACATCCAGTATTGATGGAGGGCCTCATATTCTGTCTGAATGTGCTTCTGAGGTTTCCTCATTGTAGCTCCAGATGTCAAGAGGCAGAGACTAGCTAATATAAAACCAGAGAGCACTGCAATTCTAGAGTGAAGTATGGAAAAATTTGTGCCAATATCATATGATATATATGCTCAGTGTTTTTTGATAGGAACATGTTAACAGAGCAGAGGTGATACAGAGATGATGAATAAAGATGTAAATGGGAGTCAAACCCTCTATGCTGAATAGCATACTTCCTGCCTTGTATGAGGGAAGTCCGTTCAAAGCTGACTGGCTTATTTCAAACCAAGATGTAGGAAAGGAGGGATAATGGAAACAGAAACACCTGTGTCTTTGCAAAATTGGAGGTACAAAGGTGAGTAAGAAAATGATCGGATCTGATCCAATTGGCAACATCTCGTAATACACTATAATCCATCATAAGATAACTATGTGAAGCATTGGAGGAACAGGAACATGCATGAGATAAACCCTGCCTTTCCTTGGATTAGCAGGCTGAATGAGTCACTAGCATTGCCAAGTTAGATCAGGTGGGAGGCATCACAGCAAACTGCCAAATGCTTTTGAAACAGCATGCTCATGGGACTGCATGGGCTCCTGACTCACAGCATGTGTTGAAGCACTTCTAGCAGAAAGGCAGTGCAAATCCTGCCGTTGCTGAGAGATAAGCATGAGACGAATCTCATCCACTGCAGGCCAGCCATACATCCATTCCTGTTAACACATTCCAAGTCATCTGTGTTCTGACCAGTTACCCTGTAAATAATTTTTATGCAGTGAACCATTCCAGCTCTTGCATTCCTGCTCCTGGATGATATGAGTTGCAGGTCTGATGAGGTGAACTCTACCTGTCCTTGGCAGACACTGTTAATGAGGATGACTTAATGACATCTCCCTTTGATACCGTCACTCTGTGCTCTGTGTAATAGTAGCTAGTCGTGAATCTGTTTTCAGAGTAAATTTATATTGATGATGTAGTTCTTTTAAATGGTGTTCTTCAGCTTTATGTTCTGTTCGTCCTTAGTCTTTCTTTTTTTTTTTTTGCAGCCTTGTTTTTGTGGTCTTATTTCCTAAGCAGGCTTGGTTTATGTGATCACTCTGTCTAACAATCCCTTCCCTCATCATTATGAACCCATAGCTAAAGTTGACAGAGGAATACCTCATTCACCATGGCAGGAGAAGGTAGACTGCAAGATGGATTGAGGCCAGTTGTACGATGTTCAAGAAGGCTAATTGTCTGGTCCTGCACCTGGATCACAGCAACCCCATACAATGCTGCAGGCCTGGGAAAGAGTGGCTGGAAAGCTGTGGAAAAGGACCTGGGGCTGTTCATTGACAGATGGCTGAACATAAGCCAGCTTGTGCCCAGGCAGCCAAGAAGGCCAAAAGCATCTTGGTCTGTACCAGAAACAGTGTGGCCATCAGGGCCAGGGCAGTGGTCATCCCCCTGTATTTGGCACTGGAGAGGCCACACCTTGATTATTCTTTTCAGTTTTGGGCTCCTCACTACAAGAAAGACACTGAGGAGCTGGAACAAGTCCATAAAAGGGCAATGAAGCTGAAGGGTCTAGGGCACAAATCCAATGAGGAACAGCTGAGGGAACTGGGGTTGTTTAGTCTGGAAAGCAGGAGGCTCAAGGGGACCCTATCGCTCCCTACAGCTACCTGAAAGGAGGTTGTAGCAAGGGGGTTGTCAGTCTTTTCTCCAAAATAGCAAGTGATAGGTCAAGAGGAAATGGCCTCAAGTTGCCATAGGGGAAGTTAGGTTGGATATTAGGAAAAATTTCCTCACCGGAAGAGTTGTAAAGCATTGGAACAGGCTGCCCAGGGATGTGATTGAGTCACCAGTTCTGGAGGTATTTAAAAGATGTGTTGATGTGGCACCTAGGGACATGGTTTAGTGGTGGATTTGGCCATGCTAGGTCTGTGATTGGACTCAATGATATTAAGGGTCTTTTCCAACCTAAATGATTCTATGATTTTATAGTTCTAAGATGGGAGGGAAGAGTAGCTCAGTTAGAATAATTTGTATATGTTAGCACTCAAGTCAATATTCACAATGTGTGTGATACTCCATGCAAATACAGTGCATGGAGTATCTTGGTGTGATGTCAAAGTTCAAAATGCTCATGGAAAGTGTTGTTAAAAGGTCTATTAGGGAGGAACATACAGGCCACAGGAATGAAACAGGGAGACTGCAGTGTGAAATGTGGAATTTGAGTAGAATACAAAAAGGTGCTGTAAGATGGAGGTGTAACTGGGGAGACATGGAAACATGATGTGCATCTTAAAAGAGATGGTAGAGATAAGGATCATGGGTGGTGAGAAACAGGCAGTGGGGAAGGTGGAATGTTGAATGTTAGAATGAGAGTCAAATTGCATAGCTACATTATTGTTTACGCTTCAGATTTAAAAACAAACAAACACACTTGGATATAATTTTTGATCTTGTCATAAGAAGATATTTCTTTAGGTTGCTACAACTGAAAACCAATAAAAAAAATTGAGATGAGTAAACAAATTACACCAAAAGTTTGAGGTTTATGGTCTACTGTATGGAATAATAAAATCTATACAATTCGTTTTGTATCCTTCAGTCTTAACTTTTCTATTAAACACAGAGCTAATAAACACTGATAAATACAGAACTTTAATAAGGTTAATACTGTGATCTAAGTGAATTGTTAAATAAATAGGTTGAAGTTTACTACTTCTTCCATGAAATTTTATTTTAATTTTGAATCAGAAATATAGTTTCCCTTGTACATATGCATTTTAAATACATAGCCATACATGTTCCATTTACTATTTTGATGGTGTCAATTAAACTTTAAAGCTTTTTTAAGTTTTCCATATGGGCTATGCTTGTTTTTTACAAAATTCATTTTATTCTTCCCTGTAATAATTTTTGAAACTCAAACAACTTCATGATTTACGTAGCACCGATAGTGTGCATGGCAATCTGTGTAGATTCCTAATCCTCACTGTCATCAGGATAAGTCCCAACATGGAAATTTTCAATCAGCATTTTCAATGACCAAGATGACTTTCCCCTTTGCTGTCCCTGACAAGAAGGAGCCATATCTCAGATAATCTCCTAAATTCCTTTATTCTTTCCTGGACCTCCATCCCACAGCAGCAGGTCATTGAATGTGACTAACACGCCTACTGAAAAATCAGAATTTGAGTTCATTTCTGTCAGTTCATCTTGGCATGAGTGAGGGAAGTTACCCTGGAAAGTAACAAAGAAGGTGCAGCAATGTGATTGCATTAATGGCAAAGAATAGCTGAGTCAGGCTGGCTGGTTGGGTTTTTAGTTGTTTGGTTTGGGTTCTTTGTTTTGGTATTTTGTTGGTTTTGGGGTTTTTTTTTTTTGATCTTGTTTTTTTTTGTTTGTTTGGGGTTTTTGTTGTTGGTTTTTTTGTTTGTTTGTTTGTTTGTTTTCCTGTCCTGGAATAGTCTGTTGGAAAAAGCTTTTCAGAGAGTTCAAAACAAGGCACTTATTTCAGTAGAATGAATTGCCTGCAAATCTCTTTGCTTTGCTTGGTCCCTAAAACCACTGGTGGAGGTGAGGATGATGGTGCCAGCAATCTCAGCAATCTGATTCATGCATTAGCTCTTCTTTGAGGACAGTGGTCCAGGGTGGGATGTCCTCCTCAGTCTGAAACTTTGGGGGTCACTTCTCATGTGCTGTTGTCTTGTTCATAGTAAAGTGAAAGTTAATTAACAAATACTTTTCAAAGGACTATTGAAATACTCAGATTAAAAGCTCCAAATATGGCAAGTGTGAAGCACTCTTATTATTCATTTATTTCAAGCTGCTTCAGGATATATGGAAAATTCAGTTGTAATTTAGAAAAAAACAAACTAATTGCAATTTAGGATCAATTTTTATTTTTGGGGGGGAGGAGGGGGATGATGACAGGGTCATCTTTGAATTGAAAAACCAATCACAAAAATTACAATGGCAATTAATGAGCAGAGTTTTAGTGATGTTCAGTGCTTCTAAAAGAAAAAAAGAAAGAAAAATTAAGAAACTGCTCTCTTGCACACCCTAAATTATATAGAAATGCAGCCTCAAATTTTCTTTCTGCTTTTTAGTCACTCTCTTTATCTGGGCCTTACGGTCTTTTCTCTGGTTGAGTTGATCAGAGCAGGATACTGAGGATAAGAGTGGTGACAATGCATCGTGCTTGCATAGTCTGGAGTTCTAAAGATCTGTAAGACTGTTTCCAGTGCTTACCTAGTCTGAGCTATGCAGTGGTTTGTCTCAGTGAGGAACTGGCCAGTTGACCTTTTCCTTAGGCAGTATCTCTTTGCCTCTGGCCAGGGGAAGCCCAGAGTGAACTCTTTGTCTTGGGTGACTGCTTTCTGTTGTAAAATAGCAATAGGGAACAAGTTCTGGACCGTGTTGTTATGTATTAGCGAGGTTATGAAATGAGGTTTATAGATCTAATATTTATTTTATTAATGTTTTAGAGTTCATCTTTGAATATCAATATAGAGGGTCAATATTTATGAGAGATGTGTGTGTGTTTCCAGATTGCTCAGTGCTGTGGTTTCTGAGTACATGAGGTGCCGAAGTTATCAATTTGACTGTGATGCCAAATTAGACTGTAATGCCCTTGAGTATGTTTTCTCTAGATCAGGCAATAATCTCCATGATTACGGGCTCTGTTGTGTATTAATTGACCATGACTTATTATGCATCCTAAACTGAAGATGCATAACCTATTTCAAGGTCAGTCATCTCCTAGCCAAATGTCTCAAAAGGGTGAATATTGATGAATTCCAGTGTTAAAGGCAGCTTTCTCTTTAATAATGTAACACCACTCTTACATGCTTTTATATAACACATCCAAAGCTTGTCTTCCTTAGATCTTCTTAACACAGACATTTGTAGCAAAATTTTCAACTTTTTATAATTAATGAAGAGAGACAATAAATTATTAACTTTTAAACTATGACTAAATGCCTTTGCAAATGGCTGTTTGCTGGGGATGTGCAATTTTAATTGTGCTCTGCTGAAGATGTCTGTAAAGATGTGGAATATCAGTTGTGATGTCTGCATGGAAAAGAAGAAATTGTACAGTACAAGGAAAAAGAAAATTCAGAATACTTAAGAGGATTTAAATTAGTGGGCACTGGAAATCAAGCAGCTGTTTGCATTATAGTCTTGTCTTCTAGCCATTTTAATGCTGGTATATTCATAGAATCAACAAGGTTGGAAGACTTTTAACATCGTAAAGTCTAGCCATTACTTGGCTGGACTGCAAAGTCCAGCACTAAACCATGTTCCTAAGTGCCTCCAGCAGTGGTGATTCCAGCACTTCCCTGGGAAGCCTGTTGCAATGCTTTACCCTTTTGGGGAAGATTTTTTTCTTAATATCCAATATTATTATAATAATCATAATTTCCTAATATCCAGCATCTAAATATCTCTCCTGTAGTCAGGGACACAGACCTGATCACAGTATTCAAGGTGCAACCTTATCAGTACAGGGGCATTGTTATTTCCCTGGTCCTGCTGCCATACTATTTCTGATGCATGCTGAATAGCACAGGAACAGTCACTGGAATAGAACTTAATATGAATTAGAAAAAAATAAAGTCATAGAAATGGACTAGACAGGGGCAGATAAGATTAAATAATTATGAATAGTACATGAACTAGTATGCCAATATTATTGTTTCTTCATTTACAGAAATTTACTGTTGAATTGTAAAGTATTCAAAGTTCTTCCTGCTGTTGTAGCTGAACTAGAACAAATACTGCACTCTACCTGATACTTTGTGGGTAGCACAGCACTTCTGTCTTAGAGGAAAAAGATGAATGAGAAGCTGCTTCTGTGCTTTTGACGGATGAATAATATCTTATATTCTGAAAGCTTCATTTTTCATTGCATTGCTCATTTGGTGTTTGTTGTTTAAAAACTGTGCCTCATGCATTTTTAAATCATTTTGTAGCGTCAACACACAAATCCCCACAACACAGGGTTACAGCTGGACACCTGTGTTTTCTAGCTGTATTGGGCTAATCCAAGCCATGCTGGTTTCTAAAACCAGATCGAGCAGTACTAGAAAACTGTCTCTATATACAGATATAATGTCCAGTTCTGAAGCAGTGCGGACCTGATACTATGACTCTTTACTCCCTTAGACACACTTTATGTTGCCAGCTCAAGTATGTTTAGCCAGATGCCAAATGAGACTGCAGCTGAGAATAAGGTTTTAAGAGAGAAACTGTACAAGCTAGTTTTCTCTACTTTTTTTATATTTTCTTGAAAGAAAAAAACTGTGATAATATTTAGTGCTGTTATACACTAGCTTCACAGGGTTTTCCTTGAGTTGTATTGAAGATTTTGCAAGATGTATAAAAATGTTCTTTATGATTGGAAAGAATACAAATCCCCAAATGAAGAAGTTCCCGAGAACAGCTATTTCCCTTAAATGATTCAATAGTCTGCTCATTTTGAGGTATATTGCAACTGGGAGACAAACTATATTTTTAGAGAAGGAGGTAGGAGGAAAGCCTTGTTATTATATCTGGTATGTTCCTCATCCCCCAGTTCTAAAATTAAATCCCTGGTTGGAATTTAAGCTGGATGCCTGAAGCTGGCTATAAAAACCAGAATTTCTTCGTCCTTCTGAATGAACTAATTTCACACAATACTGGTATAATAGAGATGCCTGTACATTGAACTGATCCCCTCTGCTGTCTTTTATAATGAAGGTTGAGAAACAGGTAGGTGGGTTTATGTTTGCCTTCTTTCAGGTCTGTATATCAGATGAGATTAATTTTGCCCTTAAAGTGACTTTATTTTCTGTCTTCATTGTGAGGCAACTATCCTGCATATGTTTCAACATAGTCATATACATTTCATTATATGAATCAAACTCTATAGTGTTTGTTGCACAATAAAAAAGGACCCCTCCCCAATGTAAATTCAAAATCCAGTAGACTAGCTGGGGAAAGCAGTTCCTTTCAAGGTCATTGGTTGATTTAACTTCTTATTCTGTACACTGCCCATCTCACCTAATGAATTATGTTTAGCTGTCTGCAGAATATATTGTTCCTCTCCTTTTTCCCCTTTTACATTTAACATCACATTCATTGATAATAATAATGTCCATAAAAATATATAGCCATAGAAAAATGTTGCATTCTTAATAGGGCCAGATATTTTGAGCCTAAATATTCACAGCAGGATTTCAAAATGGATGCGATTTCTTCAAAGAAATCAGATAAATACAGCCATAACACAGTTATTTGTGGTTGGGCGAACTTTTCTCTCTCATCTCACTGAGTGTTATTTATCTAGAGGCCTGAGGAAGCCTGTGTATAAGAGTGTGCCTCATCGAGGAAGATCCTATGCATGGATGTTTAATGAAGAAATTTAGTAGATAGGTGACTTTCATATTGGAAATGAAAGACAGCTTTAAACTAATTCAGTGATAATGGGAATTGTATGGCTTTTAAGCCATTCATCTCTATGATGGGATGCTTCTAGCTGTGTGAAGAATGGAGATGTTTGGCTCAGGTTTATCACGGAATGTGAGCTAACCAACAGCCCAGATGGCTTCCTAGGGAAGTATGCTGAGAAATATCTTCCTTGTGTATTCTACAGCTTCTCAATCTTACAACTTTTGGGTGAGTGTCTTAGATCCAGTGCCCGCTGCCATTCAATGAGTAGACACTTCCTAGATAAAGGGATGATGATTGCCTTGCCATATCACTACCATGACATTAAAATTCTTTAGGTAAGGAAATAGTTGAGGATGAGTCAGGGGCAAAGTGAGTCCACAAGAAGACTCAAGTAATACTTACGAAGAAGAAGGACAGGAAGCCAAGCTTACAGAGAAAATGAAACTCATAGGTGGACCCATTACAAAGTCTTTTACTTTTTCCTGGAACAAAGATAAACTGCATGTTTCCTATTGTGGCTGTAAGAATACACTGGGGTATCATCAAAGGTCAGTGAAATAACTTAGTAAGTTCAACGGTTTCTACAGTGACTGATGCAGGTAACAAGTGCTGAGGCTACACCTATGATCTTTGACAGTGGACTCCTATGTTATCCTCCCTACTTTTTTTTTTTTTTTGTAATGTATTAACTATTCTATGATTCTGTGATTCTATGATTCTACTGTGGTAAGGTGAATTCTCCAAATCCCACAGCAGTGTTTGCATTTTCATTAGTCAGAGGATAATATAAAGAAGGTTGAGTGCAGGGACAAGAAAGTAGATATTTCTGCTCCCAACTGAATGTCCTTCTAACAGAGATGCAGAATCATATTGCCTCTTGTGTCTTAGCTACATACCTCTGTGAATTTTTTAATTCTTTACAATTCAGTGCAACAGCCAGAATGGGACCAGTATTCCCCCTCTATCCTTTCCTTCAGCCTGATAACTGGGTTAAGTTCCTGAGAAAGGAAAGGTGTGACAGCAAAATCCCTTTTCCTGAAGAAGGCCTTGAAAGAGACCTGTTTTCCTGCTTCTTGGATAAAGGCAATCCTAGGCTGGTTTAAAAAAGATGAAAACAGTTCCCTTCCTTTTTACTCATCAACCTTGTGTTATCAATGGCAGTTGCCACTGATGCTGAGATCTTATTGCTGAATTAAAGGATTTTAGTGTCTCAAGTGAGCTTTGAGCATGTCTTTCTGGGCGTGTCTACTTATTCTCTGATGAGAATGTAGCTGAAGAAATAATGGTTTAGAAACTCAAAATGGCAGCAACATCTGCCCATTAATGGCTCTTAGGCAAACAGCTTAATAGTTTTATGACACTGTTACTATAATACAGTAGATTTTTCACTTTTTTGTGTACCAGTTGTATTTCCTCTTCTATGCTCATTCCTTTTTTCTATCAGAAAATTAGATAAAATAGAACCACTCTGACTTTCCAAAGTATGGCAAGCGAATTCTTTACACCTACATATCCTAAACTGAAAACAGAATAAAAGTCTTTTAAAGTATAGTGTGTTTATTGTTAAAAGCCAAACAGGTCTTTTTCCCAAGTAGTTAATGCTAATGCACCTTGCTTTTATTTCTTCTAATAAAGAATATAATTACCTCAGTAATGTAAATCAGATTTAGATACTATGGGACCAGATGGCCCTTATTTCAGCCAAGGTAGTTGGACCGTCAGAGGTGACTCCAGAGGTCCTTGCAGATTAAATGATGGCAGCCTATAACCACTACAGAATATTTTGACAAAACTTCTAAAGCACCTCACTTTCCTGGATTTTTGTGTCTTTTTTCTTTTTTTCTTCATTGAACACATGCTTCACATCCCTTCCCCATAAAGTAGCTCTTTAAACTTTGTAGATGATTGCTTTTATTTCCAAGGCAAATCACTGGCAGCTGTTGCAGTGATTCATGGGGTCTACATTTAAACAGTGATGCCTAATCATTGTAAAATGATCAATCTGGGGTTTTATTCTGCAGAGGGGACTTTCTGTGCTATGAAAAGGCATAAAGCATGTGACAGGGATATTTTGGTATGAGAATATAACAAATTCTCTGTCTCGTAGCTTCTTAGATTCTCAATCTTCCCCCAAACCTTAAACAGCAGCATATAAAGCTTACTTACGGAAACTGTAAGTTGCTGACACATCTGTCCTGTTCTTTATTTAGGGTAAGATTGTGCCTGTTGGCATAGCCTTGAGCAAGAGGTGGTGTGTGAACTGCATCATTGTAATGCCAGCCTAGGGAAGCATGGTGACTCAGATTTTCCTCTGAATCACATTTTCTCTTCAACTTCTTCCCTGCTCTGAGGAAATAGTAATTTACTTCTGGAAATTAGTATCTCTCTGCAGTGGCACAGCTGTTCCAGCCAACAGCTCTGGAAAAAGCCTTCAATCTCCACCTATTCCTCTATATGTTTCTTCTGCTCACCTGTTTCAAAGATACAGCTAGGTAAAGTCTGCTATACTCCTACACACACAGGCCTAAGATCTGGGTGGTTTGCATAGGGCTCTAATTGCCGGGTTCTTCCATTCTTGTGTGGGTGCACACTTGCAGACTAAACCCTAGAGAGAAGATTCCAGATATGATATAGCAGCCTAGAGAAAATAAAAGCATTTTATATTGGCTCAGTCATCCAAGAAAAAGAGGACTGATAATTTGGAAATTTTGCACCAATCCACGAATTTAACTTTTCTTTACCAAACAGCTTATAGTTTTGTACAGGAAACAGGTTCAGTCCTAATGCAGTCTCAGACAGAACCTGTCAGCCTCCCCCTCCCTGACTTTTGCTAGTTTGAGTGGGAGCTTCTTGACATTTTTCTTGGTTACATCAACCTAAGGAGGTTTGTTCTGCCATTGCTTCACATGACTAGCACATCATCTGTGGAACTGATTGGGCATCTAAGAACTTATACAATTGTAGTAAGGATGGCAGGGTAGCTGAATACCAGTTATCAGCACCAATTATGTTATAGGGTAATTAATTATTTTATTTTATTTTATTTTATTTTAACACATCTATGCAAAACTTCAGCAGCTCAGGTCTAAATATGATGTACTGTTGCATCTTGAGTTTATTTTGATATTATGCTGCAGTATCAATCACCTTGCTATGTAGGAGAGCGTTGATGAATGAAGCACACACACCACTTTAAAATTATGATTTACTTAACATAAGTGTATAGTAACAGATAACACTTTGTAGAGGATTTCTGAATTTCAGAAGCAAGCTGTGAAGAGCAAACCAAAAAACACTGATTTTCCTCTGCTTAAGGAGTGTCAGGCATTAATCAGGCGCGGCATCCTAAACCAGCAAAGATACTGCTGGAGCAGTGCTCTCCCTGTTTTTTCATTTATGCTCATTCTTGTAGGGGCTATGATCTTATATACCTTCTTTTTTTCTCCTTTGACTTTTTATTACATGTAGCCAGTTTTATGTGTTTTTGTTTATGGTTTTTATTTTCTTTGTTGTGTTCTAAAAGCAATGCTGAGCTCTCCAAGTTGCAGTTCTTTTAGGAACATTTGCAGTATGTGCTTCCTCCCCTGGGCCTCAGTGTTATACTGAATCTGTTCTCTCAAGACACCTGTTATCGCACTGTGGTTTTACTCTCAAGGACCCCTTCTAGAATACAGACTTTATTATAACCATACTGAGCAGTTACTCGAACAAAACTCTGCAAGGCTGCTGTTGACCATGCATCATTGCCAAGATCCAACTTGTACTCCTGTTGTAACAGAAGAGTCACTACATTCACACATACAACAGTCTAGACCTCAGTGTTTCATCTTTTGGTGGATAGTGATCATTAATGTTTTTACATTTTGTACTGATAAGGAAGCATAATATTTATTTTACTACAGAAAGAGGAGGAAACATAGAAATATTTAGGATAAGGCTTTTTTTTTTTTTTTTTTTTAAGAGTTAGTGGAGCCCTGGGGGGATAGCAACCCTCTATGACACAAATGCCCTGCTTGGTATCTTCAGTGTATATAAATGTTGATAACTATTCGAAGGTTAAACAGAATGCTACTATAAATTGTAACGTACTTTCTAGCTTGTTTGCCAAATAGGCCTGATTCAAACATTGTTTCAACAGTGCAACATTTTTTCTACTTAACTGTGTTCTGCATCTTTTTCAGTTTGAGATCATTACCCTGATGGGGAATCAGAAAGAACAGAGAATGCTCTTTATTGTATTAAAAGTTGTCATGAAAATCTGTGTGCTGATTACAGGTTTGTTTTTTTTTTAATAGAATACGCGATGGTGCAGTTACAAGAGGTCTGCATGAAACACCATGCCATATAATACAACTGTGCTGGTGGCAAAACAGCACCTTCAAATGTGCTGGTTTCAGTTGCTGGAATTTTGGGGGGTTTGGTTGGTTGGTTGGATTTTTATTTCGACTTGATCTAGTTTATAGCTTTCTTAAAAGGAACGGCTTTTTAGGTGTAATAATCTCTGGAGGGTTTTACCAACTCAGGAAACTAGATGATTGACACCCTGTCTTAAGGCATTGCCTACTAACACAACCCAGAAAGAGGTACATCCTTTTCGTGACATGCTGTTGGCATTCCCATTTACTTTGTGGTTACTATTAAAGCCCAGATTTCTATCAGCCAGTTCTTGCCTATCAGTGTGTTCCCCTATTTATATTAGTGCAGATGTTAGTATCAATACTTTGCCTACTCTTTGCTGAATTTTATCTTCTGAAATTTGAACGCACTGAACTTTGTCAAGATTATTTTAAATTCTGATGCTATCTGAAAAAATGCTTTTTGTCTCTGCAGTGATATGAATGCAGATCATCTGCAATTCTGTAAATCGTTGTGGAAAATGTATTGTAGTCCCAGATTTGGGCCTGCAGTAAAGACATCCTACAAGTTTGGTGACTCCAAGTTTGATAATGGCAGGAATGTTTAGGGTTTTTTTTTCCACTGTTGTGTTTCTCTGTAGTAGTGGTTATATTCAGGTTATAATTAACAACAGTGTTTATCAGAATTTGCAGCACTATCACCAACAGTAAAGTCATTCTTACATTTCCTGATCAGCAGGCAATTGATTGGCTTTATTACACTTGGCAAATTCTTACTAGCTGTTTATAGATTGTCTTATTTTCTTTTATGTCTTATGTTTTGATAGCTTATTTTGCAGTATTTTGACTCTCGAAGCTAGATTAATATGTTTCTAATTTCCTCAGCCTTTCTTTTTCCCAGTAGATAGAGATGTATTTGCTGCTGCTTTCTGTTTTTGAAAGGGATCTCTCTGGTTTGAAACTGCTTTTGGCTACTTAGAAAAGTTCTTTACAGTTATTCATTCTTTGAAGCCTGGTATGTCTGACATTTCAAGATATTTTTTCGAATTCTTTTCCTTTTCTGGCCTCCTGTTTAAAATGCATTTAATTTGGTAGCTAGTTATAATTATTTTTTCTGCGTATGAAAACTGATGGAAAGTGTTAAGCACTTCAGACATCTCTGTGTATTATCCATATTTTTGTCTTATGTCCAATTAAATAATAGCCTCTTCCTTTCTTTTGTCTTCCCATGACTGCTTAATGTGTTTAAGACTTTTTCCTCATTGTCTTTTATGTCTGTAGGTGATTGAAACACATTTTGCACCCCAGTCTTTTGATTTTTATACATACAGGGCATGTAAGCTATCCATTATGCTTATCACATTAATCATGTGCTCTTTTTCTGTTTTCAGGTTATTAAGAAACTACTGATGCACTTAGAATGGTCTCTTCATATTTTTTCTACACACACTTCAAAAGGCAGCTGCTTTTGTGTATTCAGTGTAGTTTCTTTCATTAGGTAGTGGCTCTCGCATGCTCATTTATCCTTTAGGTTATCTTCTTGAAAGATTTTATGTGGCTTTTTTTCCTCTTTTAATCTGTTTTGGTTGTTTTTTTTTTTCACTCAGAACAATGATTTCAAATATTTCTTTCATACAGTAAACTTCATTACTTCATGGTGACCCTGTATTAGCTCTGCACTTCCAGCTGATTCCCCTGTTAGTTAAAACTGAACCTACAATGGGTCCTCCCCAGTAGCTTTTTCCATCTCTTTAAACTTACTGGACTTTTGCACTAAAGATTTGATGAATTATGTGTCCTAAAAGAAGAAAAAAAAACAACAAACCAACAGACAGTCCCCCAAACCCCTATGTATTCCTTGGCATTGACTATGTTTTCTCTTGCAAGGTCAACCCAGAGACATTGAATAGGTCATTATTTCTTCCTGAATTTCAGAATAAGTGTTCTAGGTTTGCAATTCAATACCTCCTTGCCCAGTCTTATTAAAAAGCAATTTCTTTCACTGTGTCTCTGTTATATTTATGATATGCATAGATGCTTTTATGTTTTCCTTACTAGTGCCTTAATATCTGGCATTTGCCATAACATTCAGATAAAATTCCATTATTCATACTTTTTCTTATTTCTCTTATAGCCTTACCTACTATGTCTAATTTCTGTTTTCTGTAATTACCTATGCTCTTCTTGCAACCACTTATTACTCTAATAGCAAGACATCATTCATCTGCCTCATACCCCAGCTAAAAACTTTCTGCTTCCTGTTAGGTACTTTCAGTTATCTTGTGGTCTTTAGGGAGATTCTTGAGATTTAGTTTCCCTTGGGGTTAACATGGGGATTGCTTGGTTGTTGGATTTTACCGGCACAATGTTCCATTTTTTCTAGGTTTTAAGCTTAATAAGCATGAACAATCATATTGTCTGTCTTTAAATCTTCTCCTTAAAATGGTAAGGTATATGTGTAGATGGCTAATACTGAGCTGAACATCTGACATAATGATACAAGAAACAGCAGGATGTTAGAGGTAGCCAAATGGGAGTAATTTACATGTAGATGATCCATCCTGTCCTTTGGTGACATTCAGAAGATGGCTACATGACAGACAGCGGGACAGTATGAGTAATGAACAAAGGGGAACTACTAGGTGATCAGAACTGAGGACCAAAGCAGGATGTAGCAGGGCAACTGTAACAGAATCACCAGTAAGGGTAGAAAGTTAGCAAAACCAGAGCCAGTGAAGAAATGGAAAATGGAGTGGGCTCTTTATTTGGGTGGTACAAGGGATGAGTTTGAGAAGAGAGTTGGGGAAGGGAGTATAAGATGAAGCAAGTCATCTACTTAGAGCTGTTTTGGGAGTACCAGTTGAGCATCTTTCTCATGATGAGTACAGTCTGTGACAGGACACTGTATCCGTTGCTGCTGTGGCCATGCTGGTGTCTGACTGCCTTTGGCAGCCAAGATGCTTGCCCTAAGGCCAGTGAGGGACCTCCTAGAAGAATGGAATGGACATCCTAACAGAACTCTTGTAAATGCACTGATCTCAAGGTTGTGAAAGTCTGTAGACTTTGCAACTTCAGCTCAGCAGCTAGGGAAGGGAGAGAGACACAAATTTGATCAGATTGACAGAAAGACTTCAGTCTCAGCTTCAAAGTCAGCTGTGTAAGCAATGGGTATGTGCTTTTGGGCAGCCAGCACACAGTACTGGCACATAGCCAGGCAGCAGCTATTAAGAAGCCTGGGAGAAAGACTGGGTGAGTTTAGGAAAATATAGGTTAAAGAAGAATGAAAGGAAACTGAATTACTACATGAGGGACTGTTGTACAGGATGGACCTAGAATACACTAGTAAATATGTAAGGAGTCAGGACATAACTGGAAACACAAAAACAAAAGAAAAATGCTTTTATAGCCCCCACTTTTGGAACAATGTACTTCAAATCCCTGTGGATTTCCTCTGACACATTTTTTGGTGAAGAGAAATTATTTATTTAGCTTCCTCTTTCCGCAGTGAATCATCCTAATCTTTCAGGAAAATAATCATCACAAACTTTAGACTTGAACTGTGATAAAAATATAATTTTTTTCCCATTGCTTTTCTTTCAAACTTTATCTGCAAATTATTTCTATTGTTCTGACTTGGCACTGATAAAATATCACTCTTATTCTCACAGAACTAACATCATCTGCAAATTATCTCCTTTGTTCTGATGTCTTTTCCATAAAATGTTCATTGGCTTCACCTATGACAAGCAATCTTTGTGTCATTCATTTGGGTAAAGAATGTAGTATGTGTGCATCACAGCTCTAGAGCTGTTATTGTGCTGATCCCAGATGAAATTTTCTACTGTACTCTAGTGTGCTGTGTTCACAAAAATAAAAACAATTAGGAAAATAAAATTTTATTGTCTAACCAAATGTATTTCACTTAAAATTTAAACCATCTTGTAAATGTTTGGGAAACATTCAGCAGTTTCTAGTCATGGAAAACTCAGTTTTAGCCTTCATGCTTACTTGCTGCCATAAGATAAAGTAGTAGTGACCCCATCTGAACCAGACAAATAAGGAGGTAGGAGCCAGTGGCTTTGATTCACAAGGTTTTGACACTGCTGTGGTTGTAAATGGTACCTTTGGCCCTGCTGTCTTACCTGCTGGCCTTGGTAGCCTTGTCATCTGCATCTCTTCTCTCTTGTGACCTCAGGTACTTCAAAAGCCTATCTGTTGTCTGTATGTCATTCAGTTCAGAAAAACTAGAATTAGAAAACTAAAAAAGACCAAAGCCTGAATGAAAAAGACCAAAGCCATCCATGCAACTTGACACACTAGAGGGCATCAATCTGACTTCAAGTCATTCTCTTTTAGCTCAAACAAAACCACAATCAGCATCCCTACTCATACATCACTGAAGTTGCTCTTCCCTTAACCCAGAAAGACCGCTTTATCTGTTTCTCTGTAAAAAAGGGTCAGCATGGTTAGATCACTGTTAATGTTCTGAGAAGCTGCAGTTAATAAGTAAGTCTCCTTGTTTTCTTTGCAATTTTGTAAAGCAAATTCTACTGTTATGGATAAGAATTGCTGAAATTTATTACTGAAGTGGAAAACTAAAAGATAAGGCATAATGTATCTTAAACAAAGTTGCTTTTTAATCACTAAGTTTACACAGTAGCCATTTTGTGTCTTTTTTCTTGGCTATCTCAGAGTGCACTACAGTTGAGCACAGTAGCTCCATATACTGTTGCTTTTTCAGGGTACAAAAATGGTTTTGATAACTTTACAGATGCTGCTCCTTCCATCTATATTATCATCTTCTTTTTGCCTGGCAACTTCCTATGATATATGGTAAAATCCATGAGAAAAATCAGGTGTTATATTGTGAATAAAATAGCTATTCATGTCAGCCTTTATGTGGAAAGTTTAGTACATATTTGCATGGAACACTTGTACCATAAACTTCATGCTACATTATTTTGTAGACTATATATGAAAAAAAAAGAAAACCACCCAGCTTTGAAATTCTCTATCATATATTGATTAAACTTATTAGGTAGTTTTTTAAATTTTTTTATTTAATATGCTTTTGTCTTTATAATTGAAAGTACTAAGATCTTTCCTAAAATGATTTAAGCTAGTTTTGCATGCAGCAACAACAAAAATCTCACTTTCAAGTGTGGTTTGTAAGACATATGCTGGGATCCTCTGAGGTATGTTCACTTCCCAGTAACGTGAAGTACCATTTGCTATCCCTGTGGGAATTGACAGATATTGAATGTCAAGCCTGTCACTTGTCCATTTGTACATTTTTACTTTAGGATTGTGTCATATGGGGGAGGAATGAAACTGAGAGAATGGAAGAAAAATGCATTTGCAGGAAAGAAAATACTTTTCTCTAGAGAGACTGATATTTTTTTAATTGCAGCTGTAAAAAAAGCACTTGTCTGGCATAATGGCTTTGTCATGATGCCTTGCATCAAAGAGCGCTGGTTCTACAGCAGCCTCTGCAACCCGAGAGAAGCAGTGGTAGGTGCTTTTGTAGCCTTTGCAATCTCTGTGCCCTTTGTGCCTGGGTGACTCAGTTGCTTCACATACCTCTATCAGTTTGTGTGCGTGCACTGCACGCAGTGGACAGCATAACTTTGCCTTGCATTCACCATTGCCTACAGGCATATCCACAACTACATTCTTACTCTAGGTAGCATGAGCACTGAAAGGAAGATCATTACATGTACGCTTTCCTTCAGATGACAGGGAAGACAGTAGGTTATATTAGAGATGGAATATTTTAAATAGATAGATCTCTTTTTCTGTCCAGTATTCTTCCGGTAGCTGGCAGGAATCTGAGGTAGGTGTTATCAAATTTAGGCATTAGTGCCTATCGGGTTTTCTAATGTAATGACCGCTCTTTATGCCATTTTGACAACACTTGAATGTCATGATTCTTGTTACATGAACACCTACTTTATTTCTCAGCCAATGCAATCTAATATATTAGTATGGTCTCAGCTGATTTGTAACAGTGTTGTTTTGGCTTTATAATGAGAGATTAAGCAAATAAATTTAATAAGATTACTCTCATAGAAGGGTATGAATTTCCAGCAAATAGGATTGTGGAGCTAATTTTCTGCAACCAGCCCGTCAACCACCTTACCTAAAGAAAACACTGCTGGTCAGCATATCAGCTTTCTTCATGCCCCTTCAGGAAAACAAAAAATGACAGTAAAGACAGAGACAAGCAGATAGAGACCTAGTCTGTACTCAAGGAACAAGAAGCCCTTTTGTAGCTTTAATAATGACCATTAACATAATTATATAGTCAGAGCAATCCCAGGCACAGCTACAGGTTGGGCAAAGAAGAGATTCAGAGCAGCCCTGTGGAGGAGGACTTAGGGGTGTTGGTTGATGAGAAAATGAACATGAGCTGGCTACAGTGTGCGCTCGCAGCCCAGAAAGCCAACCGTATCCTGGGCTGCAGCAAAAGGAGCGTGACCAGCAGGTCGAAGGAGGTGATCCTGCCCCTCTACTCTGCTCTTGTGAGACCTCACCTGGAGTATTGTGTGCAGTTCTGGTGTACTCAACATAAAAAGGACATGGAACTGTTGGAACAAGTCCAGAGGAGGGCCACAAGGATCATCAGGGGACTGGAGCACCTCCCGTATGAAGATAGGCTGAGGAAGTTGGCACTGTTCAGCCTGCAGAAGAGAAGGCTGCGTGGAGACCTCATAGCAGCCTTCCACTATCTGAAGAGGGCTTCTAAGGATGCTGGAGAGGGACTCTTCATTAGAGACTGTAGTGATAGGACAATGAGTAATGGGTTAAAAAACAGGGGAAGTTTAGATTGGATACAAGGAAGAAGTTCTTTACCAAAAGGGTGGTGAGGCACTAGAATGGGTTTCCCAGGGAGGCTGTGAATGCTCCATCCCTGGCGGTGTTCAAGTCCAGGCTGGACGAAGCCTTGGGTGAGATGGTTTAGTGTGAGGTGTCCCTGCCCATGGCAGTGGGGTTGGAACTAGATGATCTTAAGGTCCTTTCCAACCCTTACTATTCTATGATTCTATTATTCTTTTCCTTCCTTAAGGAAATTAAGTATTTATTATGCAGGAGTATTTATTTCTTACACCTTTGGCTGTGGTTTTGACCTTATTTTGTCCATGAAATTAGAAACAAATGACCACCTCTGATACCAGGAAGCTAAGGGAGGAATTTTTCTTTCCAGTATTCTGCTTAAGATGCTATTATGCCCTGGCTCATGTACAGGTTTTCAGAGAAATATAGTTTACTGAAAGATTATTATTTCTTTTAGTTCTCTGTGAAAATGTATGTTAGGACATTCTGACCCATACCCACATGACTATAATGCCTTTATCCTCCAGTGACCACTTGTTCACATTCAGAAAAATCACAGTCCTCTCTCTAACTACTTATTGAACAGTAAACTGTCAACATAAAAAAATAAAATCACTTGATGTTACCCACTGGAGACAAACAGTGGAAGCACTTACAAGAAGTTTTGAGTGCAAGGCATTATTTTATGATTAGATTTTAAATGCACCAGAGTTTTGTCAAACATACCTAACTCACTCAAGCACAGCGCTCTTTTCTTCAACTTCAGAGAGAAAGAAAAATGCAGCTGCTTTATGGGGGGAACCATTATGTTAAGCCAGTCTGCCTGGCTGCTAGGTTGATGATAGGGAAAGAGTGACAGCTTCGAATGATTAGACAGCACTGATTATTTCACTAAGGGCCAAAGGCAGGGACATAACAGATTGCAGCAGCCTTTTGCTTCCATTAAAGCAGCATGATCTGATTCCTCCTGCTTCTCATTTTCTACCTGAGAAAATTCTTTACAAAAATAACAGAACAAGTTTGCATCAGACACAGCAATAAACGTATCAATAATATTTAGGAACCTTCTTGTTGGATGGTAAAAGCATGAATTTGCTTTCATAGTATTTAACATATTGCAGGTTTCATCATGCTTGTGACAGACAACATTACTAAAAGTTGATTTCTGTGAAGAAGGGCAGTGATGTTTGTTACGTATTTCATGACTAGGGAAAAAATCCCCCACAAAATCAAAACATACCAGATTTTGAACTCGTTGAACTTTACATAAGGAAAAGGAACAAATTCTGTATAAAGCTGGATCAGCCATGTTTCAGGATTTTGCTGTGTCAGAAATTTTTTTTTTGTTACAGATACTGAACTGTATGAACTGGCGAATAACTTTTATGGAGTCCTCCCTTGTATCCATGCTCTTTTTATGGAACAGCTTTCTGGAACTGGGCTTTTTCCATGGTATACATGGTCTTATGTTTTCATAGGAACTATATGGCATCACAGAAGTGGCTAGGAAGCTTATTTGCTGGGGAGAGAGGATGCCTGAGAAATGGGAGCAGCCCATTGGTTGCTCATGATCAAACTAATCAAACTGTGAAAATAATGTTTCCTTTTTCTCCGATAAACTGAAGTTAAACATTTCAGCTTCATCCAAGCTTGGTGTAGTTTAAGCTACAAAATGTGTTGTGGTTTAGTTTTGCTCCAGTTGTATATACAAGCAATTGCTGAAATGCTGAACATGGATTTCCATTGGATAGAAATTCTGATATATGTTAATTAACTTACCTTGTAAGTGATGCTAAGTACCTAGTACATCAATGAATTAAAATGTTAATTTAAAACTAGTCTTAATATGTACAATAAATATATTATTCAGAAGGAAATATGGCAATATAATTCTGTTCAAAGATGTGAATCTAGAGGCATCCTGGGGATGAAATCTGTGTCAGAGGCAGCTTCATTCCCATTGTCCTACTGAAGTACTAATCAAATGACTGGTAATAACAGAAGCAAACTATTACTTTGCTTAGTACAGGTAAATATATGGTTGTGTGGTTATATGAAGATAAGACTGCATGTTTCCTGCCTACCAGATAGAAAAGAGGAAGCACTTAAAGGAACAAGGAAGAAATAGTTGTCATATAGAAATGTACAGTAAAGGTCTTATATTTTCTTGTGGATGTGGGTTGAAAGTTCTCCAAAGGACAGTCAAGGTCTAGAGAAATGTTCTGAAGAACAGTGATTTCTGTTCTGTTAAAAAAAAAAAAATTACTTTGTTTTTTCAATATTGGTTAAAAAGTACTTTGAGATCACTAATTCTCTGCAAATTTAAGGGATGCAATAAAAGAAAACATTTATAAATGTGTTCTGTTCTTTAATCAAACTGTAATTAACACCTGGTACATATCATCCATTATACTAAAATTCTGCTGAATATATTGACTCTGATGACTTGTTACTACAAGATTTGCTAGTTCAAAATTATGTTTATGCTGAACACTCCAATGCCACATTATATTTGGAAAGCAACCACTTTTTCCATTAATGCTGGAACTAATGAAAGTATGTTATACGTTTGTGACCTACGTTCCTATGGTACACTAGCCTGGTCCTCCCTCCTCCTGTTCTTTATAAATAACCTTCCTCCCACCCAAGAAAAAGGAATAAGGAAGTCTTCACTTCCTCTGTAGCATCTGCTAAGTCTCCCTATTCACAGTATGCTTGGCTCTCTCCCACGTGCCCTAAATCCCAGCTGCTGGGGAAGGAGCAGCCTGTATAATAGCTGATTTCAACATAATACTTATGCTGATTGGGAGACCGAACAAATCTAATAGTTGCTGAGCTTGCATGGCTGCCTTTCCAATAGGGGTCTTAATTTGGGTTTCTGTTTCCTCTGCCCAGATGCCAGTATCCTCGCATCTTTTAGCAATTTCTTCTAAGTGTCAAGCTTCCCAGTGGATGAAGGTGATGGGAATAGTGTGTAGGAGAGACAGAGAATTGCCAAATGGTCAGATAGTTTAGTCACATATATTTAATCTCCTTATCAAAGCAAAATTTAAAAGGAGAACGAAGTGGGAGCAAGGGAGCAGCTTGTATGTGTGTCCTGGTCCACAGATGGACTTCAGGTTAATGGTACATCAACACTGCTCTGGAGACTCCCCAGTATTTCTGGATTTACTCTGAAGCAACCCCATTCCTTCCATCCTATCCAGATCTACCTACAATTCACCCCTCTCTGATCCCACAATTACTTCCCCTACCCATGCCCCACAGTCACATATCTTTTCTTCCACAGTGTGCCTGCTCCTGCAAAACTGTGTTGCCGGCCTTGGTCCTATTTCCTACCCCAAACTCCCAGTTCTGTGGTACCAAACCTTTCCACCTCCACTTCTCCTATGGGATGCTGCTGAGCTCAGCATTCCACCTACCTATGTCCCCAGCCAGGTCCAGGTACTGCTATTTACACCAGTATGTCTGAGATGAGGCATTGCCCTTATGTTCTGGATTTATTCTGAAGTCACTTGGACAGACCTGTTGTCTGCTGCAACATGTACCTTTCCTAGGGCTTCTTGCTTGCTTTGCGGATATCGATGTCGTGATTCTTGCAAGGATAGAGACCTGTTCACAGAGGAGAAATCTGCACAGAAATGGCAGTGAGCACTTATGTGTGAGCACTGTAGTGATCAAGAAAGAGGAGTGCTTACTTTACAGGAGAAAACATAATGGGTTTGACAAGTAATACACAGCAAGGAGAAGGCCAAGAAGGGATATGATTGCTCTCCATAAATATATCAGGGAGGTAAACAGCAGGAAGAAAGTAGGGTGATATGGTCTAAATGATATTGCTGGCATAAGAATAAACTGGCCATGAATAAATTGCAGTTTGCAATTTAGTAGGATGGTTATAACCATCGAAGACTGAGGCTCTGAAACAGCATCGTAAGAGCAGGAGAAACAAAAAGAGCCTACCTAGGCTTGGGTGGAATTTGTCACATCATCAATGAGGCTAGGAGAAGCTCAGTCTCAAAAGCACTAGCACTGGCACATCACATTTTCATCTGTAGTGCCCTGCCTCACTGCACACTCCCACACAGGCCAGAGCCAGGTGGAGAATTCTAGAGGGTTCTTAATAAATGCCTTGAACACTAATAATATTGCTTTACTTGGTGGTGTATCTATCTATTAATGTAACCTGTTATCATCTTTGCCTTCTTTTCTCCAGCAGCTGTGAAATGATTTGATGGTTTTAATTATTTTTCATAATAACCCCCAAATTCCTCTCTTGATTAGCTTCCTAGATGAGATTTCCATTTAGTACATATTCTCTAACTTGGTGTTTGGTTTCCTTGCTAATTATCTCACATTTTTTCTGTGTTAAGCTGCATTTGCCATCTGCTCATCCAGTCACAAAAAATAATGGAAAACCTTTTGAATCCGATTGCATTCTCTTTAATTACTGTCTCTGTCTCCAGTTGTGTTATTACCCACATATTGGAAGATCTTGGGCCAAATAATTGATAAAAAACAGTGAGATTCCTTTGATTTTGGCTGAACCATGGTGACACATACTGAGATCCTGATCTTTCACTTCCTAATGTTGTATATTTTAAGTTCTCCATCTTTCAAAAAAATAAATGTCTGAGTCATGCTTCTCTCCATCTTCAAACACACTATTGCTGCTGTGTTTCCCACACTTAGACTCAGCTCCTACTGTGAATGAGTATTTCCTTTAGCCATACCCTGAGTGTACTCTCTCCAGGGAATTCATAAGAAGTTAGCAGCACTTCCAGACAGTCAATGTGAACTGAGCATTCATTTGTGGCTATGCATATGTGAACTTCTGCACATGTTTTGCAATGCCAAGTGCTTACAACATTAAAAAAACAACCCCCCAAACCAAACAACAAACCACCTTTACATTCTCGTATGTATCTTTTCTTCTTTTTCTAGCTCTACTCTTTTCAGCTTCTCAGTGTTTATGAATACAATTTTGCTGCAATTATTTTAAGCCTTACACTTACTTGGATTCTGTGGTGTTTGTTACCTCCTGGTTGAAAAGTACCTTATTTGATGAAAAAATATGTTCTTTTTATGAGTTGGTCTCTTCAGTCATAGATTCTTGTTACCAAGCTCCTTCTCACAAAGTCCATTCTTAAGCTTTGTACATTTCTGCATCTTTTGCTAGATTCTATGAAGGAAAATCTCTTTCATGATAGACTGTTTTATTTTTAAATCAGCTGAATTGTATTTTGGAGCTATTGCATAAAGACACCTACCATGCAAACTATGGAGTACTGATCTTTTCACTGTGGAAAAGTGTTTTGTGTAAGCATAACCCTTGTAAATTGTTAGTTCTAGCAGTGTGACTAAAATTTCATGGGAAGGACACAAAGTCATAGGGAACACAGGTTTAATGCAACATTTGATCTTGCGCATCGGCAAGAATAATGCTCTTATCAAAGGCCTTTTTAAAAACAAAGTTGGGGCTTCTAGTTACCTGCCCAAGCAAGCTGAAGAACTGTTTATAAACCCACCTGGATTTCCTCAGGTCTACCAGATCTTTTGTATTCCTAATTGTTGTTTGTACAATTGATGCCATTGATCTTCATTTTTCTGCTTCACAAAAAGAAGTATCAGTTGAATGGTAATTGTAAGCATCACATTCAATGCCTGCAACTGCAGGTAATGCCAATTTGAGGTTTTACCTAAAGCTTTGTTTGAGAAATAATTTCTTCTCTCCTCTCAAATATAATTTAACTTTTTCACATGAATACTTGTCTTTTCCATTTTTTTTAATTTAATTATGCTGAAACTTATTACATTGGCATAATCAGAATATGTACATTGTGATCTCTCTTAATGGACAGAAAATAGGGTAAAGAGGAAGGAATAGATAATATAAGTTTCCTTTATTTTTGATATAGAAGTATTTAAGGCTCTCCTTAATCTGGGCCAATTTCATAGCAGATACATTTCAGAAATAAAAGAGCACTTCATTCTGCTGAAATCAGTGTTAATATTTACCTGTTTGCTTTTGTAGGTTTTGTATCCTGTGTAATTATGTGAAAGGATGTAATCTCATATCCAGAATTGTATTTTACTGTACTGAAAAATCATCTAATTATTTCTTTATTTAAATGCTATGGGACCAAATGGAACTAAAATTATGACCCTAGAGAAAATCTTGTGTGCCTTCAGAACATGAAATGATAAAAAAAATATGTGCAGAAGTATTTTATGAATATTCTTAAAGTATTCAGATTCTTCCAGGTAGTTTAGATGTTAAATGATTTTTTTTTTTTTTTTTATTGTTATTAGCAGCATAATACTAGGATGGACCACTCACACCATAAAATTTCATGTAAGCTGAAGAATTTACAGATCTAACAGATAAATTTATGTTATTACTAGTGGCTCATAATTAGTTCCTGAAGACTGTACAGTTATTAAAAAGGCATGAAACATTAATGAAGAATTATATATATTGTGAAAAGTGTTTCTGCTTATAGTCTACCTCAGCCTGAGGTACTCAAGTCAAGCAGTGCTTGTCCAATTGCATCATCCAATAACTGAAGTAGTTTAAATAAGAAAATAACTTAGGTATATAGTGCTGCACTATAGCTATGGTAAATCATGTTCCTTTTTTTTTTAGGGATGAAGTACTAAATCTAAAAAACATTTCATACCTGTGTATGTCTGTTTTCTGTTGATTAGTAATTCCGTGGTGTTTCTGTGATTAAGACAATTTAGCATTAAAAACTACTCATTTATGACATTAATTTGTGAGCAACTTCTGTATAATTATTTCTCATTTTACTGTTGAAAGTTGGATCATATTTTTTCATTACTTGTCTCTTGCAAGTAATTCAATATTCTTTCCTTGTTAATAATAATCTCCTTAGTCTCAAATTTTCAGGAATTTACCCCTTAGTTACATCTTGTAAATTTGATGGAGGCCAGTAAAACTGTAGAAATCATATGCATGCATGTTCATAGTCTCTAAATTCATGCCCAGCCCTGCAGATAACGTCACTCAGGTGACTGTTTAGGGATCAATCAGCAGCATTTGCTATGGTTATCTAAGAGAAAAGGCTGCATTAGCAACAAACTTCTTGTGAGTGAAGCAAATTTTCTCTCTTTTAAATGTTCAGGCAGAAAACCAAAATGAGGATGGCAGTTTCTTGGCATAGACTTTGAACACTGGATCGTAAAGAGAAACTGCTCAACTGATCTGTGATTTTTCTTTTTCTCTTTTCTTTTCTTTTCTTATTTTCTTTTTTTTTCTTTCTTTTCTTTTTTTTTTTATGTAAACTTGCTTCCAGTTTCTTCTTAGGGCATAGAGAAAAGTTCTTATTCTAAGTCTGAAAGAGACACAGTAAAAATGTCATTTAATGAATTTGGAACAGAAAAAAAAGGTAGCTCTGAAGAACAGGGAGAAATTGATTTTGCTTTAAACTCAGTTGACTAATGTAAGAAATTACAGACACTTAATATGGACTAGTGTCTTTTCTGGGCTTCTGCTTTTTTACTGTCTCGAAAGTGATGTGCATTATACAATTTCATCTTACTTTTGACACAACAAAGTGTTTCATTTCCAAAAGGCAATAATGTGCAGATGGGGCTATTAACAGTATCCTGCCCTTAGGCTAGACTGATCAATGAAATTTGCCGCACTGATGATAATGCCAGTGATTTGTACTTAATTAGCTGAGTATTTTATACATTAATTTAATCTGGAGACTTTTATGAAGGTTTTAATATATTAATAACAATGTCTAAAATACTTGCAAGGCTTGTGCTGACATTCTAATTTCAGTGATGTTTAAGAATTGGACAGAATCATCCCATATGAGTTTGGGTGTTTGCACTTGAGGTTCCTTGAAGTTTCTAAGCCACACATAGAGATCTGTGCTAGTTAGCAGTTACACTTCTGGCACAGTGCATATCAATGATTTTTATTTCAACCTTAGGGGTCTTTTCAATGATTGTGCTCTGTACATAGACTCTTAACACTGCAGATCTGGCTTTCCTTGTAGCTAACTATTAAAGAAATCACCAGACCATTGCGAAAGGATAAAGGAAGTGAAGGTCAAATCAGTGGTAGAGGATGCTAGCTTGCTGCAGTAATCTAAAAGGTGAGGTTGCCTGAAAGAGGTACACATTGCTGTGTATATGATGCACTGAAGAAAGAAAAGGGACTTCTACAGTTGAAAAGAAATAATAAATTTAAATCTGCTGTTTCAGCTTTGCTTTGGGCTGTTTAGTGTTGAATTTATGAGTGTTTTTGCAAAACTATTAGAATATTCTTCAGTCACTGATTTCCATATCTCAATTTTAGCTTCATGAAATATCATTAGACTCTCAACTTCTATTTTTTTTATTGCAATTCTTTTTGTCAAAGGATGTGTCCACAGTTCTGATTAATGTTTATTTAATTTCAGTTGGAATTTTGGATTGGTTTTGTTTATGAATGTTGATAATGAATGTTCATTATGGAAAACTTGATGTATAAAACATTTATACAATCATAGAATCATAGAATAGTTAGGGTTGAAAAGGACCTTAAGATCATCTACTTCCAAACCCCCTGCCATGGGCAGGGACACCTCACACTAAACCATGCCACCCAAGGCTCTGTCCAACTTGGCCTTGAACACCATCAGGGATGGAGCATTCACAACTTCCCTGGGCAACCCATTCCAGTGCCTCACCACCCTCACAGTAAAGAGCTTCCTCCTTATATCCAATCTAAACTTCCCCATTTAAGTTTGAACCTGTTACCCCTTGTCCTGTCACTACAGTATACATATTTCCAGATATGCTTAATTTTGTACCTTGTTCCAGCAACAGGGCTTAGCCAGGTATGAATGCTCAGCCCACCAGAACAAGTTAGGAGCTTGGAGCTGAAGTTCGTAGTTGTTTTACAGAAATTGAAACTTTTTTCTGTTTTGCTTGACTCACTAGAAAGTTTCTGTTACCCCAAATCAATCATTATAGAAAATAATGCAAAAGATAAATTTAAGCACTCTTGTTATTTTGAGCTTAGGTCTGAGTCCTGCAATGAGGTCTTTGTCCCTTTGTCATGGTTATGATAGAGGTCACATGTGTGTATATCCAGTGAGATGAAAGCATTTGAAATCACCAACAGTGCAGACTGTTTTTTTTTCAGAGAATGTTCAAGATGGAAAGGGAAGCATATTTTTTGTCAGTTCACTTTTATATTTTTCATATTCAGTTTATTAACACTTATTTGGCAGCAGATGCCATATAGGAGAAACGGATTTTTGTTTCTTTTTTTTTTTTTTTGTTAAATCAAGTTTAATGTTTCACACTGAATTTGTGTTTCTTTTATATTTGCCCATTCCCACCTGAAGACAGCGTTTCAGATGGAGAGAAGAGATTATATGGAAGCTCTTCTCCTGAGGTATGCAGATGCATTTAGAAATACCACTAGTTCTCAGAAGTTGTTAATAGACTAGTCAAAACAGAAAGACTTACAGAGGATGGCTCAGTGCTCTAGCAAACAAGCTTTGTTTCCCCCAGACTGTATTTGGGCCTGTATTTAAGAAGGAGTCTGCAGTGGATTCCCCCTCAGGACAGTAGGAAAGGCTTATACAACAGATCGCTCCTTGAGCTATAGTCTCCAGCTGTTGGGAGACATTGCCTGGCATGTCAGAATATGCTGCTGTAACCTCCTCAAGTAGTCACTTAGGATGTGAGTCCACTGCATATTTGGGACTGAACGAGTTCAAAGCTTTAGTCATGTGTCACAGTCTTTTTGTGTTTGAGCGCTCTTTCATTAGGAGCTCAGAAGTGTATCTGCGGTAGTGAAGTCTGGCTACACCCTGGCCTGAGTCGGTACAGCTGGTAGGTTAAAGAGATTGGCGCTTCAGATGCTGCAATCGGAGTAGTGCCCAGTTCTGGCCCCTGCCCACCCCTACACCATTATAAGACACACAATTTGAAAAGTGTCCAGAGGATGGCCACCAAGATGTGTAGCTGGAGCATATGATGCACATGGAGACACTGAAGAGGCCTGGATTTGTTCAGAGAGGAAGCTAAGAGGAAAACAGTGCTAATTGCTGTCTGCAGCTGCTTAATGGGTCATTACAGCCATATGGAGTCAGACTCTTAATGGACATGCACAGTGAAAGGACAAGAGGGAACAGGTGATGCAGAAGGGAAATTTCAATTAGACACAAGGAAAAAACTCTTCATGGTGAAGGTGGTTAAACACTGGAACAGTTGCCCAGAGTGACTTGATTCTCCTTCCTGGTGGATTTTCAAAACTTGAGTGGGCAAGACCCTGAGAAATCTAATGTTACTTTGAAGTTCACAGTGCTCTGAATTGAGGGATAAACTCCTAATGATCTCAGGAGGCCTCTTCCAACCTGTACTATTCTAGGTTTATATACATTACTGGCTTTACATGAAGGATGTCATTCAACAGTCTTGCCCAGGTGTGGATACATCCTGGACTTGATCTCTTCCCCCTTCCAGTGGATACATCATTTTTTTTTGTACACCCTTTGTATTTAAAACTACCTCCTTAAATCTGTCAAGTCAACTCCCCACTCAAATGCTTTTAAAATCTAATTGAGAGAAAAGAAGAAAAGAGTGAAAAAAATCAATTTAACCTTCAAAGTACCAGAGTATCAGACTGTGTGATCTACTCTATGACTGTGCTGTCCTTTTCTGCATTTTTTGCCATGTATCTTTGGCTCTTTGTTATATCATGCTCAACTTCGATTTGTTTTCATTTGTTTTTATGATGCTCTGAGATTATTGGTGAAATCTCTTTAAATGAGCAAAGTGAGAGAAGAGGGAGAAAGGCAGAAAGTAAAGGAATAACGATAGATAGCCTACTATCTACTAGTAGATAGGCTACTTTTGCATTAGTATACTGTTGAGATTTGACCATGAACCTACAGAACTCCCAGTGGCAATTGCATCAGCTCCAGGGGCATTTTGGAGTGAGCCTCTGGTGCAGATTGTCTTCAGTTTTGTATTTCACAGAACTCTCATGGGTCCCCACTCTCACCATTTTTTATCCCCAACCTTACTCACAATGGTGTTTTTCATGAAGATGCCACGATGCGATTAAGGGGTGGTAAGTTTCTTCCCCTCAGCTATGGGGAATATGACTCACTTTAACCTTTGAATGTCAAAGCTAGCAAAAAGAGTGTAAAAATGAGCAGATAAACATGTAGGTTTGCTCTGTATAAACACATCTTCTGGTCTTTTTTAGACTCATTCAGGTTATTTGGACTCTCCACTTTGATACTGTGCATTTGAAATGGGTATCAGAAATGTGCTAAAGCACATAAATTGTGTTGCTGTGTTTATGACTGCTCCTCTGAAAAGAAAGTATTTGTGTTCAGATCACCAAGAGAAACATTGGTTTCTTTTTTTGCCTTTTCTTTGAGTGGTTTATAGTTTGCTTTTTATTGCTTCAATTATTTTTGTTTTCCTATGAAAATATTTGATTGTCTGATCTCATAATTCTTTTCTCAAATCTCTTTTGGCATGGTTAATTCATGGGCAATGTGTAAAATCCATATGGAGAAGGATCGGATGTGCAAGTATTGTGAGTAGGTTCTGGCAATGCTTTGAGCATGAGCCTTATATTTTTATCTGTGGAAAAGAATGGGCTTTTAGTAGTTGCTTTATGCATTTCATTGGATGTCAGTTCATTTGCTCAAAAGGAAACAAAGTTTGCTGCCAGGCTGGTTGATTTTCTTAAGCTTTATGCTCACTCTATTTTAATAATGGCTATTCTGTATTCTATTTTTGTTTAAAGTACGTTCTTTCAGTATCTGCCCTTCTCAGAGCTACTCATTCCGCATGCTCTCACTTTCCCAATATAGCCCAGCTGCTGATCTCTTGCAGGCAGTGTCTTTTCCTATTGTATTTTTCGTATTCACCCAAACTCTAGTAGATACTTGGTTTTGCTAAACCCAAGGCCTGATGCTGGGCAGTAAAAGGCCCTTTGTTATGAACAGTGCAGTTGAAAGATTAAAGAAAGCTGAAATTGCAAACACAAGGAATCTCATCCTGAGAGTGGTCATACAATAAGTGACTAACAGTGAGAGGCAGGCAGGAAAGTAGGCTCTTATGTTCAGCAGGAAACGCTTGTAGAAGTAGTTTCAGAGGGATGAAATACATTTATTAGCTATATCCACAACAGTTCCAAACAATTGTTGTTATTGCATTTTTAGTATGTTCTGCATGATGTACAGACGGCTGGTATTTTCATGTGTAAGCCCTATTGTTCAGAAGGATTAAAAATAATAAAAAAGAATAAAAAAAGGTTTCAGGATAGACAGATCTGTGTATATATGCACACACTCGTAAATGTGTGTATACATTTATAGGTATAACTGCATGCTTTTCTTCAGACTGCATAACTTGAGATATTTTTTCTTTATTTCTTTTATGACAGTTTATGGAAATAGGCCCAAACAATATCTGAGTCCAAATATAGTTGCTTTCTCTTCCTATTATACGACTTGTCAGCAGTCAAAATACTGTAGGAAATAGTGGTTTTGTGTAGTGTCATTTTGCTTATTTTTACCACTTCATAGTTTCAAACAGTTGTAAGGAGCACCTGGATTTCACTTGCTTTACATGGATCATGTGAATAGGACTCTTACTGCAAAGGCAGACCAACAAAGTATCCTTGACTTCATTCTTACGTTAGCAACTGCTTAAAGTACCTTTAGTGAAATTCCTGTATATAAGGATGAGATGAGATCTCATTTAAATCCAGAAAATAGTGCTGCCCAAAATCAAGCCAGTGGCATTCTTAGAAATATATGAACGTTGCAAAAGTGTAAATATACTGCTCTTCCTGGCAGTTGAAGGGCTCAGGTCATGCACTGTATGAGGCACTTACAGCTTTAAGATACAGCTAAGTTGGAAAGATTCCAGGGGAGAAAAGGCTAGTTGTTTTTTGTAGGTGTCTCTCAGTGCCTTACCTACATGGATGACTGAACATGGAGTGGGAGACCCTCCATGGGATTTGCTATAGCATCAGGGTGGAACAGAGGAGATGAATGTGAATGAGAAAACCCTAACAGACATGATAAAATCTTGCTGTTTATGCTACAGGTCTGTCACGCTGCCATTTCAGGTGATGGTATTGTGCAATGATGAGATATCATAGAGTCAGAGAATCATAGGATTGGTTAGGTTGGAAAAGACCTTTAAGATATCAACAGGTGGAAAAAGCTACAGATAAATAAAAAGATGTAGGAGAAAAAATGAAAAGAGATAATGGAAAACATAGTTCATAATACAGCTTTTATTGGCACAGTTATAGCCATGTATAGCCATGTTTAGTTGCCAATATTGGATTAAAATCCTGAAAATGATAAGAAGCCTCACAGTTTAGCCTTAAATTATACCTTGTTTTTCAGCTGCAGTGAATCTCAATATAATTTATGCCTACCCTATGTCTCTAAGCGTCACAGAGTTCTGTTTCACCGACATCAGTAAAATGATATAAAGAGACATTGATGAAATAGTGTCAGCCACAGCTGCATTTCTTGCCATTAGAAACAAAATCTAAAGCACTATATGCTATATATCCTTTCTGGACCTTGATCTCTTTTTTCATGGATCTTTAAATTATTACTATTATGCATAAATGAAAGTGGAAAAGAAAAAGCAAATCAAGAATTGTTTTCTGTGAGGCCAGCCATAATTCTCTGTTAGACAAAAAACACTTCTAGCTTTCCCCTCACGCACTGAATTCTGAATTCAAACAGGCAGTAATAATAAGTAATTAAATAACAGGGGTATCTTTTTTTCTGGCCATTCACTAAATAGATTTAGACAATGATGGATGGAAAAAAGATAAATATAAGCAATAGAGAGCATACATGTTTGTAATTAAGATTTAGAATACTACAGAGAAGGGTGGCAGCAGAAAGTTGCTGCCAAGGATTTCTGGTACTGTCCCATGAAAAGAGACATGATCTTTTACACAAATGAAGTGGGAATACGAAACCTGATGTTTTGATTTACAAAATGATGTGCCATTATTCAATGCACAAAACCTGATGTGGTATTATTCAAGGGATAGTCAGAAGGGCTGACTGCACCCCTTTTCTGAATGCAGTGCTAAGGTGACAAGTCATCTCCAGCACTGCATCTCCCGTTTCCATATTATTTCTTGTCATACTGTCACTTCCATGTATCTTGGTCAAAACCCATCCAAGTTGGACTCCATGACCTGGATAAATCATAGAATCATAGTCTAGTTAGGGTTGGAAGGGACCTTAAGATCATCAAGTTCCAAACCCCTGCCATGAGCAAGGACACCTCACACTAAGCCATCTCACCCAAGGCTCTGTCCAACCTGGCCTTGAACACCGTCAGGGTGGAGCATTCACAACTTCCCCGTGCAACCCATTCCAGTGCCTCACCACCCTCACAGTAAAGAACTTCTTCCTTATATCCAATTTAAACTTCCCTTGTTTAAGTTTTAACCCGTTACCCTTTGTCCTATCACTACAGTCTCTGATGAAGAGTCCCTCCTCAGCATCCCTATAGGCCCCCTTCAGATACTTGGAAGGCTGCTCTGAGGTCTCCACGCAGCCTTCTCTTCTCCAGGCTGAACAGCCCCAAATTTCTCAGCCTGCCTTCATCTGGGAGGTGCTCCAGTCCCCTGATCATCCTCATGGCCCTTCTCTGGACTTGTTCCAACAGTTCCATGTCCTTTTTATGTTGAGGACACCAGAACTGCACACAATACTGCAGGTGAGGTCTCCCGAGAGCAGAGGGGCAGGATCACTTCCTTTGACCTGCTGTTCACGCTCCTTTTGATGCAGCCCAGGATACAGTTATCCCTGCTGAGAAGCCAGTGTACTTTAAAGTGTGGTTAAATATTAAATATCAGCCAGTATTCTCTTTAAACTGATCCGAAATAGTAGTAATACTGTGTTGTCTTAGTTTTATTGCATTATAAAGCTTGCGTGGCTACTTTGAATTGTAATTTCTTCATAATGACAATTTTTTATCTTTCATCTGGCCCATATGTTGTTTTCTTTATTGTAGTTCTTTCTAGTAGATTTTATTGTACTTGTTCAAGCCATACAAGAAAAGTGCACATAAAGCAAGGAACGGTGAACATGTTTAGCAGAATAATTTACCTTTACTCAATTTAAAATTGAATGTTGAACTCAGCTGTTTGGAGAAAGTATGTTGGCATTTACATATCTGGTTTATTACTTTTAGTTTTACTTGTCATTTAGGTTAGACAAGAAAAAACTCTCAAAATAAAATAAATTTTATTGTAGCTAGGGGGAAAAAGAGCTTGTGTTTTCATGATAAATTAATTTCTTCAGAAGATCTTTCTCATGACCTATTTTGTCAGCAAGTTCTTGTATCTGGGAAGATTATTTATGTTGGCTAGACCATTTCAAAATGATAGAGTGAGATTAATAATATAAATACAGGTTTTCCTTGTTCTATTGATTTACTGGGTCCCAAATCTCTGAACACTCACCCATCTTTGTCATTTTACTTTTGAGAGCAATGACAAAGAAGTTACTCAAATGTATGAGTGTTTGCAAGAACGAGCATCTTTGTTAAGTGCAGCTGATTAACAACATACTCATTGTTAACAACATAAAAAGAAATAAGTCCTGCGAAAGTATCAAAGTATCATTGTAATACTTTAGATGAATCACGTATGTAGAGTCATAATCCATTACTAGGAATTATGAGAAGAAGTTTAGAAATGTCTTTGAAATATTTTAATGTCCCTGTTCCTGTTCCATCCAAACATGCAGTACCTTAAGCACTTTCATTCAGATGTCACTTCATTCAGCATGGGCCACGCATTATCACTGTTACAGTTGGTGGGAGACTTGGATCAGGGAACTGGTCTCACTAAGACTTGATTTTATTCCGTTATTTTTTCTGAAGGACTGCGAATACCAACTTGCATATGGGTCAACAGACAGTGTTCTCATTGCAGACAGGCAAACTGCATTCTGGGCTGTCAAGATGAGTATCATCAGCAAACTGAGGAGGTTATTATTTACCTCTGGTGCTGGTGAGTCTACACCTGGAATACTGTGCTCAGTGGTTGGGGCCCTCTGCCTCCAGAAACTGGAAGAAATTGGAGGGATTCTAGCAAAGGGCCCTCTGGTCAGAATAGTTGAAGGAGCTGGGAATATGTAGTCTGTTGAGGTGAAGATCCACAGCAGACAACAGCAATTTGAAGAGTTACAGACAGGATGGAACCGAAGTCTTTTTGGTGGTGCAGAGTGACGTAACAAGGAAGAATGGCCACAAACTGCAGACTGAGTGATTCAAGTAGGACCCCACAAGGCTGATGCACCACTGGAGTAGGCTGCCTGCTAAGGCTGTGGGAATCTCCATCCTTGGTGGCTTTCAGACTTGATTATCAATGCCCCAGCTGAGCTGAGCCTGTGTTGGTGACAGTCCTGCTCTCAGTGGGAGGCTGGATGAAATGACCTTCAGAGGTCTGTTACAATTGACATTTCTCCCTTTCTGTGAATGCTAGTGTGAAGACATAGCCTAAGACCTCTTACAACATAAAAAAGGAATGTGTACTTACATAAAAATGATTTACTGATGTATCTCATGCTGAAATAGGTTTCTAAGGCAGGTTAGGTGCTGTTTCTTGTCATGAACTGGAAAGCCACCTTAACCATTTAAGACTAGTTTAGCTTTTGAACGTTAATGCTGAGACACCCAAACTTAGTTGAGCTGCATCTCAGCCTAAGCAATGTCATTTCACCTGGTGGAGTGGTAAATTTTTGCACTGTTGTCATGTCCTTCATTGCTATTATCTGCCTCCAGAACTGAAATTAGAAAGTGTTCAGATTAGTAAACGTTTAGTATTGAGCTATATTCCTGAAAAGTCTTTCTTACCATGATACAGCAATATCCTTACAGAGAAAAGACATTGTAGTAAGTTTCAAAACATAGTTTCTTTACAGGATCCTAAGATTTCTGTATAGTGTAAACCTAAAAGTACTTGAATGTGATGTTTTGTATAATTTTAGTCTTGGAAACTTAGAACATACAATGTTTTAACAACAACCATAGAATGTACAGGTCTAAATAGACTTAATTATTTTTCTCTCTCTCACACACACACAGAGTGGGTCTGTGGAAACCAGTGCTCAGTGCAACTTCCATGTCATGTTCATGTGTCCAGCTGAAGTGGTTGTATTTTTATTTGTCACTCAATCTGTATGTGTCAAGCACAACAAAAAGGGTATCTAGCCTTCTCCCAAACTACAAACTACAAATAGGGAAGTTCATAAACAGGGGGTTACTGGTGAATCATCCACATCTGCAGAAGGCTTCTTACCACTGTAGAGAGACAGGCATTGCTGTCAGTTCAAACTGATTCCCAGCCTCTGGAAGGCATACACTAATGTACTAAAAGATACAGACATACCCCCCTTAAACTCTCCCCAGGTATGCTGAGGTAGGGGAACAAAGACCTAGCTTGCCCAGGAACATGGACCTTAAACAAACACCTGAAAAGTCCAAAAAATGGTAGGGATAGTGCTTATGCCTAACCAGCTTTTGGCCAATTTTCTGATACCCGTCATAGCTGCAAGCCTTATTTTGCAGTTAGGTTGCCTACCCTGCTGCAGATGTGCAATATTGGCACTAAGTTAGGTAGTGAGGAAAAGAGGGAAGCTAACAATTCATAGTGTGGAGTAAGGACCTTTGGAAGATGGTGTTCAGAGCTGAAAAAAGTCAGGCAGATTCTTTGAATTGTAATAAACCAGTGAAGCAGTTGTTAGCAAGACATAGAGGATTAGGAAAAAGAAGTTCAGAAACCAAGTCTCAGCTTGTTCTTCCTAATTAATCAGGATAATAAACTGCACAGTGACAGGCAGCCCCTCTCAGTAGAACCTCACAAAGTCTTTGAATTAAAAGGGAAAAAAAAAATCTTCTGAGCTGCTTCCTCTGCATCACTTCAGATTGTGGCAAGAGAATTTTTCATCCAGCAGTGAAAGAAACAGGCCTGTGTTACCTGAGACTTTCCATGCTTTTCACTGGGTGGGGGTTCTCAAGCTTGCCGTTAGGGTGGTTTGAGTTTGTCAGATCTGCTGAGGACGTTGGCTAGTCTATCAAAAGATCATTCAACTAAATGTTTCATAGTGCTGAACTGCCTTAAAATCAATTCCTCTATCATGGAACTTTATGCTGTTTTAAAAGTTGTGATCCACCTATCAGCAGCAGAGTTTCCTGGATAAGCATATATTTTTTCCAGTTCCTTTCCTTCATGCACACTACAACCCCTGGCCGTAGTAAAAACCCAATGATTAACATTTTTAAAATATATGAAAGACGTAGGGTCAGGTACCCTACAAGGCTCCTGTGAGACAGTCTCCTGTCTCTGTGGGGAAAGTACTTCTAAATAACTGGCATGTCACCATGACGCTATAAAGGTCAATCTACTTATTAGGGGTATGTGTTTCATATTCTAGGTTTCTGCCATTATTTTTTTTTTTTTGCCTTTGACTCCAGATCACAGCCAAAGTTGAATCTCCTATTTGTCATTCAAGGGGAAAAATAATTTCAGAAAGCTTTTGAATAAATATCAGGCATGTTAAATTGCTTTTTATACTGAATTTGTGTAACAGTGTATCCATGCACACGTGTATGTTTGTGTGCGTGCTTTCACATGCAGATATATATTTGCTTCAGCATACCCGTTGCTGTTAGAGATGTAATCTTTTTCAGTTGTGTGTTAAAATGGAGATTTGAGAGTTGTGATTTAAAATATACTGTGCTGTCTTGCTGTAGTAGGACTTTTCCCAGTACATCAGAATTATCTGCCAACTTGATTACGTTCCCTGTGATTTCAATTGATTCTGGTATTTAGATTCTAAACAGAAACTTTGTATTACAGATTGATGCTAACACCTGAAAGTAGCTCAATCTCGAGGGATACTTTAAAGCTTCTCCTCCATGTGTGTATAAATGTGTACGTTATGCAAAATAAATTTCATGACAGCCAACTTCCCAGTGGTGGTGTGTGAATAGAACAGTAATTGTATATTTAGAGACTGTTGTTTGTTATGATGGAGTTTTATTTCCTTCACTTCTATACTTGAATATTTTGCAGAGCGTAACTGCACATTTACATTGACTGTTTGTCTTCTTTTGCCTGGGAGGGCTTGGAAGTCTTTTATGAGAAAGAAATACAGCAACTCTGTCTCTTATGGTTTGCTACCTCTAATAATAGAATATTAGAAGACTTAGATTTTTTATTTGAGTGGCTGTTGTCATTGCAGTATTGTACATCTATAAATACAAAAAAGTCATGTAGAAGAAAAAAGTCCTGCTACGTGAATACATTCAACTGGAGTCTGTGAAGGTGACAGTTACATAAATGTAGCTAAACATTTATATAGTTCTGTTTTAAAATTCTTCCTACAAAAATTCTTTTTTGAAAGTTGTTTTGCAGCTGTTTAAAAATGGGTATTGAAAATACAATTACACTTTTCATGCTTTGAGTTCTATAAGTTTTGTTATATTTGTATGCAATTATGACAGATCTTAAAATCAAGAAATTATAATTTCTCTCTTTTTTCTTTGCAGAGTCACAGTGTACACTCTGTGGGGAGCCTGAAGGTGAGCATGTTTTTCTAATAATATTTTTCAGAGCAGCTAGAGGTGAACACTTGACTCAAATGACACACACGTACAATAGCCTGGAAAAAGTATCTGAATGATGAGAACCAGTGAAAGACATTCTTCCCTATGTTAAATATCAAAAATGAATTGAATTAAGCTGAGTAAAGCACAGTACATGCTCCAGGCAGGAAATATCTTAAAGGACAAATACTCTTATTAGAGCAAAAATTGAAATATTTACTTCATACACTTTTGTGTGTTTGTCAAACTAATTTGAGGTCAGAGACAGTGTGAAGAGACATTTACGGACATCACTTTGAAGATGGAAAACAAAGAGACTGGACATAGAGAAATGAGAACATGTTTTCATAATTGATAGTACATTTACAGATAACTATGAGAGGCTAACACTTTTTAGCAGATGAAGTGAATAAATATTACTTCTGAAATAAAGATAATTAAGCAATAACTGTTTTTCAGTGCAAATACATGCCCACGTGAAGGTGTTTGGTGTTTTATTTTGTTTGTATTATTTCCAGGTGACTAATTAAATGCCAAGATGAGACCCACAATTTACCTAAATGAACATGACTTTTAAAGTAGGCCATTACTGAAGAAAATCTCTTTAATTTATTTATTTATTAACCTCGGTGCTCTTAGAAGGAAAATGTCAAAAACCTGTCCTTAGTTTCAAATCAGTCATAGGGAGTCTTTCTAAGAAACATAGTCCAAAACAGCAAATGCAAATGCAAATGCTGGAGCAAAGTATATTAATAAAATAAAAATAAAAAAAAATAATAACAACAATAACATCAACAATAATAATGATAACAATAATAATAATCTAGGCTGTTCCCAAAGTAATTCAGTTTTATTATCTTGAATAGTTTCTGAAAAAAAAAAGAAAAAAATTGGAATTTCTGACTTTTCTCTGGAGCTTTCAGAAATCTGAGATATTCTGTGGCTTGTGCTTTGCATTTTTGGTATCTGAGGCAAATTTTAAGATTATCAGTTAATGGTAGATACCATTTGCCTCTGGGTTCCATTTTTACACCTTTTCAGATAAAAAAAAAAAAGTAGAATTCAAAGTTTATATATGTTAGTATATCAAGATGAATTGCCAACTTGTAGGGCAGATGTGCCATGGTGTAGGCCTCCTATATTAATTCCAAGTAGTAAGCATAGACTTGTACATGGAATAGAAGATCTGGAGAAACCTCCCTCACTTGGTAGAAAGATAAAGGCTTCATAACTTACCCTTTCTGAGTTCCTCTGAAGCTGTTTGTGCCATTTATTGAAAAAAAAACCCACAGGCAGCTAATGGTGAGTTTCTGAACATCTACCTTCTGCAAGAAAGGTGGCAGGATGGAAGTGTATTGCAAGCCATAAATTCTGGTTGTGAAATTGGTCAACTGCAGTCTTCACTGTTCTTGTGATGGTTTGTCCTTTCTCTAACCATCACTCCCCTTTCAAAACAAGCAGTTTGTGCTGCACTTCAGGAAGCAAATGCATTTGTCTAATACATGTTGTTGCAAAGCTATGGGACAAATTGCGTATGTGTAATATAGAGCAAAAAAATAACAGATATGGGAGGGATCTGTGTCACAATACAGATTTTATGTTTCAGCATTTCATTTCACCTGTAGAATTTGTAGATGATTGTGTGTTGTGTCCTCCTTTGCAGCCCATCTAAAGGGAATGAGTTGGGAAACACTGAGGTCTCTAAGAATCTGCCTTTTGTATGAGCTGCAAAGGCTTGTGCTCTGTTTCAAAAATCATGAGTTTATGGGTTTGCTCTGAGTTACTGACAAGCACATCAGCTACCATTCTTGTCAGTCAGAGATGTTTGAAGACCAAGAGGCCTATTTTATACTGGGAGGAAACTAAAGTTGTAGGAGGCAGAGCTGGTGTTCTGATAAATCCCATTAGTGTAGATGCTTTGAGCTGCTCCGTCTTCTGGAAATGCAAGAGCAGCAATGGCGTATTTTCAGACAAGCAACAACAGTGGCCTTTGCAGAAGGGATCTGCAGTTGACACATTATGTTGGTATGGTAAACACTGTTGGGTTGGTTTACCTTTTTTTTTTTTCCGGTTAGATTTTAAGTGAGGATGGCATGTTATAAACACATCTAGCTCAGTCATTGTGCAGCCAGCGTACTCTGTTAGACTGGTGTAGCCATGAACTTTCAGGAACAGTTATGCCTATTAATTCTCAAACAGAAGTTTCTGTTCTTTCTAACCCTTGGTATTGCTTCACAGAAGTTTTTGAAAGGACCATCCTAACAAATATAATTTTCTGTATTACCAAAGCAGTGAACAAGTAAGTTTGATGGCAGCTAAGATTTCAGTATACCACTCTGTCTTCTCAAAGCCTATGCAAATGGAAGCTTTTCGTCCAGTCTTTTTTAATATCCTTCACAACTCCAATATTGAGTTACTGTTTCTATTCATGGATTTTGCCTCTCTATTTTACGATTATTCAGTTTCTTTCCTTCTTAAAGATGAACGGGCAGTCCTGTACAATATCAGTACTTCTCAACATTTGAAAAAATAGACACCTCTACACATTCTTTGATAGCACAAACTTTATCTGAACACACAGATCTGGAAGACATGGTATTAAGAAGGAATACCACTGAAGCGGGATGTTTCTAGTGAAGTCTGAGAAGAATTGATACAATGTCTGACTCTGTCCAGCATTTCAATCTGTTGCGTGTTTTAACAGAAGAAAATAAGGATGAAGATACAACTTGTTTCAGGTAGTCCTTTAGCACCATCTGCTAGTGGCAATTAGGGGAGACAAAACACTGGGAACACTGGCCTTTCATCTGACTCTCTGTTGATAGGGTGTCCTGGGTTCAGCAGTAGCAGTCATTTTTCTCCTTCTTGGTAGCTGGTGCAGTGCTGTGTTTTGACTTTAAGCCTGATGTTTTGGTCTGGCCAAGGACTTTGTGAGCCTCATGCTCAGCCAGGGAGGAGGGGAAGCTGGGAGGAAGCAGAGACTGGACACCTGACCCAAACTAACCAAAGAGGTATTCCATACCACAGCACATCATGCCCAGGATGTAACTTGGAGTTACCCGGAAGGGCTGGTGGGCTGCAGGGCTGGAGGAGGTATCCGTCAGTGCTTGGTCAGGCGGGGGGGGTGAGTTATCAGTCGGCTGGTGCTGAGGTGTTGTATTCTGTTCCCTTGTTATTTCCTTTATCATTATTATTATTGGTGGTAGCAGTAGTGATTTGTGTTATACCTTAGTTACTAAACTGTTCTTACCTCAACCCGTGGGAGTTGCATTCTTTTTGATTCTCCTCTCTGTCCCTCCGGGAGTAGGGGAAGGGCAAGCAGGCAGGGGGAGTGGGTGAATGAGTTGCCTGACTGGGTTTAAACCACGACAGTTCCTTTTTGGCACCCAATGTGGGGCACAAAGGGTTGAGATAACGACAGATCTGTCCGGATTAATAGTCACTCTGAATGCTCAGAGTGCTCACAATGCTGATTTATTGGCTCTCAAGGTTGTTCCTCTTGATCTCACAGTTTCAGTATATCGTACCTTACTTCCATCCGGTATTTACTGTATTAGTGTTTTTTAAGTGTGGGCCTTGGGCTAAGGTTTTTGTCTCATTGTACTTTATGGTAATGACTTGTAATATAATAGAATGATCGATCATGAAACTGATCTGGCTTATGTTCCCAGTGTGGTCACCACCTTTATACTTTGGGAGGTGTATAATAGAAGTGCTTAGCAATTACACATCTTTTTTCTCCTTCTCGGGTGGTCAACCTGTGAAGGAGACATTCTTTTACCCTCCCAGTCCTCCCCCCAAGGCCATTTATCGCATCATTTGAGAGTTTTGAAGTTTTTGAATGGCCTTTTAATGCTGTTGAGACTTGTTTGCTGATGGTGATGGGAATCACCATGCTAGCAGCATACAGATTGTGTTTTGCCCTCGACTGATTTCAAGAGTTAAGCAGAGTCAGGTTTGGGTCTTGTCTGGGGACCAAGAGATTTTCCCTGAGGCTGGACTGTCACGAGTGGCAGGGTGTGTGGGATAGTATGGGCAAGTACCTAGGTCAGTGGGCCCCTCCGATACTTTGGGATTTCACCACTGAACAACTGCAAAATCCAGAAGAATTAGTAAAACATTTAAATGAGGTGTTGTATTCTCTTCCCTTGTTATTTTCTGTTATCATTGTTGTCGTTGGTGGTAGCAGTGGTGATTTGTATTGTACATTGGTTGCTGGACTGTTCTTGTCTCAACCAGTGGGAGTTGCACTCTTTCGATCCTCCTCCCTGTTCCTCCGGGAGTGGGGGGGGGGTGGGGGGGGGGTGGGGGTGCCTCGATTGCTTCCAGCCCGGCACCACTCACTGGGAGTGAGTGAACAAGCTGTCTGGCTAGGATTTAAACCACAACATAGGGTCAATGTTCAGGACTTGTGATTTTAGTAGCTGAGATAAAAAACTGTGGAAATTTGTTTGCACGTCCATGGGAGAGAAAACCCAGGTTGATGTTCTTGCAGGTATTAAAGCTTTCTCTCCTGTTACTGTGATGCTGATAGCAATTTCCAATTTATTTAGAAGTATTCCATGATGAAAATAAGATTCTCTGTGTAGAAGCCCCTAATGCATTATGGCAGTGGTAGAACACACTGAGCAATTATGCAAAGACTCTTGAGTAAGTAGCAGGCAGTCCTATGTACAGTTCACTTTGTTATCTGGTACTTCTTGGTCCTGTAATCTAAACACAGACTGTAGCATTCATTCTACTGGAGATAGTAAGTGGCAAATGTCCTTTTAATTCCACAGCATTTAGTAATCAAGTCTGGCCCACCATGCATTGTGAAAGATACCAATATGCACAAAGGCTATGACTAACAATACTCTCTACTTTTCTGGGATCTATATTCACTTTAACGTCATAGAAAAAAGACTCATATTTCATTAGGAACAGTTCAGTGAAGATGTCTAGTTAGGATGATAGTTAAAGAAAACAATCAAAATATGAATATTTGTAAGGAATGAGATGGAGAGTACAATGCAGTACATCCCCACTTGTGCATGCTAGAACTATTCTAGCCTGAAATACTGAGTTGAATTTTTGCTTACCTCTACTACCAGAGAGGAATATACAGAAGAAGTTAGGAATGTAGAGGTGCATAGTAAACTTTACAAGATACATAAGGAACAATCCCACATGAATGAATATTGACATGGTTTGCCTTATGTAATTTAGAGAAGGTACCACTTAAAAAAAAAAACAACAAACAACCAACCCACCAAAATAACTCTACTGCATTTTCCTAGTACTATGGTAAATGAAACATCCCGTTTTCCATGGGATCATGGGTACCATATATTCCAGTTTCATAGTATATCCAGACAATGTAAACACTGAAGACTGAAGCAAGTATAACTGCGAAAAGCACATGCAGTTGTGGAACTTGCTGCCACAATGTGACTTCTGAGATTGACCTCTAATTCAATTAACACTGGATGTTTCAGTGAAAAGCAAAAATGTTATGACAGATTTGGGATAGAGTGAAGTGCAGTTGTAATCAGATTCTTCTTCAGTATCTCAGATCCATTCTGGGAAGTGGTATGCACCTACAGTTTGAAGGCCATGTAGTGACAGGACAAGGGGGGATGGCTTTAAGCTGATAGCGGGTAGATTTAGATTAGCTATTAGGTAGAAGTTCTTTCCTGTGAGTGTGGTGATGCATTGGCACAGGTTGCCCAGAGAAGTTCTGGATGCCCCACCCTTGGCAGAGTTCACGACCAGGTTGGACAGGGCTTTGAGCAACCTGGTCTAATGGAAGGTGTCCCTGCCCATCACTGGAGGGTTGGAACTAGATGATCTTTAAGGTCTCTTCCAACTCAAACTGTTCTGTGGTTCTGTGAATTAAGTTTGCCTAGGTTGATGGTAGATTTGTTGGCTTAAAGATTGTGATGGCAACCTCAGAACAGTGACTTTCTGTTAATTAGTAAAATAAAAGTTCCGTGTAAAAGGAAAGTTTAGATGAGACATATTTATTAATGTAACTCAAAGTGAACACTGTTGGTTTTTTATTTTCTTAAACTCGTTCAGAAGTTTGAGAATCCTCTGATAATCATATATTATCTCTCAATAAATCCAAGTGTCAGAAGCTTGGTTTTTACTATTGATTTACATTTTCAAACTAAGATGCCAACATAATTTTTACTTTCTCTAAGAAATTAGTTTATGTAAATTTTTAGCCAAGTTACAGTAATGCAAGAGGATGTCACTCATTTACTTATGCAGAAATTTATAAGAAAATAGAAGGAGTTTTAATCTGAATAAAAATTGAGGATGGATTTAATTGATTTTGGGTTTTTTTTTAGTAGAACACTTTTGCAATCAAAACACATAGTACTGTTGAATTGTTTGCATTTGCTCGCAAGACACATAAAATATTCAATAGAATTTGGCAAATACAACAAATACAAATAAATGACAGTGCCAACAAAAAAATCTTACCTTCCTTGAGGAAAAAAAGTCTTTTTCAGGTGTATCAATATTAGAGTGGGGCTTCTCAGCCTGCAGAAGAGAAAGCTGCGTGGTGACCTCATAGCAGCCTTCTAGTATCTGAAGGGGGCCTATAGGGATGCTGGGGAGGGACTCTTCATTAGGGACTGTAGTGACAGGACAAGGGGAAACGAGCTCAAACTTAAACAAGGGAAGTTTAGATTGGATATAAGGAAGAAGTTCTCTACTGTAAGGGTGATGAGGCACTGGAATGGGTTGCCCAGGGAGGTTGTGAATGCTCCATCCCTGGCAGTGTTCAAGACCAGTTTGGACAGAGCCTTGGGTGGCATGGTTTAGTGTGAGGTGTCCCTGCCCATGGCAGGGGGGTTGGAAGTAGATGATCTTAAGGTTGTTTCCAACCCTAACTATTCTATGATTCTATGATTTATCTCAGGAGCTACCAGCTTTGGGTTCTTCTGTGCTCTGGTTAATACTAGTTAAGGTTTGGGGAAAATTAAGTCTGTTATTTTTTGTATTGTTGATGGAGGGGGTTAAAATAAAGAATCCGAATGGTAGGTAGTTCAGAAAAATACCTTAAACTTGGCAGTATGTCTTAATATTGATGATGTTCCATCTGGGTAGTTCTGGCTTTGAATATGAACATTTCCCTGGGTATCTAGTGGAAAACTATTACAGGCATACTAATAACTCTAGGGAATTTTGCTAATCTTCATTTCACTAATCTTAGCAATCCACACAGAAAACTGGCAGTTTTACCACTGTTAGCAATGACATTCAAGAGTCCTGTAGTCTTTTTATACTTATGGTGTATTTACTAGACCAACAGTTACAACAAAATCTGAAGTTTTCTAAGGAAGCAAAGTCCATTTCAGAGCACATTTTCCTGACTTTAAATGAAATCTACTTTGCTGAATTTTGATATTGCTTCTTCTCCTGATAATTGTAAAAATATCACAGTTGTTTGTTCAAAATGGAAATTTTCTTGTTCTGTATTTGTAACATTGAAGCAGTTAAATAGATTACTGTTCCTGCTATCAACATTAAGAATAATGATAATAATCTGAAGTGATTGACATAAGGCTGCCTTTATTCAGTAATGTATGAAAAAAAATATGTAAATGATGGGTCAAGGTCTTTGATCTTTCTGCTTTGACACGTTTGTATGTCAGCACCTTGGTTTTGGGCAATGCTCAGGTTTGGGTGCCTGTGTGAACTTCCTTGTTAACAGTTAAATAGTTTCTAGTAAAATCACTGGTAGTATGAAGCCTCCTCCTGTTCCAAGAATTGCTGATCAACCTTTAATTTCTCTAATATTTTAGCTACTGCTCTCAAAGTTAAGTGATTTGACTTCCTCTTCATGTAAACATTTCCAAGTTGCATAGGAATGTGTTGCTATCATTCCTTACTGTGTAGTCTGTAAAAATTGACTATTTCTTTAGTCTTTGAACAAAAGGAAATATGCAAGTTAGTTACATAAGATATTTTGCTTAAATAAAATAACCTTCAGAATTTAGACAATGTTCAAAATTAAATATTTCAAATCTCTTTCTCACTAGGCTAATCTGTCATATTTTACTCATTAATTACTTTAGGATAACCAGTTATAGTATACTCACAGATGCATTAGTCTTGAACTGTGCTAAGTTTTATACAAAATGAAGAGGTGAGATGTGTATTGTGATTTTTAGCAGAGTTAGAGGATGCTTTGATTCAAACAATATTGAACAACATGTTGCTACTATATTTTCATGTTACCTGCATTTGGACAGACAACAAATGCTGTCTATAGTATTCCTGCTGCTTTCTCTGAAAGATTTAGTTGCAGTGAAAGCCCTCAGTGGCTAAATATATTTGAAATAGTGAAAGATTTAATTTTGAACTCTTCTAAATTATATAGTTTACTTTTGTATATTTTGCAAGGTTATACATGGCATTAGTAAAATTAATACTTTTGTCTATATTCAAGGAATAAAGTTCCTATAACAGGGCATAAAGTTACCCATGTTATTTAGTTGTATTTAAATCAGAAACGGGATACTTAAAGGACTAGGGCCTCTGTAAGTTAAGTTTGAGATATAGTGATCTCCATTTTGGTAGATTTCTTTTGCAGAGATTCTTCTGTAACTGAAGATAAAGGTCCTAAAATAAAAGATCTCAGGTGCATTTAAAAAAAATAAATTATTTTCTTTACAGAAATGTTTTCCATGCCTTAAACTGTGATTTATATTCAGGCTGAACTAAATTCAGTGTTCAGCTCTTTCTATTCCTCATATGTATGGGGAACAGCTGTACTCAAAGCTACTTTCTCGTCCTTTTTTTTCTATCTACTGATTCACTCTCCTGGATAGTGCAAATAAAAAATAGAACAAAACAAGCAAACAAAAACCTGATTTAATTTGAACAATAGGATGTAATCCCAGATGCTGAAGGTATTATCTGTACATTGATTTTACATTGTTGTGATTGAAAAAAAAACCAAACAAAACCAAACACAGGGACCATCTCATCTTTCTTGCTCCAATATGAGTAAATAAATGAAAAGCTGATTTGATTTTAGGGGGCAAGGGTGAGAGGTGGCCTTGAAAGTCATGGTCAGCACACACTTAAGACTGTATGCAGCCTCAGTAACATTTCCTCTACCCACAGTGAAGTAAATTGCATGTGTTATTTAGTGCTACAGACTTCAGCATTTGCTGGGGTAGGGACCAATGTGAGTAAGGTCAGTGCAGCCTAGAAGATGCTGATGTTTTAAATTTAACTTTGAATAAAATTATGTATGCATACAAATTTCTTTTTTTCCATTTTTCTTATTTTGCTGTTTAGCACTTTTTTGTATTACATGAAATGTCCTGTTTTTAGTATGCTCATGTGTGCCAGATTTGTTTGCTGTATGTTAATTTCTGCAGTAGCGTGTTTCTTTTAAAGATGTTATTTTACTTGTATCATAAATGAGAACATTTACTTTATAGTGTAAACTGTCTGTGGTTTCCCTTAGCTTCTAATTTTCATGCTTTGCAATGCTTGGGATTTGTGTATTCTTTCAACTGTAAAACTCTTTTGTACATATACATAGCAGATCTCTTTAAGTTGAAGAGTAGTGTCTCCTGAATATTGCCTGCAGCTTCTATCTTACTTTATATTTTAGATTCTTCCATGCCTTTGTAGGATAAGAAACATAGTGAATTTCTGCCAAAAGAACATACAGATTACTTTTTCTAAAGGGAGACCAAATTTCAGCATTAATTCCTTATTTAAGTTAATTATGATTTGACCAAGTAAAGTTGAAGTGGCAGATCTTATGGTTCACTTTTAAATTCTGCAGTGTATAGCTTGGGGTGGACAGCTTGCAAGCTTTGTGTGACTTTCACCACATCATTCCCTGGATCTCTCCCTTAGTCCCATGCTCAGGGCATGCCCAGGTGGTCCACCTGCCTCTGCAGATTGCTGGTTGTAAAAATCAACTTGAATGAGATGCAGTGCTGCATAATATCATGGGATCTTCTGTGTGCAAGACTAAGTTACTGTTTCTCAATCAGTGTTTAATTTTTGCAGGTGGGAGGAAAGTCTTAAAATCAATGGTTGTAAGGTTCGAGCAGCACAGCTCTAACAGAAAACAAAGAAAAAATTCCCTTCTTATCACCACACACTGACCTTCAAGATCAAATATTTGCAATCCATCTTTTGAAACCCTATGCACAAATAAATTATATGATTATTATTTCACACATGTACACATTCTGTTCTGACTGAGCAGATAATGAATGATTTTTACTTTGATTCTGGATCATCAATCTGGAAAGGTGAAGAAACAGTGTACTAGGAAAAGGAAACCTTTTCTGAAGCCAAAAACTGCATTAATTTAGAAGAGATTTCCATGCAGAAGGAATACTGACTTCTCCTAGAATGTACATTTGCATAAATCTTAGATAACTTCTAGCAACATTCACCTCAACAGTGTACGAAAATCCTGAGCTCTTATGCAGAGCTACAACTGGTATTAGTGGAAATATTATGTAGAAAAAGAGCAAGGACTTTCACAGCAAAGAACTTCAAGAAGAATTATTCAGACTTCTGTACCTGCTGATTATTTTCCAGCAGCTTTCCTTGCAATTTTAGTCACTGGCATCATCACACATCTTCTAAAATATTAAAGCCAACATTTGTCTGTGATAATATGTGACAAAAAGATAACTTTGATTATGTGGTTAGAAATACTTTTTCATATCTGCTGATTGTCCATGAAAATTAAAAATATGATGGCAGCAACTCTGTTAATAGCAATTAGTTTGTGCAGCTGAATGTTAAGCATCAGCGCTTGTCTCTGAAAAATATTTCTGAAAAATCTTGGTGTGGTATTGTTCCAGTGACTTGAAAGCCTGATTTCCGACTGCATCTAGAGGCATGTCCTCCACTGTGCAGTTACTAATCCAGTGATAGATTTACAGGTTTTAACCCCATACAATATAACTGAAACTCAGTGAGTCAGTGGGTTCTCTACCCACAGCTAATTTTTCTCAGTGGTACAAATCAACTACCACTGTGTGCCTCAGCATGCTTAATAAAAGGAATAAGTAGTTACATTAATGATGCATGAAGGTCATGGTTCAGACTTTGTTTTACTTAATGTAACCCTTACAAAGATAAAGGGACAATTTATTCTATCATATATAGGACTTCAGACATGGTTTAATGTGGATGAAAAAGAGGTGTATTTTTCAGTTTAGAATGGACTCAGTTTTTAATTAGAAACTGTTGAACTCAGTTTCACTAATGTCCATTATCAACCTTTTTTATGAGATGGACTAATTATTACAACATGGAAATAATCCTTCTTTCAGCATGTGTGGAGACAGTAACTTCTTAGGGTTTTATTTTTTGTTAAATTCTCATGATACCATTACATTTTCTGTTTGTCAAGTGTATCATGACAGTGTCCTTTTTAAGAACTGAATGTTTGTGTTTGCAAATCAGACTCCATTCTGAAAAGAAATTTCTTAAACTGTTTCTCAGCTAACAGTGTCGAGATTCCATCTCAACAGTCTTTGTGCTTTAGTAAGAGAATGCAAAACCATATTCCTGATGTAAATTGTTGTAAGTTATCGGTTTCATGAACTGAAATAAGCCTCTAAGCTAATGTCATGAACGGCACCATGGAGATTTTATTTTTGCCTCAGTAATCTTCAGTTCATCATATTGATATATCGGAAAATGAATTCCTTTACTGATAAAGAACATGTGGGTTTTTTCTTTTTGCACTTGTTTTCCTTTGTATTTACTGTGTATAAGTTATTTTAAAAATATTGTTCCTGCTAGACATAGTAATTTTTGCTTTTCTGGCCATAGTAGCGTATCTCATAAAGTGATTGTTTAATCATTTCAATATTTGCCTTGTATTCCAGAAACAGCATGGGGAGCTGGAAGATATTACGGAAGCTAAGCCAAAATATTCTACTTTTTTAGTCTATGCTAGTATGCTAGACACTTTAAGGTCAAGAAAAGTCCATGTGCCATAATCTGGCCTTTCTGATTCTTGATACCGTAAGGTTTACGTGTGTATTATTTTCTCTAGCTGCTTAAACCCAGCTTGGGAGAGGGTTTCTTTGAATGATTTATTTCACATTGTAAAAATGCTTATAGAAAAGAACATGCTATGAACTTTGGAGGCCCCAGTAATTTAGGAATTCTGCTCGATACCAGAGGTCTCTGACTGTAAAACTAGGTTCTGAGTGCCCTCTGGTTTAGGTATGGGGCTTGTTTATACTTTATATTACTGAATGTCTTCTAATTGATCTAAAACCTAAAAAAGGTAAAGGAAGAAATGCTTACTTTAGACACAAGGCTAACAATGTATGGGGATAAACTTCAACTACCATAAATTTAGTTGTTGCACACACAGACGGAGAGATATTGCTAAGGGCAAACTCAGCTTTTTCAGGAGTCGGAATTCCACTTTTAGTAAGCAAGCAACAGATTCACTGACTGATGGAGGACTTCAGGTAGCAAAGGGATTGAATTCCACATAACAAAGAAGAAACCAGAGTTGTGGAATGGAAGTTTGGGTTTTAGATGGTGGGAATTGCACAAGAGCAGAATTGTGAAACCATAAAGAACTTCTGCACTACCATCAAAGGATGGTCAAAAGCAGCAAGGAATGAGTGGGGATGTCTATCTGTGTTTTATTTTTATGACACAGTGTAAGCTGCTTTTCTTGTTCTGGATCATGAGTTACGTCACAATAAGCTAAGCGTGATTTATATGCAGAATCTTCGTAGATCTTATTTGTCTATTAGCATTCAACGTCTTTAACCTTGAAAAGGTGAAGTCAGATTACCCACAACCCAAGGCGAGACAAACTTTTTCCTGATCCCCCCAAACAACATATCTGAGCTCCAAGTTCTTATCCTGTGAGGTGGTAGCAGAGAGATCATGGGAGGAGATTAAACACACCCATTTATCTTACTGGGGAAACCAAATACAACAGCAGCATCTAGGAGAAAAGATCAACTGTGAAGGTAATGGAGAATGTAACAGAAGACAAACAAACTCCAACTTCATCATTGGAATTCTTGCTCTGTTCCATTGATGCAGTTTTTCCCAGCCTCACAGCCCCCAAATGTTGGTGGGTTTATCACCTGCAGTAAATCTGCTGCCATTTTAGCATTTTAATGTCTGTGGAAAATGTTCTCTTCTAAACTCTGTATTACCTTTCTGCCATGATTTCTTCATGCTAGCAAGCTCCAGATTTGATGTGTCTGAATGACTAGGCATCCCAAACTGAAATTATTAACTTGTTTGAAATGGAAAGGCTAAGGAAATTTTGCAGTAGGATTCTTCTACAAGACAGGTGAGGCCAAAAACTTTGTTCCTGTAGCTGTGCTCTATTCATAATATTATCTTTTAGAAAGATCAGCCTCTGAATATGAAGACATATTAAGACTTGTGCAAGATCTGGCTTACTTTGCAATAAGTTTTAACTAGACATTGATGAATCAATCATTCCAGCTCACAGGGGAAAGAAACAGGCTATTTGTTACTGCCTCAAAGAATGATGGAGAGAACAGGCAAAAGAGTTGGAGGAGGATCCGAAGTGGAACATTGACTGAAACAGAAAAAAATTACAGTCCTAGCTGACTGTGTAGTTGGATACTGCTCCTGCTGACTGATTGCAAGGTCTTCCGATCAAAGTACACTTTATATTGGGTCTAAATAACTAGCATTCTGTAGCAAATGTAAGATATCCTTACAACTAAAAATGAGATTACCCATTAACATGTGATGAATTATATTTTCAGGTGAATCTTTAAAAAAAAACAAACTCTAGAGATGTAAATACAGTACTTATAATTAAAAAGATATAGGAATGTTCCATATTGTATTTTGGGACACTTCTACAGATCTATTAGTGAATAATATATCATATTAAATAATATGTTATTGTAGCTAGAAAAAGAAAATTTTACAGTCAGTATATATGGCTTTCGGTATATCTTTTCTTTGTCAGAAGGTATTTTTTCTAGAAAAAACTTCTGCCAGAGAATTAAGTGGTTCTAACTAAGAATTAAAAAAAAAAACAAACAACAAACCCAAAATTTGGATGATTTCTAAGGTTTAAAAGCTGTGGTAGTAAGCAGTGCAATTAAACGCTGCAGTTTATTTCTGAAAGATACATAAGAATCCCAAATAAGGGCATTTTTTGTTGTTTATTAACAAGGGGATTTTCTAATTATTTATTTTTTTAAGGTAGTAAAAATAATGTGTCATATTTTAAGCTATTGCAAATCAGCTGTGATCACATCACACAATGTTATGCCATTCAGTAGGCAGAAATATGACTACAGTAATAAAAGGTTCTGAGGTGGAACCTACATATATAGCTAATTTTAAACACGTAATGCTGACACTCAGGATGTTTATACTCGTTTTGTAGTGATTATTTGGTTACTAAATTCTAAATTTCAGATAACATATAGTATGTTTTAGTTAAGTTCGGAGAGACCTGCTCAATAAGCTTTATGATCTAAACCTGGCTCAAATGTAACCAAAAAAGAAATTTATGAGTGGAGGTGACACTATTTAGCAGAAGCAACACTTCAATGTAATTTGAAGGAATGAATGATAATTGTTTTCATACTAAAATGTGGGAGCGCAGCAGGCCAATTCCAGGAAGTGCCAGGATCTTCCTCTCTTATTGGCTTAGAAAGAGATAAATGCATTGTAAATATTCACATCTTTGATGTTCCTTATAGATCATTTTTCACTCTGTGGTAAACATCTCTCCTGTCTCACCCTGAATTTAGTGCCCTACATCTCCACACCATTCTTCTTTCTGTTTCCTTGCAGCATAATGCATCATACTCTGTCTACTGTTAATATATGCACGGTGGAGGATTTTGTTTCTTGTTTGAACAGGTAATACATTGATTAATAAATGCTGCATAATTTATTGAAGAAGTCATTGCTCATACGGTGATAAGCTTCCTTGCAGCACTGAACTTTTGGCAAGCTTCTTTCTGACTGTAATTTTTGGTGGGTAACATTGATAGAGCATCTCTCCTCAGGAGAAGTGACTATAATTAAGACTAATTTTAAAGAGGTGACCTGAAATTCTAATTTGAGGTTAATTTTTAAAGAAAAGGTCAGACTCATTGAGAAGAAAACTGATACAAATGTAGGGATTCAGGTGACAATGTGCTCACTAATGTTTTGTAAAATAAATATACTCAGTAGCTGATTGACAAGCTTGCCTTTAGAAGATGCGAGAGACCCTTCAGTCCCTATTCCACTTAGTTCAGAAGAGGGAGACTAAAGCTTAGTCCATTTTCCAGATAAATGCCCTGGTCTGGATTATAGGCTAATGCAGAACAGGTCTCCAGTGGCCTCTCCAATAATTCTCTTTGAGACAGTAATTGGTTGTTTATTCATAATGGTATGAGAGAAATAGATAAACATGTAAACCAGAAATGGAAGCAAAATTCAAAACTCTTATGGTTCTGTTTATAAGGAATAAAAATGAAAAGAAGAAGTGCATGGAGACAACAGCTCTGTTCAGTGAATTATTCCATTTTCATAATTTCAATCTCTTTAATAGTTCCTATGATTTACTTCAGTTTAAGATAAGTTAATGTGGATAATAAGATCTAAAGCATGGCCTCCCTGTATGCATCTCAACATGTTTAAGAGACATTTGCAGAAACATCACGTTTCGGAGAGACTGCACACTCTATTACTAGGTGTAAAGTCTCACTATTTACAAAGGCAGTTTTGCTGAATATTATTTTGAACAATAAAAGGAGAAGCTTATTGTGCTAGTTACCAGTAGGTTTCTGAATGGAGTTTATGATGCTGATATCAGTCTGTCTGGTATGGATTCTCTTTGACAAGCAGCTTCCTTTGGAGTGTGACACTGAATCTACTGTGCACACTGAGGTGCTTGAATATACAGACCTGGCTAAAGCAATGAGGCTGCTGGTTTCTGGACAACTGCTGCACCAGCCTCGATCTGTACAACCTTCATCAGCTCCCAAGGGTTAATTTAAAACTGGGCGTAAAGCAAGTGGCTTCCCACAATGGCTGACTAATCCAAGTCTGGCCACTTAATGTGATTTTTGTGCTTTCAGTGTATGTGAGAAACAAAAAGACAGTACTCTGTTCTTTGACATGTTTTGTTTACCCTTAAGTCAATTTGTGTCTCTTGCCATTCTACTGCACTTAGTAGTGAAACAGCCTCGATCCTCAAAACACATCTGGATGTTTACATCAAGTAACAAAGGTGAGCTCAAGGGCTGCTGTCTGAGTGCAGATCAAAGCTTCACTGAGTGGGTTGGTTTTCAGTTTTGTTTTTGGTTTTTTTTTCTTTTTTGTAATGAGAAAAAAAAAGGTGCTCATGTAAAGTAACATTATTTCTTTAATTAAGCATATAGCAGAAATTAAACATAATTCTGAATGGACATACCAGTTTCTTAAGTAAGCTTGATATCCAAATTCATTCCATCATTTGTCTCTTTTCTCAAACTGATGCACAAGAGAAGCCTGGCTAAACTGATCTAAAAATTATTTTCCCTCTCTTCCCTCTCAGTTTTCCTGTTTGTCTTATTTCTTCCAAGTAGACTTCATAAAAATCTAAATCACACAACCGAGTATTAGGACTTGTGATTGTTTTGTTTACTAATTTTTTTCCAGGTCTGTACACTTAAAGGATCAGGTAGCTCAATGGGTGGACAGAGAAGAAACTTGCAACAAGAGTAATAATTTCAGACCAATATATAGTTCCAAATTTTAGTAGAAAAAAGTAGTAAATATTTTTAAAACTCCTTCATATCATTCTCTGCTTCCACTGCCTCTTCCCCCTAAATGCCCATGAACTGCACTCATAATACCACCACAAGTGTCATACGTTAGAAAGTATGATGCTTGACAGAATTGCCCTGGAGTTACAATTACTTGGGTATGTGATGACGAATGAAAACTGCCACAGCTCTCAGAAGATCTGCAACAGACTGGCAATTGTTTGATCAACTGTGCAATCCCTATTAAAGCTCTGGTGAGACTGGAGCGTTTCAGTAGCTTCAACAGTTACAGGATACAGGCGTGTCAGAGATTGGGCTGTTCCCAAAGCACAGTAATGATGTGGAGAAGCAAAAACACTCACTTGCAGAATTGCAGTTGCCATGCTGGGTCCGGAATGCATATAACCCCAGGATAAATATTTCAGTAGCTAAGGATGAGCAAACTACCTATCGACACCTTTTCTAGAAGGTGAAATAATCTATTCTAGGAGAATATCCAGAACTGGAAAAAAAAAAAACAAAAACAAAACCAAACCCCAAACCAAAGCAGGATAGAGGAAGGAAGCACCATGGGAGCACCAAAAATACTGCTGGTGCAAGACCATATAGAAGCTGGGCTTCTAAGTTAGTCAAAGGATGATTATCACAAGACACTTATGCATTCTGCTGTTGACCTACTGAGCTATGAGGAGAATGACAGCCATCCTCTGCAGGCTCTCAGGAGACATTCTGAAATGCATGGTTGTCAGGTCTTGAACCAAGAGCAGCATGTGCAATTTCAAATATAAAATTCAACTGTGAAATTGCTGGTTAGTGTCAACCAGCAACCTAAGAAAGGTTAATACATTATTTGCTTAGGTGTCTGCTCAGCTGTGCAATTGAGCACATGATTTGCCTTAAGCAGTTAAGTTTAAATATTTCATTACATTTCAATAATAATCGGCTGAAGCCTGTGTTGGCATTTTTTGTTGAATTAGGTATATTTGTTTGACAGCTGTGAAAAAAGAAATGTTATTTATTTCATAGATCAATAGGACTGCCCCACCTACCATTGAATTCCGGTTGAAAAGTATTGGCTGGGCTCATAGTTAATTCAGTCTTAATTGTCAAGAATGTAAAACTGACTACTAGAGTGAAGCTAAGTGAAATGGGATTATAAAACTGGGGATTTGGGGCTATCTATTGGGAATTGCGAGGGTACATGTATGCATCTCTTCTGTGCTGTATTTGAGTAGTCAAACTGCCAAAAATAAACATCTTAAAATGGTAAAAACCCAAGGTATCTGAAGTGGGACCTGTTTATGAAATAGTTTCTGTATGCAAACCTCTATTTTAAAAGCCTCTTTCCATGAGAACATTGCTGCTGTTATTAACTGACAGTCAGGATGATTACATCTATGTTATTAAACTAGTGCATTTTCTATATACAGATATCCCATGATACCTCCAGAAGTTAATGCATCCTCTGTAAACACAGAGAATGAAGTTTAGTTTGCTATTGAACAAAGCCTCCTTTCAGGTGTCTTTGCTGTTACAAAAACAGTCAAAGTCTCTTTTTCTTGCAAGAGGCATTCACACAAAAGCATGTATGTGTCTGAAATGAGTACTTTTATCACTGTAATCAATTTTGAGTTTAACATGTTTAATTTAATTCATTTACTATTTAATGTAAGACTTCTGTGGTGGGAAGAATGACCTGCAAAACTCTTCTATTTTAACTGTACATTCTAAAAGCATTTTACAATCAATTGTATTTTTTTTGGCATGAAAACTGGCATTCTGGAAATATTCTAGCATTTGATACTGTTTTCCATATATACATCAAATTCTTTTGTGCCTACAGCTGTGTCCATAACTTTCAGTGTGACTCAGTGTACTGTATGTGTAAGTGGCCTTAGTTTTAAATGGTTTTAGTCTAAAAACTTATATTCTCATTTTAGACACAAAACACATCACAGCTATAACTATTACATCACTTGAACATTTGAGTTGTACTAATATTTACCTTTTCCTGCAAAATGATGGTGAAATAGCTGAGGAAAAATATTTTGACCAGTTTTCCTACCACTTGCTCACACGTGCTATTTGTTATTACCTTAGGTTTTTATTTATTTTTCTGGTCATTCCCAGGAAAACATCAGGAAAACGTGTTCTGCAAGGGGAACAGCTCAGGATGATGACTTCTGTCGTGTTAGTTATGGATGAAGATTTTTGATATGTTTTGCATTTTGCATACTCTTTTTTGTACACCAATCCATCATCTTGTCCTCCTCGTCCCTTTAGTCACTTAAAGCAGTTCCTGAAGAATGAGCTGCCTCTCATGAAAGAGCTACAAGCTCTTTTTAAAATTTTTTAATAAACTCCAGAGTCTGGAGGATTCCTGGGAGGAATTCTGAGGAACTTTTTTTTTGTTATTAATCTTTATAGATGTTCATAAATTTAATCCTAGACTTGTTTCCAAAAATTAAAGTTGATTACTCAGCTGCAGCACAACTTACCAGTGACAGAATTAAAAAATGAGTGGACCAAATTGCTTTAAAATGCAAAATATGGTGACCTATAAATTAACCTTAAAAATATAATTCAAAAGGGTATTTTGCTCTAGATGTCTGGTAAAGATAAGGACTGGAAGAACATGTAAACCCTGAGCCCCATTCCTAGTAAGTCCTAGTGGGTTATATATCTCTGCCGCATACTGCAAGTAATGGTGACTCTCCTCCACCCTCTGCACCTTTCATCTCTCACTGCTGTAGGCTATTCATCATCTTACAGATACAGTTATTGTCCTTCTTTCTCCCCCAGCTCTTCTCTTTTTGTTGTCATCTTTTCTCATTCCTCAGCAACTTCAGGATTCTTCAGACTCACCTTCAAACCTTGTATGTGAAGCCTGCCTACAGCTTGGCTCACACTTGGCCCTGCTGTGACTTGTTTACTTTGATTTAATTAAAATGCACCCATCCAGAACTCTGGGCACATTACTGACTGCCCGCCTTGCAGAACCTTTAATTTCTGCAGTATTTTCACACTGCTTTCTCTCTGTGTCTGGAACAACCTCCGTCTTCAATTACAAGCAACCTAAAATTTCTCCTTCAAAATCACCTTTGAAGCCTCGCTAGGATTTAAGTACCAAACCCCAATTTTTACCTTCTTTAGCCAGGCAGGAATTAAATTTATTTCAGTCACTGAAGAAATAAATTACAGGAGTTAGAAGCTTTATGCCCAGGTCAGACTAAGTCATTGTTTATTTGTGGATTCTTTTTTCCTGATGGTGTTAGGATTTTTATGCTAGTGTCAGGAGAATACCTTTATCATATGAACACTAATTCCTGTGCTATGGCTGAACAAAGCCTGTTGTCCTCTATTATCTAAGAACCATTCTGATGGGAAGATTTAGCAAATGGAAAAGTGTGTCTTCCTAAGTGAGCAAGTGGTTAATCATGTTCAGTGATTTAAAAAAAAAAATAAAGTTGTGACTTCCTATATACAGAACCTTGGCTTTATTCTTAAATGCCAAGAACATCAACATCACTCCATTAAAAATGAACAATTCAATTAGGAACCTGAATAAAGAGAATTTATTAACCTTTTGGATGTATTTGTTTTTTTCAAGTAAGGGACCTTTCTTATCCCTCTTTATTTCTTTTCTTATACAATTGTAGAATCAACTAGGTTGGAAAAGACTTTTATTTCTCTCTCTGTTTCTAGTTCTGCCCTCTAAGCTCTTTCTCATCCTTTCTTCACACTCCATCCTAGTACTACTCCTACTCTCTGCATATTGCTCATGTATTCTGTTTTTTTGTTTGACGTTTTGTTTTTTTTCATACTCTATAGTCATAATCAAGCATACTGCAGCTTGCCTGCCACTACAAACAACAAAGAAAAGTAACTCTGTGTGTAAGCAGTTAGGGCACAGGGGCAACTACAAAACGATGGTTAAAATGCAGGCCAATTTACTTTTGTTCCCTCACCAAGTGGGGGACCCCTGAAGCAGCACCCAGGCTAAGGCACCCAGGTGGGAACGCAGCCACTGTGGAGCTTGGTCCATGCTAGAGGATCACTGAACCCACTGTTTTCACATGTATTTCAGGGATTCATGCAGGCGTAATTCACCACTGTGCTTTGATCCTTCACACAGCAGCGCAGGAACCCCAAGCATGTTTTATACGGTGCCTCTGGGTCTATCACAGCCCTATCCTTTTAAAACACAATTGTTCTACTTATTTAGCATGCAAGACTAACAACAATTAGTATGATATATATGTTTTTCTATACCCCACCTGCAAGTCACTTGTGTGTGTTTACAATCCTTCTTGTCCTTCTTTCATTACGTTCCCACGCCTTCAAGTCCTATGATCTTTCTTTAAAGACCTCTATGAGGTGAGATGAATCTTCACTGACTGTAAAAGCCATGACAGAAGCAGACATCACAGAAGACTGCAGATATCAGCTCTTGGTCAGAAGAATCCCACCCTTGGCAACTCTTCCAGTTTTCTTTGAAATGTGTTCTGGGAAGGCCTGGATCATTTGATCCAGCAGTTGCTCAAGACCTGATACTGTCTGGATTTCCCAGTTCTGCCTCTGGAGCCTCCACAGAGACTCCTAATGCTCTCATTTTTGTGATTAGAGAGGAGGGAATGTTTCTTGCTTATACATTGCTGGGTGACAAGAGTAATCACTGATACTGGAAGTAAGTGGTTTAGTACTTACAGGCATACTAGGACCTTAACTCAGCACTTTGGATATAATGTGGATTATGCTTCTAGGTTCTCTAATAGTAAATGCTAGAAAGTATTTTAATTTTGGTTTCATAATTTAGCAAGACTTTAGTTCATGATCAAAATATTTGTTTATCTTCAGCATGCTTGATTCCATATTTCTTCTAGCGTATGTTACATTTCTGTTTATTCAAGTATGACCTAATATTTTATGGGTTTGAAACCAAAAATGAGGTCTTTTTATTAAAAATATTTTTATTCTATTCAGAGAATCACAGAATGGTTTGGGTTGGAAGGGACATTAGAGATCATCCAGTTCCAACCCCCATGACATGAGCAGGGACACCTTCCACTAGACCAGGCTGCTCAAAGCCCTGTCCAACCTGACTTTGAACGCTGCCAGGGATGGCAGTGTTCCAGTGTCTCACCACCATCATGGTGAAAAAGTTCTTCCATTTATCTAATCTAAAGCTACCTTCTTTCATTTTAAATCCATTTCCCCTTGCCCTATTACTGCTTGCCCTCATAAAAGGTCCTGCTCCAGATTTCTTGTAGGCCTCATTTAGGTACTGGAAAGCTGCTGTAAAGTTCCTTGGAGCCTTCACTACTCCAGGTTGAGCAAGCACAACTCTCACTCTGCCTTCACAGCAGGGGTGCTTCAGCCCTCTGGTCAGCTTTGTGGCCTCCTCTGGACTCACTCCAACAGGTCCGTGTTCTTATGTTGGAGGCACGAGAGCTGAATGCAGTACTCAAGGTGGGGTCTTGCGAGAGCACAGTGGAGGGAATCACCTTTGAAACCTCTGTGACTGAAGAAGAAATTTTATTTCCTACAGGTTAGAGCATATTATATATCCATTTGGTAATATATAGCCAGCCAATGTGATTAGTTATGTAGATCAAACAAGGGAGATGTTTTTAGCAGTAGAGGTTGTGGTCTAACGAAAGCTCAAATTTTTATCAATTCTACCCTATTTGGATTCTGTTTTTTTCTTGTGTTGTAAATGAGCACAATTTTATTTAAAAGATATTTTCCTTTTTAGTGTATGTTTTGAGGTTCTAAAAATTTTGCTTTGTTTGTTCTTGACCTGCAAGTAAATAACTTTTTTCTCAAATGTTTTCTAATTATTTCGGTGTTTGTGTACAAAGGCCAATTAAAGCAGTTTTGGAGAAGCTGGAAGAATTTATTTCAGAAGCAAAAGATTCTCCCTGCTAATCTTTACTCTTCATACAAGCTCTGGGCTTGAGCATCCTGTTCCTCAACATACAATCTTAACTCCTTCCAGCTCCTTTACAGCAATATATTCTGACATTGAAAACTGCAGAAACAAATTCAGAGTACAAAACCCTTTGAAATATTCAAAATGCACAGTATTTCATCTACTTTTATAGGTATTTGCTCTATCAGCTGATACTACAGTTACCTTCACAAAGGCTTTATCATATGAACAATGTTTCATTCCATTGTTTACTCACATTCACTATCTTTTCACCTGCAAATTCAGCTGAAAGTTTGACCAAAGAAGCAAAGCAAAAATTTATTTTAGCTTGACAAGAAGGGTAAGTAGCTGCCATTTAAGTCTCTTAAGAGAGAAAAATGGATTGGACTAAGTAAATAGAATATGTTCTGAAATCCTTTGTATACAATTTAGAGTTTTTATTAATATGTTCCATCATGAATTTAGTTGTTTCTGGCTCTATGAGATCAGTCAAGGTTATTTCTGTTTAGTGTCTTCTTGCTGGATAAAGCTCAGTGGCAGTGCCTACACCGGTGTGCCTTTGAACACAAGTAAGACTCAAAATCTACTGGACAGGGTCCACAGTGTGGCTTGGATTAATTGTACCCATTGGTCTAGATGAGTTTGTTAACTAATCACTCTTACTGTACTAGCAGTGTACTATGACAGTGGCAACCCTCTGACTCTACACCCCAGACATACGATTTTGTTGCTTTACTGTGTACCATCATGAAGACTTTTCACATTCCTTAGTCTACTTGAGTAGTCTAGAAAATATATTTGTGTCAAAAGTTCATAAGATCATAATCCTTTATTTTTCTCATAAATCTCAACATAATATCCAGCCTAGTGTGAGACTGTGGTAATTAAACTCTATACTGAAAGCTATGTGCTTCATGGATCACTGGATATGCTAATTACCTTTTACTAGGATTGTCACCTGTATTTATGTTACAGTAAGCAATGGAATAATTACATGTACTTGGCAAAATCAGAAGTTATGAAGGTATTTTAATTATGATGTTTTGTTGGGTTTTTTGTTGGTTTTGTTGTGGGGTTTTTTTTAATAAAACATTAAAATCTGATTTTTTTTTCTGTGCACAGCTAAATGAAACCAAAATCTTAATCTAAGTAGGTCTTCTGAGTCTTCTGTTCACTTAATAAAGTGTATAATTGCAAAGTATGACATGTTTTCAATCGCAGTTCATTTTACATGTCCTTTTATCTTTCTCTAAATTGGAACAAACCGTTCAAAGCTTGAATGGAATAAACAGATCTATTTTGTGTAATTCAATAACTGCTGAGAGATGGTTCATATTGCACAAGCTCGGATGTTATCGATACTGTTTTTCTTCACTGCCATGGTACAAGAGTACTAACTTAATGTCATGAAAAAATAGAGTAACAATTGTATTGCAATAGTTTTCTAATTTACAACAGTGGGTTTTAGGAGCTTCTTTAATTTTATTTTAAATTTTATTTTTAATTTTTATTTAGCTATTAGATGCAAGCAGGGAAAACAGGCAACAGAATAAATATGTATGAACATCCACTTCCAATGTTGCCAAATTCTTGTTTGTATTTTTTCTGAAAATAACATAATGATAAATGTGACTTCCTTGTCCCAACTTCTTTAAAAAAAAAACAGAGGGAGAGTTAAGCTTGTTGCAAAATTAATACAGGAAAATCACAGGAAGATGTGGAAGGTAAAAGTAAGAGGCAACACCTGTCTGACCTCTGTATGGAAATAAGCAAAAGTTTTATAAACAATAAAAATATTAGGTCAATTAGAACCTATCACTATTGATTATATTTTTCCCCTAAAAGACTTTGCAATTTCATGATAAATAATCAAGCTATTAATGTTATTAAGTGTAATTTACCATAGGTGACTTTTTGATGTTTTGTCACACATTTGTGTGAAAAATAATTGTTTCTATAGAAGTTCCAGGTGAGGAACTTTTCAGGAAGCTATACACAGACAAATGGGTTTTTTGTTTCTCTCTTGGGTTGCCAGAGAGTCAGCTCCCCCAAACTGCAAAACAAAGTCTGGTCCAAAATTCCAAGTGAGCTCACTGAGAATGCAGATAACAGAAAGTGAAAAAGAGGAACTTTGCTTTAAGCAAACTAATGCTTTTTAATAGAAAAAAAAAACAAAACCAAAACAAAAACAAAAAACACAACTTGTGATGATATTCTGATTCCCTATTTGTCTACTTCAAAATGCTGTATTATGAATCACAAAGCTCTTACATGCTTTTCACTCCAGCACAATAACAGCTTACCTCAGTTCTGCCTCTGAAGGGTCTAGATATTCTTCAGCACTTAGAGGTGTGCAGATTGTTTATCTGTTCAAACGCAGGGATATGATTGGAGTAACAATGCAAATTTTGAACCATGATAAAACTCTTTATGTACGCACACCCCTAAGAGAAGCAATATGTCTTCAGAAGGACGCAATTTAAAAATAAAATTCCACTTTATTTGTAATAAAAGAAATGTCTCTGGTGGTTTCCCTGGGAGCAATGATGACCTTTTGGTTCTAGCTGCGCTACATCCACTCCTACGTAAATTTGAGTACTTTGAGTATTTTTCAGATCTTATATCTTTTTATGATCTTTTAGGGTTTTGGTTTTTTTTTGTTGGGTTTTTTTTTCTCAGTTTCCTGTTCTGTTGTGTTGTATTTACCAGTCTGCCCTATTTTGTTTAAGAGTCATTGTTCTTTCGTAAATGAAACAATGCTTATTTCTGCAGAAACGTTACATATGTAGGGAAAACTACAGGAGTCCCATTATTTTAGCTTGAGATGGTTGTTCTGAATCAAGTTCTACATCAGTAGGAGTTTTTCCCCTTTTAAAGTATACTATGTGTTTATGTAAAAAAAATCAAAGCCTGATTCTTGAGCAGGATATCCATATAGCAGTTGAGTAATCAATATCATGCTGAAGGTCTTGGTTTGTCCACACTTCTGGACATCAAAACAGAGCTCTTAATATTCAGAAGTGGAGTGGAAACATATGGGACAGGCTGATTTAACTTTGTAATATGCCTTCGTTTTGATAAAATTGTTGTCCCAATTATCTCAGAAAGTTAGGTAATGTCAAAGATGAAATCCACAACCTTGTAATAGTTTAATGTGATGGATTTCACAGTCCATTCAATACTGTATTGTTTCATAGAATAATAGAATCATAGAATATTTAGGGTTGGAAAGGACCTTAAGATCATCTAGTTCCAACCCCCCTGCCATGGGCAGGGACACCTCACACCAAATCATGCCACTCAAGGCTCTGTCTAACCCAGCCTTGAACACTGCCAGGTATGGAGCATTCACAGCCTTCCTGGGAAACCCTTTCCAGTGCCTCACCACGCTTATGGTAAAGAACTTCTTCCTTGTATCCAATCTAAACTTCGCCTGTTTAAGTTTTAACCCGTTACCCCTTGTCCTGTCACTACAGTCCTGAATGAAGAGTCCCTCCCCAGCATCCCTATAGGTCCCCTTCAGATACTGGAAGGCTGCTATGAGGTCTCCATGCAACTTTCTACACTCCAGGATGAACAGCCCCAACTTTCTCGCATATCTTCATATGGGAGGTGCTGCAGTCCCCTGATCATCCTCGTGGCCCTCCTCTGGACTTGTTCCAACAGTTCCATGTCCTTTTTATGTTGAGGACACCAGAACTGCACACAATACTCCAGGTGAGGTCTCACAAGGGCAGAGTAGAAGGGCAGGATCACCTCCTTAGACCTGCTGGTCACGCTCCTTTTGATGCAGCCCAGGATATGGTTGGCTTTCTGGGCTGCAAGCGCACACTGAAGCCGGCTCATGTTCATTTTCTCATCAACCAACACCCCCAAGTCCTTCTCCACAGGGCAGCTCTGAATCTCTTCTCTGCCCAACCTGTAGCTGTGCCTGGGATTGCTCTGACCCAGCTGTAGGACCTTGCACTTGGCATGGTTAAACTTCATGAGGTTGGCATCAGCCCACCTCACAAGTGTGTCAAGGACCCTCTGGATGGCATTCCTTCCCTCCAGCATTCCTTCAATAACAGCATTGTCAGCAGAGGTTTTCAAAGGCAAATTTACCATTATATTCTTCCCAGTCTTTAATCATCTCATTGTTTAAGTAAATTACTTGAATGTCTGCAGCTACTAAGTTGGCATCTCCAGCTATAATGGATTCATCCTGGTGATTCAAATAAATTAGAAGCTTGAGGTGGCTTCATCCATAGTTGTTAGTTTAGAAATCTCATGTTAAAAGTGGTATATATTACTTGCTCCTACTTGATTCATCTGTAGTGGACAATATTAAATGACAATTCAAATAGATGACATCAAGGAGAAAAGTAATTTAGTTCAGTCTCTGAGCTCTAGCAGGATAAATTATACCTAAACAAACTGTGCCAGCAATATATCTGTACTTAAAAACTTCCAAATACATGATTCCTGATTTCTTTTACCCTAAGAATTGAGAAGTTTCTTCTCTAGGGGAAACTGAGAAAACTTTGCCACTGAACAAAGCAGATCACCCTTTTGTTTATAACACTGAACAAAGCAGATCACCCTTTTGTTTTGCCTTTTGAAAGAATGTTACTCAGTATTCTCATTTTTAAACTAATAAAATTCTATTGCTTGAACCTTTGCTCACAGGTTATATTTTCTACTTTTTTTTCTAAACCCTTTTACTGTTCTCTGCAATTTTCTTCACTTTATCTCCATCTTCCTTAAAATGTTGTTGTGGGAAGAGGACACTTCAGTACTTGGAGCTCACTGGTGCTGAATTGAGCACAATTATTGCATCTTTATCTGCTCAGCTGCTGCTTTACCCTTTTACTCTGTGTGTTATGACTGTGTTTGATTGCTGTTTTCCAGCCTCAACACTTGGTGCTTGCTTCTACTGAATTCCAACCAGCTACTGAAATTTCAGTCCTAGTCTAAAAGTAATTTTTATTCCAGTCTCCAATGTGCTTAGAACCCCTCTGCACTTAATGTAGCAATCAAATTTGGGCTTGTCTTTGTCATTACTTCAGTGGAACTGATTAAAATGCTTGGTAGATCTCAGCCCTTACAGTCCCCAATCTAGTCCCAATTGAAATCCTCTTCCAGTTTGACAGCAAATCATTGATAATTGTTTGCTGAGAGCAATTTCTCAACTGGTTGTCCACCCACCTAATGGTGATTATATCACTTGCATTAGCCTATTTATGAGAGTATTATATGCAATAGTGTCAGAACTTTAACTAAAAGTCAGGATATATCATATCTACAACTTCCTCTTTATCCAGTTAGCTTGCCACAGAAAGAAAGTAGACTGGCTTGACATGATTTCTTTTTGACAGACACATATAGGTTGTTTTGCCATCTTCTAAGGACTCACAGATATAATAGGTTTGCCTCAAAGTCAAGCTCAGGAAGTGCAGGCTGGATGAGCAGATGGTGGGGTAGACTGAGAACTGATTACATGGCAGGTCTCAGAGGGTTGTGGTCAGTGGCACAAAGTCTAGCTGAAGACCTGTACCTAGCTATCCCCCCACCCAAGGGTCAGTACTGGCTATGGTATTGTTTAACTTATTCATCAATGACTTGGATGCAGGGATAGAGTGCCTCCTCAGCAAGTTTGCTGATGATACAAAACTGAGAAGAGTGGCTGATACCCCAGAGTGCTGTACTTTCATTCAGAAGGATCTAGACAGGCTGGAGGGATGGGCAGAGGGGAACCTTTTGAAATTCAGCAAAGGCAATTGAAGAGTCCTGAACCTGGGGAGGAATAACTCCATGCACTAACACAGACTGGGTGCTGACCTGCTGAAAAGCATCTCTGTGGAGATGGACCTGGGGAATCCTAGTGGACAACAACCTGTGGATGTGCTCTTGTGTCCAAGAAGACCAGTGGTATCCTGGTTTCCACTAGGAAGAGCGTTGCCAGCAGGTCAAGGAGGCAATCCTTCCTCTCTAAGTAGCTGAGTAGTCCTGGTGAGGCCCCACCTTCATTACTGTGTCCAGTTCTGGTCACAAAGAGAGACATGGCATTCCTGGAGAAAGTCCAGTGGAGGACTACTAGAATGATTGGAGCATCTTTCCTTGAGGCAAAGCTGAGGGAGCTGGGCCTGTTCAGCCTAGAAAAGACTCAGGGGGTACCTGATGAATGTGTATAAGTATCTGAAGGGAAAGTGTCAAGACAGTGGGGCCAGATTCTTCCCAGTGGTGGGAAGTGATAGAGCAAAAGGCAGTATGTATAAACTAGACCACAGGAAGTTCCACCTGGACATGAGGAAGAACTTTGTTACTGTGAGGGTGAATGAGCATTAGGAGAGGTTGCCCAGAGAAGTTGTGGAGTCTCCTTCCCTGGAGATAGTCAAGAGCCATCAGCACACAGTTCTGAGCAATGTGCTCTGTGTGACCCTGCTTGAGAGGGAGGTTGGACTAGATGAGCCCCGGTGATCAGCCATTTCGTGATAATGTTTAATACTTAACTCTAAAGTTATTAATTTGACTAGGTGCTTCTCTGTTATCCCTGAGAGGTTTTTGTTTGTTTAGGTTTTTTCCTTCTCTTACAGGTCCTTGATAAATGCTTACTAATATTCAGAATTACAATGGGTAATTTCCTAAAAACTCCAAAATGAATATTTTCAATCTCTGCTCCAGTGCTTGCATTTGACTCATCCACATCTTTTTTTTTAATAGTTTCTTCATCAGTGCATTCTAGTATCCTTGTTAAATTAATTCTCTTAAGTGGATCTTCACAATTTGTAATTTGTGTGAAGATTTAGAAAAAGGCAATGAATAGTTTAGCTGCCTTTTTATAATTTGAAATTTGGTCTCCATTCACACTTGCATTCTTTTGTTTTCATCATTCCTGTATAATTATGGACCTTTTGTATTGCCTTTTCTTTCTTGTTCTAATAGTACCTTTTTGTTGTGCTTTTTTTTTCACTTTAGCATTTTTGATTTCATGTAAACTACTCTTTATCTTCTGTGATATGTGCTTGTTATCATATGTTTCTATGCCCCCTTTTCTTCTTTCAGATCATCAAAGAGCTCCTGGCTCAGCCAGGAAGATATTTAACTTTGCTTCCTCTATTTCCTTCATATACATACAGTTTGTCTTTATGCATTTGATAACAAAGAGTGCTGTCTTGCTAATGGGAATATTTTCAAACTATATGCTCAGATTAATTGAAATATGGATTGCTGTTTTTCTACACTTACTAGGATGTATTCTACTGGGATGTATTCTTTGAGTAAGCTACTAAATATTCTACTTTGTTTTCTTTTAACTAAGAAAAAGCAAGACAGGTTTTGAAGTGTACACACAAAGATGAAAAACGTCTTGTTGCATTAATGATAGCAGAAACAGCAAAAGATGCAGCTTTCAGCAAACCAAGTGACTTAGATTAGCAAGCTGATAGTTGTTTGAGGTTTTCTATAGCTATTCACAAGAACATTCAGTTCTTCTGCACTTGATATTTTGGTCCAGAATGTATCAAGACTGGCTTAGCCAATTGGCTTGCATTTTCTGTTCCCAAAGGTTAAGGCTGTCGGCAGGAATTAGAAGATATTACCTCTCAAAGAGACAGATGCTGTCAATCGCATTATCAGTTACTTTCTTTTATGTAAAATAGCAACTCTCAGCAACTGCAGAGCCTGGAATTCAGTAGGAACCAGCAGCTGGAAGATGTTGCCTTCATTAGTGCCTCCGATGATGCTGTCACTCCTAGTTCTTGGTCTTGTATTAGCCCTGTTTCATAGCACCAGCTACCTCTACTTTCTCCAGCATCTCTATCTTAATATGACTACTTTAACATTTTCTTTTATGAGACATTTGAGGTATTTGAAGTCCATTATCCTTATTTATTTTATTGAACCTTCTAATTAATTAAAATATTAATTATAATAGCTGTTTTCCTAATTAATTTCCTCCCTCTAGATTCTCAATTCTTCACTATTAATTAAAATTAAATCTGACGTAGCTGCAAGCTGGATCAGTTAAAGGGAAGCTCTGTCCATCCTTCTTTACTTCCCAGACCTCCTATAGTGATATTGAATAAACTGGACTCTTCCTTCTTCCTGAATTCAGAGGAAATATACTTCTTATGGAATATAACACTTTCTTTTTTTTGCCTGCCCTTAAAAAATTAATCGTACCACTCAAGTTACTATTGCAGTTCTGTGATTTGTCTCACAAAGAAATGGTGAACATAATCTTTCTGTAACTCTGATGGTTTAGCAGACAGATAAAACATTCTGTCTGAAGAGAAAATGATTTCACAAAGAATTCCAGAGAAGAAGTATGTATACGAGGGTCTAGTAGAACTTTAAAATACAAGCAGCAACTTGCCTGAGTCAGGAAATAATTTGAAAGCTGCAGAATGTGGGCACTAGTTATTTTTCAGTCAGCTGAAACACTTTCTTCTCTATGGGAAAAATGTTATCATGCAGCAGCAGGCAACAATACACTTTATTTGAGAATTTTTGCCAGATAGCATTGTAAGGATTTCCAAAGCTTTATATAATATCTCCCCATTTATCTTGATGCTGGTTGCAAATGCAGTAAATTCAGAAAACATTGCTGCAGTATTTTGTGTGAATTTATTCCTATTCTTTCATACGCTTTTTTGAGAGCTAATCGCAAAGTGTGACTATCCCTACTCTGATTGCTTAGTTTTCTTACATTCAGTCTACTTTTGTTTCCACAAATGGCAATATTTATGGTGAAAGACATCACACATGTTTCTTCATAAGAAATTCTCAATAGGTTTTGATTCTGCTAGACTTAATCTCATGCATACTCATTTACACAGATTAGAAACCTCTTTGGCTCTACTTATATATATATAAGTGTATATATACTTATATATATATAAACATATATATATGTTTATACTAGTTGATATATAAACTTACCAAAGACAATTTATAATCTAAATAATTATCAAAAGCAAGGGGGAATATTGTTTGTGATTTCAATGCTTGAAGTAGGAAAAGTATTCTAAACATTAGGGACCTGCTAAATCACTCTGAGAAAAACACTGGGAGAAGCCAAAACTCTGGGAAAATTGCCTGCTTCTTGCAGCTCCTAGATGATGCATTTTTACTTATTCTTTCTACAAAGTGTCACAAATGCAGGTTTTTTTCTTTTCTGATACCTAAATTGATGCAGTGGCGTCTGCTGTTGAGAAACACTGAGCTTCCTCAGCTGGGACAGAGGGCACTGGGAAGGCTGCTTTGAGTATCAGATGGGATACATACAACAGAATTCTCTGAAGGATTGGCTCCTTGGCAGTTCAGATTGATGTTAGTTGAAACTTCTGACTTTTTTTCTCAGTATTCCTCAGTTTCATGAATAAAATGGGGCATAAAGAAAAAAAACAATTTGTGAAATACTCAAACTCGAGTTGAATAATCTGTGAGGCTAATAGCTACAGATGTTTGACTGCTCAGTGAGACAGTAGAATATTATCTAGGAACATGTTAAGTGAGCACCCACCATAATGAGTTCTGAGTGAAGCCAGAACCCTGTGGAAAACAGAATCAGGTCACGTAATTCAGAGCAGTAAAGCTGGGGCAGCAAATTGAAGTACCCCAGGAGCCTTTAATTCTTCCACTTCCTATTGAAAGGCTCATTTATGAAAATAATGGTCTTTAACGCATTTTATGTGTGTGTGGACATATTTGCAGCTGGTTGGTTGTTGTTTGTGTTATAAAGTCTAATTAACTGTCATGCTGTTCACTTTTTTTGATGGAAATAGGTTTGTTTTTTTTTATTTTTACTTGTTATGTGAAATGGTATCTTTTAGTACCTTTACAGACTATCAAGCAGCTTGTCCTAATTTTCACTGTGAGCAATAGATTCTGTCCAAAGGGAAAAACAAAAAAAATCCAAAACAACAAGAAAAAAAAAAAAGAAAAAGAAAATAAACAAAAAAACCCCACCCCACAGCTGATATGTCAGTAGGAGCTGTAAGCAGCAGCTGTGAGCTGTGGACACATACTTGAGCCTGATGAACACTCTAATTTATTAACCTAGGAATACATACAAAAAAATCTTCCAAAGAAAACACTAAAGTGTGGAAAGGCATGTCTTCCCTCACTGTCCTCTCCTAAGAGAGCTGTTGCCAGTGCTTGTGCCAGCTTATGAAGTCTGGCAATTGGTTGACAGTGTATGGCTTGCTGGACCACAGGCCAAAGTAGAAGAAGATGAGATTATCTCTACCACTTCAGTTATGAGCATAGGCTTTTTCCTTGACATCTATTTATTCTATGCGGGAATCATGCTCACCATAATCCACAAGCGAGAAAGCTGGGGGAGGAGCACTACAGATAACGTGCCAATATGAAGCAGTGGGACCAAGAAATATTCTCATAGCAACCTCACCATGGTATATAGTACAAACCTAAATCCAAGCCGGCAGTTGTGCATAAAATAGCAAAGAAACTCAAAACAGAGCATGTGGGAAAATATCAAGGGTATACTTCAGAGAGCACAGTTCATTGTGTCTCTTGCCTCTGTCAGATTGAACATCCCTCTTCTCAGAGCCATTTCTGAAATACTCTGCAAGACTGAAACACAGATCAGAAGTTAGGTCCAGTGAAATCAACTGCTTCCTCCAACAAAGCAGTGCAGAAGAGCCATCAACAAGTCCTTATGAAACTTTGCTTTAGAAATACATTTCCTCTGAACTGTGTGGGAGGGATGAGTAATAGGCTTTCACTGTGTTTCACTCATATACTCTTTCATCCCAGAATGGATACACAGTAATTTTCTGGAATCTCAGCAGTAGCCCAGTTGCTTTGCAATTCATCAAAATTGGCTATTCTTTATTTAAATAAGTATTAACATTTCTTCATAGGACTTTAGATATGAAGTGTTGGCATACCTGTGTTTAAATATTTACTAGAATTTTCATGTCTGTTTTAAAATATTGAAGATCTGTCAGATGAGAGGCTAGAAACTGTTGCTTTGGAACCTGTGAATAGTATGTGCTATGTTGGAAAATCATAATTTACCTAAAACTTTGGTGCAAAGTATTTCAAATGCAGAGATTATCTGTCTTTATTCCTAAAACTGAGATAATTTGAAACAGAAAGTGAAGAATTGTTGAAAAGGGGAGCTACCTAGTTATAATTTCTCTGAAAAGAGTTAGCTATGAAGGTCATGTTCCCTGAGGGAATTGCATTTCTTTCTCGTGATTTATGCTTTCCCCTTTCAGGTATTTTTTTACTTTCTCCTATCTCACCACAGTAGATAATTCCATTCTGTCCTCATCATGCCTGATTATTTCCACCTGTGCATATATATATGCATATATATAAATAAACACACACATGTATATCATATAATATGCATTCATATATACATATATAGATACATACACCCATTTACGACAGACCACTTTAGTAACTGGCCTTAGACTTTTAGTCTATCTACAAGTTGGCTGTTGGATCCCAGGTCTCCCCAGTTAGCAAGTGACACAGACAAAACAGCCCTGGAGGCCTGAAGCCTTGCTCTGGTTGCTTTGATGCAGACCTCTCATCCTATTTGCTATGTAGTCCAGCTTGATGCTCAATAGCATTCACCCATGCCCACTCAGAACAGAGATGCATCGACACAGAAGGTAGGTAAAACAGGATTAAATGTGTATATAGAATAAATTGTGGTAATAAAGCACAGAGTATGGTCACACAGACATACTGTGCAGTCCCCTATTTCCAGCTAAATGACCCTTTTTATCCCATCTACCTTCTGTGTTCCCACTCTGATTCCTCCCATTCTCCACCTTTAGTCCTTCCATTAAACACCTCATAATAAAGTTCACACTTTCCCATAATCTCTTTATCTCACTCCCAAAGTTTTACACAGTCTCCAAAAATATTCTTCCCTGTCAATTCCACAGTGAGTCTCCTCATAGACAACCACCCCATTCAGCATGGAAGGTGTTCACACAAGGGTGTTTCTTTCATGGGGTCATCTTGGAGGGTTTCACCCCAGGACTATGTGCTAACCATTCCTGTTGGTGGTCTTAGGGAGTAGGAGATCCAGTGAGACACTTTTGACTGGTTAGGTTACTTAGGTTCCTCTACCGGGCATTGCTTCTCCAGTCCTTACTGAGGTCTTTCTGTTTATGCTGATTAACCTTTGATAAAGCACTGGAAGAACCTTCACCCTGCCCACAATATGTAAATAATACTGCTTTGTGGGAAAGAAGTTACCTGTTTTCATTCTTTGAAAGATGTTGTCAGTACACTACTGGGTTGGGATTTTTGCTAAAATCTAGTACTAAAAAATAGATTACAAGCACAGAGAAGATTTTTTGGAAGTTTTAATAATCAAGAGTTGATTACAAATATCAAGGGTAAGAGAACTCTAATCTCTCTTTCAGTTTGCAGTCTTCTGTGGTGGTCTAGTATTTCATCCAGTGCAAAGCCATTGTGTTCTGCCTAATTTCTGACTCCTTAGTACTTGTGAAGTCCATTTTCCATGGCTGAAGATTCACTAAATGTCCAGAATTAACTCTTGCTATCTAAGTCCTATTTAAGCTGTATCACTTTAACATGCAATGACATTTCAAGGTCCTTTACACAAGATGCTCGTTCATTGAATACTGTGATGTCTAGTGCTGATCAAAATGACTGAGAGCATAATGGGGAAATAAGTGAGCTTCCCATTCTGATTTAGGGCAAAGGAGAGTTAGTACCCTTGGCGGAGTTGGATGCAGAGCACAAGAAAGACTGTGATATCTGGAGAAGAAATGACAAGAAATCTGGCCACATGTACTCTCAGAGAATGTAGGGTGCAATCAGGTCTATTCAAACTTCATTAGAGTGTTTAAAGTGGGCTACACAAAAAAATCTATTTGGATTTGTACTGAAAAACTTGGAAGGCAAACAGTGTGTATTAATGACAATGAAATATAATCAAAGAATGAAAGTATAAAGTTGAGCAAAGCTTATATATATGTATACATATATATTCAGGCTATTAAAGCTAGTTCCTGAAGGTTAAATACGGTTAGAGAAGAACCGGTGTAGAATGGGAGCAACATAACTATTAGTTACATACATATGTTAGTACACACTTGTACAATACTGTCTGAAATCCGTGTAGAACTAAGTTTCAGTGTCTGCTGTGGTTGAATTCCAGACTGCATACATATATGATGAACAAGAGGTTTTATTTGTTTTTTGTTTTGAGGGTTTTTTTGTGCATTGTATGGACAAATTCCCATCAAAAGCTTTAATGCTTACTTTATTCCTTAACCTAAAAGTGTATTAACCTAAAGGTGTATTCAGCACTCACACCTAACATGTGAACTAATGCAAAAAATCAGTGTCCTTCAAATATTTCTTTAGTTTATAGGAGAGGAATATCTACTCTGGAAAGCAACACTATTACTTTACAAACCGTCCTTCACGGGGAAGGTCATCATAAGATACTCAACACAGAGATTCATAAACTGAAGCAGATGAAGATGAATTTTACTGACTTGTTGCCTACCTCATAATCACGTCTAAAGATAAATCTCTTTACTACACTTGGTCTTTTTACTGGCCTTTCTTTGCTGCAGATTTATGCTTTGCCCATCCTGTAAGATTGATATAAGTTCTTGTTTTTCTATAAACCAAAGTAAAGTGAGAGATGGTAAACTTCTATTTTTAGGACTAAGAATTTGGGAAGTTAAGGGGGGTGAGGAGGGAGGGAGAGAATGAGTCTAGATAACTGGTGCATTAAAGAGAAAAAGATGAATTCTGTGATGCTTTGGAGCCTTTTAGTAGGTTTGTGTATGAAAGGAGAAAGTTAAAAAAGATAAAAGACACTGAAAATTCACGTCTAAGCCAAAGGGTAGGTGTGCTGGTGCTCAGTGGGGAAGCAGGTAGAAGGAATCAATCTGATTTAATATGAGGTTTTGCAATTTGGATTTTTGTATGAGAATGAGTTGTACAAGAAAATCATCATAATCAAGGAAGAGAAGGAAGAGTGTAACTCATCTGACCTCAGCTTTAAGATAAGGTAAAATTGTGCCTTAGGGTTGCCTGTTTTTCATCACTGACTTTGAAGAGAACCTAGATGATGAAGGCAGATGCAATGTCTGTATTAGGTATCTATATTTGGTCAGTGAAACACCCTATTCCCCTCCAACCTGCATTTCCTATGCTAATTTTCATTTATGTAGTTCATCTTTGTAACCTAAGGAGAAAAAACATATGAGGCTAAGAGAACAGGTGCTGAAATTTTCATGTGTTTTCAGCTCTTTAATGAGTGTAGTCTGTATCAAAACTGAATCGTATGTTACAGTGCCCAAAGCTGGTATCTTCAGGCCAAAAAAAAATAAAAAAAAGGAAAAGAGGAAAGCAAAACCATAATCTACTCATAAATGCATGGCCCAAATCCTGTGTGAGAAGAGAACCCTTGCTGAGACACCTGCACCACAACCGTTTCCCATTTTCCTCTCCATTTTCTCAAGCTATGAGCACACAGACAGTTCCACGAATAATTAGGGCTCCTGTCAGCTGCTTTGTTTTGCTCTGGGGGGTTAGAAGAGTTAGACGAAATCAAGAAAACAGATATAGATTTTCAGTCTCCACTGTACTAAATAAAAAGTCTATCTGTGTCTTTGCCAAACTTAAAGAGGACATGAGGTCTGTAGATGAATATGAGTATATGTTCAACAACACATACATCGTGCTGAAGACCTTTACATGTAGTATTACTAATATATAATTATACAACTAGAGTGTTAAGACAGACTGAAATTTGTGATGGGCTGTTAAAAAGTTAAGTAATAGTTATACTAATTTTTATTAGCTTTCCTTCTGAAATGAATGTCAGAGCCCCTTGAGTATGCCCAGTCTCTTTCCATCTCCAAACTTTCTGTTTTCACTATGTCATGTCTGCCTCCTGTTGTTCTTTCCTTTTATTTCTTTTCTCACACATTAAGAGTATGTGACACTGCTGCCAGTGAAACGTGTGGAGAATTTAGAGTGGCTGTGCTTGGTAAGCCCAGATACTAAAAATATTACCCACTTATGCACCCCTGCTGTTACTTTTTCTTCTTAGCTTAAGGATATGTGGCTTTGCTGTCACTGTGGTGCAGTGTAATGGAGAAAAAAGCTGGTCGTCCTGCCCTGGTCAAACAAAAGATTTTTACAGATGGTCGCTTAGGGATGTTGTTACTGGGATGGCCAGCTTGGGATTCAGCAGATATTCTGGCAACAGTGTGGGTGGGAACGGCTCCACCTGCCACACTTCTCCCCTCTCTCTAGCACCATGTGCTGCACGGCATGATATGGGGACCAGGACTGGAAACAACCTGAAGAAAGAGACTGTCACTCAATATCCTGATGTCACAAGCAACCACGTCACATAAAACAGTAAAAGTGTGGAGTTACATTCCTAAGCTGTGGTAGAATCTGTTTCAAACCTGTTTAGCGAGATGCTCAGAGTTGTTCAGGTGCTGACTGGAGGGAATGATGAGTAAGAAGCTAGAAAGGTGATAAATTTATTACTAGAATAAGTAGGAATAAGGAAGTAAGAGGCTGGGGAGAACGAATTGTAAAAAGCAATGAAAGCATAAGAGTAATGTACTGAAAGGTTTGCCTTGGCAGAGAGCAGGCAGGGTGAATGGATATGCAAACCTTAAATGCTCTGAACAGATCCACCTTTGATCACTGTGGCAAACTTAAAGTTTGCAAATATATTCAATTGCTGACAGTTTATATCTGATTATTCACCACTTGCAGTGAATTGGGAAATAGCAGCATATTTATAAAATCTTTTTTGCAGGTGAAGTCATTGTGATAGTTCTGTATTATTGGGAAGCTTTTGGCAATGTGAAATCTGAGGACAGAAATAAGAATTGTACCTTTCAAACACAGGAATAATTTGTTCCTTTTCATTATTTAGCTCAGGTGAATTACTCCCCCCTTCATCTCCCCAAATCTAAAGATTGTCAGTATAGATAAAAATAAAATGCATATTATCCTAGCATTTCACCTTACTTAATTATCTTTTCTTTAGTGAGGTGTTTAGCATGGAGATAAACATTCCATATATTATCTACACAAACAATAACGTAAATTAGTATTTATTGTCAACCCAATCGTAAAAGGTACCAATTTCTCCTCCATCTTTTAAAGATGCTTAGTGAGATGTGAAAATTTTTCTCTGCCTTAAACTCTTGTTCACAAATTCCAGGTAAAAATACAGCTTCTGAGTTTATCTTTTTTTTTTTTTTTTAATTTTCTTTAATGACTGAAAACTTATCTCCAATCAGCTACTTAGTTTTCAGACAGTTAAGACAAAAATAAAAGCCCTTCTTAAGTATAAAGAAAATTTCTTGGTAACAGGATTGGTCTTTGTGTTGAAAAAGTACTGACCAATGCAAGGCCTGTTTTGTTTTAATGGCCTTAGTCTAATAATGTGGTTTTGCTACTGGAGTTGTACAGTTTAATTCCCACTGATCATGAACTTAGGTAGAATATAAGTACATGCTGTGTGAAAAAAAAACACCAGAACTGGTCTTCTGAGTAGGTCAGTGTTAATGCTGTAATCACACAACCCTCTGCCCATGTTCTGTCTAGTTCACAAATGTTATGTTCTCTTGATACCATCCTTGAACCATCTGTTCAGTCATTCAGCTGTAAAACGAATGCACATTCTATAATTTGCTTAAGTACTTCTCTTAAAATTGGTAACACTCATGTCTCCCTGAAATATAGATTTCCATTTAAAAAAATAATAATTATCTAATTGATTTTTTTCTTGTTTACTTCTGCTTTGCAAAGAGCTTTGAGGTGTAGCACTGCTTCTGTAATAGTGTTTTTAAACATGCCAGCATAAGTCTATTGGGAGTAACTAGGTGTAAATATCACTAATGAGTAAACAAGTGTTTTATCCAGGTTGGGCCACACCAGTGTAGGGAATGTTTAAATCCTAGAAGAAAAAACAAACAGGAAGTGTGGTGCTGCAAATTATTTTTTTGCTTTGTGAGCTATTTATTTCCAAATTGCTTGCAAACTGCATTATGAATTTGTCTTTTTCAAAATGCCAGAATGTTGAAAGGTGATAAAGCAAGAGAAAATACTTGGGGTCAAGGAGGCAGTAATATTCATAGTGATTCTCTCTTATTTATAGCATGAACAGATGAATTTAGACTCAGTTTGCCTATTTGTATGTCTGCTACTTAAATACTTTTCATTGGCGTTACAAGTCTGTCAAAATAGAAAATACAGTGTGAGGTACAGGATTTGGGCTGGTTCCCTGCTTGTGGGTGACCTTACCCCAAGTTTTTCATTGTGTGTGTTGCTTAGTCTCTTTGTCTTCACAGTAACAGTAGTTGTCCACAGCCATGTATGTTATGAACTGGTCATCTGGATTCCTTATGTTGTGCAAATCCCATGCCTGGAAGCTGTATCAGATGCTCTGATCCCTTTCTGTTCACTTTATACCTGTCCTCTCTGAAGTGCTTCTGGTCATTGCAGGATCTGAAGAATGAAAACAGCCTAAAACAATCCTATGATTTTAGCCCTGACTTCTAATTAATCTCTGTTTTCATTCCCATAGAGATCTATGATCAATTCCTAGAAGGCCCTATAACTCATATAAAGAGCACAAAGAAGTAGAATGCTATGACAACATGCTGTAGCAACAGGGAGAGAGTCCAGTTCAGCTTTCAACTTTTGCCAACGTTTCCATAAAAGAATTTATTTGAAGTTTGTCACACACTTGCCAGCTAACTTTCCCTCCTACAGGAAAAATCTTAAAGTAACAATATTTTCTTTCAAAAAGCTATGTTTGGAAGCAAAATCATTGTGGAGAACTACTTTGCACAGAATAGCCTGTGAACCAAGTATGCTGGGCTTATGTGACTGTTTAACTGTCTAAGGAAAATAACTGTCACAGGTAAATACCTCCTAGCATCCCTAAGTGAAATTTTGCTCACTTTCCAAAAGGAAAATATTAAGGACAGTAAGAAAATGTCCTATAACTGCTACTAAACTTTCAAGCTCAGAGTTTGGTTGTAGTCATGGCTTCTTCATCCACTTTTTTCTAGCCCTCTGGGTGCCCTGATTTGCAAGGCAAGAATACCCAAGTTTGTGACATGGTAAGAAGTCACACAATGCTTTCTCCAAGTCTCTGTTTCAGATGACTTCAGAGGTCAGGATCTCATAAAGTATTACATAGTGTGGTCATGATTCAGTTTACATGCAGCCAAAATCACTTTCCCTAATATTTATTAGTTATTCTTAAAAAAAAAAAAATTAAAACTAAGTAAGATTTGAAAACCCTGAGGAGTCGGGATTTCAGACTATTATCCTGACTCCTGGTATTTAACCTTAAACACAAGATAGTAGTAAATTATGCTCTCTCCTGGCTACTTATTCACCAAATTTGTGTTGCTTTTATTTATATATTTTTTAACTAATGTAAGGCAGACTAATATTTCAGATTATGTAAAATGTATGAGGCTTTAGAAAGGTTAAGTTTCTAATCAGCTTTCAAGGCTTTACATCATTTTAATGATGTCTTATTGAAAGAAAGAAACAAATCCTGGAAGGAGTTTGAAACAATAATTAACAGATTGAAGGTGAGAACAAAAAAGAAAAAATATTCTGCAGCCCAGGACCCTCTCTGGTTAATGCTCTCTGTCTGAGCCACGTTTTCCTCTTCTTTCAAGCATGTATTTCATATGCTTAATACAGCCCTCAGACACTCCTGGTTTTTACTGGAAAAAAAACTTGACAGAGTATATTCACCTCTGTAAAGATCACCTGTGCCTCACTCTTAAGCTTCTGAAGTCTGAGAGAAGTCCTAGTCCTGCTGAACACAATAGGACTTTGGCTGCTGGCTCAAATGGCTATTTTGAAAAATTCTTTACCTTTTGCATGGGTGATCAAAGTTGTGCAACAGTAAGACTGACAAGGAGACAGTGCTGCTGCGACACTTGTGCTATAGCTCTTAGAAGGACAAAAGCTTAAAATTGTTTCTTACAGAATTCAGAATAGTAGAGATTGTCTTTGCAAATATATGTTATCAATAAATACATTTGTTTCAACAAAGAAGCCTGGAAAATGTCAAGCCCAGAGGGTGAATATTTTAAAATGATGATGTGAAAACAGGAATGAGATTGGAAAATATTTTACGACCTCTATTATAGCAGATTCTGCCATAGTAAACAGTATAATACCTTGCAGAAATTTCATTCTACTCCAGCCTGTTCTGAAGAGATTTCAGTAACAGTCTGGCTAGTTTGTTTGTTTTGTTTTGTTTTGTTTTGTTTTGTGGTACAGGAAGACTACACTAGACAAGGCCCTTGTCACTGAACTGGCCATTCATCAAGATCTTAGCAGTGTGGCATTTCACAAGTGTCTGTGCAGTTTACAGTGCGTTATAGATTGCTTTTGTAATTGACTGTTGCTTCTTTGTCATGACAGACTGGAGAAGAGATGAAATAGGGTACAAATAACAAAAAAAAAAAAAAAGGAAAAGATAACATTTATGTAATCAATGAGCCATTAATAAAATGTTAAAAAGATTTTTCTTACAGCAAGATTGTATGGCCTATGATAACTTTTTCACATATCCTGCCTAAAACAGACTCTGCAGACTCTAGGTTGAATTAGGCAATCACCTTGTCATCACCTTTCCCTTATCTTTGTTTATTCTTTCAAAATCACAATTGTAATCCAACCAAAAAGAGGCAATAAATTCCAAAAGATGAACTGTCTTTTAATTTCTGCGTGTGCAAGGTCCCAACACAGAAGGACCTCCAAAAAAAATCAAACGATTGACGCTAATAAAGACTGATAAAACATCCCAGCATTCGATCAACATCCTGCGCTGAAATATGTTTTCAAAGCTTCCTCTTTGCATTACCTTTCCAATTCTAAAAAGGAAGAATAAAAGGCATGATAGTGAAATATCATAAAACCTAAGGGATTGTTGGAAAAAGTTACTGCTTATTTTTAAAATGAAGTGTGAAACCTTTAATAAGGTAAAGGTATTGTGAGGTACATTCCAAGAACTGGAGAGTTGCAGATAAACCCTGAGTATTTGAGGGAGAGACTGGAAGGAAACCAAATGTCTGAATATAGTCTTGCCGTATGTTTGTAAGGCACTGTGTGTGTGATGAATACCTAACAACTTTTATTTAAGGACTGTTTCACCAAGGTCACCTTTCTGGGTTGTTTGCATACCATTCAGGTGTAAGTGTTCAGGGAATATACTACATTACAGTACCTGATGCATAAACTTTCACCTTTTACATAATCTATCATTCCATTGGTGGCATAGTCATAGTGAAATTCTGGTTAGCTACCTTTGTAAGAAATTTTAAAAGTAAGGCTGGAGATCTACTCTTGTGTAAGAATAAGAAGAAGAGCTAAGATGTAAAATCCTGGCTGAAGTGCAATTATTACATGTTTTGACAGGGACTTAAGTGGATGAAAGACCTCTTACCAGGTTTTAGCTGTCATTCTAACTGCATTCAGGTTTGGAGCAGAAAGAAGGGGCTTCACTGACGTATCTGCATGGCTGTTAGGTGCTTTGCTGCTAATAAGCATGCCTTTGATTTATATAGATGGAAAGTACATGTGATATGACAGCTATTTTTTTAACATATAGATATAGAACCAAACTATATTCTGTGAGTCAGATGAAATTTAGATTTTTCCCCTTGAACAGTCAGGACTCTTTCTGTCCAGGATGCAGTGAATAATAAATAATATCCAGGGTTTGTTTCTTGGTTTTCAAATTAGAGGTGTATTTTGGTATGATATCATTAAACAGAATGAAAAGTTAATTAACAATAACAGATTAAATTTATATATATTCGTTAAATACTAGTTCTCAGCATAGATTTTGCAAATATTTTATGTAGCTGTAAAGTCTGATCACAGTTCTCTTACCAGCTTTTTCTAGATTACTAGGAGAGCTAATAGATTACTGTCAGGATTTGAGCCCAGTTCTGAAGTGTACTGATTTGAGAGTTGTCTGCTAATTACAAATACTAATATTGCTGGTAGGAATGGCGTCTAGCTGTGTGGCAATTCCCTTGTTCATTGTTCTGACATTTCTAGACCTAGTATTTCAATGTGCACCTGTGCTGTGTCCCTAGTGAGTTTATGAACTGCACAGCTGCTCTTGTTTGCTGTTAACAAGTCTCCCAGTCTCACGCAGTTTTCTGTTGTGTGGAAGATTGCTAGATTTTGATCAGTGACTCTTTCTCATCTCAGCATTGAGGACTAATTGACTATTTTGTTGTTAACTGTATTCAGACCTTGTCTCAAAATAAAACATCATTTCTTGTTTTAGCTTGCTTATGTTTTTAGCTTGCTTTATGTTTTAATTCCTTTTTAAGAGTCTGTCCTCATTTTTGTTCCAAAGAATAACTTTTGTTTGGTGACTAATAACGTCATGTTTAGTCAATATGATTCTTAATATCGTTGCTCAGTCTGTGTTTTGTGGTAGATGATGTTCCAATCACAGCATGTGCCCTGTGTCCCGTGTGGCTGTCCTTTATTTAAGTAATTTTGATCTTCCCTGGTGATTAGTTTTGCAACAAATGCATGACATTATGCCACTTTGGCATAGCCATGGGTATCTCATGATTAGAGCACTCTAGGGTTTTCTGCTGTGTAGGCAGCACTCTTTTACGCGGTTTCATGACATGAACACTGTTACCACCCTGTGTCTGCATCCAGAACTCTTTGCAGTTATGTTTGAGATCTTGCAGAAGGAGATAAGACATCAAGAGAATTGGAAAAAGGCAATCACACTGCTTGACTGTAAACAGAACAAAGACAACAATCTGGCAATTGTTGTCAGTTAACATAAATCCTCAGAAAAATTCTTGAGCAAAAAGTCAATTAGAGTAGAGGAGCAAAGCACTAGCTGTCATGTATCTTATATTTGATGCAGTACTGTCTAGGATACTTTTATTAAGAACCTAGATGATGGAATAGAGAGTGAGTTTCTTGTATCTTCATATGATCCAAAACTGGGAAAGACAGCTCATACACTGGAGGATGGGATCAGAATTCAAAATGATACTAACAAAGTGGCAAAGCGTGTGAAAATATACACCAGGAATTATTTACTGCAGTGATACACAATGAGGACAGCTGCTTTACTGGCAGTTTTTCACAAAAAGATGAGCATGAGACTACAGTGCTATGAAAAATTCAAGCACAAGGCTGAAGCATAGCTTACAAGATGAAGTAACCCTGTAATCAGGAATAAATAAAGCATCTGGTAGACTAGCCAACTAGAGAGCTGCATTGTACTTCAAGAGCTATGTGGTCCAGTGAAGACAGTCCAGAAGAAATTAATGAGATGGGTTACAGTTCTGGAAAATTTGGACTGTTTTGGTATTGGAAAACACTTTAAAACGGCAGAGTCAACGAAGAACTGTCACAGATTTCTTAGTAAGGGATGGAACCTCCACTACTGGAAGTTTTTAATATCTAGGCAGACAAATTGGTATTGGAAACAATGTACATACCATTTATTTTACCTGGGGGCTAAGCAGATAAACTAAATGACCTTCGAGCCCCGTTTTTCTATTCTGTGATTATTAAGTGTAAGTTCAAAGTTTTGATCACAGATGAATTAGACACTAAGTAAGTGGTTAATATGTCTTCATGGGTCATTACATATATAGAGGTTAACAAAAAAGTCAGGGGTTAGGGGGCTGATTCTTCAGGGCCAGAGAGCCTGGGTGACCCAGTGCAGATTGTCCCCTCATCTATGGAGCATGTTCACAGGGAAGCCGAATGCAGACAAGGTCAGCAATCAATCAGGTCCAGGGTCTGCCCATAGGTTCCAGCCTGGAGCAAAAGGAGATGTAGCCAGAAACAGGGCTGGAGTCACGGCTATAACATGGGTCCGAAGTCCATCCAGGAGCCAGGTTCAGAGACAGAATGAGCACAGGCTGCAGCCTTTGTCCAAGGCACCCATTGAGAAGATGAGCTATCAACAGCACAGGTCTTGGGATCACCAAGGAGACAGGATCAGAAACACCCACACACCCACAGCATTGCTCAGAGGGGGAACTGAGGGCGCTGAAGTGAGCTGAAATGGGCTCCTCCTACCCCGATGGGGTGCTGTGCCGATTGTTGAGGGCTGTTAGTGCCCTCAGGGGCCTGACAAAAGCAGTCATAAAGGACTGTGCATGATTTCCATTTGTTCTTGGTGAGGAATCCCGGCTTGATAGACACAGAGGTGCATTGTAATTATCATACAATCTCTTCTTATTTCAGAAACAAGAGGTTTAAATTCCAAGCACGCAATTCTGTATTGTATTCATTAAACATATTATTTTTGTAAACTAAGTTGTGTAGTTAGGAATATTTTACTAAAACTAAGTAAGCAACAATGTGTTAAGGCTTTTGTTTGACTTGGACGGTTTTGGCAAGCCTGGTGTAGTTACCCAGATGGAGTTGTCAGTGTTGCTGATGTTGAGATATTAGCTAATATTTGTGATAGACACTGGTGGAGGAATTAGAATTCTTCCATTGTCTTCTAAGCAAGTCACTCTTATAGCTTTTTTCTTATCATCTGACCTTGTTCGTGCTTATACGTCTATCAAGGAACACGCTCCTGTCTGATTTTATTACTTATTTTAAAGATAGGTTCTACCATTTTCCCCCATATTACCAAGTAAATTCAAGGAATAAAGGAAAAACTTATTTAAGAGCAGCAGAATCAGGACCTTGGAATAATTTAGCTGGCAGAATCCCACATCAACTGCAACTGAATTTATTCTTGAGTATACTAGTGTATTTGAACCCTTAAATCCAGGATATTATATTATTTTTCTCTTTACTAGTGCCATCCATGCACTACAGTGGTGGTCTTTGTCGTTTTGGGGGTTTTATTTTTCCACTGAATTTAGACTAAATATTCAATCAGAATACGAAAGTTTTCTGTTGGATGGTTTGTATTCAGTTTGAACTACTTGGTGTCACCTTGACGATAAAACTGGGATAGTGTAACAGGTGCATATTGTCTTGCTCTTCCTCACTGTTTTTCAGATGTTATGTTTTGGCATGTTAGTGACTGTCAAGGGAATATTATTGATCTGCTGAGACATCTGCTCCACTCACATTAATTTGACTATTCTTTTGTGAAAGATGAGTTCCTTAGAACTTCCCATTCGTAGCACAGTATATTGACCAGGTCTTTGCAGCTGGAATTTAACATTATTTAAACTGCACCTCTAAATTACACAGTTTTTCTTTCCTCCTAAATGAGTTCCTTTCTTTTTTTTTAATTCTCCCATCATAAACAATTTAGTGAATAAAAATATAAATATATAAATAGTTAATTTACTTTGAAAATGCATTTTAACTCATTATATTTGATATAGCAGAAAAAAAGCAAAACTTTTTTGTCATAAAAAAAACTTAAAAATATTTTAAGGAATGAGACAGAAATGAACCAATTGACCTTTTTATAAGAGGAAATGAATTAGTGGATCCAGGCAATACTATATTTTCAGTCATATTTCTGAAAGAAAAATCCGATAATTTTATTAAGTTGAGGAAGGAATAGAGTGGAACTCAGTAGGCAAGTGACATGCTAAATGCAATAGAAAACTGGCAGGCATCAGTTAAACCTGATGTATCCAGTATCCAGAACATGATCTCCGGTTTCCTTCCTTTAATTTGATCTGTGATTCAAAAAGCCTTTCATATCATCCAATTTGAAAAATGCACTTTTATCTTGACTTAATTTAATGGAAATAGCATAGATTTAAAAACTCCTGAAGACACAACAGTCATATAATCCAAGTAACCTAACTGTCCTTGGTTTAAGTAAAGCATTATTTCTAAAAAGTCTTAATTTGTGTCTCAAATAAATTTTACTTAAAGAACGAATGAAGCTCTGCTTTGAACATCAGTTTTATATTTCCCTGTAGTTCTCCTTATTAATACTCCTTTATATCTTTGAAGTAGTAAGCAGATTCAAGAATAAACTGGTTTTTTGTCTGTGTTCTAATTTAATGTGGAATTCAATAAAGAGGAAACAAAACTTGGTGGAATTTACCACTCATTTCTCTTACCGGCCTTATGAGGTGGCTTGTGATTACCTTATCTCTTACCTGTTGTGGGAAAGACATTTCTTCCAGAAACTTGCACTACTCTGGTAATGACTTAGGAGAGTTAGCTACTATACAGACCCGCATGTAGGACCTAAAATATATAAAAATCCCCTGTGGTGCCTTCCAGAATCACAGAACCAATGGTGTGTGAATTTGGAATAAAAAGAAAGAAAATGAGGGTGCATGTGGAGGAACACATACAACCGAGTGAGGTTAGCATTCAGATGGTATGAAAAAAGAGTGATGATAGTGAAAGGTCGAGCTTTTGGAAGCAGAGAAACAGTGGCCAAATATATGTGCATGACTGAGTGACCACTGTTACAGTTTCTGTACAATGCTGCAATCAACCTTGACATCTTTGTGACCATTAGGAAATTTCTACAAATAAAGTATTGCACATACAATAATTTTTGCAAAGTCTTGTACAGACAAAACTGTACCTTAGAATGCCAGTACGTAAATTCTTAACTCTGATTTTAATCCTTAAGAGAAAGTAAAGTCAGACCTTGTGAAGAAATAGCACTGAATTCTGGAAGGAAAAAAGTTTTCTGTCTCAAAGTAGTGATATCATCTCTCTTGAAAGGAATATGTTTCCATGGACATTGACAGAGTATGAAAAGTTAAAATTTCAAATGCTCATTAATGTAATCTAGTTTTACACTTCAGGTGATACTGTTCTGAAAGAAAAAGATATCTTTGGAAGTCTGTGGAATATAACTATGCAAATACATGCATAGTTACATAGGTAGGTACAGATATATTTCACTAGCAGAAGCTCTATGAGCCCAAGAAAAGGGACATCACGTTTCTGTCTACGCTAAACCAATTTTGCTATTTTCTTTGCTATCACTGAAATTTGAAATTATATTAGTATAATTATGAGTGCACTATATGGGATGTGCTCTTGCTTCCATATAACTCAATGGCAAAATTCCCATTAATTTAAATGGCAGTAAGAAAGATCCCCAAATGTTCCCATTAAGCTGTTCACAAGCTGTGCCTTCTTCATGTTAATCAGCAATGAATTTAGTCAGTGCAGCTGATCCTTTCATATTAAAATAATAATAAACAGATGTGATGACAGCCTGCCATTTTTCATTCCTTCAGTCAAATGCCTGATGTGATGGACTGTGTGATTTCCTCATTTAATGAACTGCCAGCTGAAGATGCAAACTCTGTAAGAGACACAAATCAAAAATGCTCACAAAAGAATCTTTAATGTAATTTAAGAAATATTTTAGTGAACATCGATTTGTTCATTGGCTTCCTTTTCAGACAAATACCTTGTTGAGTGTTGTATGTTTAAATTTAAACTTGTGCATTTGAGAGAAGGAAATGGAAGAAGCAGGACCAACACATTCAGCTGTTTTTTTTGAGTAATGCAACCACATGTGCTGTATAACCAATAAGTACAAAAATTCAAAATAGTAGAGTGGCAGCAGACTTCGTTTAATACAGATTCATCAAAAAGTCACAGGCATCATTCTACTTTTTTCCCTAATTTTCATGTATATAACAGATTTTTCTCCCTCTGTACATTATGAATTACATTAGGTCCAGATTACAGTAGTCTTCTCACATGTGTAACTGTAATCTGTGGAACCCTTTACATATTTGGGCAGAGAAAAGAGCAAATCTTCCTTTTCTTCCATGGCAAATACTGTCTAAGGCTTTTTCCTCCTTCTCTTTTGAACCCTTTACTCACATTTTTTGCTTTTGAGGACACTTAAGAAACTCTTATTTTCCATTAGCCAACTGTTCAGAAGGAAAGGACAATGAAAATGTAATATTAACATGTCATGACAGAAAAATTGTTAAAATGGTTTTACTGGAAACCAGTACTGTTTTTCAGATAGCCAACAATGTTCATTGTAATTTGATTTTACTTTTTTTTTTTTGCCATAAAACTCTTGTAACTTGATCTATTATAAACTACATAATTCTCTGCATGGATTCTTTCCTGTCATGCCATCATTTAAAGTTTTCCCTGTTCCTGAAGAAAACAGGCTATGAATCTGTGTTACATGGAAAAATAGCTTGAAATCAGCCATCTAGTTGAAAAAAAGCAATCCCTGGATGCATCCCTATATGTCCTTTACCAGTAGAGCCAGTGCACAGTTTTAGAAACCATGGAATTTGATGCAAGATAACAAAAAATCACAATGTCTTTCCAAAAGACTGATGCACAGATATAAAATCATGAAATCAGAATCGTTTAGGTTGGAAAAGACTTTTAAGATCATCACATCCAACCACTAACCTAACACTGCCAAGTCCACCACTGAAACATGTCCCCAAGTGCTACAGGTACACACCTGGCAGTGGCAGCAGCGCCGACTCTGCTCGAGCGCAGAGAGACTTTAGGCAGCTTTCACTATCACTTTATAGCAATGATGGAGGACGCCTATCGTAAGTGGTACATGTACTGTAATCTGAACCCCCTGAGGTTCACCACAGCCTCACTGCCCCATCTTGAGCCAGGATTTCCCAGAGGACTACCACAGGCATGCTGTCCTCACCACATTTGGAATGCAAAAGTCATGCACATAGGTTTTTGAAGAAAGATTCATAGCTGAATTGTGGCTTATAGCAATGTACTTTTAAAGAGATGCTTTAGTACCACTTTTCAACATGACATTCTTTGTTCAGAAACCCTTCCTTTTACAAAAGAGATTTCAACACAAGTTTTTACTAGTAAGTAGTAATTATTTTCTTACTAATTCCTATAAAGTTCTATATGTAAATCAAGATTAAAAACTTACGAAAGAAGACCTGTAAAACTTTGATCCTTGAAAATTTTCCTCAATTCTGTTTGGTTTAATGTGTTGTGTTTTTTTTTTTTCTCCCATATATCGATGCTCAGTGCTCAGCTAGATGAGCCAGAAAACCTCATTTGCTCGGATAACAAAATATGACCCTGAAACAGCATGTTATAATTGATTGAGGGTAGAATGGCAGCCTCTTTCTTGCTGACATGTTATAGATAGGTTTATTGTTTCAGGAATAAATACATACTAAGATGCCATCTTTGGGGTTGTGACTTGACCTGTTCCTTTTTTTAAAGAATGTGATAGAAATCTGCTCATTAATGTTGCTTTTCATTTTCTACTCTCGTTTTCTTTGAGAGTGTTTTCACAAAAGGCAGAAACATTGACCCATAGCTCTTTGACAATACAGGTTGGCACCGAAGAATATTGTTGATATACTACAACAAATGCTACTGTGTTAAATACATTGAATTAATAATAACTCTAGCCTGAAAACATATGGAAGCATTTCCAGGACCTAACTTCAAGCTCCTAAGTGTGTGCCTAAATTGGACAGCTAGCTTAACTGTGTCTCAAATATCATCAAGAAATAGATCTGGTCTCCCCAGAGCTAGGAGTAGGAGTCTAATTTAGGTACCTCTTCTTTCTGTTACCAGTTTACGGAGTCTGGATACCTAAAAATAAGCATTGTGAACACCCCACAAAGGCCCAGTTGAAAACTTAACATTTGACAAAACCAAGTAAATTAGTTGTGTTATTTGCAGGTTAAAATAATCCCCCTCTAGCTATTGCTGTGATTGCTGAGAAGCTTTAAAAAAAGCTTTCTGGCTCAGGTATTGTCCTGATGCTCATTTGCAGTTACTAACATCTCTGTACCTTTTCACTGAGGACTTAGGTGTTACTTAGCTATGATTTCACAATAATAATGCAGAAGTTACGATTTAGAGCCCTAGGAAGGTCATGTAGACTCCATAAGTAACACAATAGCATTATTCACCTGTTGTATCCCACTTCACTGTGTATTAGTTCCACACTATCAATCACTGTCCTGTGGGAAAATCGAAGCACAAACCACTCAGAGACACATGCTGTTCTACCAAACTCTGATTTGCTTAACCCTGCTACATAGTAAAAGGTAACACATTAGGTATAACTGCTGAGTTGAAGTAGTGAAATGTGGTGAATAGTAGAGCTGTCTTCTCTGTCAAGGGAGAAGGATGACCCTCGGGCTCTGACTGGGTACAGCAGTCCTAACCAGGGCAGACATAGCTGAATCCATTCTTCTCTCTCTTCCTCCGCTCCCATTTTTGCACAGGCTGTTGTTCTCAACCAATCTTGTTACCTCCATTGTATTTTCAGTTTATTTGGATTGTTTGTGTGTTGAATGTATATTCTTTGTCCCCTTGTCCCCTAAAATGGGTTCAGCTCATTCCTTGAAGTTGTATTCCTCTGATGACTATTAACTATTTGTGGCTTGTGTTCATACCCTCAGGCTCTCTAATACCATACCATGCTTGTCTCTTAAGCTTTAGTTATCATATCATGCTTTAACTCTCAAAGGCACCCTCTATAATCTTGTGATTGCTCAATCAGCAAGGGACCCCCAGTAGGTATAGTACTACTGTAAAAACACATTTTTGTATTTTTCTCCATCTGATCCAAACCAGAAAATTTATAAGAGCTAACATTACTTGGTGATGCAGAAAAGTCCCAAAGACAGCATCAAAACATCAATTGACACTTTTTCCTGACAATTTCCTAATCTCCTTGTGTTACTCATGACACTATATAGCCAGACTGACATCAATATTAAGAAGTGTTTTCTTCACAAAGAAGATCATTATCTTTGATTATCACATAAGATCATTCTGACTTTCTGCATTTAAAATCGGTAATAGACCTCAATAATCTTATCAGTAATCCAAGGGATAATATTTAGTATGAATCAATACTTATGGGCAGAGGTACAGCAGATTTTGTTGTGTCCTTAAAAACATGGTCATGTTCCCGTGGTCATTATAGTAACACCTGTTACTATATGGACTGCATTTTTGCTATATATATTACATTCAGAAGACTGTATTTATTTTTTTTTTTTTAGAGATGAATATATAGGATATATTCAAAACCTCCATGTTCTCACAATTTTTTGGATATTCTTACTTCAGGCATTGTTCAGCTAACAAGGCCTTTTTAGGGGAAAGGAGGCTGCTTTTACAGGATATGGCAGAGTAACATTAGACAGCAGCTCAGTTTAGTCTTTCCTCTGGTACAGTATACATTGGATTAGCCATACCCACAGTTTTGAATACTGCCTTAGTCATTAGTATGCTTTCAGTGTCCATCTTTGAAGAGTTCTGTTACATGAGACATACCTGACTCCCTCCAGTACTTTGTACTTCTTTGAGACATGAAACACCCATAAAATATTAGGGTTTTTTCTTTAATATTTTTTTCAGTTTGACAAAAACTGGTGGAATATATTGGCAGGATGGAACTTGTGAAATTAGTCAAGCATAATGTTCAAATAATTAAGAAGAACCCAGTATGCTGTTTTGTAACTTCCAGTGTTCATTTGTCTAGCCAATAGTGGATGGCTATTATATCCTGGAAGTTTCTGTCATGGTATAATTGCATGCTTTTACTTTTATAACTTCTTCATCCTCAGAAGAACAGTGTTACTTGGGCTTTAGTTGGGTTTTTAATGCTTAGAAGGCTGTGTGACGTTACCATTTAAAATATTCAATCCTAGTTGACTGAATATTATATGATCCGTAGTTTTATTTTCATGTCCCAGCAAAAAAAAAAAAACAGCTCACTGTGTTTAAAGGACAAAGATTTTGTTGCCTACTTGTAGTTTTTCAGGACCTTTTTTGGTTTTGTTTGAACAGTGGCTTTATAACTCATTGGCAGCTTGGTATGAAATGAATTGGACTTGAGAGATTACGATGGGGGCAGAAAATTATTTTGCCACAAGGAAAAAATATGGCATGTGAAACACTTAATAAAGCCCCTATGAATGATTCAGCCTATTGGTCAATAAATACACAGTGCCAAAGCTAAAATATCTTGGTTTTGTTTTCTACTTCAGTTTTTAACAAACACTGAAACTGTCAGATCATATAGTTCATTATGCTGGCAAATAAATACAGATTGCCACAGCTAAAATACCCACGGGTTTGTTTTGCACTTGATTTTTTTAGGAGAGATTTGTTGTTGTTTTTCAATAATACAGTCTCCTGGTTAATAAAATATTTCAAAATATTTAGTTAGCTGTTATTATTGTTCCTCAGTGTTTAGCCTCATAGAAAGACTTTGAGTCTCACAAAATGCACAGACTAGGCAGACTGACATATTAATACTTTCATACCAGGGAAGAGAGTGAATTTAACCAGCCAAGATGCATAGAATATTTTTAGTTTTTATCTTTTACTAATATCGATTAAAAATTCCAGAATACCAAATTGTCGCTGGTGGTAACTCTCATAACATAGTTACTGAGCTGTTTTGTTTGCCTGATTCTTATTCTTTCTGTAAAGTGTATTTAGGGAACATGTTGGGGGGTTAAAAAGGACCACTGCAAGCTTAGCTTGTTTACAAGATGTGGAGCTCCCACATCAGTTTCATTTTAGCCTTTTTCAGGCTTTCAGGATGATGGAAAAAGAAAAAAAAAGAAAAAGAAAAAAGAAGATTTTCTAGGCTATGTAAACCAAAAAGCACCACACTGGAAAAGAGAACTGTACGTAAACACATTTCTAGGCATGATAAAAGAGCAGGGTGCAGCAAGAAAAAGATTTTATTGCTCTATAACTTTTATGATCAAGTACATGTGAATGCAGTAGCTCTACATCTTCAGCACAAATGAATGCCATACCCACAATTCCAGCAACCTTTATTCTATTGAATTACTTCTCAAAGCTTCCACCTCTCTCTTTTCAGTCTTGCTGTTTTTTTTTTTTTCCCAAGAGAAAATAAACAGAATATGACATAACCTCCCGTCTTTGGCTGACTTTTCTTCTCCTTTTACCTTTTTCATCTTGTTGAGAGAAGTTTCTCCTTCTCTTTTCTTCTCTCACCTTTCCACTGCTTGAATTTCTGTATCATTCATCTCTCCTTTGTAAGATCATACCTATTTTAATACCTAACTTTTCATTACTTGTCACAGGCTGTAAGAGACAAGGTTGCCACTATTTAATGGAAACTTCTAACTCCTTGCTAATTCTTCTTGATTTTTCTGATGTTTTTGCTCTGATGTCTTTCACAGAGTAATACTTGTTGTAAGAGTGACCTTTTTTTTAAACTATACCTGCACAGCTCTGGGTACAAAGAGTTTTACTTCTCACCTAGCAGACAGATGTGATTACAGTAAGCCAAGAAGTCCTGATTCAACCAACCTAAGATATACCTACAACTCGGAATCTGCTCTTTCTTCTTAGCTGTGATTCCCACAGGTGGGGAAGCTATTTGCTTAGAGCTAGCTAATGGGAGAAACAATCACAAGAGCATTGATTGACTTCAGGCTGTGCATAGCTGGAGCAATGTGTGTAAATAGGATATATTTATTACTGTCCTCTGCTGCTATTTTAAGACTAATGCATCTTTACTGCTTCAAAAATGCAATCTCCTTCAGAAATCTGGTGAGCTTTTCCTACTGCAGTGCGTGATTCACATATAAACTATGTTTTTCATGTGGGTGTTTAAATCTGGCAGTCTGCATGCAAAACATCCCTGAGCCACAAGACATCTCTAAAAGCATATAAAAGACACTGCTGTAGTCTGAACATTTAATTTCTTCTGATGAGTTACTACTGCAAGAGTTTATAAAGAAAATACCCATGCATACGTCCATTTAATGCATAAAGAGAGCACTGCCACAGAACAGCATCATGCCAGTTCTTGAGTAAAAAGCAGCCTGGGTGAACATTAAATGTGGGTTAACTGAATTAACCAAAGGAAATATGGCTGTGGTAGTGAAGTTCACACCTCCATAACCTGTCTAAAGTGCTCACACTGTCAAACTAATGTTAGATTTATTCTGAGCTAAGACAGAAAATGCCACAACTTTTCCCTTTTTGAAAATCAAGCTGTGACAAACAGGATGCCAAATGGATAGTCTTTTCTATTTCATCATGATTCAACACTGTAGATATCTAAAGATGTAGTGCTGAGCAGAGATTGTAATCAAGCCCCTCAGTTGGATTTATCGTGATATTTTTCAGCTTTGCAAAAAAAAAAAAGTTTTTTTCTTCAATTGTTTTAAAGTTATGATAAATAACACATAAATGGATCTTAAAAATGCTTGTCATAAGCAACAACAGTCATCCAACAAGCTTGATTTTCATTTCTGTGTTTTAAGAACAGAAAATTTTCTCATGGGTTTCACAGTTATGAAAATGACTGGTCAACTTACAGATTAGGCAACTACAGATACAAATGATAATTCAGGCCACAGAATTAATAAATGTATTTTATAAATATTCCACAAGTTTAGGAAAAGTACTTCTATTTTTTCCTGTGAATTATTACTGACAGTAGAAGGCTATATAAGAAATAAATACTAATAGACAAACCTATTACTGGAACAAAAAGCAAATGTTTAAGATTCCATTGGTTTGGACGAAATGCTACCTGGTTCAAATATTATTGTCTAGATAAAATCCCTGGGGAAAGAAAAAGAAAGTCATTGCTTCAATAGGGGTAAAATATTCTTCCCTCTTTTTCTCCCTTCTTGCTATGAAAAATGCATGCTGGAGTCTGCTTTCATGCTATTTATGTATAGATTCTAAATGCCTCCCTGTTCTAGCTCCTCAACAGTGAGGTTATCTTTGAGCTACATTATGGACAGCTTTGGCAGTTGCTTTAGTCTGGCAAACAGTCTTTGGGACTGGGTTTCTATAGGGAACAAAATAACACAGGTGGACTTGCAGTACTGATTTTGTGACTAATTTCTGAGGAAGTTCTGAGTAAAGAGTGTTTTCACATCTAGTACAAAAGAGTTAAAATAAGAATGGTGGTTTATACACAGCAGAAGAATCTGATACAGATAAAATCCAGGATGTGTTTTGAGAGCAAAACTGTAGCTTGAAAATATGTTGGTTTAGGTCAAATGATGGAATATTTTTAAAAATAAATCTTTTTAAATGCATCTTATAATTAGGAGCTCTATGTAGTTGCAACAAGGCTGATACAGAGTTCAAGGAGCTTTCAATTTTTCCATTTGTTATCTCTAGTTGTGAGAACTAAATCTTTTTTTTTCTGGGAAATCAGTGCTTAAATTGCAAGAAATTCACATGCAGTGGTACAGGATGCAAACTAGACAGAACAAGTGGAAAACATTTTGTTCTAGGGTTCATGAGTCAGTTTTACCCCCTCTGGGTACAGACTATGTTTCAGGACATTTGAATAACAGTATAAAAAAAAAAAATAAATCGGTTCCCTTTGTAGCTAAATGAACTATGAATTAAATTTGTTATCAGATGACCAGTAGCTGCTAAGCATTTTCCAGCTGAGTAAGCTAATAAACCTATTTACTCTTTCTGCACCAGCAAGCACAGGCCCATTAGCTGCAGATGCCTTCGGCAATATTCTTTGACATATAGAAGGTCATTCTCCTTTCATTGTCTTCATATCTTTATAGTTTAATGGTTAGCAAAAAGAACAGCTGCAATAGTTCTACTGAGTAGCTAATTAGTGATTTAAAATTGCAGTTGTAAGATTTGTATCCCCTTTAACCTAATTCTGATGGATTAGTGCTCTATATGCATTTACTTTGAAAACTCTTGATTTAAACTGAAATTACCTGTGCTAATTTAAATTGTCAGAGGCTTTATTAGAGTTTGGTAGCAAAAATACCTCACACATCAAAAGACCTTGCTCTTGTTCTCTTCTTTGCTATTCAGCATTTGAATGTTCGTTTACAAGAACCCTGTCACATGGTGGATCGTGCAGAAGCTAATGGGTGATTTCACTTACCATGTCTTTTGCTAAGTACTGCATACTTTTCTAATGAAATGGCAAGACAGGTTTAGTTTTCTAATACATTTCTCAGAAACTGTTGCACCCTTGTAAGCTTCCGCTGTACTAAAATGAAAATGCATTATTACTTTTATTGCCAGGATGCCTGTGTTTTCTTCAGCAATTTCAGTTACGGCTGCCACGCTCATTTTCTGTGCTCTCTTGCAAATATTTCCCAGAAGGATGCCTCCTGTTCACAGTGCAAGTTCATGACACAAGAAACATCAGCAGGAGACAAAAGAACAGACTTCATTTTTGCTTTACAAGAGAGATAAATTTCATGATGTTTTTCTTGTTGAATCTATGGAGTGCTGCTTCTGGACCTAGGAGTTGTTCTGCTTGATCAGAGCAACAGTTGTTTTAAATTCATATTCTACTGCAGGGAGTAAGATACCTGAAGGAGAAGAACATATTCTTACCCACGCCATGTAGAAAAAGCTCTACTGCATGTTCTTTCTTTTCCCTTCTAGGGAATTTATATCCTGTCTGGTAACATCCAGTAGTTCCTATTATTGCCTCTGTTTTCAATTTTATTTCCTTTTTATCTCATTATTATGCTATATAAGCTCCTCAAGCTCAACAGAGGGATTTAAATATCTGCTTACATTTCTTTGGGATTCTCAGTTTTCATTTCACGCCTCCATTTGAGTAGAGTGATTTCCAAGTTTCTACAGTTCTACCACGCTGTGGTAGAACGCTTCTGTAATTGCTTGTACCAGGCAAAGGGTGAATACTCATAACGTGTCACTTTTACTAATGGCCTAAGATTATAAATTTCATTAATAATTACTGTTATTTTTACTGTTAGTATTGATAAAAGTTACTAGACATACCTTGAAGTTAAATGATAATAAATCCCTCTTTTCGTTCACTCATTTTATTGTGTTCTTCAGAGATGCCCAACTGTTCAGATTTCATCCAGGGGGAAAAAATTGTTAACTAAATTAAAGCTAAATTAAAATTAATATTGACAGTGAACCTTGAAACCAGCTGCAAGGGACTTTATGTCATCAGATGAACCTTCCTGCCTTAAGGCAATTTATTCTGGAAGAAATATGGCTGGTTTTATTGTTTCTTATTGCTGCATCAGTACTGGGCCTTGCTATAGATTAAGAAATCTTTACCTTGCGTAGCCTCCATTTCTGTGTGGTCTTTGAGCTCTGGTGGCATCGACTTTTTTTGAATGGAAATGATGTCCTTTCTTTGGGTTGACTCACAGCTTTTGGCATACTTACTTTGATAGCAGCAGAATATGATCCCGACTTTGCTTCTGGTTTTGCTTACAGCCTCTTCCTGGTGTTAGTAGGATTCAAGTGATTGGTCTTGGTCAGATCCTTAAGCTGTTGTTTCACAATTCTGAGGTTAAAGTAGGTGTGAGGAAATTGCAAGTACTTAGGCAAGAGGTATATAACTGTATGGCATAGTAAAGTGTTTTTCAATGCCTTTAAAATTCTTATCTCAAGAAATATCATTTCTTTTCTACAAAGAGTTTGAGTTTGAAGAGCTCTTCTATAGATGAAAACTCCTGTTTATAAATACATAGGTCCAGATTATTGTAAGAGCTCTACTGACTTCAGTAGTCTCCATCAATTTCCGTTCTCTGCAAACCTGACCTCTAGGCACAGTATTTGAAAGCTTATATTGTTGGAGTTGTTGTTCCATACCATACTTTATTCTGTTAAACAGTTGCCTAAGAATCTTATTTTCTGAATTGGTGACCAAACTGCCAACAAACAATTCTTCACCCTTCACATCTGCGGTGAGTACAAAATCCCAGAACTTCCATTAAAAAATATACCAAATAACTGCTAATGTAAAATCTTTGCACTGAAGGAGCATTATTATAGCGAAAGCAAAACATGTGAGATCAAGAATATACACAAACCGTGAAATAATAAGTAAACCTTAAAGCGTGGTTTAAGAATAAGAATGGAGTTTTATATAGAGGGACATTGGCTACAGTATTCTTGTTAAAGAACCTATCTCTTCTGCTCTGCACTTTCATGTAGAGAAATTTACTGGTGCAAAACAGTTGTTTCACTTACATATGCATAGTCTTGTCATTCTTTAAGCAATTTTTCATAAGAATATTATGCCAAAATCTGAGTGGACAGACTGGGTCTTGAATCAATAAGACGTTTTGCTGTGTACCTCGTGACCTGTGCTGCACCTTTAATGGTGCCTTAGAAGCACTGTCAAAGACCTTCACATTCTAAAGCAAGCTTTCTTTGAGCAGAATTTCCAGCAAACAACACTTGAAAGCGGAAAATGTCAAAATGACTGGGCTAAAATTACTAGTACTTGTCCAACGACTTCCCCCTGGCCTCCTTGTCCTTGCAGGGGTCTTTTCTTCCCCTCTTGCTCCCAGCCCAGGAACATTTCAGCCAAGTCCTACAGTGCCTCAAATTGTATGCAGTCCCTTCTTCATAACTAGGAAAGTTTCTCTTTCCATGGAGCCAGGCTGGGTTCCTGTGCTCTGACAGGCATACTGACCACGCCATCAGCTGCTTGAGCCCTCATCACTCCTGTCCCTCCTCCTCTGGCCCTGTGCTGGAGAACTCTCTCACAGAGCACATTTTTAACCTCTCTTGGAGAGGATCAGCCCTGCCCTTTCTCCACACACTTCACCAGATGGATGGTACAGCCACCAGAATGCAAACAATGGCTTTCCTCCTCTGGCCAACCATTGCCTATTGAAAGAATGCATCATATAAAAACAATAAATAAAATAGATATTTTCTGTCCCAGTCGAAAAATTTTTCTTTTTAAGGAAATTTCAAAAGACAGTCTGGGGACCAGATGCTGAAATTGAAAATTATACTATGCTTCCTTTTCTGAAATCCTTACACTGACATTTCTAGGACAATCCTAGCTTGTCTTATTATGAATACATTACAATATTCACAACTTCTGATTCAAATTTAGCTTTTTTTAAGTGTCTGAGTCCCATATATAGGCAACAGAGACAAGCATGTGTCATTGAAGACAATCACAAGGATCTTTCCCCTCTGTTGACATGATGGTGCTTACTTCCAGAGGAGTGATTCACTAGGTGTAAATTAGGGAGCTATTCAGTGTTTGGCTTTCTCTGGGGACCAATTTGGACTAAAGCTAGGCCTCCTTACATGAATACTTATTTTTGTCACAGCATTGACATTCACTGTCTCCACAACCTTCCTCCTGGAGTTCTTGGGCTGTGGTATGAATACTGATGTTAAACTGATTACCAAGATGATCCCTCCCCAAATAATGTCTTTGTAACTTTGAAAATTTCCATGGCATGATTTACCATGCAGCCCCACAAATTGCTGCACACCCAATATTTTGTCCATTATAGTACCAGATCATAAATTCAACTCACTGCTCCTAGAAGCCCCATGCTAGGTTTCAAGACAAAGCTAAAGCCCCACAGCCTGACAATTACCAATGCCCTGCCAATGTTGTTTTGGTTTAGCTACAAAAAAATTGAATTTCTGTACTTCTGACACACTTGAGCACAGGTTTTGTGTGAGCTGTTCACGCAGTTTCTATTGTTGCTAGAGGCAGTTTCAAAGTCCTTTCCAGTCAGAAATATCATCTCAGTTTTCATATGCGTTCACAGCAGCAGTAATAGGCTGGTGAAATATGGCTAACTGGAAATGTAAACTTTATGAGCAGTGTCTGAATTTTTAGCTCAATGGCATTAGATAAGACAAGAAGGGAAAACAGGACTGTTGAGTTTAACATGAAATAGACCTCAGGAGTATGTCCTTCATTCTCCTTATTTTTGTTTTATTTATATTTACTGAACTTTAAGAAAATGAAAAATAAATAAGTGTTAAACTAGCATCTTCTATGGGTTTGCATCCCTGAATGCAATGTTCCGACCCCCTGCCACACCAGAATTCTGGAGGAAGGGAAAAATATATTCTCTTAATTTCTTCAAATCCTCACCCTTCCTATCATACCATGGGTTTTGTTTGGGTTCTTTTAGTAATAAGTCAGATTAAGGACTCAAAGGAATAATGACCTGGCAGAACTCCCATGCAGACAAGAAAAATACTGTCATATTGTACCTAAGTTCTTAATGCAACTTTTGGCCTGCTGATCTTTGCAGTGACTTCCTTTCTGATGCACCAAAGGACTACTTAACAATTGTTTTTCTGTTGACCTTAGTGAAGACTACCTGCAGCATTCCCAAGCTTCACCAAGACTTCAGATTTCTAAGAAATCAAAAGTTACATTCCTGAGAAGGGTGAAACTTTACGACTAAAAATAACTATAGTCACGTGCATAGAAATAACATCAGTGGTGTGCTTAGAAACAAAATGATAGTGTTACTAGTTGCTTATGACTTAAGATGAAAGAGCAAACCAGGGCTTTATTTCTACAGCCTGTGTGTAAGCAAGGAATAAATTACATTTCAACTTTATCTTATAAAGCAGGTGTAAACTTACACCAGAACATGCAAAACTGCATATACGCAAAGCCCTTTTTATGTCCATTGCTTTTGCTATGGTATTAAGGTTTCTGTCTGACACTGTTCCTTTTGGTCTCAAGTTGCTTTGAATTTAATGAGAAGCTTCAAGGAAGAACCACACTGTAATCTATAAAAGAAGATTTTGTTGGTTTTTTTGTTTTTTTTTCTACACAAGTGCTTCATTTAGGTTTTAGCGTTTGCCACAGTGCTTCCCACAATTCTGTGTTGTTCTGAATTGTGATATTCAATTTGCCTTTTTTACTCATTTCTTTCAGTTTGGTCTAAGCTGAATCAGCACAGGAACTGTGTGAATATGTAGTCCATTATGTATCTTCAAATATTCCTTCATGTGAGCTTTAAGGAGCCTTTTAAACTTACTCTTCTTTATATTTTTAAGCTATCTGTATTGCATTGAAATTCCTCTTATGTTGACAGAGCAGAAAATATATAGGTCCACCACTGGCTGACTGGCAAGGACCAATCTAATATTAATTCACAGTATTACTAGTAGATCCCTGTAATAAACAAAACATATGTTTTCAGAAAAATAGGGCAAGAAAAGAACAACACAGAACAGCCAGTCTATCCCCTGCCTCCACAAGATTGGGGACGCTGAACAGATGCATGGTCTAACATGGATTTCAATGCTTCCAACAATGGAAAGGCCATAACATCCCCAGTAGGTCTGTTTCTTTGCCTCACTATCCATGCTGTTAGAAAGGTCAGCTGTTTGACCCAAGTCTTCCCTGTTTCAAAATAAGCTCCTTAATTTTTGTGTATGAAAGTTGAAATTGATTCTTCCTTCCCTTCAGCAACAACAATTCATGCAATTGAAAGCTGATATTGTACCCTGTTGGTCTTATCTCTGATAGACTTAAAAGCAAATGCTGTTTCAGTCTTTTTTCATAGGTCATGTTTTCCAGAGTTCTGATCAGTCTCTCCTCTATACTCTATTACCTTGTTATATCTGCACATGGCTGAGGACCTAACCTGTTCTGGATGTGGAAAGAGAATGACTTTCCATGCCCTGTAGCTTATGCTCTTACATACGTGTCCCACTATGATGCTTATTTTTTCCAGAAATAACATGATATTTTCTACTCATATTTAAGTTGTGCTAAACTGTAACTGTAATAGCAAGCACTTTTTGTGTAGAGCAGACACTTGACAACTTGTCTTCTATTTAGTGTCCAGCAATTAATTATTCCCTCCTTAGTTCATTATCTTATACTTGTCCTTACTGAATCCAATCCTATTTTGTTTACTTTTTCCTCAAGAAATTTCTTTGGTTTTTCAAGATAATTGGAAGCCTGTCTTCATGCTGTCCCAGTGATGTGCTGTCCCACCTAACAAATTGCCGTCACCCATTCACCAGTACTGAATGGGGACACTCCATTTCAACTGTGAACTACTAAGTGCAATACAAGATTTTGACTTTCCATCAATTCTATCTAAATTAATTTCATCTAGAACGTGTCTTTTACACTGTTTGATAACATTGTCATGTGGGCCAGTGTCAAAAGCCGTACGAAAGTCGATGTAAAAGATACCTGTTTCCTCCTCTCTTGAGAGACTATTCTGGTGCAAAAAGAGATCAGACATTCAATTCTAGACAGACTAAATATTGCATTGTATTCTTCCTAGTTCCTGTACACCATTACTTGTAAAATTTCTCCCTTCTCCAGGATTTCTAATTAGTACAGCTATATGACTAGTCCTGTGCTCCCTGCCTTCTCCCTTTAAAGGTTTAAGCCCTGTTTTCCCTTTGTAACCTCTTAACAGCTAGTCCATTCTCCACAAGATCTGAAGTAACCTAGTAGTCTATGATGTGAAATAAATGTTCCTATTTGTCCTACGAGCCACAGCTACCAAGGAGCAGTATGCTTCTGCCATAGCAGAAACCTGGGAGCCCTCTGCTCCAGGTATTTGTCTGTAGTTACCCTGGGCTCTGCTCTGGGTCTAGCCAGAATGAACAGTACAAAGCTAATCATAGAAAGGCATAAAAAAACCAATCCTTGGATTAAAAGGAAAAAATTTCTATAACTAACAACTATATGTTTGTCCTCCATCTACTTATAAATGTCCTGTAAGAAGTTGTTCTGCAAATTTTCCATAGTTGTACTCAACGTTAGTCCAGTTGTTTTCAGCTCTGTCTTCAGGTAGAATAAATTGCCCCATGGATATATGTCTTTCTTTGTTGGTTCTAGAAGGAGACTAAACGTTCCGCATATACTAAATATCTAACTCTTCATAGGCTATATGCAGACCAGTAGTATTGCTGGGAATAGGCCAACACTTCCTGTATTCCTTGATCTGGCATTCTACGTCTTTTATTGTTGCCTTTGTGCGTTGTATTACAAAGGAAAAATTTAATGTGCAGCTAAAATCTAGGAAGGCCAACCTGTGCTATGCCTGTGTGTAGAAAATGATTTCTTTTTTTTCCTTGAGACTCTGAGAACTCCCAGATTATGAGCATTGCTAAATGTAATGCAGTATCTCAGTTTTATTTTTTACGCTATTTTTAATTCCAGCACCTACTTTAAATAAAGTACTGTGCACCAAAATACCAGGTATCATTTTGAAAACTGCCCTCACAGTTAGGGGTTGAAATAGTATATATTAATTATAGAGATTGAGGTGATTTCTGATTTTTGAAGTATTTTATATGTTACTGATTGTAGTTTTTCCCTTGGTCGAAGTTGAACAATGTTATTGGAGAGAAAAATTCAAAGAAAGATGAAGCATATTATTCTCCCCCTTTTTTTTTCCTTTTCTTTCTTTTCTTGAAGCATTTTGGTTCCTGGGCTCAGGGATGAAGTTTGACAGAATATTCGCACAACCATTCAGCATTTTCAAGTTCTTTATATGAATTTTTCAGATCTTGTTTCTAACGGATTCTGTAATAAAATAATTACTTAAATGAAGGGAACCCCTTGGGAAGTAATCAGAAAGGTTGAGGGCTCTCTGTTTTGCAATGCCTGATCATTTTATCCATTCTTTGAGGAGATAGCCCATCAAATGTAGAATATGCAGCAACCCAGATGCAAAGATTCATTTATATGCTTTTCCTGTGTATGTAATCAGCAACAGCAGTGCTCACATACAAGGACCATGCACCAATGATGGTGGTGGTGGTGAAAATCTGAGATTCAACTGGGAGCTCACACACACAGCTGTCTCACTGGTAGAAGGGTGACGTGATCTCCTTTCAACAGCCTTGTCAATAAAGTGATATTGATAATAATCCATCTTAAGGTACATACGCAGTACTGAAGACATTGTTAAAAACTACGAGTCTTTACAAGGAAGAGAATTAGGGCAGATACATAGGTTATGCATCTAGTAGCTGAATCTAGGGGCAGAAGGGAACTGGGACAGACCCAGGAGTAGTTTTCTGGTGAAACAGCTGGAGCTGTACGTCACAAGTCGTTGCTCCATTGGTTTAACTAGCCTGGCACTCTCATTGCCATAACATCCAGCTGCTGTCTCAGGACACAGTGGCTGCCTGCAGAGCAAAGGCTTAAAAAGGAGAAAGGAGTTGTCAATGTCATAATATCTCTGTGATGAGAAAAATAAATATATTTTATATTTATAATGTGTGAGGAGGAAAGGAAGAGGCCAAGACTAGGCAAGCCTCGTAAGGAAAGAAGCAGTAGAAGTGCAATGTGAAGAGAAGTATGTGGGGACAGATGGTGTATGTCCTTGGGACCTCAAAGGTTGAAAGCAAACTGTACTTCACCATTGCTGCTTCTAATGGCTTAGAACCCATTTTGTTTGGTTGTTTTTTTAGTAGAGAGCTGAATCTACTAAAGTAACTTAGGGCAGATATGATAAGGATACCTTCAATCATAGTTAAAGACATATCAATGTTATCAAATTCTTGACACTGCAGAAGCTTGGGTGAAATACTCTTTGAATTTATTTAAAAACCATTCAAGAACTGGAAAGTTGTACATTTTCTTTAGAATACAGAAAGACTTGAAAACCAAGTCTTGTAGTGCTGTCTCAGAACAGAAAGAGAAAGGTAAAAAATTCAAATTCATTTAAAGTTGTATCTTTTCTGAGATTATAAAGCCAGTTCTGAGAAACCGTCTTGCCTGAGGCTGCTGACTTCAGTTTTCTCTCATCATTAATCTTTCTTACATTGTGTGTCATACTCAGTTGCAGTAAGACAATTAAACTAAGAAATGGGAAAGATAGATATATATTATCCTCTCCACTTTATGTCAGTGCAGTAGTTTTTTTAACAACTAAATCGTTGCAAGATTTGTAGGACACAGAAAACATAGCTCCCTTTCATGAAAGTAATTTCATTCATAAGTGTGTGAAAATGACTGGATCTTCCAGAATCTTTCTGAGCAAGAGTAGTAAAATTTACACGTCTTACAATTTTAACAACAGATCCTCTCATAAAGTTCAGTTGTATCAGGTTAAATGCTAAATTTTACACCAAGACAAGAATCAAAAGTTGTTTAGACTGCTTTTCTTCCTTTTGTTTTTATCTTTTTTATGTTGTAACCAAAGTTCCTGATAGGCACACTATAACATAAAATTAGAAAGTAGTGCTACCAAAATACATTAACATTGCCAATAAAAACAAGTGCTACCAGAGGGTTTCTTTGAGTTTTCTAAATTGCAGGATTTATTTTGTTTTGTTTATGGATGATGTCCAGAGTTGTGAGGTTGTTTTGAGGGTTTTATTTTTATGGCTCTCATCAAAATTAATGTTGCATGGAATTTCATATTCATAATATACCCAGATGAGAAGACATTGTTTCTACGAAGTTTAACCAGTTCATTTGGATGAAGATCTATTTCCATATCAGAGTTGGCTTTAAAGAAAAAAAATAATGCAGCCTTCCTATTGTGTTAAAGTAAACTCTAGAATATATAATAAGTAGATATGGTAAGATATGAAAGCGGGTCTTCGTAGTTGAGAAAAGATGAGCTCAAATTATCCACTGCAGACCAGACTTTGCAGTTAATTTCAGAATATTCTGGTAATGTAGTTTATATTCTTTTCCTTCCATTTTAAACTGCTGATTTTTAAAGACTGTTCCCAGAACAAAGCAGTTTCAATCATTTTCTGTGGGACAGCTTTTCAAAGCTGAAGGTGGTCAAAGTGAAAGAGGCCCATGACAATTTGGCTGCTTGCCTGTTTGCATTTCAGGGCCCCAAATTAACTTGTGGCTCACAGGTATGTATTCTGGGTTTAGAGATGGTGATTGAACTGTTTGCTCTGTTTTACCTGTGCATCCATGCATTTTCAAGACCAGGTTGGACAAGGCCTTGGGTGATATGATTTAGCGTAAGGTTTCCCTGCCCATGGCAGGGGGGGGTTAGAACCAGGTGATCTTAAGGTTCTTTCCAACCGTAACGATTCTATGATTCTATGATTCTACAGTAATGTTCAAAACAGTCATACCTAGGATTTAGGTTGAGATTAAATAGTTGTGATTTCATCTAATAGTTCAACATTTAAAATCTGCAAAATTAAATGCTTTTGGTGGTGAACCATGTCCTGCACTGGAGTGATTCCACTGACTTCAGGGGGTTATATGATGAAATAACTTTCCTCCTCTGGTTATATTCTACATGAAAAATGTTGAAAGCACAAAACTGTGCTGAAAGCATGCTAAACCAATCAAGTGAAGCAATCAAATCTGGAAATGCCTGTGGGCAAAAGCCAGATCAGCCTTTACTTTGTTCCCTTGTGCATAGAGATTTTAATTACATTATCACAAACTTTTCCCCGTGAAATCCTTTCTCTTGCTTCATGGTCTTTTCTTTCTGAATTCAGTGCAGACTTTACCCCTGTGAAATCAAAGGGAGTCCTGCAGTCGTTTCTGATAGAGCTCTAGTGTTTATTACTGAAAACGTTGATAACTTTTTTAAATCACCATTTCAGAAGCTGGTTATTGTTCAGTAAATGACACATAAGCAGCACATCATTATGCAATTGTTATTGTGTGCTGCCTTGTGTTATAGACTGTTGACCCATTCTCATATTCTTTTTTTTAAATGGTGGAAGTTCCTTTGTCCCTTTGTCTCCATGCTGGCCTCTTCCGGTGGGAAAAGGTCAGTTAGTTAAGAAAGCAAGTTCTGTGAATTATATTTTATAGAATCATGGAATAGTTTGGACTGGAAGGGACCTCAAAGATCATCAATTTATTTGTTCTGATAAAGGCTTCCTCCCAGGAAAACATATTCAAAGAAAGCAACAGCTTGGCATGATGTGGACCTGTCAGCTTGGGCCCTGAAGCATAGCAGCTAAGTTCAAATGGCTTTGGACTACAGCTATTAATCTTGAAATGGCTTTTTAGCTCAGATGCAATGTGTCATGAATGTGCCTCTGCTACTTCATGATCCTAGTCATTGTGCGTGGGGTCGATAGGGGCCTCTACAACATGCTTGCCTTCACCCCCATTTCTAGCATGCTTAAACACAGGCACAGGCATGCTTCTTGCACAATGCCACGTAACTTGCTTGGAATTTATGAACTTTCCTAATTTCCACCACTTTCTTTAATAGCCTGGCTAGTCCATACTTCTCTTCATTGCATAAAGTGTGGGAACCAGTGAAATGAAGTACCTATTTCGTGATTTGAACTTTTGTAGTCTGTAGCTTAACATAGTTCTTATCTTCTTTCAGGCTCTTTATGCTTCTGGTAGAGAAAAATACATTTTCTGTCTTTTTTTTTTTTTTTCCCTGAAACCAAATCACATCAGTTTTAAATTAAAAGTTTCTTTAGCATTTTTCCCTTGAAGTTGTCTTTCACAAGATAGGCCTATGCCATAATCCATCTATATACTGAGCACTGTGATACAACAGGGCAAAAGGAAAACCTACACTTGCTACTCCTCTCATTGACATCACTCTTGAGAAAACTCAATAAGGGCAGGACTGTGGCTAAACGTTTTCAAAGATTTAATTAATTTTAGCACAGTCTCTTCAGACATTGCCACAGGCTTGGAAAGGTTCAACTAAACATGAAGTTTGAAGAGGCACTAATGAGAAAATAAAAAAAAACCAAACAATCACCATTTTATTGTAGCATATTTTTTTAGCATATATGTTGACTGATTATCTTTGAAATATTAAGATTAATTTTTCTTCATTTTCAGAGTACACAGAGCAGTTTCAGAGCAGCTGTCAGAGCACACTATGTTTCTGAACTAAGATCCGCATGAGAGCTAAAATGCCATTTTGCAATGGAAGCTGATTTCCTTCATGTCTACATTATACAGCTGGTACCCCAGAAAGGATATTTTTCTGAGTCCAAGTATTTGTTGACCTGACGTAAACTTTAAACCTCCTGCACAGTACTCATGTATAGTGACAAAGTGATCCATTTAGGCTTCAGTGTCTTAAAAGCTCTGAGATATCTGTGAAATTATTCTTTGAAATACCTTGGAAGCAGAATAAATACCAAACAGCATTACTTACATTTGTGTTGTTTCACTAGTGTAATCCTTGAATTCTGTTTTAAGACCAGCGCCTAACAAATTCCTCATGCTTTCATTCTAAGACCTTAAGATTTTTAGTCCTTATATTGGAAATATATTTGCCTTTCATGTAGAAACTTAATTTGTGGGTGTTATTTGGTTGTGGTTTTCCAAATTAACATTTTACAATTTAATGTCTGCTTTTTTTTTTTTTTATCCTTTGTTTGTCTTCTGGGATGTAGAAATGCTACATTCCTCTAGCACTAATCAGTCTCTCTTGTATACCTATTTTTGAGATTACAAACTGTGCCAAATCTCTTCTGACTTTTCTTTCTGGAAAGGCATTATCTGTCAGCAAATTCTTGGGCTTGCCGCATGGAAATCCTGCAATTTCAAGATTTTATTTTCCTTTTAAGTACCTAAGTAGACTTTTTTTCCCACTAGCTTTTGAAAATCTAATGTACTTAAAAGACTCAGCTTGTTTAGTATAACAGGAACTGTCCTAATATTTAGTAAGTCACTGAGTCAGCTTTCTTGTATAAAGCTCAACTTGGTACTTCAGTGCTCTACATGTCAACATATAAACATAGTTATTTAGCCTTTCTGAAACCAGGCAGGGCATCAAAGGCTTGAAGGACTGCTTAATAATAAGTGCTCAGTCTTATCTGACAAAAGGCATAAAAGGCAGGAGAATGAATATGAAAAAATATTGTGGCTTGGCCAGCAGAAGATAATGAATGATATATGAAAGACCAGATCAAGCTGCGCACAAATCTGAAAGCAATCTGACATGAGTTAGAGGAAGGGAAGTTGATGCTGAGGTGAAAATGAGAGAAAATTATCTTTTGTTTAGAAATGCCTGCTGATTCAAGAGCTTATGTTTATAGAAATTTCAAGGAAAAAGCAAAGTCACTAAAAACAGGGAAAGTGTGAGAGAAAAGGCATTTCCAGAACAACAGAAAGAATGAGATCAACTGAAAAAATCTGACAACACAAAGAAGCAACTTCCGAAAGACATGTCATAGTGTTTGACATGAATAGCGGCGTGAAGTGGAATACATGAATTTCACACGATTTCTTGCCTTTCTCATGCAGAAAGCAGATTGAGAAAGGGACTGCAATAAAATTGAGCAGGTACATTATTTTGCAGTTCACTTTTCAGGAAACTGCTGGGGTTTTTTTTTAATTATTTTACTTTCTGGGATAATATTATCAAGCCTCCTCATTTGCCTGGTGCTTCCCTCCAGAATTGCGTCAGAAGTTTTCACAAATGTCTCAACATTACATAAAAAGTTAAGTTTTATTTAGCATATTTTTATTTCATTTATTGTATGGTTTTTTGGTCTGGAAAGTTTGATAGCTTGAGAGTCATGGTATCACCATATCATGATGTGCATCAGGTTATTACTTCTCCTCAGTTATGGAATACATATGTTTCACATTAATGCTAAATAAATTTAAGTTTCAAATTTTCTTATGGAAAGAGAGTGAGATTAAATGCATAGGTTGGATTCCAATAGACTCTCGAAACTGCAGCAACTATTTAGAATCATAGAATGTATTGGGCTGGAAAGGACTTTAAGATCATCTAGTCCCAGCCCCCTGCCATGGGCAGGGATGCCTCACCCTAGACCATGTCACCCAAGGCTCTCTCCAGCCTGTTCTTGAACACTGCCAGGGGTGGAGGATTCACAACTTCCTTGAGCAACCCATTCCAGTGCCTCACCACCCTTACAGTAAAGAACTTCTTCCTTATATCTAACCTGAGACTATTCTGATGAAAAAGGGAGCATGTTGCTCAGGACTGTGTCAAGAGGGCTCCTGAATATCTTCAGGGAAGAAGACTCCACAACCTCCCTGGGCAACCTATTCCAACGCACAGTCACTCTCTGAGTAAAGAAGTTCTTCCTTATGTTCAGGTGGCACTTCCTGTGTTTTAATTTCTACCTTTTGCCCTTCATCTTCTTGCGTGGCACCACAAGAAGAGTCTGGCCCCATTGTCTTCACACTCTCCCTTCAGATACTTACACACATTGATCAGATCCCCCTGCGCCTTCTCCCCTCTAGGCTGAACAGGCCCATCTCCCTCAGTTTTTCCTCATAGGAGAGATGCTCCAAACACTAAATACTTTTTGGTCCTTCCCCCAAGTGACAAGTGATAGGAGGAAAGGCAACAGTCTCAAGTAGCTCCAGGGGAGATTTATATTGGATATTAGAAAAAAATTCCTCACTGAAAGGTTGTCAAGCATTAGAACAGGCTGCCCAGGGCAGTGGTTGAGTCACCACCCCAGAGGTATTTAAAAGATGAGTAGATGTGACACTTGGGGTCATGGATTAGTGGTGGAGTTAACAGTTAGACTTTATGATCTTAAAGGTCTTTTCCACACTGATTCCATGATTCTAAGGTGTTGCCTATTCATTGATCAGTCATGCATCATTTAAAAAGTGCTCCTGAGCTTAAAAATGTTTGTAAACATAGATGTAGACAGTTGTAGTTGTAGACAAACATAGTTGTAGACAGATGTAAAATGTCAAGTATATTAGGAAATTTGTTCTTTCACTTCTTTCATGGCTAAACCAGCCACACAAGTGGAAGTCACTGGGGAAAGTATGAGTAATGTTTGTATTGATGTTTCTGAGAAACTTTTTCATTTATTTGTGTGAGTTTGTTTTATGTATGTACACAATGAACTTGAGTGGGATTCAGCAGCTGTAGCAGTCAAAGTTACAGTGTCCCTGTAGATACAGAATGCCTTCCTCAAACCATTGGGACTATCACAAATGTGATGAGGACAGCATGCCTGTGGTGGTAATCCTCTGGGAAATCCTGGCTCAAGATGGGGCAGTGAGGCTGTGGTGAACTGCAGGGAGCCCAAATTACAGTACTGATGATAGGTGTTGTCCATCATCACTATCAAAGTGCTAGTGAATGCTGCTACTAAATGCTGCTAAAATCTGCACTCAAGCAGAGTTGGTGCTGCTGCCATTGTCAGTGCTACATCCATCACTGCAGGAAACCAGGGCTGGGATTTCAGCCATAATGTACTTTTAAGTTTCCTGATGAGAGCTACTTTGGAAAGCATTAACGTTCTGATCTCAAGATGGCTGTATGCAGTTGGAGTTTCTACAACAGTTTCTGATGTTATTTAAAAACCCTGTATGAGTTTGGATAAACCAGTCCTGAGGCCATGATTATACTAGGAAGCATGAAGAAGACAGCTTGTTTGGGATCAGCAGAACGAGAAAATGAATTTATGATGGCTTTCAAAATGTAAGGAAATGGGGTTTGGGGATTTTTTTGTTTTTAATTGGTGGTCTTTTTTTTTTTTGTTTGTTTGGTTTTGGTTTCTTTTGTTGTTGTTGTTGGTTTTTTTGGTTTGTTTTTTTGGTTTGGTTTGTTTTTTTTTTAAAGCAAGACATTAGTAGAGAGATGAGACAAACATAAATCGTAGAGGAAGAGAATCAGAGCATGATGCAGTTAAAGTGGCCAGGGTCAGTAAATCCCAGATTCTTCTACTCTGAAGTATGTTATCACTATAAACATACTAAAGAATCTCAGTCAAGCCAAACTAGACAAGGAGGGTATGTTAACAATCAGCTCTCTCCAATATCATAAATACTATTTATATAACCTAAAGATTTTATATTATTAAATGAAATATGAGCATTTATACTGTATAGAAGGTGGTGACATTTTAACCTAAAAGCCCTGCTAAATACAGCTTCAGGAGCACAGAATTGAAACTAAGGACAATATATTTAATTAATATTTGTTACCCAAGGGGAGGGAATCCCAGAAAGTTGGCTGTGTCTTAAGAAAGCTTTTTGTTTTAGTAAGCTCTTTAGTAAATCTGGAAGTGTATTTTCCTCCCTTATCACGTTGTTTTGAATAGAAACTTTTAAGGATAATGTGCGTTTGGTGGTATTACCAGCTTTGTGCTTTGGTAGTATTACCAGTTGTGATTATCACAACTACTATGTAAGGATAAATTTACATCTGGAATAACAGGATTTTAGGTTTCCCGCTGGCTTCTTCTGCTAAAGCATATCACATAGCAGGGGAGAGGCTGCATTACATAAAAGTGCCTTCTGTGTGAGCTTGTAAGAGTGATTTCTATAGGTGCTTAGGTGTCTGGATGGAGAAATTTGTGAGGATACAGCAGGCTGCAGAAAGCGTGTGCAGCAGTGTCCCAGACACTGATAAGCTCCTGTGATTGGCAGTCTGACTGACTGCAAGAACTGATAAGCGTGGGGCACCAAAAGTAGGCCACATCTGGCCACCTGCCTACGCTGACATCAACAGCCACTTGTGTAAATAGGACCACATTTAAGAGGGTGCTGCTGCTACATGAAACTAGGATGTAGGGTTACACGCAGACCTGATGAAATGAAGGATCTTTTAAGGGACAATGTGGAAATCCACCTAGGAGCCCTTATGTGCTGTTACCACCTCATGCCTCTGCACAAACAGCTGGGGTTATCCTCCCAGCCATGCACTAGTGGTAACTGTGAGTCAGTGTGCAAGCGCAGAAGTGAGCTGTGTGAGCAGACATGCATGGGCAGTGTGAATGGTTACCAGCTATCATTAATAATAGTTGGATTCTATTAGTTCTTGTGGAATAATATGAAATGAAAAGGCAAAATATAAAGCTACAAGCATCATCCTGTACAATTGTACAATGATTCTAAGAGAGTGGAGAAAGCTATCCATCCGTGAGTTTTTACACTAGAGGCTAGCAGGAAAACGGTTGGTTTTGTCCAGGACTGAGATCTTTGAAACGGCCAGTTAAAACGAGGCTATCAGATTTAGCAACTGCAAACCAGCTAATATATGTCTGTATCATCCCCATATTATTATTGGGGCTATCTCAGATCCACATCCATATATGTAGATTCTTTTCCTTAAAGATATTTTCGTAGTAAGATTCAGCTCCAAATACTTATACTATAGGTTATGTAGGGAACCTTCTAAGCATGCACTGTATTTAATGAGAGATTTTTTCCAATGGAAAGAGCTGCTCTAACTATTCATCTGACCAAGACTGATTTCCACTTTTTGATGTAACTGATTGATTCAATTTCCTCATTGAAGCTAATGGAAGCTCAGGCACCTAACTCACACGAAGACACCTCTACTGAAGAAAAGTAAATTTTTATCCCATTCTTAATGATGTCATAGTAAAGAACACTGACAAAATGAAACCCTGGTCAACACCGCAGGTGTGATCTGCCTCTCTCAATATGATGTAAATTTTAATCAATAGATCGACGGTACTAGGTTTGTTTGTTTGTTTTCCTTTGAATTATTTCCCAGAGTAAAAGTTCAAACAAGCAGTGCAAGTGAGCAGTGGGTGTGTGACATGGTGATTCTACTCCTGTGAATTCCTGAGTGCAACCTTTATGCTCTTTTTTCTTCTCATTGGGGAAATTTTCACATGAAAGGTTTACATTCCCATTAAAATAATAACCATGCAGTTAACAGAATTAGTGGTAAATTAATGTAATAATATGTCAATGAATCATAGAATCATAGAATAGTTAGGTTTGGAAAGGACCTTAAGATCATCTAGTTCCAACCCCCCTGCCGTGGGCAGGGACACCTTACACTAAAAGAAAAATAAGAAAATAAGAAAGAGTATGAAAAGAAATTTTACTACAGTAGGTTAGGGGCACAGTGGCAGGATAATGATAAATTGTGCAGACCCAAGTCTGGTCAACGGGACTCTGTAAGAGTTGCCTACTGCAAAAACAGCTTTTTAGTTAATAATACATATAATTTCCGAAGATGAAGGAAACTTTCCCCCTCTAGAGGCTAATGCAAAGAACTGCTTACCTACTCCTAGTTGACCCCCTGGATTTAGATTTGGGTAGAACCACATTAAACCCAAAATCTGCGTGGAGCCAAACTCACAATCCAAATCCAGTCCTTGGCATTATATGTCAACAGTTTTCACTGACCTGATTGTCAAAGCTATAGTTAACTGTACATTAACTTCTGGTTAATGCAAAGCCATCTCACACATAGAGGGGGTGTCAATGACCAGCTGCAGTGCAGTGCTCCACCTAGGCATGGATGAGGAGCCAACTGAGAGTTTATAGCTCAGAATTTCAGGGTTGCAGGGACAGGTGACATTATAGTGGAGTCTGCTACAGGCTGCCCAACCAAGAAGGCTGAGCAGATGAAGTCCTTTGCAAAAAGATAGAAGTGGCCTCACGTTCAAAACCCCTGATCCTCAGAGGGCTTCAACCACCCTGATATCTGATGTAGGGACAACACAGCAGGGCATAAGCAATCCAGGAGATTCCCGGAATGAGTTAATGATAACTTCGTTCTCCAAGTGATAAGGAAGCCAATGAGGAGAGGAGCAATGTTGGACCTTGTGCTCACCAACAAGGAGAACATCAAGTTCATAAACATCTAAGCAACCTGAAGGTGCACAGGTCCATGGGACCCAATAAGGTGCATTCATGGGTCCTGAGGGAACTGGCAGATGAAGTGGCTAAGCCACTAGTCATCATATTTGATAAGTCATGGTGATCTCGTAAAGTTCTGACTGACTGAAAAAGGGGAGAAGAGAAGGCTCCAGGGGGACCCTAGAGCAGCCTTCCAGTATCTGAAGTGGTACTACGGGAAGGGTGGAAAGGGACTTTTAGGGCATGTAATGACAGGACAAGGGGGAATGGCTTTAAGATGAAAGAGGGTACATTTACTTTAGATATTAGGAAGAAGTTCTATCCTATGAGGGTTGTGAGACACTGGAACAGGTTTCCCAGAGAAATTGTGGATGTACCATCTCTGGAAGTCTTCAAGGCCATGTTGGACAGGGCTTTGAGCAACCTGGGCTAGTGGAAAGTGTCCCCATCCATGGCATGGGGGTTGGAACTACATGAGTTTTAAGGTCCCTTCCAACCCAAATCACTGAAGATTCTATGATCTTCAGCCACTGCAGCTGTATGCTTGCTCTTTACTTTCTTCTTTGTGACTAGCCTAATTTTCTGAGTGGCTGGACCTTGCTCCTTTCTTCTTGTTTAGAATCATAGAATCATAGAATAGTTAGGGTTGGAAAGGACCTTAAGATCATCTAGTTCCAACCCCCCTGCCATGGGAAGGGACGCCTTACGCTAAATCATATCACCCAAGGCCTCGTCCAACCTGGTCTTGAACACTTCCAGGGATGGAGCATTCACAACCTCCCTGGGCAACCCATTCCAGTGCCTCACCACCCTAACAGGAAAGAATTTCCTCCTTATATCCAATCTAAACTTCCCCTGTTTAAGTTTTAACCCATTACCCCTTGTCCTATCACTACAGTCTCTAATGAAGAGTCCCTCTCCAGCATCCCTATAGGCCCCCTTCAGATACTGGAAGGCTGCTATGAGGTCTCCACTCAGCCTTCTCTTCTCCACGATGAACAGCCCCAACTTCTTCAGCCTGCCTTCATACAGGAGGTGCTCCAGTCCCCTGATCATCCTCGTGGCCACCTCTGGACTTGTTCCAACAGTTCCATGTCCTTTTTATGTTGAGGACACCAGAAATGCACACAATACTGCAGGTGAGGTCTCACGAGAGCAGAGTAGAGGGGCAGGATCACCTCCTTCGACCTGCTGGTCATGCTCCTTTTGATGCAGCCCAGGATACGGTTGGCTTTCTGGGCTGCAAGCGCACACTGAAGCCGGCCCATGTTCATTTTCTCATCGACCAGCACCCCCAAGTCCTTCTCTGCAGGGCTACTCTGAATCTCTTCTCTGCCCAACCTGTACCTGTGCCTGAGATTGCTGCAACCCAGGTGTAGGACCTTGCACTTGGCATGGTTAAACTTCATGAGGTTGGCATCAGCCCACCTCACAAGAGTGTCAAGGTCCCTCTGGATGGCATTCCTTCCCTCCAGCGTATCAACCGAACCACACAGCTCGGTGTCATCGGCAAACTTGCTGAGGGCGCACTCAATCCCACTGTCCGTGTCATTGACAATGATGTTAAACAAGACTGGTCCCAACACTGATCCCTGAGGGACACCACTCGTTACTGGTCTGCAGCCGGACATTGAGCCATTGACCACAACTCTTTGCATGCAGCCATCCAGCCAGTTCTTTATCCACAGAGTGGTCCATCCATCAAATTGATGTCTCTCCAATTTAGAGACAAGGATGTTGTGTGGGACAGTGTCGAACGCTTTACACAAGTCCAGGTAGATAACATCAACTGCTCTACCCCTGTCCATCGGTTCTGTAGCCCCATCATAAAAGGCCACCAAATTGGTCAGGCAGGATTTCCCCTTAGTGAAGCCATGCTGGCTGTCACCAAGCACCTTGTTGTTTTTCATGTGCCTCAGCATGCCATCCAGGAGAATCTGCTCCAAGATTTTGGCAGGCCCAGAGGTGAGACTGACTGGTCTGTAATTCCTTGGATCATCCATTTTCCCCTTCTTGAAAATGGGGGTTATATTTCCAGTCATCGGGAGCTTCACCTCACTGCCATGATTTCTCAAATATGATGGCCAGCAGCTTCACAACTTCATTTGCCAGCTCCTTCAGGACCCGCGAATGGATCTCATCAGGACCTGTGGGCTTGTTCACGTTCAGATTTTTAAGATGGTCTCCAACCAGATCCTCTCCTACAGTGGTCCCAAGGTCTTCATTCTCACAGACCCTGCATCTGCCTTCCAAGACTTGGGTGGTTTGGTTAGAGCTTTTGCCAGTGAAGACCGAGGCAAAGAAGTCATTCAGAACCTCAGCCTTCTCCAAATCCTGTGTAGCCAGTTCTCCTGAGAGCTTCCTGAGGGGGCCTACATTCTCCCTAGTCTGTTTTTTATTTGCTATGTACTTTTAGAATCCCTTCCTGTTATCTTTAATACCTCTAGCTAAGTTTAATTCTAACTGGGCCTTAGCTTTCCTAACCTAGTCCCTAGCTTCCCTTTGTTTAAGAAGACATGAACTTTATTGACTTCATGACCCAGGTGTCTGTGCACATCCACAGTGGCTCCTGAGCTCTCCTGCCCAGTTATTTGTTTTTAGTGAAATAAGATTGAGTCTAACTGTGGAAGTTTAGCAAAACAGAGATACTCATATCCTGCTTGTGATATCTATTACTTAGAAGCAGGAAGAAATATTTTAAAAGCAGGAAGAAATAATTTATTTTCAAAAGATTATGATTTAACATTCATTTATCTTCTCCTAACCTTTCTAAGCAGGTATCAGTTCCCAGAGATGGTTTGGCATTTCATCATCCCACTGACAATGCCATGGAGAGTCCTTAATGTTAAATGATTTAAATGTGTTCTGCACCTTAAATATGTTTTCCTGTGCACTGTAAAAATGATCCCTTTCATTTGGCATTGGTACTCTGCCAATGAGTGTCAGTGGCAGCTATACCCTGCTTTGATATTTTACTGTAAACACAGTGCTAGGAGTACCATGCGAGTGCAAGTGAAAGGTTGTGTACTGGATTTTGCAGTGTACACCAGTTTGAAATATGAGGAACAGAGCCCTGCAGGCAAGGTATAGACAGAATTACATCTTGCTAATCAGCCTTAGGAAAAAACAATTATCTTATTGGCCTGAAAAGCTTGTACCTTTGCCAACATCTGTTTTAAACTGAGCTGATGAAATGAATGTGGTGTGCCAAAGATACTACTTGCTGAGAAGTATGCCCTCTTTCCCTTTTAAAAATCATACCATGCTATGCAACTGGAAGTCAACTTTATCATCAAATCAATCTTTTTTTCTACTTAAATCAACGACTTATAGTATGAATTGGGAATGGATTGCATGAATATAATTCATTGCTAATTTCTACTGTGGACATGACAACTGTTTTGCCTTAAAAAGAGGATGGAAACATGCTTCATTTGTGTGTACTCCACTTTCATTTCATATTCCTGCTGTTTGCTTAGGAAGTCTTATGTGTGAAAATAAAAGTGAGTGGTGCCAAATCAGGGCAATTCATCAAATACATGGAACGGAGGCAAACTGGATTCCACCTGACCAGGTTTACTTAGTTGAAAATCAGTCCAAGAAACTGCAAAGTCTTCTCAACAATAACAAAAAATGTTTTTCTCCTCCCCGTGAAGTCCATAGAGGAGTAGAAGAAATCTTGTGGCAGAGATGAATATTCCCGTTCTTTCAGTCACACAAAAGGTTTCTTTCGATTATAACTGCAGTAATTGCATGTATTGAAGTCTAGCAGGGAAATGGTACACACTGTATTTATCTTTATATGGGAAACTTTACATTGCCAGCCTATGCAGTGTCAGTTCATATCATTCTTTGTGAAACGTAATGATGGAAATGGGGCATGTGGATCATGATTTGTGGGTTCAGTATACCATAAACTATTCTGGTTTCAGCTAGCAAAGTAGGTCTGATTTGATTTAACAGTTCACAAAGGACACATGTGCTTGGGTGACAAACTACCTTGTTTTCAGTTAGTGTAGATTGACTTGTTAGAAAATATACACAGCCTCAATTTACATCATTAGCTTAACACAGAATATTACAAAGCGGTGCTGTTTTATGCTGAGACAAGTGCCTAATTAATTTATTTTATCTGCATTAGTTTCAAGATATAGCATTTTCACAGTGATTTCTGCTGCAAGTCAGAATATGTACATGTGCTTTTCAGTACAAGTCCCACTTTTTTTGGTTTGGGTTGCTTTTTTTTTCTTATAAATCCCAGTGTCTGAGAAAATATGGTTTCACTGCTAGAGGAAGAGGACTTTTTTTTCCTCCTTTCTCTTTCTTGAAATTTAAGTTTCTGCATCAGAATACCTTCCTCAATAAAATTGCATAGAACAGATGTTTTCAAACACATTATTGCTGAGGCACAGTGTGTGCACAATGCCAGCAGTTTGGGCAATTCAAGAATTACAATTTTTTTGAATGATCCTTATGTGGCTGCATCCAGTCTGTTTTCAGACAGCAGTGACTGCATAGCTAGATACTCCATTTATGCATAATATGGGCTTGGTAGGGTTTTTATGGGTTACTAGGGAGTAACAACATTCTTTTGTCTCTCAGGCTCTGGAAGGAAAAATGCTGGAATTAGTTTTTCTTTCTGCTGTACATTAAAATAAAGTTTGTTATGAACATAGAATCATAGAATAGCTAGGGTTGGAAAGAACCTTCAGATCATCTACTTCCATCAAAGCTTGAGACCCCACGTACTGGAAGTGTTAGGTAATGCATGCTGTTCGCTACCCTGGATTTCAGAAAGTAATTCAGTCTAGTACAGTTATCACATTTTGGGTTGTTTTGTTTACAACAGTAAGAATGTTCTCAGTCCTCAGGAAATTTCTGTCATTTAAACAGTTGTAAATTATTAAAGCGAAGCACATTTTCCTCTTGTTTCCAGTAGAAGTTGTATATCGAGGATTTCATTGATAAATATTTTCCCAATAATTTCTTAGAGTTACTTACTGTATTACACGTTCAGGCTTTCTTTGGCCTAAACCATTAATCTAGAATCTCGTACGCATTGATTATTGCAATCAGGAAACAATTTTTTATTTTTTTTTTAAGATAAAGTAGTTTAAAAATGGTGCTAGAAGTTCCTAATAAAGTGCATAAATTGCCCAACAACTTTTTTGCAGGCACTGCTCCTAAATACATTTAATTCCTATAAATGCCAAGTGAGCTTATGTGTACACATGTCAGGGTAAATTGGTCAGTCACAATCTGCTTGCTGTGCTTTTCCAAGAGAACATAGCTACTGCATGCCTCTGCCATCCCACTTGTGCAATGATGGGAAGAAAGACAATCTGAGGGTTGCATATGCTATCACGGCGAGCTAATTGGGAACTGGTGGACTGCTCCTAGCAATGTGCTCACATCCCTGTCTTGCATGACAGAACGCTACCTACAGAAGGGGGTTTTGGCTATGAATGTCTGAGAATTAGCCTTACACCTTGGTAATGCAGTAGCAATCCTAACTGATCTTGTGGCCATACTTTATCAGAGCTAACTACTCTTAGTTCTGGCTACAGATTTACAAATGAATCTCTGGGTATAACTCCTCAAAGTTACTAAACACATATGTTCTGTTAAGAACATGGAATTTCCAAAGCTGGGACAAAGTACTTCAAAGACAAAACTGTGAATTCTGGTCCCAGTGCAAGTTGGAGAGGGATCATTCTGGTGCCATCAGTGCTACTGGTCTGCCTTCCCACTCTCTCTTCAGATGGGAGTCAGCCAGTGAAGCCCTTATTTACGCCTTACAAGGCCAAGCAGGAATACTTCCAGTTCTCTTTCTTTAAAACAGCTAATTTTTTGGGGAAAAAAAAAATGTATGAAAGAATTAACACTAAGATGGACAAAATTAGGTCTATTATTTTTTGTGATCAAGAAAGAAAATCTTATTTTTAAAATGGTATAATCTAAAAAGCATTCTGCAGATTTCTAAATATTGTTCTTATGTACAATCTCAGAAGAAATGCTTACACTGAAGATGCAAGCTTCTGAGACCATAGGTTCATTAAAAAATACTAATTCCTATTAAATTCCTATTTAATTCCTATTTTATTGCAATATGCCTGTCTTAAATTAAAAGAGTTTCTCATAAGTGTTCAAGACTTTCATCTTCAGATCTCATTTTACATCTTTACAAAACTGTGGAAAGCAAAATCTCCATAATGTAATGCTAAGTTTTCTGGTGTTGCTTTTCATATATATATATATATGTATATATATATGACTAAAATTTGATGTTGATGATAATGTGATATTTGGTATCAGGTTTGGTTTTGAATTTTCAGATTTTTTTAATATTAAATTAGTGTTAAAGATTATTTTTCACTGTTTTAATTTCAGATTTGGATTCTCTAACAGGGCATGCATTTCCAGGTAAAGTGGACAGTTAGATTAGATTATGTTCTGTGTTTGGTCTGGGTTATATTGAATTTATTGAGTTTTCCTTTGTGGGGGGTAAAACTTAATTGGTGTGCTTCTGACAGCATTTTGTTACATGTCAAAATTATACTATTAGAATTTTTTTAAAAATTCAGATAGATGAAGAAGTAGCTACTACATGCACTAGTTTGAAGAATAGAACTGAAAGTCTGCTTTAAATGTTAACTGTGGTATCTTTAATATTAAACAATTCAAAGCAGGGAGAAGCATTAATCCAAAATACCAAATCCTAATGAAAATAATTGAAGTTAATTCAAGCTTGTACATGACTCTGTAAGGAAGAAAAAGAACCACCTCTTAAGGGAAGCAAAGACACAAGAAATACAAGACTGAATTTCTAGTTCTTTTACTAGAAATGTATAGGAAACAGGTTTTGAACAGCAAGAACATAATTTCAGTAGAGAATTAAAAAAGGATGAGAACACAATTATGTTAATTTGCCTGTATGCATCCATTTCTATGCTGTGTGGAAATTAAAAATTATTCACTCAATTAAAAATTTTAGAATCTTACAACTATAATTGTTTAATAATTCAAACATTTGGGGTTGGGATTTTTTTCACAGAAATATAACAGTGGAAAAATTGATGCTCAGTGATCACGTGAACTTCTGTGTTACTTGAGTAAAACTTTTGGCACAGGAGGAATATAAGTGAGCATTCCATAAGATAAGGTAAATCTCTGCTGCAAATGTGCAGATGCTTCCTCTACTCAAAATTCTCTTGCATAATCCTCCAAATGAATAGGTTGTGAAAGCTAAGGAATATTTTTTGTACCCTAGATTCAGTCAAAATTTGTGATTGTATATATCATTAGAACAATATTAGTCTTCATTATGTAGCTGGCTTCTAAAGTGTCTATTTCATAATATAATATTCCGCCTTCAGTTTTTGTTTTAAAAAGTATTCTTTAAAATCTATGGGAGAGTAGATTTATTTTTTTGTGGTTTCCCAAGCATTCCTTCACTGTGGCATTAGGTGTGCTGCAGGAATCTCAGTAGAACAAATGATCAAAAAACTATTAGGAGTTTATTATCATGAAATTTGTGTGCAGTGTGGAGCAGATCCAGATACAGAGTCTGTCAGAGCTATTTGTACTCAAATACAGCAGCAAACAAGTGATGTCTATGTGAGATGTCAGAAGACTGTAAGTGCAGATTTTGCCATTTTCATCCCAGATGAGGAGACTATGCGTAGTCTGGTTTTCTTTGAGTAAGGATACTCATGGTACTGCTTTATAGGTCCATCTTGTAAACATGATCTTCAGAATTGCTGTCATATATATGCATGTATCAACAAGATAGACATTGAGACAAGCAGTATCAGTGTATTTTTTTTTTCTTTTTAAAAATTGAGTCTTCTTTTGTTTTTACACAAATATTTTGTGTTACTAGATAGTGCTGTCATGGCATGTCCCATTCTTACTCTGAAATATGACAATCTTAACATAATGAGAATGGCCTATACTGACAACAGAGCCTTATGTTAATATGTATGCTCCAAATTATGGTAAAGGGAAATCATCCTTATTGTGTATGGAAAATGTCCTGAATTGCTAGACAGGTAAATTATATGCCTGCATTACCTTCCAGGTGTAGCTGTACACAAATGGCCTGTTATGTAGCACAGATGTAAGAGAAGAGTATAGGTAGCTGAGAAAAATAAAAGCCTGGAAACAGGGACTTGACTTACATAGATCTTTATTTGGAGACTCACTGTATAGCCATGCCACTGGACAGCTCACAGAGCTCTAGTGAAAACAGTTCCCATTTCATGATTTGCCAGGGTGGAGACATACACTTTTCACACACAACTGTAAAAGCAGCAGAATGTCCTGTCTTGCTTTACTCACTTGCATTTAATAATTAAGTCATGACACTATTCTGCTAAAATATTGTAGACTGTATATTTAATTACAAATGTAGCTGTATTAAACATTGAAAGGGATGCTTATGTATCTGGTTATACTGGAAAACACTGAACACTAAATCCGTCCTGCTATCTGTGTGTAAACATGGTCATTCTATTTAACTCTAGTAACTCTATATGAACTTCAAGAGACAGTAAAAATCAAATGCTTCTTCAATAGCAATTACTTAATTAGATGAGATACGTCCAGATGATCTTAGTGTATTAACAGGTGGTTTGGATCTCACACTGAACAAACACAAAGCAAACTCAATTGAGATTTACAGTTATCTCACCTTGGGAAAAGCACTCTGTCTGAGCTAATCCAGCAAGATTCATTAACAAGACCGCTAACGTACGGTGATCCAATAGTTTTTCACATGACCCTTGACCGAAAGCAAAGCATGAAACAACTCCTTTCCAAAAGTCACGTAACTGTGCTGGTGCAATGCTGAGTGGGTGCTAACCCCAGACAGAAAGCTAAACTTCTGACCTAATCACACATTTCCCAGGTGTTTTGCATCCAGATGGCTTCAGATTCATGTGAGCTCAATTAGGATGTAACTGCTTGGTGAATTTCAGGTGAAGTACTTTCCCTATAACCACTGGCCACTGTATCAGCTTCCCCTGTGTTTTCTGTACATGTGGGCAATCTCTGCTACTTCAGAGACAGATCAGAATATAAACCACACCAAAGTATCTGTCTGTTTTTTATGTGAAAGGAAAAATAAATTTTTTATAACCCTTGCAGTTGATCAGCTGAAACCCTAAAGTATGAGATTTGATTATAGTCATTGTCTTAATGCAGAGCTGCAAGTGTTATGGGCATGTTGAGAACTTCCAGAACCTGGATTAAAGCATCTCTTTTACAATGATATCTAATCTCGTCCTAAAGCTCCAAGCGATGGCGAGTCCACCAGCTCCCCTGGTAAGCTGTTCCAATATTTAATTACCCTTAGTGCTAGGAAATTGCAATGTTGTGGAAAGGTTGAATTTGTCTAATTTCAGCTGCCAGTCTTCCTTTTGCTATGCCTTTGTCGCTAAGACTGAAAAGTCTCCCTTTTTCAGATATGTTTTCCGAACAAGTGTCTATGAAATACTGATTTGCAGTGTCGTGGAAAAGGATCCACATAGAAGTCTGTGTTCCTTTTCTGGCTGTGCTACCTGGCTTAATGAAGTTATTGCCTTGATCTGCAAACCTTGATCCTCCATATCTTTAGATTATCACAATTTTAACACCCTTATGACTACTAAACAATTATAGTTAGTAGTCAAGACATCTCTCAACTTTCTTTCTGGTAAATTGGGTATGTTGTACTCTTTAAGGCTCACACTGTAAGACTGGTTTTCTGACAGCTGTCCGAAGAACTCTCCATTTTTCTCAAAAAACTATAAAGAATATGTTCATGTAGAAATTTTGTAAATGCTGTATATAGAAGAAAAGTAAATTCTTATTTGTCCATAACACTTCCTTTCTCACTCTTCCTTTTTAGGCATTTAACTACAGTGCACAACTGCCAGCTCAGGTTGCAGTGTCCGTGTCAAGCAATCCAAGTGGTGATCCCAAAATTTACCTAATAGAATAGGAATGAATGGTTTTCCTCTAGTTTGATGGGGTCAACATGAGATAAGAGGAGGAAGGGAATGCCTCTTTTGGAGCACAGCAAATCTAGCCTCTTCCAATCTAGTTATACCTCGGTGGGCACCTAGATTTGGGTGATCATTATTCCAAAGAGAAAGGAGGATTAGCTAGCATATATGTCTCTAGGGAGCAGGATGAAAAAAGGGATAAAGTCTTCAAAGTCTGTAAAGATATAACATTTTTCCTGACTTTCAGGAGCCTGCTAAACAGAAAATGTGGTGCTGGTAGTCCCTGTAACTGAAGGCTTTTTCTCAGTCTTCTTAAGCAAGTTACCCTTATTTCCTTAGATAATTACATTCCTTCATAATCCCACCCATGCCTTCACGGTAGAACCTTGAGAGATCTGGGTTCCAGAATTATGTTTTTCTATCTAACATGTAAGTGTGCCACAAAACTGGCCAGATTATAATGCATTTAAAGCGTTCCTTGGGCCTTTGTCTCACAGAATAGAATCTTCCATGGTGTAGGTCTTTATTCCCAGATGTTCCCAGTCTTCTATTTATTTGCTTTATAACACATTTTGGTGGCAGTAACTTGTCCAAGCTGTTGCAGTACTTTGTCCAAATAAATTATTTGCTTTCTTTATAATTTTTTTTTCCCTCAGTAGTGAGGAAAAGATGGTGTTTTGGACTCTAGCTTTTACTTGAAGAATAAGTTATGTATTTTATATAACAGACTTAATAGTAAGACTTTGGATAGATGCGTAAAACTGCATTGTGTATAAAGGCCAAACTGAGGGATCCCTGGCTCCTGGGGGTATGTCCTTAGGAATACACTGCGTATGAATTGTGTCTGCAGCAGCATAGCTCTTGCATTCATTGCATTCCTGTGCAATGGCCCAGATATAGAGAATGGCTCTCTCACAAGTCCCTTTGTAGACAGAGAAAATACTAGTTGGGGTTTTCTTTAGATATGAGCTCATGCCTTGGAATTGCAAAGGCACCAAGGTATTTATTGCTACACTGAGTTATGCCCATTCAACTGCATATCTAATAGCTGTTGTATGGTTTTCTTTCCAATGGCTGTGAAGCGTGCATGTGAACTCTTGTTCTGATTGCATATGTACTAATTAGCTGCTGTCTGAGTTAGGACTCTACAGTAGATAATCCAAATGCACCTTGTGCCTCTGTTGAATTTACTTCTAATTCAGCCTTGGCACAGAGTGTTTTCTTCTTTCTTTACTAGTACCCCAAGGTATCCAAACTTTTCAGTAAGATTTACAGACTTTGTTTTTCATTTTGTTAATGATGAATTCTATTTTGTCCAACTCTTCTAAATAAGCTGGGGTTTTACAGAATACCTCAGGGACAAATCTGTGGCTGATTATTTATTCTAACTGTTCTTCATTGTGGAAGATGTAATGCTAGATTTCAACTTCAAAATGCTTCCTTTTTTGTTTTTGAAAGTCATTTAACAGTCTAGGGAAAAGGCTGTTGTCTTCAGCACTATTGGTAAACCTAAGAGAGCTAAGTGAAATGAGCATTCTCAGGTCTTCATATAATAGCTCTAACTGTGATAGGAATTTGGTACGTGCAGTCATCTGGGAAGTGTTTAGAGAAAGAGGGTCTCAAATGCTAATCAAATTTGAACAAAAATATCCATTTTAATTCCTGGGTGTATCTGATCAAAGTAGTTGTTGGCAACCTGCTCCTTTTCCAGAAAAAATAATACCTTGTCCATATAATAAGCATCATTTCACAGGTTAGTTAATAGCCTACTGAACTGTGCACTTTCCCATTCACAGATCTGCTAGGTCTAAAAGTTAAATGGACGTTTCATTCATTACATCAGTAGAGGGGCTTTGTGGCTGAAATCAAAGTTTATCTGAAAGTGTCTGCTCAACCGTATTATTTGCAGTTACTGTAGTATTGAGTCAGAGGTGCAGAAAGTCTCATCTTTATCCTCTTTCTCTGCCTTTGCCCAAAGCATGTCTAAGGTTGGGTAGATTGTTAATGAAGAATAGATGTTTTAGAATAAATAACATGGAGCGGTATCTAGTACAAGAATATCAACAACAGAATATCAAAATTTAACATTTTTTTATTAGAGTTGACAGATCTTTAAAGAATAAATTTTGGAGATGTTATTTCACAGATGCTTTTGGCTATCCATCCTCTTGATTTTATCCAGGCAAATGCCTGCCCAATGAATTGAAGTCTGGCAAAATGATTGTAGGTTTTTTCTTTCCCTCTAACCTTTCTACTGAACTCTAGTGACATTATTTTTGATTTACACCAAATTCAAAGAGAGCAAGACATTTCAGCTTAGGCTGAGTACATGCTTGATTAAAAAAACCCAACACTAAAAACATAAAATGAAAGACATCAAACCATAATGGGGTGAAGTATGATGAGCTAGTAGACAAAGCAAAACAGATCACTCGCAGTTGAACTCCCTTTGTTCTGTAAAATTCAATGGACAGGGCTACAAAGAAGAAATAAGCCTTCTTTCATCTATTACACTTCATCTGGTATAGGCCTTATCAGGTTTCATAATGTTTTTAACTGTTAATTTCTTACACATCTATGTTTGCACCTTGACTTTTTTGTCTCAAGTAAAAACTGTAAGGAGAAAGCTTCTGTGTACAATATACTTCTTTTGCCTTTAGAGTCTTAATTAGAATGTAACTGTGCACAGTCCTGCTGTTCAAAATATCAGGCTGCCAGATGAACCTGCGGGTAGAAAACTAAGTACTACGTACCAAAGTGATAAGTCTGATATGTGGATTTGCACTGGGGAGAAAGACTTAAAAAATTATTTCAAAGGGATAGAAACTTATTTGCATGTCACTGAGCAAACCTTTCCAAGAATCTGGATGCATTCAGCATGTGTACTGGGGAAGCTGAGCTGGGGCATGCACAGCGCTATGTTGTATCCCTGCTCCAGAATGCAGACTTAGTCATGGAGTAACAAAGACAGGAAAACAGACAAAAATGACTAATTTTACAGGAACTTGATAGTTGTGTGAATTTCATTATTTAAATATTAAGTTATCTATCCTCAATTTCACCTCTTCACCTTTAATATGTGGAAAAAAAAAAGGGGGGGATACAAACTTTTCTTGAAAATGAAGTAATTTCAGAATTAGAAGGAGCTGTATACTCTTTTAAAATTAAGCGTTCCCCACAGACATGATGCTGGTGCTTTGCGACATGAGTTTATTGTAAACTTTGGATTAGTTGATGTCATTTCTTTAGTTCTTCAATATGATTTATAATTCTTCTACAAGAACTGTATAAATAGCTCTTGGTAGAGAGGCACAGATACTACCACTTCTTACCTAGACATTTGTATGACTTATATAAAGTCTTGATGAGTTCTGCGTAATTCTTGGTCATATCTAATATCAAGTTAAGGATTAATTTTTAATCGTACTTTTAATTTTTTTTTTTATATTTTACTAATTATTATTCATAAGTGTTCTGGGATATTTTATGCTAAGGGTACAGGAAGAATTAGAGTACTTACATACCTCATTTGTTACCACCAAACAGAATTAAAAGGAAATAAAATTTTAGAAAATAATAGCTTGGACTTAGTTAGGTACTTCAGAGCTACATGATGTTTTTCTAGTTTGCAAATACATGAATTCATGGCTTGATTCTTCTTTAAATAGTCATTTCTCTTTAGAAAAATCTGCAACATAATTATTTGAGAGCTGCAAGGGCAACAGTAATTATGACATTGGGTTTGTCAAATTACCCCAAATGTTCTATTAAGGCAGTGATTTGTCTGTGCTGTCATTCAACTATTCTTGCTCTACATTTAGCCTGTACTGCTGCTGGAAATTGTTTTGAGCCTATTATGTTGTTGAAAATCTTAAATAGCCCCTGCACTTCATAATGTTAACAGAACCAGGTCAAATGAAGACTCTGAATTGTTAAAGTCTCCTTGAAGAAATATATTCAGATGTTCTAAACTAATTCTATAGTCCACAGGAATTCATACAAAGAAAGATATTAAACTGGAATTACAGCCAAAGGCAAATCCTTAAGGAAGATAATTTAGATTTCAAATTGAAAAGAGGACAGCCATGTTGGCTCAAAGCATAAATTTGACTTAATCTGCCAAAGTGTGGAGTTGTTATAAATTCTAACGTATCTATGAAGTATTGTGCTTAGCTATTGAGCCTTCAATTTTAGTTGAAAACTTTGCCTCCTCACTTAAAATCTGTGTCCTTTAATTTCCTCACTTTCATAACATGCATAAGATATAGCCTTTTTAACAGCTAAATATCGAAAATGCTTTAAAATTTGAGTAGTTGCTTCGGTAGTTGCTTAAAATAGACAAGCATGTAATACTGCATTGACAAGATTTCTATTTACTGTGATTACGTACTGTCCAATGGTAATTACATGTTTAGGCCAGCTTGTAGCAGCTGAAGGTTGAATCTAGAATATTTTATAAAATAAGTAGTTCATATTATTACACATTTTTCTATGACTTAGAACTGTTTTCCAGGGCACAATATGAATCATGACCATTATGATCCTCAATGGCCACTTAAGTGATCAAGCAGCACTTCTTTATGAAATTTAGTTCTGTGCGTAAGCAACAAGGAAGATTTTTAAATGATAGCTTTATATTGTAGTCTTAATTATTCTTTAAATATTGCTTTCTCAAAGATTATTTTATCTAAAACAATGCCACTTCAGGATATTCTTTAAATGTGATTATATTTTTTGAAATTTGTGTTTGTTTCAGACCTTTTTTTTCCCCTTTCTCCAAATGAGCAGTCTCAGTTTTGAATTATGAAAGCTATACCAAGGAGAATAGATATTCAGATAACTCTCTACAAGCCAACAAAATGTGCACAGAAGTTTAATGTATTGCATAGATCAGCAGTCAGGAATGTCATTTCTTTTACAAGATTCTTAACAAGAACAAATCATACTGCTGTATAAACGTATTCTTCTGAAAATATTAAATGACACTGGTCAAAGTTATAATGCCATACACAGTCTTTGCCATTTCAAAGTAAAATTGATGATATAACTTAAATTTTATTTTTAACATAGTTCTGGAACTGTTTTCTGATTCAGATCTCAGCCCAGGAAGCGATCATAAGGATCAGAGATGATAGCAGCTAGTGTTTTCCAGAGCTGTCTCTATCTCTGTCTAAATATGTTTGTGATTCCTATACCCAGAAATTTTGGATGTGGTAGTGTGAGACTTCCCTGCCAAGATCAGTGACTTGTGTATGTGTGTTTGATTTTAATGCAAGACTAGGCACAGTTAGTTAATATAGAGATGACTTTTTATATTCCTGGTGGTTAATACTCAATTTTTTCCAGAAACAGGATAGTTACTATTATTTCTAGCTTGGCAGGCATACTCAACCTGCCTTGCAGGTCAATAACTGGAAATTGCTATGATGAAGTCTGTGAGAGGGGATTGCAGAATTTGTTCTGTAGGACAATAAAGGCTAATGCACTATTCAAGTAATGCTCATTTATTGTGCATGTTCAACTGCAGGATAAAAATACTGTTGTAGTAATTCCGGAAGTAGGTGTAATCCTTTTTTTCTTTATATCAGCTGAACACTTAAGCCATCATCAAAGTGCTAGAGCATACATGCTGAGTTGGTATGAATTAAATAGGCAGGTTCTGCGTATTTGTTTGCATTGAGGTAGAAATAGAGAATTAGTGCTTTGTGTCATAGCATTTTTGTCTGGAAAAACACATGCATTGCATCGTAGTTTGATAAAAGCCAGCTAGCTGCCATGGATATTTTTTATGTAGCTTTTATGTGAAGTTCATGAGTGACATATATTGCATCTCGCGCATAGATCCCTGAATTTCTGCTGTCATGTTTTTGTGTTACCTACCTACAGGACAGTTGATTGTGCTCCAGCACCACAGCTGCTTTTCCAACTACCTGTGTCAATTCCTGGTTTTGGTGCACTGTTCAACTCGCCACAATAAGAAAATACCTTCAAAGTTGGATAAATTTTCTATAACCTAATATTATGCTTAATTAATTCGCAGCTGTGAAGTTAACAGCTTAGTGTTTCCATCTATCTTCCATATACTTGTTGAAGAAAGATCTGTGAAGAGTTGAGTTCCTTAGGGTTCCTGTCAGGGGCTCAGCACAGGAGAACCTTGGAGACAGAGCCAGCACTTCATTACAGAGTCTATCAAATGCAGTGGCCAATACAGCTTGCCTTCAAAAGCATTCCTTACCCATGCACAGTAGGTGATTCACTTGCTGACATCAATTAGATACCTGCTCCAGAAGGAATTTTTCCAGCATCACCGAGAAAATAGTGTGAGATACTATTTTCTGCAAGGCAAGGATTGCAGGCTGGCAATCCTAAACTTCCAGTAGATAGAATCCGACTGTGCTCCCCCTGATCTTTCCATTTAGACCACAGCCACCAAGGTGTGGAATTTCCAAGTACCTGTATTGAGAATTTTAGGTCTAGTGTTTCTTTACATTCTTATTTTAAAACTTTTACACAGACTTTTCTTTAAATTGGAAACTATGGAGTCATGTTTTGAAAAAGTACTTTAAAGTGATTGAGAATCACAACAAGATTCACAGAACCATTGGGGAAGCAAAAGACGGCTATGGGAATCTGTCAGCAGTGTGTTAAATTAGTAACTGTGTGTAGGCTCAATATGAGATTTAACAGGTGCCCCAGATAGGTTGTGCTGACTCTCTGCATTGAAGTGAATCTTATTCTGGTAACTATGGGGAGGAAGGAGAGAAAGAGGGATTTTGCCAGCAAAGGAGCTGCTTCTGCACATTCCAAAAAGAATCAGACAAGCATAACAGCAGGCCAGCTTCAGGTGCCTTTCACTGGATCTCTTGCACTTTAAGGAGAACCAATTAGTACATGTGGGTTGAGGATGGTAGAGAATCCCATGAAGTACAGCTGAGAAGGAAGCGTTTTATTAGCTTACATCTGAAACAAAAGCAATACCTTCCTCAACATGTTTCCAACATGTTTTGTCTGTTTACCGCGTCAGAGTCTTAGAAGCACTTTTGTATTTTGTAAACTGCAGTGACAATGAAGCCCCTAGAATGGAAAGCAGCTATGTTAGCTAAATTATGTTGCCTGTTGCTATGGGAACAGTAGCTCACAAATTTTTATGTAAGCGCTTGAACTACAATTCTTATGACATCTTATTCTAATAAAGAAATGTTTATACATCACCCACCATCAGGGTTTTGCTTTGTTTTAATGACAGCATTGGGCAGTAATCCCCAGGAGCAACTGCTGAAATAATACACCATTCCAAAGAAATATTTTTCATAATCATTAACTGAGCAATTTTTGAATTGCAACATAATTGGGAAGACATCAACCTTTAAATCTGATTTATATCCCCATTGCCAATGGTTTAAGTACATACAGCTACAGGAAAAAAGCAGTCTAACCATGTTGTTATGTTATTGTTGTTGCAATTAGGACTTTACCTGCCTCCTTTCGGTATCCCTTTTATATCCTTTTTTGTTTTAACTTGAGATGTAGCCAGGAATATTCAATATTAAAATTGGCTTTGGAAGTGTAGCCTAAGCCCTCATGCATTTTAAAGAAAGCCTGGTTTCCTATTATATCTTATAAAGCATTTTCACGGAATCCAAACAAACATTTTTTTTCTCCCCTGCAGAGAATTACCTGCATTCTCACTTTCCACACCATGCAAGATGCACCCACTGTAACTGTTAATTTCTTACTCAATAAAATAGTGCTATATTTGTCTCAAATCACAAATTAGAATTTGAAACTCATTTTCCCCATAATATTATTTTATCAAATTATGTAGTTGCTAAATAGAGGATTATGTACCTGCAAGAGATCAGAAACAAGCCAAGCAAAAGATGTTTTCCCTGAAACACTGTATTCACATTAAGCATGTGATCCAAATAAAATGGGTAAATATTATGAGAAGAAAGCATTTCTTATGAATAAGGAGATGCACTCACTAAAACATTTAAGATATAAATATAGGAAGCATTTTCCCCTTAAAAAAGATACTATTTCTCAGTCATAACATGTAATAACCTCATTAAACAGAGTAGTTATCTTCTTTGAACTCTTCAGCTTCCATTTGCCACCATAATTTGTCATCTAGGTTCACTTGTGTGGCCATCATCTCAAAGACATCCCAGAGCAAGTGCATTCCTTGCGCAAGCAAGGCATGTTCTGACAAAAGACTCGCACAGTGTTCCTCCAAGCATTTTGAGGGTCATTGCTAGAATATTTATTACTGTACCTGCAGAAAAGGTAAGTAGTAATAAAAACTGTTTCTTTGGTCTTTATTTTTTTTGATCAAACCTTCCTTTCCTCTTTGTAGGTGTAATTATCCAGCCTTTCCTATTGTAGGACAGGGTCATCCCTTTTGGACACATCTGATCTGAATCTGACATGTACCAGTTGAGTGAACCATATCGTCCAGTGCCTGTGAATACATCTGCCATAGTGTACTGAAGTGGGCTGGAATGTGAGTCCCTGCACTACATTGTGGCCACCCAAGTAGCTGAGTGCCGGCTAACTATGCTCTGTTGCTCACACAGATTTCAAGAACTAAGGCTGTCCATACATCTTTCTCAAAAGAACAGTTATGATAAGGCACCTTATTTGTGGAAGTAGAAGAGGGATGAAGTGATTTCAGTGTTACAAGTAAAAGCTGTATAGTATCAGCCTACCTCAAAGATAGTGTGATGGCCCAGACCCATTTTATTTACATGTGTTGTGGTTTAGCCTCAGCCAGCAACTCAGCCCCATGCAGCTGCTCACTTGCTCCTGCTGGTGCGATGGGGAAGAGAACTGGAAGGGTAACAGTAGGAAGAAGCATGGATTGAAATAGAGACAGCTTAGTGGGTAAAACAAAAGCTGTGTGTGCAAGCAAAGCAAAACAAGGAATTCATTCACTGCTTCCCACTGGCAAGCAGGTGTTCAGCCATCTCCAGGAAAGCAATGGCTTGGGAAGACAAACACCATCACTCCGAATGTCCCACCCCTTCCTTCTTCTCTCCTTCCTTCCCCCAGGTTTATATGCTGAGCATGATGCCATATGGTCTGGGATATCCCTTGGGTCAGTTGGGATCAGCTGTCGTGCCTGCATTCCCTCCAAAAGCCTTGTGCATCCCCAGCCTTACTTGCTGATGGTGTGGGGTGAGAAGCAGAAAAGGCCTTGACCATGTATAAGCTCTGCTCAGCAATAACAAAAATGAATCTGTGTTATCAGCACTGTTTCCAGTACAGGTCCAACCCACAGCCCCATACCAGCTACTATAAAGGAAATTAACTCTATCCCAGCCAAAATGAGCACAATGTGTAAACCAAACCCATGCAGGTAACCCTGAGCAACAGTCTGTACTTTCACAGAGATATTCTGTCATTCTGACTATTGCATTTGTTTCTTCCGTGGCCATCAGATAGCTGAGTTTTCCCCTTTAGGGCCTACACAAAACTGTGGAGCAGTTCTTTCCCTGGTATACATTATCGTAGTGCCTTTGAAATTAATTGAGCCATGACACTTTGCAGGGACTGAGAAATCACAGAATCATTAGGGTTGGAAGGGACCTCTGAAGATCATCTGGTCCACCCTCCTTGCTCTCTAATACCTGTGGAACTTTCTGAAGATATATTAAAAATCTAAGTCAGAACACTCCGATGTATTTTTGAAAGAAAAGCTTTAAACGCCCTTCCTGCAGGGTCCCATAAACAACTTTCCTTGCATTATAAGTTAAATAAGTTTTGTCACCAAGAGCTTTTCTGCAACTGTATCTGTTTTCCAGTAATTTCTGCAGTCTTTCTGCTCCATTTGATTTTTCTGTTACCGATTGGTATCACTTAAGATGAAGAATAAATTGCGTTCTTTCAAGCAAACCCAGTTATTGTTCCAATTAAGAAGGTGGCAGGACTCCCAGGTCAGGATTTGCTTGATGCACTAACTTCTGCCAAGGTGGATTATCACTGTGTTTGTTGATTGTTGCACATTTTAATGACATTAGTGAACTTCATGTTTTGAATAGACGTTGCACTATTCACTCCTCATAATCTCTGAAATGTTGCATGAGGTGTTCTTATTTTACTGTGTAAGATCGTAGCTTGTCTGTGTTTTCTTCACCTCTTCTGTATTTTAGTGCTTAGTTTTTAAAATATTGCATGCAGTTTATATGGCCTTTTGCAAACCTCTCCTAACACAAAATGTTATGCAATAGGAAGCATGTCTGCAATAATGATTAGGGAGGTGATGTGAATGTTTCAAGCTTTTTATGTCTTTGAACGATCTTTTTTATTTATTGAGACTAAAGTATATTTTGTAAAGAGGAGCTTTCTCAGATACCAAAATCTTACTTGATTTGCACAATACAGCAAATTATTTTTTCTTGAAATACAGGCGTGCTAAAAGAACTGAGGTATTTTTTTATAGTTAAGTATAAAGAGTAAGTTTTTAGTCTAATCTTTTTTCTCATCAGTGCTGGATATGCAAAGAATGCTAGATAAGGTTTTGGGTATGTTAGGACAAGATAGAGGTATAAGCTATTGCTGTCTTCAACTGTTTTCATGGTAGCCTGTATATTTAATGTTCCTAAAAGGTATGAAGAATTGAAGTTTTATGAATCTGTAGAGGCTCCAGACCAGCCTTGGCAAAACTTTCTTCTGGATTGTTATGGTAACTCTTACTTTTCTCAAACACTGACACAAAGTTCAATATCCCTAAAAATTACATCGCTGCTTTGCCTGTTTTCATTACCCAACTGTGACATAACCGTAAGTATGAGCGTGGGTGGGGGATTTCATAGGGCCTCCCTTGGAGCAAGCAGGTTAGGCAGTGGAGTAGCATAGCCTGTGGCAGGGCTGTGGATGCTGGAATCTCTCACTTCTGAGTTTGCAGATCTGGGTGTGAGCAACACCACAGTCTGTTAAGCGTGTGGGTATGAGAAATGGGAGGGCAGTGGCCATCCCACCTTTTGTGCCCTGGCCTCCAAGCTTTGAGTTATTCAGCAATATAGGAGGCTTAGCCCACACTGAGCACTTACTGCTCTGGATAATTTGTAGGCCAGGTCTCAGGGGCATGCAGTGACTGTAGTCAGGTGGCAAATGAAAGCTGGGCTGCATAGACTCATATAGGCACTGTGGTATAAGGCTTCCCAGTGTGAATCAGTGTCCCTGCATGTACAGGTTGCCTCCTGGAAGGGTTCAGGGTAAGAAATAGCACAGATACAAAAGACTATTGTTAGTAACTACAGTCTAGAGCTAATTGTCGTATTTGTTTTGCTTACAGTTTCACTTCTTTTTTTTCCTAAAAGAATTTTAAGTCTTCCTATGAACTGGTTTAAAACTGATAAGGAGAAGAAAGGATAAGGAGCAGGAAATGCAAAGGGCTCTGGGAGGGCAAGGGCTGTGGGTGTTTCTTGCCAGTATGCTGCAGACTGGCATGGAAGATTGTGCTGTTAGCTGCCAAATTTGGAGCTTGCAAAAGAACTCAGTTTGGAAGAGAAGACAGCAGGGAAGAACTCTGCTTCCAATTAGTCACTAGTGTGTGTACCTCTTGTGTTAGCCTGAGTGTTCAGGGGGTTGTTTTTCTGTGTTGGACAAGAAGTTTTGAAAAAGTGTTTTAATCTTTGGCTTTGCTTCTAGAAAAAAAAAGAAAAAATCAGCTGGTATTTAATTTTCCTGGGGTTTTGTTTGCTTGTTTGTTCGTTTTTTTTATATTTTCAAGGAATTTCCCATCAAGATCTTTAATGTGATTTTCTTTACATTAAGTACCTTATTCTACACTTGAATTTATGAGGTGACATTCATTTCACCTGACTACATATTTACATTGTAAATGTCTGTGTTAATGCTAGTTACCCCAGACTCACTTTTCAGTGAGTGGAGAGAAGCAAGTACTTTCAGGATATGATTCATCTGACCTATTTAAGATGTCTGTTTTAGAATTGGATGAATAGCATCCTATTCACCCAATAGCACTTTATCTCAACATTGACTATATATGGACTTAACACCATTTGCTAAGATTTATTTAGGCAGTTGAATCTTGCTCCTGTTGAGTCAAGTAAGCACACCAGAAAAGTTCAGGAAGTAGGACTTCTAAAGTACTTTAAAGTATGTTGGTATTTTCGTAGAATTCTACTTGGGTAACATAAATCTTTTGGCAGATTTTAATGAATGATAAGTAAAATGTATTTTCCATCAGCTATTTTTCATAAGAATTGCTAATGTATTAAGTATACAACCAAGTCTTAATCAGGATAACCGATAAGCAGGGTAACTTGCACAGAATGAATTCCTATTTAGGCAAATGGAAATACTGAAGTCTAATTTCCCATGAATTGTGTTCATTCTCTCACTTTTCACCCCCCTCTTCCCAGCACTCCTTTACTGTCCCACAGAGCAGCCTATAAAGTAGCAATGCTGTTCCTACCCTGCAACTGTGTGAGCATTGCCCAGCTGATACCCATGTGCCGGCTGGGCCCTTGGCTTCTGCAGGCTTTAGTGTCATGGCTGCCTTCCATCTCAGTGGAGACTCTGTTATGCATTTCTGTATTCGTTTTCTGATTTTCACAAATTATCTCTAGGAATTCTTTTTCTCTTTTAAATCAGACCATGAGTTCAGTTAGACAGTGGGGAAGCTGCCAATTGTCAGACAAATGGACAAACATTGCATAAGTCGGATCTTCTTAACAGTCTATGCTAAAAGTACAAATAAGACATATATAAATAAGACTACCAGAATATATAGTGAAATTGTGGTTGTGGACATCTACTATCAATAATGCTGTTGAATATGCAGTAGGGTTATCCCTAAATTAGTATTTATTTGAGTGGTAAATCTTCATAACACAGTGTCACAGGTATACATCCATACTCCTTAAAGACAGGGTTCGGTCAGTGTTCGTAGTAAATCCTTACCTGGAAAAATGCAGGCTTTGCTAATTGAGAATCCAGTGTTAGAACTGTTATTATGTATTCTCGTTGCCAGTGAAGGAGGCTGAGACACACACAGTGTTGACAATGAGCATGGGGAACACAACTGAAAGTGGACTCTCAGGAGAAATGTTGGTTCCAAGCCGCACAGGCTGGGAGTGAGCAGGGGCAGACCTTGTATGCTGCTCACAGCAGGCACAAGAGACCTTGCCATGAGGAACTATCTTCCACTTGGGAACACTTAAGGTGTTGCTCCCACCAATCTCTGCACTGGGATTACTTAGTTCAGCTCAGCAGGACTCCTGTCCTTTGGACCCAGCTTTACCCTGCTGTTCCATGATTTTTGTGAACTTTGTGAAGAATAAATTTTAGCTGAGCTGATACCTGGCCCTTTCTAACACAAAACATTTGGCAGCTCCTCAGGTGGATAAATAGGCTTAGCAGTGTTAAAATCAAGTCAGGTCAGCTTAAGGTGGCTGAGGCTTGTTCCTGCGCTGTAATTCATGTTTCTTTTGTATCTCTGTACTATTAGTCATGCATGAATTCATTCTGCTCAGGCTCCAAGCTGGTCATTTGTGAGCAAGTTTCAAGCCAAAAATCCATGTGGCCATAATTAGTGCGATACAGTATGGAGCTAATAAGACCCTACCGGGAACTGAGTTGAAGCCCGGTACTGTACTAAAGACAACTTGCACGGCTATTGTGTAGAACTTGGCTCAGACATAACCATCAGAGCCTGCATTTTTGCAACAAGCTGTATACAAGACCCTCAATACTGAAAATCTCATGTTGTATTTTACCTGCAGTTTCATGAAGGAAGAGCTGACCGAGACACTGGGCTAACTAATAAGCCTTGCAGAAGCACAGGATTCAGAAAACACCATTAAAGCTGATGATAATTCTGAGCAGCACCACTTCAAATATGATCTTTCAGATGGATTAGAGTGCCGCTTAAAATGCACTTTTAAAAAGCGGGCTCTGTATCCAGCTGCCTGAGAGAAGTCTCACAAGTACTTCTAAAGCTCTAATCATGATGCCGTGCTTTTCAGGCCTTTTTTTTTTTTTTTTTTTTTTTCTGATACTGGCTTAAAAGGTCAGAGAGTTCATGTAACATTCATTACTTTGACCTAGCAGCATCAGGCATCTGTAACAGTTAACTCTGTGGCTATTATTCTCTAAACCCTTGGAGTGAGGGCTAAAAGCCTCAAAGTCCTAAGCTTTGAGTTTTCTCATGTTCCAACAAAAAGATTTTGCTATTGAAAATGACACAAACTATACCTCAAGTGTATCAATAAGGTCATAATGTGGGGTGGGAATAGAAGAACTAGAACTGACTGCCAGCTTTAATTCTTACACAACTAGAATACACAAGTGCATATTAGAAACACAGGATTTGGGAATTTTGGTGGTTCTTTTTTATTATTTAATTTATTTATGGAATAATATCTGTCGCTAAGGCTTAGTGAAGTGCCTCTAATCAGTAAGGCATCCGGCTGAATAAGAACTCACATTAGACATTTTACTTTTATTTGTCTCCATAGAAACTGAATGTTCAAATGTGTTAAGTTATTTTTGTCTTTGGAGTCTTTATATGCCTCAGTATTTGGACATGTGCTCAGGGGAAAAGCTGTGATCTCAATTGAATTGTGTTGCCTTATGTACCATCACCAGGTGAATGAGATGTTTTGGAATGACTGGTGTCACAAAATAAACTCTGGAAAGAGAAACTCAGAACTCGGTATTGCAAATAAACTAACCCTAACATTCCACCAAATTACAAAATCTGTACAGTGAATTATATCCTATTCAGAATATCCAGAGCCAGCATTTTGTCACTGTTGTGCCTTTGAAGTCTAATTGAAATTGGGGAAGGCCATTGAAAGATGGTTGTCAATGTGGCTGTGTGAAATTTAATCTCACTCGGTACTTTGTTTCTCATCAGAGACATCATAATTCCTCAGAATCAAGGAAAAAGACCATTGCAGCTGAATTAAATCTCATTTCATTTGGCTGTTTAATATAGAGTTTTGTTAAAGAAAAACTGTTGTGCAAATTAGGAGAGTTCAGATAATGAGGAGCTTTCGAGAATTGCTCAGTGGTAGCTTCAGTAGCAGCACTTCAGAGAATGACTGCTTTCAATCCTATGACTTAGGACAAAAGCTGGTAGTTATTTTTATTGGGTTTACTTGGATAGAGGTAATGTCAGTAATTCAGTTGCTGGGTGGTGTTACTGTACTGAATTGGTAGATATTGGTATTAAAGTTTCATCACTTCCTAGTCAGTAACCAGACTTACCTTCTTTTAAAATAAAAATATTTTTACTGCATGGAGGACAATTAGAATGACTGATGATAAAACAGCAACTATAAACAAAAATGAAGGCAATATGAAGCCACATTCATTGTGTCATATAATAGCTTACATTCATCTGTTGTTTGCTGTTGCAAGTCAGAGAGAAAAGGAGGCAAAAGGAAGCCATAGGAAGTGCAGGAAAGATGACACCTAGAACATAGTGACAGACAGAAAGAATACCATGCAGAGCCAGAAAATTGTCAACATGCAGCACAGAACAAGCTCGATATTTATACAGATGCTGTGACATGAGCACAAGCACATATTATGTCTCCATAGCAAAGAACTTTGCTGCCTCCAAGCTACAGCACAGTAAAGTCTCTAATTTCTTGTCAAAGGCTTCAAGTTAACTAAAGTGCAGACACACCTTTAGCCTACAAGTGATAACAATCCATGGGATGCTAAGAAGCAGTTTTAAGGAAAGCACAGTAAGCAGAGTTTCATGGAGAGGTATACTGGAAAACAGGTCAGATAGCAGAGGAAAGGAGTACACTACTCTTATGTTCCAGATAGCTGTGTACACTCAGAGAGATGCCCGTTAATTGCATGATACTGTGAAAAAAATGCCATATTTTATGGACTAAATCCAGTTCTACAAGTTTATATTTTCTTAGGGTACACAAAGTCATTTTTTTAAGACAAGTAAATTTGTGTTATCAAATGAACAGAAGGCAATCTATTTATTAAACATACTGAGCAAAGAGCATATGCTATGAATGGTGTGCTATCTCTATGCAAAGGGTAGTCACTAAATCATATAAACCAGATGCTAGCATCTTGTTAGCTAGAAAATATCTGGCTTCTGAGCAAGCTGTACTTTCATTGTTCCAGTGCCAGACTTGCAGATTTCTTGCTTTAAAAATGACAAATATGCCATCTTATTTTTCTGAAGTGAAAATTGAAGCAGATACAATGCTGTGAAAGAATACTCAAGTATGAGAACTCTATTAACTCATAAAAGATGGAGAAAGGTTGATGTATTATGCAACAGAGCTAATAGTTTTGTAATCTTCAGTACAAATGTGCAGTATTTCAAATCTGTATGAGCCACTTGTTAAAACCTAGGATCACAAAAAAAACAAACCACAAACCAAATTATAAGGCACCTCTGCAGAACATCTGGCCCATAGCAATGTCAACCTCAGTTGACAGGAGTTGCTCAGGGCCTTGTAAAGTCAAGTTCTGAACATCTCCAAGCATGGAGATATCTGCAGCCTTACTAGAAAACTTGCTCCAATGTTGGACAGTCCTCAAGGGTGCCCTGTAATTCACATTTAACTTGATATCCACCAGGAACCCCAAGTCCTTTTCTGCAAAGCTGACTTGTAATCAATTGGCCACCAACCTCAGCTGTGGCAAGAGGTTATTACATGCCAGGTGCGGGACTTGGCATTTGTCTTGAGTTTATTACCGTCATGTTTCTCTAGCCTGTCGGGTCCTTCTAAATAGCAGTGCTAATCTCCAGCCTACTGACCTTTCCCCCTAAACTGATACTGTTGCTGATGGGGGACTCTGTCCATTCATCCAGACATTAATGAAGGTGTTAAATAGTACTGACCCCTGTTTTCACCTCTGGAGATGCCACTAGTATCCAATCACCAGCTGAACTTTTTATTAGTGATCACAACACTGCAAATCCAGCTGTCCAGCTGATCTTCCATTCCCCATAAGAATGGATAGTCCACCTATCCAAACCCATGGCTCTGGATGTATGAATAGGAGTTAATTATACTAATAATACATGTAGTATTTCTGAATATTAATGCACTGCATTTGTGTTATTCTCACTGAAAACGGTAGCTTCCAGTACATGATTAGTATTTAGTCAGTATACTAAGATGTTTGTGGCTATGCAGCTGTTTCCACTTCAATTCAAAGTGTCTTTGGAATTGGGTGTTTCAAATACAGATATTACCTTATTCTGCATTTGAGTACTGTTCCAGATGGACTGATAAATGATTATTTCTGAAAGCAATATTATATGGCAAAATTCCTATAGGCCTGATCCCAATAATACTGAAATCAATGAAAATAAACCCATCAGGTATTAAATGAAACTCGGTGAACTCCCAAGGTGACATTAAACAGATGTAGTTACATTACTGAGGCACAGGTAAAACAGCAGCAGAGTATAAAGGAAGCATCTTAAGTACGATAGTGTTTAAACTATTTAAACTGTAGTTTAAACCTCAACATGTAGCATTTTATTAAATTTGCAAATATTCATGATACTAGTCATCGAGAATTCAGATGGGGGTAAGGCAATAATGCTTTAGGCCAGGATCCTAAGCAAGATAGTCAAAACAACTTTGGAAATGCATGGGGTATTTAAAATATGCATTATAAAATTTATCACGGTAGATTTGGGTCCTTGTCCTGCAATATTGATCCATTTCTTAGTGCAGACAGAGTAGGTGCTGAATTAGTATTGAGACATTATAGTGAAAACCACCAAAGAAATATAAATATTTTCACACAAAGATAAGCTCTCATGCTTTCAGAAATATTCAAGAACAGCAGTTTTGCTGCATTAGCTGTTTTGGGGGAATGCTTTTTCCCTTAATGATCAAATTGGAAACTTGCTTACAGCAAATTTCAGTCCTGTAGAATAATCTCAATCATAAAGAATCCACAAAAGCACTGTTATTTGCATTTTGTAAATTGTATGCTTTCACCTACAAATTTGAAGGTTTTCAAGTAATACAGGATTTGAGATGGTTCTGGAAGTTTTGAGTCACATATGAGCACTTACCCTTATGTGTTAAGGCCAGTATAGTTCTGCTCCTAAAACCCTGCTTTGGAGATGAATTTACATGTATTCTTCTAGGGTTAACATTCAGATTCCAGAAGGGATTTTCTAGGTGGAATCACCCAAAAATACATATAAACCCGAAACAGAAGCTAAGACTGGAATAACTTGTTTTTTTTAAAAAAAAAAAAAATAATAAAAAAGGAAAAGCATTTTAAAGGGCCCTGGAACTGAAATGATTCTGCTCCCTTTTTGTAAAACAGATGCACATTATTTAAAATAAAAGTACCTCAAAGTTTTTCACCAGTTTGTCATAAAGCCTTTCATTAACAATGAGACTCTTAGTGCACTTTGTACAGGAAGGTGAAGTTCCCGAACAAAAAGTCAAAAGAGTAATTTCTCTGAAAAAGCTTTTGTAATAATTTGAGCTGAATCCTTGGATTCATTTGGTCAACTCCATCCAGCTTTCTGCACCAGAAAGGAAGCTGAATAACTCAGATCTGTTTTGTCTTATTCTTACTTTCAGGGTACATGTTTGTTCACTTTGATATTATTATCCAAAAGCATCATAAACACACATAGAAAGATCAGATCAATAGTATAATCTACTTTATTTCTGGTATTACCTTGATTTTTCCAAAGTTGCAGTAGTTCTTTCTTCATTGTTTGAAATTGTTCCTGCTAAGAAGCGCTGTCACGGCTGAGGGATGATAGAAGGTACTGCTTTCTTGGAGAAATTCTGCATTAAATGTAGGTCATTGGAACTGCACTGAATTGAGGGAATTTAGGATCGTTTGCACACAGCAGCTTGGCTAGCAGGACTGTCATGAAGTGGTGATGAGGTCACTACATGGTCATGAGAAAGAGCTGCCTCTCTCCTTCCTCCCTGCTGCCAGTCAGGAAAGGCAAGCTGCATAACACTAGTACAAAGCACCCAAGCAATATAATCGGTATGATTACCTGCCCAACATTGCCAATTTTGCTGTGTGAGAGTTATCATAGTTATTCCTTTGTTTTTAAACAGAAATAATATTTGTGTTTCTGCTAATAGTACCTGTTTAGATTGTAGTAGCTCCATGTGACTGATAGAGTACCATTCCTCATATTCACTGGGGGAAGAATTAAGGGAGGGAAAAAAAACCAAAACACATATTTTGTAGTCTAATGACTGCTGTATATTGAGATAGACCAAATTTGGAAATTTCTGTATCATGAACATGAAATATATACCTTTCACATCCATTGGCTTTTCAGTTGTACAAAGGTACATTAAAAAATTACATTACACATGAATCTTTAAGGATATTGATTAGACTTTTATGTTCAAGTGATATCTCTCCAAGTCTGTCATCTTGATATTAGATTAAAGCTATTTGTATTGCTAAGGTAGCTGGAAATGTACCCTTACACAGCTTTTGAAGCTGTTATTCATGAGATGTCAGTTACTTTGACCACTTCAGTAGAGAAAGGAGTGTGACATTTGAGTTTTGTAGTTCTTAATATGCTTTATACATGTATTATTAATAATAGGATAGGAAAAAGTGAAGATATTTGTTTTAGGCAAGTGCATTTCTTTGCTTTAGACTGTCACAATTACTTTAATCTTTAGATTTGAAGTCTGAACGTAAACTGAAGATCTGTTATTAAAATCCTGACAGGTCGTGCAAGATCTGATCCTGGATTATGAACATCTCTTAAAAACTGAAATGCTGCAATTGCACTGAATTAAATGGGAAATCATATACAGAGAGTGAAGTGAAAGAGATTTTGTAGAAATATGTTCTTTGAATCTCAACAGTCTCAAGGTTCTTCATTTTTGTGCTTCAAGTTGGAACAGAACACGTGTTGGTCCTGAATTTTTTATATTTTCTTCACTTTACACTTTGGATTTCAGCTGTCTCTCCAGCCATGCCAGAGGTTCCTCACTACCTGGGGAAACAGTATAGTTTAGAGTGTCTTTGGGTAGGGTGCAGGAATAAGATCTGTTTGTGTATGCTTTATTAAGACCAATGTGTTGGTTTTCTGTTTACTTCAGTGAAAGAGAATTTACTGTTTGTGCTCCTGAGTGTTTTGTGCAGCACGTATAGCATGGTCTTGTTCCCAAGGTAAAAAATAATTTTCAATAACCTGTTTTTTATTTTTGCTGAATCCAAAAGACAGATAGAATTTTTCCCCCTTTTCTAGCCTTTTTGTATCATCTTCAGGGAGAATTGCTTCTGCAGTTTGAGGAAGAATAAGTCTGTTAAATAAAAATACAAGGAGAAAATAAGTAGTGTGTGAAATCTAGATAGTTTTCCTGATTGCGGTAGCTGTCATAGAAGTTACAAGTCCTCATTTCTAAGGTTTCCGTTCTTGTACTTTTACTTCTTTGAAATAAATCCTACGAAATCATATGTAAAATACAGTTTAAAAAAAAAATCTCAGGATGAACCCAAATTTTGGGACATGCCAGCATCAAGACATTTGCTTCTCCACCTTTTAACTAGCTACCTTAAATGCATGTATTATTTTCTGGTTTGGGCTGACAGCTAGCTTTTAATCAACCATGTCAATTTGTTCCTGTCTTTCCATTTCCCCACCAATTTCTGATGTGACATCTTATCAAATGTCCAGATAAAACACTGACAGATTGCTTTCATCACCTTTCTATCATCTGTTTTGTTGGTCACACTTTCAAAGAACTCACTTGGATTTGTTTGGCAAATAAATATTACTGAGTGTGGGATTTTGCTTTTTCTGTCCTTCATCCCCTAAGAAATAGACACTGTCTTCCTTAATGATTGATACGAGTGATTTGTCTGGACTGTAGGTTGGTCTAAGGAATTGCATTTTTCGTTCTTTTTCCTTTCTTGAACTGTGACTAGTGTATGTAACTCTTTTCAAGTTGCTAGTCTGGAGGAGCACAAACTTCACTAAGGCAGTCTACTTCTGAAGGCCAGGTGGAAGCCACTCTGGTGTCAGGGAGTAGGCGGAAAAAAACCAAACCAACTTACTTAAAAAAAATACATGTGTTCAAGTTTACTGGTATCCTTTTAAGCTGAACTGTCACCTGCTGTAAGCAACGTGTACAGGGAAAGCCTAGAAACCTCCTGTTTGCAGTTTCAACCAGTTAACTGTGTTTTGCATCTGGTTGCACATTGCTGGGCATTGTAAGCATAGCATAGAGAAATCAAATGTTAGGCTCTGTTTCTGAAAGTTTAAAGTAACTGTTGAAAACTGAAGGTAGGGCTGTTTCATGGGGTGGTGGTTTTCACTGTTAATATCCTGCAAAACGCAAAAGGTAGGGGCAGACTCTCAAACGGTAGTCCCTTGGCAGGGGATCACACAGCTCTGCTCCACAGGTGGTAGGTGCTGCCTTCCAATTCTCCATGCCTACCTCCAGAGCAGGAGGTGATCAGGAAAGGGCACATGTTGAAGCATTCAGAGCAGGAAGGGAAATAGCATGTGATGCTGCCAACCAGCTCCCAGCTGCTGAGCACTAGGATTTCTGCCTGATACATGACAGGGCTTTCTGCTCCTCCCAGTGCTGTCAGTGTGTGGTATCACGAGTGCCTCTAAAATATAAAATCCTAGAGGAAGTTAAAAAAAGTCAGCTGCCTGCCATGTGATTTTTAGGTGGTGGTAGAGCTCAGGAAGGATTCAGAAGTCTAGTTCTCCAGCCATAACTTTTCAAAGCATTTACCACGTTACGATGAAGGGAATTTTCTGACCAACCAAGCTACCAGTAAAGAGCAGAAGATGCTGGAAAATTTCCTGACCTCTCTTTGCAGCTGATTCTACTGATGCCCATGTTTAAGGCTGCCTGAATCTCATAGCTATTCATAAATTAGTTTCTTTCGTTTCACAGTCTCCAATAGGGTTACAACTGACATTTTATTGACTGACTTTTTCAGGGACTTTTCTCTGTCCTAAAAGTCTCCTATGCAAATTTCTGGAAAGGTCGATGTTAACTTTTCTAGTGTTGAATTATTGGCCTACTGTCCCACACAAGGACAACAGGACATATGACCTACTTAAGTGAGGATCAATGAAGGCTTGATATTACTTCTTTGACATAATGCAAATATATACGTTTTGCTAATGAAAGGTATTACTTCAAAATTGATTCTATAATATAGTTTAAGTGCGTGGATCGTTAAATAACTCTCATAGTGCAGAGTCTCCAGAGCCGTTCTATTAATTTCCATCCCTTTATAACTAAGAAAAGGATATTTTTCAATTATTTAATCCTTTGATTATCTCTCTATTTCATCTTGTAGAGAAGGGCAAAATTTAGTATCATTCCTTAGATTTGAATTTAAATACAGGTATGAGCTGGCTTAATTAATCATCAGTGCATAGGATTAAACAGTATAATACCTACCAAACCAATTAAAAGATAGCTAGCACTGTCAAAGCAACTTGGCAGTATATAATGGCTGGAAGATAAGAATAAAGACATAGTGCTTGGCCTGCAGAGCTTCTATGGCTGTTTTGTGTGCCTGTTTTCCCAGCAGCAGGGAATGCACAAAGCAGAGGATTAAGGTACAATAGCTGAGTGAGCCAAACAACAGAAAAAAAGTTTTAACATCTCTACTTACACCCAGTGTACTATATTCCTGTAAATGTTTTTATTTAACTTATTTTTATGAAGGAATGTATATATATAGAAAAGCTGTATGTTTTCCTATATGAGAGTGCAAATTATAATATCCATATGTTTAATGACAATGGTACAAGTAAAGAGTCATTTTAAAAACGTGAGGTTTAACTTCCAACAATGATCATTTTAAAAACTTAAAAAAACTGGGCGGATGGGGTGAAAGATGGACAAAGAGATTAATTATCCCGTACATGGTTTTTTTAATGAACAATTGCACACTGCTTTGGTGTCATTAGATTTAGTGAGTCTGAAAAGAAAGTGATTTTCACATATTTATACGTTTCTCTTTTGTCACTATAGTATGACAAGATTTATTATAAGGATAAAATTTAGTAGCATTTTTCATTGCCAATTAACTATAAACGTTGCTCGGCAAATTCTGTCCTTTTCATAGAGGCAGGAAGGAGTCTGTGTGGTTCTAGCTGCTATATAAATAAATAAAACCAGGATTAAAAGACCATGCTCCACTCACTCCCAAAAGTCTTATTGTAATTGCGTATTTAACAGCACTGACATAAGGTGGTTTTGTATCAGGTAGAAAAAAAATTGTGATTTAATTGAGGTATGTGTTAATTCTGCTTCAGCGGACATTTCAGACACGAGTCCCCAGGGAAATCCAATCCCAAAAAAAAAGAAATAGAATCATCTGCAGATGAGGCTCAGCTTTTTATTGTGCTTTTCAAAGGACAGGCTGTGCTTAAACACAGCCCCAGGTCCGTGGTATCCAGTGTACTAGCAAGTCACGCAGTTTTTACATGCTGCAGCACTGCCATTCAGAAATAAGTTAAATAAAGAGCAAACTCGAGCTTCTCTCCATGGCAACCACTGCATTGCTTGAGCCTTATGCCACTTCCCCAACAACTGCACATAGGAAAATAAGCCAGCAGCCAGCACAGGGAAAAACAACAGGGGGAGGTTTATAAAATCTGCCCAGGCTGTCAGGAGTGAACTTTGTGTAGGCTTTTAAGGTTTGCATGTTTTAACTCTGTTTCAGTGTATTCTGAAGTGTCTAGTTTGCCCTCCCTGTAGCATAGGAGGCAGGAGATAGGTAACTAATGGAAGAACTAAAGCCTGGATGATGCATACCCTTCTTCCGCTCTTCCCTTCTTCCCCTCCTTCTGTCTTAGGAGACAGCCCTGCCCTGCTGCAGGTCTCATGGTCAGGAAGGCAGGACAAAGAGCAGGCTGCTCCAGGGGCTTTCCAGGGCAGTCAGCACCAGGTTACTACAGGCAGTTCTTCCCAAACACATAGGTGCCAAGCTAAAACGACCAGGTAATAATAAAGCAGGCTGTTGTCAACAAGTAACATGAATCCCTGAATTGCATTCAGCCCTGCAAAAGTTGTCAGTTGTACCTCCTTAACCTCGTCCGCTGAATCCATTTTAGTAAGGAAAAAGGGCCGTAGTAAGGCTTCAGCTCAGCCCAAATGTGCTAACATTTGAATCCTGGGGAGGAAATGAGAACAATATTTGCATGCCCACTCCAATCCTCTTTACAAGTTTTCAGATAAAAATATTAGTAGCAGGTAGACATCATGGTGGCATAAATGTGGTCTGTGCTCTTTTACAGTTTTACACTTTGAGCAGACATTTAAGCAGGGCTGACAGCATAAGCTGCTGTAAGGACCAGGTTGGCAGTCCTCTAGCAGCATCTTTGTCTTACTGCACAGATGTGATCCTTAGTGTTTCTGATATTTTTCCTGCTTAATAAAGTTCATAAAGAGTTTAAATTTGGTGGTGTTTCCTGCAGCAGTAGAGAACGAATTTTGTGATCTGCAACCGCACCATATGAAGGCCCTCCAGGTCTGTGTCTGCTAAAGCATTCTACATTCTTTGGTACTTAGTACCCTGTGAGAGACAGAAACTCTGCATGCAGACTTTATAAGTATACACTAAGCAAGTATACATATGTGGATAAAGTGTGCACTTTGCAGCTGTATATATATGCAGTCTTCCTTAGCCCATCCCCAAACCTGATCATAAAAAGATTTTCAGAATTGCTTTAAATCCATTTTATGTTCTATATATAATGTTAAGCTTATTTTATATTAGACAAACATCTTGTTACACTTTGCAAATGTGCTACTGTCGTGGTTTAAACCCAGTCAGGTAACTCGTTCGCTCACTTCCCCCCCCCCTTTCTTGCCCTCCCCCTGCTCTCGGAGGGACGGAGAGGAGAATCGAAAAGAATGCAACTCCCACGGGTTGAGATAAGAACAGTTTAGTAACTAAGGTATAACACAAATCACTACTGCTACCACCAATGATAATAATGATAAAGGAAATAACAAGGGAAGAGAATACAACACCTCAGCACCAGCCGACCGATAACTCCCCCCCCCCAGCCCGACCAAGCACCGACCCATACCTCCTCCAACCCTGCAGACTCCCAGCCCTTCCGGGTAACTCCCAGTTACATCCTGGGCATGACGTGCTGTGGTATGGAATACCTCTTTGGTCAGTTTGGGTCAGGTGTCCTGTCTCTGCTTCCTCCTGGCTTCCCCTCCTCCCTGGCAGAGCATGAGGCTCACAAAGTCCTTGGCCAAACCAAAACATCGCTATCAGCTCTGTTCCCAGGCCGAAAGTCAAAACACTGCACTGCACCAGCTACCAAGAAGGAGAAACATGACTGCTACTGCTGAACCCAGGACAGCTACACAGAGAATTGCTAAGTTATTAGCACTGTGGCAACCAGCAACCAGTAGTGAATCAGGAGATAGGTGGCTATTTGAAGAATGAATGCAAGGATGAGGGGAAAAAAACAACTTTCTGCTTTGTTGTTAGGGATGAATTGACTAAAAATGTCTTTGTAGAATACTTTCTTATCAGATCAACAGGTCAATTTGCCAGGCAAATGTTCTAGTCACTGAATTAGAGACACACACTCTTCATGGGTCACTGGATACTTAATTATTTAAACAAGATGGAACAGCTTCAGCTGGAGAGAAAATAACATTAGCCTGGTGTTTAGGGTACTCAGCTGTCACTGAGAGATGTCAAGTCCCTGCCTCAAAACAAGCAGCATATAGGCACCAAGCAGGGCATCTGACTATTTATTTGCCTTTTGGCTGTTCTTTAATAGCAGTGTTTACATCTCATCTTCCTCAAGAAAATCTCTAAATCCTTGTTTTTGCTCCAATGAAGATAAAAATTGAGATCCAAGCCTCTTTCAAAAGTATTATTTATGAAGAAGAGGTTAGCTAGCAAGACTTCCAAATTAACTGCTCAGAAGCAATTTTGGGTCATCTTTCTTTTCTACTGAATATGCAAAATCCGGTGAATTTAGTAAATTGAATTTCTTAAGGGAGTGTAAATATGTGCATATAAGATTGGGAGAATAGGGGGAGAAAAGGAAAAAAAAAAAAAAGATACCATGAGAAGAGTAGTCAGAAACACTTTATTGATGCCATTTTCCAGAAGCTGCTTTGGAATTTTTCTTTTGTTAATTTAAAGGAGCATCTGCATAGCTGCAAACCCTCTGTAGCTTGTTTCCTACTCACAAACATTTAACAGCTTTGCTCTTCTACCATGCCTTGCGTGGGAGATGCTCTCTGCTAGGTGATCTGACTCACTTAGAGTCAGTCAAGGTCTTTTCTTTCTTTGTGGGACTCCTGCAGATAAAGTGTTAGCCTGCTTGGAAAAGCAGAGGAAACAGCTCAAGTCAGTACTTGAATGTCTTCCCATTACCAGTGAGGGTTATCCAAACATGTATTTTCATAATTTCAGGTTTCTGGTACCTTTCTACATGTAATGAGGTATGTTTGTCACTCTTAACACAGACATTTTAGAAAGCTGTGTTATTTGAGGCTAATTTAGGTATATTTTACAGCTGGCTGTGACAGCTCTGTACTATAGCATAATTCTTGAAAATTTTTCAAAGGTAGTTTCTTGGGGGGAACAGAATCAGGGTGGAGCTTCAGGGATGTGTGCAATAGCAGGCTGAAGGTGCAGAAACTTTTCTTTTGGTTAGTGTGAGTACCACATGCAACCCGCTGACTTCAGCAAGAGCAGTATTTTCATGTCCAAAGGTGGATGTGAGCCTTCATGACAGAGTGTATATGTCTTACCCTCATATGGTTCCTGGAAATGGCTGTAATAGGTGTTTTACAGAGATGTGTAAAAGCTCAAAATCACTTCAAAGGATAGTTACCCTTTGAAGTAGTCAGCCAAGACTAATTACTTTATCAAAATTTGAAGTGACATACTGAAGTAGTCATTTGGATGCTGTACCGAGATAATAAATGTTCAGAATAAGCCTTACTTTATATGTCTGCACTATTCTAATGCCTCTGCCAATCACACACGCATCCTAAGCCATCTTTAAACTAGTTTATTAAGTACTGATTTCAGAGCAGTCAGTGTAGACTACAGCTTTGTGTGGTTTACACAATGCACCTGTTTATTTGTATCCTGAGCTCAATATTTTGTGGCTGCAGCAAAACATCTGGAAACACCAGCTTGGAGGAACCATTGCTGACTACAATATAGTCAGAAACCTTTTGTGAAGCTGGGGGAGCCACTTGCTGGTTCTGCGTCTAAAGGACTATTTTCTCAATAGACACAAGTTTGCCCTGTCCTACTCCAGGGCAAATGAAAGTTATTTAAATGTGGCTAATGGTATGATGACCCACAGCTAATATACCCTCCTTTGCAACAGGCTTATTAACTGAGACTCATCACTGTGCTAATTGCTTTTCATATTACAAACATAAGCTATGCAGGATGGACAAGCAAACACATGTTGGCTTATAAATAACTATTCAGACATATAATGAGCCAAATTGTTGTGGTGGAAATGAGAGTGAGGCAGACACTTCTTGAGCCCAACTGTCTCCTCTGATTTTCCTATAAAAGCCTGAATACTGTGTGCTTCAGATGGAATGTGAAAGGGATTTGGGATACTGAATTACTTTAACTGAGTTTCCCTCTGCTGCTTTTTCATCTCAATGGAAAGCATCCCAAATCTCAGTTTTTGATTTGGCGTAAAAGAGCAAGAGTAAATCCTTTGTCTGTTGAAACACAGAAACAGCTAGAGACTGTTTATTAGTCTATGAAGAGCAACTGGCTCATTGCTTCTGTCTTTAACAGTTCTTTTGTGTTCATAGCTTATCTGAAGAATACATTAACCAGGGATTCAAGAGACCTAGTTATTAAAACTAAAGTAGCCTGTGGCAAGATTTCTGTCAAAAGAAAAAAACAACCCTTACTTTACTGTTTCCCAGCTCATAAATTGTGGATAATGATGCTGACTATTCCATCATGAAATCTGAGATGTACTGATGAAGACAGAGATACATATTAGAGAGAGATATTTTTGTAATCATTATTTATTTCTTGGTTCACTGAACAATAATTATTGAGTAACATCTAGTGCATTTACATATTAAGATAGGAAATTTTATAGATATCTTGAGATGGCTGCTTAGTGCAGAACATTACAAATAGATTTTGAGGGAGTAGATTAAATAGGTAAAAAAATGCCTAGCTTCTGTCTCCTGAGGGGGCTTAGGTTCTTCCTACTCACTACCTAGTACAGCATGTTCCAGATGAACAAAATTAGTGGTAAGATATTTGGTTCTGAGGGAACATTAGAGATAGTAACAAGTGTAGATCTGAGATCTAAATCTTAGGACTCTTATGTAGAAAATAGATCCTGCTTAGATAGATAGGCATCATCTATATTGTATTATATATGTGGGTAGTCAGACTAGATTCGAGAATATAGATACCCTTGTAACTCTAGCTCTGAAAGTGAGTGCTCTAAGTCGGAAATAGGAAGTTTTTGTCAAAATGATTGCATAAATTCTGTTATCACACATCTACACCAAAACAAAGATATGAGCCTTATTATCTGAACATCATCGATTATAAGCAAGCATTGATTTCACAAGAATAATACAAGTGTATATAGTTGTGCACAGAGATGAAGCAGACAGTAAATGCCTGTAGAAAAAGAAACTACCACACAGAAAGTTTTTGGGACCCTTTTCATCTCTGTGGCTTTCAATCTTATATTTCTAGAGAAGAAAAAGCAAGAAGAAAAGCCAAAAGAAAGAATTAGAGGATGCATTTTGGAACAGTATGTAATTTAGTACAGATTGACTTAATCTCCATATTAATGTTTATCACATGTTAAAACATTAGTTTTTGGTGAAGAATAAAAAGAAAAATCTAATAAATGAAGGTTGGGAAGGTAGAAGGAGAACTACTTGATTTCTTCAGCAATAGTTTAGTAACAGCTGTAGCACAGATGAGTTCTTACAAGTGTAGTGGGAAAAAGCTACTCCATTAATGGCAGAGTATTTATCTTATGTTGTTCTCCAGGCTCTGAATATTATCTAAGTGCTTTGTGCCAAACATAATAAAATGGCCAGGATTTTCATTACAGAAAATGTAAATTGCTGAAGGCAAATACATTATGAGGGATACTGTCAATGGGATAATCGTGCACTCCTGCCATTAAATTACATAAAATATATGTATTTATGAATATGCTAACCCTCTAGACCATTACCTGGTAGACTAACTGGAAAAGTGCACTGAGAATATTTTATTCTTTTTGTCTTTTTTTTTTGTTTTGTTTTTATTGCTGCATAGCCTGTACAGATCACACATGACAATATATCTGAAAAGTGTTATAAATTGGTCAGGATGCCAGTCTTCGCCCAGACTATTACACAGTCAGACATGTGTAATAATGTCATTTTAAGAATTACAAAATCATTTGCACAATAAATTTGCTTACAATTAAAGTGAAATGAAAATTTTCTCTATTCAGTCAGTGTAACCAACTTAAAAAAAGTGGGGGCCTTTGCTAAAAATGTGACTGTTGACTGTACTGGATAAATCTTTGAGTATATGGCAGCTCAGATGCCTAGCACACATGTGGACACCGTAATTGTGTAGTTAGTAAGGAATTAAATCTCACATATAATATCTTGCAAATGAACAATAAAATGTAGCCAGGTGTTCAGAAGTTTTATGTCTTCATATTAACTGGTCAGATGGCTGACATTTGCTGCCCTTAACATTCCATCATGGGGTAGATACTGTAGCTATATCTATGTTAGTAAACTAAACTCACCCAGGAATGGTGCTGGGCACTGAAACCATCTGGCATTGTCTGACTTACCTTTTGTAAGTCTGTCAGCCTCCAGAACTTGCCTGTGCACATAGGTGCTTGCATGCCAAATGTCCATTGGGAATGGTAGAGATCTGCTCAGCTCCCTGCAAGGTTCTGATCCCACAGCACTACTGGAAATGCTTTAGGACTTTGGGTTTTGTTTTCTTTTTTGCTAGATGGCACAGGCAAAGCATGTGAAAACACATGTTGCAGACAATTCCAATGATTTGTCCATGGATCTCACTACACACCAGAGAGTGGGAATGTTCCTGGGCATGGTTTAATTTATTAGTGTTCTTAGAGCTTATAGATAGCACTTCTCACCTATACAACTTGCAGGCTTTTCCTCTGAATTCAGCATGGTACAGCTGGACTGGAAGAGTGTGATGGTGCTGTGATTAAAATGTAGCGATGTGGTTACAGATGAAGAAAAAGCCAACACAAACACTGATCCCCAAAAAATCAAGAAATAAGGTTCACTTTGCTTTATGTCAACCTTCCCATAGCTTATGATGGTAACTCAGTACTGGCACAATGCTGCAACATTTCTCAGGGTTTTCTAGTTATGCACACAGAACACTGGCAGGGGAGGGTAAATGATGCCATGGAAACAGAACTTACATATTGCCTTGAGCAGGATGGTACTGAAGTGTAGGACTAACGAAACATATATAATAATTATGTTAAATATAGTCTAAATGTGAATGATTCTTACATGGGAATAGAAACTAACTCAATAAATTTAGGTTTGCCTATTTTCCACCCCCACTCCCTGAAGATCTATCTCACAGGACAGAGAAATATGAGATTATTATTCTACAACAACATGCATACTGACTTTCAGCAGTAAAATGGGGTTTTTGTACTTTATTTGAATACATTCTCAAGTCAAATTTCTTCCGATTGTTTTGCTGTAGGAATAATACAGTTAGCTTTAAGTGTGCTGAAAACCTCTCCCATCATTGACTTCAGTACAAACTGAAATTGTGATAGCAGATAAAAGAAAAAAATTAAATGATCACATGCAGATAGCCTAGTCAAAGGAAGCCCACTAGCTTTTGTAGTAAAATATGGATTAGGTGAATAGCAACATTTTATTCTCATGCTTGTGTTTCCACTTTCACTTGTATTACTTCAATTTAAACAAAAAACAGATTGTTTCCCTTATTTCATCCTTTTGTTTGTTTTGCACATGACTTTTTTCTCCAAGTGTTACTGAAGTGTTGCAGCTACCAACAGATTTCTGTGTCTGCATGCTTTATCTAGTCTTTACATTGCAATGTCTTCATTACTGCAGCATCTCTTCCCGTATACTTGAAATTATCCATCTAGCTATTCAGCATCATATGGGTGAAATATAATTCTGTATCCAAAATATTTAACAGGATTTAAGTTTCTGACCCTATTAGTTTTGAATGAGCTGTCTCAGTATGATAGGATGTCTGGAATGTGTGGTTTAGCATGTAGGGCATGAAAAAGAAAACAGTTCATAACTAATAGTTGTTTTCTATTATATTTTATAACCATCATATTTGCAATCATTGTATTTATGAGCCTGCAAGCTGGAGAAGAGCAGGCAGAGATCAGGGGAAATGTAAAGGCAGCAGCTGTCTCAGTCTGCCCTGGTTGCAGTGCCAGGTAGTGAGCAGCCATGCAAGGACAGGCGGATAGACACAGCCCTTCCACCCAATGCTGCCTACCCCACTCTACCTCAACACTGCTTCCCATGTGCCCATCACAGCCACTTTTGCAAGGATTGCCTGAATAAACTCAGAAATAGAAGATCACGGGCTCTCTTTGAAGGGTACAGCTGTATTTCATGTAAGAGATATAAAGTAGCTGAGGCAGAAAGACTGCCACTTGCCCAAGGTTTTAAATCAAAGCAGCAACAAAACCAGTAATTAGGAGCCCTGAGTTCATGATTCACAGCCTTCCCTCATTGCCTGGATGCTGCCACTTCACCATTCTTTTATCTTTTTTCTGTCTTTTTATTTTTATTTTTTTTTTTCAGAAAGTTAACTGCAGTTGTGAATTGTAATTCATCTTCCTTTGAAAGCCCAGGGCATGAAAGCCTCGACACACACTGTAAAGCATGGCCAGTGGTTCAAGCCTGTCTCTTGAAAATTGAGAACAGGATATTGAACTCAGTTTTGTGTATTAAAATGAAATATTTATCACAAGAAATTTAGGGAAAAGGATCCTGAAAGGTCAAATTTTCCATTATGGTCTAGCATCAGAAAAGACAGCACAGATCTTCAGAGAAAAGCTGAAGTAAAAAAAATACTTTCTTCTTAACCTTGCTATGTGGACTCTTCATTTACTTCAGCAAACAGTCTCCTATTGCTATTCGACCCCTTGGCCCTATTGACATTCTACCTTTTTTTTCCTTTTAACTTTCATTAATTCTTCCACACTTGCAGGTGCACTTTTTTTGCATGTTCAGAGGCAGCTCTGCAAAAGTAAAATCTTTACAGAGGGAATTCTTTTGTAGCTTTTTACACTCTCTGATTCATTGTAAAGTTCATTTAAAAAAAAAAAATGTGTGAATCTTCCACTCACTCCTACCTGATTAAAGTTAAACCTTTACTGCAGCTTCCCAGATGCCCTCTCTGCAGTGTATGGTCTGGGTAAAACCTGAAAGATATTTTTTGCAGCTTTCTGGTTGCTCAGCCTACATATCATATGCCTTTATATTCCTCAGTCGTTTCAGACTTTCAGCCAATGCTTTGTTTGAATCCTGTCCATCCTTCCCTTGCGTTTCAGTCATTGTTATCAACTCATGTTTGGTTTTAGGAACAAAGGAACCCCCTCACCATGAAGGAAGAGGTCTTTTATGAGGTTCTCTTCTAGTAATTAAAACAATGTTCTCCTTCTCTTGGGTTTCCCTTGAAATATTTCTATACCTTACAAAGCATGATTAAACTTGCTTTTATTTTGCCCTTAAAGCTTTGTAGTTTGCCTTGTCCTTGTTGCTGTTATCTGTGAAGAGCTCACATCCCAAGTCTTGCATCCTGTCCCTTTTGCACCAAACACAAAAATGCAGAAAATCAGCTCCCTGTTACAAACACAATGCTCCCCAAATAGAAGACCCAGAGAGGGAAGTGAGATGGTATGCACTGCAGACTGATGTTCAGAAAGCAAAAAACAAGTTCTACGAGTTTTAGTGTAGTGCAGCCTGTATGAATCATGAAGAGGCCTTAACGGCAATACCAGAAGAGTAGGGAAAAGAAAGCACTACACTGAAGAAATTACAAAAGGAGATAAGTAAAAAAGGCTTGTGATGTGGCACCATTTCATCTCAGATTTTAATTTTGATGGACAGTGATGGGAAAGTGGATGGAAACTTTTTTTCATGGTGCCTCCAAATAGGCTCCAAATAAGTATTGACTCAGATTAAGAGATACTCTGAAAAGTACTCTGAGATCTTAGAAGGCAGCAATAGAAGAGACCCATTATTGGTCTGCTGAGTCATTTCTAATGCAGAATATTATCTTCATAGTATATTTTTCCATTGATGTAGTTACATGGAAAACAATTTAAGCAAATTTTTAAGATTTGAAAAGCTGTCTTCTGGGCCTTCCTTTGTTTTGTTTTGTTTTTCTCACAAAGGTGGCTTTGCCTAGACAAAACAAGACAGTTGACATATCTGAAGTTTCAGGACTCCAACCATGTAGTAAACTAAAGTCTGTTTTTATTGCTAATGATTAAAATCAGGAAAACAAAAAAGCAAGTGGTAGCATCACCTACTGCAACCTTGTAACTCACACAGAGCCTCCAAATTTCACATTAATTCAGCAAGTGGAAGTAATAAAAAACAAAACAAAACAAAAAACCACCATTTTCTGTAAGTTTTTTAAAAGTTGTTTGGGGTTTTCTGGGGTGTGATGGTTTTTTCTGGTTTTTTTTTTCTTTATTTGCGTTAGAATTTTTAAGTGACTGTTGAGTTGGAAAGTCTTTCCAATTCTCTGCAGTTAGACACTAAATGTTTAAGGGGAAAAGGCAATATCTACTCTTTAAGTAGTCATCTAGACAAATAAAATGGAGCACAAGATCCTCTATTCCTTAGATCAGACTAGATTCAGTTATATATACTTCTTTGATGTCTTAGATACCTGCTGCCCATTTTCATTTAGGTCATAACTCTGGGGAAGGAGATGGACACTATCGCATTGTTCGGTTGTACAGGGGTATTATTATTATTTGACATAAAGAGATAAACTAGTGTCTCACTCAAGCACTGAGTTGTCAGTCATCAGATTCTGTTTATTATTATCTAAAGAATTGGTTAAATCTTCTGTGGTTCTTAAGCTTATACCAGTTCATTTTAAAAGACATCCTCACTTGTATTCAGCATTATTCTCCACCTTTTTCTAGGAATATGTTTTCCTGTTTCTTTTCAGAAAAGCTGTTTTTTTTTTGTTTTTCAGGGGGGGCTTTTTCTTCATTTTGTTTTTTTTCTTCCCCCCCCCCCCCCAACATATACAATGTTTAGACATGTAAAATCTGTAGTTGGACCTAGGATGAAGGATATTGAAATTCTACTTAATTGTAATTCAATGTAACCCTTCTCCCCCCAGTCTTAAATTCTTCAGCCAGATTGGGTGATTCCCATGGCGAGCCTGTCTCAGAGCTGCAAATTCTGCCTAGCTGGATCTTAGTGCTGCAGCCATGCTCCTAAGGAACAGAGGGAGGGATCCAAAGCAAAATTAATTTGTTTCCCCTGCTGAGTTCTGGTGAAGCTTTGTTGGGATCAAAACATCTTCGTAAAATATCTTGACTCCAGTGAAAAGGAGCCAGAAAATGCTGGATATTTTTCCAAGCACCATTGGTGTTAGCAAGATTTCTTTTCAGTTTTGCCATGAATACTTGGCATTATGCAAGTGCTTGATTGGTGTGAACTATTTCTTTTTCATCTACTCATGAGTTGTCTTTTACCTTATACGCTATACTTCTAAAATACTTTTCAAGCAACTGTTGGCCTTTCACCCATTTCAACAAATTCAGACAAAATAATATTCCTTTTAATTTTGCTGGTATTAACATTTTTCCCACCAGTGGTATGTTCCCAAGCAGCTGTTATAATAAATGTACTGAATGTTTGGGTATATTGTTACATCATGTTATAGAAGGCTCAGGATGATGAAATAGATGTAAGATTAATGAAGACAAACAATGCAGTGTTGGTAGCTGACAAAAAAGTCTTGAACATGTTTAGATAAATAATCTCATAAAGAATGCAGGTTAAATACCAGGGAATGTTAATTACTTACAATCTAATGAGGAAATTAATTAAAGCACAGCACAAGTACAAAGTAAGAATGCCTGTCGCTTTTCTCAGCAGATAATTGGTAGCTTTGAAATACTGAGAAAAGCCAAGCCTAAAACATAGAAGATTATTATAGGACCTATTATTTCATGTAGAAGTGAGTTGTGGGCATGTATCGAAAAGAAAGTTAACTTCATACAGGAGCCTTTAGAAAAAATGATACATATTAAAACAAAAAAAATAGAAGAAAGAAATCAGTAAAATGGTACATGCAATGAGATCCCAGCAACTAAAGCAGGCCAGACATGTAGTTAGAATCATAGAATCACAGAATGTTTTGGGTTGGAAGGGACCTTAAAGATCATCTAGTTCCAACCACCCTGACATGGGCAGGGATACCTTCTACTAGGCTAGGTTCCTCAAAGCCTTATCAAACCTATTCTTGAACGCTGCCAGGAATGGGGTGTTAGGCAATTAGGCAATTAGGATTATGAATCATTCTTCCAATTATTTTCTGAAAGGTTACCTGCTCAGTGGAGAGATTGAGCAAAATACATAATTTCTCAGTGTGAATTATCAACAATAGGAGAAATATATTCTTGGCTAAAAAAGTTTGGACCAGTTGTGGGAAAGGTTAAGGAAAAGGTTTTGTTTGTTGTGGGAAAGGATCTTAGGATCAGGGAGATGGTAACAGTCTCAAGTATATGCTGCTACAGTAGGATGTCTTAAAGATTTCAAACAGAAGGACTCTAGTAATCTGTTATAAACATGATGTTCCTGCTTAGTGTGCTGGCTAGAGATTTTTCCAACTTGCGCTTGGCAAGCAGGCAGCTGGTTTCTAGCACTATACCTGTACAATTTATGTCTTATAATCTGATAAATCATAATGTAAGGAAGTTTCATTTTTCAGACTGATTTTTTCCTTTCTGTAGATGTATCATATTCCTTCTATTTATGGTCAAATGGCTAGAAGGACTAATGTTTAGGAGAAATGAGTACAACACACAGACTGAGCAGTGATTTACAGATATCATGTTAGTTCTGTGTTTGGGAGGTATTTTAATGGAGTTTCGCTTGTTATTTGTAACTTTTAATTGGAGTTTTGAGAAGAAGAGAGATGTTGCCATGTGAGAAAACAGAGAACAGTTGGGGATGTTCTAGAGGCTCCTAGGTATACCTGGGACTGGTTCCATGCATCCAGAACACCAGTAGTAAAACTTAGCAAATGGCAAAGCAAGCCCTGTCCTGTCCTGCTGTCCTGGACAACATTATCAGTGGACACAATTATACTGCCATCAAGTGTGATTTCCACAGATTACTTGAAGTAGTTAGCTCCAGTACCAATGGCAACAAAGCTTCTGCTGTTCAGGTTTCAGGGAGCGTTCTACCAGGACCCTGTGTATATTCCTGGTGGCTGAAGCCCAAATTGCTATTAACAACTGTTGGGTCCTAACTGTATTAAAGTTACATGTGCTATGAACAAACCCTAATCCATTGTTAATAGAAAGACATAGGATATTAAGCAAGTGTGTGTATGCGTGAGAACAGAGGCCTGAAGATGAAACAAAGCAGTTAATCATCATCCCATGTGAAGATAGGCTGAGAAAGTTGGGGCTGTTCAGCCTGGAGAAGAGAAGGCTGCATGGGGACCTCATAGCAGCCTTCCAGTATCTGAAGGGGGCCTATAGGGATGCTGGAGAGGGACTCTTCATTAGGGACTGTAGTGATAGGACAAGGGGTAATGGGTTAAAACTTAAACAGGGGAAGTTTAGGTTGGATATAAGGAGGAAACCCTTTCCTGTTGGGGTGGTGAGGCACTGGAATGGGTTGCCCAGGGAGGTTGTGAATGCTCCATCCCTGGCAGTGTTCAAGACCAGTTTGGACAGAGCCTTGGGTGGCATGGTTTAGTGTGAGGTGTCCCTGCCCATGGCAGGGGGGTTGGAACTTTCCAACCCTAACTATTCTATGATTCTATGATTCTATGATCATGTTGTAGATGGAAAACTACAGAAGTGAGCTTGACAGCATAGGAGGCCTTGCCCTCACTACCTAGTTGATGCAGTAAAGTTTGGGGAATGGATTTAGGTGGAACATTTAGTGTTTTTTTTTGTACCAGTGAAAGCATTCCACCAAAATATATCCTGTTCCATTTATTTAAAAGGTGCCAACTTTTAGCCACTGATAATTCTCATTTTATCTATAAATCTGAAAACTTCAGATGAAGTTCACAGTATCACAGTATCACAGTATGTTAGAGATTGGAAGGGACCTCGAAAGATCATCTAGTCCAATCCCCCTGCCGGAGCAGGAACACCTAGATAATGTTACACAGGAATGCGTCCAGGCGGGTTTTGAATGTCTCCAGGGAAGGAGACTCCACAACCTCCCTGGGCAGCCTGTTCCAGTGTTCCGTCACCCTCACTGAGAAGAAGTTTCTTCTCAAGTTTAAGTGGAACCTCTTGTGTTCCAGTTTGTACCCATTACCCCTTGTCCTATCATTGTTTGCCACTGAGTAGAGCCTGGCTCCGTCCTCGTGACACTCCCCCTTTATATATTTATAGACACTGATAAGGTCACCCCTCAGTCTCCTCTTCTCCAAACTATAGAGACCCAGCTCCCTCAGTCTTTCCTCATAAGGGAGATGCTCCACTCCCTTAATCATCTTAGTTGCCCTGCGCTGGACTCTCTCCAGCAGCTCCCTGTCCTTCTTGAACTGAGGGGCCCAGAACTGGACACAATACTCCAGATGCGGTCTCACCAGGGCAGAGTAGAGGGGAAGGAGGACCTCTCTCGACCTACTAACCACCGCCCTTCTAATACACCCCAGGATGCCATTGGCCTTCTTAGCCACAAGGGCACAGTGTTGGCTCATGGTCATCCTGTCGTCCACTAGGACCCCCAGGTCCCTCTCCCCTACACTGCTCTCTAACAGGTCATTCCCCAACCTATACTGGAACCTGGGGTTGTTCCTGCCCAGATGCAGGACTCTACACTTTCCCTTGTTATATTTCATCAAGTTACTCCCTGCCCAACTCTCCAGCCTATCCAGGTCTCGCTGGATGGCAGCACAGCCTTCTGGCGTATCAGCCACTCCTCCCAGCTTAGTGTCATCAGCAAACTTGCTGATAGTACACTCAATTCCCTCATCTAAATCATTGATGAATATATTAAATAATACCGGTCCCAGTACTGACCCTTGAGGCACTCCACTAGTTACAGGCCTCCAACTAGACTCAGCCCCATAGACTACAACTCTCTGGCTTCTCTCCTTCAGCCAGTTCGCAGTCCACCTCACTACCTGATCATCCAGTCCACACTTCCTCATTTTAGCCGTGAGGATGCTGTGGGAGACTGTGTCAAATGCTTTGCTGAAGTCAAGGTAGACCACATCCACCGCTCTGCCATCATCCATCCACCGTGTTATTTCCTCATAAAAGGCTAAGAGATTGGTCAAACATGATTTCCCCCTGGTGAAGCCATGTTGACTGCCCCTCATAACCTTCTTATCCTTGATATGCCTTAAGATGGTACCAAGGATAAGGTGTTCCATCACTTTCCCAGGGATGGAGGTGAGGCTGACCAGCCTATAGTTACCCGGGTCCTCCTTCTTGCCCTTTTTGAAGACTGGAGTGACATTTGCTTTCCTCCAGTCCTCAGGCACCTCTCCCGTTTCCCAAGACTTGGTAAAGATGATGGAGAGTGGTCTAGCAATGACTTCCGCCAGTTCCCTCAGCACCCGCGGGTGCATCCCATCTGGACCCATGGATTTATGGATGTCCAGATTGCTCAACTGGTCTCTAACCCATTCCTCATCGACTAAGGCAAACCGCTCCGTCGACCTGACTTCATCTAAGGTCTCAGGGGTACAGGGCTCTTCAGGACTGCCCGCAGCAGAGTAGGCAGAGACAAAGAAGGCATTCAGTAACTCTGCCATCTCTTTATCTTCTGTCACCAGGGCACCCATCCCGTTCATCAGTGGGCCTACATTGCCTCTGGTGTTAGTTTTGTCTGCCATGTATTTAAAAAAGCTCTTTTTGCTGTCCTTGACCCTTCTTGCCAGGTTTAATTCTAAGGATGCCTTAGTCCTCCTAGCTGCCTTCCTACATCCTCTAGCAGCAGCCTTATATTCCTCCCAAGTGGCCAGCCCCTCCTTCCATGACCTGTAAACTCTCCTCTTCCACTTGAGCATACCCAGCAATTCCCTATTTAGCCACGCAGGTCTCTTGGCCCTCTTCCTTGACTTCCTACGTGTCGGGATGCTCCGATCTTGAGCACGGAAAAAGTAGTCCTTGAATGTCAACCAACTATCTTGGGCCCCTTTACCTTCAAGCAGCCCTGCCCATGGGATTTCCCCTAGCAATTGCTTGAAAAGGCCAAAGTTTGCCCTGCTAAAGTCCAGGGTTGCAATTCTACTTGGTATTCTACTAGTCCTGCCACACAAGATCCTGAACTCCACCATCTCGTGGTCGCTGCAATCAAGGCAGCCCTCAACCCTTACTGCTTCAACCAGATCCTCCTTGTTAGTGAGGATGAGATCCAGCAGCGCTCCTCTCCTGGTCGGCTCATCCACCATTTGCAGGAGGAAGTTATCATCCATACACTGGAGGAACCTCCTGGACTGCGGCTGGGTTGCCGAGTGGTCCTTCCAGCAAACATCAGGGAAGTTAAAATCCCCCACGACGACCACGGCCTGTGACTGTGAGGCCGCTCTCAGCTGCCTGTAGAAGGCCTCGTCAACTTCCTCACCCTGATCCGGTGGTCTGTAACAGACACCTACAACAGTATCCCCCCTGCCAGCCTGCCCCTTAATTCTCACCCACAGACTCTCAACTCGCTCGTCATCTGTCCCTGGACAGAACTCGGTGCATTGTAGTTCCTCCCGCACATAAAGAGCAACCCCACCACCCCGCCTGGCTGGCCTGTCTTTCCTGAAAAGGACATAGCCCTCCATGACTATATTCCAGTCATGTGAGCTGTCCCACCACGTCTCTGTAATTGCCACCAGATCATAATCTCCTGACTTAACACAGGTTTCCAACTCCTCCTGCTTATTTCCCATGCTGCGCGCATTGGTGTACAGGCATTTCAGGGAGCGAGCTGAGCACACCGATTTCACCCTAGGATTATAGGAGGCCTCCCAGTCTTCATTAATTCTGGAGCGCTGCCCCACTGGGGCAAGCCCAGCTACAAGCCCATCCCCCTTCGAATCTAGTTTAAAGCTCTCCAAATGAGCCCTGCTAATTCGTGCCCCAGCATCCTTTTCCCTCTGTGAGACAAACCTTTCTCACTTGTCATTGTCCAGACTGGTGCCCTATAAAACCAGCCGTTATCAAAGAATCCAAAGCCCTGCCTGTAGCACCAGTCTCGAAGCCAATTGTTCATGAACTGAATCTTCCCATTCCTTCCCACATCATCAGTGGAAGATGGAAGGAGAGAGGAGAAGATCACTTGAGCCCCAGACTCTTTCACCATCCGCCCCAAGGCCCTGTAGTCTTTCTTCATCCCCCTCAGATTGCGGGAAGCAGCTTCCTCCCCACCTGTCTGGAAGACCAGCAGCGGGTAATAGTCTGTTGGGTGCACCAGGTTGGGGAGCGCCCTGGTGATATCCCTGATCCGGGCTCCAGGCAGACTACACACTTCCCTATGATGAGGGTCAACTCTGCATATCGGGCCCTCTGTTCCTCTCAGAAGGGAATCCCCTACTACAATGACCCTTCTTTCTTTCTTAACAGAGGCAGTCTTGAGGTGCAAAGTCGACTCCCTTTTCCTATGTGGCCTTGTGGGCTGGCCTTGCCCCACATTCTCACCTACCTCTCCTTCAAGATCCAGGGCCTCAAACCTATTACGGAGGGACACCTGGGGAAGCAGGGCAGGAAGGGGGGAGGGTTTCCCACGACGTCGACCCGGATTCCAAGAATACTAGAAAAAAAAGAAAAGAAAACCAGAAAAGCAACAACAAAAGCTTTGGGTATCCATCAAGGAGTAAGTCATGTAAAAATTCCTCAAGAAATCCAAAAGGATGGGATGAATACAATAAGGCATGCTCAGAGGTCATGTTTGGAATAAGAAATTGCAGTCATGTGTACAGCACAGAGCATAGCCATTGCTGCTTTCAGAGGTGATCATCCACACTAACATCCTGTGGGAGATGATTCCACATATAAGAACTGAGAATGCAGCAGTCAACTTTAACCCGTTAAATGCTTTTCATTCTAGAAATTGATGCCTATAAAGTGATTGATTATAATCCTGCTTCTCAGGTTGATGTCTTTTTGCTGCATTTAGTTTTAGCTGCGACTTTCATGCAGTCATATTCTTCATGTCATATGTAAATACATGGTATTTTTTCACCACAAAAATGGCCTTTGCCATTTTCCTCTGGTCTGACTCAAAATAAAGTTTAACCAGCTGAAGGTCTGTATGAACAGACTGCATAATTCCACTCAAATTAGCTTTTTGTTCTGGGTCCAGGGAATGAATACAAAAAGTTGCATTACTTTCAAAATAAAGCCATTAGTAGTCATTAAAGCAGCAGTCAAAAGCAGGCAGCATTACAGCTGCACAAAAAAATGGAAGTGGAAGTCAAACATTACTACTAATCACTGCCATTGTCCTGAAAGAGCAGAAATTAAGCACTGTTTTAAACTCATTTTAAATCCCATTATTTGGAGACCAAATTGCTAAAAATGTGGAGGCCTTACTCACGGATTTCTATATAACAAAAACAGCTTTGCATTCTGAAACGCTCACAAATGGCCTTAAGAGATACCAATGACAGCCTAGGAACCATATCCAGTTGCATAAGTAAATAATGGGTGTATAGAGGCAAGTACTGTCTTGCTGGTGTCACTTGACTTCAGTGGGGTGAGAAGCTGACAGGTTATTTTATTCCCCTTGCACTTTTACTCTGAGATGACAAAAGAGAGGTGAAAGTTTTGTGGTCATGGACACCTCTCCTGTGGGAATTGACAGAATTTGCTAATTCGTTTTCATCCAATGAGATTGTCACCACCAGCCTGGGCTTGATTTGAGCAGTGCATGAGAAATTAAAATCTCCATATTCCATTTGCAGCTCTCTGCCCTTTCTGATGCCCCTATTTATGGACTTAAATAAACAAAGGTATGGAGAAGCAAAATGGGCCCAACAGTAATCGTTTGTTTTCTGTTTGCAATGTGAGCTTGAAGACTCTTATGCAAGCATTTCTTCTCCTTCCCCAGAAAATGTTGACGCGGGAGTCACTGACAATGCAGAGACGATCAACGTGATCAAACGATTGCCAAATTTATTACAAAGCCTTAACTCCTTATATACTATTTCTTACATGCCCTTGCAGTGATTTGGCATATTATGATTGGATACATGTCTTGAAGACCCTTAGTGACTAACATATAATTGGTTAAGCACAGGTTTGAGAACTTGACCTCAAAAGCTTGCCAACAGTCCACAGTTCTCATTAACTCAGTGAATTCCAGCTTCTTATCTATCTTGCTTTCTTAAGCTTCTTTGGGCCTCTCATGGCCTTCCTGTATCTTTCAGGATTATTCAGAGTTTGTGTATTAATTATGCATTCTCCCGTGAGAACACTGTCTCCACAAGAAAATGCAGCCGTGAAATGACCATATGTAACTTCCCAGCAAAGAACAAATGTTTATGGAGATCCTGAACTGTTATTAAAGTAAGGTTGGTCAAAAAATAGGTTTCAATTGAAAAATACTGCGTTCACAGTAATGATACTGCCCAATGTAACTCTAAATTCAACTGTGTTAATTTCCTGTATATTTTGTGTCTGTGATTACCAGATCAAAGTGAGCCTTGGCAACTGAACTTGCTTACACCATTATACTCCTAGCAAATACAAGCTAATTCCAGGTACTTTTACCACCCCCAGACTATGGCTTAACTGATTTTACTTACCTTACAGGCAGATGGATAGTTACACCAGCGGAGCTGATACATTTAAGCACACTAAACCATCAAAATTTGATCAGGTATCTAAAGCATTATTATTCAACTTTTTTTTTTTCTGAATTTGTCAGCTGTGTGAGTTCCACCAAAGAACAAATTGGATATATTTCTGACTGTGCAATGTTGCCAAGGCATGAAAAGGCCAGGCTGACACCTGTCCAAAGTATCTTTAGCTTATTTCAGGTACAGGAGAAAAAAGAGCTCATGTGCTTAATGTCAGTGATTTTGGCTCTCTGTGTATTTGCCCTCATACAGACCTCAATGAGAAATTCTTCTCATGAACAAGGTCTGGAAGCTGTTTTACTTGGGTTGCTCAAGTAGGATTAGCAACACATAAATGTGAAAGAAATTTAGGTCATCCTCCTCCCAGTGTAGCAGCTACAGACATAAATGCAGATAAGAAGGTGACCTTAACAAATACCACCTTTGCTGAGAGAGCAAATATTTGTTTTCAGTTTCTCCATTCCTTTTTAACCAATCACAACAATCTGGCTTAATGTCATTTTGCTCTAAGCCATCAACTGAAGAATACAGGTGAAGAGCCCAGCCAATCCCCCCCTACCCACAACCACCACTTGTCCTTGGAAAGGTGGGCTTGGCAGTGATCAGTCCAGAGCTGCCCCCTCCTCTCCATTATTAATAGAAGGCAAGGGTACCCAGGCTTCAAGGTGCTTCAGTGAAAAGCCTGTGCTTGTGAAATGAAATGAAAAATTCCTTTCTTCTGGTGAGATCAATCCAGCAAATTTGAGGATTAGGATCCAAGCATGTGCACACCTTCTTGCAACATCCTAAATATTGATTCTGCCCACCCCAGATTGCACAGTTTATCACTTTACTTTCCAATTTCACTGGCCACAAACAGAATTGATTCTCCTGCACCTTCATTTCTGGTTTTGTCATAGGGAAAGTCCAAATTACGTAGCAGCTGCACAGGTTATAGTTGAATGGCACCACCACCAAGCAGAAAGGTGCACCTCAGCCCCAGTGTCATTGGTTTTAAAATGTATTGTGTCAGTGTGTCTGTGTATCCTAGGCAGTCACAGAAATAACTATGTACTACAAGGTTTCTAGAGCAATCAGAGAGAACCCGACGAGGGTTGCACTTACTGTTCAGATTGCTAAGTAAATGCAGTGAGAAAGCTGTCTGTGGTGAGGTAGCCAGCAGAAAACATTTTTAGAAGTTTCAGTTTTTCCAGGTTGAATGTGTGTTGCTTCACATCTCTTTTAACTTGTGAAAAAACTCAAAACTGTACAGAATTATTTTAAAATATAGAAGTTTCTTTCATTTTAGACTCTTAACAATTGTATTAAGTCTAAGTCGGGATTACTTAATTTGAAGTTGAAGTTTGCTATGGGAGGGGAAAAAAGTTTCTTTGCTGTTTCTAATTGCTTTCAGTCCTTCATTAAAGACATTGTGGTATTTATAACTCAGTATAGCATACAACTGGGAGTACACATGCTTGCACAAAGTCTTCGGGTGAGCTTTAACCTGTAAAATATTGCATCTCAACAGTATTATGGCTGAGGGTGGAAGCAGAAGAGGAAGAAAAGAAAGGAAAGAGTGGTGGGAGAGGGTTAAAAGGAAAAAAAGAAGAAAAAAATAAAGCAGATCTCTGAAGGAGATGGGGAAAAAAAGGGCTATAGGACAAGGGAACTGGTTAAAGATGAAAAAGATGAAAGGACGCAGATGACAGAACAAGGCTTGCACTGCAAGTGCACTGTGGCAGAAGGGAGGAAAGGAGGCTATGGCAACTAGTGACCAATCACCGGAAAATACATTAAGTCTAAGGAATGGATCTGAGCCACTGAGCATAATTTCAGTAGTATCCACAGGACAATGAAAACAAAGGACAAAGAAATGAGGTATCCTGATCCATCAGTCTTTGCCTGCTATACCTGCTCCAGACCTCTCTTTAAGAGGTAACCTTGTTGGGGTTATTGCTATTTTTGAGAGGGGAAAAATGGCTCATTTAAAAGGCGCTGGCGTTCCATATCTGCTTATATTGCCAAAAGGAAGCTACATATTATATTTTATGTAATCATATTTACAAAACTTAAAAAAAAATTTGGTGTCAGTCATGCCAACCCAGCATTTAAGTGTTAACAAAAGTCATCATCAAAATTGGCTTGTGTAGGAATGAATATATTTGAGCCTTCCTTCTGCACTTCTTTCAACCTTTCACATATAGAAAAACCCATATGCATCTCATCTCTGGTAATATGGAACTTCATCATCTAATGTCGAAAGACTTTATTGAAGATTTTCAAAGCTGCAGTTACTAATAGCTAATTTCAGTTTTCAGTGGAACTGCTGACTTTGCCCTCACAGCCCAGCAGGATCAGAGGTTTTTCATGCCATATGTCTCCTACCATGGTAGATCGGTGTAACAAATGCAGTTGTTCTCTAATGTTAAAAGATCTTATTTACTGAACATTTGAAAGACAGGGACAGTGCTCAGACCTTCTGCCTTACCATAAAATAAAGCTGTAAAAGCATCATGCCATGACCTGCTAGCAATAATGGTTGTAGATCTGATTGTGTTTTTCCAAACAGTAAAGGAAATACAGTGGGAGCATATGCAGTTGTAACCAGAAAATGGAAAAGTTACAAACCCCATGTTTGACATTAGAAATTTCAGTAACTGTTAGGGAGAGTCTTAAAGAAATGCATTTCCTCAAAGTGCATTTGAAATTAATTTGAATACTGAAAAGGTTAATTTCATCTAAGTTTATTTTTTCTAAATGTATGCTTCATTTTCCATGCATGTGAAGAAGATAAGATAGAAAAAAAGATCATTAAATATGTACACCCTTGCAGTAAGACAAAGTTTCTGTGTTTTATCTTCACAAACCAGGGAAGTCCAGAGACATTCTTTTGTGAGGTGTAAGCCAATTTTTCTGAGTATACTCCTCTTTCACTACTGGACTTTGTCCTACACTTTATCCTGGCATTCTTCCTCACCTTGGTCTCTTTCATATAATGTTTTCGTATAATTTCTTCAGGTGTTTTAATAGACTCAGTGAGCATTTTATTTCTCTGACATCACAGTTAAGCCTTTGCAGCTGCACAAAATTGTTCTAACTGTGTTCCTGACCTGCATTTTCATGTTGCCAAGGCCCATGGTAAACTTCTTGGACCTCCTCAGGTGTCTACTGTGGAGGCAGCTACAAGTCCTTCTAAGGGCTCTCACAGGAGGTGGAAGATGAATGCATATAAAAGGCAGTTGTTGCATTTTACCTAGGGTGAGAAAAAAGGATGGATTCCGAAGAGCTGTAGGAGGGAAGAGCTAAAGGTTTTTCTGGGGTATCCAGGAGTCTTGGGCTCACAGAATAAGGGTCATTATTCACAATAATTATCTAATATATCCTTTAATATTCCCACTTTTTAAAACTGAAGCGTTGGGATTACTCTCACAGTTACAGAAAAGCAATAAAAGGTAAATGGCTCATTCAGAAACTTGACAGAGTCATTCAGCTTTCAAAAATTGAGGAAGAAAGGGCTTTTTAGGAATTTCATAGGCTATTTGAAGCTCACGATCACACACAGCTGTGCCTGAGCACAGTGTGTTATCACTGGCTCACTCTTTTTGCTTGCAGTTAGGGTTGTTAATTTTGATATGGGGAGGTAGAATTATTTAACTGAATTAGTAATTTCAATTCTAGAATGACTGAAGAGAGAATTTGCTTTAAAACTCCACTGCATTATCCAAAACCTTTTTGCATTTACTACTTGAAGAGGGGCAGGGAAAACTTGCAGATCTCTAGGGTAAATGGGATAAGGCAACTCAGAAAGGCTTGCAAGGAGCAAACCAGCCCTGGCTGGCTCAGAAAAGGCTGCTGTGGGAACCAAAACCTTTCCGGGTGATCACACAATATTGCTAAGGCAACCTATGTTTTGTGGATGATTTTCAGCTGCCAAAACTGGGATGTGTGAGTTGGTGCTGCCAAGATCAAGACGACCCCTGACAACTTCTGTGATCCCCTGCAATATATTTCATTTTATGCTTTTTCCAAGATAGGACCTGGGGGATGCAGCCAGCTTCTTTCCGTTGATTCAATAGGCTGTATGCCTGGCAACTCTATCTGATAGTTGAAGCGTGGTTTCACAGTCCTGCTATCTGGAACTATGATGTATAAAAGTAGGCCAGATGAAAGCAAGAGACTAGGAACTGCTCTGTCCTGCTTTTAAGGGGAGGTGGGGAGCGTGACTGTGGTTTTGGCAGTCTTGGTAGTAACCTGAGCTAAGTAAAATGCTGGGATTCTTCAATATTTATTAGCACAATATATAAGAGAAATGTGTTTGTGTTTGGAAAGCCAAACAAGTTGTCTCTCTTGGGCACAACTTAATATGAATAATGAGTTCTCTGAGTTATGAAATGGTCAAATGAAAATATTAAAAAAGCAGAGAACCGCATCATGCTGCTGGAAAAACCCATACTGTAAGGCTATTTGAATTTCTGGCTGCTGTGTCTGAAAATGGCATAGCAGAGTAACAAAAATGTACAGAGAGAAGAGAGAAGGATGATGAAAGATTTAGAGCAGCTTTGCCATAATAAAATACTAAACAGATTTATTCATCAGTTTGGAAAAGGCAGGACTGAGGCAGAGATATGTTATATGTCTACACATTTTAAATTATGTAAGCATAGTGAATAGGGATCAATGATCCATTATTTTTCACAAGCAAAGAACTAGGGATACCTAATTAAATTATCAGGCATCCTGATAAACAAACAAAAAGGAAATTCTTTTTCAAATAAAGCATAATTAAATTGTGAGGTGCACTGGCACAGGATGCAGTAGAGGCTATCAGCATAAATGGGCTCAGAGAAGATTAGATGAATCCGTAGAGGATAGATCCATTGATGGCTATTAAAAACTATGGTCTAGATTAAACTTCTATCTCAGGAAGTCCCTTAAGCACTGATTGCAGGAAGTTGGAAAGGTATTCTAGCAGTGTACATATTTGCCTTGTTTCCAACAGCATCCACTTTGAGACAGTGCTGCAGCCAGCATACCAGGATAAACGGATGTTTGCCAGATCCATCAGGAGCACATTTATGTGTGTAAGAAAAAATAAGAACAAAAAAGGAGAGGGCATGATGAAAAAAAAACAAAAGCAACTTAATTGAACAGCAACTTCCTTTTACTGTTGATACTTTTCACACAGGCCCCTTACAAAGGCAGCCTCAGTAACCTTAAATCTCCTACTATCATCTGTAATTTCTGCTTCAACTAGAATTTTCCCAGTCATGCTGTGCTTCCGTGTATTTATTGCTTCCCAGAATGCTATCAAAACAACTCACAAGAATGTTCTATTGACAATATTGCCACCTGGTCTGCATCTGTAGTAGTAAATTAAACAGTGCCAGGACAAAGGCCCAACAAATAAGAATTTGGTTATTTATAATGTTGGTTAGAGAGGTCCCTGTCCCAGTTTTAAGTTTGGGCAACTAATTTTCACTGTCCAAAATAATTTGCAGGCTAGACTAGGGATTTAGCACAAGCAAAGCACCATTCCCAATCACAATTTGAAGTTAATGTAGTAATGGAGGCAGCCTGTTCTTGGATATATGGCTAGACCTTGCCCGTTGGCCTCATGGCCAGAGAAGAGACCTTTGCCATGCCTAATTTACTACAGAGATGATGTATTATTTATTGCATGTAACCTCTTGGAGATCAAGGACTAGGTTTCCACAGATAACTTTGGCCACTTGGGGAAGGTCCAAACCAAGGCAATTAGCTGTCCTTCAGGAGAGGTAAGGGGCCACAGTGGCACCCAGGCATGCAAACATTTGGTCATTTCCCTTAGGTCAGGATCGGCCGAATGACAACTCTCAGTGATACATAATGATGTAGCAGACTGGGGATGTCTTTGGCGAGCGTCAAAGGTCACCTGCTTTAACTGGATAGCAGGCTAGTGGATTTTGAGATGCAGGAGATATCTCTTCTAGATCGTTGAGTATCTCTGGTCTGGAGGAAGCGATTCGGTTTTCTCAGATGACGTAGTGATCTGGTGAGAGTCCTGTATTCGTACTCTGGACACATTTTATACTCTGTAATCAAGTGATCAAATGAAGTCACAACTGCTGTCTAATCCAGACATTTTAGGGCCTATGTTTTCTTTCATCTGTCGTCAGAGTTAATATGCCAGGTGCTATACAAGAGAGAGTGAAAAGAACAACAGCTACCATAGGGAGCTTATAGGCTGAAAGAAAAGCACACACAGTGAAAAAAAATCAGTGGGAAGTCTAGAGAAGGCCATATAATAAATAAATTAAAATCCAATGAACTGAGAAGTTCAATATCAGTTGCAGTTCAGTCTTACTCTTGTATTGTGATGGAGAAGGTAGTTAATTGATTGTAAGTCTTGCTGATGTGAGTCTTTTAAAGTATGTGAGCAAAAACTCCACTGAGACTGGGGCCCATTTTGTGGATGGCTAGGTTATGGGAGAAGTATGGTTAGGAGATGGAAACAGCATGTCTGGTTATTAAGAGCAGAATGATAGAATGATTGAATAAAAAGTGAGCGCCAACACAGAAACATATCTTGGTGCAAGACTTTGAAGGTGAAGAAAGAGAATTTAAAACTGGTATCTCAGTCTCAGAGAGTAGATTGAGTGGTAAAGAGTGAGATGATAAAATTTGAAAGATGGGTAAAGTCATCATTAAACTGAGGAAAAACAGCAATATCAGATGGCTTCTGTGCAGTGACTGTCAAAATGTTCCCTGAGACCATAGGCAGACAGGAACAGGATAGAGGAGACTGTGTGTCCGTTAGCTAGTATAGAAACTTCACTTCTCTGACCCAGAACACAAAGTAACATCCTACTGACCTGCAATCCAGTACCAAGTGCAGCTGAGGCACGATTCAGAATTGACCCTCAAGGGATTGGCTGCACCTCCTTTAAGCAAGTGTCACACAGCTGTAATATTGTGGCCTTCAGCAGTTTCATTATGTTGGACTGTAACCTCTTCTCTAGAGATGGAAACCTGAGTAGAAGAAGCTCAGGCTCCCTCTGTGCTTGTAACTCATCAGGAACACATCACACGCCTGAGCAATGGCAGCAGTCATCCCTACCACAGCTCAGGCCCTTGGCCAGATGAGGTCCAAGCCAACCAGAGCTTCCCTAGGAAATGTCTCCTTAGCAGGGTAAGAAACAGCAGAAGCTGGGGCCCACTCCTGACACATCCAGCTGTTGTGAGGACAAAAGCTGTGCCCTGCCAGCTCGATCTTGGGCACTGGCCCATATCATTTCCCACTGTACTTGTCATAGCCTCAGGACTGAATGAGCCGTCTGGATCTCTTAATCTGGTTCCAGCTAAGCAATGTCTACTGACATTTCCAAGCTTAATTCTGGAGAACTTCAGCTGTGAAAGGTTCCTATCACAGTCTTGAGTGTCTCTTGTGCAGTGTTGCATGTTGCACTGGAATACATGACAGATCCATTTTTGAAAAAAGAAAATGAGATATTGCATGTAAATGAAAGTTTGTGCTCTCCTATTTATGCAGATCACAGCATCATTTTACTATACATTCAGCTTTCACAGAAGCAGACATCTTTGCACTTCTAAGCCTGTTATATTTTGTCACTATTTTGAGTCCTACTGAGCGTGAAGATTTCTCCCACTATTGTTTAGTTTCAGTTTCCAAGGCAGGTTTTTACTTTCTTTTTAGACCAGTCTATGATGTAGTAGTTTGTATGTTGAGAAAGGATTTTAACTAGTAATTGTGTCCTTTGCCTGTGGTCTGTGTGTTCTGTACATTAAAACCTTAAATTTTAAATCATCCTATTTTCATAATCTCATTTTTGTCTGCAGTTCATTGCCCATTGAAACATTCCATGCTAAGACTACCATTTTCCTCTATGCCTGCTGTTGTAGAACATTCTATCAGTAGGCAAAGAGCAAGCTAAAATACTATAGCTCTAGGAGACAGAGGAGGTGAATGACATAAAATTAATGCACACATTTTGTGGCACTTGAATTTCAGCATGCATGAGAATTCTGTGATAATCTGACTGACTTCATTACCATGAGATATGAAAGTTCCTCTTGTATTCATGAATGAGACATATGCTTTTCATTTTTATGGCCAATAATAAAAACAGTAATTTCTGGGAAAATGGTAAACTGAATAAACAGACCATGTATGTCTGCCGCAGAATTTGAAGTACAGTTTGACCTCACACAAAGATATCTTTGTAATACTGAAGAGCCACTGAGACTTCAGATTAATTTATGCTTCATAAGTGCAGAATACAAAAATTGAATCTCTTCAAGGGCTGAAGGACCTGACAGTAGCCTTCTGAAAAGACAGTCTAAACAATGAATTAGTGATGTGAATAGATGAAGTCATAAAATATAAAGAAATAAGAAGTACTTATGCGTAGGAAGTAAGCTAATCACTAAGAAAGAACTACTCATCCTTCATGCAGATTCACAAACCTAAGGGAATCACAAAGGAATTCTAAGTTCCTTTGAAAGATTTGCAATTGACTCTATTCAAAATAGAATATAGCTTTTGCAGGATGGAAATTCTAACTTTTTTGTGCTCTCTATAGGCTCTTCTAGACAACAGGCTCACTGACACTAACAAATGTATTCATGTATTCATTTATTTCTACCAGAAAGAAATGAATTCTAATCTTAATTCTATGGATAACAGAGGCAGAAAAAGATTTACAGAACTGTCCAAATTTGCACAGGAATTCTTACAATAAAGTCAAAATCTGACTTAGGGACCCCATTGCATGACCTTTCACTTTCATTTTGAAAAGGAAATTTTTTTTATTTTTTTTCAAACGCACCAAATCCATAAATGTTTAGTCTAAAAATAGTCTAGTTTTAGCCAAAGCTTGTGAGAATAATGCCAACTTCTTGCCAGGGAGAAATAATGTTCCACATTTTATTTTCTTTGGATCATTCTATTAGGGTTTCTGAATTTATATACATGATATAACCTTGGAATAAACTAATACCTTCCTTTTCAGAAATGCAAAACTACTGTTCCAGTGTAAAGATTCTTTATGATGAAGTTAACAGTAAGATCTTCTACCTACTTACATTAATGTGAAGGAATCTTACAAATATTTTTGTTATAACTCTCATTTGATTCCATACTCCTGAACACCAAATTAGAGGACAGGCATATGAGTTACACAATATAGGCAAATCATGTGAGAAAAATCTCCATGGAAACTGCCTTATTTGTACTTTTATTTAATTAGAGTTGTCCATTGCTTCTCCAAATGAAATTTATTTAAATTCATGCACCAATCATTTTTAAAATTGTGTCTGACTTTTTATCCGTCGCTTAATGAGATCTTATGTAGGCTGTATTTTAGCAGAGAGTTTATTTAACAATTGAGTTTATAAACAAGATGTTTATTTGACAGCTCAACTTATTCAACATTCTTAATATTCTCGGGACTTATTTTTTATGCAGTATCTACCCATTGTTATCACTTGTATATTCTTAACATCATGAATTTTCAAGCCCAGGATCAATTATTTGAAAATATCTACATGAGTATATTCACTCATTTTTTCTTACTGTGAGATAATTGGGAAAAAATCATATGAATGTGCTATCAAATAAAAAGGGCAACCAAGACAAGGAAATACACAAAATGCATATATTTGTTAAATGGAGCATTGAAACAGGCAAAACAGCATGTCTGTTGTGAACTGAATCACAAAAAACAGCTTGCCTGATACAGGGATTGAGGTGCTCTTAAGGAAAGTCTTGAGTTGGTTCAAACTGCGTGGGGATATGAGGAATATGAACTGATGTGAGCTCTTTAGGAGTCATCAGTCTTCTGTTGTGCACTACAGAAACATGGTCTGCAGTACCTGATGTTGTCTTTCTCTGAAGAATTGCTGGTTGAACACACAGTGAGAGGCTACGGAGTATTCTGCTCTTTCACTGTTCTTTTGAGGTGTCTATGCTTGCAGCACACATAGATGGCAAGAAAGGACACAGTGGAAAGCTGTATATACTCAGCTTCCACTTTTTCCACCAAAAAATATTGATAATAAGGCAAAAATGTTTTTTAAAATATTTAAAGATAGTTATAATGTACTTACATGGAATAGTTTACTGTGATATTTTGTATCCTATCTAATCTGTGTATTCTCAACCCAATCTTGTACCTTAAGGCAGTGTTACTGACCCAGTTTTCTATATACAGCTCCATGTTAGAAATATCTGAGCTAGGTGCCAGGTCCAAATTAATTAGTGTGCCAGCACAAGAGCGCAATGCAGAGGTGACAAGTTGCAGTTCTGAAAGCAGTATAGGCACAGTAGCAAATAGCTGCACTCAAGCAATGTAGATTTCTGAGCAACTCGCTGCAGTCATACAACATAGACATATTATCTGAGCTTGAATATTTGTCCAGAATTGCAGAAGTTGTCTTTGGCACAAAAATAAATTTTGTTGATAGGAGAAAGTCACCAGGAAAGCATTATCAGAGTTCACAATTACAGAATTAAGAGTGGCCTGAGAATCACAAGTGGCATTATTTTCATTAGAGGTGGAAAGAGCTATAGGTACAACTAGAAGACTGACAATAATGATTCTTCCTGTAAGAAATACATTAATGCTAAATGGCAGTAGAATTCAATGTGACTAAGGTAAGCTGAAAAGAACAATCTAAGAGATGTTATAAAACAGGCATTTATGAATATTATAACACTAGTGATTCGAAAACATCTGGCAAAATAAAAAAAAAAAAAAAATAGAAGAGTGCTAGAAAACTGGCAAAGAGGAATAGATACTGCAGGTAGCACCTCAACACCTTCACGGCATCAAAACCAAACGGTAATAGGTATCATTAACTGGATTTAAAAAATACTGGAGAGTTTATAACTGGATATACAAAAATATCAGAGTTATTTAATAGCTACTTTGTTTCTGTCTTTTCAGAAGAAGAGGGTGGCGATCTGCTCAAGTCGAGCTTCAGTTTTCCAGGGACGCCAGAGGAGGAGCTAGGTACAGACACCATCTCTCAGATAACTTTACTGCTTGTCCATCCAGAGGAGGGGTGTGGAGGCAGGAGGCTGCTCTGTTGTACAGCTTTTCTCCAGCCACAAAGCCCACAGCATTAATGAGAGGCAGTGTTAATGAGAGTGGCCAAAAACTCTCAGTTCAACCCATCTGGGAATTTCTTACCTGCTATGTAAGGGTAGAGAATCAAAAGCAGAAAAGCATCAAATTTGGGTAACATCCAGGTGACCAGTAATTCAAAAGAAGGCGTTCAAGGAAATTAGCAACTTCCCTTCTTCTGTCTTGTTCTTCCTGCCTTACCCCTTAAAGAACATAATAATTGCAGAGAGAGTTTTTAATGTTACCTTTTACTTTTAAAAAATAACAGAAGTAAGAAGAAGGCAGAAACTCATAGAGCCCGTGAATGAAATCTTTATAACTCTGTCTCACAAAGCTAGCAGAAAAAAGACCCACTGGCTTTAGTGTAGCTAGGTTTATACCTTTTAGATTGTGCAAAATGGAGTTTCTGGTTTATGTGAAATCATCATCCATTGCATATATTGATTTATATGCAACTATTTCATGTGGTTATTTTTGCATGAGAAATATTGAAAGTAGTTTTCCATGTGTTTGCTAGTTAAATCTCCCTTTACTCAACACGAACATACTTATATTTCAAAAGTTCGTGTAACAGTAATTTTTCTCCTTTCATACATATGCTTCTGTTAATACATCTCAACAGTTTATTTTGTGTTATTATGATATTTTTATATTTGACAAGCACATTATAAAATCTTGCCCTGACCTTATTGGTGTGTATTGATAGGAAGATTAATCATAGTTGATATTTTAAGAAAAAAAAAGCCAACAAGTAGAATAAATTCAGGCAGGAAGTGTCAGGTCTACATAATCTCCTAGAACAGGATATTCTAAAACAAGTAGTGTTGTCACTCAGTTACACTCAAATCAGGGAGTTCCATGAATATTCAGTGCAAAAACACCTGTATCAGATACTGTTTCTTCACTTAATATTCAAAAACAAGTGAAAAAAGGCTAAGGAATAAGATCCAGAGATCGGACAGAAGGATGTGTTAAGGAAGAGACTGAAGAACCTTCAGGCAGTTTCTGCCTTAATTAAAATAGTGTAAGAAGGAAGATAAGGTTTAAACATGAAGCTCCCTAAAAATCTCACAAATGAATCCTATGGCAGGGTCATGGAATAAGATCAAATTAAGCTGAAATGAAAAATTAATTAAACTGAAAGAGGGTAGATTTTGATTAGATATTAGAAAAAAAATCTTTACTATGAAGGTGTTAAGGCGCTGGCACAGGCTGCCCAGAGAAGCAGTGGGTGCCCCATCCCTGGAAGTGTTCAAGGCCAGGAGGCGTGGGGCTTTGAGCAACCTGGTCTAGTGGAAGGTGTCCCTGTCTATGGCAGGGGATTGGAACTGGATGAGCTTTAAGGTCCCTTCTAACCCAAACCATTACATGATTCTGTGATTGTACAAATGAGGACATCTCTCGGCCTTCTTGGATATTTGGGGGTTTTTGCCCTTCTTCCGCTTTTGGCAGCACACAGGAAGGAATTCAGGTGTCCCAGGATAGAATTATTCTCATCTAACTGTTGGAAAATAATTCAGATGTAGATGTCTAAACTATATGTATCTGGTCTTCCTTTAGAGTCGATGAGTGATAGATTTTTCTAGGACATAGCAGATTTGTCCTACTTTAGAAGCCTAATGTAGGGTGAGATGAATCATGCCCTAGAAGTATGTCAAAATTCTCCTTCCCATTTGGTTGAGAAAGAACCGCAGAATTTTGGAAGGCAGAGTAAATGATGTATAAGTCAATAGTATTAAATGTCAGGTGCCTACAGGAGTAAGTACTCTCGTATGAAACAGGCAATCAAAGATATGTGCTAAACTGATCAATCATCCAGCATCCTGATTAGGAAGATGACTGGGGATAAGTCAACAGGAATGAGGAACAAGAAAGTAAAAAACAAGAATAAAATTGCAACCAGACTACCAAGAAACTAAACTGCTTTCAAAAACTTCAGCTATTTATGGCCAGAGAACTGGGAAAAAAAAAAAATCCAAAAGCAAGGAAAGATCTGTCCTTGCTCCTGAATTTTTGGTCCCTATTGGAGTCCTCTGAAACTAAATAACAAATATTGCTGGGGGAGAAGTACGTGGCTTTGTAGAGTACATATGAATGGGGAGAAGTACATGGATTTATTATCCTCAGAAGGAAATCCTGTCCTCCTGACTCAGCTGCCAAACTGTAGATGGCCAAAATAGGTGGCCTGGATGCCATCAGTAATGTAAAAAAAAAAAATGATGTCCCATTTTCTTTTAGAGAGAATCACTCTAAAACAAGGAGGAGCATACTATGGAAGATGAAAATTGGGAAAATTTTGTAAAAGTTTTGGGATAATCATTTAATTTCAGTGTAGGCAAGCTCTGCAGTTACAACTGTGCTAGTGATGAACACCTCTACAAACAGCTGGGACACATCTGTCTGTGCTCCAGTGTTGTGCTCTGTTACTTGAAGATTTGAGTTCAAATCCATGAACTGAATATAACATTAGTGAAAAAGGTACGAGCTATTACACTTTTCTCTGTCTCCATTTCTTCTTGCTATTGCACATGTATAAAGTTAAATATTCAATGGAGAGAAATCTGAATCTGTGTTGATACTCTAATCACTGGGCTATTGGGCACACTCTATATATATACCTCAATGACTGTGTAATTACTTTGTATTAACAGCCTCAGGCTGAAGGACTGCTTAGAGACATTCATTCCTGAAAAAAAGCAAAACACACAGAAAGGGCTTTCCTTGAGAAAAAGTAATTGCCCCAAGTAAAGGCAGAGAAGAGATGATATTCTTTAAGGTAGCTCTCACTGCAGGGCCATTCATTATTCTAGACTCTCGCTGTCCCAGGGAGCTTCAAGTTACTATCTCTTTGGTACTGAGAAATCTCTGCCTCCAGGCCCTTTTTTGTAGAATGGGTTTAATATTTCCTAGTGAGCTTTCAGGGCTTTAGTGGGGATTAATTAATATTTGCACAGCATCTCACCAGAGTGAAAATGCTGAATAGTCACTAAATAATGTTATTAACAGAATGATCCACTGCCTTAATTGGGAAAGGGTATCAAGGGGTAGGACTGATCTCAACTCTTTTACATTATTGATTCTATAAAAGACTATTCATTAGTTAGAACAGGCAGAAATACAATGGATTTCTTCAAAAGAAAGCTTACCCAGACATTCATAGTCTGCTCTTAAGAATATATTTCATAGCTTTTCCGTTACCATTTATTTGTTAACAGAGTTCAGGGTGAGAAGTATTGTCATGGTTACAAGATTCACACTCACACCGAAAATTCCCATTCTTTCATTAGGAATATCTCAGATAAGCAACCTGATAAAGGTAGGAGGGCATGGTGATAGGAGCAGGAAATCTGACATGCATGACTCGAGCAGCTCACCCTAAGTCTCATGGAAACTGGAGTTCTTAGAATTCCAAGCTTTCTTTCAGCTGGTGTTATAAAAATTAATAATGACTGTGTATTAGAAAGAAAATGTTATGAAACTACTCTTTTTTATGCAAGCTGGAAACTTCTGTCTAATTTACTTTAGGTATATATAGGGTAAATCAGCAATTTGCTTTGGGTGTCAAAAACAAATAGTGCAATCTTAACAAGAAATATATGGGAAAAGTGCCATGTTCAAATAGCATTCAGATAGTAAAACAAACTTGTGAACAGGGAAGATGGGGTGAACTTTTCTTTAAATATAGATTTTAATAGGTAGTACATGCACAAAGTAAAAAGGGAAAAATAAATTATTGAAAATTATTTAAACTTCTTTTTATAGGTAAGAAAACATTTATTTTACACATGTTTAATACTTGGCAGCTTCTAATGTTATGCAAAGAGAATTCACACTAAAGGTTTTTTGTTTCAGTAAATTACTGCTTTCTTTTCAGGAAACAATATTGAGCTGGTGTTACAAAAAAGGTTAAAATCTATAAAACAGGTTGCAGTTACTAATAATGCTTTTAATGTGCCCCAGTTGCAAAGTAAACTGTGAGGGTGTTTAAGGGCGGGTTACAAAATGTATTTTTATTTCACAGTTGATGCAGTTGATGCTTTTGATTAATTGGTACAGTTCAAGTGTCAGTCAGTAACTTATGGTTATTCAATCACTGCTGATTGCATGATCAAGCCTTTATGACCTTATGTGTTTCTTCCAAGGAAGAAAGGATAGAGGCATTCTTGAAATAAGAAATAAATAAAGGCCTAACTTTCCCAACTGTCTGTCATCCAGCCCTCCTCAGTGCAGTCAGTGTCTGAACACTTTGCATTTTTCATGGGATTTAGCTTCATATAACAGGCACAACAGGAAATTTTCCCAAGGGCTGACAAGGGGTTGGCAGTGGGTGCTTGGTTCCCCCCTGTGCCAGATCCGCCCAGAGCATCCAGGGATGGTTAAACAGCTGTAGACTTTGACTGAAGCTGGTGGGACTTCAGGCAGACACAGGGCTTGATCACAGAATAAACTGCTGCAGTGACACTTATCCCTTTAATTAGCAGGCACAGTAACAAATACTTTATTTGAAATTCTTAGATGGGCATTATCCCACAGACTGTTTCCCTGCTTTCTGACCCAAACTCTTGGTGATACAGAGTTTCTTTTATTCTTGTAATATGGGGAATTGAGGTAGGGAGTCTACAAGAGAGATCCACAAAGCTTTAAGCCAGTGAGGCAAGATCAGGGCTCTCCGTGGCCACTGTCATCACTTCCCATGGCCTTATCCTGGACCATACAAAAAAAAAAAAAAAAGAAATCATGGCTAGACAAGAAATCTTGACTGCAGATTTCCCAAATTAATCCTCTAACCAGAGGGTTATTTTTCTTCCATATAAGAATATGTAGACAGGTGGTTTGGTATGGAGATATAAGTCTTTTAAACTTAAAGGAGTTTTTAAATATGTGATGCCCCAAAATGTCACTGTTGCTTATTGTGACTAGACAGACAGGTAGATGAATAAATAGTCCTTTTCTGTTAATTCCGTCATACCCCTAAATAATTCCACTCCACATCCTTCCTTTTCCTGTACCCAGAAACTAGTAGAAGTAGTGTAGAAGTTTACTGATATGATGATTAAGACCACAGAAAATGTTAATGAAATAATGGAGAATGTTTTTTGGAAAATAAATTTTGAAATTTAAATTCCTTTTAGTTATGCTTGAGAGCGTATTCTGTGAATTACTCTCAGTCATAGAACAAAAGAATATCCTATGGCCTAAGCATCCCATAAAATCATGCTACCTATCCTGCATTTTAATTATAGGTTGTTGGTAACAAATGCTTACCAACAATCTGCAGACCAGAAGCTATTTCTAATAATTAAAAACCTCTTTATGTCAGGTAACTCTGCAAAAATCCCATTAGGCCCAAGGTCAGTTTACAAATAGGAGAATATATTTGTAAGGATGAAAGATTAAACAAATAGTTTATTTGTAATGAATTATTCATCCGTTTCTACTGCAGAATACAAAGAGGGTTAAGAACTTGTTACTTTGCCAAGGAAGAAATGGTTTTGTTCTAAATGATATGTGCATTATGACAGGGCTAAGGAGGCAAGTTCTGTTGCAAAGGAAATTTGTTTTTTCCAAACTGGGAAGCTTCATCCCATTGTTATATCACATCTGGACTACTAATTCCAGTGTCTGCACTGCAACCAATGAAAGACCTTTAATGAAAGGTGAAAAACAGCTTCGGTTAAGTTTCACATATGGGATGTAGGATGTTAGCAAAGGAGGGACATTTTTCTCTCTCTCTAATGCCCTAGTGACCTCTGTAACACTGGGTGCATGTTTTGCCCACAGTATTTACTTTCCCATAGAGTGTGCAGCAGTTGCAGTGAAGATGAGAGACTGACTCATCTGACTGCTTTGCTGTGCCTGCCTTCTTCATCAACTGTCTTCAGTGTATGGTCTCCTTTCAAAAGGATAAAATGTGCAGCCTTTTAAATGTATTCCCATGACGGGTGTTTTAAATGGTGTGGTCTGCATTTACCAAGAAAAAAAGTTGCCATGCTCTACCTTCTTATTCCGTATAGGCTGCTTAGGCTCTATGCAGAGCAGTACAATTTGTATTGGCACAATGAGGGTAGTTGGCAGTACTTCCAGCATGGAGGTACATGAACATGGCTGTCTCCCACAGTGCTGGCCACGCAGGTCACTGATTCAGTTTGTCTTACTAAGGGAATTTGCACTAGTGTAACTAGTGCAGCAGGGTAAATACCAAGAAATAATGCAAATACAGCCCAGGTGAGTTCAGGTGAGTTCAGATGTCAGCTTTCACCATGAATTTCTTATGCAATTCTGTTGTTTTTTTCCATCTTTTTATAAAGTCATTTCTGTTTATAAAGAATCAGACAGCAGCACATCCTATCTCAAAGAAGCCAAAGATATGGGTACTTACACCAACCACCACCTTGTCCCAGGAGCAGGGCTTGCAGTTTAAAGTCACTACCACGTGGAAAGACTGGGTGCTATTAGTTGTGGGAAAAGGCAATTAATATTTGCAATGTTTCTCACAGACCCAAAACAGAGCTCAGCCAGGCAGAAAAGAGACAGCAACCAGTCTGAGGGTTATGAAAAGAGGGAGATTTTCTGCCTGTTACTATGACAACAGGTTTAAAAGGAAACTTGTCATCAGGCTACTATTTCTTCCTGCACCCCATAGGAAAACCAGGATGAGACCTCCTCCATCTCAGTGGGTTAAGCCGAGCAGAAAAGTTCACAATACAATGACAAAACAGCAAGAGGCAGCACCAAGGGAGTACAGCTGAGCAGATAATGATGAACTCCAAAAAGTAAAAGAAGTAATTGTTTTGGGTCAGACCAAGGCTGAAACCCTAAATTTTTTGGTGAATGAAAAGTTAACAAAAAACTGATGCTGAAGCAAACAGAAAATCAAATGATTTTCTTCAGTTCTGACAATTTAAAAGCTGTATTGAATTTTTTTTTTTTAAGGGGATTTTGAAATAGGTGTTTTAGATTGACAATAGTGGCAATAATCAATGCTTTTGAGAATTAATGCTTTGAGTATTTCTTTCCCAGAAGAGCACTCTGTAAAATAAGCAAAATCTTTAAAATATATTGAGGCTTTAAAGAAATAATAAAAGGCAATTTAGAAGAAATGTATGATAGTTACTTTTGCTTGGATATAAAAACATTAGTTCTTGCAGTCCTCTCAGAATTACAGAGGATGGTGAACTTCCTCTGTGATGTAGCATCATAAATAAAAGAGAAATTCAGAGGAATTGCAGAAACACTAAGCAAAAAAAACCCCAAAATCATTCAAGGAAGTTCATAAATATCATCATAATTCCGTTTGTTTGATTTTCAATTAAGAATTAATGATTAGAAAAGAAACCCCAGAGATTTGGTAGTCCCATTTATGTGAATGTTTGGTCCATGTGGTTTGGATCCTTGGGGTTAAATCTTGGCCATTGCACTATCAATGGCAGTATTTCAGCAGAACTGATTTCATCCTTTCATGCCATCAACTGGGGAGCCTTCCAGTCTTCTAATACATTTATTCCGGTTGTGCATGAATAGTGCTTTCTGTAAAATACAGCCCTGACTAGAGGTGATCCTCCTCAAATGACACCAGGATTCATTGGTAAACTGACCAAGAACTTTTCTTAGCAAATGTTTAGAACTAACCCAAACCCCAGTGAAGTTAATGGGAGATCTGTCATTGTCACCAATGTGACAAGGATTTCCCTTTTATTTCAAGTTGTGTAGATTCCTTAGGAATAGGTAGTACATCCTAAAGGAATGTATTAATTTGGCTTTCTTTAATTACTGAGAAAATTGTTTGTTTTAATGACATCAACAGAAACTGATTGTCTCCCATATTTGATCTAGTAACTGCAAGGAGCAAAATTTTCTCCTTCAGAAAAAGAAGTCCATAAAGCCAGGCACAGTAAAGAACAAAAGAAGTTTAATGGTGCTGAGCTAGCTTTTCTTCCCTGTGTTTGGAAGCATTATAACCAATTTTCTTATAAGCAATTTTTTAATGATATTCACATAGTGAAGCCCTGGTTGACTCCATATAGCTGTATTTCTGCAGAAGAAAGCTTTTGTGCTGGTCAGTTTAGGTCAGTCTAATCCTGATACTTTATATTTTTTCAAAAACTTTGCATATCATACATACTCTGTGAAAAAATTTTAGTCATAAATCATTTAATGGACTTACCTCTGTCACAGCACTATTGACAAGGTGTACAGTAGCAATGTACTTCAAACTTGAAAGCAATGTGAAGGTCTGTGTGCCATATACCAATCAATACTAGGACAGCATACACTTCAAGCCAATGGAAATTAATTTTTCACGATCCTGAGGACTCCCTGCATCCCTCCATTTAATCCCTGGAGCTTCTTGCAAATCCCATATTATCTCTCATAGATTTCTGTCCTGTCCTTAGTTACAACAGGGGCACAAAATTGTGCCTCTCATGCTCCCCATACAGTCCAAGTGCTTTTCTTCCACCTGTAAGAAGTTTCCACATTTCCCCTTTATCACATAGGGCATGCTCTGTTTTCCATGCCAGGCAGTCAGTGCTGTAACCCTGCTTGAACATGTCACTGATCACAGCTTTCCACAGTGATCACAGTTCTGTATGCTTTTCTTCCAGTATATTTGTACTATATGTCCTATGAAATTCAGTGCTCCCATCTCCTACCATATCACCTCAAAGATCCTGTTATTCATCAGCAGTTACTCTGCACTCATTTGACTATTTTCCCTTTTAGCTGATCATTCTTATTTACCTTAGAAATAAATCCCTTGGGATGTTGGATTGCCAGTCTACTAATATGTATTTGAAAGACGGATGGAAAAAAAGTCAGAATTGGTGTGCTGAACAATATGATTAAGTGCCATCAAATATTTGCAGACATTTGCATCAGTGCTCTGAACTCTGGCTGTGTGGAGTGAATGGCAGCACTCCACATGCTACTTACTTCTCCCTTTGGGTTTTCTGGCTTTGCTCAGAATTGGTATGTTCTGGTCACTGATGCTGTTTTAGGAATATAATTTACATGTCCATTTTTATCTAACGTGGGAGTTATAAAACCATCTTACCCTTAGTCATTATTCATCATGTGGTAACACTGAATTATCTTGGGCTGTCAAATCATTTTCCATGCTTTAGCATTAGACATGTGGCTCAGATTACCTAAATTTATGTAATTATGATGTATTTTTCTGCCTCAGAACAGCTTTCATTGTAGCCAGGAGAGATAAACATGTATATGAAGGGTGCTATTCATCTGACATTTTTTAGGTATGTACTTCATGCCAGTTTCTCACACTCTGAAAAACTACATTCAGACAGCATATTTGTAACAATCTTGGGCCCATATTATTCTTGAAACCATATCTATATGTTGAAGAGTTCCATTTACATAGTATGGAACTATGATGGCAACACTTTAACTGTATGGATTGATCACATCCTGTAGCTCTGTTTAATCTACTAGTATAAACACAGCCGCAGGTGCCTACCACAAGGACTGCTCAGGATCCTGAATAGAGAAGTATTTCATTTTCTAGCTTAAGTGTCAGAATAAGACCGGAATCGACATGCAGCTCATGGGTAGCATTTGACAACCTTGGGCATTTTAGAGTTTGGCTTTAGGTCCTCCTGCCTACTTCTCTCCTTTGGCTGTGCAGGGAGACTGGGTGTATAAAGTACCCTTGTTGCAATAGTCCTGAGAGAGCAAGTATTACCTGTTTTGAGGGGAATATTTCCTCTCAATGTTCAGTATTTCAAGTAAGCAGCCTGAGATGTTAGAGAGGAGTTCACAGATAGGTGAATGTACTGCTTGCAGTGCAAATGCATCAACTCAGTGTAACAGAAAATACAAGTCATCTTCTAAAGCTGGAGGTTAAAGTCAGGTGGTCACCCAATTCATAATTTTATGTAAATTTTATACAAGGGTGCTGTGCTATATAAATAGGTTGGAAATCTCAGGAGACCAGAACAACAGCTTAAGGCATTTCCAGAATTTCTTCCTTGCACTTGGCACATTAGTCGCTCCTCTTAATCCCTGGAAGTATTCTTTTTCAAGGTTAGACTAAAACAGAGAAAAATACTACAGCAAGTTAATGAGGAAACATTAGTGAATCTAATGCTACTTACCACAGTCCTTGTGCAGACAATTAATTTTAATACTTAAAACGTACTTGCTTGATTGATATACTTGTTTTTACATTATTTAATATCTGTATTGGTTATAGGTTATACTGTGTATTTTTTTTATAGTGTGTTTCAACACTAGTTGAACTGTATGAAACAGAACAAGGCAGCAGTCCTGTTTTCTATACCACATCTTTTTGAAAGCTGGATTAGGTATCTCTTTTCAGCAATGCATTTTACTGGTTGCACTAGTAGAAAAGAGCTATTTCTTTTCCAATGAAAAGAAACATCCACAGATGTTTCAGATAGGTAAGCAGTTTACCAATGGGCTTATAAGGTTAAAGCAATTTAAGTTAATATTTCAGTAGAAAAAGAAGTGCCTTGCAATAAATAAATAAATAAATGAACAGATAAAAGCAAAAATCAGGCACCATTTAGTAGTTCCAGGAATTATTATTATGCTCTGAAAGCTTGTTTTCAATACATAACACGCAATAAGACTTGTACAAAAAGATTGGTGGAGATATGCACTCCTTTTGAATGTCAGAGAGGTTTCAAGTGGTTTTACAGATTTTCTTTAGCAGTGTGGTGGGTTGACCCTGGCTGGATGCCATGTGCCCACCAAAGCGCACCTTCCCTTCTTCCTGAGCTCAGCTTTACTCCTGAGCACTTTACCTTCTTCCCACCAGTGGTCCAGGAGGACGGGGAATGGGAGCTGTGGTCAGTTCATCACACGTTGTCTCTGACATTCCTTCCTCCTCACACTCTTCCCCTGTTTCAGCATGAGGTCCCTCCCATGGGAGACAGTCCTCCAGAAACTAAGAAAAAATGTGACCAGTCCCTTAAGACACAGGCAAATGGACATTTGCTTGGAGTAAGAGAGCAAATCTAGCATCAGAAAGTCCAGAAGGAAAAACAGGGGAAAAAAGCAGGAAAGGACATGGCATAACAGGAAAAGAGTTTAAATAGATAGGAAGGGATCCCATCTGTCAAGATTAAAGGTTGACATATCTGTACAGTAGGTTCTGAAAAGAAGAGGTTTAAGGGATTATCAGGATTTTGGAATTACTGGATTCTCTCTGACATAACAACCTACATCTTGGTCTAGGTCCGTGTGTCCCCCCCCCCCCCCCCCCAGTCTTCATGTATTATCTGGCTATCCACTGTACTATCTCATTATCCAAGTCAATGGAAAGATTTCATTTTTCTCTGATGAAACTTAAAAAAGCCATTCCTGTGCTCACATACATATTTGGGTTACATTTATTTGTTCTTCTGCCTCCCTCCAGTTCTTTGGTTCTGATGGTGGCACTTTCTTTAAGGGGCTAGACATTGATATTCTCAATTACTTTATTTTTTAGTGATCACTCTAAGAAAACTTAGGAGCTGCTGGGCAAAAAAAACAAACAAACAAACAAACAAAAAAAAACAAAAACAAAAAAACAACAAAAAGCAATAAACAAACCCACAAAAAACACCACTCCCAAAAAGCTTACACTTTCTTCTAGATATCATTAAAGGCTGTTTATGACTATGATAGTCCTGGGATAACGGTCGGACTTGATGATCTTAAAGGTCTTTTCCAATTTATTTGACTCTATGATTTTATGATCTTCAAGCCATAGACTAAAATTCCAGTCCAATCTGCCATTATTGCTTTAATCTGGTATTATTATACCAAAATCCTAAATTTATTCTTAAAGGGTTGAGAAAAAAACATTACTGTTGTAGCTCTATGAATTTTTATGAATCATCTGAGCTGCAGTCATTGACCGTAGACACACTTTTACCTCCTTGCAAATGCTAGAAAAGCATGTTAGCTTAATTGAATTTTAAGCTAGCTCATTTTTCTTTGTGTTTCTGGCAGGCTAAGAGCTAGCACATGATCAATTACACTGGTCTGGTACCGTACCGTAATTCATTCAGCCAAAGCTCAACTGTTTCTTTGAGCCCTGATACAGGCCTCCTGAAGAAAGTTAACTAAACAGTACAAAGCACAGGTGCCTTGATAAACTTATATATTATAATGCAAAGTTTTGAAGATTTTCAGAGGGTTTGTAAGAAGAAGTGGTGGGCATAGGACTAGCCCGAGACATAGAATAGGTTTGATGTCCCAAGCAGAGCCCAAACCTAATGAGAGTGATGAATTTAGATGATGCATGTGTAAGCAATTTGGGACTTTATCTACTATCACTTACTCTCTATGGCAGATTTAAGAGGGGGAAACTACTTTTGGAAAATGACCTCTTCTTAATTCAGTTTTTATTTTGATTATGTTTATTAAATGCCTATAGCAGTTTCTAGATAATGTGTTTTAAACAAAAAAAAAAAAAATATCAGATATTCCACAAGGCACATAAAATGCTATAAGTCTGTGAAAGCAATGTTCAGAAAACTATTTTTCTGTAGTTGCACTGAGCTAGCATCACAGGGAGTCATGAGGGATGGAAAAGCTGTTGTTAGATTATCCATTGCAGTCCAATCAAATCATGATGTCTCATATTCCTAGGGATGTAACAGAATGAAAATGTTTAAAGCCTTCTGGGCTGTGTTTGATGCTGCGTGAAGCCTACAGAAGGGACTAGCAGTTGCATGCAAAGGAGCTCATTTAAATGAGTTTCTTATTCCTGTGTGACTCTTTCTTTTGTTCTGGATGTCTGCCGCGCTGCCATGCTCTTATTTTTTTTTTTTTTTTAATGCATTGGCAGGATGCAGTATGAGAGTTCCTTCATTCATAGGTATGCAAGATAGTGATGAAAAGCCCTGGGGTTGACTCTCATCATGCTGTCAGTTTAACGAAAGAGCCTCCTTCCACCTCCCTCTGGCTCATTCCACTGTGAAAATGAAAATCAGCAAATCCACAAGCACTTTGGAAAATGTTGCCTGTATTCAGTTTCCTTTTCTGTAAAAGGAGAATAGTGCCTTCCACATCTCCTGGGATTGTAAGAACTGATTCAGTAGTCTCAGTCAGATGCTTTGGGTACCCTTTATGGGAAGCACAGACAAAGTTCAACATATGGACCGTTATTAGTCCCCTGATAATGTTTGGTAATATGCTGAGTTAAGTACCATTAATTACAGTGCTACTTATGTGGCTGAATCCCAATGCACTGTTATAATTTACTACCTTATCTATATACAGCTATACTTTTAATTGGATAATCAAAATTACGTTATTTCAAAAAAGCCGTTTATTTCCTTTTTGTAACTACATTTATGCAGGTTATTATAGTCCAAGTAGTACAATAGGCTGAGTAATCAATACTTACAAGTTTTTATTTTAATGTGAAAGTAGCCAAGAATTAAGTTAAAGAATGCGGGGTATAAAAAAAAAACACAAAACAAACAGAAGCAAAAAAGGAGATATGTACACACACATCAGTTTCACACCATGATAAAAACTGGAGGTGGGATCTGGACCTTTAAATCCATTTTTGACTTTTGTGTGGCAGAATTGTGCCTAGGATAAAGAATACTTTATTTCTTAATTTAATACTACATTCATTTTAAAGCATTATGTGGAGTTCTGTTGAAATTAGGATGCAATTAAATTATCTAAGCATCTTCCACCATAGGAAATTTAAAGCATTTAGGTTATAAGATTGCTGATGCTAAAGACTTGCGAGAAATGCAAGTCAACTTGCATTCTGTACTGAAGGTATCATGACATAAAACTTATTATTTGAATAAAAATAAAGAAATATGGGTATTGATTTGTTTAATGACCAACTCTATTGAGTTTTTACCAGCAGTAGGAATATGATTTAGGAGAGTTTTGTCATATGTTTAGAAAACCCTCAGAGTGCTGTTGGCTACTGTGTTATCCCGACAGGCTGGTCTCCAGTGTCCAGTTATGTTGTTATATATAACAAGCACATATGTTCTGGCTTCAATTCTAGTTGAAGCCTTCAACTTCCTTGTATTGAGCACCTGTGCAGGATTATTTAGATTCTTTAGAGCAAATTTGCGGAAAAACTCTACTAAGTGGGTTTTATAACCACGCATCTGTCTGATCCTCTAAAAGATTGTCTTGCATCCTATTTCTTTGTCTGCTTCTGAAATGTTGCTTAAATAAGCCGAAATTGAAGAAAGAAAGTGAATATGAAAATCAAATTGAAACATTTCTGGGTTTTTTAATTCTCTGTTTGTAGCATTTGACAGCTGCAAGGAATTGTATGAGAGAGAAAAAAATCAAAGGCTTGAGTATCAATATCTTTGCTTACAAACTACTATTACTTAGTAATCATGCTTGTTTAATAACCCCAGCTTGGAGCACATGATCCATAGGAACAAATAACTGAGTATATAAAAACCTGTAGCTTGTACCCAAAGGTGGGGGCTTTATATCATGAATAATATAGAGTATTTAAATAAATATTTTGTAGTTTGGACATAAGGAAGAAAAAACTGCCTAATAAGGACCTTAAACATATGGTATTATTGCTACTAGATTAAGAATAAATGATGTTCAATACTTCTGGACTAAGGATAAATGATGTTCAAATAATATGAAATGCTTATTCATGTTTAGTGATATAAAAATAAAACTTCATTTCAGAATGTTCATATTCTTTTTCTCTTTGCTGTTTATTATTTATGCTTATGAACAGTGAACTTGGGATCCTAAAGCTGAGATTCATTTAAGAAAATTAAGTTCAGTTTGTGTTACGAAAATGGCTCCATGGAGAAAGGTTTAACTTAGGTTAAGATGCCCAACTTAGAAACCACAGAAATAGAAACTAGACCCATGTAACTTAAATGACTAACCACAAAGCTTGACATATGAATTCCAAATATCAAGTAATAAACAGAATACTTGAGTGTATCCGTTAAATCTATTTGAGTACATTTTCATAATGAATAGCTTCATAAAATGTAGCACTCCTAGCAGACAATTTTGCAAACAGGAAGGAGGCTGCATTCACCCCATAATTTGCTTGTAGTGAGCAATTTTAACCAGTTTTACAATGGTGAATAAAATTCCATGAATGGTCAAACTTTCCATCAAGAACATAGAGAAAAAGTGATTAGTTTTGCAATATTCTTGGATTTTGCGAGTTAATCTTTTAATCAGACATATAACATAGGTTTTATGTGTTCTCCTGACAGACCAGCAGTACTCATGGTCACCTTCTCAGCACTTCAATGAAGAAAGATACTCTCCTGCTTCGAGGAATATGAAAGGATTATCTAGTAGTCGCAACCAACCACAGTTATGTTCAGCTCATACCTGTGGCTTAGCATCCCCTGAAGATTGTGAACACACCCACGACCATATTCACCATGGGCAGGAGCCAAGGCAATCCTATCTTCTCAGCCCCACGGAGAGCTGCCCGATGGACCACCATCGTTGCTCGCCACGCAGCTCCATTCATTCTGAATGCATGATGATGCCCATGGTAATGGGCGATCACATGTCAAGTAGCACTTTTCCCAGAATGCACTACAGCTCACATTACGACTCCAGAGACGACTGCGCCATGTCTCACGGTAACCCTAAGATTAACCGTATTCCTGCAAACCTTTTGGACCAATTTGAGAAACAGCTTCCTCTTCACCGGGATGGGTTTCACACTTTACAGTACCAGAGGACCTCAACAGCTGCGGAACAACGCAGTGAGAGCCCGGGAAGAATACGCCATCTTGTTCATTCAGTCCAGAAACTTTTTACTAAATCTCATTCTCTGGAAGGATCATCCAAGGGCAACGTTAACGGAACAAAGGGAGACAGTCGAGGGGATGACCATCATCATGGGCACCATTCCAAGCACAGCAAAAGGAGTAAAAGTAAGGAGCGAAAACCAGAAAGCAAGCATAAATCTGGAATGAGCAGCTGGTGGAGCTCTGATGATAATTTGGACAGCGATAGCACTTACCGTACCCCTAGTGTGGTAAATAGGCACCATGCAGATCATATATCCCATTGCTATCCTGAGGCACTCCAGGGGCATTTCGGGGATCTCTCATTGAAGACTTCCAAAAGTAACAATGATGTGAAGTGTTCAGCTTGTGAAGGGCTAGCTATGACCCCTGATGGTAAATATATGAAAAGGAGTTCTTGGTCCACGCTTACAGTAAGTCAGGCTAAAGAAGCATATCGCAAATCATCACTGAACTTAGATAAGCCTCTGGTTCATCAGGAAATCAAACCTTCCTTGAGGCCATGCCATTACCTTCAGGTAAGAGGAAGATTTTCTTAAGATTTGTAATGAAAAAGGATCACAGTTTATGCCATAGTTATCAAAAACAACACAAGGATAATCTGTATGTCTCTATGGCTCACCTAGTGCAGATATTCCATGAAAGTGAGAAAACTAACTTTTGTCTTTGTTTATAGAGACAGATTAAAAACTGTAAAACTGCTGTGATATAAATTAAAGTCAGTGGATGTGTTTTCATCTTTGGAGCTCACACTGAACATCTTGATAAAATCCATATGTCAGAGTAAAAAGGGGCAGTTCTCCCAGCAGTCTGCAGGCTAGAAAAAGTGTTTTGAATGCATCTGTGTATGAGCAATCTTAAAAACAGGCTGTGTGGAATCCTGGTTTTGTGTTCTTTTATGCCTTTTGTCCATGTGTTTGTTAAATTACAGGAGAATGGGTTTGCTGGTTTATTCAGTTGCTTTATTGTGAGGATGGCTACTCACAAACTTCCTTTTAGTGACTGGGTCACCCAAGATCATATTGAACTGAGCCTGTTTGAGACCATACTATAAGCTATCCTTGTTAAAAGTTACATGGGTACTTTAGGGAGATAAATATTTCAGGCTGGCACTCAGACTATTTGTGGTGATGTTCAGCACACTTGTTTTCTCTAGCAGCAACCAAGATGCTCCCTCTTTCTCCTACATTTAAACTTATACCTGCTGCTTGCTGCCATTTGCTACTCTAAAGTCATACTAATTATGATGCTGCATCATGATCTGATTCATTAAGTGATATGGGTATAAAAATAGAGCTTCCAAAATACTTTTTATAGACATTTACATTGTTAATATGGCTTAGGTACAGCACAGTGCCATGACAAGTGATGTTAGCATGTCAGAGTGTACAGAGAACTGCAGTGGGAGCAGAGCAGAAAGGAGTGAATAGCTGGGATGATAACATCTTCAGTAAGCTTTGCTGCTGGAAAAAAAAAATGATACACAAATTTTCACTTAGGTATTTTTACCAAGTACAGCCTACAAAGCCCACATTGTTCTGAGTACCTCCTCTTTTATTTCTTTTTAAGGAACTTGTCATTATTCATCGCTTAACTGATTCTCACATTAACATTGGAAGCCTCCACTTCAGATTTATGCATTTCAAGATTTTTCAGTTCCGGTAGGATCTGCAGAAACCAGCACAGACTAGCGACAACTGTTGTACTTATTGTGTAGGGTTCTCTCTCCTCTGAGCTATAGGGGTCCAATAGTAATGAGACACACTTGAAGAGACAGATCTTTTCAAGTACATATGCAGATATCCAGGATCAGTCTCCCCTTCTGAAACACAGAAAGTTCCTTATTACAGAGAAAGGAAAATGAGATTGCAACCCTCATAGCATTACCATGCAAATTTATTCTGATTTTGTCTGGCAGCTGTGATATTTTCTCATATCCAAGTACAGTTATCATGTATCTAAACCAATCTGTTCTTTCCTGGAAATTTTTAATCTAACTCAACAAGACGAAACTGGAAGTGCATCCTATGCAGAGACTTACATGTGCATCTGTGTTCTAAAACCACATGTACAGCTCCAACACTGCAGAGAAGGCTAGCTTTTTGCTTACCATGGCATACTCCTACACAGGCAGCTCTGGTTCCTCTACATCTTTGCCAAATTTTGTGCTTTCCTTCTCATCATGTTTCACTGTTTCTTCTTCCTCCTTCTTTAGATCTCATTTTATTTTGCAGAACCACTGGTTTTCACTTTTTATGGATCACCTTCTTCCTCCCAACTTGTATCAGCATCCTCAAGTGAATGTGAAACACTGAATTCACAAACTAACCTGCTTATTGCTAAGCTTTAGATCAAGCTCAGTGGCAAGCCTAGGGAGCATTCATTGTTTTAACAATGTTAATAATGTTCATCCACTGGTAGGTTCATCCATCTTAAAATCTAGGCGAAGTGAACTTAAATTTTTGCTGAGACTTTATGATCTTTGGTTTTAAGCCCTTTTACAGCTAAGATAGTTGCCATTCCCTATTCACAGGGATCCTATAATGGAAATTTTTTAAGACTTGAGTAAGCAGTTACTGCCATAAAGAATCTATAGCCATGTTCAAACCAATAATACCAGGAATTCTATAACATGAATAGTCTCATTACAAAATAATAAAATAAAATATATGTTCTGCAAAATCTGAATATACCATTCAGACCATAGATATCTTTCAGACTGAGTAGATGGCTTATTCACTAGCCTAAGGTCAGCAAACAAAGGGACCCTGCTCTGTCAATGTCATAACTAAATGCTTAGTTTGGAAACTTCTGCTTTGAGGGATGCTGTGCTGTCACACTGTAGTCATTAAGACCAGAGATATAAATTTCATTATTAGCTCTGCCATGAACTTTCTCTCTGACCCAGGAAATGTAATCTGTTAATCACTGCACACTTCAATTACTCTATTTGCAAAACTGAGGAAGGATATTTAACTTTTCTTATGGCAATGTAAGAAGCATCAACTAGGAAAGGTAGAGAAACATGTCAGGATCCCTAACCAGGACAGTTTACTGCCTTGCTCCAGAATATCTGGCAATGAAAATTCAAGGGATTATGAAGTTGATTATGCAGCAGTAGAATTCCCTGAGGTGCACAAGTGAACAGATGAGTGTAAAACCCCAGGACCTTCACAGGATCTCTGTGTTTATGGCATTATAACACATGATATTAAAACACATGTGATGTCAGCTATATATATTTAAATTGCCTTTAAAGCAAAGCTATGAAATTATAGTCCTTATAGATGAATACCTAAACATGCATCATAATAATGAAAATTCTTTTTCTATTTTTACATATTAATGTTATAAATTTGTAATATATATATGGCTTTTATTCTGTTACCTAATTATATAGAACCATAGAACAGTTTGGGTTGGAAAGAATTTTAAGATCATCTAGTTCCAACCCCACTGCCATGGGCAAGGGACACCACACACTAGACCATGTCACCCATATGAGGATTCACTGTACCCAACCTACTTTTCTGTCTACTGGTATCCTTCTTGATATTTTTTCTTTTAATGCTTGTGTAAAATATTGATACTTCTGTTTTCCACAGAAGAGTTTTGATAGACAAAGTCCCAAATGGGAGGACCATGGCAGTGTCTTAGGCCCGTGCTTCAGACCATGTTGTCTGTATTGTTTTTCTGGGCTTTCATTTTGCCTTCTAGAGTAATTACTGAGCTCCTTCTTCCTTAAAACTGAAACTCTGAAGAGTGAACAAAGGAAATTTCTTTCTAAGACGGAAGCTTTTACCAAATGCAGAGATACCTGAAAACAGGAGATGTCAAAAGAGGTTTTGAACATATCTGCAAATTATATGCTTGTCATGTCCTAGAGTTGAATGCAGATGTTTGTTTAACCTGGTAAATCTCCAAGTTCAGTCTCTTTGAGCTCCTCTTTTACAGTTTTACATTCTCTGCTCCTCCACAGATGGTCCTTGCAGCTGGGGGATCTCTTGGACAAGTAGCATGCTGTTGGAAGTAAGAGGTGATTCAGCCAGAGTGCCTTGCATGGGTGTTCACATAGCCTTGGACAGTTTAATAGAAATAAAGCTGCATAAAATAGTGATTATTTTTCTCATCTAAAGTTTGGATCAGATTTGCATTACTCCTGTCACAGTGGAGGTGGTGGAAGCATGCAAAAAGAAAGGACAGAAGAGTGGGAAGCTTGTTTGGGCTCCAGCTCATTGTTAAGTCAATTTAGCTGTAATGTGAACCAGATGGTCAACTAGCACCACAAGAACAGACAGCAGCCACTTGTAATTGTACACTAATAACATTTATCAGTTCTCGTGAATGATTAACAACAGGTTTTATGCATTAGCCTTTAATTTCTGTTTTGAATGCAGATAAATTGAGCTACAAATGCATTTCTGGGCACCAAACTCTTCTGTCATCTCACTCAGCAGGCAGAATAGCCCAAGTAGATCACACATGCAGTAAAGCACGCTTTCATATAGTTTTAGCCATAGCAGCTGCTACTGTTTTATGTGTCATTGTAATTTTAATATAAAATATGTTAAGAAAAAGATAAATGAGTTGTGATATCTCTTCTGTCTTCATCAGCTGTTTTGGCTAATTAATTTCAACACATATAAAGTGCACTGACTTTGATTAATTTCACTCTGAGTACCAGTGAGGAGCAAAAATTTTTCAATATAAAAAATGGATATGAACTAGATAGCTGTGCTAAAATGATGAATGCAAAAGTGTCGCTTCCAGTTTCCAGAACTGAAATACTTGTTAAAGAAAAGTAATTCCTACAATAAAACCAAAAGACTGGCAAGAGCATAGGACTCACCATCACTGAAGTTCTGGAGCACAGTGTTATGTGTCACTGATTAATATTCCTTCCTCAGCCATTCAGCAGCCTGTGAAGCAGCAATCAAGCAAGGTAAACATACCACAAGGTACAGTGAATGAATCAGCACTAAAATAACATGTTGTTCTAAAAATGGCTTCAGCCCACTCCTGTCTTCCTAGTGCAAGTACTAGCGTCATCCTTTACAGCAGTGGAACTGCTAAGCATGTGGGTAATAATGTCAGCTGTGTACTCTGCAAGATGAAAGAAAAGCACAAGAGTTGGTCTCTTAAAAAAAGAAAAAAAGCAGTAGTTTCAACAAGGTTCTTTGCTGGTTTAACTTATGCCCACATGGAGAAGAGCTTTGAGGACAAACTGACGGATGGATAGGCATTAAGCCCTCAGTTACATTTTTCCAGGAACTCTGCTGGGGACAGGATGGATTCCCACAGATCCCATTGCCCATCCATGGGGTGGATTTTAACTCAGTGCACTTTTCTCAGCTATTTGTCTTTGTGAAATTAGATCATGTCTGTTTGCTCGACATAAATCATAGAATCATAGGACGGTTTGGGTTAGAAGGGGCCTTAAAACTCATATATGAACTAGAGAAACTACATCCAATACTCTACCAACTGACGCATACTGTGGAGCTAGCCAGAGCTAGCAGAGTTTGGATACTAGCTCCCCATTCACTACCACCCATGCTGTCTTCACAATGATTTATGACCAGCCACCACTCCAGAATTAACTGGCTTGTTTCCACAGCACAAAAAGCTAGTAGAGATAGCTGGGTAGCTGGGTGGTCTGCATCCTAAATCAGCATGGACATGTGCTGTACCATTTTGATTTCTACACCCTCTTACAGTCCCACAGAGGTGTCTCAGCTTGCCCTGTGCCCTTCCAGTCAGGAGTGAAGATGTGCAAGAGAGACCTGTAATGCCCAAACAGTAAGGAAAATGATGGGACAGTTAACGGCCCACAGCCTATTCGTAGTGTTAATGTCAGCATGCAATTTCTCGTGCAGCACCTGGGGCCACTGTGGAGTTATTCCCCAGGTCAGTGAGGGTGGAATTCTCCTATAAAGAGCAAGAAGCTCAGCCTTGTTCTGAGAAGTACCTGTTCAAGAAGTACTTGTTCCTTGTAATGCTCTCTCTCCCATTATATCTGAGGTATTGCACTTCAGATTTTAACACCATTAAAAAAAAAAAAGAGGATTTAGTACAGCTGACACTTCCCTGTATTCACAGAATGCTGATAGTTTTGTGCATCAGAAAACCATATCCAAGGAGAAAAGGAGGAAAAAAAGGGGGAGAAAATTAATACATTCAATGAACGATAGTGTAAAGCTCTGACCAAACACTTGTCTCAGTTATTGGTATCTTGTGTTACTGTGTTAATCAGTGATAGAAGACAGTACTGCTCCCATGCCCATGTACGCTCATATTGACTGAAATTATTGCTGAAGCTTTTTTCCAAACAAGTGTAGAGAGATTTCTGAGTTAGTATTTTCTAAAAGCTGCCAAAACGAGTGAGTCCCTATTACCATTGAAATGTCAAAGCCCAGAGTAGAAAAGGGAGGCCGTGATCCCACTGCCCTTTAATCAGGGGGAATTGTCCTCCTTTATAACATTAGTACAGTGTGTTGCCAAATTGTTTTTCAACATTTACTTCACTGAAGCTGAAGGCTGACCTTTGCAACTGTTACTCAAAGGTGTCTCTGTGTCTGAAGAAGTTTTCAGCCAGGAATAAGTTATTATTGTATACATTCAGGCCAGTCGCATCTATCAAACAGGACTGCCAGGAACACTCATTCAGGGCTGTAATGACTGCAGGCTTGCTGCTTAGGGCAGACCTAGATCCTCTCCTGAGCAGTCTATGCCATTTTTTCTGCAAGTAGTTGGCTGTAAAAATGTTGAAGCATTCAGAAATGTTGCTTTGTTTTAGTTTTTGCTTTCTGGTTTTGGCCATCTCACAGTGCTGTGCTTAAGGGTTGTTTGTTAAAGTGGAGTTGCAGGTGTGTTTAAATGGCTGAATGTCTCAATAAACAAGGTACTAATAATACTGCCCTGGTACTTCTGGCAGGACAACTGGTCTTCTGAAAAGTGTGCAGATAGTTAAGTGTTACGCAGTAGATAGGGAAAAAGTACTAATTTTACTCTGTAAGCTAAATAATTACAGTCATTTGGAGTTAACTGTTCAAACCTTAAGTTTTAGTTAAAATGAGAACAATGAATGAAGGACAAATATATATACTATATAGCCTTTAAAATTGTTTATGTTTTAAAGACATGCACTGTTTTTTCTGTAGTAGCCTTATAACAAACAGAAAAAAAAAATAAAGGTTGTATCCTTTCCTGCTTAGATTAAACAAGACACTGTTTAGGACAGGCCACCTTTTGGGTTGGCCCTGATATACTGTGTTTACCCCTGTCTAGCCCTATAATACCTCTGCAACACTGGAGTCCTTGCTACATCTGCAACCTCTGTGTTTTAGAAGTGTTGTGCCTTGTAATTATGTTGGGAGCACCTCCCCTTTTGTTTCTTTAAGGGAATTTTTTCTCTTACTCTATACTTCTGGGACCATGAATGGTCTGTGGGGTCTTGCCCCACTCACACAGGTAATGATAAGGTAACAACTCTGAAGTGTCTGCAGTGGTAAAGGCAAAGATATTTCCAGGGGTCCTACAGGTGATTTTGGCTAACAGGTCATGCAATGTTGAGAGTCTAGACTAAATTTCTGAAAATGGCAGGTGACCTCCAGCCCAAGCAGGGGTGTATGCCTCATGCACTCCAAGAGTCTTGTCTCCCACAGCTTTATTAGTCACAAAAAGCAGGCTATTTTTCTTCATTGTGCTGCGCAGATAGCTGGGCTCCATTCACTCTGCAAATGTGGTTCGGGCAATTCAGTTTACCTTTCCCAAAAATATCACAGAATTACAGAATCATAGAATAATTTGGATTGGAAGGGACCTTCAAAGGTCATCTAGTCCAACCTGCCTGCAATGAGCAGGGACATCTTCAACTACATCAGGTTGCTCAGAACCACATCCAGCCTGACCTTGAATGTGTCCAGGGATGGCACATCCACCACCTCTCAGGGCAACCTGTGCCAGTATTTTATCACCCTCATTGTAAAGAATTTTTTCTCACATCCAGCCTGATGTGAGATCTCCCCTCTTTTAGTTTCAAACCACCACCCCTCATCCTATCATGACAGGCCCTGCTAAAAATCTCTCCCCATCTTTCTTATCGGCCCTTTTTAAGAGCTGAAAAGCTGCAATAAGGTCTTCTTGAGTTTTCTCTTCTCCAGGCTCAACAACCCCAACTCTCTCATCCTGTCTTCATAGAAGTGTTCTAGGTAGCTAATTATTTTTGTGGCCCTTCTCTGGACCCTTTCCAGCAGGTCTTTAGCCTTTTGATGCTTGGCTTTAGCAGATTTTGTGCTGTAGTTAAATTAGTTCAATTTGTAGCAAAAGATGTAAAGGAAATATATTGAGAGGCTGTATAGATCTAGGTTCCTTTTTAAATACAGGCAAAGCCCTCCCTTTATTCCAAGCTCATCTCATGTCAAAGTTCTGGCACAAGATCTCAGTGACCTCCAGGCTTAGCAGGCTAAAATCAGTTACAGTATGGACAAGCCCACCACTGCTATCTGACTGCCCTTCACTCCACTATATCAAAACAGCACAGAATCCAGAGAGTCCCGGAGGGGCTCAGCAACATAGCAGAGGATTTGCAGGTGGCTGTACTGCAAAGGTCTTTGCCAGCAATATGAGCACAGCGGGTCATGATGTGGGAATTTGGCCAAAATTCATCCAAACAGTATAAGCAAAGCCACAGATTCCTCACAACACTATTTACAGTATTCAACCATCCTCAGATTACAGTTCACATTGTTGCTGGAGAACCAGTTAGGTAACATGGTGCTGGTATTTTTGGTTGTTTTTTTTTTCCTTTGAGTTCATCACTGTTGAGATATAAGTTATAAGCTATTTAAATGAACACTGTTCTGTAGAAAATACAGTAGTGGCCGAGCAATCTTGAGAACACTGGGCAGAAGTCTTCTTTCTATCAAGGATCAGGTAGCTTTTCGTGTGTTGCTTGGAATTACATGTGAAAAGCTAAAATTAGGCAGTAAATAAGGCTGGTTCTGGTTTGCCTATTTGAACATCTCCCAGCTGGAATATTATGTCTGTGTTCTGTGATCTGCATGGGTGTCCAGTCCATTCCCAACTCCCAAATTCCTGAATTCATGTAGTTTTCAACCTAATGTAAAGCAAATGTTGTTTGGGATCTTTGTGATTTTATTCCTCTTCCTGTGGTACTATGGCTGTTAATAGCAAAGCTGGAGAGAAGAGCTGGTGAGGCAAAGATGCCTCTTGTTTTCTCAGATTAGCTCCTGCTGTGATGGACAATGTCAACAGACTTTTGGGGAATGCTGCAAGAACTCTCCATGCTTCTGAGCTGTCAAGAAGTTCAGGGAGTAGCGGGAGGCATGTGAAAATTAAAGATAATTACAAGGATTGTCATTGTTAGTGGTGAGGAGGAGCCCCTGGTATATTTGTAGAGATTTTTGAAATGGCTTCAGTGTATAATTCATATTCTTCAAAAAATAAATAAATAAGCAGATTGAAAGAAGCACAAAAAAAAATAGTCCAAAATGTGCACTGTGAATGGTGCTGAGATGTAGACACAAGGTTAGCTACTGAGGGAACAAAGTTTTATATTCAGATAGACCTATGGGGTCTAGGGTCCACATCCACTTAAAAAGGTAATGTCATTAGTGTTAGTAACTTCAGAAGAACATCCTAGTAATTGTTCAGTGATCCTTCTCCAGCAAAATTTGTGAAAACACAGGAGATCCGGCTCCCACGACCCATTATAACATCAAGGAAACTTTCTACTATGCTAAAAAGCATTTCTGTCTGCCTTGCAAGATTGTCATCTACTTACATCTACTTGCAGTGGCACACAAAGGCTGTTTTTTGAGGCTCCTTGAAGAAGGCGTGATTTAAGAGAAAACATCTTACCTATGTTTTAGATTGTGTCCTATTTTTTTCATTTTTGGGACATCTTCTTGACTAGGCAGAGAAAGCATACAATTACAAAAATTATATATCTACTACATAGTGTTTCTTACCCTGCTTTATATCATCAGTAATCTAATTTCATCCACAGACAGCTTCTGATAGTAAAATGTGAAATGTATATTTCTAAAATACTATTTAGGTCAGAATGAATATTTCAGTGCATTTTACATCTGCATGTTAATTAAATTTTACTGGACTGCTATGAGGTAGGCAATGCTCATTTTAACCTTTGAGAATGAGAAGGATGAGGAAGCAATAGCTCCCGCAGCTGAAGCCATATATTTAGAAATGTTTCATTCTAAATAGTAAAGAGATATGCCAGATTTTAAGCAGATCAGTAGTTTAGTGGTGGAACACCTTAAAAATTATGGAAGCTGTGAGCAAATGTCATAGAAATGGGTGGAACAACAGGAGCAAATCTGTTTCAAAATGACAATGAATGTTGCTTGTTTGACTTTTTTTAGCTAAATACTAAACTGAAATTAAAAAAAAACCTTGAATTAACAGTGGTCAAAGTCCAGAAGAATGAGCATTTCATTGGTTCTTCCAATTTTGACATACAAAATTGGGTGCCCACACTGCTGGCACTAGTTCCTGGATGGGAGCCTAGGTTTTCTATCTCTGATTAGATATAAGGAAAAACCTTTTTCTTCCTGAGTGTGGTCAAACACTGGAACTGGCTGCTTAGAGAGACTGTGGAGCCCCCATCTTTGGAAACATTCAAATCCCAGCTGGACATGGTCCTGGGCAACCTCCTGAACCTGACCTTACCTTGAGCAGGAGGCAGGACTAGAGCCCTCCAGAGTCCCTTCCAACCTCAGCAATTCCATGGTTCCTAGTTTGCTCCGAAGGTTTGGTGAATTCATCCCTGTTTTCCCTGACAGGGATGCTGATGCTTACATGCAGACTATGCAATCAATTGGAGAATCGGGGGACAAACTTATTACCAAAGTCCAGTCAGGGGTCCAAAATCCTTTTCTTCTGAAAGGTCTAATCTGAGCACAAACAAGGCACCCAGCAGGAAAAACTTCTAGCAAAACATAAGGATAGTGACTCTCTTTCTAAAACAAGGAAAATCGTTTTCACAGTAGCAAAGTTTCTAGAATACCCACTGTGAAGATGTGAGTTCAGTTTCTTCCTTAGCTGCAAAGGGTCAAACCCCATCTTCTCAGCTCCCCCAACTGCGTTCTGAGCAGCAGGCTGAAAGGCAATTTGGAGTGGAGGAACTTTTTTTTTTTTAACTAAGCTCCCTCATTCCAGGTAAAGTGTCTGGAACACTTACCTGGAAGTTAAGTGTTAAGTGTTGCAGAGCAACACATCCTTTCTTTGTACATGAAGTCCTTATTTTCTAACCAGCCCTCCCCAGGCAATCTGTCAGTGTTCCCTGAAAAAGCCATGAGTTACAAAAAGAGGAGGAGAAAATGCTAGTTTATTTATCAACCCTAAGTAATCTCCTTACCAAGCACTTCAACTGCTATGGATTAGAAGGTGAACAATAACATCTTCCACTTCCATACCCGTTTCATCATGGAAAGGAAGAATAAGGCTGCGCAATTCTTTGGAAAATAAAAATCTCGATTTGTTCTGTCAGAACATAGTTTTAGGTTGTGAATGGGAAAATACAGAACGGCCTTTCTACTGCCTGTAATCGCATACAATGAACCCAAGAAAGAAGTCCTTTGCATTTTGGTTGCAAACTACAGGGACCTTTTGGATGCTACTCTGAAGGAGATAACTCTCCTAAGAGCCTTTTCTGGGGAATTTGGGGTCCTACCTAAAGTTCTGGAGGTCACTCTCAGGATCAGCTCCATAAAATGTAGGAATTTTTAGGTACCAGGTTCTTTAATAAAATTGGTGCTAAGTGACTAATGTAAGATATCGCACTGAGTCAGCAGCAGAACAATTAAAAATCCCAAATATCCTGAAGCTCTTTGTGCTCCTCACAGGTACAGTGCATAAAATTTATGAAAGAGACTCATCATTCTCTGTAATAGTTATAACCATATCGGCAACCGGTAACAAAAATTAAATGAAAAGATCCAGAACTTGTCAGCTCATTGCTTACAAAAGAAATTCGTATGGTAATATGCAGTCTAACTCCTCTGTGGAAAGAAACTACCCATAGAAAGTTTCATGTTAACATCTAGAACAGGAGGAAGGCCTTTTTAGACATTATAAATATCAGCATTCATCACTATATGCAAGTAGATAATTAGGGTAATTATTCCAAATTAGCAGCTGCAAGCCCTGCAAATGGGGATTTCAGGGACTGGTAACTATTGTAAGAAAGCATTTCTGTGAGCTTCAAAGCCCTTTTCATGTTCTGGAAAATGCACATTTAATGACCCTCACACATGCTGTTGAACATTTTTATTAATATTTCAAAATAAAAATCTTTCCTGCCCTAGTGTAATGCTTCTGCTTTTCTTTAAAGCTATGTTGGGGTCTACAGTGGCCGGGATTTGGAAAGATTTTTCCAAGTATTTAATCTATCAGCTGAAGTAAATGATGAACAAAGCTGAGTTGGGGCTCAAATTTTGCTTTGCTGTTCTCAAACCATGAGGAGAAACAATGTCAAGGGCCCTTTCATTAGCTTTTGAAGACAGCAAAAGGACTGCAGCTGTTTTCCTAGGCTTTGCATGAAACCTTCTGGGAGAACACATTGTCAAACTTGCTTGCCAGGATCCAGAAGCATTTTCCTTGTGTTCCTTGTATTCTGCTCCTTTGAATGGCTCAAGGGTAAAAAAATACACATATTTTAATTTTGATTAATTTTTTTTTCAACCATAAATGCTTCTGTGATAGTCAACAAGTTACTCTGATTAGAAAGGGATTCTTGGTGCATCTGTGTGAGTACATCACAAGCACAAATGGAGCGGGCTTTTGCAGTTTTTAACTCTTACGTGAATTCATTTAACTTATGAATTCAAAAAGCAATAGAAATGTAATCAACAAAAACCAGCAAGGCACATAATTAAGATATGTCCTCATGAAGCTCCTTATCACAGTGAAGAAACTTAACTTTTTAGATACTTTAATGTAAAAAATCAGTCATTTCTATCTTTGAAAGTAAGATTTCAACCTCAATCAACAAATAAGCCTACATTTACTATTTAAATCAGTCCTTATTTGTCTAGTTATTTGAACATGAAATTTCAGAAAAAAGAAAGTTGGGAAACATAATATTTTTGCATTTGAATAAAAGTTTATTGATCGATGTCTTTTTGAACTGTTTATTTAATTATCTTCAAGCTAAAATGAAGGAAAGAAATTTCAAGTCAAAATAATTATTCTATGGAAATGTTGCAAATTGTTGGGGAAAAAAAAACACAACCCCACACAATATTAAGACTGCACATAATCATTCAGCTTTAAGCTTCAGGGCAGAAAATTCAGCAGTATAGCTTTCAGTGGGCCAATGTAGACCCCAGTAAATGCTTTTTCACCATTTGTATTTTGGTTTTAGTTATGCTGACATGCAGGTAATAAAGAAGATTTAAAAGTGAGGGTAGGTTTGTATTATATAAATTCATTTTTCTTAATATAGCACTTTAATTCAGATTTTTACAGTTAATTGTGTTGCCAGCTGCAGATAACGAGAAAAAAGCTCAAGAAAATATGTTTATTTTGTATACTACGGGAGCTTGGCTTTTACAACTATCACAAATGTGACTTCTAAAATCTCAAAAAACCTTCCTCCAACATTAATCTCATGCATACTAGGTATAGGAAAGAAATTAGGCTGATGCATTGCATTTACAGGTTTCAAGTTTGGGAAGATATTTGTGCTTCCTTCCTAACCACCGTCCAAACCTGAATAATATGAGAAGTTTGTTTCTTTGCATGATCTAACCCATATATCATTTAGTTTCATGCTCTGCCCTATTACTTTATATAAAACTCATAATTTTTTCTTTGATATTTGTCTCTAACATTTTTCTGATCTTTGCAACCTGTTTCATCTCTTCTTATCTCACTTCTTCTCCAATCTTCCTTTTTTCTTTCCTGAGCTTGTTTCTTTAATGTAATATCTCTATCTTTACTCATTCAGCCTTTCTTGACACTTCCTTTTCTGCTTGATCCCTTTCTGGGACTCGAAACACCAAGTCTGTTCACCTAGTGTGTGACTAATTCATGTATCCTGACAGGGCAGTAAAGATGTCAGGCAGATCATGTTAGTTATTTAAATCTGATCCCCAAGACTGATGAAACCAATGGGAGCATTTGCTTCAGCTCTGCAGTGAACTCTGTCTGTTTGAAAGTCTTCATTAAACATCCTGCTTTGAAGAAACTCCTTAATATGTCTTTAACTGGAAGTTCAGATTTATAATGTATTGGTAAATAATGCCATTGTACTGTTTCATATATATAAAGTCATTAGGCTGATAAAGAATTGGATGCTGCCAAGCTCATCAGCCCTGGTCCACTAATGTACTCTGTCACATCCTTGTTTTTAACCATGAGTCATTATAATGGATTTCAGAGAGTTGCTGATAGCCTTTAAGTAAATGCTTAAGTGTGTTTCTGGATTAGTACCAGGGAACTCAGCAGCTTGGAAGATTAAAGAAAAAAAAAAAAAAAAAACAACAAAGACTCAGCAATATATAGAATCATAGAATAGTTAGGGTTGGAAAGGACCATCTACTTCCAACCCCCCTGCCATGGGCAGGGACGCCTCCCACTAAACCATGTCACCCAAGGCTCTGTCCAACCTGGCCTTGAACACTGCCAGGGATGGAGCATTCACAGCCTCCTTGGGAAACCCATTCCAGTGCCTCACCACCTTCACAGTAAAGAATTTCCTCCTTATATCCAATCTAAACATCCCCTGTTTAAGTTTGAACCTGTTACCCCTTGTCCTATCACTACAGTTCCTAATGAAAAGTCCCTCCCCATCATCCTTATAGGCCCCCTTCAGATCCTGGAAGGCTGCTAGGAGGTCTCCACTCAGCCTTCTCCACGATGAACAGCCCCAACTTTCTCAGCCTGCCTTCATCTGGGAGGTGCTCCAGTCCCCTGATCATCCTCGTGGCCCTTCTCTGGACTTGTTCCAACAGTTCCATGTCCTTTTTATGTTGAGGACACCAGAACTGCACACAATACTCCAAGTGAGGTCTCACAAGAGCAGAGTAGAGGGGCAGGATCCCCTCCTTCGACCTGCTGGTCACGCTCCTTTTGATGCAGCCCAGGATACGGTTGGCTTTCTGGGCTGCAAGCAAACACTGAAGCCGGCCCATGTTCATTTTCTCATCGACCAGCATCCCCAAGTCCTTCTCCACAGGGCAGCTCTAAATCTCTTCTCTGGCCAACCTGTAGCTGTGCCTGGGATTGCCCCGACCCAGGTGTAGGACCTTGCACTTGGCATGGTTAAACTTCATGAGGTTGGCATCAGCCCACCTCACAAGAGTGTCAAGGACTCTCTGGATGGCATTCCTTCCCTCCAGCGCATCAACCGAATCACACAGCTTGGTGTCATCAGCAAACTTGCTGAGGGCGCACTCAATCCCACTGTCCATGTCACCAACAAAGATGTTGAACAAGACCGGTCCCAACACCGATCCTTGATGGACACCACTCATTACTGGTCTCCAATTGGACATCGAGACATTGACCACAACTCTTTGTGTGCGGCCATCCAGCCAGTTCTTTATCTACCGAGTGATCCATCCACCAAATTGATGTCGCTCCAATTTAGAGACAAGGATGTCATGTGGGACAGTGTCAAATGCTTTGCACAAGTCCAGGTAGATGACATCAACTGCTCTACCCCTGTCCATCAGTTCTGTAGCCCCATCATAGAAGGCCACCAAATTGGTCAGGCAGGATTTCCCCTTAGTGAAGCCATGCTGGCTGTCACCAAGCACCTTGTTGTTTTTCATGTGCCTTAGCATGCCTTCCAGGAGAATCTGCTCCAAGATTTTGACAGGCACAGAGGTGAGATTGACTGGAATACTGTCAGAGGCAGCCTGGCTGAGTTTATCTGTAAGTCTTATAACAGGGTTGATTTCACTTTGGATTAGAAAATATGCTCCTGCTCAGTTCTCTGCCAATTTGTGGTGCAGAGAGATATCCATCCACCAGCTGTGGTTTATCCAATTACCAATCTTACTACTTGAGAAAGCACCTCAGCTGCATGAAAGCAGCCTCAATCAAATGTGTTAATAAGTAACTGGTTAGGTTTCTGGTATATTACAGCCTTTTATGCAAAATAAGCTATTATGTAGTTTGAAATAAGAAAAAAGACAAATTGCCATATTTGGGTTGTTTGGTTTTTGTTTTGTTTTGTTTTTTCACGGAAGTTTGTCATGAACCAGAATCCTATCCATTTATGCCAAAATCACTGCCTAAATTAACTAAAATCGTTCACCTTCCTGAATAGCTGCTAAAGACTGAAAGGAGTTGATAAAAGTCTCTGAAGTGCTCAGCTTTTAGATCTGAAACACCTGATCAACTTACTGTTATCAGATGAAAATCTGTGCGTAAACTTTTAAGAGGCTAAGATATAAGATAAAGTACTTCCTGCAATGTAGAGCATGTCTACAAATACATATTGCAGCTCGGCTCACAAACCATGACTTGATTGTTCCTTAGGTTCTAGTATTTATAAACTGAAATTTTTCCAATCTTGAAGTTGGAATTATGTTTCCAAATCATTTGTGGACCTTAGAAATGTCTTTCTAAGTGATCAGTTTCTGAAGAATAAAAAAATCATGACCCATCTTTGTAAAATGACAAATTAAAGAATAATGCACATTTCACATTGTCTCATGGTCCCATTAGGTACCTCAGGATGAATGGGGAGGATACCCAGCTGGTGGGAAAGATGAAGAGATCCCCTGCAGAAGAATGAGAAGTGGGAGCTATATTAAGGCCATGGGAGATGAAGAAAGTGGAGACTCTGATACTAGTCCCAAGACATCACCAAAATTAACGGTTCGACCAGAGTCATTATTAAAATCCATTGGACAAAGACCACTGGGAGATCATCAAAAGTAAGTTTCATGTGCCGTGTTGTACATCTTTCTGAACATTGCCATGACTTGGGTAATTTTTCTTTGTGTTTTAATGGTCAGCATCCCTGAGAAAATATGATGCTGTTGTTAAATATCTAACTTTTGTGTCTTTGTTTTAAATTAGCTACAGTTTCTTGTGATTATTGGATGAAAACCTGCCATGTTCCTCCATCCATATAACAAACCTGCTACTTCAGAAAGAGTTTTTTTATGTTTACTGAAGAAAATATATCCATTTTTATCAAAAGTTAAAAATTCTGAATTTTTCATTGTTATAAGGATTGTTTTATAAGTTTTTGTTATTTCATTGCTTTCTCTGAAATGGAAAATACACGCTCTTCTACACTAGGATCATAACAAATTTATAATTCTATCATATATTTGTCATCTTACACCTTTTTTATCAGTAAAAGGCTTTGTGTATCAGCTATGCTATATCATACTCCTTTAAAGACGTTGTGGTGGGGTTTGTTTGTTGGCTTTCTTTTTTCATTCTTACTGTTTACAATATGGTCTATTAAATAACTAAAGAAAATTTTAAAGCTACAGGAAAGTGTGTAGTTATATATGTTTCTCTCCCTTTTGTCTTTTCAGTATATCTTTTTTGTAAGTTCACTATACGTATATTTCTAAAGACATTTCCAAAGTGGTGGCCTGATTTCAAATCTACAGCTTCTATTAATTTGACTGGATGTTTCTCACAGCTTAGAAAATTGATCTTTTTGCCTGGGAGGAATACATAAAATGAAGAAATTAAGAGTGAAACCTTTGATTAAAGGTTGTTTATTGTTCTGTAGATAATACCATGTATAGTATGCCATAGGGACTCACCTTTTCATAAAATAAAACAAAACAAAAACCTCAGGAAAAAATTCTTTTGGCCTAATTAAATTGAACTATTTGGTTTGCAATCTGGAAGAAAACCATCAAGTTTCACTATTACTGAATTGAACAGTTTACAACTCTGTTGTTTCAAATGGCTTACCCTCACATCTCTGTAGCCTCAATTCAGATGTACAAAGATGTCTGTTCTATAAGCTGCTGTAAGATTTCTGAGAGACCGTGAAACAAGACTAACAGGTTTCTGCTCTCCCTTGGCAACTGAAATTCAGGCAAGATACCCTAAGGCATCTCAAAGAGTGCCAGAGACCTATGTTTAGGTAACTGAGCCAATTTCTGAATGTGAATCTGAAAGATTTGCTAGAATATTAGTTCCAGTGATGAAAATGTGGCCCATAACATAAGTATTGCTGGCAGACCTGTACCTGGCTAATTTCCAGTGATGAAGAGCCCTTACTGACAATGGGTGGAGGCAACATTTGAATTTTTTATATCCTCAGTCATCGTATCTGGGCTGAATTTTGGTTTTGAGGCATGCTGGTTACATTGGCTGGTTACATTGACTGGTTCAGGCTGAATATGTGAAAGTCCCTAGGAAACAAATGGTGGTTAATTTTCAGCTTGTGAGTGCTTGTCAGTGGGAGTTGAGGTCTTTCAGGATGAGGAGCCCATAATTTATCATCCGTGGTAGAGATGCGTGTTGTGAATTTTTCAGTCCTGTATTTTCTCATAAATAGTTCTGAAAGCTGTGGGTCCTGCAAAAGGGCAGTTATTCTTGTGGGATAAGATGTTCTAAGTGAAAGTGATCTAACATCTGCGGCTTGTTAAGAGTGACCCTTCTGAAGGAAACAGGATGAGAAGAGAAGAGATGGTCGACTTTCTCAGACTTCTACACATCAACCAGCTGTCTTCCTGATGGTAAATTAAACATTTCCAGAACACAGATCTGAGTACAGAAACCTGATCATGTACACTGAGAAGGTTTTGGAGTATTCCTGGGCAAACTTGTCGACTGGGTCTATTAGCACTGTCCCAAACAGCCAGGCTGTGTTTCCTGGGCATTGGCATAGGCCAGGGATCATTCCCAGAAGGCAGTTTGGAGCGTATATCATGTCCATTCTAGTACCACAAACTAAAATTTTTCTCAGAGGCAGTTCTAACTTTCCAAGTACTTAGACTGAATAAAACATATTCTTCTGCTCTGTTCTTTTTCGGCTATGGTTGGGCCTTCCACAGATGAACATAGATAACAGCACAAATTTTCCAGTGAGTGGCGGGTTGCCCTAGACTCCTACAGCTTCTAAACAGATACAGACAGCATCTAGACACAAGTATTCAAATAAAGACTGTTTCAAGAAAAAAAGTCTCTCAGAACTGTTAACTCCTGAAGGCAGATGGTTATTAGTAGGTCAATACCAAATGTATCTTCTGTCAATTTTCTATGTATTGCAAATACATGGCTCAAAATATAATTGATTAAAACATAGGTACAATGCTGATGCCGTATATTGACGCTGACAGCTGTGCCTTTTCATGGTCCCAAAGGATTTAATGGCAGTTACCACTAACAGTAGGCAGAAAAGGAGGAAGCTTTTTGTAATACTGTGAAATATTATTAGGGCTCTGTTGAGAATTTGTCACAAACACTGCACTAGGAATAATTGAGCAGCCAGGCTGCTCCTGGCAGATATCTTTTACATCCTCGGTTTTCCCTTAAACTGAGGGGCAGCACCTTGAATCTGCCAGTCTACCATGCATGTTTTTTTTCCAGTGAAATTCAGGCAGAAATCTGACAACTATTCTGGTTCTTGTATGTCTCTCTTGAAAAAAAAAGAAAAACCTGTAAATTTCAGCTGTCCTAAAGCAGTCAGAAAATGTCTTGTCTCACAGGAATACAAAGGGCTGATCCTAAACATGGTTTTCACTACCAGCCATCTCATCCCAGAGCATCTCTGTCTACCTGTCACTGTGGATACTTCTACATCTGGTGGATATCTATGAAGGATGTAGCAAGGAATGATGGTTATGGAGCCTTCCTTCCTCCTCCAGCATAGTTCAGTAATCCCATTGCATGCCGAGTATCCTTTGTACAACTGATTCCACTGCAGAGCCAGAAGCCAAGATTTTGAACAGCGTTCCTGCATGTATAGCAGGGCTCAATAGCATTTCTGGCATGTATTATGAGAAATTACATGATTCAAGATGTCAGCTGCATTAGCTGGCTTTTTAGCTTGTTTACCAGGATGGAGGGAGCTAATGCATAGAAATAAAATAGATATAAATAAATACTCTCTTAGTCTTCTGCTTGGGTGCCAGGATAGCTCAAAACTGAGGTCTGAGAGAATACCAGTAAACCTGTAATAAACACCAAATATTGGTAGCTGTGGCAGTAAGAAAGCATGTATTGGCTACCAAACATATGTAGGTGGGTTTCATAAGAAGAAGCCTAGTTTTCTGTCACTATCCTGATTAGGATAAAATGAAAATTAGAACAGCCTTCACTTAACCTACAGAAGACCTTTGACGTGTGTACATGTTTCTTCTCTGAGTTTTATCAGGCATCTTTTCAAGGAGTTTTTTTCCCATTTAAATTCTGCTTCTATTTTGATGGAAGTAAGCCCCTAGTTGTTTGGTTTGTGTTGCTCAAAGATTCAGGAAATTGAAGATTAAAAATTCATAAACAATAAAAATGCATGTTTGTATCTAAATACATAATTTTATTTAACAAGATGCAAACAGGTAAATGTAACTGATTTAACAGAAGCACTAAAATTCTGAAATCCTTTCTTTTGAGTTACTCCTGGAAAGGACTACATTTTACTCTGAGTGGGAATAAAAAAGTGCAAGGACTGCCACTGCTGGTTTATGCAGATGACAGAAGCAGGGCATGAGCCCATCCACTGCCACCTGATCACCACATCTGTTAAAATGCTCACACTGCCAGCATGGTCCCCAGCCTGCTCTCATCCTAGGCCACCTGGCTCTCTTCTAGGCAGTGCCCAGGCACATTTCAGGAATAATCTGATGGATGCAGACACCTTCTCTGTAGGATCAGAAAGTGTAACTTTCCAGGTCAGTTGGGCAAAGGGTCAGGTAATGAATCTAGCTTATTTCTGAGTATAGTTTATAGCCTTATTGACTCAAATTTAGCTGGATTCTTTTTACATTAAATGTGCCTAAATATCTAGATCACCCACTGAAAATAAATACATTTCAATTCTTTCTTTGTGGATGCTCTTTCAAAAGACTAAATAGTATGTTGCACTACTTTGTCCTATAACATTAAGTTGAAGGCCAGTGTAATTTATTATGATTATGTAATTGTGTTTGAGTGAAATATAATGTGATAAGGCTTGCTGTGGTGGAGACAGGACATATACTTGAACCTGCTTCCTTTCCAGCTTTCTGCTTTCCTGGAACAGTACCAGAAATCCCATTTATTGTGGAAATTATCTTGACTCCCAGTAGTTCCAAGAGAAAAAAAAAAAAAAGGACTTTTTTTTTTTTTTTTTGCATTATGATTAGCCATACAAAATCTTTCAGATGTCAGTTTTGGTATCCTCTGAACAAATACAGGCCTTCTGGAGGTGCAGTGCAAGCCATTTCAATTCAGTCCAGTTTTCTGCTGTGCTGTGATGCTACTGCAGATGGGGTTACATTGCGTTGGAAGGTAGCTTGCAGAAGGGAGTTGGTAGAAGGGAGGTAGTGTGCTGGTTGGTATATTCATTTACAGTAAAGGTCAAAACAGCTGAATGGTTTATGGAACCATTAGCTGAAAAAAAAGAGAATGTCTGTCCTAAGTAAGTTTTGTGCAATTCTGGAAAAGAGACTGCCCCACGTGATTTGTAAGGGTAACCTTCCAACCTAGTAAATGTAATTTCTCTGTATTTATGACAAACCCAAGCAAAGCTGAGAAATGGAAGCATCACAGACACTGAGATCCAGAAAGGAAAGCAGAAAAAAAAAACCAAGAATTTGGGACTATGTGATAGAAAACCAGTTCTATGACTGAAGATAATACTCCAGTTACTTGGTCCTTCTTCTTTTCAGGAAAAGTGTACTTAATATACCGATTATGTAATGAACAGGAGAGCACTGTAGAAATAGCAAGTCCCGTTTTCAGTGTCTCCTTTTTGAAGTGTTGCGAAAGACTGAAAACTGCCTAAGCATTTAGTCAAAAGGGAAAACTATAGCATTTAGCCCAAAGTAAATATACTCTGTTTGAAGATCATACTGGTATCACTCACACAAATGAATAGTTGTGCTGTGCTGAAGTTTTCCATTATGATCTGAAGTGACTCATGGGAAACTAGATACTGCAAATATGATGATGAAATAGGTTTAGTTACAATAAAATAAAAACAGTCACAGCAATGTGGACTTTTGCTTTGTGAACCTCTAATGGCAGACTTTACTGTGGCAGCTGGTAGCCCACACACCTTAAGCTGATGAGTGAGCAGGTAGGACAAAAATGTAGTGTTTCAATGAGGAGGAAAATCTGCTATCACACAGTATCACACTACCACAACACAGTACCACTAGTACTTTAATTTGTCTTGGCTATGTTCTCCACCTAACCCTCTGCCAGGTTTTGGCCTCCTATGGAAGAAAGCATCTCAAACTTGGAGTTGAGGTCACAGAGAAAGCCATGCCTCCCTCAGGTGTTTAGCAACCTTGCCCTGGATATTGTTAAAGCCCATAGCACACTTGCAGAGCACAATGCATGTCCATATTTCAGCTACCCTTCTTCACAGCCTACTAACTCAACACAAAACCCACTTTATCCAGTATTTTAAGCAAATATGCATAAGATAGTCCTGAAATGGTTGATATGTTTTCTGGTCTTATGGTAAACCAGACCAAATCAGTGATCTGAATTAAAAGTAACCTTTGCCTCCTCTTCCCTTTTTCAGAGTGAGATACTGAATCTTTTCGTGGCCATACTAACTTATGCTGACTTAGAGAATATCTTCACTATGTCCCAAGGCATGTCCACATGTTCACTTCTGCAGATTTTTATGGCAACAAAAATGTTGCCAAAGCACACAGCAAGGGAGTTAAACTGCAACAAGATGATGTGACAGCACTTAACTGCCAGAGCCCTTGGCTCAGCAGAAATCGTGGACTAGCACAAGCTCTTCTCATAGATGGGACATCTCCATTTTAAAAGGGGGAAAAAAAAAAAACAAAACAAAAGTAGCATTTGTAACCATTAGCACTAACCACAGCATACTTGCAACATGAGAAAGTGAAAAACTTAATGAGAAATTTGCAAGCACAGCATAAGACGAAACCTCTGTCTTTTCATTCGTCTTTGACCATGACAGTGGCAAGGCCATATTGTTAACTAATGGACAAATCTGTGGGTAGTTTTCCTAGAGAAATTCCACTTGGTAAGTACACAGACAGAAAGAAGTCTTGATACTGCAGGCTGTAGGTAAATGTGCACATGTGATGAATGAATGTGCTGCAAAAACATCACAGATTGAGAGTTTAAGCTCAGCTTCCTTGCTGGAGAAGTTAATGTCCTATTCCAATGCTATCCATTGCTGCACACCAGTGATGCAAGCTTCTTTTTAATTTTTAAAACTTCAACTTACCGTTAACTCTTCTTCTGCATTTTAAATTAGGAATGGATTTGAAGCCATTCCTGAGAAATATGTTCAATAGAAGAGATGGAAAAAATCACTAGAAAAGAAACCTTCATCTTTTATATGCTTTTTATTTATCTTTGTTTTTTTTCTTCAATCTTCTGACTCTAAAAAGCCTCATTACACACTTCATTAGTAGCTTTCTGAGGCCTTATAGTGTAGTAGCATCTACGCAGAGTCTCTGAGGGGTGAAATTGGAGATTTACTGAGGAGAGTTTGAGGGCTAATTGCAAAGCCTTATCAACTAATAATGCAATCAGTAGGCCACTGGCACAGTGATATTGTTCTCTGCTGCAGTCACTAAGATCTGGGTTAGATTAGTCCACAGGGTTAAGAGGAAATGTTGATGAAGGGCAGTTAGTCATCTGGCTACCTAGGAAGTATCTTTTACAGTGTCAGAAGAGTGTCCCCATCCTTTCTTCCTTTGCAGAATAATAGGAAACATTCTTAAGCAGTGTTAGGAACCTTGTCCTCTTAGAAGTAGCACAGTTTGAAACCTGGGGAGTAATAGACTCCAGATCCCCTGCCTCATTGTAGAAAATACCAGCTTCATGTTGTAGGGCTGAAATGTATTACCCTGGATTAGGGATTGAAGGGGGATCCTAAGGCTAACAAAGTGCAGTCTTCCCAAGAATAAAACAGGCTTTTGTCAGATAGGCACAATTATGTGATGGACTGCAGTGAAAATTCAGTAAGATTCAGGCCAGTCTCTCAACCACACATACTGAGATCCAAGAGAAATGTGTTTCTGGTTCTTATTCATTCTTGCTTTCAACAAACTTGTTAGTTTTAATTTGAAAGGATTTGAGAGGTGTGTTTCTCATTCATTTAGTTTTTAATAAAAAATATTTAATAAAAACTAAATGAGACTGTAAAGTATGTGTGTAGCAACACTTCTTCAGGCAAAGATTTGAAAATTAAGATACTTTGGTTAAAAAGCAGAAATCATGTATGTGTTTTCAGTTCTCATTCTACCCTTTTTTTTTTTCCCCCACAAATTACATAATCTCGTTAATATCTTCAACTTCTTCATGAAAAGATCATTTATTGGCTTTAATGGACTTACATGTATGTTTAAATTAAGCTCATGCTCAGATGCTTTACTGAGTCCTGATGGTCTATATTTGTTCCACCTAATTTGAGATTTTTTGCATATGTACATGTATATATACCGAAAGCAAATAAAAGGGGGGGAAAAAAAAAAAAGATAGCTTTCTGCACCAAATTATGAATCTTTGGATTCCATAATGGATTTAGGAACATACAGCAAATATCTGAGTTCTGCTTAGATCCTCAGATCCATTTAGTGAACCGCTGCAAGATGTTTAAATGCCTCTAATTTTTGCCATAACATCTGCCTGTTTTGTTGTTGCTGACCAATTTGCTGCCTACTCTCCAGGGCAAGCTCAAAATAGGATATTGGAACAAGACTTTTAGGATTAGCTACATGTGCACATCTGTCACTTCTTACAAACAACAGCTCTGAGGTTACATTTCCCACATCAGACTTTTTTCTTAGTACACGCACATCCTGCGTGATTTGGAGGACAGGCTTGATTGAGCCTACATCCTCTGTATCTTTGCAAGGAGCGATCAAACCACCAGACTGTTTAACTATTCTGGATGATTTCCTCTTATTCTCTTCTGCTTCATGTTGTACAAAATCCCTAAATACTTACTGACGAGAGAGATTTTGTCCTAGCAGTGATTAATAGGCATTTCACAAGGACAAAAACAGCAGCCACCACCTCTTTCCTAACACATTCCTGCAACAAATCAAATATGGAATATCTTTCAGGCACCTTTTTAAAAAAATGTTATGAGTCAATGGTGAAATATATATTTATTTTGGCCCAAATTCTCATATCTATCAGTGATCAAAGAGAACTCCAGTCTGGCAAAGATTAGAAAATAAGTCTTTGCTACAGAAAAATTCACCAGATCTATGAGTACTTTCTTTTTTTTTTTTTTCAGAGCCACCATACTAACTGTGCTATTCCAAAGGGAGAATCAGATTTAATGTCTATGCTCTCCAATGGGCTGCATGCAGGCACATCTGTGCCCCTTTGCAGAGCTCTGTTGACTTCAGCAGGGATCCACAGAGACACAGTATGACTTGCAGCTGCTGTACAATGGCACTGCTCACTAAGCTTAATCATTAGATTCTGGTCAATGAGTTGTTTCATTTACCTAAAAAGACGTAGTTAAGATAGATCCAGATAGAGAAATGAATATCCATTGAAATGCAAATCCTTCAATCAAGCAGGTTTTGATAACTAATGCTACCTTGCTAATCCTACTACAACCCTTTTAGGTGCCCAAGATGAATTCTTTTACAAATTTTATCTTTTGTCCCAGAATTATACTTCTGTATTGAATATGCTGATTTAAACAGAAGTGATTGTACGTTCTTGAATGTTCCCATTCATTCTCATATTTTTGGACAAATGCAGGCATGATCATGAAAAGAAAAAGGTATGATTTTAGATTATTACAATTCCAAAAATTAATTTGATGGAAAATGGACTTTCTTTATATCTGATTCTTTCTTAATAAACCTGATAGACCCAGTCAGACTCAGAAGGTGACTTTCTTGCTGCAACTTTCAGAGGCCTAGGAAGATTTAATTCACATTTTGTACATTCTTGACTCAGGGTACACTGATGGCTGAACATCTGACAGACAACAAGTACTCTGGGGGCTGATCGCTATTTTGAATGTGAGTAGATCAAGAAATGACCTTGGCAAGTGTATGACATTTGCTGCATTGCTGGCAACATGTTCATACTTTTTTAAGCAAAGGTATTAGGTTTATAACAAGTATATTATATCAAGTATATTATATCAATCACTTGTTATAAAATACAGATAGTAAAAAAAAAAAAAAAAAGCAGCAATGTGACGGAAATTCCTTTCCCAGGAACCATATGCCCCATGTCCCCACTAGGGCTGTATTGACTGCCAAGTGCTTTTTCTCAGGCAGAAGTTAGGGGGGTTCTTTGTTTTGTTTTGACCCTGAGTTAGCTATAAGCTGTAAAACTATGTCAGCCTCTAAATATGGCATTTCAAGGTGTCCTAAAAGTGAAACCTTGTTGTTTTATTGTCAAACATACCTTTTAATCAAATGACAAAAAGATGCAGTGGCTGCATAAATTATGGAACAGTGTTGTGCATTGTAATTCTAGCTTACAGTATTACTTGTCATATAGCAATGAGACTTCAGGAAAGATGCTACAAACCGTCCTGGGTATTCATCAGCATCAGAACTCAGTAATGACAAATCATGGGATGAGTACTGCACGAAGTGATAGACTTCGAGTGGTACAAGGTGCTATAGTACAGATCACAGTGGGAATGCCCCAAATCCCCCTGCACCATATGCTGAAGTCATTGGACTGCTTCAGGCACTGTCCATGGTTATATGACCTTTCTAAAAGTTATATAAATCAATGGAATGTAGGAAAAAAACCCAAACCAAAACAAACAAGGTTAGCTGTTTACTGGCTATAAAGTAAAGAAAGCATCTTACTCCTTTTAAAAATGCACAGCTAATAGAGGAGGAAATCGGTGGCTAAATAATAGATGGCTACAGAAAAGAAAATAAGAGTCCTTCTCTTATCATTAGTCAGTGCTTGATTGCAGCTATTGGATTAGCTTACATGATTGTTCCTTTCATTAAAACATGTTCTAAATAGCTCTCTAGTTCTACAAGTCTTCTGTTACAATGGCATAAGTAGGGAAAAGATCAGGAGATGAAGATGTGCTCTTCCCTCTCCTGAAATCTCTTGACAAACATTACTGAATTCTTTCTGGTTACAACATAAATAAACTTCCTCCTGCATTTTTATTGCACTGAGTTCTGTTAAGGATTGATACAAGACATGTCAAAACAGTTAGTTTGTACATGAAAGAGAAGAATTTGTGGGTTTATGGAAGCTAATGTCCTCAGTGAGAGAGCAGGATTAGACGGCTGTAGCAGGGGTGAGCTGGACTCTGCTGACAGAGATGTTAAGGGTACTTTTGTAATCTGCAGAGGACAGAAGTAGGAGAAGTGGCTCAATTCTGGCTTCTGTGAGTGTGTTTTGGGAGATCTTGAGCAGGACAGCTGTGAGCTAGGTATTAGGATTCTAGGGAGCAGTAGGGATTAGGATCTGAGCTGGAAGGTTACTACATGGGTTTGCTTCATTCTCAAATGTTTCTTTGTGCTTTGAGCCTTGCTTACAGCTAAGATGCTTCTCATTAAATTGATGACCTGTTCCTAGCTGCCCTGGAATTCCTCTGAAGCCAATGGAAAAGGGAAAACAACCCTTGAGAGTGAAAAAGCTTTTAAAGGGGAATCCATGTCTACAATCTTGTCTTTTTGGAAAAGCAACTGAGGAAAGAGCTGTCATACTAATTTAATATTTTCTATTAGTCTCATCTTCTTCTTTTTCCATAGTCCTGAACTTTAGAGTAACCTCCTTGATGTTAATGTGTGTATTTGTTTTGTGGTCCTGGAGATGAACTGTCAGGGCATCTCATTTACTCATGTTTCTTTTGCCCTTCTTCAGTGATCCTCTGGAATATAAGATAATCTACTACAGAGGATAAAAGAAAATAATTTTATCAAAGTGATAGTGCTGTGGTGTTTTGGGAATGAAGGCCAAAGCTTATAGATAGAACGGATGTCATTAAAAAGCCAGCATTTACCAGTGTCGTGTGGTGAGTGTTTCATAGCGCTGATGACAAAGAAAGTTCCAACAACAGATAGTGACATGTGAGACCAATGTTCCCATGTAACTTTTGGTTCTTTGGTGTTTTGGTTCTGGATCATGTTTATAGCAAAGTCATCATTTTTACCATGCATTGATATGTTTATCCTAGAAGAGAAATTTGAGTGTAGATCTTAGAAATGAAATCCAATCATTTCTTTTGACCAGGAAAATTTCAAAGTATTAATCAAATGGATATGAAATTCCTTTTGCAGCCTAATATATGTAACACTTATTTTGCTACAGTCTTATAAATCAATTGCTCTTCTCTGTTAAGTGAAAAATTATTTAACTATCAGGGAATGTCCAAACTCATCCATCAAAACTCTGCAGCTTAGCAGCACCATAGAATACTGGGCTTCTTTCCCTAAGAAATTATTGCTGTAGACATTGTTGATTGCATTTAACGATAGCAATTCCTCACAAGAAACTGGAATGTGCATAATGAAATACTAGGTTGCTGAGCATTACTTAGCAAAGGAGACAGTTATCAGGAGCCAGTTTAAATTAATTAATTATTAAATATTTTAGAAAATTATTGCTTCCATCTTTTCTTAATGTGGCCCACGTTTTAATGAAGAAACCTCAAACATCTCTTTCACAAGACTGTTCCTGAACTCAGAATCCCAGATTTTGCCACCTAATGACAAGCAGAAGGTCCAGAGGGAACTCATCTAACTGTTTTAAAAAATGCTAAATTAACAATACCAGGCAGATTTGGTAAAGCATATGCAAAAATCAGAATAACACAAAGAAGGTGATAAACATCAGCCTGCTGCCTATACAGGAAGGGAGGTTTATTTATATCCAGCAACAAAATATACATAGGAAGGCTCTACACCACTTCAACTGTCCTATTATATTTGTCTTCATATCTGTGGGAACAAAAAAAAAGAAAGTGCTGCTACAGTTCCTGTTTTCATCACCTAAAACCAAATTAGAACCACTATCAGCTATCTTAATCTGCAAATCACTTCCACTGTAATGAGTTAATTAACCTCTGATCACATGCCTGCATCAATCTCATGCATTTTCATTTTGGTTTTAGCAGTTACAGCATAGTTTCACCATAGTTTACCTCCATCATGAAGTTACAGAGGTATTCCATAGAAGTCACTGAATAAAGACAGGAACAAAAAAAAATAGTTTATTCTCCATGGAAATTTCTGAAGAATTAGAAAAAAGAAAAAAAAAAGCCTTTCTTTCACCAAGATGAAAACAAAACCTATCCTTTTTCACTGAAAAGGGCAGCCTGTCTTAGAGGAGCAGATAACTCAGCCATTACCAAATGCCCTGTGGAAGCATGGCTATGTCTATGTTGACCCTGAGATGGCTAAGTCAGGGAGAACACATGGAAGTGCTTGAGAACTGATCTCCCAAGTATAAGGTCAGAAAGATCTAATAAACTTGTATGCTCTTGCAGCTGGTGATTTGAGGGGCCCTTGGGTCATCACATGTCCAACATCAAAGGACATGGCCACACAGGGAGCTGGAGCTAAACACTATTTGCTTCTCAAAGCCATGATTAAAGGTCTGAGATTCCTCACCAAGTGCTCCTCAGGGACTGAATCCAAAATCAGGTTTTGTTCAGTTACTGAGGGAACCTGAGTCCTCCTTCAAGCATCAGCCTACAGTCATGCCCAGTGTTTGGTAAGACGAAATAAGGTCTAAGAAACAAGGTCCTGGTTTGTGCCTCATTTTGCACTGGGAGTTGAACCTGTGCTTTCTCATTCATTGAGTGGCCTGGTCCTTCCAGAGAGGAAGCTTCCCCTTTCACAGGGAAATTTCTGACAGCCCGGATGTGTCACAGCCACTGCTGGGCTGAGTAACTCTGCCAGCTCAGCGTGAAATAACTCTGGTGCCAGTGTTGACAGATGTTCAACTGTCACAAATGTATTGTTCCCAGAAAGTGTGGTTTTGTTAAAGTTATCTTTAGGGAATAAATATTAAAACTGCCTTTTTACCACATGCAACCTGGCATTATCTGAAACATTAATAAATTTATGCACTGATGTCTAGAGATGACTGTCACATGACTACTAAAATCTGATTTTCAGAGGTTCTCAGAACTCTGGTAAACCTTGGTTGTGACCTTCATTTTTTTTTTATTTTGTATTCAATGCAATGTATCTCTTTGACTTACTTATTTTCCTGGAATTATGGATAATGTCAATATATTGAACATAAACTACGAACGCTATTATACCCTTGTAGCGAAAGCACACTGAAAGGGTCTCAGTGTGTTAAGGTCTGTCTTCCAAACTGGGAGATGTGCTGTAAGGAAAGTGTTTCTAGAGCTTTGTGTGGTTGCTCTGAGTACCTTATTAATCTTTTGCTTTTTTTTTTTTTTTAGCTGAACATGGGAGATTTTGATCTTTTGTAAAAATATTTCAGTCCTTTGAAGATAAAAGGTCTCTTGATGCCTAACACCCTGATGAAAAACAGATGACAAGTAGCAGATTTTGTCTATGAAGAAAGATTTTTAGTTACTTTGGTTTGCGCCTTAGCTCTGCTTCTTGTTGCTGTTTGACCTAGACATTCTCTTTTAGGAAAGTTCGACATTAATAGCCAGGAGGATTAATGATGTTTAAATACAGTGAACACTTAAAATTTCAATCATCTGGGTAGCAGATCTGCAGATAGATTCTCTGCCTGTGCTAAGGTGTTTCACTACAACAGATGCTTTATAGACAGAGAGATTTGGACCCTGGGGAATGGATTTGTTAAGTCTCATACAAATGGCTGTCTTTAGTATCCTGATTGATTCCATCTGTAGTTTTACACCCTTTCCTTTTTTTTTTTTTTTTTCCTCTTTCCTTTGTAGTCAGAGCTACCTTCAAACTGCAAGTGACGTGCCTGGGGGTCACAACCTGGATCCCTCTGCAAACTACAATTCCCCAAAGTTTCGCTCAAGGAATCAGAGCTATATGAGAGCAGTGAGCACACTCAGTCAGGCCAGCTGTGTTAGTCAGGTGGGAAATTCTTGTTATAACTTTTCTTATAGGTTAATTGCAGATGCAAGAGTTGTTACTAGTGGGTGGTTTTAGTTGTTGGGCTTTCTTTAATTAATACCTAACTGAGGATGCAAATTGCCAAAGTAATTCAGTTCTAAGGAATGCAGCCCTTGTGCAAAATTTCAAGGGAAATACTGAATGCTAGAAGCAAATGGGCACTATCACACACAATATTTTTCATATATTTTCATTTAAAAAATAAATACTGTTATTTTCATTTTCAGCCTATATTAAATATTTAAATCTTAAGAAGTCTCAGACTGAGCATAAGAGGCACACTCCTACAATACTTACCCTCTGAAAATACCTACTCTCATTTCAGTAAATGTGGGTTGCCAGGTTAAGATATAGATGGAAATAATTATGTTCCAAAGGAGCAGTGATTCATTTCTAAACTCAATCCCTCACTCTTCTTAAATGAAAGAATAGTCCCATCAATTATTCAATGTATGGGGACTTCTGAAAAGAGACATTTTTCCACCCTGTTGATTTTATGTTGCTTAGTTAGTACTAATTCATGTTCAAGTGAGATATGAATCAGGCCTGAAGTGCAAGCAGCCTTATGGAGTATGTTCATATTCTGCTTAGCGGAGGACTTTACATAAAATTTCCACTGTTTCTAATGTTCATTGGTCCTACCATTTCTTTCCTGTGTTACTTCATGACAGGTGGGCCCTGCTCTCATCTCAGACGTGTTACTTCATTTTAATTTGACCATTTAGTGAGACATTAAAGGGTTTAGTAGCTAATTATGCAAAATGGTTACCTTAAAAAAAGTCTTTTTTTAAGAAATTTTAGATTAATTCACATTCAGTTTGTACTGCATGGCTATTCAGGCCTGGATTCAACTCATCTGACTTGAGGCTTTTAACTGAGGCAGCGACTAAAGCTTCCTCTGTAGTTAATGGAGTGAAAGACTTTCTTCCAGGGCAACACACTTCCCGAGCGGGCTGACAGCCCTCTGAAAATGCTTGTCTCCACTGACTGTAGAGAGTTGGGAGGGACTAGTCACCTGACTGATTCTTTTCAGTCAGATTCCTTAACTTACGTGAGATAAATCTAAATATAATCTTGCATAGCACACATCAGAATTACACAGTAATTCATTTTCCAAACCTTTCATTATTTTACAGAGCTCCTTTGTGAAACCTGCCCCCATCATTCTCATGCCTTGGTTTTCATTACTCTGGTTTGGTTATTTTTTATCTTTATTACACTCTGGTTTTGAGAAAGTTTAACAAGAATTAGATCCTACATTCAAAGTGGTGCTGTTGGCTGTCATGAAACAATGCTGTAATACAGAACTATTCTAACATATTCTGCCTCTTTGACCATGGCTGTGCATGGATATGTTCACTGAGATGTCCATAATGACTAATGGGTTTCAGCAGCGGTTAAAATTCTTCATTCCTGTGTGCATTACCTGGAAAAATGTCCACCATAGATTTCATTTGCAGGTAGATTGCTCAATTGGCCAGATTAACTAAACCTGCTGAATATAGTTCCTTTCCTTTCCAGTCTTCACTAACCTGCATAATTTTATGTCAATCACATGCTTCTCACCTCACAGTCCAGCTATTTCCAGACCAGTAATAAATTATTTAATAGATACTACACAAAGTAACTGGATTAAAAAACAAAAACAACAACAACAAAAAAAGTTCTGAACCTTTACTGTTTCCTATTCTTTTTCCATGATGCCATTGTTTTCTTGTCCCACATAATAGCAGTTTGTATAATTTGTGGTATTTTTAATGCCTTTTTTTTGGTGAGATCTTTTTTCACTCTTGACTAAGGGTATAGTCGAGAAAGATACTGGGTTCCATGTATATATTTTAATTTAAGTTTTAAAACTTTGATTTTTCTGTTGTCAATGACCTTAGTTTGAAAGAAGTGGTTAAGACTTAAATTGTTTATGGACTAAATTGCCATAAATTCCCTGATCAATGATGTATGCACAGTATTTCAGAGTAAGATTTTTTTTTTCCTAATCTTTTCAAGATTGCATTAGTCTACTTAACTTTATTAGAAGCAAATTTTATGAAGGGTAATGTAATTCCTTTCAGGAGATGTAGTAGCCAAAATGTCTTACATGAAATTAAAATATCAGTTATTCATTATCATCAGAAGTTCCATATGAAATTTCCATTTACTTAATCAAGATCCTCAAATGTTTGAAACATTCGCATTCACTGTTTCCATAATGAATAATGTTCTAGAAACAGTAATAATGAAAAATGCACTTAGCACTTAGCAGCTGTTTAGAAAAGGTAATATCAACTGGATGTGCTGTTTAGTGATGCTACAAATTTAACTTGGTATTTATAGTGATTCTGATTTCCAGCACTCTCCTTTTTAAAAACAAAAATGTCATCAGGAGGTCCTGCATTTGTCTCTCCAGTGTTAAACTTCCTATTTGATTTTGGATTGTCATAATTTTGAATTATTCTAGTACATTTATAAGTAGCTAGGCCTGACTTCAAAGAACTTGTTAAAAAAACTTAGGTAGAATTTAGGCACTCATCTTCAAAACTGCAATATACAGTTCCCTATTGAGAGGTTCCCTAAACCTGGCCAGCCTGCCTAAACACTGTTTATCATAAAAGCTACCTAAAAATGTACAGTTTTGCATCATGGCCAGCCTGCAGGCAGTACCAGCAGGTAGATGCAGTCTCCTGCCCAAGCCCTGCAGGGAGCTGGAGAGGAATGCTGAAATCCCACAGGGGGCTGACCTGGTAGGTGATGCAGGTAGGCACATGCAGGGTGCTCTGACAGGCTGGGATCCTCAGCACGCCTGGTGACACAAGTGTCAGGCTTAAAATAATGATGCTAAAGAAAAAGTAGCAGTAGTGTCTGCATTTTGTTCTCCCATGGTAGTTGAATGGCTAACCCAGGTAACCAGGAAATGAGGTAGGTTTAGGGCCATTCTCAGCTGAAGCATTATTTTCTCATTTGACCACTTTTCACTCTATTTCACACAATAGCTCTTTATTCACTGGACACAAGTCTAGAGGCAGTATTTCTGAAACCTTTCAGAAGCATCACCTCCTCTGAGCTTACATGTTTTTGACTATGAGATCCTTCCTTGAGCCCCTTTATAGTGAGAGGAAGATAACCTGTCACACAGGCTAAATGTCCACATGAGCAGTAACTTTGCTGATAAGTGAGGAAGCCAGGCAATCCACCCTCACCTTTTGAGGCTTATATTAGTATAGCTGATTTCTGTTCTCCTGTCTTGGCAGAACATGGATTTCTATCAGCACAGAGTGATCCTGTTGATTCCCATTAAATCATGCATTTACAATCCTCTGGATATGCCAAAAAATATTAAACATAAAATCAATTTTATGGCATATGTGATGTACTTACTATATACATATAAACAGCTGATATAAGTTAAAAAAATGTGAATGTGATCAGAAGGGATTACTACATTTTAACTATTTGCTAAAACAGTTCTTCATCAATGTACAGGTGTCCATTTGAGATGTTGAGGCCGTGATGATCACAAAAAAGCAAGTCAAAAATCAAATGCATTGTTGTTGTTTATTCAGATGAGTGAAGCAGAGGTTAATGGGCAATTTGAATCGGTGTGTGAATCAGTGTTTAGTGAAGTTGAAGCTCAGGCAATGGATGCCCTTGACCTCCCTGGATGTTTCCGAACAAGAAGCCACAGTTACTTGCGTGCCATTCAGGCAGGCTATTCCCAAGATGATGAATGTATACCTGCGATGGCATCTTCCAACATCACCTCAACTATCAGGTCAACCACAGGTAAGCAAATTACACTGACCCAATGTTCTGCATGTAAAAATATGTCTTCTTGTGTTGTAAAGGGATGTTTGACACCAGAAACAATTTCCCTGTGTAGTGATAATTTTGACACCAGTATTCTTACATTTGTAACATGCTGTTGTGGCTACAGCCTAAAATAAGCTCCCTCTGGGGAGAACCCTGTAAACATAATATAATGACATGGAATTTTGACCTCCATTTTCCATACAGACAGTTACCCAGATGCAACTATAAAAATGCAAGTTCAAATGATATCATTTAGCTATTATCAGACCTTTAAGTATTTTTATCTCTCAAGTAATTAATCTTCTAAAGGAGACCAGTTGCACTGATTTTAATTTAGGCCCTTAAAGTAACAAAAAAGAGAAGCAAGATTTTAAATATTTGCTCTAAATACTTACAGGCAATTAACTACGCAGGTAATTAGCTACTCACTCTTAGAAAAGGTCTAACCAGTTTTATCAATGCTCTGAATCATAAACTTTATGGAACGCTTTACACATCAGCTATTATTCATCAGTAACCATTATTCATTGTTGTACGATTCACTGTTAGGGTCTTCTAAAATTTTTGAAGCAACTTTATTTCTCTTGTGAGTTGTTTAATAAAGGTAATAACTTTATGCATTTTAGAATATTAGCATTTAGTCTTGGTAGAGAAAATATTGCACACATAGCAATTAAATAATTAAAACGATATCTATAAGAAATACATATTCTTTCTTAAGTGATCCAAATTCACTTTTATGTCTCCAAATACATTAATGTCAGCTCCTAATGATGATATTTTCCTTGCCACATACTATGAAATTGCAGTGCAGGCTACCCATCTGCAAAAGGTAAAAATAGAGCTCAAGGTGTATCATGCGAAAATACTTTTTAAGTTATTTGCTTGACATATCTGTTGTATGATAGATCAGTGGGAGATTATAAAGCAAGTAAGCTGAGGTTGAATAACATAAATTTGCATTTCAGAAGTAACATAAAATGTTATTTTATCTCAAGCATAGGATTTTAATTGCTGTATATAACTTTGTGTAAAATCAGAAGTTGTGGCTTACAGTGCCACCTCTAGGGAAACTTTGTTTAATTGAGATGCTGTCATGATACAAAATGAGATTTTATTGCTACCCCAGAGACTAATTTTCATCTCTGTCATATGTCTGTGTGATTATTAAGAAGTAACCTTCCATGGCAAAAGACACAACTAAATATCTATTTTGGTGTCTGACTCCAGATACTGAACTGGAATACTTTCAGAATTACTTTGGTTACCAAGTTAATTGGTTTTAACCTATGCTGTTTTGAGTTTATATGCTAGATAAGCCTAAAATTCTTGCTGAAAGGAATTTATTTTATTTTCTCCAGGACAAAAAACCGCTGAATAATAGAATATGTTTGGGAAAACAACCAGATTAGGCAGTAAATATGTTTGCAGCCCAGTGTTTTCATACCTATGAGAAATGATTCACATTGATTAGTGGTCTGCTGGTTAAATACTGTGGTTTTGAAAACCAGCCTTCGTTTCATGGCTTCTCCCACATCTTGGGAATGGTTTATCAGATCGATTTTCTTGCCCAAATATGTAATGTTTCTGCTTTGTTGTGGTGAGGTGATATTGACATTCTGGAGAAAAAAAGGATGATGTGAGATATTTTCCTGAGCCAAAACCGTTTCCAAGCCTGTGCACTGTATGCAGTCCTGAGTGTGGTTATGTATTCAAAATAATACCTCTGTATGACTAAGCAAGTTTGACCTCAGCTTCTATGTAAGACAAATATTCAAATTAGAAATATTTATTTGATTTACAGGAAGAGTAAGGATTCTGTGGTTCATTCTTAGTTAAAAATTTCAGTTGCCAAATAAGTTCTTCTTTTTAAAGCCCCAGGTGCAGTTCTTCCATATTTGTCTCTTCAGGCCCTGTCCCTGTGGAGGGAGATGCTTCCTTTGCTATCATTGCTATAACTCAGAAAACTCTTACTTCTCCAGCCTTGCCTGAAAATTGCAAAAGAAATAGTTACCTGAAACGTGGAAATGGTGTTGGCAGATATTTGACATTTATGTGGGCTTCATTCAAATAAATGTCAAAAAGGTCGAAGTTTCACATCAGCATTCATTTACAATTCAGACTTTTGAATTCCTAGGAAAATTACATTGATTCCTTTTTGGCTTCTGATGTAACAAACTCTTCTTGGAAAAGAAACTAAGGCAATTGCTTAGAATATTAACAGGCATTGCCATTTAATGATTACTTGAATTTTTAGTGATATAGGTCATGACTGCCTCTTATCAATGTTGTAAAGCAAATCATAACACACAGGCTTAGCTAAAAAATTAATTCATATTAAAAAAATCTAAAACAAAAAAAAATAGTATTTGATCTATGAATTCAATTACAAAATTATGGAATAATATAGCTTGCAGTTTCCTAAAATGTCCCTAGATGCATTAACAACTTGTAGAAGGTAGTAAGGTTGCATATCATGAACATTATGTGAGACATTATTAATAGTCTCTGTTAACAGGCTTTTCTGGTAGATGGAACAAGAACTACCAGGAGCTAGCTCTTCTTAAATGTGTACAAATTTACAGAGAGAGACGATGGTCCATTGGTAATATCTATGGTACTAATGAACACATTACTTTTGCACCGACCCATGTAGTTTAATAATTTGTGGAAACAAACTTTTCCACCTCTGATGGAGACTGTATGATAAGACACAAAGCACTATCTGTTGCTTCAGATATAAATGAATGAGAGAAGTTACAATGCAGAGGAGGCAGTCAGCATAGCTGGCACACTGTAAGCTGGATCTGGACTCTGTGTGACCCCCGCTAAGACTCATATTTCATTGTGGTTAGGGCTTTTCTAGCCATTCCACTTCATTTTGTAAAGAGAGAATAAACCCAGTGAAAAATACTTTGTGTTAAAAGCCCTGAATGACAGCACATGCTTTCTGTTGCTGAACTGTATCCCGTTGCAGCTGTCAGATGCACAGCTGAGAAAATACAGCTCCAGCTGCTGCTGCCTCCCACCTCGTCCCTCTATCACAGACAACATGTAATTTCCTGAATAGGAAGTCACAGAGCGCAGTAGTCATCCTAACTACTATTGTCTTATGTCTTTGCTACTCTTGCAACAGTGGTTCACTTTTCAGGAAGAGTTCATAAAATCTGGGTCACTTTTCCGGGTAGTTCCAGCTTAGTTCCCTATTGTCTAAGCCTATCTACATGTATATATGTTGTACTGTCAGCTTGGAAGTCTCCTTCCTTGTAACATCTGGGTAGTGCAGCAGACCACTGTGGGAGGTACACAAGCTACCCGAGGTATCAGACTGTGCCACCACCAGCTCAGTGTGTAGTGAGCCCTGGCTCTGTAGTCCTGCTGGGAAACAGAGGGCACTAGGCTGGGAGCAGTGCTGCAGTAACATGTTACCCCGCCTGCAACACCTAGCTTGTTTTATTGAAAAGTAAATCAATCACCTTGGTACAACTCTGGATTGTACTATGAAGATATAACCAATGAGGAGGTCTGGAAGATATTAACAAACAACTCTACCCCTTTTTTCACCTTCACCTGAGAACATAATTTTTTTTTTTTTTGTAACATGTCCTGTCTGTAGAAAGAGTCTTGTGTATGACTTACTCCATATGTTATAGAGAATTTCAGATTGTTTCCTCTTGTTTTTTTCTTGCTAATGTTGTTTGGTTTTACCCTGAATGCAGAAATACTTGCAATGGTACTGGAGGTAGCAGTTAGGATTGTCTGTTGTGAATCAGAAGAACATGCTAAAACCCCTTGTCTGAGACAGAGAATCATTTGGTATTTGTATATTTGGCCATCCAGGATAGCCTGAGCACCAGGTTATCTATTTAGATGTGGGAGGCACACTCAGTTTCTTCTGATGGCATTAGTATACATTGTATAAAAACACTTTTGCCTATATTGTGAGAGATACTGCTGCTTTAGCCTGCTGCTCAGGATACTCAGCCATCAGGTGGAATATCTGAGCAGTGAACATTTGAAGCAGCTAAAGCAGAAAAGACTAAAAATCCAATAAGGATGAACTGAAGCACTCCAGCCATTGGTACTGAGTCCTTCTCCAGCAACAAGCACTGGGTAGCCTCAGTTAAGGTCTTCAGCTTTCAGGCTGATTGATAAATTAAAGGGCACAACATTTTCAGTTTCTTAAAAATTCACATTTTCCTCTAACCCAAGTATTTTGGCTACAACTGTATTTTTTGATGAATGGGTCAATGATAGAAAAAATACGCCTAACTATGGACTTTAGCAAAGTGAGGTTTGGGTCACAGTACATAAAGACTTCCTGGATTTCTGTCCTATGTTAAGTGTCAGTTCAAAGGATATAGTTACTATCCTTAAGTGGTCAGTATGTTCATCATTACGACTTTGTTTTTCTAGAAAATGTAGCATACTGCAAACCTGTCAGATCAGTTGTATACGCACCTCCTTTTACCTAATTCATAGTAGGTGGCTCTACTAAACACACTCTTACTAAAGAGTCCACTGGAAAACACGAGTCTTTTGCCCACTTTACTTTTCTCAGCCAGTGAGACTCTGCTTGGCAATGAGTAAACTTCAGAGAATTCCACGCTTACTGAGCTATTGAGCACTGATTCCAAAATCAATTAATTCAAACAAGGTCACATTGCATGAGGGAGTTTTCAATTACAGCTCATACAATTACTCAGAATGCCTGAGGAATTGCAGGTTTCCTTTCTCCTGACTTAAAGCTATTTTTGGCTTTCCATTTTTGAAATATGGGGCTACATAGGGTGAATTTTTAGAGCACATGTTTGATATTTACCCACAAAACCCTCCTTGACAATAAATAGATTACATGGTCATGTACCTACAAACATAAAGGCATAAGAATATAGTATTTCATTGAGAAGTTGTACTGTTCCATGGCACAGCTACCCCTGCAGACTGATTCTGGTTGCTATCTATCTGAACACTAATGACAGTAGGTATTCTTTTGGGGTTTGTTATTAGGTTCAGGTTTTTTTTCAAACATATGAAGTGCCAAGGGAAGGAAAAAGTTTAAGTCATCATGCTACTACATATGTTGCTATTGGAGTTCAGTGAATTTCAGTGAAGGGTCACTAAGAAGAAAGGCCACTAAGAGGAAAGGTCTTGAGCTTCTCTCCCATGAGAAAAGGATAACATAACTGAGACTGTTCAGCCTGGAGAAGAGAAGACTCAGAGGGGATTTTATAAATATATATAAATACAAAAATTTGAAGGACATACTTCCTAGTTCCTAAAACAAACATGTTTTATTATCAATAATGTGTGATTTCCTTTCATTTCCTTAAGAATGAGGTACTTCATCCAGGTGGCTACTGAGATATTCTTAATCAAACCCACTTTGGCTAGGAAAACCCAGCCAAATATGGGAAAACGTATGCATGAAGTAACATCTCCACAATTTCTGTTCTCTATATGGAAATAAATGTTGAGTTTTAGAGGTTTTGGCTGGTATCCATTGCTAAGTAATAGCTAGCAGTGGTATCTACAACAGGTATGTTTAAAACCACAAGACCAAAAAAAGTCCAAATAAGATACAGAAGGCTGTTATCCCAATTATAATTTGCCTGTTGACTTTGCTTAATTACTGTTGGGGCTCTATGTAAATATCTGTCACTCTAACTCTCTGCAGGAAACATACCATAGATCTGTGTGAGCGTTTGGGGATCCTGAGTTAATACTTTGATGCTGTGCCAACTTCTGTGCCTATACTGTGAGAATAAATTTTATATTAACAAAGGTTGAGGCCTGGTCTACACTTGAATACCCACACATAATTTTCATTGCTGTGCGTGTATCTGGGGGGGAAAATTAGTCTTTAATTCTTCTAAATAGATTGAAGTTCTGCTGCTACAATGACACTTGCCCTTGAATAGCAACTCTACGTGGTAGAAGTGACCCAGGGAGTCATATAATGATGGAATGGCTTGGGTTGGAAGGGACCTTAAAGATCATCTATTTCCAACCCCCTGCCATGGGCAGGGACATGTTCCACTAGACCTGGTTGCTCAAAGCCCCATCCAGCCTGGCCTTGAACACTGCCAGCGATGGAGCATTCACAGCTTCCTGGGGAGAACTGTTCCAGTGCCTTATCAGACTCACAGTAAATAATTTCTTCCTAATAACTAATCTAAATCTACCCTTTTTCAATTCAAAGCCATTCCTCCTTGTCTTGTTACTACATGCCCTTGTAAAAAGTCCCTCTACATTTTTCACTAAGAAGAAGGTGACTTCTTCCTTCACTAGGAAGAAGTCCAAGGTGTTCAACAGAGGATAGCCAAGGAGCCATTGTAACTGTTCCTAAGTCTGAGATTTCCTGAGATGGAGTAAGGCTGTGCTAATTGGGGCTGCCTGGCCGCTTAGTCTCTTCACACTGATGAAGCATGGAAACAGTTGGAGCAGTAGCCAGGAGTTTTTCATAATTTTCATTCTCCTTGGTACGGATGATCTGCAGAGGCAAAGATAAAAAATTATGTCACTGCCTACCATCTATGGTTAGTTTGAAAAATGTGTAATGAGTGTTTTTCCTTTGCTCCTGCTGTTCTGCACTTGACATAATTCCTCCGTAACCTATTAGATTTGCCAGACAGCTGGTTCTTTCTTTATTAAAAAGGATACACATGCTCTCTCCCTGGCATAATTTGGTTTTAAAGCTGTTCTGTGGTATCAGTTTTCACAGAGTTTTCTCAGCTTCATTTTCTGTACGATATTATATTAAAAAATGTATAAGAAAGAAAAAAAAATCATGCAAGGCAGGCAATTCACTGCTTAATGTTTGAAGCCTTCCTGACATGCTAGAAATTAACCATGGCAGAGGTGAATCTCAGGCCAGCTATTCAGCTTGAGGTTTCCAGAGGGTTTTGTCCTCAGGTGGGTCTGTGCAGCTGGGAAATGCTCACAGTGTGGCTGTGTCTGGGAGTTCATCGAACTCCATTGTAGTTGCAATAAAAAAGAAGGCAGGACCCCTTCCTGCCAGTTCTTCTCTTTCTGTCTTACTCCATGAATGAAAAAGACCTCTAAGGAGTCTTCTCAGAAGCTCTGCATATGTTTAGTCATAGTTTTTGTTGAAGGCGTATATGTCAGTAGCCATAATAAATGATATGCGCTGGAACTACAATGCTTAATGTGCTGGGTATACAGACATCATTTTGATTGCATTTTGACGTTAATTTTTACTATCTCGCATGTAATATTTTATCCATCACAGCCTCAGTCCATCAATTAATGTAACTGATACATAACTGTCTTGATGTTGACCTTATATTCATAGAATTGCAGAATCACTGCCCTTGGCTTTTTATGCTTTCAGTGCAGGAGGCTTATGAGCTGTGTTCTGCTCTACCTTCTTTACAGTAAAAAAATTCTTCCAAAAACTTGTGTGTGGAGCCACAAGGGAATTCTTCTCTTGCGAGTCCTTGCAATGGCACAGGGGCCAATAGAATGTATGTAAGAAGGAGGAAAGCTGCACTTCAAAATAACAACAAAATTCTTTACAGCAGGTCAGATATCACTTCCTTAGGGACACTTCCAAAATGTCCACTGGCTAGTAAAGCTATTTCCAAAAATGTATTATCAGGCATTTAGGGAGGGAAGTTCAGGTGCTTTCACTACTGTTCTGCCTTATGGCAAGGACATTTTGATTAATGCTAACCACTTAAAAATGTGCTACTCCTGAAGAACATTATTTCTAACTTCTAAAATTGCCTTTTCCAGAACAGAATGCTAGTAGGTAGCTGCCACCCAAATCCTTCCCAATAACAGAGGCATCTGAAGGTAGAGATAGAACAAGTTCTTCACTGTTTAAATAAAGCTATATCTAGGTTTCAATGTCTCAGAGTGTTCAGTGTTTTCTATGTTTCAGAGTTGCCTTTAGTTTTACTTCCTGCAAATTTTATGGGGGTTTCAACATAAAAACCTCTTGGGATACTTGCAGATCTCTGCCAGCCTCTCAGCAGCTTCCATCCTCTATTTTCACTTACCTGAAACTGAGCTTGTACTTAAGTCTCCATTTCTGTGTCAGGAATTTTATTTAGGCTCACATCTGCCCTAGAAGGGCAATTGATAAACCTGAGACTTAAAACATAATTGTAAGAGGATTAAAGAAAATAAAGATGCTGAAATTGATTACATTTCAAGGGCACAACCAGACAGAATTAGCCTTTGGCCAGGCAAGTTATTTGAATAGTGTGGGATTTACTTCCAGATTAACAGAGATGCTTTCATGCAAACTAGTAATCTTAAATTCCCATGACAATAAATTCAGATTAGTTTGAGACGCCCACTTGGGACCTACAAGAGAGTTGCATCAGTTTAGACAAGCAGCTTGTAGGTTAGGCAGGAGGGCCTATGACCTCTAAAAAGGTGTTAGAAACCCATGTTTAGGTGATTTTAACTCAGACCAAATGTAGCATGTGGATTCTATTGCACCAACAGAGTGAACACTGAGGAGCCTTATACTCACTTAATAGCACCCCAATACTTACCAACAAACTGTACTCACTGTAGAGCCAAGCTTTAGCCTCAGTATAAAGTCCATGAAAATATACACACCGGAAACCAAAATTATAAAAGCAAGACAAGCAGCTCATTACTGCTCCTCACGGGTAACTAGAGGACCTCCAAACAGGGTTAGGGATGATATGAGTTTGAGCTGAGTAACCTATCATTCAGCATTCTAAACCTGAAAATGGAATATTAAGGATATGTTAATGAGTCACTATTTTTACATGTTACCATTTGGGGTAGTTCTGTGTCCAGAAAAAAACATATATTTCCACTCTTTTTCTTCCCACACTAAAAAAAAAAACCAACAACAAAAAAAACCACATTAAAATTTAATTCATAAAAATTCGTCTCATCAATTATGTATATTTAAAATGTAACTGTCAAAGACAGTCACATTCATGGCCTATTATAGTCAATGAAATGCTATTTGTTTCCTTTAGGACTGGTATCTATTATGAAAGAAGTTGTCTTCTGGACATCCCTCTTTCTCACTGTTGTCTACACAAATAGCCTAAAATGAGAGCATAGCATAGCTAGCTAACTTTTATAAATCTGAGATAAACATCACTCCTATTGAAATTGCATTACAGGATGAAATCAAAGATTAAATCCTGGTCCCACTGAAAACAAAGATAACTGAGAAAGCCATGCTGTGACATACAGGGTTGAGAGCTCAAAACCCAGAAGAGCCATTTGCTGCACGTAAATGACAGGGCTGGCAGCCTGCAAGTAGCTTTCTGAACAGTCATTTTAGCACTGGTACTGACTCCATCTGCATCTTGGGTAAAATGATATCTTGATTTAACGACTGCCTATATTGTTACCAATCTCAAGACTGCACTCTGAGATTGTGTCCAAACTTGTAGCTCTCTGTAGATTTAAAGAATGATTTAAAGGTATTGAATTACCTTTAATTAAAATATTTTGTAAGCAGTTAAATTCTTTAATGTAGGACCATTATCATAATGCACTCTTAAAATTATTCTACTGTGAAGCACTTCCCTAAGATTAAGTGAATAAACTGTTTTTCTCCTCCTATTCAGTTTAGAATTCCTTACTGTAAGTTAAAGAAAATAACAAGCAGCACGTAGCTACAGAAAGAATGAGAATAGAAAATACACAAGCAAAACCAATTGTAAGCCTACATATGTCCATGAGTGGGCTTAGGAGGCTGATGGCAATTATGTGACTTGAGTGATAAGGCTATGTGAGAGTTCAAGAAGAGATATTTTTATTATTTTTAAGTACAGCATCACATCAATATGGCTTTGATTCGACTGAAAAATGTTTCCAAATTTTCTATTTATGTCAATGTGAAAAGTAAGAGTCCAGTAAGAGTCTTTTGGAGCTCTTTTTTCTCTTTGTCTCTTACTGTTTTGATGATGTGACAAATGCCATCTGTATTCCTGAAGAGCTGCACAGAGTATAGGTAAAGGTCTTTTCTGAAACCAAAAAACTGAGATGGTGGGGTTTAATGCAACATCAGTATTTTAGAGGCACAAAGGAACTATTTAGGAGAGCAATACAGCTGTCAGCACTTTGCCATGCTGCCTACAGGTTGCTGGTTAGGCTATAATTTATCGCTAATTAACTGATCTAAAATAGAACCTTTTGTAACTTGTCCATCAGCAATCCATGAGGTTTGTGTTGCCCACATCTCTTTTAACTTTGTCAATGGCTTGCAGTTTCTGATCTTGATGTCTTGTTTGATTTGCATTTCTGTTTTGTGACTAACATTAATTACACTGCCAAATCAGATTTTATCATTTATGTAATACGGGCTGCCTACAGACCTAAGTTTCCTCAGTATGGAAGTAACAACTTACGCACTGAATGGCTTGATTACAGTAATTCCTTTAATACTGTTCTCCTCCTAGGAGAGAGACTATGTACTTCAGCTTTTTCCAAATTTAGTGGTCACATTTCCACTTAATTGCTAGCTTCATGTACAAAAGCAGATAGATGTGTGGAATTTAAGCCTAAAAGGATCTACTCTGAATACCGAGTCTAACCTGGAGCACACACAGATTAAAAACCCCACAAACTCATCCAGCAATTTTGCCTTACCCCAGTAAATTCTGAATGAGGTTATGTGTCATGCTAAGGATTTCAGTCTTTTTTTCACAAGTGCTATATCAATTCTGTTTAGCAGGGAGATTTCAAAACCAGATGTTACTTAAAAAATAGCATTTTATATGGGATTCATTTGACAGCAGTGACTCAGTGGTGTGCTGTTTTGAAAAACTCTTAAAAATAGTCACACACAAAAACCACAAGTCTTATCTATGTCACTATGTTACGATAATGGTCCAGATCCTGGGTTTATGTGAATTGGTCTGATTTCACTGACTTCAATATCAACAACTTCAGTGGGATTAACAGCATGTTAATATTGTGCAATCAGTTTAACAGAAATAAATTGCATTTAATACATCTGTGGGCACACAAAGGGATCTTGAACCAAACTATTACTAGGTGGTATGTAGTACCTCAAGCAGAAGAGATAAAGGAGTTGGAAATTAGGACTCAGTCATTAATGCAGGCTTTAACAGCCAGCTCAGAGGAGATGTGGAGCAAAGGAGGTGAAGCTCTTGCCTTTACTATGAACACAGGTAACAGAAGAGAGGAGAGGTTATTTCCCAGTGCATATCAGAGTCCTACCAGTGCTGTCACACAGACAGAGCTTTTATCTCACTGCTTTAGTCATTTCAAAATTAGATATGATCTGAGCTAGTTGTCCTTGATTGTCTTTACAGCTGATGAAGAATAGTAGGCACCTGCATAGGATGATTCATTTCCTGGTAAAATAAGTATCTAAGATGGGCGAGAATTGCACCCTGGATTGCTTGTTTTTCCCCCAGTAATTCTAAAAGAGATCAGACAACTAACTTAGACTTGGATGACTGTTTTTTAAGTGACTAATGTGAGGTGAGATGGATTACCATGTATGGTTCTCAAATACTGTCTTGAAGGTATGATATAATTCATTGCTACTAAAAGATTCTACTTTACAAACCAGCACGGGATGAACACAGCATTTTAACCCCATGGGCTATGGCAACATGAGACTGTACATTAACATCTTACTTTAGGATGTAACAAATATCCAGGCTTACTTAACCATAATACAGGTAAAATGATTCATCAGGTGAAAGGTTAGGAAGTTACAGTTGCCTACCACAGAAGCATTGTTTTGGGTTATTTAGTTTAAATAAAATGCAGCCCATCATATAAGCTATGCTGATAAAATTCATGTATGCGTAAGCAGTCTTTCCAATAAAATAGCTCATAAAAATACCACTGTGAATATATAGCTGTTTCTCACTGCTTAATCTGGAAAGCAAGAAACAGGGCTCTTTTCACGGATACCAAGTGCAGAAAGACTCTTTCTCTACTAAGAAACTACCTGGTCCCTTTAATGGCTGGGATTCTTTGTGGAGGGCTGAATGATAAAAGGGAAGAAGCAGGAAGATACTTTAATAACTAAAGTATGTGTCTGATTATGTTTGAAGGAAGTCTATCCAAGATTGGATTAAAAGAATTAACTTCATTTAAAGCAAAATTGTCTCTTGAATTTCAAGCACAGTGTGACATTGGCAAGTTTTAATGGCTATCTGTGCAAGGTTTGAATGTTCTTACAGTTCAAAAAAATGGTTTCATTACCTTACAAATGGAGAAACGCTTGAACATGGACACCCCTCAGAAATGACAGGATCTTTCACTAGCAGAGGAGCAAACGAAGATGTCCAGGGAGAAGCAAAAAAAAAACAAGGGGTGGAGGAGCCTGGACTGTTTGAGAACATGATGTGCTGATGTTTCAGTTTAAGTGCAGTGTGGGTGTGTTTGAGAAGTCCTTTGAAGGACTTGTATTTACATTCAGTTATCACTGCCTATGATCAGGTAATGGACTAAAACACTTGTTTTCTATCCAGAGCCTGAGCACATACTGCTCCAGCACTGTAAAGAGAAAGTAGACCCCAAATCACCTGGTGTAGGTCTTTGAGGTGGCCGCTGAAAAACATCAGACTTGGATCCAAACAAACTAATTTAACTTCACCTTTTACCGTCATTCTAACAGATCACTTTTTCTTATTAAGTAGCCAGAGACTACACATGTCAAAACTAGGATTTCTAAATCATCTTGTTATAACTAAACTTTAAAGGCATTACTGATCCAAGAAGGAAATCTCTTCCTAACATCTCAGAATTTGACTTTCTGAAAAGCCAGATTTACTTTTTAAAAATTATACTGGCCTGTTCAACACTACCGTCTCCTTTTAATTATGCTTGGCATTGGAGACCAGTGTATAATGGATGTTGATGAAAGGCATATATAAAAAGATGTGTCCCAACTTCCTCTCTTTTAAATAGGGACTTGTATTCTTATCCATGGCTTGGTAGAAAAATCATCAAGAGTTCATTCTATTTGTAGCAAATAAACTCGTTTTGTGGCTGTATTTTTTTTCTCTAAAGATCTCTTTGATTTCTTAATGGTCTTTTTAATGTTCATCACTTTGTTTTGAGAAGTAACTGTATGCATTCATATGTATATTTTTATTTTAAGAGTAGCTCAGAGGTCCTGATGACCATGGTGGAGCATAGGGATGAGATTTCAGGGCATTTCAAGGACAAGCATGTTAGATGGTACTGTAAAACCCTTTGGTTAGAACAGTATTTATGATGGTCAAAAGACTATACTAATAGCTGAGTAGTCTTTTCATGCAGGATTAGATTTAATTGCGTCGTTTCATTATAAGGACTCTTTCTTCTTCAGAAACCGTTTCAGGGTTAGCATTCACCTTCCCTGTGGAGAGCAGAAGTTCCAGCATTAGCCTGGGGTCTGCACCGTGTTCCTCTCAGGGCTGTGGTTCCTCGAGGAGCGCTGCCTGCAGCAGCATGCCTCCAGGGCAGATCCACACTCCCTACAGGGTAATTATCCTCCTTCTGAATAAACCTCCTTATAAAACACAAAATCCAGTTTACTCTTGCCATCTGTCATTAGGGACAACTGTTTCCTTTAATTGATGGTGCTTTCATGTAAATTCATCATCCAGTTAACTTTGTGATCTCAGCCTAAATAATGTTATTTTGACTAAGTGCTTAGTGGTTATACTGATTTGTAAAACCCCCTCAGGTAACTGTCTTGCAAATGGACCATCAGCAGTGATTTATTAAAAGGCTGCCTTTTGAAAGGTGTTCCGAATGTCACCTGCGGCCACTGATATTTCATCAAATAGATCATGTCTCTCCTGCCTTTTGTCTTTGAATATCCATAGATAACCTGAAGTTATCTCTAAATTAAATTATTTTAGTCATTTTATTTCTAGTATTAACTGTTGGCACTGAAATGTGGGCAGAGTAACTGACATTTCTATGGCTGTAGCAACAGTAACCTTAAGGAAGATTACTCAAATGGAGTGTAGATTAGGAGGCTTATTCTCCTTCCAGCTATATATCAATTAAATAAAAAACAACAAAAAAATCCTGTTACTTCTGAATGGTCAGGAAACTTTCATTGGATTTCTATGTTATGTGTCCAAACCATCAAATTGCCTGTTCTCTAGTGCTGGGGTTGTCTTCCTGCTTTCTCAGCCGTATTGCCATAATATCTGATACTCTGGTTCTGACCAGTGCTTCCCAGCCAGGATCACAAAGGATGTAAGAGAAATTATTGTGATTTACAGAACAGGTCAGTTGTAGCTGTCTCTGGGCCAAATGCAGCACTGATAGGCAATCTTGTGTATGTGAGGGTCATCTGGCACTTAAGGTATCAATCCTTACAAACCAAATCAATGTTTGTAACTTTTTCCTGCGTGAGTGACAAATTAACACGTTATGCTGCATTGCTCCCTGCTTCTTTCTCCGAAACAATTTATACCTGGTTTTCATCATTGTTTAGTCTAACCCACTGTGAAGCAGCACAGAACCATTTTGGTGTCTCTAACAATGTCCTTCCCTAAAGGAAAATCCAGTGGAGCCGATTGCACATGTTTAAGTTGAAGTGAAGGAAGTACCTAAACAGTTGATACTTTGATCCAAACGGAAGTCTGAAATATACACATAGTTTAGAATTAGTACAGTTTTTTACCATTTTTATAATTTTTGTTTCACAATCATAATCTATCAGATGGGCATAGATTGTATCTTATTAAAAAATATTTTTCCTACTTTATTAAAAAAGGAAAAAAAAATCAGCTTTCTATACTAAGATAACCTGTGAATATAGTTGGCAGGAAAATTTTAGTTTCTTTTTCATAGTTCCCTGTGTGTTTATTTTAAACTTTAAAATGATATTTACCTCTTGTGCCATCCGCTTTCTTTTCTTTGCATTTCAGAGCAGCTATAGATTTTACAAATTGATTAACAGCGTGGCAGAAGGCTGTTGCTTTTGCATTTCTTGAGTCTCATTGCTCAGCAGCAGGATTGGTAAGAGAAATATCAGGACTGCCCAGCACATGTATGCTAAGCCACTCAGAAAACTAAAGAAATCAGAAATCCTTAGTGCATTTCTGTGAGCCACAGAAACAAAAAACAGTTGTCCAGGACTGATGTTTTATATGTCAAAACATGAAGCATGTCTCTGCTTCTGCTGAAGTCCACAATTTAAATCAGTTGGAAGTCGTAGTGCAATAGCTCTGCTCTCCTGGTGCTCTGCTTTTGCACACCGCTGTCCCCACACTGTGTTTCATTCCCGGCCTTTGTGCTGGCTGTGACACCCAGCTTGTCCTGCTTTGACAGAAGACAAGGATCCTCTGTCCCAGTCTTCTTTCTCCCAGGCAAACTTTCAGCACCAGTACCATGGATGGAGTTACTCTAGCACTGCCCTTGGCCAGTACGCAGTTCCCTGGGGCTGCATTGCCAGCACCAGCCCTTCCTCTAAGGATGTCAAAACCCACCACAGCTCTGGAGTTACTAGAATGATGGACCCCAAAATGGAGAAGATATGAAGCAGTGATGAGGAGGTTTTATATACTTACTTTGAGCCAATAACCACTAAGGCCAATAAAATTTGTGAGGTAGTGGATGATGCAAAGCTGATAGGAGCTCATGTCCATCAGCATAAGAAGGGTATGATAAATGAAAAGGAAGTTCATTTTCTGTTAGGAAAAGAACATATTTCTTCCTATATATAATATGTGGTATGTGTGACTGCTAAGGCCAAGAATTGAACATGATAGAAAAAGACATTGCTGTTGATAACAGGAACATTCACAAGTGTTTCCATGATTAATGGAAAAAAAATTGAAAGTGACATAAAATTTTATGCTTCAAACCTTAGGCCAATATTTATTTATTAGAGACCTAAGACCACACATGAACAGTAAACTATGGATTACAGTCTTACTTTTCTCCTTTAACAAGTCCCTAATCTATTATGTAGTCATAACTTAAGTCAGCAACACATACCAAGTTTATCTAAGACAATTTTGATCAAATTATTCATCTCAGTTATCCCATTTACTTCACTAGAACTGCTTGAGTGATTAAAGCAAATAAAATTGGGTGGCAAGGTTTGCTTCGCGAATTCAAACCTCCATCCTCTTACCTGATTTTGTTACAGTCTCCAATTAGTCCCAGATTTCTGAGACTCTGAAACTTGTTCCAGATATGAACTCATTAACTGGTAGAGATAAAATTTTTATTCCCTGCTCAATATTTGATCTCTGGGACTGTAGCTTACAAATTAATTGCATTTCTTCCTACCATATTTCACTGTAAATACGTAGCCAGTTTCTCACAAACTTTCCGTCTTTCTGATTTCTTCTCCTTAGTGAACCTTTGTGGGGTTTTCAATTCCTGTTTAGTGCTCATGATCAAATGCTTGCCAGAATACTGCAGTAACTGTAATACTTGCTGCTTTAAGACATGTCACTCCACAGAATCAATCAGAAATATCCAGAATAAAGTATTCAGTCCTTGGGGATGGGGAGGGAGGCAAGTGACAGTTTTGGTTTTGCCACAAGGAGAATTTTTCCTTTTTAGAAATGTAAATGAAGATTAAGTTAGCTATGAAGGGTTGCAACAGAAGTTTAACATTTATATTCATTAGGCAGAGAAGTGATCTGCTGCCCAAGTAGTAGGGATAGACTTGCTTGTGATGTTTCATTATCACATTTACCATATGTTTCATTATTCACTGCTATTTCTTCTGCATGAAGACAGAGAGTAAAAAAAAAAGCAAATTAGTATAACAGTGATAACCTGTCTTATGTTATAGGTAAAAATAGCTTCCTGTTCTGAATTTCACTCACCCTATTTTACCCTATGGTCTCTATTTCTGATGTTTCCTAGCACTTTGATCACTTGCATCTATATCTGCAGGGGGAAGGAGCAGTATTATGGCAACTTTCTTCTTACTGAAATAATTCGCTAAGAACTACTGCTTGAGCTCATACGACACTGTCTTAAAATCCAAGCTTTAGAGCCTCTCCCTTCTTTCTAAACGCTCTCTATTCCCTAAAGCATCTAAAAAACATTGGGTTTTTCCTCTTCTTTACTGCTGGTTACAAAACTGACAAGAGATAAGATTGGTGATAGGACAACAAAACACCACTTCAAAAAAAGCACAGTTTCACACTGAAGAGCATGTTTTCACGTTTCACTCCCTTAGAGTAATTTAGCTCAGAGCAAGACTTCCTTTCAATTCTACCAGAATTGGGCAGCATCAATAGTAATTTAAAACACGCTTCAACTGAAGGTTTTCACTTCCTAGCTCTGCCTCACTCTCTTTTATTTATGATCACCCTTTCATTTATGATTATCAAGAATGAATATTTAAGAGATCTTTTGTCTAGGCTCACTTTTCCCACAGCCTAGCCTGGCAACACAGGCCCAGCAGTCCCAGATTATTAGCAAATTCCTAAACTTGTTTTTTCTTTCCAGAGAGCTGCAACATAGCCTTATATCAAAAACACAGTTCCAAGGTTACCTGAGTCACTATTGCCATGTCCAGTGCATTTAACAACACCAGAAAAAGGCAAACCTTTTCCTTAAGTCATTCATTATCCCGGTCTATGCATGTATACATTATGCTATTTCACTATCATTGATATGGGAAAGCATAATAATTTTCTTTATCTTCCTGCAATTACACGGGAAATTAATTGGACTTGATTTTCCTGTACAGGAATACATACAGCTATACCATGACACATTTTTGTATCAGTTTCTAATTTTATGAATTGTGATTATATGTGCTAGGGGAAAAACACTTGCATAACAGAAATGCTCACATTAATACCAACAAATCATAGTGGGCTTAGACAATTAGAAAATTCAGCTGTGTAATATTAATGACTAAATATCTATCTCTATGATATCTCTAAAATTTTGTCAGAAAGCACTAATGGCACAATTCTGCATCTGTAGAGCTTTCTTGGATGTTTTATTGAGCCTTTTGCTGCAATACAGAATCTATGTTAAACCAGCCTCAGACCTGTTCTGGTCATCAGACTAAAAATCATAGTTCTGCTCATGTGTCTTCATTTCTCCCACTGTTCCAAACCTATTTTCATATCTATATTTCCATATTCTCGCCATTTAAGTTTATTCCCCTTCAGTGTATGTTCTAAGGATTTAAGGCTTAATGTAGGATAGTAGATAAAAAGTCACTGCTTTTGGTATTCCTTGTAGTTTTTGCTTGTTGTTGTCCAGGTATCTAGCAGCTTTGCATATAATGTAACATTTTTTGCATGCCTGGAATTCCTTTTTTAACTGTATTGTGGATAATTTTGTAACATATGCTTCTTGTATAAGTAGCCAATCTTGCCTAATTCCAGCCAGTACACCTGGAGGTGTTTTGTTTTTACAGATTAAAGTATTGCATACCATAAAGTAGAAGTTTCTGAATAGTTTCGTAACAGTATATTGATGCTACTTTCTTAATACACTGTATCAGTACACAGCCCATAGTTCAGGTGATAACAAAAGGGGAAAAAACAAATCTTCCTTTATTTCTCTTATCAGCTTTACCCCATGCTGAAACAACCTCAGAAGCCCTAGTGTGCACCTGCCCAGTGCAAGTCTTAACACACACAAATCTTTACTGACTCTCTCAGCTTTACTGTAACCTGAGACTCTCATTTGCACCCCTTGCTTCATAGCTGAAATAAAGTAATAAAATGTTTCCGTGAATACCCATCTGACTCCAAAGGACATTTTCAATTAGTAGTGCAGTTCACAGAGCGCTATGTTACACTGTCTTCATTTTAAGTAGCATAATCTTAAGGTAATTTCTGTTATGAAGTTTGTCAGATTAATCCATTTTTTTTTTTTTTTTTCCCTTTTTTTAATTCTTTCTACAGCTGTAACTTACACAAGTTACAAAAAAACACCGCCACCGGTACCCCCTCGTACCACTTCCAAGCCACTGATATCAGTCACAGCACAGAGCAGCACAGAATCCACCCAAGATGCATATCATGACAGCCGGACTCAGAGGATTTCCCCATGGCAGCAGGACGGGCGAGGGATGTACAACTCCACTGACAGTTTGGACAGTAACAAGGCCATGAATCTTGCCTTGGAAACTGCAGCTGCGCAGCGCCATGCATCCGAGAGCCAGAGCACCTCAATACGAACCAGTGACAAGGCCATTTTGGTGTCAAAAGCAGAGGAGTTTCTTAAGAGTCGACGTTCCTCTATAGGGATCCAGGTAACCTATCATAACATCTGTCTGTGATGAATTGCTTGCCTTCTTTCTGTAAATAGCATAGAATGAGTCGTTCAGCTTCGCTGGCTCTAATAATCTAACAACCAACCCCTGGCTGCTTAGCATGAATTGTAATTCACATCATGGCAGCATGGCTGTGCAGAAAAGTCTTCGGCTGATATTCTGTACCTGGAAGAAAATGAATGAATAAATCTCTAGGAGGTTACCTGTCATTAACACTTGATATGAAAATTATACTGCAGAGCTACAGGTGAACAGCATGTTCATCTCCTTCCCTCCATGAATTCACAGTCCTTTTTATAGAATTACACCAGCTTTAAAATGCTTGACTGTATTTTTCCCATTATCTTTCTCTTCTGACCTTGGAAAATGTGTAATGCTGCTGGATCTTAAAGCTACTCTACCTAAAAAGAGTCCCGTCCCTCCCTTATTTTTAGTTGTGCTGGGAAGAAGGTACCAAGGAAGAGAAAGAAATGTGCTAGTGCCGATAGAGCATAATTACAGACAGCAAATAATGAAATGACATTGATGAAAGCAGTCTTTGAGCATTCGTCCATTTGTCCATCAAAACACACAATATTTACTTTACCTGACATAACATGTGTCAGACTGCAGAAAGCTCAGTCACGTTGTATTGTTTCAGCCAAATGAAATAAGGCAATTCCAAATGCAAATTTTGATTGATTGCTACTCCTTCTACTAAATGGAAAGCACTAGATAGGTAGCAATGGTCATTTGTATAAATCTCTAGGAAATACCAGGTAGTACTAAAAATCAGGAAGTAGAATTTCGAGGAATGTGAAGTCCTTTGAGACACAGGAGCAGAGATAAATTTAGGCTTCTCTTCTGCTGAATATTTAATGTAGGTGAATAACCCCTTTTACAGCACTGGGTTCAGTTCTGTGCTTAAAAACCTCTGCTATTGCCAGACCAACTATAGAGAAAATGCCATGCATTTTGGCGTTGTTACAGGTAGTGTGGAGACAGTAACATAGATCTTGGAAGACAGCAACTTAGACCTTGAGAAGGTAATGTAACAAAGCCCAGTGAGAGAGTGCTCATCTACTAGGAAGCATACTATTTTTCTTTAACAGTAGTAATTCCCTTTCCATTAATTTCACAAGAGCATCAGAGAAAAGTCTTTGGGTTAAGCACATCACAGCTACTGATTGAACTTCATTGTTTAACATCTTAGTGTGATACAATTATGTGGTTCCACAATGTATTAGACTGATAGGAAGGCACAGGCTTTGCCAGCAAGCTGCTAGTCCATTTTGTGACATAAAAAGCATTTGCTTCATCTTCTCTAGATGCAGAAGAATAGAATGCAGTTTAACAGCAATGGTAAAATATTCAGATGTCTACTTTTCAAATGTTTTATAAAGCAATTAGTGTATCCTAAATTGTTCAGAGAGGGGCTTAGTAGATAACAGTGAAAAGCTCAAAGAAGTAACAAATAATTTTTGGCACCTTTTAGCCCCTAACCTGAAACTCTCTTCAGAAAAGGAATAGTGTCTAGCGTTGTTCTTATCTCTTCTATTCAGCAGCTGTGCACAGTAGCATTTAACAGTGTTGGTGTCTTTCTTCAGTCCTGGTATTTCAGCAATTGATTCTGAAATTTTGATTGCATCACTTGATCCTGTTTCTTACTGCAGGTAATGACCAGTAACTTTAAACTGGGCTCTGACCCTTCTTGGTATGTGGTTAGTTTAATAATGCATGCTTATATTGCACAAAAACATCTGTGCAATGATTTCCATGGAGGCAGCGGATATTCTGTAGCAACTTTGCACCTAACACTTGGCCCCTAATACTGGTCCTCAGGTGCACACGTTGAAGAAGGCAAATACATTTTGCAACAGCAGGCCTTAGAAGGATGAGTGAGTTGTTTGTTATCTTTTGAGAAGTATAAACTGCTTGGTTGTAACATTTGCCATTAGATAAGGTTAAAATTGCAAAATCACCCTCAACACAGTATCCTGAGGCCACATTTTAGTTTTTCGGGCTTTTTTCAGCAGTAAGTTTCAAATTTCACATTAACATGAAAAATGCCTTTCACTCCCTTGTGCTTTGCTAAGCAGAAAATGCATTTTGTTGTTTCTGTTGCCAGGTTTGTAAGGAATAAAAATACAAGGTAGAATATTCTTATTACAAACTACAGAAATAGTAATTTATTCCCCCAAACACAGTTGAAGAGTTTAATTTCTTTTAGACTTCTGCATCAAAGCACCTTAGAAAGGGATGTTTTTTATTTGCATATTTCCTTGATTGACTAAATTACTTGTTTTCTCATTAGCATGCCATGCCAGGGTAATGCATTGAATTTGCATTTATTTGCATTAATTAATTTCCTATCAGGATGGTTAATTTGAGCATTTTTTAATGTTTCATTCCTTTAACACATTGGTGTTAGAATGCTTGCCAATGGAGCTTCTTACAGGAACAGAGAGGCATGAAGATAAAGAATGACCAGCGATGCCTGTCCTTGTGCAACTGCTATGCACACAGCCTAGGGCTCCCATGTCTTTGGTATATATACTTTCTGTAGTGTACATGTAAGGAATAGAAGTCCTTTTAAAAAGTCCTGTCATACTAGACATGTGCTATAGGGGTGGAACTCACACACATGGGGAGCCCAAGCAACTAGGACTTACTATGAAGATCATAGCATCCCATCTGCATGGACAGAGAACAGCACATATATGGTAATCCAACCCACAGTATATTAGCCCTATTTCAGGTGGGAATTTTGAACAAAAAAGGTTTATAAACAAAGCTTTTCGAGAAAATAGCTGCTGGGCTTTTGGCTGGGTTTTTTCACTGCCATATTTAAATCAAAAGGAATACTGTCAGACAAGTCAGTAGGCACTGGAAAAAATGTTGCCTAAACTCAAATGCATTGTGAAATACTGATTCTGGGATTAAAAAATTAATCAGCATTCTTAAAAATACATATATAAAAAAAAAGAATGAAACTCTAGTAATTCTAGTGGCTATAGTCTTCATATGTCTTCTATCATGACAACAGAAGACTAATCAAAATATTTGAATTAAACTGGAGGGTAGAGATTGTCTAGAGTAAAATAACCACTAAGTCAAAAACAAGGTTATTGCTAATATATTTTCAGGGATTTTCCTTGCTCTTTTGTAAAGTCTTATATATATGCTAATATTTAACATTCAAACTGCTGTAGTTATAAACCATTTGTTATTAAAAGAATTTGGATTGTGAAATATATGAGAAAACCTGTCAAGAAGATGCTTCTTATTTATTTCAAGTGTTTCAAAACATGCAGTCCTTTGTTTCTTCTCCATTTAAAAGATATCAAGGTTTCTCAAATGAACAGAAATCCTGGAAGCAGATGAGATGCAAACAAAGGTTTTAAATGTGAAGGCTGATTCATGATGGTATTTTTAGAGATAAGCACATTTTAGAGATAATTGTAGCATAGAGAATGGACTCTATCATCTTCATTTATTGTCAGGAGATCATGTTTCAAAATATCTAAGTTTTTTTTTAATCTAGGAATCTTCATTAAAAAAATCGTTCTTATAAATCAAAGCTGTATTCATGAGGATTAGTGTAATAACTCACCTTCTTAATATTTTGTGTCAAAAGAGGATCTTCTGCATAGTATTTTTATATATATTTAATGAGATTATAAACATTGTAAGATAAAAACTTGTCAAAGAAACTCTGCAGTCTCATGCTGGAATTTCTCTTTAAGGCAAAGCATTTTTACCCACATGGCATTACTTACTTTGATGAGCATCTACATTTTCTTTATATTGTTTAGGTTATATCATCCTTGTCATTGCTCTACTTAAGTGTACACATAGCAATCAAAAGAAATATTAACATTGATTACACTGGTCTTTGGATCATAAGTGATCGAAAGTTTTAGAGGCAAGCATTGTTCATTCTCCTCATAAATACACTGTCAGACTGTGAGAACATTGAGTGAAATCCTTGGCCTGCAGAAGTGAGTGAAAGTTTTGATAATTTTTCTGTGGCACAGAGGCTATAACCTAGCGTTTATAGTTAACATTGACCTATACAGTGTATATATATATGAGTCAGGATTCACAGGCTTAGCTGGTTAGCAGAGTTCCCAACCAGCGGTTGCATTTTGGTCTCCTTACTTGTCAAAAAGCTTAGCAGTTGGAATTACAGTTTGATTCGGAGAAAACTCCAGGAACAAACTTGCCAGCAGAGTTTCAAGTTGACAAGCAGGTATTCTTTATTGCGGCGCCGGGAGACAAGGGGGGTAGCTCCTCCTAACGTGCGTCCCCGGACTGCTGTACAGGTCATCCTTAGATGGTCACTGAGCATATTACGTCATTTTCCAAAACGTTTCCGGCATGCATACAAAAATGTGGTGGTCTTTAAGGGTCGTTTACTTTTCCCAACAAGCTTAATTAACATTACAGACATAGCGATCATCCTGGCCTTCTACTTACCAGTTAGTTTAACTGCTCTCATCCTGGACATCTGCTAGTCCCAGATACTCCCCATCCCAGGTCCTGTCCTTCTATTCTGCTTTTCTCACACCTTTTGTACTGAGGCCCTGAAAGCCTGAAACTATGTCAACTACCTTCAAGTACCGCAGTTATTTTCCATTACAAAGCCATCAAACTTAACATTACTTAGAACTGTACAAGTACATTTTGTACTTCTGTGCCTCCTTGTCTCAAGTTAAAGCAATGGCTATTTTAAAGACATCTTAATTTTTACTCTTTTCACAAATTACTGTTGCTTGTTTTCTTAACTGCCATCTAGCTTAATGAAACATTCAAGGTGGGGAAGACACAAACTGGTGCCTTGCAGAATATTTGTTTGTTCAGAATAATTTGCCACTTAGCATTAAATGCACCAAAAAAGTTAGGAGCAGCAACTGCTGCGTGCGTTATTTCATTGTTACTATCCCATATTAGCATGACTCAAATCTTGCTCCTAACTCTGGCATGCATTTTTAGTGCTTTCTTGAAAGACCGTCAGAAGTTTTCACTCCATTGTAGGATATTCTTGTGGTAATTAGCACTTACTGTGCCACACAACCTATTTGATCTGTCCAGGTGTTCTGCTGGGAATTAGTGGAGTTGCAAAAGGAAGCCCCGTGGTGAGGCACAAAAAAATCACTCAGGCATGGAAGTGTAGGTTTGTTTGGTGGCTTGTTAGAATCATAGAATAGTTTGGGTTAGTTCCAACCTCCCTGCCATGGGCAGGAATGCCTCATCCCAGACCAGGTTGCTAAAAGCTCTGTCGAACCTGGCCTCAGATGAGTTCCTAAAAGTTGTTTTGAAATATTATGTGATTTTTTTTTGACTGATAAAATTATTCCATCAGCTAAGGAAAGCAGTAGCAGTTAGTACTATGGTTTTATTTGAAGTATTTTCCCTACCTTCACTGTGTATGTCACTGCATACAAATGAGATCTCCCTGTGACCAAGAATGATTATCTGCATTCACAATTACATGTACTTGATCTTGTGTCAAATGTAGTGGTTTTTTTTTCCTTTTTTGCTTGTTATCACTAAGAAGCTTATGTAAGAGAGGAAAGGTGAATTTTTTCCCTTCCTGTGCATCATCACAGAGGTTGTTTATTAAATTCTAATTATAGAACAAATCCGTTACAGCAGTGAAAACCCATTGAGGGCAGTGAAGTTGCATGGGGAGAGATAATGTGGCCTGAAGGACTCTTATTACTGATGCTTATGAGAGGGAAGAAAAAGACACCAGGTTAAATCTGTTTTCTTATGCATTGAATATATTAACTTCAGACCTCCCTTAGAAACAGTATGTATATGGAAGCTTGGACTCGAATTTATAGGACACTAAAATGTTATGTTGCAAAGCTCAGGTTTAAGAGCAGAATAATACTTTAATGCAGAAATAAAGGTTGCTTTTAAGTAGTTAAAATTTTCAGCTAAAAAAAGCTTAGTAAATACTTTGAAGGAATAATTTAGTTGATGCATACTTTTCTAGAATGAGTGCCTATAAACAAACTACCATTGATTATTACAAGCAAGTTATTTGCAATAATGATTTGCATTTATTCAAATAATTTTGTTTTCATATAATTTATTTGCGGATCATTTATTACCAAGGCAGTGTCAGTATCTGATACTTACTTTTCAGATTTTGGGCTGGTTCAGTCAGCAGTGACTGATCACAGAGGATTCACAGTAATAGTATTGTCTTCTCCTTGTACTGGCAGCAAAAAACATGGAGGGGAGTATTATGCCTTTGTGACAGGTAAGACCAATAAGACAGAAATAATCTCAAAATGCTCCCTTATGGTTACTATGAATATTATAAGCCTTATAGGCATACTATAAATCCATAAACCAACATTTTTCATGGCATAAAGGGCCACATTTTTAAAGAAGTTTTAGTTCTTCATTTGCAAAGAGAGAGGAAAATGACCTGCTATATTAGATCTGTACTTTCTTCTGCTTTTGGTCAGTGTCTGGCTATTTTTTAGATAGACATATAATTCATCACATCATTTTTCTTTACTGAGATTGTGGGACAATTTGCAAATGTTAAGCCCTTTATAACCCATGCAAGTATTAAAACAATAATGAATCACAGAGAATAACACCAGATTCATTAAGACTTATTTGAGTTTCAGGAGCTACACTATCTAACCAAATGTATTACTTTTTCTTCTATGCTCATTTGAATCTAGCCTGGCCAACCTGATTAAATCTAAAGAGTTTCCTGCTGTCTTCTAGCAGGAGTCTCATAATACCTGTCATTCAGAAATGCAATTTATTTGTTCAATTTTCACTTTGTGAATGCAAGTAATTTTTTTTTTTCTATTTGTGTTGGTATTTGCCTCCTTTTTCCAGATTTTTGTCATTGTTGGTCATGGAGGTTGTTACAATATTTGAAAACCTAGGTTACACACACAAAAAAATTTGGCATTCTCCTGCTGTTACAAGGCACAGTGAGGAAATGAAAGCATTAAAATATTAAGGCAATCATCAGACCATTTAGTCAGTGTCAGCCTTGGAAAGCTGAAGGGAAGGATAATTTGGCAAGAGTTCATATTTAGAGTTAACTAATGTCATTTTTATTTTGATACCTGGGCCATCATTTTCCTGATAATTTTTTTTTAATAAAATTTTAGAACAGATTATTTCATTTATGCCTGTAAAGTCTAGGTGTCGATTGCATATTGAGCAAGTTAGTCAGGATATACATCTTGGTGAAATACCAATAAGGAAGTGCTTGAAAACAAGTAGATGAAAAAGACTTTTTCTCAATATGTTCATCACCATGGCTTGACTTTGAGAACAAAAATTTGGGAAGGGCTTTACCCACGCTTACTACAAGCGTGCTGATGACTAAAAAGGCCAATTTGGGATAGGCAAATCCAGCTGCAAAAAGCACAGGGAAAGGTCTCCTTGGGTGGTATAGGCGGGGCGCTATCCTTTCTACTTTGTCTTTTCTCCTCGAGACTAGTTCTGCGTGAGTTCTCAGTATGTTGAATCAATGGAAAGATACCAGCCCATACAAAACATAAAAGGGAAATCTGTCTCCACACATCAGAAGCAGAGTTCAAAAGGAGATATGCTATATCTGTTACTAAAACAGACAAAGTAGCTGGCAAAAACAGATAGGCTTTTGATATGCATTGTGGAAGAAAAGTGTGTATTGCCAGTCTTCCTGCTTTGTTCCACCAACATCAATTGGTCGAACTGATTTTTCATGGGGACCTTTGCTTGCTTATATCTTTGGGCCATCATGTTTCCAGCAGCACTGTGAGCTGCTTAGACATCCTTGTGAAAGGCAAATGTCTTTCCTCTGTCCATTGACCACTGTTCACCTCCACAGTGTTACTAGCTGTATGTTAGCCCCGCAAGTATGGTATCATTGACCTTCCACATCCAGCAATCTGGCCTTCCCTTCATCCCCTAGGATTCATTCAGTAGGTCCCAAGGAGCATAGGATATAGAAATGGTAATTTTAGGGATATAAGACTATAAAGGAGATGAAGTCTATGAGGGAAATGCAGTTGGTCTATGAAGGAAGTGCATTCTCTTCCAGCCTAAACCATTCTATGAACTAAAGGTGAAGACTGACATGTGGGGAAATGTCAGCTTGGCTTCTTTTGTCTGGCTTCAGCTCAGATCTGGTCTGACACACAGTGTACTGTCCCTCCATGCTGAAACATGTGAATAAGCAGGAAGCCCTGTGTCCCCATCTGCTCTCAGCTGCTTTCTAACACCTACTAACACCTACCAAGTTCTTTTCCCTTTTCAAACTCTCAGAATTGTAATGCTGTGGAGCCTGTCTTGCATCATTGACACTATTATATGGTGTTACAGTTCATCAGAACAAGTTCAAGAACCTTGATCAATAATCCCACAAGTAAAGATGTTGGTCCTTTCCTTTGGACCCAGTCCAGTAGGATCATAGAATAGGTCAGAATCTTAGCATAGTTTGGGTTGGAATAGTCCGTAAATATCATCTAGTTCCACCCCCCCTGCTGTGCGTAGGGATACCTTCCACCAGACCAGGCTGCTCAAAGCTCCATCCAACCTGGCCTTGAACCCAGCCAGCGGTGGGGCAGCCACAGCTTCTCTGAGCAACGCAGTGCCTCACCACCCTCAAAGCAAAGAATATTTTCCTAATATCTAATCTAAATCTATCCTCTGTCAGTTTAAAACCATTCCCCCTTGTCCTATCCCTACATGCTCTTGTAAAAAGTCCCTCTCCAGATTTCTTCCAGTCCCCCTTCAAGTACTGGAAGGCTGCTCTAAAGTATTCCTGGAGCCTTTTCTTCTCCAGGCTGAACAAGCCCAACTCTGTCTTCATAGCAGAGGTGCTCCACCCCTCTGATCATCTCTGTGGCCTCCTCAGGCCTTGCTCCAGCAGGTCTGTTTCCTTCTTAAACTGGGGGCCCTAGAACTGAACACAGTGCTGCAGGTCTCATGAGAATGGAGTAGAGGGGGAGAATCACCTCCCTCAACCTGCTGGTCATACTCCCTTTGATGCAGCCCAGGATGTGACTTTATTTCTGGTCTGCAAGTGCATATTTCTACCTCATATTCAGTTTTTTATCAACCAATATCCCCAAATCCTTCTCCTCATGGCTGCTTTCAATCCAGTCTCATCCCAGTCTGTACGTGTATTTGGGATTGCATTGACCCAGGTGCAAGACCTTGCACTTGGCCTTGTTAAACTTCATGAGTTTCTCACAAACCCACCTTTCCAGCCTGTCCAGGTCCCTCTTGATGGCATCCCTTCCCTTCAGTGTGTCAGCTGCACCACACAGCTTGGTGTCATTGGCAAACTTGCTGAGGATGCATCAATCCCACTGTCCACATCCCTGACAAAGGGATGTGGACAGTGTCCCTCAGCTGTCCAATAAGGACAGCTGAGGGACACCACTTGTCACTGGTCTCCACCTGGATAGGGAGCCACACTTCTTGAGTGCAACCATCCAGCCAATTTCTTATCCACTGAGTCCACCCATCAAATCTATGTCTTTCCAGTTTAGAGATAAGGATGTCATGAGGGACAGTATCGAATGCTTTGTATTGCATCCTGGTAGATGATGTCAGTTGCTCTTCCCTTATCCACCAATGCTGTAACTCCACTGTAGAAGGCCACCAAACTTGTCAGGCACAATTTGCCCTTAGTGAAGCCATGTTGGCTATTCAACACACTCCGAGCTGTCAGCTAGAGCAATCCAGGTGTGCTGACTTCATCATGCTATCTGCGCTACAATCTTAAGGTCACTAAACCTTGTCAGAAGCACTGCCATGTGAGGCTGTGCACAGAGACCTAAGCTTCTTCAAGAATTATGGTCCACCTGTATATTCATTTCCCACCATCCTTCCCCTTTCTCTCAGCATCCTTCCAGAAACATGGTTGGATTGGGACGATGAAGCTGAAAGCAGCTGCAAAGGCCATTGGGCTCCTTCCAGAGGTGCCTGTGACTGCTGCAAGGGGAAAAGTTATGTTGTCTTCATCACAGGATATACTCTTTGAATCCACATGTGGAGTGTATGTATTGAAAAACTGGTTGCTGGTATTTTTTGATTTAACAGGGAAAATATTGTTCAAAAGAAAAAGTCAGTCCTAGTCTTTTTCTTTTTTCCTGACTCTCTTGATTCAGTATAATTTGAATTCTGCAGCACTCGCTATGTCTGTGTCAAAGACTTGGGGGTGGTGCAGTGGTGGGGAGTGTTATATAAAATCCCACAGAAACTTGCAAAAGCAATGTGGTCTTAGTTATGAAGAAAACTCCACTGTGAATATATTTCAGTAACTGTGCTTCAAATAAGAATACTATAAAAAAATGCATAAATTACTTGCTTGATATAGCATTTTCAAGACCATGTCATTAAAAGAAATGAGATATGGCATTCTGCTGTATCCCCCACATCATTTAAATGGTTCTATATTTGTCCACACAGTTGTCGATAAAATTTCATTGCAGCGTTTCTTTTTATCACTTGCAAGTTTATCAGGCTACTTGAGATTTTATTTTATTTTGTAAATCAAGACTATAATGAGACTGTTTTATAATAATATAAAAAGGGGCTATCCTGTGGATTCCTTATTCTAAGAACAGCTCTTCCAGACTAAGCTTATTCCCTGCCTCCACTGAACTGAGTAATTGCATCTGCTTAGGTTTGAAATAAGGAATTGCACAGCAGAACAGAAGTACTTGTGCAAAGCTTCATCAAACACAGCACCAAAACAGGGATACCAGTCTGAATGCATATTTCATTTATTTTACTGTGCTAGGTGTTTCTTAGTGGTAAGAGAGGAAATACATCATTAATTTTGAATGAGTGCAGGTAGAAATAGTGCTGAGTTGTCAGCGCTCACTCTGCAGATGTATTTTTTGTGTTGAATTAGGTGGAAACAGCAACTGATTCAGATACTGAAAGCAGAGGCCTACGGGAATACCACTCTGTTGGAGTACAAGTGGAAGATGAAAAAAGGTAATTCAAGCATGTACAAAAATCTGTAGTGTTTTATAACACAGCACACATTTGTAAACAGAGTTAATAACAAACATCTGGCAAGTGCTGCCCCTAAATAATTCCGAGACAAATTTCTTCTATGCATGCCAGTCATTTGGCAAAATTTGTAGTGATTACTTAGCAGTTGCTTAATATTTAGTTAACTTTGCAGTTTTTAATTGGAGGGAAGGAAGTGAAAGTCTTACATTTAAGTAGTGGATTAATATAATTTCATTATTGGCAGAACAAAGAGCTGTATATTGGAATACCCTTCCTTTGATAGGACCCCTCATGCTGCTCCAGGCTTTTCCAGTCCACACAGGGGGAGATAATGGTTAGGATAAAACCCATGGTACTTTTATCCTAAACTAGAATCGTCTTTGACACTTCTTCTCTACCTTTTTAAAACTGCTGGCCAATGTACTAACCTACAGGTTATCCCTGTCAGGCACAGCCTTTAAGTGCTGGACTGGGACCATTATTTCATTTCATGGCAGCTGTCAGACAGTATCTACATACTAATTGCCTTTTACCTTCATTGACTAAAAGTAATTTGAAACAATAGGCTCAGATGTGAAAAGATTTCACAAATAATCTTTGCTTCTCTATCTAACTTTTTAACATAAAGTTTTCCTAAAATGTCATTATTTGGTGGCATATCACAATAGAAAACCAACATTTAATGGTTACCCTATGAGACAAGTAAAAATAGAACAGTAATAGTCTTAAATTAGTTTTTCAGATTTTCAGAATTTACCTAATTATAATTCTTAATTTTTGAAGTATTTTATATATGTACTTTACAGACTTCTATCAGAAGATGTAACCTTGCAGCTCTGCTAGTTATTTCCAGTTCATTTAATAGTGATACATGGTACTTTGTCGTATAAGAATAAATCAATTTTTGCTTCCAGATATAATTTAAATGATTTTCTTTTGTATCTTTGCTCAGATCAATGATGCCACTATGCATTTTGGTTTTCCTCTCTGTTGCTACTCACTGTCTTATTTTAGTGAGGTATGCAAAAAGGAAACATGTTTAACATAAAGTCCAAGGAGAAAACCAGAATTCATTCACTGAAACATCATTCTGTGTCTCTGTATAATCACACATGTATTTCTATGTCTTAATCTCTTTTCTTTCTTCCCTCTTCACCAAGGCACGGACGATTCAAGCGCTCAAACAGCGTAACAGCAGCTGTCCAGGCTGATCTGGAACTGGAGGGCTTTCCAGGACACATCACCATGGAGGACAAGGGACTTCAGTTTGGCTCCTCATTCCAGCAGCACTCAGAGCCCAGCACGCCCACCCAATACAGTGCAGTAAGAACTGTACGGACACAAGGACTGTTCAGTTACAGAGAAGATTATAGGACCCCAGTTGACACCTCAAACCTTCCACCACCAGAACCCTGGCTAGAGCCTGCCATTGAGACAGTAGAGACTGGTCGAATGTCTCCTTGTCGACGGGATGGATCTTGGTTTATGAAGTTGCTGCATACTGAAACTAAGAGAATGGAAGGGTGGTGTAAAGAAATGGAAAGAGAAGCAGAAGAAAATGATCTTTCTGAAGAAAGTAAGAATATTTCAGTATCTTTTCTTATAGATGTCTGCCACAGTAAGAAATCTGTTAGGGTAAAGTTGCAGGCTGTATCTTTTCCTTACTCATTCTGTAGTAACAAAGATATAAGATCCATGTCCTGCAACTGATGATACAAACTGTCTTTTCCTGGAGTAAGGTTCTGTAGCAGTTGAGGAGCCAACTGTAGCATCTAGTGCACGATCGAAGTCTGGGCATTAGAGACAGCTCAAATGGTGCAACAGCTCCACCCACAGCTCCACCTCTGACACATTATTCCCACTCATGCCTTCGGTGCTTGACTCTCTGCCAGAGCACACAAGGTGGTCCTACATGGACATCTTTTTTTGCCATTTTCCTGAAACCTGAGCATTTGCCTCTTATTAATGATCAGCCATTTTTAACATCTTTTCATTTCTACACAGGCACTTCCGCCTGTCATAAAGGGTCTGCTAGAAGTACAGAAAGGAGTAGGCAAAAACAGTAGTTAAAGCACTTCTGCAGTTACACAGGTATATGTGCTGTTAGATAGTTCAGCTGCATTTTCTTATTATAGTTTTGTCAGGAATCATTATTACTCTCTCACATCCTGTGAACATCGTGAAAGGAGTGATGAGATAAAGTGAAAAATAATGTAGACTATTTTGGAACAAGATCCAAGCCAGCACTAATGATAGTAATATATCAAAGTGGTCCTAGTACTCAGTAGCCAGCTCCCTGTGATTCCCTCTGAGGTCAATTATCCTTGCTCTTCAGGCTCAGTTTTTATAAATATTTCAGTCCCTGCCAATCTGAATTATTGTCTCATCTGAGATTTTCTCAGATCACAAATTAGTTCATATTAAGTTTTCTTACTAGCATCTTTTCCTGCACTCTCACAAATCTCACCATTGCCACTGAATACTCTTTCCTAATCATCTTCTTTTCCCCTCAATGAGTTCTTGCCATGATCTACCCTCAGGTCTTGAGTCAGGCCTGCATGGTGACTAAAAGGCCAATTTCTTTTTCTTGCACTGACCTCTTCAAAAGGAAGAATGTCTAGGTTTTTACTTCATCATTTTTTATTTTACAGTCATATTTCTCTGGTATGTTATGTACAAGTCTGCCAACACAAGAATAGGGGTTGGGAGAGCGTATGGTTGCTTTTCTTCCTTCAGTCTCCTCTGCTTTCTGGAATGTGGTTTTTGTCCTTCTTTTCATCATGGCAGAGCTGAGCTGACAGTTTTCCCTTTGCATTGGTATTATGAAGACTAAAACCCTCCTAAGGGCTGTTATAGTACAAATAATATAATATTTTGCTTTGTTTAGCTAATGTGAGGATTTCCAAGCCTTCTTTCATAATGGTTATTTTGTTAACAATTTTTTTTTTACTGCATGCAACTTCTTTTTCAATCCCCAAAACTTTGCACTGCTGAATACTGACATTTCTGTGCCATCATTAAGTATCCCAAAGCACCTGCTTCCAACATTGCTTTTTACTGATGCAGGGATATCAGTGCTTACAATCGGACACAGCAGTTCAAAGAACAAGACTGATCTCTTTGGAAAGAGTAAAATTATTAGGGAGCCAAGGGGAGAAACACACAGCCAGTCAGCCCCTCTCCTTCCCTAGGAGACCAGTGGGGAGTCTGCAGGCAAGGGTGTGGGCTTTTCCTACCTCCTCTCTCTGAAAGCTCTTTCTCATGAGCAGCCCTAATCAAACCTGCAGCCACATGAAATGTGGCTATAATGTCAGTACTCTTTCCTCACTAGAAGGCACAGTGAAGGAGTTAGCTGTGTTATTGAATATGACACTGTACTACGTTAAGAAAACCTGGAGGAGCTGGTTTTAGCTGACTGCCCATTCCAAGATGCAGAACCGTCCCTCCCATCATGTGAAGCTATGCTCTTGCACTCCAGAAATAGTCTGAAACGCCTTGCTGCATGGGGAAATGGAAATTAGGAAGGGAGTTTTCAGGAAATTGTACAGAAGGACATGAAGACAAATTGGATTTTGGTAATTTTTATTGACATTTGAAGTTAGTGACACCCTTTTAACCTGGAACATTTCAGTCAGAAAACAAAGTATCAGGACTTTATATTTCCCCCTTTGCAGAGTGACTCTACACTGCAAGAGAAGAAGAAAGTGCAATTCCCTGATACACAGTTACTAAAGTACAATGGAAATAGACCCTTGAAATTCCCTTTTTAAACTAATCAAAATGGGTTAATTACTTGTGTTTGGGGCAACATTTTGACCTCCCTAAGAGATTAAAGAAATTATTATAGAATAGGTCTATATAGCATATGCAAAACTAGAAGTTTGTCTTCACCTGATTGTCAAAAGACTTCTGATTTTCCCTTTGATAAGACTCATTTCAAGAGATCTTCCTCAAATAATTTCCAAATTACATTGCCTTTGAAATGGGCTCCAATATAAACCTAATATAGCTTATATCAAGTGAAATTAAGTTATCAAAGAATTATTTTCACTAAGGGAATAGGTTTCACAGCATTTTAAAATTTCAGTGTGAATGTTTTTTTTTTCCTTTTGACATATTTTATATCCCCAGTTTGAGCTATGAAGGTTGAAAGGTATGTATCCATGAAAACTGAAGTTTAACAATATCCCAGTATGAAATGTATCTTGACATATTTAAGCATTTGGCAGTTCCCTGAAGAAAATATACGCAAATGGTGGAGGCAGAAGCAACTGAATGTGTTTTCCCATCTTCCAGCAGGAGCTACTATTCCCAAAACACTTCACAGCAAAGTTTGCACATTCAGACTGTCATTGCTGATGCTGAATCGTTTATTTTTGGCCTGGTTATATTAATTGTACCTGAAGACCAAATATAGCTTTGCACCCCTTAGGAGAAGGCTGTCTTTATGACACAATTTCCATTTTGTTTTAAGCATGGGAAGAGTTAAAATAGAACTGTATTTTAGAAAACAATTCCATATTTTGTGTTAACACAATAGCCTTGAGATCACAGAAAGCTGCCTGATTGCTGTATTGATTTTTTCTTTCACTGTAGCTTTTCTCCCATAATGTTGTTTTAAGACCTTCACTCATCAGGTCTTAGGAAAGGAGAAGATAATCTTTACAGCAAAAATAACATCTTTTTTTCACAGAATTTTCTTATTTGGTCAGGTGCCATGAATTGTATTTTTGAACCTTTCAGAGTTCATATATTGTTTGTGGGAGCAGTTATTTGTGTTGTCAGTATTAATTATAACATATATAGATATATAAAACATATATGTGGCTGTAACTGTTCCCAGGGTAAGTCATCCAATGATTTGCACTAGCAGGGTGCTTCAAGCAAAGATAACGTGTTTCTCAAGGGTCCTGACTGGAGTTTTGGCTTTACATCCTGAAAATTGTGTTTGGCTCTTAGTGGTGTATCAGTGATGAAGAGAAAAACACTCTCAATTGTCACAAAGCTATTGAAGGCCAAAAGGGGCAGGACTCTGACACCTGCCTGTAAGCTCTGTGATGAGAGCAGGGAGGGGGAGAGCAGGCAAGCCCAGGGAGATGCAGTGCCTGCTCACAACTTGTAGGTAACATCTAGCAGAGGGAAGCAGGAGACATGCTGGGCTTCTGAATGTCACATGCTTGGCTACTGAAGTATTTCAGTACATGGTTCAAAGGGAGAACAGCCACACAGTTTACTCTTATATAAAAATCCTAAGGTAGGTAAAAAAAAAAACAAACAAAACCAACCATAGTATAAAGTATGCCGGCAGAAAGATATTTTGCTGGTATCATCTGCATTATGGTCAGGAGCTCTACTGGAATAGCTGGCATAGTAAAGTGAACTCTAGTGGGAGAAAATCGGCATTAGAGTGGGAGCTCAAAATATCACCCTCCTCTCCCCTTACCCCTTCATTCTGTGGATGCTGTATTTTTCCTTGGTAATACTTTGGCTTATATTTCCACAGTATTGCAAGGGCTTTAATAACAGAGCCAAAAAGTAACAGAAAACATAGAGTTAAATCTCCCATGCTTTGAGAACCCGCACCCTCCCGCCTCCTCTCACCCAAAAAAAAGCCTACAACTAATTTTAATATATTCATCAGTCATCCATAGAAGCTTTCTTAGGTGTTTGACCAAATATAAGTGATCCTTTAACCAAAGAGAAGTGATTGACATGATTTCCTAATGCTTTTTGCAAACCTGTCCTTCAGGAACTACTGAAATTTATATTTGGTATGTTGCGAATGACTGTAGAATGTCTTAATTCCCCTGGAACAGTCTTTAAAGTTCCATAGTGTGGAATCTGATAATTTCTCCTAACATTTGTATTGCTCTCCTCAAATTTTCTTCTCTTTGATCTCAGCTCCATTAAGGTAAAAAGAAAATCTGCACCAAGTCCCATTGGTGTGCAAAGACTCCATTGCCTGACCTGCCCTCCAGAGCATTGCAAACTTGTAGCTGTGCCATCCTAAAATGTCATCTCACTCTGAATGTTATACATTTATTATTGCACTTACTTGCTGTGTTGATAGTAAGACATATATTTCTGAAGATTACTAATTTAGGTTTAGAGATTAGCCAAATATTATGCCATGCTTTGAGTTAGGAGGATAAACTAAATGCCTGCCAGTTTCAATATTTTTTCCAAGCACATATACTTCGATTGTTTGTGGGGAAATTTATTTAAGAGTATAGAAAAAAATGGAACAATCAAATGGAATGAAAATTTAAATTAAAACGTGTCATTTAAATAAGCAGTAATGAATGCCAGAAGCAGATTTATCGTTAGTAGTTTCTTATTGCTGGTGCAGCAGTGGCACAATTGAGCAAAGCTTTTAACCTGTCAAGAATAGAGTTACAGCATCAGACTATAATCTTGATTCATCAACATAGATCTAGTTTCCCCCCGTCTACCTTTGTGATAAGAAACCATTTTCAATTACAAGATTTTGTAGCATTCCATAACCAATACAACATATATATATATTACTTGCAATTTTGTAATACACTTATTGAAGGGGAAGAGACCCCATTGTGTTAATTGTGCATGTTGCATACAGGCAATTTACAAAATCTCTATGCTGCATATAAATCCTGAGTCTGCTTCTACTGAAGTCACGGGCAGGGTTTTGTACGTTTTCAGAGTAGAAGCCATACAGGACCACACAACAAAAATGAAGTGCTTCATATGCTGCAGGGAGCAGAATGATTGTTGTGTGACTCTCCTCACGTTCAAGTAAATACAACATTATCTTAATGGAGGGAGGATATGGATTATATGAAAGTTATATATATTTGTGTGTGTTGGTAGATTTTATCCTCATTTATCTATAAGCAAATTCTTCTAGGCATTACCAAACATCTCAATTTCTCTAGCCTCTAACATACATCATTCTTTCATGGAGATAATCAATCTGCACTCATCAGCATAATTCCCCAATGCATGAAATTAATAACAAGGCTTTGGCTGTCTATTAACATTGTGCTAAAGATTATGAGTTGAAGTGTTTTAATACTTCAATTTAATTACAGCAAAGCAGAGTAGCATGAATATGAGAGATTGTAACTTCTATGTTTTCTTACATCTGATTTACTTATTGAAATGGAAAAAGATCTTTAGTAAATGGTCGGGCTGTAATTACAGATGTGTATTCACTGCTGTGACTCAGTGACACATGCAAGTAGCCCAGAACTACTCTTACATTCCCAACTGATGTGTATCACACACTTGGAGGTATTCTAGGCCAGACTGGATAGAGCCTTGGGTGACATGGTTTAGTGTGAGGTGTCCCTTCCCATGGCAGGAGGGTTAGAACTAGATGATCTTCAGGTCCTTTCCAGCCCTATCTATTCTATGATTTTATGATTCTATGATCACACCAAGATGCTGCATTGCCAGTCTAAGTCTTGTCTGGTCTGACTGGGCTTTAAATCAGCAGGGTTTGTTAACATTCTCCTTCAGGATAATGAAGATAAAGCAAATGTTTATTTAATATGGGGGTTGGGGTAACTGTGAGATTCACAAAAATATTCTGTCAAGATCAACTTTTCGGCAGTTGGGCAAAAAACACTGCCTTTTATTCAGGCTATGCATTTGAGCTATGGACTATAAAATTCAGTGGAGGATACTAAAAATGAACTTTACTCACTCTGAAACAAGCACTACAATCATCAGCCTACAGAATCATCCTCAGTCTCTTTCTGCTCAGTGAACAGCTGAACACAGTGTGGAACAGGCAATGTCAGGGACCTGCTACAGCACAATTCCCCATCCTGGCAAAGAAGGGACTCAGACCCCACGTTGGGAGTTCATTTTATGTCCTGAGCTACAGAGCACCAAGGGGAAAGTGGAATACAAGGCTATTTGCCACTTAAGTCTGTGCCTTTATTAAAAATACTAAAAACCAAATTAAAGCAATTTGTTTCAGATAGAATGAAACATTTATTATTCTTCTTCTTTTTATTATTATTTAGATTTTTGTATGTTTGTTCAGCTTTTAACACCCAAAACATTGCTTTCCGTATACCAATAACTCTGTAGAAGAAGATGAGGGGTTTAGTGATCAAAAACCTCAAATCAATTAAAATGCTTTATTCCAGCTGGCCAGCAAAGCAAAGCAAAACAAAACCAAACCTCAGTGAATTACTCACTCAGCCCTGAACAACTTCACCCTTTCACAAAAAGGTGACACATGGGACTGATGATTTAGGCATACTGATGTTTAATTTAATGATGCAGTGCAGTTGTACTGTTTGTCTAACAAAAAATGGAATAGAGTTTGAGAACCACAGCTCTACATATTAACACGTTTTGAAAGTTACAGAATCTGTTTCTACAGAACTTGAGCCTAAAACTTCTGTGCCTAAAGCTTATCTCCTGCTGCTACCTGTGGTTAAGCAGATGTTTCACTAGTTTAGAGAAAAGCAACATAAAAACTTAATACCTCTAACAGAACTACTGTTTCCACATGCCATTCAGTCCCCACCCGTACTTATTCTAAATAACAACAAAATGTAAAGCCCTGCCAGAGCTGAATGTTTTCTGTATCACAGGCTGTAGATCCATTCTGCTGTGCTATCTGTATCTTCATTCCACCCTCTGCATCCTGTTTCAATTATCAATTTGTTTTCTTCCAATTAAATTAAAAGATGTCAGAGTAATTCCTGTCTCACACCTACCTCTGCCTTTCTCAGGCTTTACCTTAACTATTGTTTAAAGATCTGGAAGTTCTCCAGAAAAAAATCAGTTTTCTATTGAAACCCCAGCTTATAATGCTTTTTAAAGTTTTGCTTTTTTTCAGCTTAGAGATGGATGTGGAAGAAAGGAAGTGTAGGAAAGAACATGTAGGAAGGAAGTGTAGAAAAGTATACTGCTACCTACAAATTATGGTATTTATCCCAGCAAATGTGGGAGTCTAGGAGGAGTTAGATTCCTAGGGATAAGCCACTCCCCTTAGGCATTCCAGCCAATAGAATGAAACAGGCATCTCCAGTAAAAGATTCAGCTCATCTGAAAGTGAGTGCCTAACAAACATGGAGGAGCTGATGAGCTTGGATTGCTGATCATAAAGCACCCAGAAATATTGATTTAGACAGATGACTCTTGGAAGTAAAATCAAGTAAAATGAATTTTGTCCCTTTCTCCAATGCTTAGGCACACTGTAAATTGCAAGTTCACTGACAGTAGGGAAAGCTCAAGGTACTGTGGGGTCTGATCATGATCCAGCAAAGACCTGAAGCACTCATTTTTGTCCTACTTTGTTGGAAGCTCCTATGCTTAGGACTTTGTGTATTTCCCTGGATAGGCAACCTGTAACTGCTGATGCTGGTACCAAGACATGTTTCAGAGATATGATTCCTCTAAGGAACTCATCCTTGTGGTAGGAATATCTTATGTTACAGTGTAATATATTAGCCCTACCCCCAGAACACAGCTCACCCAGGGATCATCCACGCAACTGAATGAAGTCATTTGTGACTACAGAACTAGAAGATCTAAAGTACATGTAAAGTGCTTTTTGACATTGGAGGGAACAGGCATCTAACTGATTTCAGTTTACATGAGTAAATGTAAATGGAGGGGCAGGGGGTGTAATTTACTTTGAAATTTAAGGTTGTTCTCAAAAACATGAATGTGTGCTCACTTCAGGAATCTGTCTGTACTCCCTTTTCTGCTTCCTTAAGCAAATACAGTCTTAGCTGTTCTGACATCAATATATCATTTGTTATTGCCAAAGAATAAGGTGCCTTTCCTATATCTCTTTTTCCAAAAAGTAAGAGCTTTCCTATATCTCCATCTTTTTCAGAAGTATTTTACATATATAATAGCAAGCAACAAAAACAAGTATTTACTTCCCTTATAAAATAAACAGTAATTTACATAATTTTTTAGCTGCATTTTGCATTTACTGCCAAAAAAACACCTATTGGTAATAATTTGTCTGCATGCTTAGTCCTAGGTAAGATCCGCAGTGCTGTTGGAAGTGCTCAGCTCCTCATGTCTCAGAAATTCCAGCAATTTTATTGGCTTTGTCAGCAAAATCTGGTAAGTAACTGTGCCTGGCCATTCTTGAAGAGTTTAATGCTATTCATCCATACATATTCCACAGAATATAACTAAATTTTAGAATTTACTATTTTTACATCAAAGGCAACAACAAAAACACATATAGTGTACCCAAACAGTAGCATTCTGAAATGTCATTTTCATGTCTCAAACTTTGTCTTACTGCTCCTTTTTTGTGTTTTTTTTTAATTTAAAGTATGTTGTTAGGATATTTTTTTATATATTTTTCAAAAAAAAACCTCGTAATTTCAGAATTTCAGCCTGGCTGTTTTGTCTTTTACTTTTTTCCTGCCTTTATTGAGAATAAAATAAAAAAAAAAAAAAAGAGAAAGGAAGAAATGCAAATTTTCTGATACATAATATTGTGGCTTATTTTTGCAGTACCTAAAATAGTAGTTGTATTTCTGGTAATGAAGGAGAAAATTTTAGCACTACAGTAAGTGGAGAACAGTAAAATAGCAAATTAGGGGAGAATGCATGTTCCAGCTTTCTACCTGTCTGAAAATAGGACTGATCTTGGAAACAAGAATATAGATAATGTTAATAAAATTGGGTTTCATAATTTGCATCGCCAATTATACATAAGATATCCTAGGGCTGAAAGAACAGATGCAGTCTATTCCTTGTGAGAGTTAACTGCTATTGTTCTGGAAGTGCATTAGAGACTAATTCAATTCTAAATGTTATCTTCATTAATATGACAGCAGCCATCCGTGATACACTCATTGTGGCAAGATGATACTAATCAACAGAAGAACGTAATTCATCTAACTACAGCTAGTGGTAGAGCACCTTTCTTTGGCTCACTTGGAAATCAAGTGTAATTTTCATCTTTTGGCTGCCCTTACACCATTATGTATTAAAAGGGCTGAATTCTGTTGTGTGCATGATAGCAGACATGACCTCTATGTCTGGTTAGATACATTTCTTTACATGCTAGTATTTGCCACATAACTTCTTAAGGCAAAATGTTAATTCTTCATAAACCTACTTGTTACTTCCCATCCATAAAATTAAACGTCCAGAATTCCTGAAAATGCAATCAAATATTACTGAGAAAGTCATGCCAAAAATGTCCTACTCTCTGATAGAAAATGGTAAGATATATGGTCCTCATTAGGAAAGAATCCAATTATCCACTTCAAAGACTCTGTCAAAACAAGAATTTTAATAGCTGTTACAGAGTGACAGAGGAAATATGCAAAGTCAGGCAAGCAGGAGATGACCACTTTTGAAATATGAAATACATTATGTCTGCTCCCTATCTAGTCATTTGTTTCATAGCGAAAGGAGGAAATCTTCATCAATGTCTAAAAGTTTCTCACTGCAAATTTCAAAGTGCCCTCCGTTACCTGATTGATGAAGCTATGCAAACTAAGATTTGGAGAGCCTAACCTCCTCTCCACTTCATTTATCTTCAAGTGAGTCCAGCACTTGTGCTCAAGAGCATTACTGTAATAACAAGGGCAGCTCCTGCTCAGCACGGCTGTCAGAGGTTTGGAAGCGTGAGCAATTCATTACAGCAAAAGCAATAGGAGCACATTGAAAAATCTACAGTTTTGCAGACAATATGACCAAAAAACTGGCAAGATTTTACTTCTCTCATTCTGATTTGGACAATAAACCTCTGAACTCCGTAACAGCAGCTTTATCCTACTCTGAAGATGTAGGCTCTGAATATTCCTTAGCTTCATTAAATCAGCAGTGGGCTCTGCAGAAAGCAGCAACTGCAGAACTAGACTTTTATCTCATTCATGTTTTGAGGCTTTTCTTCCTATGCCTATCAGCTGAGTTTGTTGTTAAATAGTCACTTAGTGAGCAGGCTTTATATATGCTCCTAAGGCAGCATCTCTGTGCCTCACAGTAGCGCTGCCAGATAGCACCTTTCCCCCATTTGAAAACATGTAGCACTTACGGGACTACCACACAGCAGTTTCTCTTAACACTGTTCAACGGCAATAAGCATAAAAGTAGGACAAAGAACAATGGTGTTTACTTATGCCAATTCAAAATGCAGCAGTAGTTTAGGAAGAGGAATATACTTACTTATACTGAAATTTAACCAGGAAACTCGCCCATCATCTATGGACTTTTTCTAAAGGGTCATGGGATCTTCAAGTGACACATTTGATTATGTAGTGGGTTAAGATTTCTTACCAAAGATTTTCACTTAGGGTAAATCCATAGAAATATAAGCTTTGATGAAGTTGTTTTTAAGAATCTGGCTGGCTGTCTCCTGCAGCGTACTGTTCCACTAACTGCTGGAGAAAAAAAAATCACTACTCCCTTCTGCATTATTCACATTATCTCTTGTAACACCCTGTTTTTAATTTGACATATCCTCCTCCATACACTCTAGTCAGCACAGATCCTGCTCAGCTCGTGAGGTCATCACTCAATATGTCATGGTTCTGGGCAAAACCAGAGCATCTCAAGCACCTGCTAGATACTGCTAGGCTTTAAGTGCTTTAGGCTTCCTTCAGAAGGAGGGCTGCAGAGCTGAATTCCAAAGAAGGTACAAACAAATTAGCAGCTTCTGAGAAGGAACTGGTTTAAGCCAATCTTTTCAAAACTTAGTTAGCTGTAATAGTAATCATTTGTGCCAGGGTTTATCCATGGTCTGCGGATCCATAAGAAACAGCAGCAGGAGGCAGCCCTCTTGTGTCCACGCAATGCATGGCACACTCCTCTGCAAGCAGCTGCGCTGGAGGTTGCGATCTTCCCAAACACAATGAGCAGAGTGGGGTGAACAGAGGTACAGGAAAACAATTGGCCTTGATTCAGAAGGCAATGACATTTCAATGAGTGGCATAATTTCATGACTGTTTAGAGGAAACTGGGAAGAGGAAATGAGAAGACCAGGCTGGAGAGAACAGATTGCAATGTAAGATACAATGTTATGGGACTATCCTGGCAGATTTCGCACAGAAAGTCAGCTCCTGAAGCCTGAGATGTTGACCTCTGTAGAGTAACTAATACACTGACATAAATTTTAAATGGTTTTGGAGCAAATTGGGATCTACCCAAGTAAGTTGGTTTTGAGGAACACTAATCTAGAGATGTATCATGTTTCCCAGAAGTCTGTTATAATCTATATGGACAGGTCTGCTGAGTCCCTGAAGCTTCCTAAGAAAAGGAGATGTTCTTCTAGTAAAGAAGACTTCTAAGTGGATAGGTTTTTAGGCTGCTTCTTGGCCCAGATTCCTAAAAGGGTTTAGGTATGGGTCACACTTCATGTTGTAGTGCCCAGCTCCAAGTACTCAGCTCCCACATTGGCATCTGCAAACCAAGTTTGAATAGCAAGTCCTAGTTTAAGACCCTTATATTCAAGGGAGAAATTCAACAGAAATTCTGACTTACCTGCCGGGTTTTAGGCAACTATATGGAGTTGTGCTGAATATCTAAAACGCTTCTTTGTCCACTACATTTGTGAAAGATGGGGTACAGAGCCTTGCTTCAGCAATAACACCAGTGTTTCTAACGGTAAAATAGTCATTACAGCTTTCACCCAGAAAAGGGGAGATACAGAGTCCCTTTGGCCTGATTTTGACTCCATCCATTCTGTAGACACTTTGATGGCTCCCTTCTGCACTGAAAGGGAAGAGACATTTCTCCATCATCTTCACAGAGGTGTTGACCAGTTAAGCCCTATTTCATTAAAATGACAAAGCTGTCTTCTTGAACAAGTACCAATACAGAGCACAGGGTTAAGTCTGCATACAAAATTGTCTTTTTTATCCAGAACTGATACCAGGTTAATGGTCAAATGGAGGTTCACCTTGCTAATTGTTACCACCATTGTTTGTTCCATTAAGTCTTGTGCACATAGTGCCACTTAATTGCAGTACCTGTGTGTAGTGCTTCCCAATGCCTGAGCATGATTCGACTCTCTGGAGAACAAAAGTCTACCATCCCCCATCAAAATTCCATGCCTTATGTATACATTTGAAAATGCAAAACAATGCAAACATTGAATTCAGCATAAGCTGACTACTTCTTCGTGGCATTATTTTACCTTCTGATCAGCTACCATGAATGCAATTTTTAACCAGAAAGACTTCAGGCTGTCTAGAATATGAACCACGTTCCCTTTTCCTTTAATAATCACCAGGCAGAGGCTTGCTTGCTCCTATTTAGGAATGCAGGTCAGCACAGCATATGGTGCTAAGGAGCTTCCCGTGCTGCATGGAATCAGGAATGCTAGCGTAAGACATCCAACTCATTCATTTTTGGGCTGTGTAGGAGGCACAACTTTCCAGTCACAGCTCCAGGCTGTAAAGTGCGTGTAGACTTAGCACTGAGCAGTACTGTAGCAATGTAATCTGGCGTGATGCCTTTGCTGCCTCAAAGCATGTTGTTTAAAGCCTTCTGGTTTATTCAGATTGTCTCCTTTGTGACAGGACCCGAGTGCCATGCCGAGGCCAACTTCCCAGGACCTAGCAGGTTTCTGGGACTTATTGCAGCTCTCAATTGAAGACGTCAGCATGAAGTTTGATGAACTGCACCATTTGAAACTCAATGAATGGAAAATAATAGAATCACCTGAAAGGAAGGTAAGCAGACCATGGACAATACCATTTACTCCCCATTTGTAGTCCTGCAGTCTCCTTGTCTTAAATACAACAGTGAATACAATAGGTTTCTAACTCCAGAAAGTATCTAATTGGTACGGCCCAATTTATACGTGGAAACCTTCATCAGATGTGAGGGTTTTTTTCTTTTTAACAATGATGAGCTGAATTGTGTAACAAATAAAATGGATTTTACTAAGTTAGTTTACTCCGTAACACTTTTGTTCAAATTACTTAAATTTGCATTCTAAAGACTAGAACTTAAATATGTCCTGATTAATTCAGAATGAGGACAACAGCCCAAGAATCCAATCAAGGTAAACTCAGCACTGTTCTACATTTGGGGCAGCTCAAATCTGAGCACTACACTGTTTAATCCTGCCTGCATGACACAGCTGATACTAGAACAGGACTGAGTTAAACGCATGTGGCAAAACATAGCACAAGTCATACTAAGTCTTGGCCCACAAAGACTGGGGGACAGAGAGTCATTCCTGCACATCTGCCCTAAAACTCCACCACCTGGGAGACACCCCAGCCACGATGCTTACAAACCGAAGGTGGCATATTGCCCACAAAAGCAATGTAATTCTGAAACTGTCTTCCCCTTTCTAGAGCTCAGCCCCTCACCTTGATTATCCCATTATCCTTCCTGAGTATTTTATCAGTCAGATGAAGACAGCATTTGGTTTGAGTCAGTACTGTTGGCCTCAGGTGAATACTTGTTTGGTTTGGGAGGAATTAGGAGGCATTTTGACAACTCTTTCATTTCTTCATGCTCCTCTTGGATTTTAATTTTCAGCCAACGGGTTGGTGGATGGTGAGTTTGCAACTCTTGCTTACTAGTGACAACTGGAAGTAAGAAATTATTATAGTGACAGCAACAGTGATGTTCCTAAGAGGGAAATTACTAAAAGTGAAGGGGAAAAAAAAAGAAAAAAATGATGGGACAGCAGGAATGGAGCCGTTATGTTCCTGTCTGAAAACAGGAAACAAAGAAAATTAATGCTGGAAGAGATGGCTGTCATGGGGAATAGCATCTTAGGCTGCTGCACTGTTCCTATTGAGATGAGACTGCAGAACTCTGTTCTTAAATAACATTAATTATTTAGACTTCGCTAAAGCATTTTGGCAATAGACTCAGAATTAGTTTAAACAAAAGAAGACCGAACACTGAGCAGTGTAAACCATAGGTGAATCAGTTCCATTTTTGTATTATTTGAATCCTGCTGTGCATCAAATTAACTGTGTTCTCCATAAGGAACAGCCCATACTCTGGACTATTGCTATTACTCTAAGAAGTGATATAGCAATCGATCATAATAACAATACTGTACACGTGAAGTTGTGGAGTCTCCATCTTTGGAGCTATTCAGTCCAGTATTAAATATAATGTTGAAAAACCTGCTTTAACTTCAAAGTTGCATCTAATTTCAAGTGGGTTTTGAATACGGGTTGTACAAGATCACCTCCAGACATCCCTTCCAATGAAAAGTATTGCATGATTCTACATCTGATTCTATGTTATCTTTTTCAAGGCTCTTATTTCATATTTCACCATCTAAATGGAGTAAAATATCAATTTCATACTTCAAAACAATTCTTCATTTCAAATCTGCAGAGCAATTTACAGCTACTTTGGTACCAAAATCTTCTGACTCTCACTTTATAATTTGATAATTCTTCACTATAATTTTCTTTTAAATGGTCCAGGCTGGCAAGCAGAACAATTAGCCCAATGTTCCCTCTCTGGCTGGTGGTTGCATGTTTCCATTCAGCAATTCATGGAGGAGACTAAACTAATACACAGCTGCTATCTCATATCCAGCTGAGCCTAAACTCAGTATGATTAATTTAATTAAACATGCTGTCCTGCTAATCTTAGACAGTCTTTTCATTTGATCAGACCACGCAGATGCGCTGAATTCTTATTGGAGAGCCAGTGTGTGTTTCTGTTTATAATGGATGTAATAATGTGTCAGCTAAAATTAAAAATTCATAAATTCTTATGAAAGGGAGGTATGTAGATTGCATGTGCCGGATACCTGCAAGGCCAGTAGAAGAAGTTTTTTAGAAGGCACAGGACTGCAGAATTTGTGATGGCTGCTGAAACAACAGGGTGTTGCCAGTATCCCTAGTGCAGATAGCTATTCATGTAACCTATTAGTCAGCTGACTGGAGAGCACAACTTGAGCATGCTTGATGTATGTAGCCAGTATTTTGCATTTCATGTCTTTGATTTGCATGCTCTACTGACAGTATCTTCTGCACGCAGTTCACCCTCAGTTTTAATACCCTGTTGCAGGAAGAAAGAAAAGTTCCTCCTCCTGTACCAAAGAAGCCCCCAAAAGGAAAATTCCCTATCACAAGAGAAAAATCTCTGGACCTACCGGACAGACAGCGACAAGAAGCTAGAAGACGGCTAATGGCTGCTAAGAGAGCAGCCTCTTTCCGGCAGAATTCAGCCACAGAGCGTGCAGACAGCATCGAGATATATATCCCAGAGGCTCAAACCCGGCTTTAAAGACAGAATGCTGCAGAGTTCCTTTTTTAAACAAATGCTTGTACAGTTTGTCACTTACCTGGTAATTTTTGTCTCATTCTCTCCACTAAATATGCCCTTGCTGTTGTGTTCTTTGTGCCATAAGCACAGTGGAATGCTTTTGATTTCCTCAGAATTTGCTGAGCTCACCGCAAGAACGACTTCTTTTTGTATTTATTGTCTGACTTACAATCAGCTACAATGGATAGGGCTTGTCGAGACCTGACTTATCCAATATATTCTCAGAGGACAACAAGAAACACCTCTTGAGATGGAACCCAGCTTACTTTTTTGTTATTTATATTTTTATAAAATGTGTGATAATTAGGGATAAGAATAACAAACTATAAATGGGTGCATCTCACCATTCACTAGAGGCATTAGCTAATCCAAGTAGAAGGTGCTACAAATGTAAAGAGCAGGAAAGAAAGAACCCATTTATCTCTCTGACCTCCAGTTTCTTTTCCTAGAACCCAGCTAATATATTTACCCATGTGCTCTGCCACTCTTCTCATCTTTGTTACTGCAGAATAACATTAGGCCTCTCATGTCATGTCAAGTTTCTGGAGATGAACAGGGATATCCAGCCACTAAAACTCCAAAGTTCATCAGAAACCAAGAAGCGTACAAGTCTGGTGGTGGTGGGAATGCCCACTGAGAAACGTTTGCTGTTAGCAGTATAACGACACTCTGAAACGTAAGCAAATTTATAATGCAAGAGGACTTGAGTGATGGGTGAAAGGAAAACGGAAGCCTTAAAAAGTTAGATCTTCTGTAGCAAGATGTGTAAAGAAAAAGTTATACTCGCTCCTTCGGAACACTCATTGCATTTTTAACAGTTCTTTTCCGTGTTAACCTTTATTTTATAAATGTTCTCTCTTTCATTTCAAGAGCTGTGCTACATGGAATATTTCAAATGCTCACAATGTTCTAACAATTGAGTTTCCAGGGTATCCTTGAGAAAAAAAAAGAAAAAAAAAAATCTTGCTTGTTTAAAATGCCAGTTGTGATGTTGTAAACAGTTTAAGAAATATGAATGTGAGTGGTAAGTATATCTAAGTTTAAATGGTTATGTTAAGGTAAAGGTGAACTGTGGTTTACAGCTGTATTTTTTTTTTTAGAACTATTTTTCTATGCAGTATCATTTATGGCAAGAAGAAGCTTCTTGCTTGCTTCAGACATAAAAAATAAAAAATGTGGTTGAAGAGATAAGTCATTTCCAGTTATGGAATATAGGAAAAATCATATATTTTTGAGCCTCACATTGTCAGAAGAGAGAAGTGGTAACTGCCACAGGTAAGAGGCTTTAATTTAAAACAAATTAAGACAGAATTATTCCACTTCACCTACCTTCCACAGCAACTGAGCAACCCAGCACTTAGAAGTCTTCAGGTGAAGACGCAATAAGACGAGAATCCCACAGCCCCCAATTCCAAGGTTTGAATCCTACTGAGCACTACTTTAGGTCAAAACAGTTCAAACCCAGTGAGACAGACAGCCCCAACTATCACATCCCCTGTATTTCTGCTGTAACAAATGCAATGTATTTAGCCATAGGCAGAACAGCTATTTAATTCTACTCAAGCACTTTGGTTCTTCACCTGATGAGCACTTTAAATCTGAATCCCATGCACCCTGCAGCCCGATGGATGACTGAAAACATGAAGTATTGTAGGTTATGCAGATCTGACATTGCTTCAAATCTGTTTTGGTTTGTTTTGTTTAATTTTTCCTTTTTCCTTCTCTTTTTTCCTACAGTGTGTAGTATTAAGCATGAGTTCTGTCTTTGGAGCACAGCTGATAAGGCATGTTTAGCTTCAAGATATGAATTTGTAGAGATGAAGTTTTGAGAAATTTCTGTGAGGAGAAAACCCTCTAAATCGAGCCTGATATCTGGTATATACTTTACCAAATAGCCTTAAACTATATTTGGAAGCAAAAACCAAGACGAATGTATATCCTTCCAAAATGCAAAAAAAAAAAAAAAAAAAAAAAAGGAAAAAAAAAGAATAAAAAAAGAAAAAAAAAAGAAATCCCTGAGATATTCTTCTATAGATGAAAACATTATATTTCCCAACCCTCCTGTTTTCAAGGCATTTTCTATTAAGGAAAGAGCTGAATCCTAGGTAGTGTACAATATCGATGCTGCTTCCTGTATTTGTTGTACTAGTTTAAATAAAAATGTACCTGCAGACATTGGCATCTTTAATCTTGGAAACTGATGTCTTATTCAAAGTGGAGCTGCTAAGTAGGAATATCCACACAAAACTAAAGCCAGTGTCTTTCCTAGATTTAAGAAATTTAAAATAGACACAGACACACCTATACATACATGGCAGCTGATAGATATTGTCTAATTTTCCTGTACAATTCAAGGAGAAATCACACTTGACTTACTCGCTTGAAAATCCCCACTTACAGCTCTGGGTCATGTGATTAAGACAAGCTGTATTTGATCCTGCCACTAATCAGACTTTATAAAGACAAATGGTAAAAATAACAGATTACAGATAAGCTTAGATCCCAGCTGACCTAATAATGCTGCCTTGGGGCAGTCCATGTAACTCCTTATTTTAGAATCATATTTTGATAAGGTTTTTTATGTGTTGAAATTTTATTGGTTGTTCTCTGGCAAAAACAGGCCTGCGTGAATGATGTCAGCCCATTTCCCATGCCATTATGGGAGAAATGTTCAATATAAGCTTTGCATATCTTTGATTTCTGTTGGTTCTGCCTTTGTCCCCCCAAAAGAAAAAAGAATCAAATGTTAACTAGATGCCTACTGAAAAATCTGATGTTATCTGTGCATGTTACATTTCAAAGTGCAATATATTAAACTGTTGTACAGGTAACATTCTATCATTAAAGGCAAATAAGCCATTTCAATTTACATGTTGTACATCTGGTCAGTTTAGAAAAATAACATTATGCTTATCATACTTGTGTTGCAAATAAATCAAAGTCAAATTGCTTCAGTCCCTGACATGAGAAACACAGCACGTGGTATCCTAATATACGTATAAACAGATCAATTGTAATCTGACCACACATCATAAAAATATAATTCATTTACAGAACCAGCGTAGGAGGAACATAAAAATAAGTGCAAAGATAGAAAGTGGAATGCTTTCTACTAAAGAGACTTCTTGGTGTAGACCCACACAGAACAGCTGGATATAACAAAATAGTCCAGTGTTTAATTAAATACTAATTGGACTGATATATATTTTCACAGATAAAAAGTATAGAAAGTCTTTGTTCATTTCTTCATCACCTGTGAAACACAAGTATAATAAACAGAATTATGAAAATTTAAATAAAGAAAAAGACCTGACTGATAAAATTGTTGATATTCACCATACTTATTTTTGCTTTGTGTATTTTTTTGGATTTAAAATTCTTTGTAAATTGCTGAAGTACATTATCAAGTGGTTTGTTATTTCATGTTGACCTGATTAGAATGGCCTTTGGCAGCGTGCAGAGACTAATAATGTTGTACAGTTTAATACCAAAACCTGACATTTTAATTCATGCTTGAACCTTGTCACTATGACAGATTTGAGATCAATCGGGAAGGAATTAAAGCCTGCATAGGAAAGTGTGTGGATTTCATATATATGTATAAAATACACCTCATATAATGGAAATTATTTGTTTTAAAATAAGCCCATGTCCTGCTGTATCAGTAAATTAGTACTCCAGTTTCATCTTCTTCAGCATTGCATCTACTATGAAGTGAGGGATTGCTCGGTCTTGGGGTGGTTTTGCAAGAAAAAGAAGTAACTGCTATATTATGATGTGCCATTCATGACCTGCAGTCTCCTCCTGCCCTGATGGAGCTATGCCCCTGAGAGGCTCCTGGCCCCATGTGCCGTGGGCAGCACCACCGCTCTCTGCCAGGGCCTCCCCAGGCAGGTCCATCTCGGCCCCCCTCGCCAGCAGCAGCATGCCTCCAGATCGGCCCATCTCAGCCCTTTGCATTCAAAGCCTTGAGCCTGCTCTGCCTGGTTGGTGGGTTTGACATCCTCCTCGACATTTCAGTGTTCGGGCTGGGGGCAAGGAAGCACACTGGGGGCTGACCCATCAAGCGGTGGTTTGTGCATGTTAATTTGAGGTCTGAAGCTGGTTTGGCAGCCCCAGGTGTCAAGCTGTGTGCGCTGAAAAGCTGTGAAATCCTGTGTAGCAGGAGCCTCAGTATTAGCTTAAATGAAACGCGAAGCAGCAGTACTCTCGTTATTCTTCCCAGAGCATCTTACGATGTTTGCACCTGCATTTGAACTGTGTTCAAGGTGAGGCATATCAGCAAATCCCCTGATGTCTAGTGAGTTGCTTCCTGGTGTATGACAGGTTGTCACATTTATACAGTGCCTTTCATCCAGAAGGATCTCCAAGCACTTTATTAGCCAGCACACAAACTCCAGGCTGAGCTGCAGCTGGGGCAGGTTACCCTGCCCACGGCCTGGTGAGCCAGCACAGCACGATGCTGGGGGCTCTCCCACCTGTCCCATCCTGCCGGGAAGTTTCCTTCCACACCACTCTTCCAGCACCCAGGAGGACCCTTACGGTCTGAGGCTGTGCCAGAAGAGAAGCAAAGACTCTCTGAACCAAGAGCACAGCAGAGGCAAGGCCAGGGCTCATACTGTCCCTCCAGGGTGTAGGCAGGGAATGGAGAGCATCAAATTGAATTTCCAGAACAATACCTGCTTTCTCCATCCATGGCGATGGCAGTGAGGGTCCCTGTGGTGTAGGAGCTCCTCTGGGAGGGTGCTGCAGGAGAGCCCTGGCCACCTCCAGAGGCAGGAGCTGGTGGCACCAGCAGCTGGGCCCTCTCACAGGGGATCTTGGCAAGTCTCTCCTTCACAAGCTCATTTCCTCCTAGCTCTTAGTGGAAAAGATCCATCTGGGGCACGTGCTGCAGTAGCAGCCTTCCTGTGTGGCACAACTGCCAAGCACCATGTTGTCTCTCCAGGTCTGCCCTCTAGACAATGTAACAGGAGGGTTAATGTGGGATTTAGGCATAAGGATTATGCTTTGTTTTGGGCAGCCTCTCTTCACTGAGACTCAGCTCTAACCGTAAGGGTTCTTTGTATGGCAGAGCAATGGCGATACCTCTCTTCACTGTCAGGATCAGCCAACTACAGGCAGCCATTTCATACTGTAGTTAACAAGAAGGCGATATATACACACCTACAGATATATATATAACAATTTGTCGGTGTCATGGTCTCAGACAGTAGGACCCAGGAGCCACAATCAACACTCATGTTCCTGTAGACCATGCCACTTTCTTGCAGATCAGTCTCAGCACAGACACACATGGCGAGTCCACTGCCCAGTGCAGCCCCACAGCCCATCTGCAACTGCTCACCATCTTCACCTCCAGGGACCATCTTTTGGGAACAGCTGTTTTATGGCATACTCACATGCACACAGATGCCTGGCAGGAATTAAGCCCTCTGTATAGAAATACAGAAATGGCTTAATTTATCTCTGAAATGCAGATATCTCTATGGCGTAATGCTGCAGCTGTTTAACTACATAATGGGCTGTTCAGGACAGACAGTATAAAACTGAAATTGAAATGAAAACTTGCCCAAAAGAGGATTTGCCCAGCATATTTAGGCTGATTCAGCTCCTCTTAATGAAATAAAATTCTAATGGCTGCAAGAAGCCATGGCATTCATTATATCTAAAAACCATATTCCAGATCCCTTGTCATTAAATGCAAATAGCATTTCATAAATGATGATCACAGAAGAAAACTCCATGTTCATAGTCCCACCTTTCCACACATGGGTGTTTCTCCCATTGCTTTTCATTGCTGAAACAGAACTGGGCTTTTAAAGTCAGATCGTAGATAATGTAAATTAGTACGTCTACATGGCTTGCTCTTTAAATTAGCAAACACAAAACAGTTTTCATTAGCTGGCAATTTAATTCTCTATTTCATTAAGGCCAAATCATTATTTTTATAAACTGGTTTTGTTGGACAGGTTTTTTTTACTTCTCTACTACAAACCCATGAACATTTTCACCTAAACTTAAATGAGGGAGAGGTTTATTTGAAGATATGGTCATTATTCACCAACACAGACCATCAGTGAGGATTTTCCTTCTTCACTTACTCTTGTTCCATTCAACACAGCATTTCCAATTCGTAAAGCTGAACTGTCATACAGGTTTGTATTTTTGTGAAATGAGATAAATTATTGCAGAGCTTCAGGCTAAGTTCTGATGTCAGTTGATTTAGAATCAATACTAAGAAATTGAAATAAGAAAGAAATGTAAGATTTGGATCAGTATGACTGAGATCAATACCTGACTCAGCAAGTCCTGCTGTGGTAGAAAGGATGCACTGTTTGAGTTAGAGAGTGTGTAATTACTTTGTAGGATACAGTTCTTCCATTCATGTAAGTCACAATCAAGCAGAGGACTTGGTAATAGGTTCAAGTGTCTGATGATTGTCCTCACAAAGAATTACTAGCTTTGTTCATAGTTACCTGTGGAATCTACATGCTCATATCCATGCTTTGACTGACCATTTTGAGGTTTAATAGTATGGCCATCTCATTTTAAAAGGGCTCAGCATGTATGTATTCTTTAGTTCAATTTATATATTGATTTTATGAATTAAGAAAATTTCCCTTTCAAGTAGCCTGACTTATACTGCTCTAGAACTGTTCTTTCCTGAAGAAAAGCCACTATGACTGTGCAGAATTTTCTGTACAGAGACAAAACTCATACTTCCATTTACCATGTGACATGCCAAAATATTCAAGTGTGGCCTAAGGACTAAATTAAATGCCTCCTATAGAATTTCAAGGAATGTTAGAACCAGGAAACTAGCTGTTTAGTTATCATTAAAGGTATATATAAATATATATAAAAAATATATACATAAGAAATCATATCAACAATGAGGATGAACTGAGTGCCAAATATTCACCATCTGTATAAAGCTACACTTCACTAGAATTAAACTATTTTATGTAATTCTCTTTCTCATGCTTTTATGGTTCTTTTGATAAATTCTATTTAGTAGCATGCAGGATACCTAAATTGAATGTACAGAATGTTGTTTCATTGCTACAATAATTTCTTGCTTCTCAGTAATATCTTCTTTACCAGAATGTTATTTGTTACTTTGAAGACATATTTGAGAATTGGTTTATTATTGAGTTATTCTTTTTCATGGTTCTCTACTCACCTCCAGCTGATTGTAAGAAAATGTGCTTCACTATTTTGCCCCATGGCTCTTTTATGAAGCTGCCTCTTTCAATTGGTTTATGTATTGTTTATGTTTATCTCCTGTAAATAATTCTGCAATTAAATTTTTTGAGAAAAATAGAGTACACTCTTTATTACCTTTTAAATTTTGCAGTAGTTAAAATATGCCATTTCCAGTCAGACAATTGTAGACCACACTAAGTCATTACTTTAGATACGTAGCCCTTTGAGTGTCAGGAAACTCATTTCCAATAAAACAAGTTTGATAGGGGTTTCTCTGAATTCAAAGTAAGGCATGTTAAAAATCTGAAGGAATTTGGCAAACAACTGAATCAATCAACTATATATTGCCATTGATGTATTTTGATTTATAGTCATTAGTACTATAAGTACAGAATATCATGCACTGATTTTGAATCAGATCATTGTGTGTAGTTAACAGAAAGAATAATAGCCTCTTTTGCATGTAAAGCAGACAAAATTGAATTATTTATGATTCTATTTGTAAACTGTCATTATTGGGCAGAAGTAACTGAAAGAATTTGATTTGGAAAGGTGAATCCTGGAGCCTCTCTGTGTGGTTTTTGCCATTTGTAACAGAATAATCAGAAGACCTTTTAGCCCACTTTATGTTTTTTAGCTCTTTCCAGAACAGACAAGTCTCCTATTGCAAATGACTTTAGCATCTCAGCAGAAAATTTGATCAATTCTTTGCATTGGCCACACTTCTTGTTAAGACAAAAGCCACAACAGGCATGAAACAAAGATGTGTGGAGTCTCTGAGTCTGAATAAAGGAGGTACCAAAATTACTATGATAAATCCAAATTTATTTGGCATACAAAAGTGCTTTCTTGTATAAATCATTGTATTTTTATTGTTCATTTATTATGTATACTACTCTAACACTTAGAAATCCTGGCTATGGACCAAGATAACTTTGCACATTTACAAAAGTAAGAGATTTTCCTTAAAAAAAGAAAAAAAAAGTATACACCCTAACTATTAGGTGAGAAACAACAGACAGGCAGATAGAGCAGAGAAAACGGGAAAAAGAGAGATGCTATTAGCTAAAATGAATAGCAGTAGTTGCAGCATCCTAGCAGTGCATCAGTTGACAGTCATTTCATAGGCACCAGGAAAAGAGAGGATAATGAAGAGGGTTGGAAGATACCCTCAGGGACCTCTTCCCAAGAAGGGAGTCCAAGAAAGGTGTTTGAAAGTTTAGCACAGAGATGACGAATTTTGTCATCATGAGTCAAGTGGAGGTAGAAGCTGACATCTCTGTAATTAATGAATGATGCTCGGGACACCATGGACAGGTGAAATATGAAGAAATGTTAAAGGTCTTGGCAGTAAGACCAATAAAGTTAAAGATTCACTACTCTGCTGGCCCATATGTATAAAGGAATTTTCATCTTTAATACTGTTGTGGAAGACTCAAAACTTTCCAGCTACATGTCAGCAGTTCCAATAAAAATGAAATTTAGAGAGGTCATTAGAGCAGCTTAGTGCTTCTTTTTGTCTGTCCTCTAACAGTAGATGTTATTAGCTGCAGCATCACTCACAGCAGTTCTGTACTGACAGTTACAACTTAGAAAGGCCTTGATCACTTCTAGCTGAAATTCCAATAACCATTAGCTTGTCTTAACCTCCATGAGTTCCCTAAAATAAGATGATCCTTCCTGCAGTCTGGAAAGGATCTCGGGACTAACAAACAAGCTGTTTCTTGTACAGTGGTTTTACAGATGGCTGACAGTCATTGCTGATGAACTAGTAAGGTCAAGCAAAGCTGAAGCATACATGTGGCATATTTTGTTTCAATTGCTGAACCAAATAATCAGGTGCAGAGTACATGTTCTGAAATTAGCATATTTATTCCAGTTGAACTGCACTGACTCTGTTAGTGGGTTTGTGGAAGGCTGTTATTGTTTAAGCCACAGCAGCACAGCTGAAGTGTGAAAATTCTAAGATGTAGACAAGTGCCTTACATAACCTATTCAAGCCCTAACACAATCCCTGGACAGATTCTGCTGTAATTGCTTAAAAAATCAATTTATGAGTAGCTAGAGGATAATACGATGATAAAAACCAAGCAACATTGATTTGCCAACATCCTGTCACATCAACCAATTAAATTTTCTTGTTTGACAGGACGAATGGCCTACTGGATTAGGTAAAAACAGTAGCTCCACTTCATTAAGGCTTTTGATACAGCTCTAGTGTTACAATTTCATATAAAACTAGGAAAATATTGCCTAAATAAAATTGCTGGAAAATTAAATCTGATGAAGTTGAAAATGCATATACAAATATCCCTGACCCATGATGAAATCTGAAAAGCTTTTGAAGTGAGAGGGAAAAAGAGAATCTCACAACAATCTAACCTGCTTTCAGTACTAGTTGGGAATTTAATTGAAAACTTTGATGATTTACTGAATCGATCATGTGATGCCAACCTGGGAGCAGGTACAGGTTCTATAAAAGATATGATCAAAATTCTCAATGATCCCAAAAAACTGGACACACTTTCTAAATACAATATGATGTAATTCAGTGAAGAAAAAATGCAAAATGCTATACTGAAAAGATGTGATCAAGCTCCACTGTCACAGAATATCCATTTGAGTACAGCAAGGAAGATGTGGGCTCTGGTGGATCATGAGCTAAATGAGACTCAACCTGATGCTAAATCAACACAAGATAAGTCACATGGTCTTAAGGAAAGGAGAAATCTAATAGTGAGTGTATCAGTGTATCCTTAAATTAGCGTGGCTTAACAAATTATTGTGCTGTGTAATCATCCATGTATACACAATCTTAAATTGTGGCACACACACATTATTGGCCTTGACATTGCAAGCCAAGCTGAAACAAATTACCCATAGAAGGAAGAGGTCTTTAGATCCATAAAAATCAAACTGGGGTATCTGAGGCATGGCTCATCCTCCTCCATTCAGGCTGCTCAGTAGCCATCGCCATGGGCACTGCATTTTGCTCTGTGTCAAGTGCCTAAGACCAGGCTGAGCCCCTTTCAGGACTTGAGTGGAGATTGTGCATGTCTCTACCCCAGGTTTGAACCATGACAGGGCAGCAGCAGAGGGCAGGGTGCTTCCTGTATACTGAACTGCCTGTGTTTAGGAATCAGACCGTCATGTTTGGGCAATGATGGAATACAAACTCTCTGAATCTTGCTACCATCATCTTAGCCACTTCTACTCAAGTCCTGTCTGAGATGGCAGATATTACCCGCTGAATCTCAGGCACATGCTCAAATGCAAAATGTTAACAAGTGAGATAGATAGGCAGAAGTGTTTCAGAATATCTAAAAGTGTCACTGACTCAGTCCTCAGTCACACCACTGAGGAAGTGGCAAGCCAGATTCTTGGGGTGTAAGGACTTCTCTTGTATGCTACAGAGAAGTTCTTGCTTCACTCTGTTCAGTACTGGTAAGGTATTAGTTAGAGGATTAAATCCTGTTTTGAAGGAGTGGAGAAGCATGTACCGAAAATTCAGAAGAAAGTAACAAGGATTATAAAAGATTTAGAAAGCATGACCTAAGTAAACAGAGTTCAGAAAATGATCAAGAAAAGACTCAATTGGCTCAACACAGCAGTTATGAACTGCTAATGTAATTGTTTCCCCATTCCCTGGAAGGTTATTATTATAATTACCATAAAATTCTAGCTTTTTGTTTGTTTGCTTGGTAGTGAATCCTGGAAAAACTGTTTAGCCCAAGGATTCAATAACACAAGGTAACAAGCATACCCTATGCAACCTTGCAGATGTATCTGACATGTCAGAATCCCCTGGAGAGCCACAAGAACTCCATGGGCTGCACACATGCTCTGAAAGAGATGTGCCCAGATCACTGGTCCCCTCCTCTCACTTAGCTCATGATCCTATTTATAAGCAACTGGTCATTTGCAAGTGTAAAAGAGGTATTCACCCACCAAAGTTGTGATTGTAGCTTTCCTTAGGCAGGTCCAGGCTAGCCTCGACAGCAGCCGTGGCTGGTTCCCCAGCATCGCCTTGCTTGCTTTTACCTCTGCAGGCCTCAGCACAGGGGGGCATGGCTGGATCTTCACTTCTCCCATATATTAGGCCATCTGTCAGATCACAAAGGGAGGAAGCTGAGCCATCCTTGCATAAAAGACCTTCATACTAAGTAAAGGAGTTGTAGAAAATTGGTGATAGCTGCTCAGTCAGTAACATCCTTTCCTCAGCACAAGGTTCATATCCTTTTTCATTATTAGCAGGCACTGGACTGCTTGAGATATTGCAATTAAGGGAAAAATCAAAAGAGAGTTTCTGCTCCATATGAGGAGAAACATCACCTCAGCCCTTACCACTGAATGGAAGCTCAGGTCCTGACCAGGTGGAGAAGTAATTAACATGATCAGCCAAAATCACCAAGAAAGTCCTTGTGGCTGTTTGTGGTTATTCTGTTCCTCATGATCCACACTAACTCACCTGCAGACAGTGCATAAAGACACAGAGGGGCTTGCTGTCAGAAGGACTGTGCAACCATCGCTGCTGTACTTGGTTCATCTCCTTGCAAGTCAACCTTATCACACCACTCACTGCAGAGCTTGGCACTGAAATGCTTGAGGAGGACAGGGCTTAGGTCAATGGAATGGAAAATAATGACAAATCAATTTAAATGCAGATCCTTGAGGAGTGTATGATAATAGACTGCTTCAAACAAATTTAAAAAGGAAATTAGCTTTGGTAAGAATTGAGGATTCCAAGTATTAAAATGTGACATAAAAGCAATCACAATAGCGGTGATAAATCAGGTTTGCTAGATAGGAAATAAATCACGAGTGAGCAGTAAGGGAAATAAATCACGAGTGAGCAGTAAGGGAATCAGATGAATGCTATGCTTTGGGGTTTGAATATGTCAAAGTAAATTTTGTAAAATATTTCAAAATTTATGAAGCATTGACAACATCTTACAAAAAAGCTGGCATTTAGAGTTTTATGAATGTTTATATATTTGTAAGAGTTTATGTGGTTTTGTATGTGTGTATGTGTATATATATACATATGTATATGTATATATATAATATGTATGTATATATTTATCCATACAGAAATAAAAGACAATCAACTGTAAATTTTATATATATTTACTTTTTTTTAAAAATGGCAAAAAGATTCTATTTGGTTTGGTTTGTGCATGTCTGTGTCTCAGGATAAAACCATTTGCTTGTGTAAGTTATGGAAAGTGGAACCAGAAAAGGTGCATGAGAAGAATAAGGCTGAAGAAAGGGAAAACCTATACATAAAATCAAATATAAGTGCTACTTTCCTTATTCTTTGCTTATTAGGAATATATGATTACTTTAGCTGATTTGAAACAGGGTTTTACCATAACTCTGCTTCAGGGTGAAAAAGCATTTTGGGGTTGATTCACACTGTGCGTCTGTTTCTACAGGCAAATCCCAAATTGAATACACACATGTGTATTGTGTCAGCAAGCAGTCTGTGCATGAGGGATGGGCTAATTCATGCATTTTGACACCTTTCAGCCTGAATTAGGACAGGTAGTTGTATCCTTTTAGAGACAAACTCCTATATAACTCAAGATCTTTTATTCCTCCACTCAGTTTGACTTCCTTCTCCCAACATGTTTCCAAAATGCGTTTTAACAATAGACTTATTTAATGTGACATAGATTAAACACAATTTACAAGAGCATCCTCATTTGCAACAATTAGTAAGAAGCTGTAATACTCCATTAGATTCTACATTTTGAAGACCAAATCAAAGAAGAAAAAAGCCTAATACCTGGAGTTAAATGTGAATCTCTATCTATTCAGTCTGAAGGGTCATTTAAGGCCACGTGTACCAGCTGTGACAGAACATGTGCAACACGCTTGCTTGTCTCCAAACATCAAAGTAAATAAGTATAATCAAAATGGTGTAAGTCAGGGGTTACGTGGTTCTCCCTTGAATGTCTGGAGGAGAGCAAGGTTATAACAATGGAAGGCTGGGGTTTGTGCAGGGGAGACCCTAAGGAGCAGATGGCAGCACTTCATGGCCACTTGAAAGACTTCTTGTAGGAATCCTCTGAGGCGTGTTTACTATCTGTGAAGAGCTTCATTTCCATGACTCTTACCTTGTGAGACCTAACAGATTGCAACCCCTCCTTGGCTTCTGTCTGGGACCAAACTTTTCTCTTCTGGAAAGCAGGCAGAATAGCTAGCCCAGGGACTGCTCAGTATTTGTCTTTATTGCCACAAATGAAATACTTGTTAACAACTTCTGTGATGATATATCTTGTTATCTGGTGTCAGATGCTTCATTGAGACCATTGACTTTTGTGAAGAAAGATTAAAGGCTTCTGGTGAAGCTGCTGTTGTATTTTCACCTGTCTGGAAAGGTTAGGTGAGCTCACAGACAAGATGAGTGATAGCTGTGAGTCAATTCATGAAAGGGTGTAGTTTGCAAGGTAAAACATATGGGGTAAATCTATCATGGGGAAGTGGGTGGGAGATGTCAGAGATGGATAGGAGGGAACAATAGCTGCTCTTCAGTCACAAGCTTATTTCCAGTAGCTAAAAATGAAAGCTGATTGTAATCAAAATAGGATCTAACTTGCTGTAATTGTCTTGCATTAACTTACATCCCCCTGGGAGATCTGGATTTCAGAAAGCTTAAGAGGGGCTGTCAGCCCTTTCACCCCCTGCCACACCACTGGGCTCTCTCTGCTCATCTGCTCCCTTTCTGGAGCTCTCAAGAGGTGTAACTGTTATTTTCTCTTGCTCTAAACAAACAGACACTATCAGGGGCCTGGGAGCTCCCTCCCGGTGCAGCTCTGGTTAACAGCAAACCTCCTTTGACCTTTCTTGCTTAGTTTTACCTTGTTCTGGAAGGAACCTCACTGCTTCTTTCATTGAACCAGTATAAGCAGCATAATAAACCAGTGTGCATGTGGTTCTCCCACTCTTCTTTTTCAAGAAGGAAACACAGAAACAGATTGAAGGATGCCTTTGAACACCATCTGGAGGGACATCGTGGGGAGGCACTATGTTCTTCAGTTCTTTTTGGACACGTCAAATAGGAGGGAAGAAGCATTCATCAGTTTCATTTTGCTAGTCTGGAAAGCATGAGGAATGACAGGAATACACCACATCTCCTTCCCAACCTGCCCTCCTGGGTGTCTTTCCAAATGCAGGCTGCATGCAGTGGAATTGCTGCAGTTGGGCTGTGGGGCTTGGCAGAAGGCAGAGTGCAGCTGCTGTGTCCAGCCAGCTCGACCTGTGCTTCTGAACACAGCCCTCAGTGGTTTAGAAGTTTATACTGCCACCCATTGTTGTACCTGAGCACATCTGCCCAAAAGAGATAGCAAACTCCTGATGAACAGGTTTCATTTGCAGTAGCACATTTCCCTTCCTGGAATCCCAGCTCTCCATCACAGCAAACAGGTACATTTGGGAATAACAGGCTCTGAAGTGTGTCTGCATAGGTTAGGGTGGAAATGCTTCTCAAAGGCAAAGGGTGATCAGACACTGGAGTCATTGTGTCATGGTTTAAGCCCAGCCTGTCTCACAGAAACCACGCAGCTGTTCGCTCACTCCCCCCCACTTCCTCCCCCCACCCTGCTCCCAGAGGGATAGGGAGGAGAATCAAAAGAATGTAACTCCCACGGGTTGAGATAAGAGCAGTCCAGTAACTAAGGTATAACACAAACCACTGCTGCTACCATCAATAATAATAATGATAAAGGAAATAACAAGGGAAGAGAATACAACCGCTCACCACCCACTGACCGATAACCAGCCCAACTGAGCAGTCATCTCACCCTTCCAGGTAACTGCCCCCAGTTTATATAGTGGGCATGACGTGCTGTAGTATGGAATACCCCTTTGGCTAGCTTGGGTCAGGTGTCCTGTCTCTGCTTCCTCCCAGCTTCCCCTCTTCCCTGGCAGAGCATGAGACTCAGAAAGTACTTGATCAGACTAAACATTACTGAGCAACAACTAAAAACATCGGTGTTATCAGCGCCATTCCCAGGCTGAAAGTCAAAAACACAGCACTGCACCAGCTACTAAGAAGGAGAAAAATGACTGCTACTGCTGAACCCAGGACACATAGGATTCTCTTTTCAGTGTATGCTTTTTCTCAGCCAAGAATACTTTGGCCTCATCTTTGTCCCTCTGCCACAAGGGTTTTGCTCCAGATGTTGTCAGCATGTCACAGTGGGGCAGAAATAAAAATTCAGGTCTTCATAACCTCTGAAGCTGAGCATCCACTGCCTGACAAGATACATTATACCACACAATTGGGAGCAACTGCACCTGCAGGCAGGTGCAATGGGAGCTATGATTCCTATAAAATGAGATGAGAAGGATACTACATTTAGGACTGCATTGGTATACCTGGACAGTCAGTGTATGCTGCTGTGATAAAGGATTCTGCTTTCCTGTAGACAGAGCTTGCAAAAACAAAAAAGGCATCAAAACAATATATCAGCAGCTGGTGCGATGCAAGGCACCAAATTCAAGAATTTTCTTCAATGGTGTTGATTCCATTCTTTCTCAGAGTTTGGGGGGTTTCAGGTTGTTATATAGTTCTGCAAGTGTTTCCTTGCACCACGCATCTGCTATTCAAACACCTTTGCTTTAATTTCAATTTCATTTCCTCCCTTCAGCTTCATCTGCTATAACAGCTATGCACATCAGGCTTGCATCTGTGTGCACAGACACCAGCACACACACACACACACACACACACACCCCCCAAACCAAGTGTGTGTGTAGATGATAAATTCCCTTTACACAAGTGTTTGCCACTACTGTAGTTCAGGATCAGTTTTCCCATGCCAGTTGTCAGCACGTGATGAAATTATCTGGCAGGACATTTTTAAGCAACAAAATCCATTTCTATAAGCAGGACAAGGAAGAAAAGAAAGTGCATTTTGTTTGTATTTTTAAATATCACAGTATCACAGTATGCTAGAGATTGGAAGGGACCTCAAAAGATCATCTAGTCCAATCCCCCTGCCGGAGCAGGAACACCTAGATAATGTTACACAGGAATGTGTCCAGGCGGGTTTTGAATGTCTCCAGGGAAGGAGACTCCACAACCTCCCTGGGCAGCCTGTTCCAGTGTTCCGTCACCCTCACTGAGAAGAAGTTTCTTCTCAAGTTTAAGTGGAACCTCTTGTGTTCCAGTTTGTACCCATTACCCCTTGTCCTATCATTGTTTGCCACCGAGTAGAGCCTGGCTCCATCCTTGTGACACTCCCCCTTTATATATTTATATACACTGATAAGGTCACCCCTCAGTCTCCTCTCCTCCAAACTATAGAGACCCAGCTCCCTCAGTCTTTCCTCATAAGGGAGATGCTCCACTCCCTTAATCATCTTTGTTGCCCTGCGCTGGACTCTCTCCAGCAGCTCCCTGTCCTTCTTGAACTGAGGGGCCCAGAACTGGACACAACATTCCAGATGCGGTCTCACCAGGGCAGAGTAGAGGGGAAGGAGGACCTCTCTCGACCTACTAACCACCGCCCTTCTAATACACCCCAGGATGCCATTGGCCTTCTTAGCCACAAGGGCACAGTGTTGGCTCATGGTCATCCTGAGAAACATTTCACCACCACCGTAGCACTGAGGAACTGCATGGTGTGTCTGGAGTAAAGCTCAGCTCTGCATGAGCCATGTGTGGAAAGCAAAACACAAGCAGTTTGTTCATGGGATGCTGGAGTTTGGCAGCTCCAGGGCACAAAAACCGTATAGGGCCCAGCACAGGGCAGGATGGGAGACCAGGATTTTCCCTCTACTTGTTTCTCCCAGTTTTGAAGAGACTGGGAAGGAACTGGGGAGCTTTCAGAAGACAGGGATTCTCTGTGGGCATCCTTCTTTGTGATTTGCTGTCTAGTGCCCAGGACTCAAAGAAATCTCGCTCATACTGAGGGAGGGGAGCAAGCTTGGAGCGGAGGGGCAGGAGAAGAGCCAGCAGGTAGGAAGGTTATGCTCCAGGGAACAGGCAGAAATAGATGTGAAAGAAGTGTTGAAGGTGGCCAAGGTCGGCTGCTGAGTTGGAGCAGGCCTTCCTCCCTGGCCCAAACTGACTCCAGGGCTGCTCAACATAAACGTGAAGCTACTCCTAGCCAATGCCTCAGACAAAACAATACATCAGTACTCAGCTATGTCTCAGTGCTCCTAAGAAACCAGCTCCCATGGATGCCAGCAAAAATGTTGGCAGGACATGAATTTTAAGTCCGTTTAAATACTGAAATGGATTTTAGCTGGGGGGTAGAAGGGATGGGAGTTTTTAAGTAGACTGCACTGAAAGCCACTTGCAGGGTGCTTATAGCAGAAAACAAAACCTGTCACTCACCCAATAAAGGCTTCTCCTTAGGCCAAGAGAGCTGGTAGAGAGCAGGATGAGCAAGCTCCCGGCGAGGGCATGGAGGGCTCCTCAGAACTCTCCCTCCTTTTTGCTTTTGCTATGTAATGTGCAAGTGTGAGAAGCTGCAAGTAATATCAGAGATTTACAATACAGCAAGTGAGAAAATACATAATGAAATTAAATGAGGTTCCTATCCCAACACAGAGGAACTTCAATAATTTTAATTAATGGCCAGGAGACACATTACAAGGTAGAAGACAAGCAAAGAGGCATAAATAAATAAATAAAAACATCAAGAATGCTGAATCATAGAACAATTTTTTCTTGTTTTATTTGTTGTTTTTCATTCATATTATGAAAAGCACCCCACTCAGAGGTGTAGGTAATATATAGATCTTGTTAATGCTTTAAAAGGAAAAATAAGATGAACAGATCAAACCCACTATAAAATGTCACAGATGTAATTTAATTTCAGTAATGCATAATCAGTCATAGTATGTCAGGGAGTGCCAGGAGTATATTTGTTGAACATAAGTCAAGATAGGTATACCAGATGCTACAAAAGTACATGGTCACTCAGGCTTTGATCTAGGGAACAAACAGGCATTTATTTGTTTGAAAGGACTGCATGAGGACTTGTGTCAGAAGCATTTGGGAGACATTTCTGAATACTGGGGTGGAAATGCTGTTAATTTCATATGGGAAGAAAAAGTACAATCTGAGAATGAAAATTTGTGGTAAAAATCAGGACGAACTGTGACAACAGGAAAACTGGCATGAAGAAATATCTTCTCCAAGGCTGCAATTGCCCCTCCTCTCCGCTCCAGGGCACCTACAGAGGCAATGGCCAAGCAGAAGAATCACTGAAGGCAGCTTTGCACTGGCTGGTTTCAGTACATGCTGAGTAGGTTTTCTCTAATGAGGAGAATAACATCATTCAGTATACTTGGGGTTGGAAAAATCTGCTGTTCCCACTCTTGAAACATTAATTAAGAATCTGTTGTGTTTATCCACCTAGAGAAAAGACACAGAACAGTTCAAGATTTACTTTAATGGGCTACAAATGGATTCTCAAAGCACTAATAAAGGATCATTTACTGGAGTCTGATGCTAACCAGGATACTAGTGGGCATCCTAGTTGAGAGTAGGGAGGATAAAGGATATTCCTCACCATCTGTAGATGTTATCTTCCATAAAATCTTGACAGAAGTTTCCTTCCATTCTCTAGCACCATGATGGATTAATGTAGTGCCACTGCGTTAAAATTACCACCTCTTTATTTGGATAAATGCTGTCTACACCATAAAAAATAACAAATATTGAGAAACAAATACAATTTAAAAAACCATTCCACAATGAATTGTCCAATCCATTACTAATTTCTTCCTATAATAGCCCAGTTTTGCAAATCATCAGCACCAATGAATCAGAATATTCTGATGGAATGAAAAGAATGATGAAAAGAAAAACCAATTTAAAGCAAGTATTTACAATGTAAAACAGGTAATAAAGTAAGTTCATCTTTAATTAAGCTTAAAAAACGTTCCTTGATATTTTTGATGAACAATTTGCATTCATGTTTGCCAGTGTAATGTAACTATAAAGAGTCATGCAAGTCATATTAAATTTCAGAAAACGCTTCAGGTGCTCATAAAAATAATCTGTTTAGTTTATGCAAAAATTCCCATCTAATCCACCCTACCCAAACTCAGAAAACTGGCATGTCACCTGATTACAGCATACCAGTATTGTCCAAGGGAGGAAATGCTGGGAATTAACAGACTTCTTGATCTAGCAAGGAAAAGTGTAGCAGGCAACACGGACAGGGAAGCTACGCTGCTCCAAACTGCGGAAAATGTGCACATTTTAAAACTGACATTAGTCATTGGAACAAGCTGCTAATAAAAGAAGCAAATTCTTCTGTTCTTCTGGCCTTTAAAAGCAGAATAACCGGCTTTCTGAAAATAAGCATAGTCAAACTCAAGTGATGAAGCCTGATAAAGGGAACAACTGTGTGATTATTAATGGCTTGTGATGTGCAGGAGGTTAGATTACACGCTCTAGTGATATCATCTATCCTTAAATACTCTGACTAAATACTGCATTGTACTTGATTCCAGTGTGATGATCAGAATTCAGCAAATCCTTCTTTTTCTTCTCCATTTTATGTTTTTCTTCAGAAAACAGGGAGAAAATTGCCATGTGCCTATTACTGCTTTGCTATTTTCTACCTTCCTAAACCTTGATAAGAAACAGAATTCACTGTACGAACCCCTGACAATAATATAGCATTAATAAAAATGAGAGCTGAGGCCATTATGTTTAACATAACAAAGTCCACAGAAATAACAGACATTCATTGTACATGCTGTAGCTTTAGGCACGGGGGATAAATGACAAGTTTTTAGCGACTCCTCAGGAGCTTCAGATCTCATTTCAGTTCTACCAACAAATAAACACTAGGGATGTTTAAGTAACTGTTTGCTTTAAAAGCTTATTTATTTGATTGAAACAGTAGGGGAATTTAAATTCTGCAGATCTGTGTCATCCATGTCCTACACTAGCCTACTGCCTGCTACATCTTCTTCAGCAGTATTACCATACCTGCTGGCAAAGCAACCTCCCACTGCATCTCCCATTCCTGAATGATTTCTACCATTGAGTTAAGTTTAATGAGAAAGCAGATTTGTTAATTGTGGCAAACTTGAGAAGTGTTGAAGTGATGCAAAGAAACAGTGCTAGTGCTATTTCCCCTGGGGAGTCATTCTGAAGTGCGGAGATGTGTCCTTTTTAGACAGGGGCTTTCTAAATATCCACGTGTCTGGTGTCATGCTTTCTGAATAAGTCCTGATCTTACCCTGGCAGCACTGCTATCTTCCAGATAGGAACATTCATGCATCCTTCCCAGCACCAGATTGTTGCAGAGCCTGGGGAAGACAAGGCAGTCTTGGCTGCCCAGATGGTGCAGGGTGCTGGCGGGGAGTGGGACACGGGGCAGCAGTGGCCTATCCCCTGAGGCACCAAGAAAGTGCTGGGATGAGATGGGTTACACTCACACCTGAAAACTCCACAGGCTGGCGCTTTGATTTAGGCATCAAAAAGTTAGCCTGCAGTGTCGCAAAAGATGAGTCTGGCCCACGGTAGGAGTCTGCGAACCACTAAGAGATGCAACCCTGATTCACCGTTTGGGGCCGGTGCCAACAAATCCTTTCTCCTTTCATTGTAAGAAGCCAGGATTTATGTTCAAACACGGAGAGAGAGTATCATATCCACACACCACCCCTCTATCCCTCTGCATACACACAAGCAGCGCTGCAGAATACTCCCGGGGGCTTTGCAGTTGCTGAGCATTAAACCGAAGTTTAAGGCGTTCTGCCTCCAGTAACAGCACTGTGATTTCCTGGCGGATTGGAAAAAACGCTGAGACTGGGAAACAGCCGACACCAGTCCTGTCGGATTACGGCTGTTTGTCCTTCCCTGCGCCACCCGCTGCCCCGTCGTCGCGTCCCTCCTTCCGCTCCGTCGTCCCGGGTCCACTGCTCTCGGCACAGACAGCAACGGGGAGACGCGCCGGGCACGGGCAGGGCCGCAGCGCCGCCGGGCAGCGCCGAGGAAAGTGCAGTTCATTTCTGTACTCGGAAGCGGGTTTTAAAATTAAAAAATACTAAGGCTGCAAATACAGCCCCCTCCCGGTACCTAGAGGGGCCGATAAGAAAGCTGGAGATGGACTTTTTACAAGGACGTGTAGGGACAGGACAAGGGGGAATGGCTTTAAACTGGTTGAGGGGAGATTTAGTTTAGGAATTATCAACTTCTTCCCTGTGAGGGTTGGTGAGGCCCTGGCACAAGTTGCCCGGAGAAGCTGTGGCTGCCCCATCCCTGGCAGTGTTCAAGGCCAGGATGGATGGGGCTTTGAGCAACCTGGTCTAGTGGAAGGTGTCCCTGCCCATGGCAGGGCGGTGGAACTGGATGAGCTTTAAGGTCCCTTCCAACCGAAACCAGTTTGTGGAAAAAAAACAAAGCACACAAAAACCCTAAAAACAAAACAACACCTCCCCCCAACCCCCCCCCCCCCCCCAAAAAAAAAAAAATAAAAATCCAACAGTGAAAACTGAGAGTTCAGGTGAGTCCTTCAAAAAGTGACCTAGGGCCTCAGCTGCTTTTGGGTGCTGAGGCTGTCTGGAATCCACTGGCAAATGCTGCTTCTACAGTGAGAATTTAGGGCAAGGAAAATTTGCCAAAAACTGACAAACCCCATGAAGAGATGTACAAAAGGGTCAGGCCTTTTAAAGAGAATGCCACAACCAAGTATCCACCTGGAAGACACCATCCCATTCCACTTAGTTACCCATTAACCTCTCTTGCTGTGGTGTATTGTAATGCCATTTTGAAAATTATGTCTTAACCTTTAGCAAGTGAGACATAGCAAGAAAAGTCTTTCATAGCCAAAATACTCTTTGGAAACAGCACCCAAATCCTTTCTGAGCAATGAATTTCTGAGTACTGACACTCAGAAGAGTTTCAGTCTTAAATATTTACTTTTATAGGGTAGCTATGCCACCTCTAATAAGAAGCTCTTGATAGTTTTTATTATGAAGCTTTTATTACACAGCTGAGTCCTGCCCTGTGCTTGACCTTACTTGTAATAATTACAAATCATGCATTTAACCCATTAGTGGATAACAATAGTAGGGCAACTATTAATTATTATTTTTTTTTAATGTTTCTTATAGGCTGCTTTTAGATTATACAAACTTGCAAAATTGACCACTCAGGAGTGACAGAAAGGAATTGCAGAACTCTTGTACAGGAATTTAACTGGCCTCTCTCAGGTAACACTACATTACACTTATGAACAACATGTGGCTGCTTGTCTCCATGGCCATGCAGGGCCCCACAGACCCTGTGCTGTTTGATGGATGTTATGCCTCACAACCAACCACCAGGCAAAGCAGCATCCCTCACACCTGCCTCAAACCAGATGTAGACTTAGACATGAGAGTATAGAGGAGGACTCCACAGACGCATTCCCCAACCTGTTCCTGTGCTCCTACCTCCTGCCCCAGGTGGGCAATGTTAAGAGGGCTTTGGCCCTACTGCTTCTGGAAGGGGCATGGGAGCTGCTCCCTTGCTGCTTAGGGAGAGCCTGTAAAGCCAAATGCAACCACAGGGTGGAGGAAGAACTGTGTTACCAAAATTGCACCCAGAAACCCAGACTGGTCATACCTTCCCTGGGGAGCACAGCTCCTGTCATCCCTCAGGAACGCTGCTTCCAGGAGCTGGATGCTAAGCCCCCTTGGCTTCATTAGGGGAGCCTTTGGAAGAGCTGTGAGATATATCCATGGATGAGTTTGGACTATTAATGTTAAACTCTTGGTTTTCTGAATACCTTAATTTCTGAAAGAATTTAACTTGCTTTATCTGGGGCTGCTGCAGTACGATTTGTGAGTAATCTATTTTGATTAAAGAAAGCAAACAAAACGTGGAAAAAAAAATGTTAATTTGAGCTGCTTCCTTCCTTCCCAGCAGAGTCTGAATTCTAAAGCTTCAGCTTTGAGTCAGCCTCCATCCATACGGTGCTGTGGGGTGTATGAATGGGTGGTATGGGAAGATAAAGACTCCTGACATTAGGAAGCCAGCTGATCAGCAGACTGTGCTGGCTGACCCTTTTGGCCCACTGGCCCTCTTCCACCATGGACACAAATGTTAAGTGCTATGAAGGCATCTGTGTGTGCTGTGGCTCTGCCTGCATCTTCATGTAGTTAAACCCCTGCTTAGGGGGGTTAAGGTCTCCTGGGATCCTGATGGATACAAGGCTGAAGCCCTGAAGGATGGAGCCATTGTAGATATCTGTTTCCATTGCCCCCTTCTCCACAGAGATACACATTTGGTACTAGCTATGCCCTGAATACTGGACCCTTTGCCCTATATTCACAAGAGAGACACCTACCCTCTGCACTGCTCCAGACTAAGGAGGGGCAAAAATGAGGTAGCAAGGGCCTCAGAAATTCCAGACGAAACAAAAAAAAAGCACATCAAACAAACAAAAATATTCAATTAACTGGACAAAGAAGTTATTTAAGAGCATACAAGTGAGCTAGCTAAGGAGCTATTGATCTTGTTACTGCACTGTTACCTTGGCAAAGTCTCCTGAGTTACGCTCTTCTCCAACACATCAGCTGTGTGTGCAGAGCTCAGACTTCTCCTTTGGCAGGTCCTATCCCAGCCATACCTTGCACCTGACTGTGCTTTCAGGAGAGCAGGATGGCATACTCTCTATGGATCCCAAGAGCCTGGAGCAGCTGGAGTGACCTCCAGAACTCTGCAGAAGTCTGCAGATTAGTCTAAAGGCAAAAAGGAATGTCAGCAGAGAAAGTGAGAGAGAATGAGCTGATTTTTGCTTCCTATATCAGAGGTATAATATCATGCTGGTTTCTTCTTCAGCCTCTAATTGTCAGATCCAAGTAGATTAAGAAACAGCTGCTGCTTCAAGCTGTCTTTGGCAAGTACACAGAGAATTCAAGGCAGTTGATGAAGTGCCAACCACATTAGCTTTGCAGCTGATGTGTCCTGATATGTTCCCAGCCAGTCTGAACAGCATGGTGGGCTACTGGACATGCAGTCACTGTGGGCTGCAACCACAGGTCCACGGCTATCTGGAGTGCCAGATGAAAGTGACATTTATCTTCATTCTGTCTCTCAAATAGTCTCAGTACAGCTGGTGATCAATCATCTCTTCCAGAAAAGGGCTGAAATCCCGAAGTCCTCAGAGATGGTGGGGAGAAGGACCTCTCTTTCTCCCTCTTCCTCAGCCTTGCTGTGACACTCTGCTCCTGTGTTGTCATGAATCTCTCCAGCTGTTTCCATCTTGTCATGGAGGTTGCTTTGTGCCCTAAAATATCCATGTGAAGTGTCACCTCTTCTTCTAATGTGATGCTGGATCATTTGATGTGGCCTTCTAGAATGAGATTACAGCATTGGTGGATCAGGGAAGAGCAACTGATGTAAATCTGTCTGGACTTGTGCAAAGCATGTGACACTGTCCTGGAGGATGTCCTTGTTTCTAACCTAGAGAGGCATGGATTTGATGGATGGACCACTCAGTGGATAAGGAATTGTGGTCCAAGGAGTTGTGGTCCAAGTGGAGACCAGTGACGAGTGGTGTCCCTCAGGTGTCGGCATTGGGACTGACACTGTTCAACATCTTTGTTGGCGACATGGACTGCAGTGACACCAAGCTGTGTGGTGTGGTCAACACGCTGAAGGGAAAGGATGTCATTCAAAGGGACCTGGACAGGCTCAAGAGGTGGGCCTGTGAGAAACTCATGGAGTTCAACAAGGCCAAATGTGAGGTCCTACACCTGGGTTGGGGCAACTGCAAACATGGATACAGGCTGGAAGATAAGTAGGTTGAAAGCAGCCTTGTGGAGAAGGACTTGGGTGTATTGGTGGATAAAAAACTGAGTATGAGCCAGCAATATGCACTTGCAGACCAGAAATCCAGTCACATCCTGGGCTGCATCAAAAGGAGCATGACGAGCAGATTGAGGGAGGCAATTCTCTCCCTCTACTGCACTCTTATGAGACCCCTACCTGCAGAGCTGTGTTCAGCTCTGGGGACCCCAGCATAAGAAGGACACAGACCTGTTTGTGCTAGTCCAGAGGAGGGCCATGAAGATGATCAGAGGCCTAGAGTGCCTCTGCTATGAAGACAGGCAGAGAGAGTTGGGCTTGTTCAACCTGGAGAAGAAAAGGCTCCAGGGAGACTTTAAGGCAGCCTTCCAGTACCTATAAGGGGGCCTATAAGAAATCTGGAGAGGGACTTTATACAATGGCATGTAGGGATAGGACAAGTGGAACGGCTTTAAACTGACAGAGGGTAGGTTTAGATTAGATATTAGGAAGAAGTTTTTACTTGTGAGGGTGGTGAGGCACTGGCACAGGTTGCCCAGAGAAGCTGTGGCTGCCCCATCCCTGGAATGTTCAAGGCCAGGTTGGATGGGGCTTTGAGCAACCTGGTCTAGTGGAAGGTGTCCCTATCCATGCAGGGGAGTTGGAACTAGATGACCTTCAAGGTCTCTCCCAACCCAAACCTTTCAATGATTCTATGATTCATGCCATAATTCTGTAATTCTGTGTCTTTTGAGACCCAGATAACACAAAGCTCAGCTGCTGAGAAACATTTCCTACAGAAGGCACTTTCTCTCCATTGACTAGAGGGAAACTGGGGAGATAAGGGTCATCAGTCTGAGTTAGACACCATTAATAACCTTCCTGAAAGCCTCTAGGATTTCTATTCTCCTTTTCTCCTCCACTCACCAATTGTCTAAAGGCAAAACCAACCTGTGAAGATTTGTGCCTTTTCTTTACTTCAACCAATCTTTCCTATAAAAAGTATATATTCAAGTTGCACTTACAGAGAAGGTGCCTGAAGCATGCATTCAAATGAGAGAAATCACAAGCACATTTCTACTTGTTTTTCCACCTGCTAGGTGTATACCCATGGCTTAGCTTAAGGAAAACTCCATAATGTCAACTGATAAATGAAGCAAAAATGCTGATAAAAAGAACTCATATCATTTTTTGTTTACCTGGGACAAACCATGCTTTCATATCAAAGCAAAGTGCAATGCATCATCAATGCTTGATTTAAGATATACTTATTAAAACGAACTAACATGTAAACAAAACAGCTAACACGTGTTAGGGAAACCTGTGGTAGAAAAGCAAGTGGCTGGCAAACAATGCTTTCTCAGAGTCTAAGCAGACCATCAAACTTCAGTAATAAATATTTTGTAACATTATCTTATTCTGCATATTTACTAAATCATAATAAAGAAACTGAAAATTAAGGCTCTGTAAGACACATCAATGAACATAATCTCAATTATTAACTATAATATGAAAGCAAGACTGAGTAATAAGGCATCAAAGTGCAACACTGACAAGGGTGTGAAAGGGTGTTTTGAAGTAATTTTGCACTTGTTTTCTAGCAACTGTCAAGTTTAATATGGACAAACAAGTTCCATATATAGAAACTCTTCGCAAACTCAAAAATGAAATTCCTACTCTTCTTTTTGTTTTTCTGATGCTTCTCTAGAGTGCTTCTTCCACACCAGAAATAGAAACATTAAATACAAATCCCTGCAATGAGGCAGTCCACAATAAATGTTCACATATTTAAAACTGATATTTTATTTATTATGCCTAAAATACATTTCAGTTGGTTTAGGTTTTTGGTTGGTTTGTTGGGGCTTTTTTCCTCAGAATCAGTTTTGTCTCCTCTTTTTTTTTTTTTGTTTTCATTTTTCCTCTGCAGAGGCTTGTAATGTATTGAACAGAAAAGATATTAAACCCTAGACATTAAACATTTGCCTGACAGTCTGAGGACTCTACCACGTTATCTGGGCTCTGCTCACTACCTCTGTTCTCTCAGCTATACTCTCTTCAAATATTGACACTGGTCTTCATACACAGACATATTTGTATTTTAAATACTCTCCAATTCAAAATCTCCTTGAATTTTACAGGGTGTATTTTCTCTCCTCTATGTCAGGCAGTTGTGAAAAGTATGATGTAAATCATGTGTGGTACAGCCTTCAGAATCCTCAAATGGTGCTTAAGGAAACCATTGCACAGGAGCTCATAAAACTGGGCACATAAATGTTTTTATGTCTATGGACTTATATGGGCTCAATTCCATATTTCTTCCTGAATTTAATACATTTCTGCTGAATTATCTTCTGATATCTTTTGCCATCCTATTGCGCATCTGGCAAGATGTCTGGGCTAAAAACAGATACAGCATCAAGCCATTTGCTCCTGTAGGGTTGTCAGTCCCTGGAGAAACATCACTTAGCTGTTGGGAAATGCTAAATAAGAAATAAGTAAGGCCTCACTTGTTGCTTAAATTTTGTTCTTCATGTGAAGAAGGAGCTCTTTTAAGCATTAATTTTAGAAGATTTAAGATTTAGCTACAAAAGATTCCCTTCAGACCATCTCAAGCTGTTATCCTGTCAGCAGGAAAGCAAACATACTACTAATTAAGCTGTCATAGCCTGCTCTGAGAAGTCAATCTTTAAGCCACTCTCTCTCCATCTTTCAAAGTAGTCTTATACAACCTGACCTGTCAAGTGTGAGCAAGCCAAATCATAGGAAAGGAATACCAGGGCAAAAGATTAAAAGACTATGGCATGGAGATGCTGGGAAAAGGACACCCAGGAGCAAACACACAGCTTTGGATAAAGGGCCTTGTAACAGAAAACGGTCATAGTTTGGCAGCAGAGATTTGGGGATTGGCACATGGAAGACAAGAGTTACAGGCTGGACGATTGTTGTCCAGAGACATAACAATCCAGAAGAGAAAAATCATTGAGGATGTATTACTTTGCAATAGCAGGAGATGGGAGGTGGGCAGTGGAGTGAGGTGAGAGGGGTTTGAGCATCAGGCCTGAGGGTATTGCAAAATGGAAGAAGGGAGCAGACATGACAGGAGTGTTAGACAAGCCTTATGACACTGATGACATATGCCCATCCCATGCACACACAAGCACCCTCCCAACGCCTTCTTCCTGGGCAAGCAGCTACTGACAGTGTGATGGTGCACATTAAGAAATGTTTGCAGTAGCAGGTTAGCTGTTCTTTCTGTTGAGTAATCACTGTTCAGTGACAGCTAAAACTGGTTTATTCCAGCATAAACATTTTCTGTCAAGTGGTTGCTGCAACAGCTTGATCACATAGGGAATGCCTGCACAGCTACCCTAGTCAGAAGTAAGATTATGACTCCAGGCACAAAGAATGTAGGACATACCTCCAAAATAATGTTCAGGAAACAGAACTGTAGAAAGAAATTTGGAGAGCATTCTGTTAATCTTTGTGTGCAAACAGGGGGTTAGAAAATAGAAATTGCTTTTCATAGTATTTTTCTATAGGTTGCTGGTAAAATACCTACAAGAATGCTATGTCCAAAAGGATGGAGATTCAAAAAAAAATTAAGATGGAAACTACAAAAACTTGTCATAGATTGCTTAATCATCCTAAAAGCTTGATCTATGTAAATGATCAAAGATTAAAGGCCCCTTGGTCACAATTTATAAATGCCCAATCTAGTTGTTGAAGGTATAATGAGATTCAGTGGCTGGGAGATGAAGCTAAACTAATTCAGACCATAAATAATGCTCTCATTAGTTATCTGTGTGCATATTAACTGTTGAAATAATCTATCAAAGATTGCTCATCACTAAAAAGAATTAAATCAACATTGAATTTTTTATTTGATAGACATGCTTTAATTCAGCAACATCTATTGGGCTTGAAGCAAATTAATTAATGGATGTTCAATGACCTGTGTTACTTAAAAGTCTGGAATAAATAACTGTAAAGCCATATTAATCACTGAGTTCTTCATTTTATCCACTGCAAATAACAACATCATAGCTTGGTTATGTCTTACAAGGCTTAGGTCTTGATTTGGTTTTCCTAATCACAATATCAAGACATCCTTTGCAGAGGATTCATTCTTCCTCCCACAGGCAGCAACAACCCTAAAATTGACCACTGGAACACATCGCGTCCTCTAAATTCTACTGCCACCTTTGCCAATGAGTCCTCATGGAGATCATACTGGGATCAGATAGGGACATTTTCACTGTTGGTCAAAAGGAATACAGAGAAGGTGACATTATCTGGGGCTGTAACTATATCCTACTGAAAGGTGTTCCATGACGGTTTTATTACTGTTGCACCTTTTAAAATGCATTGCAGCGCAGCCTGGGAACAATGTGCTCATTTGTCGAGACACTATACATCTAAGCATGACTCTGTTAATACACAGCCAGGTATTTTGGAAGCCTAATCATCACTCTGCCTTCTTTTGGCTGCGAGTGATACACTTAACCTTTCTGGGACTATGTGTCAAATGACAACAATAATCTGCTTTCTAGCGGGTTTGGAACATTAGGTTATGTTATGTTAGTGCACTGCAACTTGAAGTTATGTCTCAGCATTTCACATAGACCAGCATAGTGACTTCTCTTTCACCTGTATTGGTGATGACTGAACAAGCAGCATAAAAGCATTTTTGTCACGAGCTGACTTGCTGTGTGCCAAGAACCATCAAAGACAACTCATCTTTAGTCTGAGAAAGAGACATTTCGTAAGACTGAAAGTATATCCCATTTTTATACATCAAATGATACACTGAAGCTTGGGGAATTGGACAAAAGCATTAACATGGTCATGTGGTGAGCTACTGGACTGTTATGTTTATGTGTATACTTTATCAGTATGATGTCTCCCAATTCTATCTTGCTTTCCTTAGTTATCTGTTAGCAGTTACTGGCTTTGCATCCAACAAGTATAAGTAATAAGAATTGCATTTTCAGGGAGAAGGCTGCTTCAATTTACTGCTAGTTGCATTTGGTGCAAAGTTGGGGTTTTTTTCTTCTGCCAGTTATAGCTGCATCACACATTGGCCTAATAGAAGGTCTATGGTGTACAGATTTGCTCAAGGATTTCTCTTTTGTAAAGCTTTTACACTGCTTTTTCTGCTATTAAGAGCTAATGAATCTTCTTCATATGAAATCATGCTAAATAGCAGTCACAGAAGTCACCACTAATTGTGGAGAGACAGACAACGCACACAGCTCCTTCTCCAGCTCCAGGCTATGTCAGCTAGAAGGCCATTATGGCTCTCCTGCCAGCTGCTATAGTTCCCTCCCAGCTGTTAGCTGAGCTGCTTATGGAATTGTTCCTTACATACATGGACTTAAATGTGACAGGTCAGAAGTGGGGTACTGTTCGAAGTAACCCAGCTCACTTTGATGGGCATATAAGCAACTCAGGAGCAGATCAGAAGGTGCAGGAAGCTGCAACACAGATGGTAGGGGAAAAGAGAGGTGTTCAGCTAAAGACAACAGCTTCTGGTAGCAAAGCCAGAGCTTCAAGTGAACATGTGCCCCAGGTTTAGTTTTGCTTGATTTCTCATCTCTCTAAAATAAGGAGAGCAATAGGAAGTATGATTTTCCTCTGGCAGCTTCTACCTATCCAATTTCATCTGCATACCTTGCTATTAATGCTGAATTTTAATTTGCTCATTGAGCACTCTAAAAACTCCCTTCTTTGTTCTTATTCACTATTGACTTCCCACTCACTTCTAAAGACACTGGTCTTGATTATATTGCGATTTCTATTATGCAGCAGTACCACTCTAATTAGTACTTGAACTTATTCCTAACTGTTACTTCGGAAGAAGCTGGAGGTATTTTCTCACTTCCATTCTTCAGGTCTGTTCATGGAAAATTTACCTTATGTGATAGATGATGAGTTTTCAAGCCACAACAACTCAAGTCACAAAGCCTTAATAGATTGCACTTAAGTAATTTGTTGCTATGACCAATGTATTCACTCACTTCTTTCATGCTGCTTCCAGCTACAAATGCCAGCTCCATACAGCACAGAGAATGGTGAATGAATAACTACTTAAATGGGGTAAAATAAGAAGTGTGTATCTGGATCATTTTGTTTGGGCTTCAGGCAAAGATGGTATTTTATTACTTATTTCTGTTGCAATATGTTGTTGATCAGATTTCCTCAGAAATCTGTCATTCTGAAGTACTCACCATATTTTTTTGTCTTTGAGTTTATCCTCTTCAGCAGTGGTAATGATTAATCTGATTCCCTTGGCATGCAGCTTTAAATCCAGTGACTTCAGCAGAATGAAACTATAACCTTAGCAAACAGAAATCTATTGCCTTGTCAATGCAGAGCCTCTTTATATGTGCTGAAGGGTTGAATGCTCAGCAAACTCTCCTACAACAATTTCATGAGCACACCTGCTATCTGCTTGGCAGTCAGTTTGAATTCTGGTAGTGTAGGTAAATTTAGATTACACCCCTTTCTGTTCCTGAGCTGTAAAAACATTTCCTGAGGGATCTTTTATTTGTTCCCTTAGGAAACTTGAATTTGCCTCAAGACCAAATCAGAATAACTTGGCAGCTAAAATCTAGATTCTGATAACAGACTCCATTGGAGATGCTGGAACAGCAGAGATCCTGCACCTCGCCACTGACAAACTGTCTCCCTATAACAGAGGTGTTGAGGTCTTCTCTTTTTGTTCTCTTTTTTTTTTTTTTCCAGACAATTATTTCATTTGGATTTCTTATATATAAGATATGCCTGACATACAGGGGTTTTGGTCTTCTTTTCCAAATTGCTGGTAAAGCAGGTATCAGTTTTCTGTCAATTCACAAAATGAGCAACTTGAGTACAAAGCTCAGTCCAGACTGTCATCCTTGTAGAAAAAAAAAGTCATCTGGTTACAGTGAAGACCTCTGTCTCTGAGTGGGGCTTTTCCCTTGTAAACTTCCACTTTACTTTTGAGTCTCTGTCAGTGTAAAACTGCAGAATTATGCAGAATATAGTCTAATTTTCCTTGTGCTGTATTTTCAAATGCCTAAGTCTTCTGAAATAAAAAGATGCAACAAACAGTACCCAACACTCATCTCCAGCATACTGTGTGCACCTAGTAAGCAGATACAGCATTGTGCTGTAGCATCATCATGTTCAAAGAAAGGAGAGTAGGTATGTAAGTATAGCACACCTCAGCCTTCAGACCACTTCCATAGCCCACTGGTCACCAGTGAGGCTAAGCCACAGTCTAACCTTTTGTCCTGGGTTCAGCAGTAGCAGTCATGTTTTTCCTTTGTGTTAACTGGTGCAGTGCTGTGTTTTGACTTCTAGCTTGAGAACAGTGTTGGTGAAGCCGATGTTTTTGGTTGTTGCTAAGTGATGTTTACCCTGACCAAGGACCCTGTGAGGCTCATGCTCTGCCAGGGAGGAGGGGAAGCTGTGAGGAAGCAGAGACGGGGCGCCTGACCCGGGCTAGCCGGGGAGGTATTCCATACCACAGCACGTCATGCCCGGGGTGGGGGGTAACTGGGAGTTACCCGGAAGGACAGGGGCTTCCGGGTGGAACTCGTTTTCTTGGCCGGTGGTATCGTATTCTCTTCCCTTGTTATTTTCCCTTATCATTGTTTTAGCTGATAGTAGCGGTGGTGATTTGTTGCTGGACTGTTCTTGTCTCAACCCGTAGGAGTTGCACTCTCTCGATCCTCCTCCCTGTTCCTCCAGGAGCGGGGAAGGGGAGAGCCCCGGTGCGGGGGCGGGGGGGAAGACGGACACGGACCTCGATTGTTGTCAGCTCGGCACCACTCACTGGGAGTGAGTGAACAAGTTACCTGACTGGGTTTAAACCACGACAGTTCTTTTTGGTGCCCAACGTGGGGCACGAGGGGTTGAGATAAGAACAGATCTGACTGGATTGATAGTCACTCGTCACAATGCTGATTTATTGGCTCTCAAGGTTGTTCCTCTTGATCTCACAGTTTCAGTATATCATATCTTACGTCCATCCGGTATTTGCTGTATTAGTGTTTTTCAAGTGTGGGGCTTGGGCTAAGGTTTTTATCCCATTGTACTTTATGGTAATGACTTGTAATACAATAGAATCATTGATCATGAAACTGATCTGGTTTATGTTCCCAGTGTGGTCACCACCTTTATACTTTGGGAGGTATATGATGGAGGTGCTTAGCAATTACACATCTTTTTTCTCCTCCTCAGGTGCTCAACCTGTGAAGGAGACATCCTTTTACCCTCCTAGTCGTCCCCCCAGACCATTTACATTTGAGAGTTTTGAATTTTTTGAATGGCATTTTAATGCTGTTGAGACTTGTTTGCTGATGGTGATGGGAATCACCATGCTAACACGCATACAGAGTGTGTTTTGCCCACTACTGATTTCAAGAGTTAAGCAGATTCAGGTTTGGGTCTTGTCTGGGGTCAAACGATGATGTAGGAGGACCGAGAGAATTTCCCTGAGGCTGGACAGCCATGAGTGGCAGGGTGTGTGGGATAGTATGGGCAAGTATCTAGGTCAGTGGGCCCCTCCAGTACTTTGGAATTTCACTACCGAACAACTGCAAAATCCAGAAGAATTAGTAAAACACTTAAATGAGGTGTGTGGTCATTCTGGCCATACCTCGATTGTTGTCAGCTCGGCACCACTCACTGGGAGTGAGTGAACAAGTTACCTGACTGGGTTTAAACCACGACACCTTTTGAACATGAGGTAATATTTACATATAGATTTAAAAGATTGCAGCCTCAGTCCATAAAGACTGACTCCAGTTTTTCAGTGTGAGGAATCCCACTGAAATCTTTATAAAGCTGAGTGTGAACTACTCTAAGAACTAGGCTTGAAAAGCCTGTTTGTGCTCCTGAGTAGCCACTGCTAATCACAAAATCAAATAGTTCTGAGGGAAGCAAGGTAACAGAAGCTTGTTTCCTATGATTCTTCCCCCATAAATTTCTCTCATATTTCTGCAACATACTACTCCCAGCTGTCTTGCATGGTTCTTAGCAACTTGCAGAGCAAGCTGCCCTTGTGGCTGCATCTAGCAAGGTGCCGTGGGTTTTGGGCCACCTGTGATAACTGATGAGCCTGTAGCCAAACAGGCTACAGAACCGTTGTTTTGTGGTGCAGCCTTTCTTTTCATGGGGGTACTAAGCAGCAGCTCCTTTAAACTAATTTTTATGAAACTTTGAAGAACATATTAGCTTTGGATGATGCTGGCCAACTGGTTCAAAAGGGACTATGAAAATCTCATGTTGGCTGATGTGCAAATGGTAACATTACATAAAACCTTATTTCTTTAAAATTTTGCCATCTCTTGACTGTGTGTTTTCCTTTAAATCTCCTTAAAATGCTCTAAAGGCTACTATAATGGTTTATATCCATAAGCTGTTAGGATTTATTTCAGTGGTGTTTTGATTAAGCCTGCAAGAAACAGGAAAGAGTAACTTGGAAGCAAATTCTCTGCATATTTTCCTTTCTTTTCTTCTCACCCTTAAAATATATTATTTCCCCTCTGTGGATATGACTCTTGTCAAAGTTTTACCCTTCATCTTAGACTGTGTGAACCTACAGTAGTATGCAAAAGTCTAGTGAAATAGTGCAAAGGCCAGTTTACATTTTACTGAAAGTGAAAATTCAGGAAGGATGGAATACAATGAAATGGAAAAAGCGTACACAGGGCATGTCCACAAACTGGTATAAATTAGTTCATTGGTCATGTGCTGGATGATGCCTTCTGTTTCATCACACCACACAGTTGCTATAATGAAGTAAATAGCAGACAATGATGAAAACTCTAGGCTCATTTAACACTGACAGACTTGTGGCAGACATTAAGTGCTTGACTACTGTCCACTGCCTATAAAGCTAGCTTTGGGGAGAAATGAGGTATTATGAAGGTTTTTCAGCACCAGAAGCTTAGTTAAATTAAAAACTGTATTAAATATTGTAAGAGATTGGATAAGTGCTGTTTACTTACATTAATATGGGGTTGTGGAATTTTCTTAGGAGTATCTGAGGTAAACACTTAGCATCTTCTTATTCTAAATTTAAATAGGATACATAAAAAAATTTACATCATTTGCAAGTCTAGAATAACCTGACATAAAGGAAGCTCACTCTCAGCTGGTATTAAACATATCTTACATTTCTTCCAACTACCCTTAGCAATATGTGTTAACAAAAATTATTTTTCTTTCCATTTGTTTTCCATTTCTAATATTAATCGTTGCTTTATACTGTTGTCACTATTACACAGTATTGCAACTTGTAATATAGCTGAATGTCTCCACTTGGATGAAGCTGAATACAGGAAATTAGCTTGTCACCTTCCATCCTCTTCACTGCTATGGACTGCTAATCCCAAAAAGTCATTTAAGCTGTTGAGAACCTCGTCAACATTATGGATTTTCTGTCATTTTACTGAAATTCACAAAATTAAACTTACTAGATTGCTGGCTGAGGCCACAGAAATGTTCCTGGGTTCTGCCCACCACTGCCAAACAGTAATTGTAAGGTCCTTAACTTCATCTCAGATAGTTTTCACGTGATAGTTTTTGCTTGAAGCTGTCTATGGATTCTACTGAATGTTCTGGTTTTGTCTGGGATAGTTAATTTTCTTCCCAGTAGCTGGTGCAGTGCTGCGGTTTGGCTTTAGTCTGAGAATGCTGATAATATACCAATGTTTTAGTTGTTGCTCATTAATGCTTACCCTAACCAAGGACTTTTCAGTCTCTCCTGCTCTGCCAGTGAGAATGGGCATGGGAAGCCAGGAGGAAGCACAGACAGGACACCTGACCCAAACTAGCCAAAGGGATATTCCATGCCACAACACGTCATGCCCGGTACATAAACAGGGGGAGTCACCCAGAAGGAAGCAATCATTGCTCAGGTAGGCTGCGTATTAGTCAGCAGGTGATGAGCAATTATATTGTGCATTTCCTTTTAATTTTATATTCTCTCCCCTTGTTACATCCCTTATCATTAATATTAATATTATTATTATTACTAGGAGTAGTAGTATATTGTGCTTTAGTTATTAAACTGTTCTCATCTCAACCCATGGGATTTATGTTCTTTCCATTCTCTTTCCCATCCTGCCTGGGGAAGGGGGAAAGGGGCTGAGTGAGCAGCTGTGTGGTGCTGAGTTACTGGCTGGGTTTAAACCATGACACTGAAAGATGGTCTGAGTTGTAATCTGGGATCAAACCTTTGCTAGATGCACACTGGTATGCCAATCACTGGCTGCTTTAACTTGACAAACATCATTTTGCCTGCTGGTAAAGTCCCTAGTTTCTATTTAGGCGAGACTACCTGGACCTAAATAAAGCTCAAAAATTTCAAGCATACATTCCATAAGACAGACACAGGTTTTTCTTTTGATTCCTGAAGAGGCACTGGAGACACCTGTGTGAAAAATGAGAAAGAAGGACTAGAGATTCTGGGTAAACAGGAAACACCAGTTAGACTAACCTTCATGACTACAGCTGTGAAGCAAGAGCCTAACTACTAAGGCAGAATAACTTGTGACAGTGAACATTGTTAAGACATGTAGATTGGTGAGGGAGGAATAAAAAAGTTCAACTGCAAACCCAAGCTTGTATCATCGCCTCATGCTAGTTACCTGAAGCCAACCAGAAGCAACTGAGGTATTTATAACCAGGACTGGATACAGTTGGTATCACTTATTATTCCTACAAGGTAAAATAAGTGGTTATAGTGACACCAGTGATGCTGGACACTAGGAGATGAAAATCCTCAGGGAGGAGCATGAAGAACCATTGACTGACCAGGGCTCTAATAGAGTCAGGAAGAAGACGAAAACTAAAAATTCTATGATTAAACATATTTAAGCAGTGATTCAAGAGACATATTTATGGTACATGGAACTTAAAGAGAAGCGTGCAAAATGGAAAGAGACTAAGAAGGCTTTGCAGTGAGGTATGAATTTAAGGGGGCAAAGAAGAGGTGAAGCAGCAACATCTTATGCGTTGCAGATTAATTGCAGGACTAACAGGAGAGAGAAATTGAGATTTAGAGGAATTCTTGAGAGAAGTTATTTGACACGCAGTAGCGATCTTGAGAGTGTCTTGTATCAAACCAGAAATAAATCAGGATTAGAAGAAAAAGGGATTGGATATCTTTCCTTGAAAGGAAGTAAAAGAATGAGAAGGGAGGAAATACTGAAGGAATAATTGCCCAAAGGCTGTACTTGGTGAGGTTCAATTAAATAGTGGACAGGGAATGGCCAGACGTCACAGAATCAGCATGGGCATGACACACATCCTGAACTGTGTCTACACCCAAGAGAGCTTTTTTAGTGAGACTGGGAAATATGGCACTACTCAACAGTGGTTGTATGCCTCCAGCATTTTCATTATCTGTTCATAAAGTAAAGAGAAATAGGGGGTAATCTTGAGACGGATTGAGCAAAAAATCTCCAGTTCTCACACATTATTTTAATTATCTAGAAAGACTGGTAGAAACAGCCAGTTTCAAAGCTGCAGTTTTTCCCCACAGCTGGTAGATCAAAGTCTGGATGCTCATCAAACTGAATTTTTTTTTAATTTTGAGACTACCAAGTGCTTCAAGGCAACTATCATCACTCCCTTTCTGGAGCATAAGGAGTTAACTCATTTAAAACTGACCATAAGTAAAATAGAAAAAGAGTTTGCATACACCAGTGCTGATCTCTGAGTACTGAGGAAAGCAAACCAGCCTGGGTAGATTAATAGGTTATGCAGTATAAAGTCTTTCTGAATCCTTGGCACACATGAAAGCCTTGTAATACAGGTTTTCTGAAAGAAGTCAAGTATGCTTCCTACTAGCTGATAGGAAAAAATGCCTAAAACCAGCATGTTCAAAGTGCTCCTTGGAGTAACTGTAGTTTGCATGTAGGAATACTGCATAAGTACTTGTTGGACAAGAATCAGGAGAGCTTTGAGGGTAGGTGTAAAACATTAACAAAGTGAGATTACACATTTGGTATTGCCACAAAGTTTCTTGAGGCAGGCATGTAGTAAGCCTCCCACAGACTTGAAGCAAAGCTCTCACAAGTAGTAGTAAACTCCCATAAACTTGAATGCAGACTGCAGATTAATAAGTGGTAAGCAATCAAATTTCAGTTTAAAAAAATAATTCAAGAAGCATGTCACTGAAAATATAGGATTACATGACAGGTCAGCACAAGTTGTTCATATATGCATGGATCTGTGTCTGCAAATGTGCAAGCTTTCTAAAGCTTTGGGAATAGGGGGCTAAAACCTTTTGAGAAGTTTAAGTAACAGCAGATTTTTCATCCTCTATTGGGAAGATTACCAGCTCAGTGATCTCTCAGGCCCTACAACCCTTTTTCCCCTTCAGGGTTAGTAAATGAATCTGACCATATCCAAAAGCTTCACACGAATCCACTCTCATTTTGTGCAAAGACAAATCCTTCTATGAGGATTTGGCCAGCTTGCTAGCGCACATCATTAGGATCTCTGTCACTTGATCATGAGTGCGGTCTCTGCCTTAAATAAGTATTTTGGCTGAAATTTCTTTTCCCTGTATTTGCTGCTGAGCCTGGGCCTGCTGTGCTGGACAGAGAAGAGCTTTCTGGTAGTGCAGTGGGAGGTGTGCTCTGCCTACGATTCACAGCGGTGACACACAGGTGTGTGGGCACAGCTTCAGCCAAACCCTGGTGTCCCTTAGGGCTGTCTGCAGAGGAGCTAGGAGGAAAGGTGTAATGCCCCACATCCAGCACAGTAAAGGGAGACATGAGCAGTAGACTTTCTTTCCAGGCTTTTCCCATACACTGCTGAGGCTGGCTGCCCATATCTAAACTACTGAGGTGGCATATGAACAGATGTCAGTTTTCACAGAGATCAGAAGGGTCCATCAGGGACAGGGTATCACATTAGCAATCACAAGCAAATGCACAAATGCCTCCTGCCCAGTTATCCTGCTACTGTGGCTGGACCCAGCTTTCCACAGGGAATGGTGAGATTTCCCTCTCCCTACCTAGAAACCGAGCACATGTCAGACTTCCAGGACTGGAGCACCTGTTGTATGAAGACAGGCTGAGAGAGCTGGGGTTGTTCAGTCTGGGGGAAGATCATTATAGCACCCTTCTCTTCCACTACCTAAAGAGACTTAATAAAATCTTAAGGACTTCATGCAAGGGCATGGAGGGATAGGACAAGGGATAATGGCTTTAAACCGAAAGAGGGTGGGTTTACATTAATATAAGGAAGAAGTTCTTTACTGTGAGGGTGGTGAGGCACTGGCACAGGATGCCCAGAGAAGCTGTGGCTGCCCCATCCCTGGCATTGTTCAAGGCCAGGTTGGATGGAGCTTGGGGCAACCTGGTCTAGTGGAAGGTGTCCCTGCCATGGCAGGTCAGGTGAAACTGGATGATCTTTAAGGTCCTTTCCACCCCAAACCTTTCTGGGATTCTATGACTGATTTCCCAGCTCTGGTCTCTCACCACAGGCAGACCCAGCTCAGGATTTTGATTGTTCTAGGACAATCCTCTGTGCAAAAAAAAAAAAAAAAAAAAAAGCTGTGGCTTTTTTTTTTTGTTGTTGTTGGTGGTGGTTTTGGTCGCTTTTTTGGTGGAAGCACGAGGTCTGTAGCGGAACTGAGCTTTTCCCTGGCAAAAATCCCAGTCACTGCAATCACTCATGTTGAAGCCAAACTGCATTGTGGGTGCGGGGCTGAAGCACGGCTGAGGTTCAGGAGCCTCGCTGGTGAAGCTCACAAGACTCAGCGAGGCTGAGTCATTGGGCTGACAGCACCAATTTTCACAAGTATGGACAGAATCATGTAGCAGAACTCTGACATCATTTAATAATTTGCTGTCTTAAATGAAACTGGATAATTACAAATAAAGGCACTGGCAATGGCATCACTGCTACCTTTTTTTTATTACTGTTGTTGATCAGGTATCTGTTAATTATTATTAACCTGGTGGTGGTGGTGGTGAGCCTGCTGTTTGGTGAAGAAAAACTCCTTGTAAACAAGGCTCCCCTCTGGTACCGGCGACACAACGCGAACACACAGAGCCCGCTGCCCCACACTACCCGCCCTCTGCCTCCCGGCCGGACCGGCTGTTCCCCCCTGGCCAAGTGGTACAGCCGCCAACCCCCTAACCGACCCCCCGCGCCGCCCAGTGGTTCGCGCCTCCGGGCCAGCGCACAAGGGGTGGGGGGGGGGGGGTGGGTGGAATGGCGCATGCGCAGAAGAGCGTCTGGCGGCTGCGCTGTGGAGGGCGGTTGTGGGAAGTGCGGCTGGTCGGGTCTGTCCGGGCCGGGCGCTCCGGGGAGACGGTGGGGGCGGCTTTGCCGCTCGGGGCAGTCCCGGAGCCGGGAACGGCCGGCCCCCATCTCGGGCAGCGCTGTGGATGAGGAACTGCGGATGTGAGCGAGGTCTGTGCGCCTGGGCCGGCACCCCAGGTCTGCGTGAGGGGCTCGGCGGCGTCGGGGCGGGTGGGGACGGGGTTGTTGTGCCGGTGTTTGCGTGGGAACGCAGGTGCTGCCGCCGCCGTGCTGCAGCTGGGCTTGGTCCGGTGGATCGCGCTGTTCAGGGCCTGCTCCTGCCATCGGACTGGCGTGTTTTACCCTGTTTTTTCTCCGGAGATTGGGGGAGGAGGGTGCTACTGGGACTCCACCTTTGAGTCGGTCTAGTCCGGTGTGAGGCTCTGGGGCGGGAGTGGGGTCCTCAGACAGAAGCTGCCAGCCAACTCCCCTGTCTTGGAGAGAGGCATTTGCGAGTACAGGTCTCTACGGGGGTGTGGGTTGATGGTGGCGTTTGCTGCATGGTGAACCAAGGCTGGGGCATCTCACCAGGGGATCTGAACTCGGTGGTCGCTGTGGCTTTTTCATCTAGCTCCTACCAAACTCCCAAACGCGTTGCAGTTTGGAGCGTTTACAGACTTGAGTGGGTCTATTACCTGGCTTTTCCCTCCCCACAAATCCTTGTTTTTTGAACTACAGTGTATTCAGGAAGTTTCAGGTAACTTGATGCACTTACTGCTGGGCTGTTCAGTTAATGACACGAATGTTGTTAATAATACACATTAATGTTGCTTGTCTGCATTCCATACTCTTGCATTTTTGCAATATGTTTTCTGTTGGAAAGTGGTTTAATGTTCAGAGACTGATTGCAAAGTCTTGGTTTGAGATAGGATCCTGAAAGCCCTTTTCTATGTACATGGTCCTGCTCACTGAATTAAGTTTTTAGTTTTATATCCTAGGTCTGTATCTGAATTGCACCCAAAGCCTTAGGAAGTGGTGTAAAGTCAGTGAGATAAAAGCAGGGGAGTAGGAGAATAATGGCATAGGTGAATAACTGCTTGTTGCTGTTGAAGTAAAAGTTCCGTAAGTAAGAAAACAGGGCTTACTTCTTTGTATTTACTTCTTTGTATTTTCCTCTTTCTTGCCTTCCTAATTTGCCCTCCTCAGCTTTTGTTTCAGTGCACTACTTTGTGCTAATACAGATTTTGCAGACCAATTGTTAAATGCGTTGTTAAACACACTTAAGTTTGTCGTTTGTTTTTTTTTTTTTTTGTCTGTCTGCCTGTCTTTGGGATGAATGTGCCTAATGCAACAATACTAAAGTTGTAACTGCAGGGGAAGTGAGTTCTCTATGGTTTAGAACCTATGTATATGGATGACTTAGAAATTCACTTTTTTTTTTTTTTTTTTTTCCTCCTTGCTCCAGATGGAAGAGTTCGTGGTTTCTGATTTGCATAATAGCAGGGGCTGAATAGGCATAAAGGAGACTATAGTGCGGGTGAGAAGTGTCAAAGAAGAAGAAATGAATCCTACAAATGCTGATCCAGTGTTTGGGACCACTTTTGAATGGGACTATCTCTTATGGGAAGTTCGCTTGACATTTTTAGCTGCTGGCTTTTTAATCTATTTGGGAGTATTCCTTCTGTCTCACTGGTTGTCTTCATGGATAAGTACCACTTATCATGCCTTGTATGCAAAGGAGAAGGTGTTTTGGAATATGGCAGTCACACGTGGTGTGTTCGGACTTCAGAGTTGTGTTGCTGGGCTATGGGCTTTGCTCGTAGATCCTGTTTTTCATGCTGACAAAGTGTATTCACAGCAAAATTGGAGTTGGTTTAACTGTTTAATAGCTGCTGGATTTTTCTTGCTTGAAAATGTAGCTGTTCACGTGTCCAATGTTATTTTTAGAACATTTGATGCGTTCTTGGTAGCTCATCACTTGCTAGCTTTTGGTGGCTTGGCTGGTCTAGTGATTAATGTGAAATCTGGACATTATCTGCCTTTGATGGGAATGTTGCTGGAGATGAGTACTCCCTCAACATGCATTTCCTGGATGCTTTTGAAGGTAAGACCATGGTAATTTTGTTTGTAACAGTTTTCATGTATCTCACTTTTCACAGGTAATCTGTGCAGTTCTTTTAGGTAGCTTTTAAGTAAAACTGCATTCATATAACTGGGACCCATGTTACTGTGATACCTTCTTTTTGTCATCATGATATTTCTGTAGTCCTTCATACAGGTTTTTGTGCGATAACGTGTGCATGTGGATAGTGAGATGGTATAGATCTGTTCTGAGTTTGGGGTGTGGTATGCGTGTGGAAAATCATAGCTGTGCATGGAAAAAATGCCTGAGAGTGTGTGTTCATGAAAGCTGGGTATTTGCATTAGTTCTAGAGATTCCTCAGTTCACTATGTTGAAGTAACAATCTCACTTCTGCATACTTTCTATTCTTGTTTTTCTAGGCTGGCTGTGCTAACACCTTTTTCTGGAAAGCAAACCAGTGGGTGATGATCCACCTGTTTCACTGCCGCATGATTCTTACTTACCACATGTGGTGGGTGTGTATTTTCAATTGGAATTCTGTGGTAGAAAATTTGGGACTTCTTCATTTTACTGTTCTATTCTCGGGATTATTTGCTGTTACGCTAATACTTAACCCATACTGGACGTACAAAAAAACGCAGCAACTTCTGAACCCAACTGACTGGAATTTTGAAAATAAAGCAGTGGAAAACGGAAAATTAAATGGTGAAACACATGAAAAGAAGAGGATGTGACACTGAAACAGCTGTTTCCTTATAGGGTGGCAAACGAATACAATGCAGAGTAATTCTTTGCCTGTGAAATAGAAGCTGTTGCATGAAGTTCATTAACACAGTGCTTCTTTGCTGGTAGGATTCTGTGTGCACCAGAAGTATTTTAATGGATTTTTTCTGTTTCATATGTGCATACACACAAGATAGTCAACCTCTTAAGATATACACCAAAATTTTGTCAGGTTGGACAATATTTCATGATCTAGTAGTGATGTGCTCTCTAATGGCATCCTTTGTCCTAATGCTTCCAAGAGGCTTTACAGTTAATTTGGCTATTAAGCTCAGCTTGAATCAAGTTCAGCTTGAATCCTATTTCATACATGTCAGAGATACTGTTAATGGAAGTTACATTGTTTATTAAGATCAATTATGATGTGAGTTAGGTATGCATGGGTACCTAGTTCCTGTGTGCCATTTAGTCATTCCAAGTGACTGAATTGGTCAGTGGTAGAATGCAGTCACGGCTGGAGTGTGGGGTTTGGTTTTTTTTCTGTTTTTCGTTTTGGGTTCTTTTTTCCTTATTTTAAGCGCACTTGAGGAAAAGGAAGATAATTGAGTGTTCGCTGTAAAAGTGAGTTTCCAGGTTGCCCTTAGTATGGGAGGAGTTCATATCCACCACAAAGATGCATGTGGGGATGCAGGCATTTATTATGCTGGTGGTCTAGCCAGACGATCATAGTGGTCACTTCTGGACTTGAAGTCCATAAAATACAAAAGACAACAACAGAATGTTTGGCTCCCTTTCTGTGCTTGAAAAGATTGCTGGTTGATTAGTAAAATTATTTTCTTTGTAGGTCCCACGTGAGGGGTCATGTAATTAGTTCTGTTAGTACTTCTGTCGTGGTTCCTCTTATTTTTTGAAGTTTTCTTAGTTACAGAGGGTTTTAGAACCTGGGGAGGCTCCTCTGTGGGGGAAAGCCTGTATTGCCTCCTTTAAGAGTTCAGTTGTACTTCCACTGATTTATTTTACTTCAAAGACCATACAAAGTGACACTAACAGTCCTTTGCACTTTATCTGCTACATCACTAAAGCTTTCCTTGACCTAAGGAATAGGGTCCCTTTTCAGATATATGGACTTGGCAAATTGTGGTGAGTGTTCTCCCACTCAGTAGCATTTCTCTGATGGTTCCAGGGTGAAGTGTTGGACCTCAGGTGAAGGTCTAATAATCACGACAGAAGACAGTGACGCCTAGTGGCAGGAGAATGACAAGGCTTTTAAGTAGTTTGTGCACTGAGCTAGGGAGATAAAAAGCCTGTCGTTTGAAACTTTTATAATGTGGTGTGACTGCTACACAGATTTATTTTCCAAAGCAATAAGACTGGGCAAGCCCGAGCTATGAAGAATTTTAGGTCAAGGCATATGTTAGAGGCTTTATGTGCTGCTCTGTAGTGGAGCACATTTTAAACATGTAAGGGAAGCACTGTTTAGTGTAAACAGTGCCATGTTGTTAATTTTTGGTGGAAATGTGCTTGATTTGATTCTGAGTGAAGGGAGGAAACTAGTGGTCAGGTTGCTGTGTTCCCTAATTTAGTTCGTGTAAGCACAGAGTTAAAGAGCTGCTCTATGAGGCAGAGGAAACTTCTCACTATTAAGTCACAAATATAAGGCTAGATGTTGTTGATAATGATGAAGTGGTGAATGTCTGAAACTGACCATTCAGAACCAGGGTAGTAATTTTGCACAGCAACCCTGTCTGTTGTTCTGTTGATACTCAATAAAGAAATCTATATTTTGGCTACCTTCTTCTAAGCAGGCCAGAAGGGGAAGTGGGGTTGAGGGGAGCAAGTGGCTTTGTGGCACTTAGTTGCTGGCAGGGGTTAAACCACAACACAGTGTTTTGGCACTATAGCCTATATGAATGCCATTCTACAGAGAAAAGGGTTCTCTAAAGCTTAGAACTATGTGCTTCTCCTGAGGAGCTGTGTGTGGGAGAGTAATGTTGAAAGTGCTTTAGAAGAAGGCAGGGGATGGATTCCTTGGGAACAACCCAAATATGTGATCCAAATACATACCTTGCAGAATCCAAACATCGCTTACAGGAGTTCCAGAGGAGAAGGCAGGGGTTAAGTCACCAGGTATCAAAATGCTGGTGTACTCTGTGCAGCTTAAAACTGGAAGGTTTGGATTCAGTAAAATTAGGTGTTGTGGTTTAAGCTGAACCGAGGACACTACGTAACAATTATGAACATTTCAGCTATGGAATTCTGAAGAATCCTAGCAGAAAATGAAAGCATTAAAAGAAAAGTAGATTTTGGCCAAGTATGTGATTCTTATAGTGGCTGGCTGAAGGAGGTAAAGTTTCTATGTGCTAAGATAAGAGAATATGAAGGGGTGGGGCTAGTAGTGAATTTGGGAATGAAAATTGAAATTCAGTGTGATCTGAGTGGCACCAGGCTTCTAAAGTTTAGTACTTTGTTTTATCAATTTGTGTAGTGTTAATGTGGATTTTAAATATCTCATTAAAAGTGTTTTTTATTACTACAGTAAGGAAGTTTGGTTAGTGTGCATCTTAGCAAGATTTGTTTTCATGCAAAGACTGTTATGGCATATCTCAAATCTTTTTCATGTCTCAACTATGTAATTGTTGACCCCAGATCACCTGTTAACTTAAACATTGCTAGATCTACTAGAAAAAGGGAGCTATGCAATAAAGCAAATAACAGCACTCATTTCTGTTGGTTTGAGTGTACCTTTACAGTCCATCTAAAAATACAACAGGACATAAAATACAGCCAACCTTAATTCTTCATCTTGATGGCCTGGAGTTGGAGTTACCAGTTCTGTTACACAGGGACTTTTATTATACTTGAGTGTTTTCTTTCCTGCCTTTTGTTGCTCCCTTTAAGGGAATTTTCTGGTTTGTGATTGTGGCTGATTGTCTCATTGCTCTGAAACAAGACTCAAAAAAAGTTCTCTAACTGGGGGAGTTGGTGTCTAATTACCTGTATAAATAAGTGCTGCTTTTCAGCCCAAAAGGAGACTAGCCATAGTTTGTTTATAAATTTTGTTAATGTGAAACTAACCCCAGTCCTGTTCGGCCTCTCTTGTAATGCCTCATCTACAATCTGATGTTGAAATATTCACACTTGGCTTCGGTAGTGGCTGTAGTGGCTGCATCAGGTCACAAGGTGTGCTGCTGCCATGATTTGGAAAAGGCTTTTTTTTTTTTTTTTTTGAACAAGCCTATTCAAGGAGTCCTGTTTGTGTCACCTTTCTGGCTGAAGCTTTTTAAAAAGCAAAACCAACCCACAACAAAGAATAAACTGTGATGGGGGTGTTTGGCATTTGTTTGTTGTTTTTTTTTGGGGGGGGGAGTGGTTGCGGGGGCTGATATTTTTGTTTGTATTTAAGAAAAATGCCTGATCTAAGACACCCTGGCCAGACATCTTATTTTTACCATCTTCACACAGCATTCCTAAATCACAGTTTGCATGTGCTTCCATTTGTGTCCTGTCTTAGTTTTTTTCCAAAACCTATCATCCTTTCCCTTCCACCAATCTTTCAGTAATATTTACTGTCACTTGTAGTACAGTTCATGATCTTGAAGCAGGCACATTGCTACAGTGATATCTCTGTCTGATAGTTTTCAGCATGTACTATTGTGCCCTTCCTCCACTAAGTGCAGTGTCCAAGTCTTTCAGGTTTTCTTGCTTTTTCCTGGTAACACTGATTAAGTATTGCTGTTACATACAGTAATAAGACACCTTTCTTAACCTCAGGGAGACTCCCACTCAAAGTGAATTCAGAAGTATTAAGCAAATTCAAGTTTGCTCTTATATAATAAAAGTTTGTTGAATGGTACAGCATCTTTACACTGTGTACATAAATAAAAGTATTTTATTGAATAATTGTCTCCTGAGTTTTATTTACTCATGACAATGTCTATTTTTTGCTTGCTATTTGTTACTTTAACAGTTTTTGCAGTGCACACACTAAAACAATGACTTGTTTTGAAGTACTCATTAAACTTGACAAAGGCAGTATCATATCCATGTAAATAGCTATGAAACTTTGTAAACTTCAAAATTTAACATATTTAACATACAATATTTAACACACAGGAGCTTGTTTAGTTACATGACTAGAAGCTGTGACATATGTAAGTATGTATTAAAAATGGTTTAAAAGAATCACTTGGAAGTGATCTTTATGACTTGTTTCTTTGAAGTGTGGGTTCCATTTTTTTGTTAGGCTCTAACTGTGAAGACACTTCATTTGGTACCACATGACACTGCATGTTTTAGTATGGGCCACCTTAAGTTAAAAACAACAAAACCCACAAAGCAACAAAACAAAAACCCCAAACTTGTTTCATTGCTAAATAAAAAAATACAGTTTAAAACGTTAAATGTTATGTATTGTATGGTGCTTTGAAGGAATTAATTCCTGATGGTTTTTAGTATTAATGAGTTAAAAAAAGCATTGATACTGGCATTTTTAATTATTATTCTGAGAATGCATTGTGTAAGCAACTGGCTGGAATGATTTTGCTAGTTGCTCCTGTAGTGAAGCCCCAAGATTAACTGATGTTCATGTGTAAAGCTCCACTGTGGAATGTGTGTGGGTACAGACTGGGATGAGAAGAATGCATGCTAGTATTTGTATGAATAAAGTCCTTTTTTTTTTGTAAACAATCTGTAAAAGGAATTTAAATGTTACTGATGTTTTGCTAGTCAGATGTTTTCAGTTAACAGGTAAGTATATTTTACTAAATAGCTCTTGTTGTATTCCCAGAAAAGCACACTTACACAGGCAAGGTTATTCAGCAATTACACTTTTTCAGTCTCGTGTCATGGCACAAAAAGTAACTGATGGTCATTAAAGTAAATGATTCCTGTTTCTGTAGGTGTCATCATCCAGATGGCTTTCCAGTGTTGGAAGAGTCATTACATGCTTGGGATCTGATTGATGAATTAGCATGTTCTGCTAGCAGTGGTGTCACAGAGTGAAACCAAGTGTTTGTGCAGCACATAGAGCCTTCCTCTTTCCATTGAGTAAAACCATGCTGAGTGAGGTAGATTGAAAAAGATAGTGATGCAGCGAATGTGTAAGGACATAATGGTATTCAAGGTTGCAGAAGACAGCCCTCTCTTGAAAAGAGAAGGGCCTGCTCACATGTCCACAAAGAAAGCAAGGAAATGGGTTGTGCTCTGTGCATGTGCATGTTCTGATGAGTCAGCTGAGGTCACTTCTGAGTCCTTAAGGACATGACCTGAGCAGAGAGAGTGGAAATTTAATACTAGCTTTATGAAATATAGGATGCAGTACTTTGAAATATTTATTCCTCATGATTCTAGCTGCCTTTGCTCCTTTGAAGGCTTAGTTCATAGTAGAGGTCTGTATAAGCCCTCTGACACTGTTTTCACCAGTATGTTCTCTGACATTTTACTGTCAAGACTAGAGTGAGGACGTGCCTTGTCTTAGTACCAATAATTGATTGTGGCAGCTCCAGGTACTCACTCAGACTGACTTTTATGTTGCTATATAGATGTGCAATTTCCTTCTCCTGTGTTACTGCTTCTGCTGCCAAAACCAGTTTACCATGTGGGCACTGCATTTTGTCACCAAAGCTGTGCTCACTGAAGTTTAAGCATGGGGCTTGCACTGAGCAGGGGGGGAAATACACCTGAAGAAGTGCTAATTTTGTTGGGGGACTTTTGTTGACTTTCCTACATTTCTGTGCCATGAAGTTCTGCTGTCAGGATTGGGCAGTAAGAGTAAATCAAGGTGACTACTACACTACCTTGAGAAACAAAGCCATGCAACCAAACTACACAAGTACAGAGAAGCGGCTTGCATAGAGTACACGTGGAGCATCTGACACCAGCTTGATCATCTTGTCTTGTCAGTCATGTTTACAGGAAGAAAGCAGCAGTAGCCTTACTTAGGAGTCATAGGATATAAATATGAAGAAAATTAGGATGTTTTGGGATGAGGTAGCTGAGACTATTACATTGTACAGTGCTGAGCAGGTTGCAGTTAGACATTATAAACGTAGACTGTGAGATGCTTTAATGCTTTTTTTTTGTCAGTAGCATACTGCTTTAAGAATCTCTGTGACACTGGTTAAGGAAAAATTTGAGGATTGTTTTTAGGACATCAAAGTTCCCAAGCAGTATATTGCCCAAGACTGAAGGAGCCAACAGTGTGTTCTAATCTATAATAATGTATTCTTGTATTATCATTGCCTTTTTATCTTACACAATTATATTTTAGCCATGGAGTCTCTTTTGCGTATTCATGAGTACAGATGAATCTGCTCATTTATTTTCCTTATTTTCCTTTTATTTTCCTTTTTTATTATTGTTTTCTTTTTATTATCCTAATACTTTTTATTTGCCACTTTTCCTACTTGAATTCCTTTTCCTTAAATATTGGTGGCTTAGAGTCATACACAGTACTTCATATAAAGTCTTCTCAGAACCTTGCTTGTACTTCTTTTCTGCCACTGGAAATAGCTCTGTCTCAGCCAAAGGCTGCATTTGTCTTTCACGGTTGCATGACCTTAATGCTTCATGGTCCAATCGCAGGGTATGGTTGAGCCCCCCACGCGAGGTGGTGGTACCTTGGGGAAGCATATGTAGAAAGAGCAAAACCATGATACAGGCAAAACAAGTAAGGAAAAAAGTGAAAGAACCAACTCTGCAGGCACTGTATTGAAAGGAGGAAGAAGGGTAGGCAGTGCTCCAGGAGCCAGAGCAGATTCCCCTGCGGTCTCTGGAGGAGCCTAGGGAGGAACAGGTTTATCCTGAAGGACTGCAGCCTGTGGGAAGGACCCACGTTGGAGCAGGGAAGGAATGTGGGGAGGAAGGAGCCCAGGGAGGAGCTGTTGTGGACTAACCACAGCACCGGTTCCCCATCCCACTGTATCTCTTGGGGTGGGAGAGATAAAGGAGCTGGGAATGAAGGAGTCAAGTTGAGCCTGGGAGAAGTGTGTATGTGAGGTGTTTTTACTCTTGTCTTTGTTTCTCACCGTACTACTCTAATTTTAATCGGCAATAAATGCAGTTTCCCCAACTTGGGTCTGTTTGGCCCATGACAGTAGCTGCTAAGTGATCTCCCTGTCTTCATTTTGACCCATTAGCTTTCCATCTTATTTTCTCCCCCTGTCCTGTTAAGGGGAGTGAGCAAGAGAGTGGCTGGGTAGGAGTCCAGCTGCTGACCAAGGTCAACCCACCACAAGAGGTTGTGGCATCAGCTGTACTATTGCTCGTGCACCACCCATGACAACGAGGAGCTGATGTGACATAAGGACTCTGGTGCTAAGGAATATTGAAATTTAGGAAAATTTTTTCCTAGTCTGCCTGAATTGGCAGTCTGAGAATTCGACTTGCGAAGTCTCCTCGTAAGCAGAGACCTTTTAAAGGCGTTTGTGAAAGAAGTTGTGCAGGTAAAACATCACAGTATTATAAAACTCAGTTGTCAGGTTAACCTGTACTGGTATGCTCAGAATTTACAAACTCTCCCAGTAGGGGTGCTGGTTCTTCAGGGAGACCTGGACAACAGACCAGCAGTGAGCACCTGATTAGAACGTAAGTGAGCAATGCTTTTATAAAACCAAATGTTATTTTGATGTACTAGTGTGAATTTAAGAAAGCTGTGTGGTTTGTTTTTTAAAATATTTGTGAACATAGGTGTATATATATATATAAATTTATATATAAATTTAAAAAAGTATTGACACTCAGCCTTGTTTGGTAAGGGCAGTAGAGGGGATCTGTAACTTTACAAGGCTCCAGCATGAGCTCAAGTTAAGCAAGGCTTTGTGAAGTCCTGGCTTTCAGTGGTTTCTGAAGGATTATGGTAAGCAGATGACATACTGTTTTGTGGTGGGGGATAGTTGAGAACAGGAGAAATAAGGTTTTTTTATTTCTAGTGGATGAATGAAAACTCCCTAAGAGAAAATGCTGATTGTAAGGAGAAGGAAGAAATCAAGAAAATCAGGCTGCACTGGAGAACCTGGCAACCTACATTTTAGTTGCTTTCTTCAGATTTCATGCAACATTTTGGAAAGCAAGCCATAGGAATGGTGTATACTCTTAGGCATCATAAATTTCAGTTTACATTCAATCACCCCAGTCTCCACAGAGGTAGAAAAAAGGACTGTCTTTTTCACAGCAGTGTGTCACATGGGGCCAGGACACTGCTCAGTGTCTGTGGTGTCCTTAAGATGCCCAGAATGCATGCTGGAGTAGTTACAGGATCTGTGGCAGCTTGGAGAAGAAAGGTAGCTTTGCTGAAGCTGGAATGGGTTGCACAGGGAAGCAGGCACTAGAACAGGTTACCCAGGAAAGTTGTTGCTTTCCCTTGCCTGTAAGTGTTCAAGGCTAGGTTGGACGGGGCTTGGAGCAACCTGGTCTAATGGTAGTTATCCCTGCCCATGGAGGGGGGGGGTGGGGGGGTGGAACTAGGTGATCTTCAAGGTCCCATCCAACCCCAACAATTCCATGATTCTGTGAAGCCCCAGTAAGCACCGATGACAGGAAGTAAATTCTGGCAAGGTCTTGTATATGTATCACCAGTAAAACAAATTTTAACATCATCTTCCTAGGAGCTGGTTATGAAAAGCATCATGTTAACCCTGGAGAGAGCTGTTATCTGAATTCTGGCTATCGACACATAATTATGAGTGGATAAATAATGAATTTCTAATTGCAATGATTAAGGTATTAATTATGACTGCTGTTAGATGTTGCCTTAACTTGCACTCTTCCTGCAGTTTTTTTATTTTGGAAGTTAGTTTTGCTTTTTTATGAGCTGATCTGCTGTTGTCGGATTTGCCCAACAAGGTTTCCGCAGGAACCTTCTATCAGAATTACAGGGTATTTACGTATGATGACCAGGATCAAAGAAGTTGTTGTCAAAGATCAAAAGGATTCAGGGAAGAAATAAAGGAAGAATCTTAAGTTTCTCTAGCAGTGAAAGATAATTATGAACGAGAAAACCAAATGCACATGGATAATGAATTGGCTGCCAAAAGGAGAAGGATATCGCTAGTAAATTTTTAATCATGGAATTGAGTTAGTTGCACTTAGTCTAGATACATACCTGTTCTTTATCATGGCCTTTAATGATAAGCAGTCATGAAACAGTTTGCCCAAGACTGATTCCCAGCCATTTCAGCTCCTGAAATGATACCTGCAGGAGAGTGAAGTGCAACATGTTAAACAAAATTACACAAACAGCAGGATAAAGTGGTCTCTCTGCCAGAAACTGAACTGAATGCCATAGTGGTATTCCTGGCCTCCACCTCTACATATGACCCAATTTTCCCTTCTCTTTCTTTTGTAGAGCCTATAGAGCTATGTGAGAATTATGTTAAGTTCCCTCTATGATGAACTACATTAAAAAGAAGTAACTTTGTCAAAATGAAAGCATTTTGGAAAGTAATACTTTTTAATATTTAATTTGTAATTCAGGTTGTATAAACCCACATGAAGATATGGGCTACTTAACATACATTCATATTCACAAACTGTAGAATGAAAAAATGCAGGAAAAAGGTGGATTAATCAAGCATCATTTGAAATGCCACCATTTCCATATCATGTAGTGATAATGAATTTAGTATACCTGGGCATGTTTCACGACTGCTGCAGCAAAAGGAGCATGACCAACAGGTTGTGGGAGGTGATTCTTCCCCTCTGCTCTGGTTTTATGAGACCCCACCTGCAGAGCTGTGTTCAGTTCTGCGCACCCAGTATAAGGAGGTGGACCTGTTGGAATGAGTCCAGAGGAGGGCCGTGAAGATGCTCTGAGGGCTGGAGCACCTCTCTCTATGTAGACAGACTGAGAGAGCTGGGGTTGTTCAGGCTGGGGAGATGTTAAAGCAGTGCCTAAAGCGGGATTACAGGCAAGCTGGGGAGGGGCTTTTTACAAGGGCATTGAGTGGTAGCACAAGGGGGAATGAATTTAGGTTAGGTATTGGGAAGAAATTTCCTGTGAGACTGGTAAGGCACTGGCACAGGTTGCCCTGAGAAGCTGCGGCTGCCCCATCCCTGGCAGTGTTTCCGGTCAGGTTGGATGCAGCTTTGAGCAGCCTGGTCTAGTGGAAGGGGGTTGGAACTGGATGCTCTTTATGGTTCCTTCACCCCAAACCATTCTATGAAGATTAGCGACTTTCACATGGAACATGAGATACAATTCCATGACCGGGGCCGTGGTGCATCCTCGCACGCTGGGTTTGTCTCGCGTGTCCCCATTCTTCTCCCCTCCCTCCCACGGGGCTGCCTCCGCCCGCAGGTGCCCGTGGGGGCCGGGCCCCGGCGGCGGCGGCATCACGTGCGGATGCAGGAATGCGGCGGGGGTCCGGAGGGAGCGGGCGGTGTGTGTGGAGGCGGTGACCGCCCGCCCCGCCGCGACCGGCGGGCTGCTGCGCCAACCGGGAGGCGGCGGCGTCCCCCGCTGACCCAATGGCGGCGGCGGCTGCCCGGGGAGGCGGTAACAACAACGGCGGCGGCGGCGGGCGGGTCTTCGCTGGGACTCAGCAGCTGCTCTCGGCGGCGGCCCGCGGGCGGGGTGGGTGACGTGTCCAGGAGCGGGGGAGCCGCCGGAGCTCCGGCGGGGCGGAGGGGAGGGGGCCGGGTGGCGGCCTCGGAGCTCCCGGTGGCGGCGTTGCTCGCGGCGGAGGAGGTGGGTGCTCGTTCTCTCTGCGGCTGGCTGCAGCCGGCGGGGAGCGCCGGGGCTCGCTCCGGTGTGGGTTAGTCACGGGAAGTCCGGTTCTCTGAGACTGGCTCGGTGGGGGCAGCCTGACCCGTCCCGGCGCTGCGGGTGCCTCGGAGGGGCTGCCCTGCCCGGCTCGGTGCAGGAGAGGAAACGCGGGGTTTGGGATGTATCATTAAGCGGGTTTTGCCAGTGTAACGCGGCTTGGCGAGCTGCTGGAGCGAGGCTGCCAGGATCGTTAGCAAGCGCATATACTCTTTTCTCGAACTTCCAGCTCTTGATCCCTGGTGAAGTCTCTTCCCCAGGGTTTTCGCTGGGGTTTTCTCTTGTGTGTATCTGCCTCTTCGTGTTCGCGGCACCGGGAGCTGCCTGGGTCCTGCTCCTCTCCCCTCTTCAGCAGGTATGGATAAGGCTATTGAAAATCCAAACTCCTGCGGGGACGTGAGTTTCTTTCCATCCCCTTTCTCAGAAACTGCGTTCAACACCAGCTGTGTAGATGGCATCTTCAACTAAACTGGGTTTATTGAAACAGGGGATAAATACTTCGGCACAGTAGCAAATGTCCATTTATGGTTTTGTTTTTTGTTGGTTTTTTTTTTTTTTAAAGAAGGTTTTAAATTGTCCTTGGTTTCTTTGTAATTAACACTTTAACTGTTGGAGGAGTTACAGAGTTGCTTGTGGTGATCCTAGACCATATAGTTATTCTTCAAAGATGCCATGTTGTAAGGCAAGAGCAGCTTTTAAGGCTGGCTAGTCATTCACCTGGGCCAGTAAGTTAGCTGTCAGTAGGCTATACCGAGTGCTTGGAAAGACAGCTATTAATAATTTGCCCATAGTAAAGGCTTATTTTATCCATCCTAAATTCCTTCCTCCTTCATTTAAGAATTTGTACAATCCTTTTTTTTTTCCCTTTTTTTTCCCAAAGCTACAAGGATCCTGGCTTTTATTGTGCTAGCAGGTTTGAAGTTGTATAATTACAACATAGAAAGTATCTTCTTTAATTCTTTCAATTGTACAATTTAACTGCTACCATAAATGGTGTAGGGTTTTCCTGCATGAGTCAGGAAATAAGAAAGATTGACTGTTTAACAACTGTCTTCTGCTGACTAAGCACAGAGGGGATGTACCAATGTATGTTAGTTTGTGACTGTTGTTATTGTAAAGAAGCAATAATAATGCTTTCCCAAAGCCATTATTGTGCTTAGTGAACCCCAGCGAGTGTCCCGTTCTGCAGCAGAAATGAAGTATTACATCTTTCAAATTTTCTGTTGGTGCTCAAGCGACACAGATTTATTGCCTGAACATGGGACTTGTTGGGCGGCTGGAACTGCAAGCCCATTATTCAGGCAGGGGTTCTGGCTGTTCAGCTATGTTCTTCAATGGGCTCGTCATTCTTTTCACTTGGGTGATCTGTTTGATCTTGATAATCTCTCTGACTTGCTTTGTTTAATCCATCTTGTCTTTTTCTTTCCTTTCCACCCTTGGGCTCAGTAGCTCATGAGCTAGTTACATGTGTTTGTCTGGTTATGAACATTAGTGCTTTAGGTGCTACAGTAAAATCTGATATTTCTGAAGGCTTTACAGTGAGATTTCAAGACTTCTATAATATAGTCCATGGGTTTCTGAGCTTCCCTGTTGTACTGTGTGTGAGATATGACTTACTATGTGAGTGGCAGCAGGTGTCGTGTGATGGGGCAGGCACTGGCTTTCGTGGCTGATACCCACGGGTGGATGTGGTGAGAGAAGAGATTGTGGAAGCAGATAGATGCTTGAGGCATGTGCTGTCTGTCAGCTCCTGCTGAGTGCAAGAACCTGGCAGGACCCTGTAGACCGGGGCTTAGGGAGTTCATACACTACAGGATACAGAGAGGAGGTGTAGTGCTACGTGATGGGTGTGTGCAGGCTGGTCTCACAGCTCTGAGACATTGAGACCAAATGCACAAGTCATGTGCTACTCCCTGCAACAGGTCAGTGGTGAGCACACCCAGGTAGTGAGGAGGCAGTTGCTTCCCTCAAAGTCCATGCACAGGAGTCCTCTTCTCAGTAGCAAGTGGTTACTCCCAGCAGGTGGGATATGGTTTTGCTCATCAGTAAACTGTGGCAATCATTTCCTAGAATAGAATAATGTGAAACAAGATGTAGCATTTATTGAGATTTAACTTTAAAAATCCAGAGTATTACATAGATAGTATTAAGATTCTGATTTTTATTGTAATTGAAACTAAGGTACCTCAGCTTCTTGGTTTATTTCCTTCTAGCCCATTAACTTCAGTGGAAATGTACTGACTTACACCAGCTTGAAATATTAAGTTTAAGCACTTACTTTAGTCATATGTCAAATATAAAAGGTTCTGATTATCCTAAACCTAGTAGCTGCATAGACTTGTAGAATAGTTAGGGTTGGAAAGGATCTTAAGGTCATGTAGTTCCAACCCCCCTGCCATGGGCAGGGACACCTTGCACTAAGCCATGTCACCCAAGACTCCATCCAGCCTGGCCTTGAACACCGCCAGAGATGGAGCCTTCACAACTTCCTTGGGCAAGCCATTCCAGTGGCTCACCATCCTCACAGTAAAGAACTCCTTCCTTATATCTAATCTAAACTTCCCCTGTTTGAGTTTGAACCTGTTATCCCTTGTCCCATCACTACAGTCACTAATGAAGAGTCCAGTCTTCAGTAAGGTATAGCCTTAGTTTTGAGTAGGCTGAATGTTAGATATAGCAGCAAGTTACTCTTTTTAACAGCATTTTCTTGGTTATTTTATAGTTTTTTGGTTGGTTTTCAGCTGTTTAGGAATCCTTACGTAGCTGAAGGAAGACAACAAGCTTGTCTAAAACCTGAAAGGCTCTTGTCAAACTTCATAGTTGTTAATGGAATGTAATGCATCTGAGAATAGTGCATTACTCATTTGTAAAACAGGAAGTCTATTAACTGCTTCTATGTAAAGTAGAAATTATTTTTAGAACCCATTGTAAAAAAATTATAAACTTTAGTCTATTTCTGAAGAAGCCAGGAAGCAAATTCTGCAATCCAGGAGGAGAAAGAGTAGTTTTGTTTCAGACTTTCAGGTTAAAATTTATACGATGTACAGAGCTGCAGTCAGTTTGTTCATGCATCTATAATACTACACTGGTCTCAGTTTTGTATGTGGTAGAGAAATGAGCCATGTGTAATACTTATTTTGTTCATTTTTACATATGTAGAGTAACAATTTTCTTCTTCTGTAAAGTGACTTATGATTCATGTTTTGCTTTTTCTTGAATTATGGAATCATAGAATCATAGAATAGTTCAGGTTGGAAAGGACCTTCAAAGGTCATCTAGTCCAGTCCCCCTGCAATGAGCAGGGATGTAGAATCATAGAATAGTTAGGGTTGGAAAGGACTTTAAGATCATCTAGTTCCAATCCCCCTGCCATGGGCAGGGACACCTCAAACTAAACCATATCACCCAAAGCTCCATCCAGCCTGGCCTCAAACACCGCCAGGGATGGAGCATTCACAACCTCCCTGGGCAACCCATTCCAGTGCCTCACCACCCTCACAGTAAAGAACTTCTTCCTTATATCCAATCTAAACTTCCTCTGTTTAAGTTTTAACCCGTTACCCCTTGTCCTATCACTAAAGTCCCTAATGAAGAGTCCCTCCACAGCATCCCTATAGGCCCCCTTCAGATACTGGAAGGCTGCTATGAGGTCTCCACGCAGCCTTCTCTTCTCCACGCTAAACAGCCCCAACTTTCTCAGCCCATCTTCATACGGGAGGTGCTCCAGTCCCCTGATCATCCTCGTGGCCCTCCTCTGGATTTGTTCCAACAGTTCCATGTCCTTTTTATGTTGAGGACACAGGAACTGCACACAATACTCCAAGTGAGGTCTCACAAGAGCAGAGTAGAGGAGCAGGATCACCTCCTTTGACCTGCTGGTCACGCTCCTTTTGATGTAGCCCAGGATACGGTTGGCTTTCTGGGCTGCAAGCGCACACTGAAGCCGGCCCATGTTCATTTTCTCATCGACCAGCACCCCCAAGTCCTTCTCTGCAGGGCTGCTGTGAATCTCTTCTCTGCCCAACCTGTAGCTGTGCCTGGGATTGCTCTGACCCAGGTGTAGGATCTTGCACTTGTCATGGTTAAACTTCATAAGGTTGGCATCAGCCACCTTACAAGCATGTCAAGGTCTTTCTATTTTACAGTTTTAGGTTAGAACTTTAGAAGGAATCTCATGGGGAATTGTCTTTACATCTAGAGGCTATAAGACATTTTGAAACTGTCATTCCAGCTTCCTGTTGTCTTTTACAGCCACAAGTGCATTTCCTTACTGTCCTTGGATGTTTCTTATGGAATATCTGTTGCTGCAGTTTTCCCTTAGAGAAACTTCCTTTGAGTTACAGTGTAAATTAAACACTGTGAATGCAGTTGTTGAATGTGTCTTACTTTTTGAACATTTTCTATGTTATGATGGGGCAGTAAATGAAGCTTCAGTGATAATGGTATGAATTAGTCTCATTTTGTATATATTCTGCAACATGTGGGTGAGGCTTTTTCCATATCCAAGACCACCTTTTGCTAAAATCAACATTCATTATAGCTATTTTTTCCACTCATGTTCCTGTTCATTTAAAGTCTTTGTTGTTACACCTGCTAGTGAAAAATTAATATTGGTAATTTTGTTTCTGAATCTAGAAGTAGTTTAAAGCGTGGAAAAGCTGCAAGCCTTGGTGCTTGGAAGTTAGTGGGGATTTGTAAACTGAAGCCTGAGAATTCCTTACAGAGACTGCAGGCATATTATGAAGGTGCTCTTTATAGTAAGGAGGCACTCTTTATAATAAGGAGGTGGGAGGTACATTAGCAAGATAAACAGAAGTTATCACTATGGATGTATACAACTGTCTTCATACTTTATGTTTTCACATCTTTCTCAGTAATGTTGTTCTGTGCACGTGTGGTTTGCAGAGAGCAGAATCTTGAGACTCAAGATCTGTCACATATCCATGAAAGGCAACTGCTGCATTATTAGCACCTATTGAGATTTAAACCACTTGGACATTTTTTTACAGTAAAGAATCTGAATTTTATTAATGCCAAAATACTTCAGATTATTTTGAAGCCAGGGACGTGTAGAAGTACAACTTGCTTTTAAAGGGAGTGATGACAAGTAATGATAAAAAAGGTTTGAAAAGTATGTTTTCAAATGTGTGGTTTTTAGATCAAGAACTTAACTCCTATTTTATTCTGAATTGCCTGAATCAGCAGGATTCAGTGTGGGAAGTGATGCATAACTGTGCAACATTGATCCGTGTCCTGCATGTTTGCTGCTCAGTCAGGAAGCCTGAAGCTTAATGTCAAATGTGTGGGTGAAGCAGTTAACGAGAAAATAAGTTGTTCTACTTATGTGGTGCTGAATAGGGGCATTATCTTGGGAAAATCTGTTTCAGTGACTTGCTGTACTGTACAATACTTGTTACTTGGGACTGAACCATGAATGCAGGCTATTAGGATACAAGCTCAAGGTCAAACATTCACTGTTGTTTCTGTTATGTACTCTCTTTTCTCAAAATGCTTTCAGCAAGATTGCAGAATTTTTTTTTTTCCTTAGAGATAGAGAATACATCTCAGAAACTTCAAGAAATGGGATAAACATTATATTCTCATCTCTAAAACCGGAGAGAAGTAGATGCCAATACTTAGGTTTCCTTCTAGGACCACATAATAAATATTATTGTACATAATATTTAATGTTGCAAACCACAGACTAATTTGAGTCGTTAAAACTTCACTTTTGGACTACAAAAGGTGAAGAAGAGGTTTACTTAATCATTTCCAAATCAACAGGAGAATGAAGACGGCAGATATTAGGACTAGATGCTGAACTTAGGCTTCCATGGAAAAATGCTTTATACATTATACTTTTTTTTAAATTGAAGTCTGTTTTGTGCAGGTGTTCTTACTTGATGATTTAATGGCTGCATTACCTGGTTTCTGATTTATTTGCATAATATTTTGGTGTTACAAAAAGAAAATAAATGAAAATCGTTATTTTTCTAGAGCATGCATTATGACTGTATGATTAGAAATGTATTTCAGTATTTTACTCAAATATTTTAGGAACACAGGAATAAGACTTTGTATTTGTATTAATAACTTTATTCACCAGGTGAAATAAATGTGTTCAATTGGACACTTCTGTAATCATCATATGTAATGGGCTGTCCTTGATGAGAAATGCTATGATTACTTTTTCAAGGACAGTAGTATCTAAGAAGTGAAAATGTGTATTAAGTGTCTCTGTCAAGATTAGGTTTGCAGAAGATGGTAAGACTGATCTTCAGATTGGTGTATCATTTCACTTGTGTCATGGGAAAGAGCTTCTGATAGAAATTTTCATGTTGTCATCAGTATCTTGAAAGACAACCCATTCTTTGTAGAACTAGGGGTCATGGATTTAATGCAGGTTTGACTAGGACTTTCTGCTTTTGCTAAGAACTTGATTTACTGGGGAATCAAAATAGGTTTCATGAGGGGTCATTTTCCCTTTGACAAAAATACTGTAATTTGCATAGAAGGCTCATCAGAATTACTAGAATAAATTACTATTTTTTGCAATTTTTTAATTAAAAAGCATTTATAAATCTCTGCATTATAATTACATATGTATAATAATATTTATGCAGCTGATCCGTATGCAGGTTTATAACACAATTGAAGTGTTATGCCACATTGAAGGATCTTCTCTGACTTGACAGAAATCTTGCTGAGGATGTTTCCAATTAAGGTAATACTTGGTTTACAATATTGAAAGGGTCTAGTCTCGATTAAGTTTAAAAGAGGAAATTTCACAAATATGATTTTCCAGATGAAATTACTTGATTGCAGTAAAATTTAGAGCAAACTAAGGGAAATGCTCTTAGTATTCATTTATATTTTGTTTTGCAATAAAATAAATGAGCAACACAGATTGTGATCTTGAACTAGTGATGCAGTCTTCTAATTTGTGTGACACAGAACAAGAAGAAAAACTCTAAACCAGTCCTGACTAACAGTATGTGATGACACCATTCAGTTTTAATTCTTTGGATGCTTGTGATTGTTATGGTACACTTGATCTCCAGGATGGCCTCTAAAACACAGGGTGGTGCCCCTCTTCTTCCTTTGGATATTCAAACATTGCCAGCACAAAAGGCAGAAGCAAAGGCTTATTCACTAGAATTCAGGTGCCCTATGTACATGTTCAGGAACTTGTTCTTTTCTCTGGTTTCAGTAACTTTTTACCCATACTCTCTCTCATTCCATGAATATTTGTAGGTCTCAGCTTTCCCATCTATAAGTTAAATATCGTGCTACTGAGTTTAATAAAATCCAATGTTCATGTTGGGTTCAGCAAGGTCTGCAGAATGTCATTATGATCTGGGAAGATGTATTACTAGATGGGTCAAAACTGGTGGGGCGATTGTGTTAGAGATGACTAGTTGGTTGTAACTTACATGGAGGCTGGTAACCGGTGGTGTGCCTTGCTGTTTGGAACAGATGTGTCCTGTTTTATGCTATGTGTGAATTGCAGGTCGAGCAATCTACAGTTGCTCATGAAATTTGCAGGTGACACCAAACTGGGAGAAGGGGTAAGCAATGGATGTGCTTGAGATAAAGGCTTGTCTCTCAGGAGGACATGGTCAGGTTGGAGGAGCTGGCCGGCAGGAACTTTGTGAAATTCAGAATGATGAAGGCAAGGTTGTGCATGTAGGAAGAGGAGCTGCTCCAACAGAAAGGTTCCCCTTCACTCAGCGCTTCTCAGACCGCACCTGGAGTATCGCATCCAGCTTTGCATCCACACCCCACCCTGCCCCAGTACAAGAAAGATGTGAATAAACTGGAGCAGGGTCAGCACAATGCCACCACAATGTCAAGGGGTTGTAGCCCTGCCCTGTGGCAGAGGCTGAGTGAGCTGGGCTTGTTCTGCCTTATGGCAGCCTGCGTCTGCCTGCTGACAGGTTATCAAGAAGGTGGCAGGACAACAGGCAATGGTCATAAACAGAAGTAAGGGTGTTTCTAACTAGGTATTAAGGCAATGTTTTTGTCTAGGAGGATGACCAAGCAGGAAAATGTGTTGCCTGGCAAGGTTTGAAGTCTCTGGAGATTTTTGGGATCTCAGTAGATAAAGCAGACTGGTCTCACCTGATAGATGACCTGGCTTTGAGCAGCAGGTTGGACTACATGGTACCTGTCAACTTGAATGAGTCTGTCAAGCAGTGATTCCGTATCTTGCCTTGCAGTAATAATCTGTAGAGGGGAAGAACATAAACACTAAAAAATCCATAGTGCCTTCTGCTTGTATTGTGGGTAGGAGCCCTCAGGCATATCTGAAAATGCAGTCTTTGCTTTCTTCCTCCTTTCCCCTCCTTCAGATGATGTACTGAGCAAGAATCAGCTTTAGGTGAAGAAATGTTGCAAATAATACCCTTTAAAAAGAAGGAATAGAAAACCAATCTTCAGCCATGTTCTTGGGGTTTGCTGCTGCTTGTCTAGGGTTTGCTGCCACATTGTTCTCTAATTTCGAGTAGGATGCTGCTTGGTATGAAAAAGGGTGGCAGAAAATAAAGTGAAGTAGTGTTTCGGGAAGTGGATTGAGCATGCAGTCTGAAAAATGTACCTTTCTGTGCATCTGACATTGTTTGTGTTGCAGCTGGTAATAGAATTTCCCCTGACTTTGAGTGAGGAACTGGGCTTTGTATTTATTTTCTACTTGAATGAATGCAGTTCCTTATCATTCCATTGCTTATAATTTAGGTAATTTTTTTTTTTATAAACTGAAGAATAAAATCAGTACAGTATAGGGCTTTTACCTATGGATAAAACCAAATATACATTAAAAGAACTAATGTCCAGCCTTGATACAGCTTCATTCTATGGTTTGCAGTATGTGATGATAGGCTCTCATAATATAAATGCCTGCTTCATTCACACCCACTGTAGTATAAAAACATTTCTTAAAAATACCCTACAGTTTGTGTTTCTCAGGAATGGTCTTAAGTGGAGAATAAATTGTAAAAAAAAAAACCCTAATTTTTAAATTTTTTTCTGTTTAACAAAAGCTTCTTGAGGTACAGGGGGAAAAAAGGAAATTCATCTTTCTTTTTTTTTTCCTTCATTCTCTTCCTTCCTTGCTTCTCTGCACCCCCAAAACTGTCCATATATAAAATTTCAGGTAAAATTACCAGGTAAATTGCCTGGTACCTCCTAAGACTGGATCCTTTTCTGAGATTTACTTCCCAGTGGGAGTTCTGTAGTTACAGCTGGAAGAAGACTCAGCTGGGCATTACACAGCAATATTCAGTAAGTGACATGAACACAGGAGGATTTTAGACATTTATGGGCTTTGTCTTCACAGTTTGTGGTTTGTTTTTTTTTAATCTTTACTTATTTAAGTTGTAGGCTTTCATGCTTTCTCAGAGAAGGGACTTTGCAGCTTGCCTGCGCTAAGCTTTTTCCATGAGTCACAGTTCCTTGGAAATCAGTCTCCTCTTTTCATTTTTCTGTTTTGTTTTAAAAAGCGCTCACTGGCTCATTCTTTCTGCAGTGTTGAGTGAAGAATCCCAATGTCACTGCAGTTACAGTGCGCACTCCTTAAAGGGAAGGTATGTTGCCTTTTCAGTTCTTAGGATGGTAGAGCTGGAAAACTTGGCAGCGTGTGCCCCTTGGGAGCTCAGTGTGTAGGTCCTGTGCCACGAGGTCTGGATGCTGTGCTGTATTGTTGTTTTGGTGGAGTTTGCATCAGTCCTGTTTCTGTTACCTATTGACTATTGTACAAGTAATGACTCCTGGAAAATAGTTTTGATCAAGTGGAAATGCAGATGTTGATCAGTATTTGTATTCCTGTAGCTGAGAACTGGTGGTTTGTTGCTTGTCCCACAATTAGAGGAAACTATTGAATGAAATCTGATGTGCAGCCATAGCTGAGAAGCCTAGCCCTGAAGGCAGAAGGAGTTACCAGAGGTAATGAGAGGCGAAACCAAGTCACAGGGAGAAACACTGGTTTTCTTCTATAGTCTTTGGCCAAGCATGCAGGCATCTTTGTTTCTTTGCTAAAACTGCCAGTTGCTGTGGAATTGGGATTTTAGTCTAATGGATGCCAGGCCACTAGCCTCTCTTACATGGTTATTAGCACTCTCAGATTGTAAGGTCTGCTGTGGGACATTGCAGGCTTCCACTTCCTTCCATGGAAGTCTGACTAGCTTTCATGGACGAAGGTGAGGGCTGAAAGGTGGAAATTTTGATATGTGTTGGGGATCTGTCCTTGGGGATCATTTCATAGTCAGCTGATCCTGGTTTCCAGTGTGAGTGCCATTTGAGGTCTGACTCCTTCAACTGCATGGGACTTCTCTCTGGGAAAGGAGCAGTTTGAGTCATTAAATGGAGGTTATACTACCTTTGAGAAATAAGTTTTATATGGGGAAAAAGGCTTTGCACATCCAGTACATCAGGGCAGTTGTTCAGTTTTCAGATTCACATTTTTATAATGCAGTACACATGAACATAATAATAGCTCATGTGTTTCACGTTTAATAGATTATATTTTCTATTTGCAGTCTCTAAATTCCTTTGGAACAAAATTTTAGCATTGTGTTTTAAAAGCACATAGCTGTTCAATTTCCTAAATAAATTTAGGTTAAAGTAAATAACATCTACTCAATGGTCATGGCATTGCATCTGGAATTCAGTACTCACTGTTGGGTCCCAGTACAAGTGGCAAACTGAAGCCAGTCCAGTGATTGCCACCACCGTGGTTGTGGGAGAGAATAGGTCAGAAGAGGCTCAGGGAACTGGGTTTGTGTTGTTTAGAGAAGAAAGGCCTGAATGGGGTTGAATTGCAGACCTCTGCTCCCTAAGGTGGGCTTGGAAATAAGGTGGAGTCAGGTTTTTGTCAGGGGTACACACCAGGAGAAGGAGAGGCAATGGTTGCAAGCTGCTGCAAGGGTTATTCCAGTTGGACATAAGGGAAAAACTCTTTCCAGAGTGTCTGAACAGCACAGGAGTGGGCTGCCCAGGGAGGGGGTGAAATCTCCACTTTCATTGGGTTTCAGAACTAGTGTGGAAAAAGCCTTGAGCAACCTGATCTATTTCTGAAGACAGCTGTGCTACCCGTATGTGAGAACATTCAGAGGTCCCTTCCAGCTTCTTTTGAGCTGTAATTTCCATGATAGTTTTCTGAATGCACCTCTGTAGCTATGTGGTGTGCAACTGGTTTAGCAGCAGAATCTGTGGGGAAACCAGTTGAGTAACAAATGCAAACTGTGCCATATGCTGCTAGTCAAGTTAAATCGTTTATCTTAATCTTGATTTAAACATCTTCGACTTGAGTTAGTTCCCCTGCCTCTCAATAGAAGAGTGAAAAACTTCTCTTTGAAATAAGGTTCTGTCAGAGATCATTCATGAACAAGCTATCTGCTACATAAAATGTCAATTATTTTTATGGACGGTATTACTGGAATGTACAATACCAAGCTCTTTTTGCTGTTTCAGTGTTTTCCTCAGCATCTAAAAAGTAGAGAAAAATATGTGGAACTTCAAGATGAATTAATGCAATGCATAAGTCAACACCTAAGGCATTCTTAAGTGAGAAATTGTATCTTTCTTCTTGTGAATAACTGCACTGTTCAGATGGGAGCAAGCAGGTCAGTGCCTAGGGCTCCAACACTGGCTCTGTGTCTTTCCTTGACACAAATCTTGTGTAATTTGAAGCATGTCACTGTGAGCTAGATCAAAATAGAAAACAAGCTGAAAACTGCCATAGCTCTGCATGTTGTTAGTGAGGAAGAAGCCTATTTTAAAAGTCATTGTTGAAGTTAACTTCCACAGGTGTTTAGAAATTTGCACCCTACATTTAAATAAAAATATGGCCTTTTAGCTACTCTTACAGATGTATGTGGAAGAGATGCTGAGACTTAAGTGTCAGGTTTCCTGGTTATTGCATGTTTCACACTTGAAAATCTATGTCGCACTGATGATGCAACTTTAAATGAATAAAGAACAATCGCATTTTCTTCAGACCATAATTTTCCCTCATTTTGGCTGACAGTTTTGGTGTGGCAAGGCACATTCCAGACATTTGTAAGCAGGAACACGCCTCTGAGCTCTGCAGATGTAAATTGCAGAGGGAGTCTTTAGAAGGGGCACTGTACAGTGGAAGCCTGTAATGGAATATTTTTCGTTACATTGTTGTAAATGTGGATGAATCCTTTCTGAGCCTTGGCTCTGAAGCTACTTGATTTTGTCTGGATTAAAAAGTTATTTAAATATTACTTATTAGATTTATTAATTATTTGATTTAAAAATTAACAAAGCTTTAGACAATTTAAGAGGAATGTTGTATGTTCAGAAAATGCAAGTTGTTAAGAATTGTCTCATCATATGAGGATCTTGAGCTACCAGAGTTGTTATCATTCCTGGCATGTCTGCCCTGATAATTTGGCCTTGCATGCTTGATGTCAGGGAGGTAAATTGCCTGGTACCTCCTAAGACTGGATCCTTTTCTGAGGCACTTCCTTCTATTCAATGCCACATCTTCTGTAAGTGGCAATTGATTTGACGCCTGTATCCCAATTCATTTATAAAACTATAGAATAGTTAGGGTTGGAAAGGACCTTAAGATCATCTAGTTCCAATCCCCCTGCCATGGGCAGGGACACCTCAACACTAAACCATGTTACCCAAGGCTCTGTCCAGCCTGGCCTTGAACACCACCAGGAATGGAGCATTCACAGCTTCCCTGGGCAACCCATTCCAGTGCCTCACCACCCTCACAGTAAAGAATTTCCTCCTTATATCCAACCTAAACTTCCCCTGTTTAAGTTTTAACCCATTACCCCTTGTCCTATCACTAAAGTCCCTAATGAAGAGTCCCTTCCCAGCATCCCTATAGCCACCCTTCAGATACTGGAAGGCTGCTAGGAGGTCTCCACGCAGCCTTCTCTTCTCCAGGCTGAACACCGCCAACTTCCTCAGCCTCTCTTCATACGGGAGGTGCTCCAGTCCCCTCATCATCCTCGTGGCCCTCCTCTGGACTTGTTCCAACAGTTCCGTGTCCTTTTTATGTTGAGGACACAGGAACTGCACACAATACTCCAAGTGAGGTCTCACAAGAGCAGAGTAGAGGGGCAGGATCACCTCCTTTGACCTGCTGGTCACGCTCCTTTTGGTGCAGCCCAGGATACGGTTGGCTTTCTGGGCTGTGAGCACACACAGAAGCCGGCTCATGTTCATTTTCTCATCGACCAGCACCCCCAAGTCCTTCTCTGCAGGGCTGCTGTGAATCTCTTCTCTGCCCAACCTGTAGCTGTGTCTGGGATTGCTCCAACCCAGGTGTAAGACCTTGCACTTGTCATGGTTAAACTTCATGAGGTTGGCATCAGCCCACCTCACAAGTGTGTCAAGGTCCCTCTGGATGGCATTCCTTCCCGCCAGGGTATCAACCGAACCACACAGCTTGGTGTCATCGGCAAACTTGCTGAGGGCGCACTCAATCCCACTGTCCATGTCACCGACAAAGATGCTGAACAAGACCGGTCCCAACACTAATCCCTGAGGGACACCACTTGTTACTGGTCTCCAGTCAGACACTGAGCCATTGACCACAACTCTTTGTGTGTGGCCATCCAGCCAGTTCTTTATCCACCATCAAATTGATGTCTCTCCAATGTCGTGTGGGACAGTGTCAAACGTTTTGCACAAGTCCAGGTAGATGACAGCAACTGCTCTACCCCTGTCCATCAGTTCTGTAGCCCCATCATAGAAGGCCACCAAATTGGTCAGGCAGGATTTCCCCTTAGTGAAGCCATGCTGGCTGTCACCAAGCACCTTGTTGTTTTTCATGTGCCTTAGCATGCCTTCCAGGAGAATCTGCTCCAAGATTTTGGCAGGCCCAGAGGTGAGACTGACTGCTCTGTAATTCCCCGGGTCATCCATTTTCCCCTTCTTGAAAATGGGGGTTATATTTCCCTTTTTCCAGTTGGGAACTTCACCCAACTGCCGTGATTTTTCAAATATAATGGCCAGTGGCTTAGCAACTTCATTTGCCAGCTCTTTCGGGACCTGCAGATGGATTTCAACATGGATGTGTGTGTGTTCAGGTTTTTAAGATGGTCTCTAACCAGATCCTCTCCTACAGGGGGCCTAGGGTCATCATTCTCACAGTCCCTGCATCTGCCTTCCATGACTTGGGGAGTTTAGTTTATTATTTCTCCACTGTTCCTTGAATTTCACTATGTCCTTCAACTTACTGTTTTATACTTTGACTATGGGGACTTTCCAAGGGCTAGAGCTGTTCTGTGTGCTGTAGCCAGCAGATGTGGTAGCTTCTTGAGGTTAATATCTATGAGCTGTGCAAGAGTAGGACAGAAAATTCAGCGTTGTTTCTTCCACTGTCTTGGACAGCTTTTGGAAACTTACTTTACCCCCTCAGCCTTGTTCTGAAATGTTTTTGACTCTCAGTCTCTTGAGTTAGAGTGAAAATAGGTTTGGGGCAGAGTGTGTGCGTTGCTCACCATAACAGGTCCAGTCTTTACTTCCAGATGACACTAGACTATCACTATTAATTATATGTGTAAAATGTATACCTAAAGCTTGTGATTTCTGTTTGCCAAATGGAGAAAAGCTTTATCAAAACTGATGAGTTTCTTAGAATTTTTATCCCTCTCCTCTTCATGAAGATTTTGAAACAGTGTATGTATTCCAAGCAGGCACTAAAATAACATGTTTTAGTGATCTGCTTGTGATTGTCACAATGGGAACTGCAGAGTACCAACTAGTTTTGAAAACTTCATCTTTCTTCAGCTGGCTTATTGAGATCATTAAAAGAATTGGCTCCAGTACTGAGGGCTGTGTACATAAAAAATTGCACTAAATGCATTTTGAAGCCAGAGGCCAGGCACATTTCCTCTCTTCCATAATAATATTAGCTAATATGCATGAGCTTGGCCAAACTGAAAAGGAGTGTCTCAGTATTTGGAAACTATGTTAATCTACAAACATGTTCCCTTCATTTCTGCAGGGTTTTTCAGTCTGCTAAAGGCATAGTGGATATACTAGGATGGACACAGAGGAATTCCCTCCACCACCACCAGAAGGTAATTGCAGTTGCTTGGGGTTTAAAGCCAATTTTCTTGTAACCATTTGTTAAGATTTCCAAACTGTTTTAACTCCCAAATCTCCATTTCCCCGTATCATCTTAAGACTTGGTCACAGTGATATTTTATTGAAACATGATCTCCGGTCATCTACTGTCTTGTTCTTGGACCTTGCTTGCTGCTATTGTGAGAACATGATGGAAGAAACCTGGGGAGCGACTTGTCCTTAGAGTCCAAATCTGCAAATACATGTTTTTCTGTGTGGACCACATCATCGCACCTTTGTCATGTGCTGTGGCATTCTCAAGTGTTCATGCATGTGGTACCCTGTAGAGAAAAAACAAGTGAAGCCTTTGGCATGGGCAGGATATTTGGACCCGTGTTTCAAATGCCTGGACAAGTTTGGAGCCTGAATTGAGAGGACAGAGAGGGCAAGTTGTTTTCTGTTAGGGCATGTGCTGCTTCAGCCAAGCATACTTTAATCTGGGCAATGCCTGCTAAGGGCAGTAGCTGAAGGACCTTCTTCTGATGCTGCAGTTCTCTAGCTACAAGCATTCCCATGGGAAGCAGAGGGGAAGCATGCACAGATGAACCTCTGTGTGGTAGAACACAGATTTTTGGGAGAGTATTATGTATGCTGGACTATGGAGCTGGCTCTGTAAAGTTAGTACTCGGCGCCCCTTGCCTTCTATATGCTGGTAGCTGTATGGCCACTGGCACGGCCCAGGTTTCAGAAGCACAAGTGTAGGATCTGCAAAGACACTGTGTCATTGTCTTCAGTGTTTATGCTCTCTCTAGGAGAATATTGCATGTGGCAGTTTTTTCCTGTTTGATTTCCTGTAAACACACCTTTATGGAGTGCTTGTTATTATGCATTTTAAATCTTAAAAGCATTTGGCTTCTGGTAGGTAGATGCTGGGAGACTCCTTAGGAGAAGTATTGTATGGTCATCCCAAAGCACAATTTTATGGAGACATGAGTTTTGCAGGCCTGTGGTTGAACCTGGTACAGCTGGTCTTATTTTGGTAAAGGTGCTAGCACAGTTTGTACAGGTAGTGACTTTCCCATAAATTTTTGATCTGTCCCTTATATACGACATCATTACTTATGGACTTTCATTCTATTATATATATTGATATATGCATGTATACATATAAATGATATACATTATTGCTTATAAGACATTTTAGTTGTTGTTCACACAGAACTTATACCTATGTGAAGCCACTTAAGTATGAAAGAGGCTTTATCTTAGTTTTGTTGTTAGGAGTTTGGGAATTTTCATCATAGATCAAAACTGCTTTCTCTCTGTCTTAGACACTGCCACAGACAGAGATCTTGTACTAGATGCTACCTAGGAAATTTGTAATATGAAAGAAGCAGAAAGTTATGAAATCAGCTTTTAATGGGTTGGATTTCTGGCCAGCCTTATGTACAGTTTTGTCAATAACCTCAATTGGATATCATGGAGGTTATTGTTGACAAAAATGCTTTTCCTGTCCTTACCTTAATCCTTGTGGTCAGGACCCTGAATTTAGCTCTGTTTTGTCTAGTGACAGTTACTGTGAAACTCTTTCTGTTGGGTTATCCATCTCCAAAGCAATGTAGTGCAGTGGGGTAAGAGGCATCCCTAAAGAATCAATATTTCCACTTGAGCAGGGGCTGCCATATTTCAAAGACAGCTAATAATTGCAGCAGCAGCTCCAGCTTTCTGTAGCATGTCAGTGTGTGACTCTGACAGAAACTGGGTGATGTAGTTCAGTATGATTCCAGAATTCATGTCCTTTCTTTGCAAAGCTGTTTGTAACATGCTGAACTATGTGTATTGTGTCCTTACCTTCAGAAATGTCACTCCTTAATAGGCTGTTAAATAAATAATTTATTTAACATAAATATTCTGCTCTACCTGATCTTGTGTCAGTGGATGCTTTCCCTGTCATCTCAAAAAGCTTTGAAACTACTGGAACTTGTATGTTGTGTTTTTTTACTTAACCATCGCTAGGTTTCTTAAAGCATATTAATAAAGGGGATATCAGTGAATATAAGTTTTAATAAGGATACTAAAATACACTTTAGTTCAGTTCCTAGGTAGCTCTCATGAGCCGTTTTGCAGGTGGAAAATAAGTGAGGATTTCAGGGCCAAGTACAACTGCAAATACGCATAACGATTGAAGGAAGGAAACATGTGCGATGTTTGTAATGAGTGAGGGATTTTTTTTTTTGGCATACATAGACACTGGCAACCCATAGTCCCTGCTCAGAAGGGATGAGCAGCAGAAGCCAGTGTTATCTGAGAGGTGGGTTCATGGGTGGGTTATTGTGGCTCACAGTGAGGATGAGGCTTATGCTGGGTGCAGGACCCAGCATCATAAAAAAATATTTTTAACTTTTACATAATCATTTAAAAATCCTGAACTGGTGCCACAAATGAAATCAATGTGGCTTTTGGTTTTGGGGGGTTTTTTGGTGTGGGTTTTTGTTTGTTTGGTTGTTTTTTTATTTTATATTTTTTTATTTATTTCTTGTGACCTCACGGGAATTTTTTTCTCTTACCTGTTTGTTGTCCTAACAAATCTAGATGCAGTATTGAAAGTCACATGGGTTCCTTTCCATTTATGGCTGTATACCTTGAACTGTAAATCTCAATTTTATTCTTGTCAAGTGGGTTCCTGCAGTTTTAACAATTCTGCAAACTTATTTGTATCAATCCTAATGTATCTGAAGGGGAAAACTAATGGTAAGCCTTCAACTTTGCCATGGGGATGTTGTGAGAATGTCTATGAAAGCTGTGCAATTAAATTCATGTTAAATAATGTCTTTTCATTAACAATAACTGTCTGAATCTATACCTTGTATCGGTTAAGGTACAGTTAGAGTCAGTAGCAGGGCTTCTTCTTCCACTTCTTGATTGGGAAAAACTACGTGAGCTAAAATAATGGAACGGAATAATATATTTTACCTTTATTTAATTAATTTATTATGCTTACACAACATATCTGCTCATAGCTGTTTGGACATTCCGTTCATGCATTGTTAACTAGGTAGTGGCAAGTCTGTGCTAGTTAATTCCCCTACCCCACAGCAAAGTAAAGTACTGAGTAACTTTAGAAAAATTAATGCCCTTATGCTCCTTCCTCCAGGCTACTTTAAAGAGTTGTTTCTTCTAGCTGTGATTAAAAATTCCCTGATATTTTTCTCTGTATATGTTGAATGAATTTATTTGTTAATAACCCAGGAGCAGTTGGATGCAAAGACTTCCTTGACTAAGAGCATAATCCAAAAAATTGACACTTGAGATGATAGTACTAGTTTGTGTTCCCTTCTTTAGTGTGTCTGTGCATATAAATGTATGCACAAAGTGCTGGTATTTAAGATTTCATACATTATATGATGTGCAAGAGGAGACCAGTGATAGGTGGCATTGCTCAGGGATCGTTACTGGGACTGGTGCTTGTCGACATCCTTGTTGGTGACATGGACAATGGGACTGATGTACCCTCAGCAGGTCTGATGGTGCCACCAAGCCGCATGGTGTGGTTGACACGCTGGAGGGAAGGGATGCTATACAGAGGGACCTGGACAGGCTCAAGATGTGGGCCAATGTGAATCTCATGAAGTTCAACAAGACCAGATGCAAGGTCCTGCATGTGCCCCACCCCTGGCAGTACTCAAGGGCAGGTTGGATGGGGCTTTGAACAACCTGGTCTAGTGGAAGGTGTCCCTGCCTGTGGCAAGGGTGTTGGAACTAGATGATCTTTAAAGTCCCTTCCAATCCAAACCCTTTTATGATTCTAGAAGAAAAATTCCATGGCTGTTTTGTAAAATAGAGGACAATTCTACTATTCTCAGCAACAACAATGAAATAATAGTTTTTAAAAAGTTAAATGAAAATGGCAAATTTTATCATGGCTGTATGTTATAATTATGTTTGTAACTGATTGCTGTCATGGTGTGTCCTTAACCAAACCCCTTTAGACAAAAAAAGGGTATGCTGTGCACTGCAGACTAAGCAGGGAAGAATTAAAAAGTTGATAATTCCAAGAATCAGGAATCACACTGCTTCTCCTGTAGAGGAACAATCTGCGCTAGCTGGTACTGGAGCCTGGATGTTTAATGGTAGGTTGGTGTTTATGTGTGCCTGTGCTTGTGCTATTACTGCTTTATTAGGATATGTAGTCTCTGGCTGTTTTTCATTACTTTAAAAGCATCTTAGTATCTTGCAAAGTGGAAGTCCTCTTCTTTAGGTATGGGCGTGAGGTGTTTATCAGGGCCTGTTTCAAGCGGAAAACCAGCTTTCTTTGCTCAACAGGATGGATGCCTGACAAACAGATTCTTGCCCAAGGGAAGCTGGGGTGGGGTGTAATCTCTGTGTCAGATAGGCTTCTGGTTTGCATTTTCGTTTCTGAACATGCCTGTTTCTCTACTTCTGGTACATGGCTGTACATCTTGTATGATTTCTCTCTGAAAAGTGTTAGAAAATGTTGGATGTCTTTCCTCATACTGAGTATACTTGTGAAGATTTCATCTCAGTTGTCCTACACAGAGTTGTCTGTTACAGTTGCAAGACGTAAAATAAGCTTTAAGCTTTGTTTTATAATTGAGCCTATCAAGGTAGGCTAGTATATGGTAGTGAGATTTGGAGTACGGCTGCATCACAGTATAGTTCTTGAATCCTGAACAAATAGTATACTTTTCTCATAGGAATTAACAGATTATTTATATTAAATTTTTAAACTGAAATACTGAAATTTTAGTGTCCATACAAGGACATTGTGAGAATTAATTTGATAGCAAAGTGTTTGTATTACTGCCAAATACTCTCCTCACCTGAAAGAGGATCACTTGTAACTCTTCATTTTGGAAGTATGAGGTGCCCTTAAAGACCATGGAATGCTGATGTTCAGTCACCCACACCGGTGTCCCAAATACCATGGGTAAAGTAGGTGAGAAACATTGTTCTGCTGATATTTGGGATTTAAGATGTTCTTCAATAGAATTAAATTGGTCTTTTGAACTGAAAATAGACTGAGGGTATCTTCTAGACACTGATCACAAAAGCATTTTGTACACCTTTTATATGTAAATGTTCAGCTCCCTAGGGCTGTGAGTGGCATATTTCTTTGTTCCTGATGTGCTGAGACACAGCAAGGAGGCCAAGGACTTAAATCTGGATATCCTGTATGTGATCGAGTGCTGTGATTGTCTTTCCGTGGTTATTTTTTGTTGCTTGCCTGGCAGTGCCGGAGCACTAAAATAGTCATAGTTCCTCTGTCCCTGAGAAGGAAGTCTGGCTTGAGTCTAGGCATAACAGTGAAATAAGAACAACGGTACTCTTGGAAGAGTTCCAATTGGGATGACTTTACATATTCTAACAACAATAACAAAAACAACTTTGGAAAAAAATTTTGGTTAACCTTAATAGGGAGCTGCTGGATGGCTGCCATGTTTTGCTGTAGAGACACTATTTCTCTGTCATGTATGTATTTCTTTTGTATTATTTAGTTACCTTTTGTGCTGTTTAGTGAATGATCTCGTAGTTTATTTAGGTTTTAACTGTTTAAAAAGCTAATTTTGTGTCTGAGACAAAACGATTCAATTGGGGCTTTTATGATACTGGCAAGAAAAGCATCTGTATGTTTTACAGTTTATTTTTTGGAAGTGAAGAACTCTGTGGGAACCTAAGTTTGTATTTCAGACTAAAGTAAAATAAAAAGATGCTACTTACTGTGATTGGGGGATTGAAATAAGAACACTGCTTAAATTAAAATGTAGCTGAAAATGGAGCTCCTCTTGGGCTAAACAGCATTGTTTGTTAGATATCTATTTCCAGCATACAGACAGTTACAAATGATGGTAAAAGGGGAGCCAAGATTTCAGAAGAATGAGAACAGCATATGAATTGTAGTTATGAATGGTCCCTTGTTTTTCAAGCTGGCTGTAGCTTGTTGGTGTCTGACAGCCCATCTGTAACAGAACAATTTATTTATTTCTAAAGATCACATTTCTCTCAGTAAATAAAGGAAAATGTATTGTTTAAGGTAAGGATCAATTATTTTGTGTGACAGTTCAGACAAGCTGTGTAACAAAGGCTAACAAGAAAATTCCCATTGCAGGAATGCAGCTATGGTGTCACATGTCACTCCTAATTATGTGGTTTTTCTTCTAGCCAAGTGTATTTGAGCCTTGGGAAAAACAAGACATAATAAGAAAATGAATAGGTTAATTAAAAACTTATTTCTGGTTTTAGTATCTACAAAGAAAATAGTTTAAATGTAATTATATCTTACTCTTTTTTAAGTAGTACAGTAAAGTCTTCGCTAGATAAATATAATGTGTTAAATGATCAAATGTGGTTTATTGTCAGATTTCTGAGAGTCTGACATCATCCTTTGATAGTAATTGGTGTTTTCTTTCTGAATAGTAAGTTACAGTTGTGTTTTCCTATTCACTCAGCTGCTCTGTAAGGTGGCTCTACTGATGGTGCTAGCTGTGTGTGCAGGGACAAGGCTCAGGCAAGTTGATCGAAAAGAGCAATTCAGGATGAGATAAAGGGCTTCCAAGGGATTGTAGCCCTTTGGTGTGGAGCAACTAGTATTGTTTGCTTTAAATACAAATTGCAAAGGAATTTGTAGTGATTTTGGGGTATTCTTTCAATGGGTATTTGTGTAAGCTAAGTTCTGGGATTTTAATTTTGGACAGTGAGCCCACATATAAGGAGAATTATTTTTTTTCTCTTGTGCTTTTGCCTTTTTAGGACTCTTTTTGAGCATTATTAACTGGCCAGGATAGATTGTGCCAAATAACTGAGGGATTTTATGGCTTTTTTCAAGTTCTGTTTCGCTGATGCTGATCCCAGTAAATATTCACTAACCATGACTAAAGCCTCTGTAGTGATTCTGCTTTACAATTTACTGAGAGAATAGCTGCTTTTACACATTGTTCTATTTCTTTTATGTTGTTCATGAGCACCGGTAAAAACCTGAGTTATGATAAGTTAAATAAAATATCTGAATTAATGAATGAAACATTTATTAGGTGCTGCTAGCTTTTGCTGCAGAGAGGAACTGAAACTATGCCAAGCAGTATGAGGAAACCATACTTGATAAACATCTTTTTAACTCTCTAACTCCCTCTATAGATTTTCTTTTTGATTCCTCATTGAAACAATCTTTCCAGGAAATGTGGCCATGTCAGTTTCATCTGAATGAATGCAGAAGGTGATTTTTGTCTGTCAAAGAAAGTTTGTTGCAGGAATACACCTCATTGTTAAATGTTCTGTTGTTAAGCTCAATACCTTTGGTTAGGTGAAAGTATAATAGTTCCTGCAAAGAGTCTTCTGTTATGCTGGTACAGTTTTCTTCAGGGGCTGAAGAAGGACGTGTGCTCCTCTGCCACAGGAATGCTGACACTGATAGGAGGCTTCCCAGTCTCTGTATTTCCCAGTTCAGTATGTCTGAGGGAGACAAAGGGAAATGCAGGTGCTCTCCTGGGAGCAGTGAATTGGTTCAGTGTAACATGTTTGGAGTATCTTAGCAGTCTGCTGGATGGCAGAGAAAGGCAGAAGTAAAATTAACTTTGGCTGTTACTGCTTTTTGCCACTTGTATATCTGATGGTGACCCACTTGTTTGCATATGAAGAACAGTTGCCAGCCAAATTCTTAAGAAGCCAAATTCTTAAGAAGGCTCTTCCTGTTGGAAGAAATTTCTCCCTGACTTCCATGTGGACTGGCTGAAGCTCTGGTTCATGAAGTTTGGTAGTGGTGGTTGTCTTTGGGCAATGTTGGGACCAGGAGAGGGGTTCCTTCCCACTGGATGCCTAACAAAATGAAGCAATGAGAAGGACTGTGAGGCTGATGGACTGAAAGGTCAAGGAAATGCCATCACTGCCCAGCTCAAGCCAATGTTGTCTAAGGTGATAGAATTTCTGTTAGATGCTGTGGTAAAACCGGATTTTGGAGACTTCAGTTAGTGAGTCTTGATGTAAGAGCTACTGTTTTCTTGGGTTTACTTGAATTCCACAGGTGTATAACAGGACCATAGTACGTTAGGGCAAAGAAGAGCAAGACATATTAAAAACATAATTAAAACAAATGCTAAGAAAGGGGATGCTATAAAGCTCCCCATTAGTTGCTGGGATAATGGATTTGTCAAGCTTTGAATGTATTAAACTTTGTTTACTAATCAGTCTATCTGTTTACTGTTGGGTGAAGGGGTAATGGCAGAAATGACTAGGTCAGAAACCAGATTTCAGTATTGTCCTGGATTTACAAGACACAACCATTCAGTTCCAGTCTATAATATCTTCTGTAGTAGAAGATGCTGTAAGTTGCTGTAACAGTTCATTTCTAGATTGCTTCCTTGCTCAGAATATATTGAGGAGAAAACACAAGTAGTTAAATCTAAGCTATTTTTAAGCATGTTAACAGATTGTGTGCAGTGCTCTGGGAGTGTTAGATGGAGTTACTGTTGTGGAAAAAGGAACCTGTGACAGTGTGTCCAAAAAGATAGATTGAGCCATGAAGCTGCATGCATCTTCTGAGCCCAGGCTGGGCCATTGCCACAGAAGGAGTCTGAGCATATGAACAGCTCTGATACTGATAAGGAAGGCCAGGTGCTTTTAGGTGTTCAAAGTGCTGCTCTGGGGAGTGCCAGCAAGTGCTTCAGTTGTTGACATTGCTAGATAAAGAGTTATTCATCCTGGACTGATGACCCAGAATTTACTTATCCCTTTGCCTAAGTCGTGTGAAGGTTCAGTCTGGGAACTATGTACAGTTGTTGGCAAGGTAGGGAAACAAACATGATCCAAAAATGAAGTCGGATCCCTTGCTACTTCATATCCAAAAGTGTGTCAGCCTGGTAGAAGGATGTTGCTAGATGTAATCCAAGGCCAAATACTTAAGCTTTTGCTCTGGATTGGTTTCAGCTTTTTTTAGTATGATATATGGTTGATGTACCTGAACCCTGTGCTTTTTTTTCTGTAGAACTGGAATCTCATACTCCCTCTTTTAGATCTCCACAGTCTCTTTCTGCCACTTCCTGCTTCACAGGACTCCCAATTACTCTTGCAGTCTTTGCAGCCCAAAGTATTATCAGTTGATACAGCAGTTTCATGTTGCTAATTAGAATGAAACAGACTATTAGAAAAATGCATATTCCTCATACCGTTGAACTGTAAGTGCTTCAAAGTAAAAAGTAATTGTTTGGAAAACTAGGTACTGATAAATGATGTCTGCTAGAAGATGTGAAGAAATAAGTAACACACCAGACTGCTCCCACTGGTGGAACTTTCCTTTAAAATGGTTGTTGGCTCACAAATACATCAACTGCATGGTCAAAACTGCATTTTCTAGAAAATTTTCCTTTTCTTCACATGATACTTGTAAGCTGTGGTTAGTCAACGTGCTCCATCCCTGCACTGTTGGAGTTGGATGTTTCATTTTCCCAATGACTTTGTAGTCATCCTGCTGTTTCATTTCTGTTTTATTATAGCTGTGTGTTTTTCGCGTTCCGTGTGTGGATTGTCCATTTGGCAGCATGTCCTAGGTGAGTTCAGCAGCTCATATGCACAGTAGCCGATGCTGTGCTTGGTTACACGGCCAACATTGGCACCTATCTCTACCAACAGACATGTCATACAGAAAGGCAGCTTTTGTGTTTTGGCTGCTATACCACATGTTAGATGCCTGGTGGCATTTATACTAATTCAGAGTGGTAACCTTGGTACTATTAAGTATTGTGTGTATCAGTTTTCATAGAATCATAGAATAGTTAGGTTTAGAAAGGACCTTAAGATTATCTAGTTCCAACCCCCCTGCCATGGGCAGTGACACCTCACACTAAACCATGTCACCCAAGGCTCCATCCAGCCTGGCCTCAACCACCGTCAGGGATGGAGCATTCACAGCTTCCCTGGGCAACCCATTCCAGTGCCTCACCACCCTTACTGTAAAGAACTTCCTCCTTATATCCAATCTAAACTTCCCCTGTTTAAGTTTTAACCTGTTACCCCTTGGCCTATCACTACAGTCCCTAATGAAGAGTCCCTCCCCAGCATCCTTGTAGCCCCCCTTCAGATACTTGAAGGCTGCTATGAGGTCTCCACACAGCCTTTTAATACTGATGGAAAGCTAATAGCTTTTACTATGGGTGATTGTTTTTTTGGCATAGGTGGGGATCTGTCATGTATTTATGCAGATTTCCAAATAATGGGTGTACATACTTTCTTTACAGTATCTCCTTTTAAGACCTTTGGTTGCTGCACATCAGCAACACTTCTTGATGAAATTTTAGTGGCAGGTTTTACTAATATGGTGCTGAGGTGGAAAAGACATGCTCAGGATTAGGCTCAGCCTACATTTCTGGCTGTGGCTGGCAATGCCAGTGTCACCAGTGTGCCAAGTATAAGGGCAGTTCAAGTAAATGGTCATGAAATGCTGATTTTTACATAACAGCCTTTCTGATTATAACATAGCCAGAACCAACAAACAACTTGTGGAATTAAAGGTGTACTGGTCTGGTGTTGCTGCTGCCACTCTCTGGGCAGCCTGGTTCATATCTGATGTTTTTATTTCTGATAACTTCTGATCAGACTTGTGATTTTTTTTCAACTTGATTATTTTAATTTTTAGCCAAATTTAGGCTTAATCTTTAGCTGTGTGAGTAGTTTGTAAGGTGCAATGGTTTTGGTATTTGTAAATCTTTCTCAACAGTTACAGATCTGGGCTTTGTTTCAAGAAATAAGGTTTTTTTAGTATTAGGCATGCTGTTGTTAGCAGTCACTCTCTGATACTTGAGCAGGTAGATTCATTGTGGTTTTGACTTCAATTTTGAGTTTTGTTTTTTATCCAGAAGAATAATATCTATTGTGTATGCTTGACAACATAATTAGTATGTAATGTATGTATTTATGAAATACTAGAGAGGCAATTTTGCTGGTTTGTTTGTTGTTTATTTGCAGGGAGAGCCTACTAATTCATGTGGTTTTGCTTTTGTTTCCATCACTGGAAACACTTTTAGCATGAATGTGTACTGTTTAGTTTTGTTGTATTTTTTTCTGTCGCTGTTTTCCCCAGAGAATTGTAACACTGACGTTGTGGTCATGCCTTGGATGTGAGCATGAGCTGTTTGTAATTAGCAGCGTGCCTCTACCCCAGGGACCTGGGTTTCCTGCAGCTCCAGCTTAGCACAACTGCAGGTGAAAGGGGAATGAAAGTCCTTGTTTCCAATCTGCTTCCATGGGAAAGACTGCTTACCTGTGTGTGTTTGTATACACAGTTTTGCTTCAGATGTTTCTTCTCCCCAGGAAAAAGGATGCTTTGTACCTGTGTGACTGTGTGAGGAGCTGATTTATGGATGCCAGTCGTATGTGGCAGGTCTCATGGTGTGACTTGAAAGTGTCAGTGAAGGGCAGTGTCTGCAGGAGCACTTGCTCCTGAAAGCCAGGTTTGCTTTTATGGGGTCCCTCCTGCTCTACCTTGTCACCCTGCATACTTCACACCTCTCCCTGAGCAGGTGCTGGTAGAGTTGTCATTTGGGGAAGGGCAGAAGAGAGGTGTGGGTACCAGAGTGAGAGCTGGGCTTATTCAGCCTGGAGAAAAAATCTGGAGGGGATGTTTTACAAGGACATATAGTAACAGGACAAGGGGGGATGGTTTTAAACTGAAAGAGGGTAGGTTTAGATTAGATATTAAGAAAAAAAAAATTCCTGTGAGGGTGGTGAGGCACTGGCACAGGTTGCCCGGAGAAGCTGTGGCTGCCCCATCCCTGGAAGTGTTCAAGTCCGGGCTGAATGGGGCTTTGAGTAACCTGGTTAACGGAGGGTATCTCTACCCATGGCAGGGGGGTTGGAACTAGATGATCTTTAAGGTCCCTCCCAACCCAAACCAATCTGTGATACTTCTGTTATTTAACTTTAGCTTCCTCTGCTGATACTGAAGTGGTGGTAGCAAGTGGGAGATGCGAGTGGGTCGAAAATACCATGTTACTTTCTAGCTGCAGGAATGCAGTCTAATCGGTGCTAAAATGCAGGTTGAAACTAGAAGCTGTCCAAGTGGTGATCAAGTCTCTTAAAACCTTTTTTTTCAAGTTCCTGCTGTATATGAATCAGCCATCATTTTCCAGAGCTTTACATAGTCGGTCAAAATGGGAACGTCTGCATGCATGGGTGTTCCTAGCAAAAGGTTCACCTTCCTGGCAAATGCTAAGCCTCTGTTACAAAATTTCATCCAAAATAAAATGTGAAAAGCTTGAGAGCCCATTCATCATGAAGCACAGTCAGCATGGTATATTAGGCCCCAAGTGGTTAGTTTTACAAAAGTCATGATAACTTTAAGAATGAAGTTATATCGTGGTATCTGCATACTTCCATTTCTTGAGTGCCTTGCACGCTACATAAAGAGCTGGGCAGATTGTAACCCGTTAGAAATAAGGGTCTGAAAAGGCAAGCGTCTCACCTGAGAGCTCTCTGGAATGTATGAAGGATAAGTACTCAGATTGATATGCCTAGCCATTTGCTTTGATTTACAATCTTTGTAAGTTATCAAATTTTATAATACATATAAGTATTCTGAGATAGGAAAATTTTATTTTTTTATACTGAAAAGTTCTGCCTGTTTCAAGATACTCAAGAGATACTCAAGAATATGTAAGAAGCTGAAATATTTGGGGAATTGAGTTTAAAGGAAGGTGGGTCCATGCAATCCCAAGTGTCTTGTTGCAGTCCAAAATACATGAGTAAAAAAGACAGATGTTTTAAGTGCACTTTGGAATAAGAACAAGCAGCTCCTGCCCGTCTGCTTAGTTTCAACTGTGTCAATATTTTTCCATTAAATAATAATTATGTATTTTCCATCTGAAGCACTGATTTTCTTCATTGTTCAGTGTAATGTGGTGATATGGTAAAAGCGACTAAAAATATTTATCATTAAGGAAAAAAAAAAAAGAAAATTTGACATTTGTTGAATATACAAGCTAGATTATACTTTAGAGGGACACCCCCATCCCCTCCCCCTCAGAAAACAAAAGTGTGTTGGAAGAAAAGTGAGTGTTAGATGAGAAAAAGGAAAAAGTTTTCCCTTCTGAGGACATGCGTGTTTGCCATATCCTGTAATCTTTAGAAAATTGTTTATTATGGATTCCTTCAAATCTAATAGATGAATTTCCTCATTTTGTTCCATAGTTCCCTGCTAACTTTAAAATATGGGACTGCAACTGATTGCAAGGATGACATTCCTAATTATACAGAAGCCTTTCTTCGATTCTTTCAAACCTTAAAATGTAACATAAAATATTCATATTCTTTGATGGCAGTGTGCCTATTTATGTCTAGGGCTTCCAGGTTTGTTACTGTGCTCCAAACTGAACTGTTCATGCTTGGAGTTCTGTTCTTTCTTCCTTTATTGTGGTTTTCCATGGAAGAAATTCAGCTGACTTCTTGAATATCATCTCTGGTTTATACAATTGCAAGAGAGGACAGTTTTAGGATGCTTCCCCCTGTTTCCTCCCTGCTGTGATTGCACTGTGTTCAAAGTGCACTTGGTAAGTGCAGAGCTATTCTGTCTTACTTCTCTAAAATAAAAAAAAAAAAGAAAGAAAACTACTATTGAAGCTTCACTAACTTAATCTCAGCTTTAAAATTAATGGTACTCTTCTAACTCTTTAGCTGTATTACAGTGAACTATAATTTAAGGAAGGCAAATGGGAAAACAGATGGTGCAAACAATGGTTTGCAATTGGCAGATTTTTGTTTAAATTTGCTTATGCCCCAGCAGGTCTCTGTAAACACAGCCTAAATTAGCTTGGTTTTGAAGTAAGCTAAAGAAAAAGTAATTTCTTCGAATAACACCACAGAAAAACCTTGAAAACCCATGTGTTGTAATAATAATTATGAAAGTATATATTCCATCTTCTACACTTGTACTTTCACACTTAATTGAACTTGAAGGAAAGTTTTCCCCTCTATCAGATATTTTTCTCATGCTTTAAAACTCTAAATAGAAATTTTTAGAAACAAAAGAATTTCCCTGAAGTATTAGCAAAGCAAATGCTGCAGAATGGTATTGGCATAAGATGAAAAAGTTTAATCAGTTATTGTATTCTCATTGCTCTGTTTGGCACATGTGAAGTTTAGGATGTGAGTAGTGGAGAAAGGGCGAATTCGATTTAGTAACTAATTTAATTATTCAAAGTAATTCTTGGTAGGCTATGTACTGCCAAGCCTTCTGATTATTAATCTGGCAAAAAAAAATTAATAAAAATGCATTTTAAAATTGGGTAAAATGAAAAAAGTTGTTCTCCGTGTGACTTCGGCGGGCAAGGGATTGTCTTTGGGAATTCCCTTCACCACAGTTTTTCTCTGCAAGCACAGTTGCTTGGAAGTGCACTTTTTGTGTTGATCTTTTTGATTTACAGGTAAAGGGTTGGAAGAACTGGGGATTTCTTCACGAGCATGAAATTCTGCAAGATGTATGACATAATCGGTATTTATCTGAGGTGCTGGGCACCTCTTCAGTTGGAGCAAAAAGCTGCCCACCCCCTTTGTTATGAAACTACTTCTTCCCTCATGAAATAGTATGCCCTTGAGAGTAAAAGCTTAAAGGAGAATATTTTTGTAAGGTATGAGGCTGAAGGGATCAGTAAATTTAAAGGGTTTAAGTTTATACCTGCAGAATTGAGAAAATGCAGAAGTGGTGCAAAGCTGAAATACACTTTTAAAACTTTCTGAAGTTGGGGGTGTTTGTCTCCAGTGTGCCCTTTCTAAAGGACATGCAATCTGAGAAAGGAATTTATCTCTCTGTCCATAATCTTTGTAATCTTATCCCACTGTCCCATCAGTGATCCAATTTAGGATATCTTTTCAGGCTGTTGTGCCCAATTACGGGGTTCTGTATCTTGTTGATTTGTGATGTAAAGTAAAGGTTTCTGAACAAACAGAAACAGGGCAGCATTAACAGCCATAACAGGAAAAGATTAGGTGGCATCTTAAATTACCCAAATTGAGAAAATAAATTCCTATGTTAAGATTTCTTCCCACAATCATAAAATATGGGTCGGTTGCTCTTTTAGAGACAATGGGGGGCCGGGCATGTTGAAGGGGATTTGTGCATCAATTGCCCAGGTTTTGCTCCTAGGTCCCGAGTCATTCCTTTTGCCTTTAGTATCTCAAATTACCTTTTTTTCTGCCAGTGGCAGGTCTTGTCTGTCTCTGACAAATGGCCCTGCACTGGACTTGAGTGCCTAGGGAATTGTATCAGTGTAGAAGTACTGGAGTAGAGAGTTGTCAGGTATCTGATACTTAAGTTACCTTTATATGCCCTCAGGGAGTACTTGCATCCAGAAGCTCCCTAACCTAGCTCAGAGGTGCCTGCTACTCCTGCAGTTTTCCCTGTGTGGCTCAAACATTTTGTTAAGTGTACATGGTTTTTCTTTTGCTGATATCTAGAATTCACCTCCAGTGGGTTCATGGCTCTCAGCTGAGCCTTGCTTCAGCAGTGCCCCAGTGTACCGAGTGGCCTAATCCTGCAGGAGTGATCAGCTCATTCCTGTAACCTCATCTTTCCCCCCTCCCACTATACGAAGTGCAGACAGTGCTACTTTATGTATTTGAAGGGGTTGCTGCTGTGGTTCACTTATATAGTACAGTGGGAGGAGTGGCAGATAGCAGTGCATATACCTGGGAAGTTCTGGGCTTGTGGCTGTTACTTTCTTGTGACTGCCATCTACCTACTTATTTGCCCTTGTCTGCATGACTTATCAACATTTCACACACTGGTAATCACAAAAGCACTACTATTACACAAGTTTGCATTTTCCAAGTATATGCAGGCATACTGAAAACAAAGAAATGGAAAACAAACAAAACAACAGAAATAAATCAACGCTACCACCCCCTTTTTCTTTCTTTTTCCCATTACTGCCAAACAGCAAGTAGTACAATCTGGTCAGATGGATGCTGAATTGGGAAGAATGCTGTGATTGTCTTGAATCACTTGGAAGAGCTCTGCAGGATATTTTTTTTCATCTTTTAGGGGAAAAAAAAAAAAATTGGACAAAAGCAAAACTGAGAAGCCTTAATCCAAAGGCTGACTTTGCACAGAAGGTTTTCTAAAAAGCATTAACATTTAATTAAATGTCCTGCTGCCTCAGCCATAAACCATGACAATATATGTAGGATAACCCCTTTTTTGTTCATTAGTACTTCTGCAATTAGTTCACTTTTTCTCCTGCAGAGAGGCTGCATGAAAGATCGTGTTATGTGTGGCTGTGATAAAATATGCTGGCTCAGCCTGCCTGAAGAAACAGAAGCCTTGGCAGGAATGCTGGTTACCGTGACAATCTAAGCAGCCTGGAGCTATGGTTTTTGTGGGTTTTTTCATAAAAATACAAAAAGTGTCCTGGATGGTAGAGTAGCTGATAATATCGTCATGATTCAGGAGACCCAGTTGTCCTTCCAAGACTTTGTGTTTTTCTGTTGTGCTGCATGAAGAGGGGTGGGGGGAACCCTGTCAACTTCATGTATCTTTTTGTAGCATATTGGTGTATTTACATATTTATTTTAATATATATTTTTATGCTATGGTTACCTGTTTTTTTTTTTCTAACATTTTAAAGACATTAACACCTGTGTAAAAGCTAGGTATTGATCGTGGGTTTGAGGAAGAGCTTGAGGGGAAGGTCAGCTTGCCCCCAAAAAATTCCTCAGATGACATTTCTGCATCAAGGGGAACTCTGGTAAGAGTTTCTCCTCCAGAAGGTAAGAGAAGCAGCTAGGGCAGGCCTAGGGAGGGAGGGATGGATGAAGTCCTTTTGTGTTGGGGAGCTGCAGTGAAGGCTTCTGGAAGGAGGGAGGAGGCTGGTGGGTTTGGGGAATCCCTCCCTGTACCTTGTTTTCCTTTGACTCCTCTGTGCAGTGTCTCTGACAGAAGGTTTGGATGCTGTGAGCAAGCTTGTGTTGTGAATGCATGGCAAAAACAATGGTAGGTAAGGCAATGAGGGGGTTTAAATCTTCATAGTTGTCTAGGCTCCTGTGGTTAAGAACAATAGCACAGAGGGAAACTGCCCTGCACTTCTTCCTGCTCCCCAGCAGTGTACAGTGGCAAATCTGTGCTGCAGGGTCTTCACAAGCAAAGGACAAAAAAACTCCACACTCCCACTTCCTGTGCAGTATTAGGGTGTAATTGTTTCAGCCTTTACTTCTTCAAAGGTAAGAACTGCAAAAATCAATCCCCTTACCTTCAGTGAGGCGCATCTTGTGTGTGGTTGTAGGGCTAATGGCATATTTCATAAGGTCATTGGTTTAAAACTGTCTCAGGCTGGAATAGGAAAACCAATCTGCTGGTGTCTCGTGATGTGTGTGAAAAAAGTTACTGTCATTTTGACACTGTTAAGAAATAATAGACTTTGAAGTTTCAGTTGGAAAGGAAAAATGACGTGAAAGTATACAGTCCCAAAGTCCCTATACAAATAAATCAATTTGTGAACTTTTCTTGTTTAAAGAATTGGCTACTTAAGTGTTTTTCCAAGTGTTTTGCTTTTGGTTCATTATGGCAAAAGCAAGTGTATTTGCATTATCACTTCTGAATTGTTTTCCAAGTCATTTAATTGTTTACACTAAAGGAAAGCTGTATGAGGTTATCAACATGTCAAGGAGCTTTTGTTCTGTTCCAGTAACCTGAAAATTGAAGGGCTCATTGTATAAGCTTCATTTGTAATGTGGAACGCTTACTGGTCCCATGAAATCATTATCAAGAGCAAATAACCAACAGAATATCTTTCTGCACAGTTCTAGAGCGTGAACCAAAAGCTGTGGGTACAAATGCTGAAGAGGAGGATGAGGGAGAGCAGTTTGACTTTGACAGTGGAGACGATATACCAGAAGCAGACAGGCAAGCCTTTGTGCCACCTTCTGCTGGTCCTGGAAATAACATAGAGCACCAAGAGGCTAATGCCACAGGTGAGTCAGCCTGTTGGGCTGTGCCTCCACTAGGCTGAATAGACAAGGTTGGTTATAGGATGCCTTTTCTTGACAATGCAATAAAATTACTTGTAAGAAGAGGTTTCCATGGAGATACCGTACAAGTGTTCTGAATATTCCTGCTGGTTATACTCATAGTAGATTTGACAAGGCAAATGGCCATCACATGCAATTCCTGTGAGGTTTCCCATCCAAGTGTGGCATCCAAGCAAATGGATTGGGCTCGGTCACAGTGTCATGCTACAGGAAAACTTTATGCCCTTGCAGCTCTAATGTCATGTGGATGGCTCAAGATAAGCTGCTTTCACGGCTAAGCTTGCTGGTTGCTGATCTTAAGATGACATGCATAAAAATAAATGGAGTCTGAATGTATGATTTTTGTTCATAAGCAGAAGTCTTATTTTATTAAAGCATTTCTTACAACGCATGCTAATGTTCTCAGTGCTGAGGTGTAGTCTGGAAATTGCTGTATTCTGCTCAAATTGACTACAGCTGATTTTTGCTGACTTTGATCCAATTTCCTGTTGCAAGCAGAGTCATTTGTGCTCATGGCAGTTAAAGATGGATAACTCTTCAGGTGACAATGCACTTTGAAAGCCTGGAAGTTAAATACCCCTTTCCATGAAAATTTGTTGTGCTTTTATGAAGTTGTACTTTTAGCTCAAAAACTTTGATCACTTTGATCACAATTTGCTTCAGAGGGGCCTTTGGTTCTGCTGTACCTTAGCTTGTCTCAAGAAATACCAGAAACTTTATTTTCACAGTGGAACACTTGGAAGATTATTTTATTTTCTCTTCTCTCAACAGAGAATTTTCAGGACTGTTCTTTGAGGACTGTCCTAGTGACCTTGTTCTCTCTTCATGGCTATTCCTAAACTGTTTCTTGAATTTGTGTTTATAAGATTCAAATTCATCTAGAATCCAGACTTTAACCTTCAGGGTTTAAGGCTGTTTTGAGACATGTGCTTATGATAAGTACAAGAGGACCTTGACAAGTTGTCAGAAATCCTCCTATTCAGGATTTAGAAACCAGTTTTTCCATAGGCATGCTTGCAACCCAGCTTGCTTCCCTGCTGTTGCATTCTTTATCTGTAAAATGGGGAGGATAGCACTACTGTGTGGGAATTCTATGAGTTTGCCTATTGAAAGCAACTTGTATAGCAAGGATCATATCAGTGTTTAGAGTATTTGCAAAGAGCAATGTTAAGCAGCTTGAACAGGTATGAAAAATAAAATACTAATTTTTGTGTGATTTTTTTCAACTAAAGGTGCTGGTAATTTAGAAAGCAGTGAGAAGCTGCGAACATCAGAAGCTGTTGCAGAAGCCACTCCACCCAAAGTCAATCCCTACTCGGTCATAAATATTTCACCAGTACAAGACAAAGATCCATCCTCATCGCCAGAACCCAGTCCTCAAGAAGAATGTGCAAGTCCAAACTTCAGTGGGTATTCGGTTCCTGTCCCCTGTGGCTATGCTGTGCCATCTAATTTACCTTTGATACTGCCAGCGTACTCCAGTCCTGTCATAATACGCAGTGTTTCTGTAGAAGAAGAAGGTACTGTACTTACCCAACTTACTTTGTTTGAAGGGGAATCCTTGTTTAACTTCAGGTGCCTGTGCCGTTTTGTACGTGCTTGTGTAAATTCTTGTGGAGCACTCAGCCTGGATATGTGTGGGAAGTTTTGTGTCAAAATAGAAAAAGAACTCTCTCCTACAGTATGAATTAAAATTTCTTGTCAGACCTGAAAGGAAAATGCTAGTATATTTTAAAAGAGTTCCTACAGGACTCTGCTTGCTGTGCAAGGGTTGAGATACCCAAGTAAAGTTCCATAAGAAAAAATGAATGTGCGCTGTCACTTCTTCAGCCCTTCTTTAAAGGTTTGTTTTGCCAGCACTGTATTACAACATATATAGTACAAGGGAGGACTTCTGTCTTACCTTAACACTAAGAATGTTAAGGCTAATTCCATTTTAAAGTAATGAAATAATTTCCAGAGCCATAGTTCAGGCCAAGTGGTTTCCTCTCCCACTTTACCATGCTTGATCTGGGTCCTGGCAGAGATCCTGTCCCTTTTATCTTTCCTATATGCACTTCTGTTTGCTTGTTTATTTTCCAGTCCTTGTGGATTTAGTGTTGCTGTGGGATTTTTCCTTGAAGGTTTGACAAACTCTGTTTGTTCTGTGTGTTGTTACAGAAAAAGGAACGCTCTCCTATTTTTAACCAGAATTTGCAAAGCTGACAACTTAATTTCAAGAGAGCCGGAGGAACAGAAAGCTCCCCAGATCCTGCCTTTCCCCCTGCCCCCCTTTATTTCTTGTATTTTGAATATAACCTTTGCTGTCTATCACCACCAGGAATATTGGCAAATAAAAGCAAATGGTTGTTATTACCTGTAGAGGAATATACGTTTAAGAGGTTAGAATTAAATGCATTAGACATGGTAATTTCCTCCTAACAGCTCGTATGCCAAATCATTACATCTCTGAATTCTTTCATTTGCGAAAATGGATTGTTGAAGAAACTTCTTAATCTTGTATAGAACTAGATTATTCATTAGCAATGAACTAGTAAAATCAGTTCCTTACGCTAAAATGTGCCTTCTGAACCATGCTGACATTTTGGTGATGATATATGTTTTTCTACTTAACAGGTACTCAGTCAGCAACTGAAGAGTGTCATTATAATTCTGTAAACTTGGAGGAGCCTCAAAACAGGTGATTGTCAATTCAACATGTTTAAACTACCTAAAAGCTTCAACTCCTAAGAAAGCTTATACTTGATAAATACCTGATTTTTACTGTGTGACACTTCCATGTTTACTTTTTTTTTCCTAACTCTGTAACTCTGGTTGTGTACCAAAATCAGCACTGGTGGAGGTCTCATACGTATAAATGTGCATGATATTTTTGAAGGAGCTAGGTTTAATTTTAGTCACAGCAATGTCAGCTGCAACAGACTGCTGGAGATCTTTTAGTGTGGCCTGCTGCTTTCAGAAGGAACACTGCCAACACTTTGTTGGATCAGCCATGGCCTTGGTAGCTGAGTCTTGAAAACATCCAAGGATATAGATGTTGCAGCTTTCCTGGGTAGTCTTCCCTGCTACCCTTTGGTGCGCTTTCTGCTAATGTCCAAACCAAGTCTTTCAATGTGCAGTTTGTTGACCATTCCCCCTTGTGTATCAGCTGACACTGAAAAAAGCCTCAACAAACCCAGCCTAAAACTCAAAACCAAGTTCAAACCAAAAAACCCAAACCCCACCTCCATCACCTCTAAAGCTGTCTTTGAGATAGTTGTAGCTGCTGTTGGATCACCCCATAGCATCCTTTTCACCAGATTAAATAAGCCTCATGTCTTCTATGCTTTAGTCCCCAAGTCCAATTTCTCCATAGTTTCTCAAGAGGTAGCTTCAGTTTCTCCACAGCTCTCTAGAAGGGGAGTGTTGGGAAGGCACTTCACTGCTTTCTGAATTTTCTGTGTTCTGGTAGAGGAACTCTGAAGCAAAATATTTCTTGAGATGGGAAAGGAAGCATTTTCAATTCCTTTGCTAAATTGTTAGACTGTTAAATAGAATAGATTAATAATTTCCTAATTACATGCTGCTGCAGCAGCATTTTTGAGTAATCAGCAGCTCCAGAGTGGGAACTGAAAGCCAGAAAGATATTTGTCTTGTCTTCACAGTTGTTTAAAAACATTGTGGTGTAGCTTTTAATGTTTTTATTTTATGGGCTTTTTTTCAAGCGACGATAACCAGGCTAAGAGAGAGGATGATGCACTGGCCAAGTGGGTTGCAGATCCTGCAAATACAGCATGGATGGAAAGTAAGTATCAGTGAGCACCAAAGTACAACTACAGGAGAATGTACTAAAATCATTGTGTATCTTATGCGCATGTATGTGTTCCAGAGCCAAGTTATACCAGTTAAAACATTTGATGGTAATAAAAGTGTGTCTTTTAGAATAAAGATAACATTTACTTTTCCATAGAGTGCTTTTTTGAGTCTGGAGTCATTCTTCACTGTCTTAAGGAAGTCATTTGGTTCCATCAATACGTGTATAGTGGGAATTTGCTTCAGTTCGGAGTCTGCTCTTTGGCTGTATATATCTTATGCAGTAATTGATAAATACGCTCTTGGAGAAGGTGGAAAGGAAGGAATTGATACTTCTTCTTGATTTGTGCCCTTGGCTGGCAGCTGTGCTTTAAACCAAAATAGAGACCATGTGGTTGGGCAGGTTTTCCTGCCTGTTCTCAGCTCTTTCCACAGGGCTGGAGAATTTGCATCCTTATTCTACCTCTTTATGTGCCACAGCGATCGTTACATTATTTAGTTTTGGGTCTTTAAAAAAAGTCTGTTACAGCTTCTCTACAGCTGTTCAGTAAGTCAATGAGCAGCTCTCGACAAGCACAGAACATAACATAGTGCTGTAAAAGGAGAAAGAAATATTTGCTATTGAATTGCATTTCTTTTTGCAGGCTACCAAAGGTCATAATGAACTATGCAGATAAAATAGTGTGAAATTTCACAAATTCCTTATGCTGTTTTTGTGTGTTATTGTATTATTTGAATTTATGATTGGATGTAATGGCAAGTGCTAGTGGAATTTGAGTCGTATCTCCATTGTATTCACATATGCCAGTATAACCTTGATTCTTTAGAATGGAATATTTCAGTTGGAAGGGATATGCAATGATCATCTAGTCCAACTGCCTGACCTCTTCAGGACTGACCAAAAGCTGAAGCATGTTATTAAGGGCATTGTCCAAATGCCTCTCAAACACTGATACTTGGTCCCATTAAAATTCCAGGGGGTTTCTCATTTGTTGTTTGCTTTATTTTCTTTTCTATTTTACTTTTAGACCCAGATGAAGTAATTTACGATGACGTGCCCAGAGAAAATTCAGACTCTGAACCAGGTTTGAGGTTTTTGTAATATAGCCTTGTTGAAAGCAGGGTAATACAGAATTATGTGTGTGTATACTCAATAGGTGTGTTAATTAAGCAGTTAAAATATATGTAAATGGCTAAAGACTGTCCATAATCAGTAGGTCTTATGAAATTCAGAATTAAACTAACGCTTGAAAGCCTTTATCTCAGCAGGTCTCCTACACCACTCTTGTCAGAAGCTGAATTACACTTTATTCTATAGATACTGTCCCAAATGATTGAGAATTCCCTGTATTAGAGAATTAGTGTTGCGTGTTGTAGCTGTAGTGACCTAAAGAAGGCAAGGTAGGTAGGAAAAGGATGTTTTAAATAGCTAAATAATGTATGATAACGTGTCATTGTCATGGTTGTACAGAAAAATGCTGTTGCATGTTCTCCTTCAACATAAAAATACGTGATAGATGGAAGCGCGGCTTTTTACCACCCTGAATGTGATGTTACAGAAATGTTTTATTTCAGCTTTGAAGTGATCCAGTCCCTGATAGTTTGACCATGTTTGCAAGGGACAGAACAGATCCTAAAGTTGTTGCTGGAGCCAATATTTTTACCTTTATTGGGAATGGTGGAGCAGAGGCTCAAAAAGCTTATTTTGAGTTCTCACTCAGATCTGTTTTTCAGTTTTTGGTTATAGTGAAAACTATGCTTAAAGATTGGTTGCTATTAACTGATGTGTTTGAGTAGATCGGCTTTTTGGGAACTCAGTATCTACTTGCTCTCAGAGGATGTAGGAGTCTGATACTGAAATTGTAATGATTCAAGAAAACACTTCAGCTTTCTTCTATGAAAACTGTATTTATTTTTTAAGCTGTAACATTTTCATTTCTTGCCCTTAGTGGTGTGCAGGCAAGGTGGTTTACAAATTACGACTGAAATTTGTTTAATTTATTATTTGAAGTCGTTGTGTTAGATTTGTGACTTATTACTGGAAGGTCCCACAGTGGGCTGCATTGCTGTGGGCAAGGACATCTTTGCATTGCTGCTGCTCAGTCAGGACTTATTTACTATGGTGCATGACTATTTGTTGTACTAGATTGCCACTAAAATGTTTTCTTCAGTAAGTGCCCTTTAAGGACAGTCTGATATACATAGAGGTTTAAAAAATTTCTGAAGATCTCATTCTTCCAAATTAGAGGATATTTGTCTGTGACAAAGGCAATTAATATTAAAATGATATAATTGGTAAAAATGTACTTTTTAGTCCCAGAATCCAGGCTTTAGGTGGATGTGTAAAATAAGTCAGCTGTTCTTTTGAGTATGTTTATTTTCTCTCTTTAAATCTTTAGTATCAGGCTGGATTACGGGCAAGGTAACCTGCAGATATGGGAGACTCCTAGTGGCTGGTGGAGTTAAAGGAATGATAAGTCATTAAATATCAGTTTATTTTCTAATTAGTTTGATCTGTTAGTCTTGAAGTAGTGACATTTTCATTTGATTCTTGCAATGTTTTAGCATTTGTTGTTTGAGCTGCTGCTGCTGATGTCCCTAAGACAACAAGCCTTCAAAAGGAAGGATGCTTCTCAGCTCAGATGTGTGTTCATAGCTACAGTTTGAACTTCCTTTGAATTTCTTCTAAAACATGTTGTGGGACGTGGACATAATGGTGCAGTTCAAGTGGGGCGTGTTTTTATGAGGATCATGGTGTGTACCTGTAACACTACCCTCTTTCAATGCTCTGTTTCAACAAAGGCAACCTACTTTGCCTGCTTGATTATTGGAATTAATTTATATTTTAAAATGTGTGTACCAAAGTTTAAAGTTCTTTGTAGTACATCCTGAGCAAGTTTTCTTATGTTTAAACAAACAAATTTCAATGGGGCTTTTAAAATTATTATTATTATTATTAATTTTGGTTTAATTCTTGCAGAGGAAATGATTTATGATGATGTTGAAAATGGTGACGATGGTGGAAACAGCTCACTGGAATATGGGTGGAGTTCAAGTGAGTTTGAAAGCTATGAAGAGCAGAGTGATTCCGAGTGTAAAAATGGAATTCCCAGCTCCTTTTTGCGAGGCAACCACAAGAGACATGTATGTATCCTGCAGTGCTGTTGAGTCACTGAGGTTACCCTCATTTCCAATATTTGCCTTTCTCACCTTTATTTCCTGTCTCAATTCAGTTTCAAATACCAACAGCATCTTTTTAACAGAGACATGAATCAGTGTGGGTGTGACAGCCCACAACAAATGTAATGGGGAAAAGATGAAAACATTCAACAGAAGCTCCTTAAAAATAAACAACTCAGACTGGATAAAAGTGAAATTAACAATTATTTTTGCTTGTGGGCAGTTCCTCACCTTTTCTTCTTTTGCAGCTACTGAGTTAGTGTAAGTGGTAAATGAGTGTGGAAAACAATGCAAAGAACAAATGGGGTAAGCCTGACAAGACTTAAAGTCACAAAACTGTTCACCAGTGTTCCCAAAACTGTTCACCAGTGTTCCCTATCTTTCTGTGTTAAATCTGTATCACCTTGCTTGCTTGAAGGCGCTGAGCTTAACAAAAAAAAAAACAAACAACAAACCCCAAAATAAAAGGTTTTTGTGATCAAAGAGAAGTCTGTAACATTTATTAAGAGAAAACAGAGGTGGCCTGATTAAAATGATCTGTCTGTGACACACCTCTGGTCTAGCATCTTTGGCTCTGTCCCTGCTGCAGGAGGCAGGAAGACCCTGATGGCGTGGGTGCCTGCCCTTGCTGCATATATCTGATTATACACTGGGAGGAGCACCAGGCTCCCACGCTCTCACTGCTTTGGCTCCTCTCCTTCTGCCCTTTCCGTGAGAAGGAAGTCTTGCCTGGGCAGTGGGCAGCCTCTTGCTGCTGGTCCCCTGCTCTGAACACTTGGAGGATGGAGGTGCAGGGAACAAGTGGGGACAGGCAGTCACTGCAAAATCTTCAAGGCCCCCCGGTATGTGCTGGCTAGGGAGAGATACCCACTAACCACTTCACAGCCACATACTGTTAGCTGCTCCAGCACCCTGTGGCTGGAGGATGGTGGGGGTAGAGGCCAGGGTATTCTTCTGCGATACCCTTATTTTCGTTTTGCAGTCTCTTGTGATGACAATAAAAGCCTCATTGTCTGTGTATCCTTCCAATACACATTATCTGCTCTCTCCCTACCTCCATCCCCTGTTGCCCACCATTTGGAAAACGGAGAGTGAGCAGTTAACTGCAAGACCTGAGCTCACATAAATCAGCACTTTGTAAGCTGAGTGATCATCCTCTAGTTTTGTTTTGGTGTGTTTTTTAAAATATTTTCCTGTTATCTGTAACTTCAGCTTTGGCCATAGTCATAGGATTCTACTTACACATGTGCACAAAGTGAGATTTAAAGCAATTTTTTAACACTGTAAATATACTTTCATCTGTCACAGGAAACTGTTGGCAGTCGGTTGAGAGTGATGGTGCTAGGATCAGGCACAGTGTCTGAGTAAGAGACTGAGGAGTGGTGGAGCAAAGAGGTGTACTGCGGGGTACTGCCCTGCAGCTGGCTTTTCCAGCCTGTGACAACAGGTTTTGAGGGTTGCCTTGTGAGGATGGGGATGAGGAGCCTATGAACACATGACTTGGTGGATGGAGAAGTCAGAGGGGCTGCTGCACCTAGATGGGTTACTGGGAAGTAGAGAAGTCAGGAAACTAGAAAAGGGGTTTGGTGGAGAGTGAGGAGAGATGTAAACTTTTGGACTGCTGAAATGCAAAAAAAAACCAACAAACTCCTCAACCCTCCCTGCACTGGCACTTCAGCACATACGGAAACCCCTCCATTTCATACCTTTTCTCTTCCGTTCCTTGCAGTAACTCTTGCTTCTCAGCTCTTATGATGCGCTGGGAAAATACTGTAACATCCATCTCCTTCTATAGCCTTTCAGAGCCTATGAGGGACTCGCCTTGCTTATTATTACTGGTGTCCATTGAAAAGTATGGGAAGGTTATAGGTGGGATATTTGATTTTAAGTCCTGGTATGACTTTCCTTAAAATCACTTTTTTTGTTAGGATTCTTATTTATTTATTCAAGGGTGGGAAGGCTTTTGTTCTATTCAATATTTCTAATCTGTGAACCAGATGCTGTTTTTAATTAGACTGCTATAATGCCAAAATCCTCATGCTGGAAGTAATCGCATCCTGACCCAGCCTAGTTGAGCTAAATGCTGGACCTGTCCACTTGTTTTCAACTCAGTAGGCCTTCTCTTTCCTCGTGCTTTCATCTCTTGCCAAATGATTCTGTTGACATCAAGTTGAGGGTGTTTCCATTGGACTTCTATTATAGGGTACATAGGGTACACCAAATATTTTTATTGGTTTTCTGGTTATATTTTAACCTCTTATATCTGGCCTTCTCAAAATCTTTTAACAAATATTAATTAGTATTCCAGAGCATTTCTCTGTGATGGTTTCCTTATTTTGCAAATGGATATACTCATGTATGAGATGGTTACACCCATGGTCATACAATGAGGCTATGACAGATGAAATTACACAAATGTGTATCCTCCTCTGTTAGCATCTCCTTACCCGACTCACTGTCTGTCTCCATCTTTTCAGGTACCAGCAACCTCAGGTTCTTCAAACTTTAAGAATTCTTCCAATTCACTGTTTCGAAGGACAGTCAGAAATGTGCTCACTAGAGTGTGTGCTCCAACAAATGATGCTCATGGTTAAAGCTGATGCATTATTTCCATACAGTTTATGAGATGTGCACAACATAGTTAACACACAGTTAGCTTAGCCTAAGTGACTGTTCCTCTCTTCACATAGTTGCCAGCATAGGAGAAAAGTGCCTGCCTGGGTTTCAGAAAGTTCAGTGATGCACAGGAGTGATGGTCCATTTGTCAGGTTGGAGCTTCCCTACACGATAATTTTCCCTCAGTTGTCTGTGTATCAGTAGGCAGATGGGGCAATGTGCATGATATACTTGAGTGCTTTAGCATGAAGTTTGCACTACAGGCTTTTTGAAAAGATTGTGTCTTTTTATACACTGTAGCTTTCACATGACCTAACACGTTTAAAGGAGCATTATGAGAAAAAGATGAAAGATTTGATGGCAAACACTGTGGGAGCAGTAGAGATTCAGCAACTAAAGCAAAAACATGAGCTGAAGGTAGTTGATTTTTATAACTAGCTTCATTTAACTGATTGCTTTTCCAACACAGGCAATGTTGTCTCTTTTAATAATAATTTGAGAAAGCAGGCAATAATTTGTATGAAACTAATTCTGAAAGTGCTGGTTTATTATTATGCAGTTTATCTTAAAAGTACTTTGTCAAGGACCTTTTCTCATGCTTGTTTTTAATGGTAACAGTTTCAGAAAATGTGATAGGGCATCATTGTCCTTCCCTGCTGACCAGTGCCCTTACTGCAGAGCATGAGCAAGGCGTACAGCTCTGAGTGAGGTCCAAGAGTTAGCCTGGCCCTGGCTCTCTAGCCGTGTGGGATCAAACTGTGGGAGTCAGAATCTCCCTGCTCTCCATTCTGAATGGAGCCAGCATGAAAAGACTGGGGTTTTGCTAAAAGCTTCAGCTCAAACAGACAAATTGCTTGATTACAGCATGACAACTTTGTGTGTGTTCTGATGTCACTGATGATGTCAGCACAGCTCTGGCAGTAGTGGGGATTTTTTGATGTTGTGGCATTTTGGAAAAACAAAAGTGCCAAGCAATTCTTTTAATAAACATTTCTTAGCAAAGCAACAGGAATCCTTTTTTACTGTAGTAATGTACTACAAAATTATGCAGTTCTTAATTTGAATCAACTTATTTCAGTCATGAAATTATTCTGAAGTTTTCTTCAGAACAATGTTTAAGAATATAATTAATATAGACCTGAGTCTAGGGAATTATCTTCAGATCAGAAATATGTTGGCAGAGTTAGTAGGACATTGGAAGATGGGAAAGAACCCTGGCAATTAATGACCTGTTCACAGTTCATTTGTTTATTATATAATGTAAATCTGAGCATTTAAGACTATTTTGAGTTCAGATTTTTGGTGCAAATTTTTAAGCATTTCTGCTATTTTAGGCTTGCATACAACGTTGCCGTGAAGTAAATGCCTTTCTACAGGTTTGATTTTAAGAGAAAGTACAGGTGCTCAGATCTGAGCTTTGATGGATCTGTGTACTTGCAGTATATTACTTTGACTTTGGGCTGTATTTATAGCCTAAAATACTTGACAGTGTTCTTTTGAAAGGTATTTTGATCAAACGTATTTTGCATGGTGTGCATGCTAAAATGCATTCCTATTATTCACTGAACGTGTAGACTGTATTTTTTTTTTTAACAGATGCAAAAGCTTATGAGAGCTGCTAGAGAAGGTACCAAAGATGGGCTTGAGAAGACAAAAGCAGCTGTGAAAAAGGGCCGTTCTTTCATTAGAACAAAATCTTTCATTTCTCAAGGTATGTGCCATTTACAGTGTTTGTTACTTTTTCTGGTTATTTCTGAGACAGTAAGTGAGTAGCCTAGTAGGTTTTTGTACTGGGAGGTGAGTACCGGATGCATGAAATCAGCTTTATATCAGTAAAGGATAGTATACTAGTTAGTTCAGATGACAATATGGTCAGTGCATCTTTAGCAGTTTTACGTTTGGGGCAAGAATCTGAGTGATCTGAGAAACCTGAGGACCACAGGGAAGGATCCACTTAAAAACAACAAAATCCCAGTAAAACAGTGCCATAGGTTCTATCTAGGTATTGATATATGGGGGTATGGAAATTATGTTTAGGTACTAAGTCTGTCCAGTTCCCTCCATTGAGCAACTCCTGAACGTCAGGAAAGTTTGCTGTCATGACATGGTTTTTAGTGGAGTGATAGCTGACTGTTTAAAAAGTCTATTGTGGTCAAGGAATAACAAACATTTTCTGTGCTAAGGAGTTGAAGTAGGGGGAAGAGGCCGTTCTGCTTTATCACTGTTCGGTGATTTCTGATGAAAGCTGAGTTTGGATTGGGAAAACAGAAAGTGGGTTGAAGTCAAAAAGCTAAAAGTATTTCTATTCTTTCTCTAGTTAAGAATAAACATCATCCCTTTGTCATGAGCCTCAGCAGCAGCAGTCCACAGTTAAGTTTTGCAAGAGGTAGGGGGTAGTAACTGAATACAAACTTATTCATTCTTTAGGATAAGTCCAAGAGGTAGTATGTATTTCCTTCACATTTCTGCACAACTAATTGAATGGTTGTAACTTCAGAGTACTATTTTAGGAAGCTAAAGCCGCAAGACTAGAACAAGATGTTTTTAGTAAGCAAGCTGACATAAAGCTGCATCCTATCTGTAAGGACCAGGACACACCTTATATCCCTGTCATGACCTCTGACTTCTTCTGAATTTGCCTAATTCACAGACAGAAAATAGAAAGTTAGTTGCACAGATTTCAGCGATCAAAAAATGTATCCTTAGTGTCTCGCTGTTGCACTGGAGAAAATTATCAGCTTCAGCAGGTCAGTGTTGAGTGAACCTGGCATTCTGCCTTGCATTTCTAGAGGTTAGGTAGCAGACACAGTGTATCTGTGGATGGTTTAAACCCGCAGCCATTTACCAAATCAGCAGGGAGCTGGTGGCAAATTTGTCAAATTCCTTCCAGCTGACAAATCTGCTTCCCTTCCCTTTTTGTTCTGAAACAGTTTCTCATACTGTTCTCTATTCCTCATTTGCTCCTGTCTGCTTGTTTGGCTGGCTGTATACTGCCACCTGTCACTGCACTTTGGTGTTGCTGTTTGCGTAAAATTTGCACATGAGGAGCAATGCAGAGCCCCCTATTCTCCTTTGTGATAAAAGCCAACATTTTGGTACATTTGGTTACCTACATTAGTTCAGTTATGGAAGGGTGTGTGGAATTTTTAAGCTGGATCATATCGTGGGTGTCTTTAATTTCTTCCCATAGGTCATTTATTTCAAAAGTGCTGGCCCTTTAACAACAAGGGTTAAAATACTGCAGCAATATTTTAAGCCCAGTTATCATGCCCTGCACTCTGGACAGCCCTGTTGTGGCTGTGAACAGGGAGAAGAGGTCAAGCAAAAGATAGGCTGTCTCATGCCAAGTGGATGTCAGGATACCTTTGAAAGATGCTCTGTATTAGAGTGCCTATCAGTGATGGTATTTGTGATTCACAGGTGATACAGAAGTGCTGGGAAATTTCTTTTGTTTGGCGAGTGAAAATAAGACTGTGTAATTATTATGCTTGGATGATAGGATCTTTTATTTTTATTTTTCTTATTTTCTTCATTTAATCTGCACGTTGTGTAAGTTGATGCTTTGGTTGTTCAATTCCTTGTAGACCATAGATCATCATGTCTGGAAGAAGAGGAGCTAAATTTATTTATTGACGTGGACTGTATGCATACAGAAGCAATTATGACTCCTATGCCTGAAGGATTATCACAACAGCAGGTAGTAGGCTTTTAGAAATATGGTCTTCTGCCTCTTTTTCCTCCCCTTCTGCTCTATATCCATGTCTCCCAGGTGCCTTGCTCTTTAGACATACTGGTGTTCAACATAAATTAAGTGGACATCAAATTCGGAACTGAATAAGTAGTTTGTTTAAAATTAGTATGTGTGCATATGGTCGTATCAGTCCTGAACACAGCCAGACATGCAAAATGCTGTTTTGCAGTATAAAATTTTAATAATTATGTTGTTTCATTACCTGAACACTTAAACTAAATGTAGTGATTTTGAATGAAAAAGAGTTTAAGCATTTTTGAGTCAGATGACATTTCTGTAGATGTTGTGGGACATCATTTTACATTTCTACATTTTAAATGTAGAAAATATCCTGTATTCTCGCTGTATTTTAAGGTTTCTTCTGATTTAAAAAAGAAGTAATTTGTCTTTAGTAAAGTCAAGTCTACGCAAAGAGTAGATTTTGCAGTTTTGCACCTCAAACTCCGTAGTCACTGTGGAAACCACTTCAGCCTGGGCATTCCAGGTGGAGAAGGTGAAGGCCAGGAGCGCCTTCCAGCCTGGGCTGCTCGGCCACGAACAAGCAGACTTTACGGATATGCTTGTTTTAAACAGCAGGTGGCACGATCGCTTTTGTTTAAAATCTGGTGCCTGTTCAAATACTATGTCCCAGGTTGGTCTCAGTTGTGATACCTCTGCCCCTGGGACCCTAGTTCTTACCATAAGTTTTTTATGTTTGTGTGCTACTGTTACAAGCAAAAAAGTGAGTATAAATTTAAGACTTGCATGCAAGCCTCTTGTACGTTCTGTTTTTCTATTGCAGTAACTTGCAGGCGCTATCAAGTATCTATTTTGTGTATTACAAAGCCTGAAAAAAACAAAACACTTTCTACAGATGTTTGTTATTTTCAGAAGAGTGAGCTATGACTAAAAGTAGTTTCCTTTACCAGAGCAGCTGATATAATAAAGAAAACACTGCTAAATCCATTTTAAACACAAATTAGACCAACTAATTTTACTGTATATGTTTTTAAGCAAGGTCTGAGATAATTTTGAAGTCTTCTTTTGAAATGCCAATACTTAAAAGAAAATCCTCTCATAACCTGCACTTAAGAATGCAAATCGTGGAGAATTAAAGGCAGCTGTGATAGGGAAGGCAGGAGGCCACGGAATAAGGAGCAGAGAGAAGCAAGTCTGAGACTTGAATTTCATGGTCATTTAGGCTAGCTGAAAATAGCAAAAGAGGCAGTTTTGCCTTCCTTTCCCTTGCAGTTGTTGGGAGTGGTTTCATCCTGCTCTTGTGCTGTCTTCTCCATCAGAGTCTCATTTTTTAAAGCTCTGGAATGAGCTGGATTAGGAAATGAATGGGGTGAACACAAATCCTTAAACCCAGCAATAACAGAAGTTTAAATTTTAAACCAGAATGGTTCTCTAGTCCTTTCTGTCATGTCACTTGCGCATGCATGCAAAGTATGTTTCAGCTGAATTACAGAAGCAGGAGATAGAAAAGGTGTGATAAATAGCCTGTAGTTTGTAAATATGAAATATGATAGCATTTCTTGAAGCTCTTACTACTTTGTCAGTAGGTATGAATATAGACGAGACAGGGTTTTCACTTTTGTATGGTAATGCCCAAAAAAGAATGCTGACTTACTTAGATACTTTCTCAGTGGTACAGTTCATATGGCCTTGCCAAAAGGCAGTTAATGTTTCCTTTTTTGTCCTTCAGGCTACTCCTAATGAATTTCTAAAACAAAACATATTAACAAAAAAAGAGTATTAATCTTGAAGACTGACTGAAAACTGGTTACCTTTTTTATTGCAGCAGTTCACTGAAGTAGCCAACATCATTTTTATACCTATTATTTATATTAATGCCTAAATTTATACATCTAAAATTAAAAGACAAGTTTCAAAAGTAGAGCTTGGAATTGCAACAGTTGGCAAAGTTTATAGATACAGATACAATAACTGTTGTGTTCTTTAAATAAATAATTTTAGAGTAATAGTAAATTTAATTACTTTTGAAGAGGTATGGTGGTATTTTATTGCAGTTCTTCTAGTTTTCTTCTATTGCTTTGTGTTTCTTGTGGTTTGTTAATGTGAGAATTTTATCATCAGCATTCCCAACTCTGATGAACATGTTACCTGATTAGAGTCTCAGACAAGCCTTTGTTTCTTCTACAGGTTGTGAGAAGGTATATTTTGGGCTCTGTAGTTGACAGTGAGAAAAATTATGTGGATGCTCTCAAAAGAATCCTGGAGGTACCTTAGTATCTTTTTAATTTTGTAATTTGGAAATTTGAAAAAATAATCAAATCTTTAAAGAATCTGTAGTGTGACTTTCATAGATGTTGCTACAGATGCTTTGTGCCAAATGTTTAGACATTTTGTGTGTGTACTGCTACATGAATTGTTTTTTTTCATTTAAGTCTTTTTTTGTTGTTGTTTTCCCCACAGCAATATGAGAAGCCCCTTTCAGATATGGAGCCAAAATTACTGAGTGAAAGAAAACTCAAAATGGTCTTTTATCGTATTAAGGAAATTCTTCAATGCCATTCCATGTTTCAGATTGCGCTGGCGAGTCGTGTATCTGAGTGGGACTCTGTGGAACTGATTGGTGATGTCTTTGTTGCTTCAGTAAGCATATGCATCCAACTAGATAATCTGTTTTTATTTTATGCTTGCTGTTCTATCTCCCTATCTTTCTGTCTAATTTGGCCACATAATTCCTGTGTTCTCCAATGCCTGTGGCAACTGTCAGAGTATGTGTGTACCATACGGGTAAAGAAACTGACACCAGCACTTGCCTTTGGCTTGGTTGGTAGATGTGAAAGAATTAAGGGCAGAAATTTCAGGTTTTGATCAAGCTTGCAGACATTTAGGTAAACAGTTTTGGATTTTTGGAAAATAGGTTCACAAACCCAACAAAATTAAGGTGAGACTGAGGCTTAGCATCTCTTAAAAAGTCGGTAGTCATACATAGTATGCTTTTTGGGAGTAGAAAAAAACATATTAAGTGATGTCATGAATTCTTGGGGTTTAACTGAGACTGGGACACAGGTAAAGAGTATTTGTAAAACAGTATCCCACTCTTAATGGAAGTCTGTCCAGTAAAGGACTGAATTACAGAGAACAAGAAATGTTCTTGGTTGATAGAACAACATTGTTCCTACCACTGGTGTGTGGATGGAAAAGGTTGCCTGGCTGCTAGTTTACTACCTTTTCATGCCTGCCCTAAAAGAGCTGAGTTATGTATCTCTGAGTGCTTTGACCCCATTTCAGTCAAAATGAAGTGGTTAGTAAAGATCTGCTGTTTAAAGCAAACCTGCCCTGTTTTGACTGAGAAAGTTAAGTATTGTTAACGAGACTAGCTCTGCAGAAGAAAGGGATTACTAAGGCAATGGGCAGCAGTCTTGCCCTTCATGCTGCTGTTTTCAGGCCACACAATCTGTCTGCTTTCTTGGTAAACCCTTACCAGCTGAAGGTGGGGCATTGAAGGCCCTGGGACTTTGCTGGTTCACCAAGTCTGGAATATAGGCAGACATGGGATTGTCAGGGCATCCCAGCAGCTGCTTTGAATCTCAGTGGATGCCCTTTGATTGCCTATAGTCCTCAGGCTCTGCCCTAGTGTTGTAGCCAAGATGGAGCTATTTCTGTAAATTTACATTTCATCATTCACAGCCGTTACATCTTTAGATTTCCAGACTGTCTTCTACAGAGAGTATTTTGAACATCACCAGTATTGCTGTAGCTCTAGCACTAAGCCAAGCAAAGTCCTTAACTGTGAGCAAGGCGAGTCCTTAACAGTCTGAATTCTGTCTAGTTAAGCTTTTGGGGATCTTTTGTATTTATAGTTAAGGTTTACCCTTTTCTCTTTTCAGTTTTCTAAATCTATGGTATTGGATGCATACAGTGAATATGTAAACAACTTCAGTACAGCGGTAGGGATTCTCAAGAAAACATGTGCCACCAAACCTGCCTTTTTAGACTTTTTAAAGGTGAGTTTAATCTTAAAACAGCTGGGCGTTTGATATAAAAAAGACAGTGTAAATTATAAGTTAGTATTACCTGTCAAATTTTCTCCTGCATATTGTGTGACTGGTTGTCGTGGTTTAAACCTAGCCACACAGCTTGTTCACTCACTCCCCCCCTTTCCTCCCTCTTTCTTTCCTTCCCCCTACTCCTGGAGGGACGGAGAGGAGAACTGAAAAGAATGCAACTCTCACGGGTTGAGATAAGAACAGTTTAGTAACTAAGGTATAACACGAATCACTACTGCTACCACCAATAATAATAATGATAAATGGAATAACAAGGGAAGAGAATACAACATCTCACCACCAGCCAACTGCTAACTCACCCCCCCCTCCCCAGCCTGACCAAGCACCAACCGATACCTCCTCCAGCCCTGCAGTCCCAGCCCTTTCGGGTAACTCCCAGTTACCTCCTGGGCATGACGTGCTGTGGTATGGAATACCTCTTTGGCTAGCTTGGGTCAGGTGTCCTGTCTCTGCTTCCTTCCGGCTTCCCCTCCTCCCTGGCAGAGCATGAGGCTCACAAAGTCCTTGGCCAAACCAAAACATCATTGTTATCAGCTCTGTTTCCAGGCCAAAAGTCAAAACACAGCACTGCATCAGCTACCAAGAAGGAGAAAAATGACTGCTACTGCTGAAACCCAGGACACTGGTTTTATGAACTTTGGTTTCATGTTTTATGGATTTGGCACAAAAACCCTCCCCAAAGAATTCACTTCCACTGCTGTATTTTCAGAGAATAACATGATGTTAGATCTAGGATGTATTTTGAAGCGCAAAGTAGTTTTGTTGTTGTTCAGATCAGTTTATTGGTGTTTGCATGACTACTTGTGAAGGAATCCCTCTTTTGCTGTCAGGTGAGCTTCAAATAATAGTTCAACGTATGAGGCCTCTTCTTATTTGTGATTTATTCTAACTTGTGTAGTGTAACTAGATCTCAGTTCCATAACAATTTCCTAGTATTTTAGAAATTGTGTTTCCAATTTGGGATTGAAATTTAAAATTTCTGTGCAGAATACTTGCTACCCTGATGAACATGATGCTTCTGATGATGTGCACAGAGCGCTTGGTACATGCAGTAGAAGTTCTGTGAATCTCTAGGACTGATATCTTACAGAGGGTATACAAAATCCAGTGCAAGGCTTTTAGGCTACCTGTGACCCTGCTGGGAGCTTGAAATCTCTGCTTGTTCCATTCCCCAAGAGTCCTGGATTGAGTTGTGCCTCTCAGAGGCACCCTGTCAGGTCTGTTGCAGTGATCCACCAAACATGGAAATTGGGTGCCCTAGGCAAACCAAATGGTGAAGCTCTTATGTTGCCTAGAAAGAGGACTGATTCCTAATACGTCTTCAGATCTTAAAACTAACCAACAGCTTTTTGGAGTGTGGCCAGCACTCCACAGGGTCATATGCTGGAAGCCTTTGGCCCCAGGAAGATCAGACTCTCTATGAGCGCATTGTCATTTCATAACTCTTGCACTGTTAAAAGCGAGTTGTTGCAATAGAGGCATAATTTATACCTTTCATCGCTGCTTGTCAATGCTGGTGCTGTTGCTACTCAGAGTTGGGGACTGACAGCTGAACTCTGACAACAGAAGATGTTTCTACACCTTCTTTTTTTTGTATGTGTGTGCCCACCAGTATTGAAGACCAGAATCTTCCCTACTGCTGTTTGGGCAAAAAAAACCTGTTTGCATGGAAACAAATTGCAGTGAAGCTTGATAGTTGTAGCAATAATGGCAATTTAAGCACAATGGCAGTTCAGTATTGTTTGGGATGCTTTGGTTTTGAATATTTCCTCTACTCTCCTTATTCTGGGTCAGCTGTGATTATGGCTAAAATACTTCCAAATGTTGAATCGAATTATACAAACAGGGGTTTTCTGTACAAGCAGATGAAATTTGCTTGGTTTTATCTACCAGTCCTGATAATCAAAGTAATGGATTCTAATGTTTTTCTTTCGAGGCATAAATCAATGTTCTTTTCCTTAGTTACCTTTAATAAAGAAAATGAAAATTTCTTTTTGTTTGCATAGCGCTGAGATTATGATGTTTTTCTTAGATTTCCTTTTAAAAACACATAGGTAGGTAGAGATTTATAATCTTTTAGCCCCAAGAAATAGAGCAGCAATAGTAAATTACAGTCAATAAATCAACAGATCACACTTTTCAAACTTGAGCAAGTTCATTGCCTTTGTTGTGCTTGAAGTTAAGCAGACGTTTCAATGCCTTGCTTATTTAAAAAGCATGAATGTACTGTATCAATATATGCATGGGTGCTGCATTGCTGGTGTGGCTTTATCCCAGCTGTATTGATTTTAGGAGGTATTTCAGGCCAGTGACGTGCCACATTTTAATAGTGATTTTGAAAAAAAGATTTAATATTTGAAAATAAAATCTTTATAGTAAATAACAGTAAATTTACAGTACCACTGTATAAATGATGTAGAATAACTTTCATTCTGTTACTGATGAAAATACATTCATGGAAGTAAACAGTGTGTGTGGCTTTTTTGCATTGCAGCAGTGCCAGGAGTCAAGCCCAGATCGAATTACACTGTATGGTTTAATGATGAAACCTATCCAGCGCTTTCCACAGTTCATTCTACTATTGCAGGTAAAGGATAAATAAATAGTCTGATTACAGGGACAGGCAGTAAATACACAGCAGGAAAATCTTACTAAACTAGATTTACGCTTGGTTACTTGATAGGTTAGATTTAGCTTTTAAATCACTTTGCAGTAAAACCGTAGTTCAAATGTGCTACTTGTTCATAACAGTTTGTTATCTAATCACACTTAAAAACACCACTAGAGACTTTGTGTCATTACTTCTCATATAAGAAAAACACAAAAGGATGTAATTCATGTTTCAGATAGTTCAGAATATATGTGGGATATAGACTGAAAGTGCACTCTCTCCCTGGCTGCTTTGCTCAGAGGATCTGCTTCAGTGTGGTACAGATTCCTTCTGATCTGCAACGTCTTGGTTTCCTTCCCATGAAAACTAGGGTTTGACAGGGAGTCTTCAGGTCTTGTCTGAGCTGGCAGTTAAGCTGCAGAAACAGCACAGTTCGCCAGTGTAGACCTGCTCCAGACCAGCTTAGGCCATTTGTAACTCTGTCCACATCATGGCAGGTCCATCCCAGTGAGCGCTGAGAGTTAGCTGTGTTTTGCAGGTGCCATAGAGGAGAGAAGGCTTTGTGGTGTAGGTCCAGAAATTACTGTGGGAGAGAGGTAGCTGTGGGAGGAGCATGCAGAGAGGAAGCCATGGTGAGAGTTTTTGAGGTAGCGGAAGAGATGGAATTCATTGTAGCAGGAAGCAGTAGTGAATACACGGAGATTTTTAAGTGCTGTGGGAAAGGAGAAAAAATACAATTCAAATTGTTCCTACTGTATCCATACAAAAGGGAAAGACTTTAAGAAATTGTTGTGACCACCATGAACTAGTTTGTTCTACTTGAGGATGAGCATGCTGTCAATGTGTTAGTTTGGAATAATAACAGTAATAAAGATAATACAATATTATTATTACAGTAAATGTCAGAAAAGTTTTAAGTCATTGTTTGTGGACACCTACATATTATACTATAATACTGATTTTCAAGTTGTGTTTAATATTATGTTCATCTTTTTCATTTATATCTACATTTGCAGTTTTTACATTCGTTTTCAAGTTCCTTCATTGTAATTTTGCCCTATAAATTAGCTGTATGTGACCCCATTTAGTATCTTTTTCAAGAACTATTAAGATAGTACAGTAAGCAATGTGCTGTCTGAATATTCATTAGGTGTTCATTGGTCTTATTCGTTAGTGTACTCAGGTAAAGAACATTGTGGTAAACTGTACATCCTGTAATCTTTTGAACTTGACTTTGAAATGAAATCTGATTTTTGTTTGTTTTATCATTTCCTCTCAGGATATGTTGAAAAACACTAATAAAGGACATCCTGACAGATTACCTCTACAGATGGCTCTTACAGAACTAGAAACACTGGCAGAGAAGTTAAATGAAAGGAAAAGGGATGCAGATCAGCGCTGTGAAATAAAACAAATAGCAAAAGCAGTGAATGAACGTTATCTGAACAAGGTGAGAAAAGTAGGAGTGTGTGATGGAAGAGTTAGTTTCTGGGCCTTGAGAGATCTCCAAAACAGACATGAAAGAGATACTTGTGGATTTTTACGTAAATGTCAACAACATGGGGTCATTCTAGTGGTAGGTTTGAGATGTGACCTTGAAGAGACTCCCTCCTTAAACCATTGTGTGCTGGAGTGAGTGGCATGCTGAAATAGCAGCAGTAGTATTGGTGTTCTGTGGCAGTGCTGGATAGAAAAGTCTTATGCATTTTTCTGCATGGAAAAATTCAACTATTAATTTACCCCAGAACTGAGGAATTACTCCTATGTAAAGGATGGAACCAGTTCCTTATACTGTATTGATTCCAACTACGGGTCAGTTCCAGATGTGCTATTGAATGTGTCCAAGAGCTGTCTTGTTTAAAGGAACTTCCCAGTCTACTTCACTCATGCATTTGGATCGTACAGTAGAAATGTCTTTAAAGAACTGTAGAAGGCATTCAGTAGGAAGGAAGGAACAGTCTTCTTCATCTGAGTTTGTTAGTAGTTATGTGTACTGTGGAGATATATATATATGCTTGTCTTATTTCCATCATAAATGGTTCCTCCTTTCCTATGAGATGGGGCATAAATGCTTCAATTATTGCTTTTGTGAGGTTACAGATGATTATACACTGCACTCATCCTGGGATGGAGTAGTGGGGGCATGCTGAAGGAGTGCAAGGAGGATTTTTTTGTGATGCATAAAAGTGTAGTTTTTAGGATAATAGTAGTCAACCAGAACACAGTTGTTTTAAGGTATTTATCAGAAAAGGGTGCACAGTTTTGGAACAATGCCAGGCAGAGTGAAACAAGCGGTGAAGAAGGTGCATAGGAAATGAGGAAGTTATGGACCATTTTGTTCTCTTGGCCACTACCAAAGGTGGTGTTTGACCTGTGAGGGATTAGTTCATACTTGCACACAGTGCTGATCTTCAGCCCTTGAAGGCCAACAGCAGAAGATATTTACATGCCATGCATCTCTTGTACATACGATCTTTTTGGCAGTCTGATCCTCCCACCCTGACCTCCCATTTTGGGACAGCTAGAACCACATTTAGCACTTAAATGGGCTGTGAAAGGTGGGATGAGGGAAGGAAACCACAGAAATTACGGGAAATTTTTCTTCTTGTTCTTTTGCTAGGGGACCTTTATCTGTGTGAAAGATTCTCAGAGCAATTACATTCCATATTAAGACTGAAAATCCCTGCAGGCCATTTTGGTGGCAGCAGAAGCTGCTATTTCTCTAAATGAAAAGCAAATTAATAAAGAGGCTTAATTCACTTGGCAAATCCACCTGTGGGCACTTATATGAGGATGGCAAGTGATAACCCGCTGTATTTTCTTTTACTTTTTTTGCACCAGATGTTAGATGTGCCCTGCATAATATACAATGTTGATTGTTTTTAAAATCTAGCTACTCAGCAGTGGAAACAGATACCTCATCCGGACTGATGATATGGTTGAGACGGTTTACAATGACAAAGGAGAAATTATCAAAACCAAAGAACGACGGCTTTTCATGTTAAATGATGTGCTGATGTGTGCAACAGTAAATATTCGGTAAGACAAGTCATACTTTTTAAATGAGCATTCCAATTCAGCTGGAAAAAATAACGCTTTTTTAAAAATTGTTATTGTTGTTTTTACTATGGTTAATGATCTTTTTAGGAGTAGGCATAATAAATGGATAACCAGCTTTGTTGCAGTCCTTAAGATAGAAGTGCTCTGCGGTCTCTAGTTATTGCTGTGTATTAGTGTTTAGCAGAGCACAGGCATGCCAAGGTAGGATTTTTCTCCTCCTTAAGTTCATACTGTCACACACTCTCAAATCTGTAAGTTGACATAATCTGCAAATTTAAAAAAAACAAAACAAAACGCAAAGCTAATGCATGTGGCCAGAACAAACCTGGAACTCAGTAGCAGAGTTCCAGCTGGGGAAAGCTTTTATCTCTGAGAGCAAACGTTGAAGGATTAAAGCTGACGTGCTTTGAAAAAAGCTTATTTTCATAGCATCTTCTGTGTTTTAGTTGGCTGTATTTCTGTTACTATATCTCTGTGCATGCCAAGGTCACACTCGCATTCAAGTGCTTTATGTGATGGTGCATTTTGACAGAGAAAATGTGGAGCATTAATAATATTCCAAGAACATCTTTTCTTAAGCATAATATGGGTGGGTATCTTAATTTATTACTGAAGTATGAATACAGTACAGATTTTTGTAATCATGTGAATGCTTGGTTTCATGTTAGTGAGAAATGCATGTAATAACTGCACTTCAGAAAATTAACAAGCTTATGTAAATTATCCTGTAATTCTTTACAAATTCTTCAGTTGCTTAGTACCACCTGGATATTTTCTCATGGCTGTTTGCAAGAATGTTGCTTTTAACCATTCATATTTTATCTTCTTCTATACTATTATTGTCTCGGATTTTCTGTATTTGTCCCTGAAGTGGCAGTGTGCAGTCTCTTTTCATTCTTTATGTGAAAAGTTCATGGTTATGCCAAGTTTTTGGGTTCCTTATGAAGTCAACAGTTCCAGTTATCACAGCACTGTTGTTCCTATGTACATTAACTGGTTATGAACAACTTCCTTTGGGATGGTAATTGTGCATGAATGTGTCATGGGGGTTTCCTGACTCCAAGAAAGTTTAATAGTGTTTTTCTCTAGCAGTTAAGGTTTGCTTTCAAACCTGCTTGTTTATATAACAGTGAGTTTTTAGAGTAGTTAAACGCACTTTTAGCTTTATTCACTAGCAAAGGTTTGTGAGTTTCTTGGCAAAAGAGTGGGGTTCCAACTGCAAGGTGTGTGTGTGTATTCCTTCATGATTTCATGGATTGCTTTTAAGGTGGAAGAAACTACCTTTGTGTCCTGGTGTCCATGACATTTTGTGATGCAAAATACAGTTAGGAACTGAAGGAAATCATGTGCCAGATTTGACATGACCTTTTTCTGGTACAGAAGTTTTTGTTCAAATAAGTGTATGGTATAGAGTGTGCCACTTGCCTGTTTGGCTCACGCAGGATGACCTTTGTTTCTCTTCATTTTATCCGTATAGAGGTTAGGCATCTTACCTAAGCTAGGCTTCTGTTATAACAGTGGTTTTCAGGGTGCATGCCTGCAGATTTCCTCTGGAGCTGTAGACCTCAGAAGCTTTACATGTACATGTAGCTGCACAGTATGTATCAGCTCACTTCCCTTAACCACCTTTTGTCCAACCCTTACAGAAACAGTCAACATACCAGCAGCCTGAGGACCTCTACTGGTTCCTCTGTAGCTGGCAAAGACATGTATTTCTACAGAGTACATGATCCTCAGAAGCTCCTTCTTCACATGTAGCCTAGATGACTGGTTCAAACTGGAGACCCAACTTTTAAGTAGCAGCAGTTGGACAGAGCGCATGCTGTCCCTAGTGATTGAACAGCTGTGTCCTGCCTAGTCTTGTTTTCTTTCTTCTGAACTAGATCAAAAGTTTACAAATATTTACTTAAGCTGTGGCACTTGTGGTTTTTGTTCATACTCGCCTCTTCATTGAAACAAAAGTATGACTGTTGTGAATAGGTAGCTAACAACCTAAACATTAGCATTTAGGTACTGTTCTCAATAAATGCATTTTGCTGATTTCTCCCAGGCATTTAACTTTTGTTCTTTTCTGTGAAATAGACCTCTTTTTATTCACTTTAATATCTCTTTTGTGACAAATATCTCTTTATGACAAATATATGTGCTTAAATGTGCATAAGGGAATGAAGGAAACAAAGGAAGAGGTGTATTAATGCCATTTCTATTCCAAGTGAGCTACTCCAGTGTGCTCTGCCCTCTGAAATGCCTGTTGTGATACACATTTCCTTTAGCAGCAGCTCACATGGGATTACTCTCAGAAGCCACAGCAGATCTTCTGTAAAGGACATCCTAGGCTGTGAGGCTCAGCAGAAACGTTGGCTCATAAGCCCTTGGGGGGTTATGTTGCCCTTCCTACTGTCGGTAGTCATTCAAAGGTCCCATCATTCATACTTCTCTAAACATAGCAGTCACTTCATTTGAACACTGTTTCAAAAGAATTAGGAAAATATGGAGCCAAAGTATCATCCTAAGCACTTGTATTAGGATATCAAAATGCACATTGGTCTTACAGGATGGTCATTTATATTTTGTTATAGAAACGTAGGGACTGTTATTGGCAGTCCTATGCTGTTTGTAAGCAAGACTATCTGCACCTGTATATCTGCTCTTTGCACTTCAGGAAAGGTCAGTCTCAAAAGTCAGCCTGATGCATGTATCTGTTTCAAGTTCTGCATGGCACTCAGACTGATAAACAGCAGATTTTAGAAGCTAAGATAATAAATAGGATGCATTAAACATAGTTGCTTGTCACAGCAGTAATTTGTGCACCTTCCAGCTCTTCCTATGAAAGCAGTGGCACCGTGACAACTGGCCAGAGGTACTTATTGAAGTGGAGTGTACCACTGGGACAAGTGGAAGTCATAGAGTATGGCAGCAGTGAGGGCCAAGGAGACAACTGCAGGTTTCCACCCCAGCACTCTGCTGAGAATGTCATCATTAACTCAAAGCCAAGTAAGTGACAAGAGTTACTGACTCTTACAGACTTTTTTGTTAAAATCATATTTGAATTTCAATGGGCTACTGAAAGCAAAGGAAAGCATTTTGTGCATGAAGACTTCTGTAACGTGAACCGTAATACAACTTCTTTCTTTGGAAACTCTGAATCCATAAACTGGTAGCAAGTCTTCTTCCTTGAAACATGAATTACTCTTATTTGTCCTAGTTCAGAGTTTGATGCACAAATGCATATAGAGTTTTAAAGCATGAATGTGTGTGGGCGTGCAAAAAGGTTATTTTGGTGTTGTGTGCTGGCTGTTCTATGGTAGCTGGTCATGCATATGTTCTTTATCCCATAGTTAAAGAAAGGAAGTTTCAATAAAAATGACTGGCCACCCTATTGCTGTGAAATAAGAGTCTGGACACAAATAGTTATGACAAGGTAGAAGTTGCCCATACATAGTATTGCACCCTTACAACATAATAACAAGTGTTTCAGAAAAAAAACTTGAATTTTCATTTTAATGAATGTTTTTGAAGCAATATGCCAATAGGTAATTTCCTCCAAGTTTCTCTCCAAAAATGACCTCAAGCTCTGAAGTTTGCAAGTTCTTTCTGTAGTTGTTAATCCCTCCTACAAGCCTGCCAACTGCCCTCAGGAGATGTATGAATTTCAAGAACTTACTTGGTAGCTAGCCTTTCATGTATAATGTTATTTTTATAGTCTGTATTTTGCCTAAATACTGTACTTTTATGTGCATTTAATATATTTAGATTATGATCCCTATTAATGGACTAAAAGGTACATGAATTTTGGTGCTAGCTCAGGGAATTATTTCACACTATATTCCTTTAACATTGCAGCATTGGAGTCATGAATTTTCCCACAGTTGTGCTGAAAGGAGGCATAAATGTTATGCTTCAGGATGGCCTGAGGTGCAGATGCAGCATTTAATACCCCACGTATTCTCCAGGATGGTTATTTTCAGGTCTTCTTGCTCCTCCCTTTGTAAATAGCCATAGAAAATTTTTGTAGGTACTTATGTATCAATTTCAAGGGTGACTTCATTCTTGCAACTCCTTTTAGCATTAATGGACTACTCTGACAATATTAAAGCTCTTCTATTATCATTTACCAGCTGCTGTATTCATGACCCTGAGAGGAGTCTAATAAGGGAGCATATTACTTAGAACTGGGAGTCTTTCTCATAGGTGAGTGTGGGAGGAACAGCTTGTTGAATATTCCTGCTGCAACTTTGTGCAGTGGCTTCACAGCTGATTATACCAAATCCTTTTCTGTCAGCAAGATCAAATGGGGATACGGAGCATGAGGGGAGAGAAAATAACTGTTATCCAAATATTCCTTTAGAACCTAATTTAACCTCTTGGCTTTGAGGTTTTTTCAGCTTCATGATGTTTAGTGACAATATCACACTTTGTACATCATTTGTAGCCTCAACCTTCAGATTAAATGGCAGTTAGGTAAAAGATGAGCTGAACTAATTGTTCTTTTGGTAAGTTCTGATTGTTGTATTCAGCCTTCTAATAAAAGGGAACAAAAGATAAGAAATAAAAAGGCTATGAAGGATACTGGTTATACAAATGAATAAATCTTCCCTCAGCTTTAGTCAAACATTTCTGCCAGATGGCCCAACTAAAATTAATATAACCGATCATGAAAGCAGAAAAGCATAGCCTTGCCATTTGCACATACTGCTACGTCTGCGTTAGCTGTTACTCTGAATGTAGACTTGTCTAATTGGCCTATATAGACAAGTTTGAATACACACCTCATTGTGTTAGTTATTCTATAGAGTTGCCCCTTAGTTTCAGTCTTCTTGGCTGCTAAAGATTACAGAAGCTCAGAAAGTACAGCCTTACTGAAGAGAGAAGGGGACTGGTAAGACTTTGTGTAATGGTCCATTGTTGCTTGTTAATTTGCATATACCAAGATGCTGCATTTTATAGTTGATGATGACACAATCTTTATTATCGTATTGTTGGTGAGACTATTGGGTATTTACCACAAATTGCAAAGCAAGCAAAATCTTCCTTCGATGATGTAGATCCATGTCTCAAACCTTCTATTCAGTTCATTTCCAGTTTGCAGGAACTGAAGAGAGAAAGAATAATGATGATTCTGTGTAAAAGCGTTAAGTAGCAGGGGAAAGTCAAGTACTTGACCCCTGTGAGGCTGGTATTCTCACAGTATTGCTGTGGTTAGCAAGGATTTTTGATGGGTTCTGGTTATGTCCTTAGAATTACTGGTCATTAGTTATATTTCTCTTATCATGGTAGTTTCTTCTCTGCCAAAATCCTTTTTATGAGGAGCCAACTGTCATTAGCATATCTCTATTTTCTATTCGCTAAATGAAGTTTATAGCATGCTTGGAGTCACACACACACAGTATGCTAGAGATTGGAAGGGACCTCGAAAGATCATCTAGTCCAATCCCCCTGCTGGAGCAGGAACACCTAGATAATGTTACACAGGAATGTGTCCAGGCGGGTTTTGAATGTCTCCAGGGAAGGAGACTCCACAACCTCCCTGGGCAGCCTGTTCCAGTGTTCTGTCACCCTCACTGAGAAGAAGTTTCTTCTCAAGTTTAAGTGGAACCTCTTGTGTTCCAGTTTGTACCCATTACCCCTTGTCCTATCATTGTTTGCCACTGAGTAGAGCCTGGCTCCATCCTCGTGACACTCCCCCTTTATATATTTATAGACACTTATAAGGTCCCCCCTCAGTCTCCTCCAAACTATAGAGACCCAGCTCCCTCAGTCTTTCCTCATAAGGGAGATGCTCCACTCCCTTAATCATCTTTGTTGCCCTGCGCTGGACTCTCTCCAGCAGGTCCCTGTCCTTCTTGAACTGAGGGGCCCAGAACTGGACACAATATTCCAGATGCGGTCTCACCAGGGCAGAGTAGAGGGGAAGGAGGACCTCTCTCGACCTACTAACCACCCCCCTCCTAATACACCCCAGGATGCCATTGGCCTTCTTAGCCACAAGGGCACAGTGTTGGCTCATGGTCATCCTGTCGTCCACTAGGACCCCCAGGTCCCTCTCCCCTACACTGCTCTCTAACAGGTCGTTCCCCAACCTATACTGGAACCTGGGGTTGTTCCTGCCCAGATGCAGGACTCTACACTTTCCCTTGTTATATTTCATCAAGTTATTCCCTGCCCAACTCTCCAGCCTGTCCAGGTCTCGCTGGATGGCAGCACAGCCTTCTGGCGTGTCAGCCAGTCCTCCCAGCTTAGTGTCATCAGCAAACTTGCTGATAGTACACTCAATTCCCTCATCTAAATCATTGATGAATATATTAAATAATACCGGTCCCAGTACTGACCCTTGAGGCACTCCACTAGTTACAGGCCTCCAACTAGACTCAGCCCCATAGACTACAACTCTCTGGCTTCTCTCCTTCAGCCAGTTCGCAGTCCACTTCACTACCTGATCATCCAGTCCACACTTCCTCATTTTAGCCGTGAGGATGCTGTGGGAGACTGTGTCAAATGCTTTGCTGAAGTCAAGGTAGACCACATCCACCGCTCTGCCATCATCCATCCACCGTGTTATTTCCTCATAAAAGGCTAAGAGATTGGTCAAACATGATTTCCCCCTGGTGAAGCCATGTTGACTGCCCCTCATAACCTTCTTATCCTTGATATGCCTTAAGATGGTACCAAGGATAAGGTGTTCCATCACTTTCCCAGGGATGGAGGTGAGGCTGAGCGGTCTATAGTTACCCGGGTCCTCCTTCTTGCCCTTTGTGAAGACTGGAGTGACATTTGCTTTCCTCCAGTCCTCAGGCACCTCTCCCGTTTCCCAAGACTTGGTAAAGATGATGGCGAGTGGTCTAGCAATGACTTCCGCCAGTTCCCTCAGCACCCGCGGGTGCATCCCGTCTGGACCCATGGATTTATGGATGTCCAGATTGCTCAACTGATCTCTAACCCATTCCTCATCGACTAAGGCAAACCGCTCCGTCGACCTGACTTCATCTAAGGTCTCAGGGGTACAGGGCTCTTCAGGACTGCCTGCAGCAGAGTAGACAGAGACAAAGAAGGCATTCAGTAACTCTGCCATCTCTGTATCTTCTGTCACCAGGGCACCAATCCCGTTCATCAGTGGGCCTACATTGCCTCTGGTGTTAGTTTTGTCTGCCATGTATTTGAAAAAGCTCTTTTTGCTGTCCTTGACCCTTCTTGCCAGGTTTAATTCTAAGGAGGCCTTAGTCCTCCTAGCTGCCTTCCTACATCCTCTAGCAGCAGCCTTATATTCCTCCCAAGTGGCCAGCCCCTCCTTCCATGACCTGTAAACTCTCCTCTTCCACCTGAGCATACCCAGCAATTCCCTATTTAGCCACGCAGGTGATGGCAATCACAGCAGCACAAGCTCCGTTTTTGAGAAATGCTGTCCTTCCACTGAGCAAGACATCAACAGACCTTAAGGACCTTAAGATCATCTAATTCCAATCCCCCTGCCATGGGCAGGGACACCTTACGCTAAATCATATCACCCAAGGCCTCGTCCAGCCTGGTCTTGAACACTGCCAGGGACGGAGCATTCACAACCTCCCTGGGCAACCCATTCCAGTGCCTCATCACCCTAACAGTAAAGAATTTCCTCCTTATATCCAATCTAAACTTCCCTTGTTTAAGTTTGACCCCGTTACCCCTTGTCCTATCACTACAGTCTCTAACGAAGAGTCGCTCTCCAGCATCCCTATAGGCCCCCTTCAGGTACTGGAAGACTGCTATGAGGTCTCCACGCAGCCTTCTCTTCTCCAGGCTGAACAGCCCCAACTTCCTCAGCCTGTCTTCCTACAGGAGGTGCTCCAGTCCCCTGATCATCCTCGTGGCCCTTCTCTGGACTTGTTCCAACAGTTCCATGTCCTTTTTATGTTGAGGACACCAGAACTGCACACAATACTCCAAGTGAGGTCTCACGAGAGCAGAGTAGAGGAGCAGAATCACCTCCTTCGACCTGCTGGTCACGCTCCTTTTGATGTAGCCCAGGATACGGTTGGCTTTCTGGGCTGCAAGCGCACACTGCCGGCCCATGTTCATTTTCTCATCAACCAACACCCCCAAGTCCTTCTCTGCAGGGCTGCTGTGAATCTCTTCTCTGCCCATATACTAACAAAAGACCGGAGATCTAAATAACACCAACTTGGCCTGTTCAACTGGGTGACATTAAATAGTTCACTTGTTAAGTAGATATATGTTTCTAGTTGGCAGCTTGGGTGTAGAGTAAATTAGGTGTTACATGTTTGTCTCACCCACTTAGGATGAGAGTCTTCTCTTTGCCTTTTGTATTTGTTAGTGTAGTTATAGGGCTTGATGTTCACCTCCTATAAGCCTTTTTCTGTGTTGCTAGGGGTCTTGTCGATGAGTTGACAGAGTAGTAAAATGAGTGGAAACCAAGCTATAAGCAAGCGAGTGTGACTAGGGAGATAGGCTCCTCAGCACAATTTCCGCATGAGTTGTTATAACTAGTCTGTTGGGAACTCTAGGGAAAACCTTTAGCAACTTGGCCAGTTTACGATCACCGGCAGACCTGTCTTGAAATCCCTGCAGTACTTTGATCATTAAACATCTCCATATGTGTACTTTCACTGCCTGTTTAAGTCAGTGCTTATCTTCTTGCATCTGGTTCCTCTCTTGCCCTTCATGCCCATGCAGGTGCACCTCGGAGATCCTGTGCAGCCCCTCTTCCTCTGTGGGAGAGGGCAAGAGCTTCCAGGTCCATGATGTCCTCAGCCTTTCATTTTGGGACCTGTGAGAGGAAAGGGCCATAACATCTCTTTCACTCTTAAATTCTCTGGTTCCAAGATTTCCTTCCTCATGGGAATAGAGGCAGGAGCTGGAGTTCCTCTGATCCATACCTGCAGTCAGCACCTAGTGCAGGAAGACACTTGACTGTTGGCCTGGCTAGAGAGATGTTGAGGAGCTGGGCTATGGAGTCTGCATTTGTCAGCGTATTTGGGTTCCTGTGTTTCTCCCTCTTGTCCCCTACTGCTTTTGCTTACTTCAACATATCTGGTACAGTACAGCTGCTTCTGTCAGCAGGAAAAATATTTATGGCATTTTATCTGTGAAATTCCCTGTTGGCCAGGATTAACTGGAGTTTAATATAATCCTGAAGCCATGTTCCTAATGTATGAGCTACTTGTCACCATCTCAAGAGGCTTTGCATTTCCTTGGTGTGCTTGCATTATTTTACTCACAAATGGTATAGCATTATGAACTTAATACCTTATTCAGTATTTGTAGTTGCAAGCTGTTGATTTTATCTTTATAGTGCTCAAACTGTGTGAATAAGCAGGTTTGCGGTTGAACTGTAGTTTTTGTGCAACCTGTTTCTTCGGTATTCAGATCTGATACAGTGAGCATACAGCGAGACAGGTCTCAGCATTCATGTAATTACCCGTTGAAAGCAAGGTATTAGCAGCTGACAGGGAGGTGAAGCCTGTTAAAATACTTTGTAAGAGTTGAGACTTGGGAGGTTTGTTTCCCAGCACTGTTCTATGTGTACTGGGTGGCATTTGGTTCTTTGTGATCAGGACTTGAACTCCCTGTCTTGCATGGCAGTTTGAATAAATACATTAAAGAGTTTTAGAGGCTCAGATATCGGACTCAATAATTAAGCTTACAAAGATTACTTTTAGGTGCGTACAAGATTAAAATACGATTAGACTAAATAATGTCATTTCATGTTTATGATAATGCTCTTCATGTTGGTTGATGATGATGGGTCCTGACTGTATTGTTAATTAGGGTTGCTTACTCCGGGGGTTTATTGCTTATCCCTTAATATTGTGTATGTGTTTGTGCTGCTTCTTTCTGCACTGAGTTACTAAGCCTAATTTAGGGTTATGCTTTAAAGTTACATGTGAGTAGCTGCTAAGCTTTTCATTTATGGCTGCCACTTGTCTTCTGAGGTTGCTCCTGACTTCCCATTTGCTTCAATTTCCAAACCTGGAGACTGGTATACTCTCTAAATATTTGTGTAGTTTGGACCTGAGAGTCAGGTGAGCTACAGTTGAGCTACGGTGGCTCAGATATTTTGGGTGCGTGCAAATGTGGAGATCATGAGTTGGATTTGATGTGAAAGAGAAAAAATGGGTAAGGCATAAAGTCTGCTTTTCTCTTATGAACTTTAAATTGACCTGTGGGCTTGTTTACATCTTAAACTAGGATTTTGGATTCACAAGACTACCTTTTTTTTTTAATTATTATTTATTTCACTGAAACTCCAGTTGGCCATTAAAATGCTCTCACAAAGGAGAAACGAGAAAACAACCCACCCACATGCTTCTCTGAGGTGTCTATGGAAACAGGATCAGCATGAGTGAGCAAGTGGAAGGACACAAATAGGAGGAGGGTGGTGCTGAAGGAGCTGTCAGGGGCTTTGCTTACATAACTCAACGTGCAGGAAGCTTGTTGTTCAGCATCTAAAAATAAAATCTCATCTGCTTTGTCACTGGCTTTAATACTCATGCAGAATTTCCAGGTGGAAGGTGTCGGAGGTACAGAGCAACTCCCTTGTCAAATACACTTTCTGGTGCTGGTGCTTGGATTTGTCAAGTTCTGTGCAAGAGAAGGTTTTGGTGCAGCAGGGGATCCTCATCACTGGCCTTCCAGAAAAAGCTAGGTGTTCTGATGTAGAGGGTTTTGTAAAGAGAAAGGGAATAGTACTTAAGAATGGGCATCAGTATCAAGTGCTAAATGAATGACAATTCATTGGAATCCAGGTATTCCAAATATTCAGAAACTTTTTGCCAGCTCTTTTAAACTGTTACTGAAATAAATTGTTTGTATATAGAAATGCCACATAAAGATCTCCTTTTCCACTTTCACTGAGGAAATCAGTTCCACTAGACCTCCTCAGAAAGAATGCTTTTCTCCTTTTGACAAGTTCTCTTTCCCAGAGCAGCTTCAAGGTGTTTGTCCTGTGTGTTTTGTGTACCAGATCCAGGAGCATGATCCAGTACCAAGTGTAGGGGAAGAATTTTTCAATTGCAGCTATAAAATCTTGGCCTTTATTAATGGTTTCTGGTTTTCTTTCTTTACATTAATTATCAAGATCTTCAAAGAACAGGAAGCTATTTAACTTCAGGTATAACGCTGTCTCAGACTGTCTCCATTCTTGTCCCTCATGAAGGTGGGTATCTTAAAATTGAGCAGTGGGGTGCCCGTCATTGGTTGATGGAAAAAAAAAAAAAAAATCAGTGAAACATTTCCAGGAAAAAAGTCACTTTTAAAACAAAATAATTGAATATTTCTAACTGCACTTAAGTAGCTTTAAATATAATACGCTACATTGTCATAGTTTAACCTAAACATGTTAACCATCTCATGACATCTGCCCAGTTTATTATGAACTGATCAAGAATTCATCTGGTATTGTGATGCTTTGCTTTCCAGAACACTGTACAAGCTTCTCAAGTTTAGACACGTGTTGCAGAAGGGGCCTAATCTTTTATTATTTGTTCTGAGTGAGTAATTCTAATACAAGTACTAGTTCAGACACAGCAACTTTTGAAGTCACCTCCCACATATATAACTTCTCCCCCACTCCAGGTGATTTTTGTGCCCAACGTGAGGGTTGAATCTTTTCCAAATCTCTTCCCTTCAAACACTTGGTGTTTCAGTATGCTGCCTGGATGCATACAGATGGCTCTGTGGGAGGAAGCAATACAAATTTGCTCAGGCTCAAAGACCAGATTGCAAGTGGCAAGTCAAATTTGGGATCTACCAGCCTTTCAGAGTAGCCTTCGGACCTGGCATGTTCTTCAATCTCCTCAGTAGTTTAGTGGTACCCTTCAGTAATGCTGGAATTGTAGTCAGCAATATAGCTTTTCTCAGTTTTAGTTACGGTTTTCACATGTCGAGCATTTGTGAACTTCTATTTTGTGTAACACCTAGTTGACTTCAAGGCTCTGTGTGTCTCAGAAATAAAGTAATCTTTCAAATGACCTTGAATTCCCATGATGCATCAGTTCTCACTTCATGTCAGTATGGCTTTTTATAAAGCAGTTTGTATTGATGTACTGTGGTTTTGAACCATGTGGAGCAAAGGTCATTACTATAATAATACTCAAGGCAGATCTTGTCAGGATTGGTTGCTTTGCAGTAAAAGAGATACCCACGAATGTATCTATTAACAGCCTTTGTCTTTAACACGATATACAATACAGAAATGCTTGCAAGAATAGTTGTGATATTGAGAATATACTGAATGAGGCTTTTATTTTATTTGCATGCCACTTGTTTTTGTGTAATGCTATTACATGAAAAAAAAAATCCTTCTAGTTGGGAATAAACAGGAGTTTAATACAGGAAGGGACCACCTGAGCCATTGTGTTTGCTTACCCAGGAATAGACATGTAGGTGACTACATCTACTCTAGGCATTGCAACATTATTTTTTTTTCCCGTTTTGTAACATAAATCTGTGATAAATGAGTAATTCACGAGTGAGGATCAGAACATACAGCAAAAGCTAGTGGAAAATGTGTACAAGTAGCAAATCACCATGGTAAATAGATGTGTCCCTTAGTAATTCTTTGAAAGGAAGGATAGGGTGTGATCAGCGCAGGATTATAATATCCAATATGCTTGTGGTGCCCATGATAATTGAGAATTTTGAGGAACCGGATAGGCAGCGGTCCCAAGGGAGAGGCTGCTCTGCCGGTGCCCATTAAAGCAGCTGCCTCTGTGCCGGAAGAGAGCTCAGCTGCTGGCTGTGCTCCCTAGTAAAACAGCCTGCTGCCAAAGGGGGGAGTTCTCCCCCTCTGCCCATACCCGAGCATTAGCACACAGGTACTTCTCTGTACCTGTGTGTATTCATGCACAACTCTGTACCTGTGTGTATTCATGCACAACTTCCCAAATCCGTATATTGCCTAAACCAACTGACTTTAACCACACCCAGGGAATTTGCTGCAGGCTTTGAAAATGCCTGGATGTAAATGGGCTAAAATCGCTTCTGTTTCAATAACAATTACTTCAAACCAGGCAGGACTAGTGAATTTAAAGCTGCTGTGCCGAAAGTAACTCCGGGAAATGAGCAGGTAAATAAGTGTTTAGTACTGTATTCAAATGTATCTTGGCTAAGGAGCAATTTTACATAGCAGCAAAAATCAGTTTAAACTTTGACCGCTTTTCTTCCTTCTAAAGCAAGTGGCAGTTTTGTTTTCTTTTTTAACCTTGAATATATTTCACAATAATGCTGTGCATGGAATTAGGTATTTTGCATGCATTACTGGTGTTTGGCAGTGATCTTGCCTGTTGCAGGGAGGCACGAATTCCTCTGGTAAAATCGTAGCAACAAAGGAGCTGATGAAAAAAATTCCTGCTAACTTACATGTGGCCAAGATTTCACCCTTGATCTGTAGGCGGAATGCAAAAAATGTTGCCTCCAAAACCCCAGATGTGGTTATTGGTTACAGCACACTGTGTTCTCCTCCCTGGGCACACTGTCCCCTGTAACACATAGGATGTGTCGAGCTGGGGAGAACTTCCTCTAAACTCATGGAAGGTTGGGGTTGGTTGGTTTGTTTTGTTTTTTTTTTCACATTGGAAAAATAAATTGTTTCGGAGCTTGATAATCAGCAAGACTAGCTTAGAAATAGGAAGGAAATGGCTGCATCATTTGTGAAACATTTCAAAGTACAAAAAGAAGCCAACCACGTTAACTGCTTTGGAGTGAAGCCAAGAGTTTTTCAGTGCTTTCTAAAGGGGAAAAAAAAAAGGTGAACACCCACCCCAAGATAGCCAGCAATCAAATGGTCAGGGAACATGTGTGGGCTGAAGCAGCCAGTCTTTGGCTTTGAACTGAGAAACACATCTGATGAACAGATTAGTGTGCCCCCACCTCCTTCACCCCAGAAGAACCCTCCATCAGACAACTCTCAGCTATTTAACTAGGAGTCAACATTTCGTTAACCACCAAGAAGCTAATCCTATGTGTAAAGAGTAACTTTACAGGACCCCGTTCACAGATGAAATTGTTGTAACTCATTATCCAGACACAAACCACATGGACAGTTCTCAGCTGTCCTCTGAGTCCATCGTTGCTGATCTCTGAAGCCTAGTGATTTTTCTGTGTTCCGGTTTTGTGCCCACTAAGGAATTCCATGAAAGTACAATATGAGCCGTAGCTGTTGATCTAGTCCTTGACTGACTATTAAAATTTCTTCTTAATTTGGCCATTTCTTTTGTAGAGCATCAGAGATGGAGCCAGGCTCCTTTAATTATGAATTGATCTGCTTTTTGGCTTTCTTTCCTGTGCTGCCAATGTGATCTTTAATGAATGAGCCTAAAGTGACTTCTGTTTCATTTTTCTGTGTGACAGAATTTCAGATGCCAGGTTAGTTTATCTGCTTTGACACTGTTATTTGCATCCTTTTTATCTTGACTTATAAAAAGCTTATAAAATATGCATGGTGGAGACAAAATAGACTCAGATGACAATTAGTGAATGAAAGTAAAGATTTATGCCTTATTCCCAAATCTGGAATGAGGATATTTGTAAGAGTATTTGTAGCTCCAGGAAGAGGATTGTAGAGGACAGCTCTTTTCAGGCATGCTAAATATATATACACTGCACAGGGCAAGTCCATCTGTGTAAATAGTTAAAGTTTTCCTTATGGCCTCCTTTGAAGACCGTGGCATAAAGTCCTCTTGGGTCTACCTTGCAGTCATTCTTTTTCATAGTGTGGAATAAATGTGATGATCTTTTTTTATGGACTGATTTGGTTTTAAGGGTAAGAAAGGCTGGATTGTTCTTTTAATTAACTTTCAGAACAGGCAAAGAAGGGTGGATGAAAGTTGCGTCTATTTTCTGGCTGGGTAAATAGTAGTAAGTGCCGTAGTAAGTCACTCCCCTATTTAGTGCTTAAGGGCAATACACAGAAATTCTTTCATTGATTCAATTTAACAGAAGATTTAAAGGCAAGAGAGTAATTTGAAAATTTATGGGAATGTGTTTAGGTTCATCTGCTTAGGTTAATGTTGCATTTTCCTGCAGTGAAGTGAAAAATTCAGAGATAAAGTAACCCGTAACATTTTCCTTTAGACTTTAAATTTTGTTCTCTTCAAGGTTTAAGGCAGACTCCTCCCTTAATACAGTGAGTTGTGTTAAAGAAAACCATCCGGTGATGTCTTCAACCTGTATGATGCTTCCAAATAGGGGCATTTCTTCAGAAAATAGTTATTTTGATATGTAACTGACAACATACTAATGATTTAAGATGAATTGTCTTGTGTGTGTTTATTTTTCGTGTTTATTGTAGCTTACATTATTTTGATAGCTTTGTGTTTGGCTTGTTGCGCTCTGGTTTATACGTTGGGCCCTGTAGCAGACATACGAAACATAGGTGCTCAAAATGTCTTGGCCGGCAGCTGTCCTGAGTCCAGAGTGGGTAGCCAGCATCATATTTAGATTCTTGCCAACACAGGTTTGAAATCCTTCTGCTCCAGGGAAATTTGCCACCCCTAATTAGCTCCAAAGTTGTGGTAAGGATGAAGCATCTTAGTTTGAATACTATGCTCTGTGAGCTAAATAATCTGTGGGGGTTTCCTGGAAAGATAATCTAGCCCAGTTCCTGTCATATAGCCAAAGGGAAACATGCTGACTCTGTATGAAACAGGGTGGGGCTCTTTACAGAGAGAGAGTGCTGTTTCCACAAGAATTATATACCCATCCTGCTCCTAACATCACGTCTGTAAGTCAGAGTGTATTAGCAAGAAGCTTTGTGCATTTTAAGTAGACAGTTTATCCTACTATCAGTATAATTTTGGAATGAACGTTATCTTCAACACATGTATTTATTGATGGCTAGAGCAAAATGTTTCTGTTGCTGTTAAGATTTGTTGCTGGTCTCAGTGAAAATCCTTTCTTTCACTTGACCATGGTTGCAATAAAATTTCAAGTGATTCAGTGAAATTGCAGGCTCATGTTAGAGTTAGGATGTGGGTATATGATTCAGAACTGCCTTGCAATCGATTAAACAAATTGAGTTTTAAACCACCATAGTGAAGGATACAAATAGCTTTTTTGGCTTTGCTGTGTGACCAAAAGCAGCCTTCAGGAAGGATGTTTAAACTGAGGTGTAATAACAGCACGTCTGCTGCTTGGTGCTAAGCAAAACTTCCATGTCAGCAGGAAATTCTGGAGCCAGTGAAGCTTCAATGTTTGTCATAGTTCTAATGCATGCTTGTTAAAACTATATATAATGCTCTCAGTCATACTAGATGAACAAACATGAATTGTCGTTGTAGCTGTGGAAGGCAATAGTAAGGTGAGCTAAAAGGATATGTCTATGGGAATGCCTGTATGTGTGAAGCTATAAATAAAATACTACTACCTGTACTTTCCCGAGATGCATTTCCAATTATCTGTCTGCAGGGATATTAAAATGGAATATCAGTGATATGTGTATAAACAAAGCACTCTGATTTTTAGGCGCAATGAAGACCCTAGCTGCACATTGGTGTGTTAGTTGCTTTTAAAATCTAAAATGAGCATCACCGATTTTGTTAACCTTGCTTTTCATAGTGCTAAGAATTAGCAATATATGTTAATATTATCTTTGCATGCTTTCCTCTTTCAACCAAGAATTATATCTTTGTATATAACGTTATGTTTTTATTCATTTTAGACAAGCTCTATATGGGACCAGGGCAACTGTACCATGATCTGCAGAACCTTTTACATGACTTGACCGTAATTGGTCAAATTAGTCAATTAATAGGCAGCCTTAAAGGAAACTATCAGGTAATAAATAAAGCTGGATTTATTTTTCAAATATGTTCCTGTTGTAAAGTACCATAATTGTCTCTCCCTAGGAGCTGTGTAAGGCATTTTTTAGTTCTCTCTGTAGACTGTAATAATTTTTACCTCTAGTAATTAATTCACTTTAAACTATTTAGCATTATGAGTAGATTATAGTGGTCTTTCTAATCTTGTAGTATCCACTTACACTTAAAAACAAAAAAGAAAAACAAGTGTCTGCATTTGCTCAGTAGCTGATAAGCTTATATGGGAACACAATTACATTTTGATCTTATGAAAATGCATTCTTGCAGTTAGACAAGGTAATAGAAGGGTGGTTATTTGGAGGGAGCTCTTGATGCCCATCTGAGCTCATAATCCTGGCTATGGGGACGAGCTGTTCTTAAAACTGAGTGCAAATCACAAAAATATGAAAAGGATTCTTAAGGGAACTTCGAAAGTAATTTGCTTTGGCTTTCTTCACATTCCTTTTATTTAGCTTATATTCTGGCAAGTGGATGCAATAATTTAACAGTGAATTTCAAAATAAGTTATCCACAGTCTGAAGACTTAAAAATAAAAATATATGTATGTATGCTTTTTTGCCCTTCGTTTTACTTGCTTTATGTATGCTTAGGCACAATTTTTAACTCTTACCTGCCACCACAGGCTGTAAATATATGTGTGTGAATATGTATATGGAAGCTGAGTTTCTCTTGGGATATCTTGTCTTCAGAATCAAGGGCATTAAATAAAACAAAGTTTTGTGAAAATATGTACTGTGAAGGAAGTTTATGGAAACAGTATCTTTGGACAAATTTCACAAGTATCTGAAGGTAAACTTCAGCTGCATTTTTGGGAATATGTACAGCAGAGATACAATAAGATGTCACCCATTAAGATATACAGAACCTTTCTGCCTGTATTTCTAGTCAGAGCCTTACCCATTTTCCCATGGCAAGGAGGTTGGAACGTGATGATCGTAAGGTCCTTTCCAACCCTAATTATTCTATTAAGATATACAAAACCTTTCTGCCTGTATTTCTAGTCAGAGCCAACTATGTTCTGAAAACTTAAAATTCAATCAATGTTTCCAGGTAGAGATGTTTTATTGATAATTAGATATGAGATAATTAGAACAGTGTGGTTGAGGAATGAGGTCAGCTTCCTTATTTCTGAAAAAGACCTCGATTTTCACAAAATTCTGACTGTGGAAAATTAGTGTACTTTTGTGTATGAATACCTGTTACTATTGATGCTTTAAGTGTCACCCAGGTGTCCTTTTGCCTTCTGTGACCAACCACTCTGCTTGCTTATTAACTCAGGATATTAGTTCAGCATCGTATTTAAACAGATTCCAGCTGCACAGACAGCTTTCATGATGGCTCTGTAAACATTTTAGATCAAAGATTTGAACAAAAACATATTGGCAGTATGATTTGTAGATGTTTTAATGAGATATTCTTTAGAAACAGGATTTGTGGGTTTTGTACAACCCACTGAAATGAAGTAAAAGTGTTGTGTGTACATCTGATGCAACTTTACATAATCTGAAAAACATTTGGGAGTGTCATCTGTATATCATCAAACTGAGCAATGTGAAATCCAATCATCAGATCAGATATGTTGGAATTTTTTTTACAGATATTTTTGAAATGTGTTTCCAAATATGGCTAAATTTTCCATGATTAAAATGTGGATTAAGTGAGGCCTAGGTGCCAGAAATTGTTATATGCAGGCATCACCTTAGCCTGATGGAACTAGGCCAGTAGGCTGGTATTGAATCTTAGCTGTTCTAATTTTTCAGAATTTAAACCAATCTGTAGCCCATGACTGGACCTCAGGTTTACAAAAACTGATTTTGAAAAAAGAAGATGAAATCAGAGCGGCAGATCGCTGTAGAATTCAGCTGCAACTCCCAGGAAAACAAGACAAGTCAGTAGTAATCTTGATTACAAAACTTTCTAAATGGGCTTATGTATTAGACATAGAAGTATCAGGGAGTATTTGGGAGTCTTTAGTTTTACCCCTTTTCTGTCTCCACAGTTAGCTTCTGACTTCTGCTGTCATGCCACAATGCTGGAAACTTGCATGTTCCAGGGCAGCATTGTAGTTTTTCTGTTCCTCACCCCTGCATTCCAGGTGCAGGAAGAGAACAACTGTGACAGTGACATCTCACAGGCAACACCGTTATATTCTTTCACCAAGGGAGTGTTCTTCTTGTACCATGTCATGTAAAGTGTAAGAAGATGGGTGTATAGCAAATCATAGCCTGAATGCTTATATCAGAGCTGTGTCTTTGCCTAAGTATTAGAAAATAATGAAGGTTCATCTTACTCAGTGTTTCTAGCCTTGACTGAATCTCATACTCAATGGGTTTACAGTGGCTTATTGTTTTGGGTTTTTTCTGTCTTGCAGGTCTGGGCGGCCCACTTTCTTTACAGCTGTGTTCAATACATTTACCCCTGCCATCAAACAGTCCTGGATCAGCAACTTACAAATGGCTAAACTGGCCCTTGGTAATTCTTAGTTACTTAAATTTCCTGTCAAGTTTAGGAAGCTCTCAGTGTGTAGTGTAGGGTTTGTTTGTTTGGGGTTTATTTAATTTTATTTTTATTTTTTAGAAAAATTACTTTGAGAAAAATTTATCTGCAGATAATAAAATTGCAATACAGTGAATACTAGTGATTGTGTATCACTACAAAGTAATGATGTTATATGTAGGATGGGGGTTATGAAGGAATAGAATTTCTATAGTACTTTAATAATGTGGTAATCATTATTAGTTATTATATCTAAATTTAAAAGAATGAGATGCCCTATAGGACAGATAGGTGAGGAATTATTCTGTTATAAACTTATTTCTTCAGATCTTACGAACTTTACAAACTTGGAACTTCAGATTCACATTTCTGAGTTTTAGCTCAATGATTTTAGCTTGTAAAGCCAATGGGTTCATTTGGTTAGCTTTCTGAAAGGGAAATAAACTCATGGGTGTAGTTCTAATATAATGCACTACTTCTGTAGTTGGATATGTAGAACTTGAGTTTTTTTTTGGGGGGGGGGGGGAGTTTTTCTATTTTAACATAAGTTTGTAGTCTTCACTAGAAGGATTATCACAAATAAACCTGGTCTAAATGGGAGCAGTAAAGAATGTGCTGTCCTGTGATGTTATTAGTTCCCTGTGTTTGCACAGAGGGCATAACTTTCCAAAGATACTTGGGATTTTGAATGTCCATGTTGAGAAAGATGAAGGCTATGCACTTTCTAGAAAGCAAAGTTCACCAGCACATCCTCAAAATACAGTGTGGTATGGTACTTCAATGATATTTCAGTGAAGGCTGGCAAAATAACAAAAATAAGAAAGAATGGATGTCTACATCATTCCAGGAGGAGAATCCTTGTAGTTTTGAATAGTTATGATTAGTAGTTAGTAGTGATGTCACACAGGCAGAGAAATGCTATTTGCAAATCAGATTTCCTGAGATTTTCTGTCCTATTTTAATAACCTGGTTGACAAGATCATTAAGAGAACACATTTTCCTAGTGAAAGGTTCTTTTTTTGCAGTATCAATATGTATCTGATCTACTATATTGAATTTTTGCTCATATTTTTATGCTGTCATTCATGCATATATGGCAGAAGAACAGCCTGATCAGTATTAACCAATCCTGACAGAATTCTTTTCTATTTCCGTAGAGAGGTGTAGGTGAATGTTCAGTGTAAGCATTGTGGAATATTTGTTGTTTGTTCTTTCCATTGCAGCTGAGGATAACCTGTTAGGTTGGTTCTGTGTAGAAGATGATGGAAATCAAATCAAAAAGGAGAAACATCCTCTTCTTGTTAGACACATGCCAGTGATGATGGCCAAGCAACAGGAGTTTAAGGTGAACAGAATTTCTATATGAGATTACCCTTGCTTTTTTTTTTTTGATATAACTGCTAAAGAAAACCATATTGTAAATACATCTATTAGTTCATATTTATTATTTCTCTTGAGTTACTACTTTGATGTAAAACCAGTTGCAATGGAAGGTCCAAGAGGGCTACAGGAATGCAAGATACTGCAATCTTTGAAGCATTGGGAAACATAGCGTTGACTTTCATATAGTACATAATCTTTTTTCGGGTGTAAGCTCATCATTCAATGAAAGCAGAACTGCTGGGAGTTATGAATTGGTCTCAAAGTTTCCAAGTGCTTATTTGAGGCTCCAAACTGTCCTGCAGTTTACAAAGTGCAGGAATCTGTTGTCCATGATAGCTGTCCTGTACTCGTGTGACTGTGTTACAGTATCTTCCTCAAATTTCTGATTTTCATTAGCACACTCAAATGATGCTGTAAATGGTCGGGGGGGGGGAGGCGGGACGTGCTAGGAGGGTAAAAGAATGTCTCCTTCACAGGTTGACCACGCGAGAAGGAGAAAAAAGAAGTGTAATTGCTAAGCACTTCTATTATATACCTCCCAAAGTATAAAGGTGGTGACCACACTGGGAAAATAAGCCAGATCACTTTCGTGATCAATGATTCTATTGTATTACAAGTCATTACCATAAAGTACAATGAGACAAGAACCTTAGCCCAAGTCCCACACTTGAAAAATGCTAACACAGCAAATACTGGCTCTAAGTAAGGTGTGATATACTGAAACTGTGAGATCAAGAGAAATGGGGAGGAGAATCAAAAGAATGTAACTCCCATGGGTTAAGAACAGTCCAGTAACTAAGGTATAGCAGAAACCACTACTGCTACCACCAATAATAATAATAAGAGAAATAACAAGGGAAGAGGATAAGATACCACCCACCGAAACGAGCCCGACTGAGAGTGCCCTTTCAGGTAACTCCCAGTTACCTCCTCAGGCATGATGTGCTGTGGTATGGAATACCTTTTTGGCCAGTTTGGGTCAGGTGTCCTGTCCCTGCTTCCTCCCGGCCTCCCCTCCTCCCTGGCAGAGCATGAGACTTGCAAAGTCCTTGGTCAGAGTAAAACATCATTGTTATCAGCTCTGTTCCCAGGCCGAAAGTCAAAACCACAGCGCTGCACCAGCTACTAAGAAGGAGAAAAATTGACTGCTACTGCTAAACTCAGAACATACAGAAATAGTCTTAATGGTTCATTTTTTAAGGTAATATGTCAATTTGAAGTCATATTGACCTGACTTTAATGCTGAAAATAAGTACAGCATATCCAGACCAACAGATGCAAGGGAATGGTGCTAGGTACTCTTTTCAACAATTCTTCATCAGGATTTCTTACTGACCATCAGTCAAGCTTGTGCAATAACACTAATGGTAGTAAAATTGTATATGGCTAGAATCCCAATGTTAAATTGACATCATTGCATGGATACTGCTTAGAGCAGTAAGTCTGCAGACCTCTTTGTTAGGACAGCCTACACAGGAGGGAAGTTCAGCTGGCAGCTTCACTTCCAGCATGAGTATACAGGCCTGGATATTGGGGGAAAATGATTTCTAGCTGCAAATGCACTTGAAATGTGTACTAGTGTTAAATCAAACCATTCCTTTGATACTGGTTTTCAGAGCAGAACTGTTGTTTACAACAGCCAAAGTCTACTGAGAGTCTCTGGTCTCCCATACAACCATGGTTATTCTTGTCTTTTTGAACAGTCAGCTTTGAATACTTTCTAAAAGCACCACTGGTGAAATAACCCAGCTAATTTATTTTTCTGCAGAAACTTAAAATGTTTATGTCTTCTTAGAGCCTATGTGTTTGTAAGTCCTGTAGCTCCATGCCAGGAGCCTTGAAGACCCAGGCTAAACTCCTGTAATCAGGTTACAACAGGATCTCCTCCTTTTGAAAGGAGAGGCATGTCTGTGGTCCCTACTGTTGGGTCATGGCCTTTGCTTTGGTCACCTCAGGAGAATACAATGTGTGGCAGTATTTAGCTGAGCTTTGAGTCAACTTTACCAGTTTTACAGCTCCTTAAAATAATGTGGGTGTGAGCCCAGCTATAATGCCTGATTCTCCTAAATCCTCAATATTACTGAAAAAGATGATCTAAGTATTATTGGTGGTTTCCTTCAGCTTTAGCTACGGTTTGGGGTTAGGCCACAGCTTGGGGTGGGAAGAGACACTTTTCTTGGCTTGTTACATATCTGCATGCTGCTCAGGCTGCTAGTGTAAGGAGCGTGTTACAACTCCCATAAGAGCAAGTTTACACCCCAAGGCAAAGAGCTTCTCTCAAGATTGAAAGTTAAACTATGAGGGTTTAACTGTGGAAACGCATCACTGGTTTTGACTAAGATGCAATGTAACACAGAGAAGCAACAAGCAGCCCAAGAAATATCCAGCATGCAGGCCGTCTTGTCTTTCACTAGTGATGTATTTAGCTGTCACAACTACTGTAAATCACCACTATGAGTAGATAGCTTCAGCATCTGTTAAATGAGGCATGCTACGACTGGCATGGATAGTGCTTTGTTCTTTTTTCCATCTATTGGTTTCCATCTTTTATCCTTCTAGTGAATTGCACTTCTGAAAATTAAGTAAACTGGGAATTTAGAAACCTTAACTTAAACCTGCTCATTATGGTGAAGATGTCTAAGTTAATGCTAACCAAATTGTCTCTAGTACTGCAGTATAATCACCATGACATTGATGTCTAAGACAAGAACATTACTGTTAATTATAGAGAATTTTGTCTAAAAATAGGTGTCACACCTCATCCAAAACCTTTTTATTCTCTACACAGTTATGAATTGATACTATATATTTTAAAGTGCTTATGTAAGCTTTAGGGAGCTCTGCCATGGATATTGGGGAAAATAGAAATCTACGACTGTTCAGAAAAATGCCTGTTTTCAGAACCTTGGTGCTTGAATGATTTTCAGAGTTGGGGTGGATTTAAATATACATCTTGAGTCTGGTGTTGCTTTCAGATTTTTCTTAAATGGCTTTCATAATAAGATTATGAGTATGGTTATTAATTTACTGACATGATGACATGAAGTTGGGAAGGGATTGGAGTAGTATGGTTGATGGTGTTAACATTCAAAATGAGTAACACACCTGGAGAAATACTTTGAGGAAAACCATAAAAAAATAGAAGGGCTGATAGTCAGTAGGACGGACACACAAAGCATGCTCAGGCAGAAATAAAGAGCTTCACAAGTACAGACCGAGGAGGTGTTTGAGTAGAAGATCTATAAAACTAATTTTTCATAAGCCAGTAGGCTAAGGATTGGTTAAGAATGTAATATTTTTACAAAGAGAAAATAATCAATGTGATGTGTACAAGCTTCAGAAGAGATATTCATGATGTATTGCTGCTAACAGCTCTGCTAAAGTGAGAAAGTTCTGCACTCTCAAGTATATGAAGCCAGTTTATCTGCCGGAGAGATGCCAGTTGGAAAAGGGATGATAAAAAAATTTAAAATAAAGAACTAAAAATAATTTTTCTTAAATTTTAAAATGTAATTAGTTGATAATAGTTGATAGTCCAGAAGGAGAGACTCGCACAGGGTCAAGATATTTCAGCCTCATGTGTAAAAGGACACTGCAGAAGGGAGGTATGTGGTGGCAGAGATGAGAAGTAACAGACTAATGATCATGGCAAGGATGATATTAGGTTGGATTGGTTCTTTTGTGATTCTTTGATATCTTTAAATGCCATAGTTAATTACAGACTAAATTGCGCAGAAACAGGCACATCTTCTTAATGTGGTGACTGCTCTCTTTTCCTTTGAAGATTGAATGTGCTGCTTATAACCCTGAACTATACCTCTCTGGAGAAACGGAGTCAGACTCCTGTGCCATGGAACATGGTTTTCTTTGGGTAAGTGTAATCTTAAAAACTAAAAGGGGGCTGTCTCCTATTCCTCTGCTTTTTTTTTTATTTTTTTGTGACTCGCCACAACATATGGATCTGAAATAAATTTTGGGATTTTTTTTTTTTCTGTTTTGTTTGTTTGAAGATGGACTTCTATAAAGGATACCTAGTAATTTTGTCCATGGGGTCTCCCTGTCCTCTGTAGGGTGTTGTGTATGTGTGTGAGATTTATTAGTGTGGCACAGAATGAATCCCAAAGTGCTGAGCACATTCAGGAGTGAGTTATGTTCTGATTTACAATGAGGGCTGCTAAAACCCATATGAGCTCACACTGTCCTATTGTCTGTTTTCATATTTTAAAAAATGCTTTAGCCATAAATAATCTGTTTAAGTTTGTACATAGGAAAAACATATTCTGGCAAATTGTAACAGCCCCATATATGCAGATATTCCAGCAAAGTGAGATAGCCAATGCTTGAAAAAAAAAACAACCCACAAAACAACAAAAAACCCTAATGATTTCAGTAGCTTTTCTTGTTACTAAAATACTGAAATTTTAAGGGAACCTTTGTGAAATAAACGTAGAATTTAGAAATAGTCTTTGTCAGTGGTCTTTTTCATGGTGATTCATGTAATTTCTTTTTGCTTTGTTATTTGTAAACAGTTATCACAACTATATGCCAGTAAAATCTTTCTGCTGTCACAAAATGTTCTTTCTGTTTGCTGCGTGTTCTCATTTCATATAAACGGAAAGAGTTGCTATATAAAAACACTGTTGCTTGGGCAGACATTTATTTGTTGGGCTTTTTTGTGGTTTTTTGTTTTTTGGTTTTTTTTTTTGTTTGTTTGTTTGTTTTTGTTGTTTTTTTTTTACTTTTCCCAGGTCTCTAAAATGTACAGATTTGTGGACATATTGATGATACTTAGTTCTGGATCAGGATGAAATTTAGGACTCTATTTCAGCAACTTTACAAAAGGGTTTATATTAATCCCTCTTTGTTGGAACAGAGCATTTATTTGTAGACCTGTTACTGTGTAAAGGACAGGCCTCAGCTATATTATTTGTTTTAAGAGTCTGAGATGACTTAGAACACTGGTTATTAATATATTACCATTGCTTATTATAATTGCATCACATTATGTATATACATGAGTAAGACATCAGAATAGGCCATAATATTACTTCTTTCAAAAAAGAACTGGTTTTGTGACTATAGAGGGGAATTTTGTGTATATAATGTTTTGATGTCTCTTGTATTTGTGCTGAATTATTGACTTATGTCTTAATGCATGAAAAATCATATTCACACATCTAACTTGAGATGTGTTCCTCAATTAACATTCCAGTCATTCCTTCTTATTAACGCTTATCTTCCTGAAGACAAGTATCAGTTGATCATCTTTTGTATTTTTATTTTTATATTCTTTATTTTATTTTTATTTCCTCTATCCAATTCAGATTGGCAGTTGTACTAATCAAATGGGCCAGATTGCAATAGTCTCATTTCAAAACTCCAGCCCCAAGGTTATTGAGTGCTTCAATGTGGAATCACGGATTCTCTGCATGGTCTACATACCAGAGGAGGAGAAACTGAAAGAGCAAAATAAGGCTCTAGACTTGGAAAATGTTCTTGCAAAAACTGCCAATATGCCTACTATTTGCCTTGGCATGGAAGAAGGAAGGTAATTCTTATTTTTAGTGTATGGTGTATTATTTACTCATTAGGTTCACTATTCTATAGCAAAATTCTGTGAGACTTCCAAAAACAGTTTTCTTTAAAAAAAAGTATCTGTGTGGTATCCCAGTGACCTCAATTTATCCTTTCCATCTAAATAAAGAAATATATTTACATGATTTTAAAATATACTGTATAGTAGTTGAAATTAAAATGTGTATTTTTGAAAGGATTAATTCATCACACATCATGTTTGAGAAATATAAATACTACTTTTATAATGTTACAACATAATCTTTAGCTATTGGAAAATTTTCAGGATGACGAAGTGTTAATGAGGAACCCATTGACCTTCTACACTGTGATACTGTCCAGGATTTGTCATGCAAATAAATAATATTGCTGTTTACTATTGAACTGTTGACATGAAGCATTTTGCTCTGTTTGAACTGGTGACCTTACTGAGTCATCACTTGATTTGTAACGAAGAACAAAGCTAAACTTATAGGTCAGTAAGAAAACAGATCTTGTTATAGCTAGTGAGGGCAAAAAGTATGTAACTACATGTGATTTCTGAAGGTGTTGCTAGCCTGTATAAATGAAGGAGAACAAATTCTCCAAGGAATATGTTTCCAGAAACCCCAGCATCTAATTGTACAGATTATCTTTGCTTGTGAAGTGCAATTAATTCCATGTTTAACTATTGAATATTCCTAGCATACCCATGGTAATAATCTTTAGGAATGGTTGGGAATTCTAAGTATAATTGATGTCTGGTAGTAAGCTTTTCTTCTCTCTTCCCTAGTACTCCAGGTAATACTTAATCCATTTAGTATCTATTTTAGTATTTATTCTAGTATTTATTATATATAAGCCATTTAGTAGAAGTTTTATTTGGCTTTTTTTAAACTCATAGAAAGTTTTGAGTAGACTCATAATAAGGACTTTCAACAGAATTTTTATTATGTCTCATGTTTCTCTAGACAAGATAATATAAAAGTATTGTCATGTGTCAATGTTGAGTAATCGCAAATTGTCTCCATAAGACATTTTGGAGAGTCAAGATACTCCTTTCCATACTCATCTTCCTATGAAGGGAAGGAAATTTTTTTTTTTTCCCCACCAGTATTTTATTCTAAACTTCTTTTTTGCATATACTGATAAGAATTGAATAAAACATCATTTCACAGGTTTATTTCTTCTTGCTTCTTTTTAATAGTATTTCTATTTACAAAAGTTGCCAAGGCTCAAAGAAAATTCGACTCCAGCACTTCTTCACTCCTGAGAAGTCAACTGTTATGAGCTTAACATATATGTCTCAATACTTGTTTGCTGGCTTGGTAAATGGAAACATTTCAATCTACACAAAAGCAGAAGGTAATGTAGTGATATCATTTGATAGCATCCTGAGGAACTCACATGTCTCTGTATTTTGGCAGAAGTGGTTTCCCACTCATGTTTTCCAAAAATTCTCTGTAAAACTGCTGTATTAAGGTTACTGTACATGTTAGAACTTCTGAAAAGACTTTTTTTCTTGTTTTGAAGGACAGTAGAAAGTTTGATATTCTTCCTACTTTTACCATATGATACATATGAAAACTGGTGTGCACTCCTTAGCTTAAAGCCTAAGGTCTTCAGTGTTACAACAGTCCAGAAATTTGTGATAAGAGACACTATACTGTATTTTACACAGCACAATGCTAATTCCACTTGACTACTCAGGATCAGTGTAAATGAAAGACAAAAGTTTCCTGTTAGTGGAGATTCCTGTATATCTCATTTGAATTGACAACTCCATTTTTACTGTTCAGATGGAAGTCTTTTCTGTGTGCGTGGCTCATGCCACTTACAGTAGAAATCCTTCTCCGTTAACAACACAGTTGTTGTTGTTGTTATTTAGTATTATTTTGTATCTAGCTAAGTAATTGGCTAAAATAATTTGAGTAAAGGAGAATCACAGAATATTTCTGTACCAGAACTGTATTTTCCAGAGCTTGTTGGGTGCTGTCTGTGTACTTCCAGTGTATCTCACTAACTTTCCTGCAGTAACAAATACATGTATAGTTAGCTCAAAATCAGCAAGGCTTTACTCAAAGTTTTAAACCTTAGTATTTAAGATGTTAGGACAGAGACACCTAACCTTGTAAAGTACAGAGCCAGCAGAGATCTGGTGTACCTTATTAGCATGAGCTGCATAACAATGGTTGTCATACTTTTGTAATGAAGTGGGCCCATGTTCTGGGTTCAGCAGTAGCAGTCATGTTTTTTTTTTTCTTTGTGCTAGCTGGTGCAGTGCTGTGTTTTGACTTCCAGCCTGAGAACAGTGTTGGTGAAGTCGATGTTTTCAGTTGTTGCTAAGTGATGTTTACCCTGACCAAGGACTTTGTGAGGCTCATGCTCTGCCAGGGAGGAGGGAAAGCCGGGAGGAAGCAGAGACGGGGCGCCTGACCTGGGCTAGCCAGGGAGGTATTCCATACCACAGCACGTCATGGCCGGGGTGGGGGGTGACTGGGAGTTACCCGGAAGGACAGGGGCTTCCGGGTGGAACTCGTTTTCTTGGCCGGTGGTATCGTATTCTCTTCCCTTGTTATTTTCCCTTATCATTGTTGTAGTTGATAGTAGCGGTGGTGATTTGTGTACATTGGTTGCTGGACTGTTCTTGTCTCAACCTGTGGGAGTTGCACTTTTTCGATCCTCCTCCCCGTTCCTCCGGGAGTGGGGAAGGGGAGAACCCCGGTGGGGGGGGGGGGCACGGACCTCGATTGTTGTCAGCTCGGCAGCACTCACTGGGAGTGAGTGAACAAGTTACCTGACTGGGTTTAAACCACGACAGTTCTTTTTGGCGCCCTACGTGGGGCACGAGGGGTTGAGATAAGAACAGATCTGACTGGATTGATAGTCACTCGTCACAATGCTGATTTATTGGCTCTCAAGGTTGTTCCTCTTGATCTCACAGGTTCAGTATATCGTATCTTACTTCCATCCGGTATTTGCTGTATTAGTGTTTTTCAAGTGTGGGGCTTGGGCTAAGGTTTTTGTCCCATTGTACTTTATGGTAATGACTTGTAATACAATAGAATCATTGATCATGAAACTGATCTGGCTTATGTTCCCAGTGTGGTCACCACCTGTATACTTTGGGAGGTATATGATGGAGGTGCTTAGCAATTACACATCTTTTTTCTCCTTCTCAGGTGCTCAACCTGTGAAGGAGACATCCTTTTACCCTCCCAGTCGTCCCCCCAGACCATTTACATTTGAGAGTTTTGAATTTTTTGAATGGCCTTTTAATGCTGTTGAGACTTGTTTGCTGATGGTGATGGGAATCACCATGCTAACACGCATACAGAGTGTGTTTTGCCCACTACTGATTTCAAGAGTTAAGCAGATTCAGGTTTGGGTCTTGTCTGGGGTCAAACGACGATGTAGGAGGACCGAGAGATTTTCCCTGAGGCTGGACAGCCATGAGTGGCAGGGTGTGTGGGATAGTATGGGCAAGTATCTAGGTCAGTGGGCCCCTCCAGTACTTTGGAATTTCACTACCGAACAACTGCAAAATCCAGGAGAATTAGTAAAACACTTAAATGAGGTGTGTGGTCATTCTGGCCATACCAGAGATGGACAAATCACGGCAACGTGCTGGGGCTTGGCCTATGCTTACAGGGCCTTGTTCAACACTATCCAGCACCTTCAAAAGGAAAAGAATGTCGGTGGATCTGAGGGCAAAGCAACAGTCGCTACTCAAACTTTGGCTGCAATGAACTGCGCAGCTACCCCAGCAGCAAGTACAGCAGCTGCTCAAACTTCAACTGCAACAGACAGCGCGGTTACCCCAGCTCCAAGCACAGCAGCTACACCACCCCCAGCAACAAGTACAGTCGCTACTCAAACCACAGTGATAATCACTGCAGCCAAACCAGAGGACCACTTCGTACCAATATCGGTTGCCCCTGTACGCAAGAGAACAAGCAAAAAGGAGGCAAAAAGGGTGAAGCGAGATGAAGAAACAATGAATTCACCACCCGGTCCAGAATCTGATCAGGAGTCATCATCACATGACGAAGAAGAAGAAGAAGAGGTAACTTCTCGACCTCGGACCTCAACCCCGCTGCGGAATATGTGAAAAGATTTTACCCGTCAACCAGGGGAGCACATCATCACCTGGTTACTCCGATGCTGGGACAATGGGGCTGATGGTCACGAACTAGAAGGTACAGAAGCCAAGCAGCTGGGATCACTTGCTAGAGAAGGGGGACTTGACAAAGCAATTGCAAGAGAGAAAAAGTCCCTCAGCCTTTGGAGGAGGCTCTTGGCAGCTGTGAAAGAAAGGTTTCCGTACAAGGACGATGTTACGAGTCGTTCAGCCAAGTGGACTACTATAGACAAAGGCATCCAGTCTCTGAGGGAATCAGCCATCGTAGAGATGATCTATCACATCAAGCCGAATAACGGGGATACACCTATAGATCCAGATGAAGTTGAATGTACACAACCCATGTGGCGAAAACTTTCACGGAATGCACCGTCATCATATGCCCATTCATTGGCAACAGTGACCTGGAATGACATAGTACCACTAACAGTGGATGAAATGGTTCATAAACTCCGAGAGTTCGAAGACAATCTCACCCCTTCCATCATCTCAGCTGTGAAAAAACTGTCCCAGGACCTCGAACAATTGAGGGACGATCTATCTGATTTATCCAGCTCCTCACGTGTACCAACACACGTCTCAGCTATTAACAAAAGACGTCCTATTGTTCGAGAGAGGAGATACAGGAGGTATACGCCACGGGGTACCCTATGGTTTTACCTGCTGGATCATGGAGAAGACATGACAAAGTGGGATGGAAAACCTACTTCAGCTTTGGAGGAACGGGTGAGTGAACTGAAGAGGGGAGCAAGGGCCAAGACTGATCGTCCCATGAGAGCTACAGCTTCAGTCTCTGGTGAGCAGTTTCCCAGATGGAATGGAAGAGCTGATTTTACTCCAGCTCCTGTGATAACGAAGAATAATCCCTTTCACCACGACTTAAGTGTCCAACACTGTGACGACCATTAGAGGGGCCCTGCCTCCAGCCAGGTGGAGGTAGGGGACAATCGGATTTACTGGACTGTGTGGATCAGATAGCCTGGCACATCAGTCCCACAGAAGTATAAGGCTCTAGTAGATACCGGTGCACAGTGTACCCTGATGCCATCAAGCTGTCAAGGGGTGGAACCCATCTATATTTCTGGAGTGACAGGAGGATCCCAAGAGTTGACTGTGCTGGAGGCTGAAATCAGCCTGACTGGGAGGGAGTGGCAAAAGCACCCTATTGTGACTGGTCCAGAGGCTCCATGCATCCTCGGCATAGACTACCTCAAGAGAGGGTACTTCAAAGACCCAAGGGTACCGGTGGGCTTTTGATATTGCTGCTTTGGAGACTGAGGAAATTGAGCAGCTGTCCACCTTGCCTGGTCTCTCAGAAGATCCTTCTGGTGTGGGGTTGCTGAAAGTTGAAGAACAACAAGTGCCAATTGCGACCACAACAGTGCACCGGCGGCAATATCGCACCAACCGAGACTCCCTGATTCCCATCCAGCAGCTGATCCGTAGACTGGAGAGTCAGGGGGTGATCAGCAGGACCCGCTCACCCTTCAATAGCCCCATATGGCCAGTGCGAAAGTCTAATGGAGAATGGAGACTAACAGTAGACTATCGTGGCCTGAATGAAGTCACACCACCATTGAGTGCTGCTGTACCGGACATGCTAGAACTTCAGTATGAACTAGAGTCAAAGGCAGCCAAGTGGTATGCCACGATTGATATTGCCAATGCATTTTTCTCCATTCCTTTGGCAGCAGAGTGCAGGCCACAGTTTGCTTTTACTTGGAGGGGTGTCCAGTTCACTTGGAACCGACTGCCCCAGGGGTGGAAACACAGCCCTACCATTTGCCATGGACTGATCCAGACTACACTGGAACAGGGGCAAGCTCCAGAACACCTGCAATACATTGATGACATTATTGTGTGGGGCGATACAGCGGAAGAAGTCTTTGAGAAAGGGAGGAAAATAATCCAAATCCTGCTGAAAGCCGGTTTTGCCATAAAACGGAGTAAGGTCAAGGGACCTGCACAGGAGATTCAATTTTTGGGAATAAAATGGCAAGATGGACGTAGACAGATCCCCACAGATGTGATCAACAAGATAACAGCAATGTCTCCACCAACTAACAAGAAAGAAACGCAAGCTTTCTTGGGTGCAGTGGGGTTCTGGAGAATGCACATCCCAAATTACAGTTCGATTGTAAGCCCTCTCTATCATGTGACCCGGAAGAAGAATGATTTTAAATGGGGCCCTGAACAGCAACAAGCCTTTGAACAAATTAAATGCGAGATATTTCATGCAGTAGCCCTTGGACCTGTCCGGACCGGGCCAGGTGTAAAAAATGTACTGTACACTGCAGCTGGGGAGAACGGTCCTACCTGGAGCCTCTGGCAGAAAGCTCCAGGGGAGACTCGAGGTCGACCCCTCGGTTTTTGGAGTCGGGGATATAAAGGATCTGAGGCCAGCTATACCCCAACTGAGAAAGAGATACTGGCAGCCTATGAAGGGGTTCGAGCTGCTTCGGAAGTGATTGGCACAAAAGCACAGCTCCTTCTGGCACCCCAGAGAGAATTGAATCAGACAATGGGACTCATTTCCGGAATAACCTTATAGATATTTGGGCCAAAGAGCATGGCATTGAGTGGGTATATCACATTCCCTACCATGCACCAGCCTCTGGGAAAATCGAACGGTACAATGGGCTGTTAAAAACTACACTGAGAGCAACGGGTGGGGGAACTTTCAAGCATTGGGATACGCACTTACCAGAAGCCACCTGGTTGGTCAACAGCAGAGGATCTGCCAACAGGGCTGGCCCAGCCCAGTCAGAACTTTTACATATTGTAGAGGGGGACAAAGTTCCCGTGGTGCATATGAAGAATTTGCTGGGGAAGACAGTCTGGGTTATTCCTGCTTCAGGTAAAGGCAAACCCACTCGTGGGATTGCTTTTGCTCAGGGACCTGGATATACTTGGTGGGTAATGCGGGAAGATGGGGAAGTCCGATGTATACCTCAAGGGGATTTGATTTTAGGGGAAAACAGCCAGTGAACTCAATTGTGTGCTGTTGCCTGCTGTGTAATGCTTTTATAGCCCATCAACTAGATGTCTCCAGGTCACCAGCGACTGGCCCTGACTTCCCTCCAGCCATCATCCCAACAGAGAATGAACTTTGAACATCATGGACCGAATGGACTCGGCAGCATTATAGGGATTGGTCCATGCACTAAGAAAATGATCTTTTCCTCTTGGTCTGTATGTATATGGATGTATATATCTGGGAGAGCGATGGTGTATTGAAAATGTGGGATCTGAGCACGACGTGAATGGTATGGAATAAGGGGTGGATAATGTCCTGGGTTCAGCAGTAGCAGTCATGTTTTTTTTTCCTTTGTGTTAACTGGTGCAGTGCTGTGTTTTGACTTCCAGCCTGAGAACAGTGTTGGTGAAGTCGATGTTTTCAGTTGTTGCTAAGTGATGTTTACCCTGACCAAGGACTTTGTGAGGCTCATGCTCTGCCAGGGAGGAGGGGAAGCTGTGAGGAAGCAGAGACGGGGCGCCTGACCTGGGCTAGCCAGGGAGGTATTCCATACCACAGCACGTCGTGGCCGGGGTGGGGGGTGACTGGGAGTTACCCGGAAGGACACGGGCTTCCGGGTGGAACTCGTTTTCTTGGCCGGTGGTATCGTATTCTCTTCCCTTGTTATTTTCCCTTATCATTGTTGTAGTTGATAGTAGCGATGGTGATTTGTGTACATTGGTTGCTGGACTGTTTTTGTCTCAACCCATAGGTGTTGCACTTTTTCGATCCTCCTCCCCGTTCCTCTGGGAGTGGGGAAGGGGAGAACCCCGGTGGGGGGGGGGGCCACGGACCTCGATTGTTGTCAGCTCGGCACCACTCACTGGGAGTGAGTGAACAAGTTACCTGACTGGGTTTAAACCACGACAGCCCTGTAACAGTGCAGTTGTATTTGAGTGGCACAGTACCAGTTCCTTTTAATTTATTTATTCTTACCACTGTATAGTAACTGTTTCTTTGTTTTGGAGGCACAGAGTGAGGCCTTGATCCTACTCTTGTAACATCATTTTTGATGTTTCAGTTTTTGTGCCTGGATAGGGTAGTAAAGTGAATCTGTCATCCTGTCTGAAAGGGATTGGTATATTTAAGCTGTTTGAAGACTGTAATTGCTGTCACTCAACTTCTTCCAGAAAAGACCACTTTAAAACCACAAGTGGCATCCTTGGCTGTATAGGTATGAAAGGGTGCATGGGTTGCATATCTATGGAGGATGTTAAGCATGGGGCATAGCTGTTAACCAGACTGAATTATGTTATGCGCTGGAGTTTTGTGCAGCTAGGTATTCAGAGACTGCAGCAGGCTCTATATCAGGATTGCTGAAGCTCTGAGATGGGGAATAAACATTCATGTTTTTCCGACTCATCTTGTAGTGCCTTTCCTTACAGTTGGGTCTGTCTGTGTTATTTAAGTTCTACATGCTTCATGAAAGTTGTGCACGTCAGCTGTTCCTGTGTTAACGCTGATATTCCTTAGAGGTGGCTGTGGTGGTCATGTGAGACAGTGAGCCCTGGAGGGCTGTTTTTATGAGCACTGACCTATTTTACCCAACAAAGGAATCCAAGCGGAGAAACATGAGGAAGGGGGAATGCAGCCTCCAGAGAGCTTTGTGCAATTCGTGAGGGTCACCTTCTGTTCTACAGAGGAGTTACTTTCCAGTCATGGCCTTCAACTTGGGCTTTGGACTCTCAGCATAAAGGAAATTAAAGGATGACTTAGAAGTCAATGTGAAATATGGTCACTGTGTTACAAGGCTTCTTTATTTGAAGCCTGAGATGTATAAATGCTATAGGATGCACGGGTAAAATGGTTGTGCAGCCTGTGTGGGCCTGCATGTATGAAAAAGGATAATCTTTCTTCTAGGATGAAAGTCCACCTTGCAGTCTCTAATAGAGTTGTGATCCTTGTGTCTTCCTCTCTGGGCAGAAAGTGTAGTGGATCAATGATGCCTTCATGTATGTAGCCAAAGACCCATGACTTCTGTCATTCAGGTTCAGTACCCAAATAGCTCTAATTCCTCCTGTTTTCAGATGGCTCAGTGCATGTGAATATCTGGCTTGTTTGCAAACAGCAGGCACTTTCTTCTGACTTTCTTCACAAGAGGACTGTCAGATCAGCAGCCACTAGTGTGCTGACTGCAGTAAGTCTTGACTTGAAGTAATTTAAAATGGAAACTAGGAAGTATGTCTAGTAAACTGAGGAACACATGCTGTATTAGTGGGGAAGTTGAAGGTGCACAGTTAGATTTCCTCTTACCAGTTAAAAAGTACTTAAGCCTGAATATATATTTGAATATAAATTAAAGTCCTGTGAAAATTTTGCAGAAAGACTAGGATGTAGGTCAGCCAATATATTAATCCTAAAAATAGGAACCCTAATAATTATGCTCAATAATCTTTAACTTTATGTGGGCAAGAAGACTAGTTTAAGGCATGGTGAAACAGCTAATGCATTAAATGTTGTTATATACAACAGGAGTGATGGCGATGCTGGTTGTAAAGTTTCTGACTTGAACTTGTTTACATTGATACTACTTGTTTACATTGCTATTAACTCTTACACAGTTACCAGTCTGAAATATTGTGCATTTAATGTTTGCCTCAGGCTAATTATTAGGAATATTTCCAGGCAAAGCACTTTTAAAAGATGTTAAGGAAAAAGTAATTGTACTGGTTTTGTTTGAAAAACATAACAAACCCCCTTTGTGATGATACCAGACAGCCCAGCAGATGTGTTTTCTGAGTGATGTAATAGCAAAAAAGGTCAGTGCTTGTTTGACTTCCATTCACAACAGTATCTTAGGAAAGGGAAACCACAATCTTTATATAATATAGGTGTATTGTTCCTGATATTCTGTAGTCAGTTCCAGCTGCTTCCTTCCTTCTGTATGCTGATAGAAGAGCTACTTCCTTTCCATAAAGTCTTGTAAAGAGTATGGAGAGGAACAGGAAAAAGAAAATAAAAACTCAGAATGATTGTGGCAAAAATTAAAATGGCGGTAACTTCAGAAAGAGTTTAATTAAGATCAGAGAACAGATGCACAAAAAAGACATGTTGCTTTGATTGCAATAGCTATCCTTTCAGCACGTCTTTGGCACGAGAAGCCTTTTACTCGTGTGTAGAGCACCCACAGCAAGTCCTTGCAGATTCACCCCCAGAATTAACTTCACAGTGCTTCGTGTGCTCAGTGATCCTTCCTCTTAGCTCTGCACTGGTGAAGCTGCACTTGGGGTGTTGAGTCCCATTTTGGGGCTTCTCAGTGTTAAGAGACATGGATATACTGGAGAGAGTCTAGCACAGGGCCATTCCAACAATGAAGGGTACAGAGGACTCTCCAGTAATGACAAGCTGAGAAAGCTGGGGCTGTTCAGCATAGAGAAGAGAAAGATCAGAGGAATCTTGTCGGTGTTCGTAAATATCTGAAAGGAAGGTGGAAAGAGGATGGAGCTAGGATGTCTTCAGTGATGTCTAGTAACAGGACCAGAAACAATGGGCACAATCTGAAACACAGGAGGTTCATTCTGAACATCTGGAAACATTTTGTCACTGCGCAGGTGACCAAACACAGGAGCAGGTTTCCTTGAGAGGCTCTGTCTCCATCAGAGCATTAATAAAAAAGGAAAAGGACCAAAACTGAAAGGAAATTAAGTAGTAAGGGGGAAACAGTTACAACAGTGAAGGGGTAGTAGGTCAGTTCAGTAGCAAGATACCTCGATCCATTTGGCAAGACAATTGTGTACTTTGACCAATGTGGAAAAGAAGGAATATGTGGAATGTAATACCACATATACTGATACCAATCTTCAGAGCTTGGGTGGATCCATGCACTTTTCCAGCATGTCTGAAGAGTGTGGTTCTGGCACATGATCTACCACTTAAAGTAGACAAGGTGAGAGCTATTGCTGTGAAAAGTAGGGAATGGCATTAGGGAGAGGACTACAGCAGTGATATTGAAAAAGAAATAAATACTGTTGTCTTGACTGTGTAATCACTGTTAGCAGTATCATCTAATACTTGTTACCAGAAGTATGTTGACAATTCTGTTGGTTTTATTTGTGTTTCTCATGCTGGAACATCCAGCACCACCCCTCTTTACAATTTTAGGTAGAGCTCTGTCAGCTGTTTAACATGAAGACTTTTTGCATATGTAGGAAAGAATTACTCTATGCATGTGTAGCACAGGAATTCCTGGTTACACCTTGTTTAGAAGAGCAGACCCAAGTGTCTCGTCGTACTTCCAAATGTGCTAAACTTTCTACTTCTGTAGCTACCATCTTACTCCTGAACAGTGCTGAGTTATGTGCCATGTGATGGAAAAAATGTTTGTGCTCCACTGCACAAATTATCCAACAACCACTGTTCCCAGGGCTGTATTGGCAGCTCTGTTGAAAGCATCAATAGCACTGCTAAGCAAGAGAGGGAACTACCAACAAAAAAAGCATGTTTGTTTCAGCTCAATTGAAACCGCAAAGAAAAAACTACTGCAAACTTTAAAAAAATTTTGACAGATAAACTGTATTTTATTCGATTATCAGACTTCAGAGCACCATCAAATATTTAGAATACTAAATATTAATTAAAAATTCTAAATAATGGTAAACTCTTAAATAAATTATTGTAAAATAATATTTCCCTTAAGTTTTATGGAAGCAAACCACAGAAAGATAAATAGTCAACATTCTGTCCCATAAAATGAGCAAATGAGCATTGGTTAAAACTTTTGCTATCTGTTTAAATGTAAATGAATAAAAGGATAACTGATTTTCTAAAATTCATAAAAATCGCAAGACTAATAACAAAATGCACTAATGGAAATAATGTCCTTATTCTTTAAAGGCGTAGAAATATTTTATGAGCATAAGGTACTTTACTTTGATGTCCAATACAGGCATTGCAAGATACTATTCAACACTGGAGTATAAACTATGGCATGTAACTGTTGGAGAGCTAGAACTTGCAAAGGATATCACAAATGATGGCATAACACAGATCTGTTAGCGCATTGACAGAACAGTGTTAAAAACTGTGTTCTCATGTTTTAAGTATTTATCTAAAAACCACATATCAGCAGTTACGATATCTTATTTCTAGAAGCCCCTAGAATTGTTTTTGTATTTGACCCTGTTCTCAGATTTTGGAGATGCCTGTCATTCCTGGAAATAGCTGTACCTACAATTCGTATAGATGCCTGTATTCTGTTACATTCATGTTATAGAAGTTGCCTGAGATTGTCATGTCCTGTGTACTATGTATTTGGTGTATCTGTAGTAAGAGTCCTTACCTGCTTTGACATGGTCAGGTTAAGATCTCGGTCAACTAAAACTTGCAAGTAATTTTTATGTGTTGTTATTACTTGTATGAGCTTTCCTAACAAAGTAGAAGGAAAACCCCTATCTCTTCTCCCACTGTTTCCTTCCTGTTTCCACCAGTGTCAGGCTTCAATCTTGTATTTTTTCAGGGTGCAGATTACTGATTTTTTTCCACATACAGACTAGCCTCTGGTTATAGGATATATGTGCTGCATATTGCATCTCATTCAGTATCTATATGCTTAGAAGACTTTATTGTCTATGGCTTTTTAGCATTCTAGAAACAATGATGACCATAAAAACTGTGCTTATTTACAGAACATAAGGCATCAGTTGCACAGAATTTAAGACAAGCCACACTTCTGTGGGCTATCCTGTAGGTATTCTCCAGCCAGGTCTCCAGGGGCCACATTATATACATCTCCATTGCTTATTTTTCTTTTACTCAATTCCTTCTTTTCAAAAATACTTTGCTTGGCTCCTTGCACTGGCTTTGTCCTATTGCATGCCTTGAGATTTTGTTGGCAAAAGTTTTAGCTGCTCTTCTTGCTTCTTTTCTTTTTTCTTAAATCTGTAACTAACCAAAGATTTATAACATCAAACAAAGCTGTCCCATATCTTTTGCAAGTGCTGCACCTAATTTTAAACACATATACAGTGTCAGTTGTTGAGCCTGCTTGCGTATCTTGAACCTCCAGGTGTTTGCACAAGTAGAGTAGAGATAATACTTCTTTTCACTTAGATTTTAGAAGCAATGAACTTTGTATCAGACATATAACATGAAATGGCCAAAATAGAACATGAAGTCTCTGCAGGCAGGTATTGAATGGGGTCTGCAGAGAGTGGAAGAGAGAGATGGAAGAGTATTATGTTTTCTTAAAGGTGTGGTTTATATAGTCTTGGATCAACTTGTGAACTAGACACATATTTGCTAAGCAGTTTTGGTGATGAGTGATAAAATTCTTGGTCAGCAACATGAAATTACGATCTTGCTTTTAGTCAGCAGCTGTGGTTAAAGTGTTCACTGAAGTATGTTGGATTACCAGGCTTAATCCCCTGCCTTGCTTGAGAGGATTTGTACTTGTGCTTCCCAATCTCAAGAGATTTCCCTGGCTGCCACAAAATAAGAGGAGAGAGATACACAGTGCTTAATTTCTCCTCCTGGTGCCATTCCACTTTGTATACTTAATTAAGCTTTCACTGAGGCAGGGACCAGAATACAGCTGACCCATCATTAAATACTGCCCTAATTACCAGACTAGAGAGTTCTCCCCCTGTCTGTCCTGGCTTCCCCCCCCCCCCCTTCATTTGTCTCAGATGCTGTCTGGTCTGGAAGACAGCAACATTTGCAGGAAGAAATAAAAAAGTATTACAGAATAATTTTATCACATGGCTAGGGTGTCTGGGTATCTTTGCATTTTTCCAGAGCTGATATATCAAGTGGGATTGCAGTTTCTCCACATGAAGTCATGGTGACAGGAAAGACAGATCTCTATCTCACCCTTTTCATATGTCCAATCCCACTGAACTCTGAAAGCTAATTTAAGTGCTCTGCTAACAGCACCAACGGAAAATGGATTTGTGTGAAATGAGTTTTGATACGTGTATTTTTTGAATCAAATATTCATAACACTGATAGCATTCATAACACTGGTGATATTGAACTCATCTTCTTACCTTGCAGTGTTGTTTTAGAACTTTTATTTTGCAGTCGACATTCACCTGGCACCATTACTAATTTTCCTTTTCACACAAAATTATTACATATGTTAGATAATACTTTTAAATAAGACTTGATCAACATTAACAGCCTAATGCTCAGCCATCTGAGGAGCTGCGTGGAAATTAATGGCACAAAGATCCAGATTTAAAAAATAAAAATAAAGAAATTAGATGCTCAAAATTAAATTTAAATAAAATTTAAGTCTGAGTCCACAGTTGGGATCCTGAGAATCCTTATTCACCTGTCACTTTGGTATCAACTGTATCTTATAGATTAATGTATAGCTTGAAGGTATTTAAGAGAGCTGTTGAGTTCCATTAATGTGTTGGGTTTTTTTTTTTTGTTCTGTACATTAATGTGGTGTTCAGTGTGAAAATACAACTTTATCTTTCAGAAGAATCTTTATCCTTCAGAAGATACAATGAGAATGTACTAGAGTTATGCTGGGTTTATCCTAAAAAGGAAACGAGGGTGCTATGTACTGGTTGCATTTACAACTTCTGCAGTCATCCTGACTTTGTTAAGTTATGCTACACACATGCACACAGCTCTGCTCTCTGAAGGCTTTGCACTGAACTGCCTACAGTGGTTACAGCATTCGTAGGGTATGGGCAGCTTCCACTTGAGAATTTGAGGATAATGTGGTTGCTAGCAAATGAAAACTTTTCAGAAGTTTCTTTATTACTAATGGTACATATGAGTCATGAAGAACACAGACTGACTTTGAGATTGCTGGGAGAGTTTCAGGCTAATAACTGGAAGCACTCTTCTTACTTGCAAAGTAAAATCATGAAAATTATTTAGATAGCCTGAAACTCAATGTCATTTTTACAAAGATGCTTAAAGAAGAGCCACATCCTGAGAATGACTAAGGGAAGGATGTATCATGCAGATGGCAGAAGCAATGAGAAGTGCTCCAGAACTGAGGCTTCTTACGTTTGTTTCTGCTGTTATTGTGAAGCAGGAAATTTCATACCCCTTTGCCTAAGCAAATAATAAAAGATACAGTTGTTACTGGGGGGGGGGGGGGGGGAATAAAAAAAAACCTTTTACTTCAGTGCCTGACTAAAGATGTGTTTATGTTGGTGTCGTCAATCAAAATGTAAGCAGTTAATGAGTTGAAACCAGTGTTGATGGAAAATTTCTTCAGCTTATGCGGGTAGAAGGCTTTAAAGAGAGGATATAAGGTCTTTTAACATATTTATCTCAATTTAAAAAACAGATACTTCAACAGATTTTGATATTACTAAAGTATAGTGGATAGAAATGCAGCCTTTGAGACCTTATGTCAGTGAGTGCTTACAATAGAAATAAACTAAAAGTATTAAAATTATTATTCACATATTTAGTCTGTCAATCTGTGTCTATAAAAGACATAGCTGCAACTATGTCAAGAAGCCTGTGTTGCTAGCTCCTAAATTTTGGAGAGAAATAACCTGCTAATCCTTGCTCAAAGAAATGTCAAGTGAGAGTGACCAGAGCAGTAAGACATGGTGTGCAGGTTTTATCAGGTCTCTGAATAATTGATTGCACCACATACTCATGCATAATTTAATTTGGATCTGCCAAATACACTCCACAGAAAACAGTGTGAGCTATAGCGAGGGTGGGGGGCTGGGGGGAGATGGCAGGAAAAGCGAAGATATGGTGCAAAATAAGTTTTAATCTAGCAGGAGGAAGTTCATTCCATCCATGTACTTTTAGAGAGTCCTCTGAGCTCGTTAGAGCCTACAGCACAAATCTTGCTGACTACTTTTCACATGAAAGATGATTCTGTCCTAGTTAGAAACTTGAAATAGGTTGGTTGTGAACTCCTTCTGAGTGGGGGGAAATTATATCAACCATGGCTTTCCAGCTGTACTTTCTCTGGGAAGGAAAACAGAACAGCAATGTGGATTTCTTGTTTATCAATTAATCCAGATAAAATCTGTTAAGAAACAAATACATGAGTGTTTGGCTTTGTTTCTTCCCTTTAATGTTGTATTACCCGTACATACTTGCCATGGAAGCTAAAATTAAACACACATAAAGAGCAGTGTAGCTTGAAGTGGCAGCTTGCAGAGGTTTGAGCAGTAGGTAGGTTTGCAGAGGTAGTGTTTTCAAAACTGTTTTAAAACAAAGATTACCATTTTGTTGTGAATAACCTTTGTTCTTCTTTTTTATTGAAGATGGGACTTGGAACGCGGAACCTCAGAAGATAGTTAAACTGGGGGTTCTACCTGTTAGAAGTCTGCTTGTGATGGAGGAGACCATTTGGGCTGCATGTGGTGGGCAAATTTTTATAATCAGCACTGTGACACATTCCATAGAGGTAAACACTTTTAAAATCATTGTTCATATACTGTGCTATTAAGTGTAAGTGGTATATTTTAAATGTTAAAATCTATTTAAGAAGCTTTACAATTCACAAAGCTTTTAATGGAAAATGTTTTCAGTTCTGTTAAATGCCACTCTCTCCAGTTTGAAATTCTGCCATAGTGCTCTCTGCTGATGCCTCATTAGACCTAGGTTTGCTTCTGTTTTCCCCCAGGTTTCCATAAGGTGCTTAGAACTTGCAGAGTATCTGGGGCAAGAGGTGAGCTTAAAATGAGTTCTGAGTAAAGGCAGCAAAGAAGTGGGTGGCTGTAGTAATTCCTGTTAATTCCAGAAGAAGGTTTAATTAAGAGACAGCGTCTACATAGTTAGATGTTACTTGTACCTTGCGATGATTTCACAGTATATTTCTTCAGAGTTTTGCATTTCAGTAGGCTACAAAAATTTGCTTTATATAAGAACATTATCCCAATGAATAATCATTAAAATGTCAGCTTTTCTGGAAGGAGAGGAGTGTTAAGGATACAGGCTCATGTTTGTCACCACATTTTCCAGCAAGTGTTAAGCCCTCATTTCTGTCAAAACTACAGCCTCCACCAAAAGAGTGTCTTAGTGGTCTAACGTTTAGAGTTTACGAAACATTAGAAGTTAAATCTCTCTTCAACCTACAGTACAGTTACACTGAGTTGCATGATGTTTACAGCCATGGAGCTCTTTCAAATGGGAGTTGTGATGAGCTCACAGCCTCCTTCTTTGTGTGCTTTGTCGCTGCTTTTTTGTTTCATTGATGATTGCGTTTTCTCCCAACAATTGTCTGTTTGGTACAATTGATTCTGTGAGTCATTGTCATGGGTTTGCAGGGAAATAGCTAACATCCTAATTCCTCTGTATCTGTACTTTCTGAGAGATTTGTTTCATCAAGCAGATGCTCCGAACATTTATTTTCCTACTTTGTTTTTCTTTAAGGCTTGTTTTGTTGATAATTTGAATGGTATGATGAGGGAAAAATTTCTGAAAGTGATGTGGGTAGGTGCTTGAAACAGAATTTTATTAGCTTTGTTGGGGGGGGCAGGGTAGCTGCTGGGACACCTGGTTACTGTCCTGCGGACTTGGATGATGAATCTCTGATTCTTACTAAGAAATACATAGTGACAGTAGGAGATTGCAGCCAGATTGTTCCTGTGTGAGGTGGTTACATACAGCCAGAGCTGTGTAAATAAGTTTGGCAATTCTGGCCTAATCCTATCACAAAGCTCTTCCTAGATCTGGTGGTAAGGCTGCAGATTGGGCTGGGCTGTTTTAGCACAGGTTTTCTTTTTTTTTTTTTATTTATTCCATACCAGATTTGGAATCCTATATATTAGGTTTGGATGTTACTCACTTTTCCTGGTTTTTATCTTCTCTGATATGGATAAGGCTCTCAATTCACTTGTTTTAATGATACGTTACTGTAAGAGAATGTTGTAGGAAATGTCTTTTATTGGCACAGTGCCTCAAACTGGCACAATGCCTCAATCTCCTTGCCAAGGGACATGGGAGAAACACATCAATTGCTGTTATATCTTCACTCTCCCTGTGAAGAACAAATTAGTCCTTAGTTTAGTACCTAGATCCGACAGTTGTATTGCTGTTTGGTACTGACTTTGATCCAGTAGTGGTCTCTGTGCCTGTAGACCCTTATGCTCTGCAAAGGCTGTATGAGTTTTTTTAAAAACAACAGATAATGCCAGAGTATTCAACAGAATAAAGTCACCAACTGAATGGCATTCCATCCTGGTTTGTTTGGTCTTGTTTTTAAAACTTGGCCAACTATACATGAGTTCCTCTGAAATGTTCAGTAGGAGAAACAAAACAAATGAAAATCCCAATAACATAAGTGTATGGTGCCTGAGTACTGTAACTTCTTTAAAGAAGTCATTTGTTTTACCTTGTGGACAGTGGTACCATTATGCATCTCTTGTGAAGCTTGAGAAATCACGTTTCAGTTCTTGGCGCAGTCAAGCACCCCCTCAGAAGAAATACTCCAGCTATGCCTGGTGCTGCTGAAACAATAGTGAGCTTTATAAAGTAGTGGGGCTGTGCTGCTGGGCAGGCCGACTGTGGCATCCAGAATATCTTTTGCAGCTCTCCGGTTGCTACAGAGCTTGAAAGAGGCAGCCTGAGGGAGAAAAAGCTGGTCTCTGACTAGAGAGGAATGTAGGTATAAAAACTAGAAGAGAAAGGAAAAATTAAGTTCAATTTACTTGTTTTTTAAATTTTCTTTTAACAAAGGGACTAACATTTTTTTCCCTTTGTATTTCTTGTTATGAGTAGAAAACAAATGAAGAAAAAGGCCAGATACTGGTTTTCACATTGACACATAATTAAAATATGTCAAAGTTACCCTTCATACAAAAACTTGTGCTTTTGTAAAAGAATATACAAGTTTGCGGTATCTTCCTGCTCCATATTGGAAGTCCTTTTGAATGAGAAGAATAGTTCTTTTTACATGCTTCTTGTGATGTTGACAGTTTTACTTTAAATGTGTCTATGTGTTTCAGCAGACAGCTCTTGTCATGGCTTAAACTCAGCCACGCAGTCTCTCTCTCCTCTCCCCCTTCCTCCCACCAGCTCCTGGAGGGATCGGGAGAATTGAAAGAATGTAACTCCCACGGGCTAGATAAGAGCAGTCCAGTAACTAAGGTATAACACAAATCACTGCTGCTACCACCAAAAATAATGATAAGGGAAATAACAAGGCAAGAGAATACAACCACTTACCACCTGCTGACCAATACCCAGCCCAACCCAAGCAGTGATCTAACCCTTCCAGGTAACTGCCCCCAGTTTATATACTGATCATGACTTGCTGTGGTATGGAATACCCCTTTGGCTAGTTTGGGTCAGGTGTCCTGTGTCTGCTTCCTCCCAGCTTCCCCTCCTCCCTGGCAGAGCATGAGACTCAGAAAGTCCTTGGTCAGACTAAACATTACTTAGAAACACCTACAAACATCAGTGTTATCAGCTCTGTTCCCAGGCCAAAAGTCAAAAACACAGCACTGCACCAGCTACAAAGAAGAAGAAAAATGACTGCTACTGCTGAACCCAGGACAGCTGTACAACGGCAGGACAGACTAAGTGGGAGTATAATGACTTGACTGATAAATTGGAATGTGACAAAAATGCATGTACAAGTTGTTTACAGTGGCACCAGCAGAATTGTCAGCTGTGGTCAGAGAGCTCCAGAGAAAATTAATTTCTTAGGATCCGCTTTGTTTTTCTTATAATTTCAAACAGTGCAAGTTGCTGGTCAGGTTCACTTCAGTGGCCTGGGATCTGTCCCTGAGAAGTTTTCAAAAGTCAGTTGGTCATCTTTGTAGGGATGTGTGAGTCTGCAAACAGAACTTAGTCCTTAAAAACCTTTTTTTTCAACAAAAAAGGATTTTGCATCATGAAAGTATCAGGAAATTTAGTCAAAAGAGCTGTTACTGATTTTGAAAGATGTTATTCACGGGTGAGCTCTTCTGTTGAATAAATCGTATGATTTTCAAATTGTGTATATCATTTGGTAAAGAATGAGGAAAACAGTGAATATAAATGTGCCTGCCAGATGTGCTTACCTTGCATTCCACAGTGGTGTTATACAGAGAGTCAAGAAGTAATATAGTAACACTCTGAATTTGAACCGCTTCCTAATAGCTGAAGAGAAACTTTTCTGTTCGTTTACTAAAACCTGAACTTATGCAGAAGTGTTAACAGATGAAAAGAAAAAAAAAAAAAATCCTCTTAATTTTAAGCAGCCACTTTCTCAGTGGAAAGCACTACTTTATGGAGTAATAAGGCATGAAAAGAATATTAAGTGCCTACTAAATATAATATCAAAAGTTACACTTTGTGAAAGATTAAACTTCTCTTATTTATCTATGATCTTAGCCTGGTTGTTGAATTCAGCTGGAGAACTTGAACAGTGTATCTATAACCCTAATATACTCAAAATATAGCTGCCTTAGGCTAAGAGCTTATCCCGAGCAACATGTAATTTTGATTTTGATGCAAAATGACTAAATGTAACTCTAAATTACAATGTATAGAAAATTTAGGTGTACTTTATGTAGTATGAATATTGGAGCAGATATTTACTTTCATATCCCTTAGAAAGAGATTTCTGTCCAAGGAACAGTTTGTTGTTTATTTAGCCAAAGAACTTTTATGCTTATCATAATAGCTCTCTGTATTTGATAATAGCTGGCACAACATTAAAAGGCTGTGTTTAACTTCAGAGCCAGTTTACTTTCAATATAAAACTGGGGGAAAAAAAATCCCTACTTTTTGTTAATAATTGAAGAACTTTGCTACAGATCTATCTTGCACATTAACAGGGACATGTAGAAAGGTTTTGGCCTTCGTAGAGCCCTGCAGAAGTTTTCACTGGGAAGGCACTAGACCAAGGGAAACATCTATCCTCAAAGTCCACCTTCAGGTGGATTTTGTTGCTTCTAATGAGAAGTATCAATATTTTGAAGGACAGAAAAAAAAAAAACCAGACTAATACTATTGAAAATCAGAAGTGTCTGAGTCAAAAAGCAAGCCACAGTATTAAGGCTCACATAGGTGAGCAAATAACTGTGTATTTATATTCATAAACTATCTACTATTTCTGAAAATTACTTTTTCCTTGATTCTATTATCTGTGTTGTGAAAAGACCACCTAACAGAACAAGAAATTTTTTTATTGTTTAAAGAGGAGTTCTGCTGTAGATCAAAGTAACGTATTAAGAAGAAATCTGCCCACTCATCTGTACCTCATCTGTGGTAGTTTTCCCAAAGGAGTATCAATAAAGAAATAAAACTGCCTTTTAAGTTTGAGCTGTTGCAGGCTTGCCAGCCCCTACCATATAATAACTTTAATAATTACAGTATCTAAGTTGCTGTGAAGTCACTCTGTCTTTAGGCTGAGAATCCTTCCATGCTAATGACGATGTATTTTCAAATAAGGGTAAGATGAAAATTAAAACATCATACACAGTCAAAACGTGTCCTGAGCAGAGGACACATGCCCTTGACATGGAGGACAGAGATACAATGCATGCACTAAAAAGCTGATAAAGAAGGTTGAGTGATGTTTCTCAGTTCCCCCCAGAGTCATTGTTTTTCTTACAGAGCCATTTTGAAGCCCATCAAGAGGAAGGGATGGTCATCTCCCACATGGCTGTTGCTGGAGTGGGAATCTGGATTGCCTTCACATCTGGATCTACGCTTCGCCTCTTCCACACTGAGACACTGAAACACCTCCAAGATATTAACATTGCCACACCTGTTCACAATATGTTAACAGGTAGCTGAATCACATCACGTGATAACATTTTTGTTTTGTCTTTATCACTGTTATGTACAACACTCTCCAGAGTGTTGTAGATTAGGACAGAATCAGAAGGTCTATCTAGGACTTTGAGTCTGATAACCGTCCCATGACTATTTGATTTAATAAATCACAGCCTGTTGCTTGCCCAGAAGAGCAATGTGTGCAGTGAGCTGGTTGAGTAGCAGCTGTCCTCCTCAGAGGTTATAAATGTAATTATACAGATAAGCAGGTGGATTCTTCTGTTCAAGTAGGGGCTTTGGGTGTTTTTTTGTGGCTGAAGCAGCAGGACAATGGAATCTACCATGAAAATGTGTTTGCTTTGCAGAGTTTAGCATTTGCATCTGGAGCTTACTATAATGGAGTCCATTTGCCTAGGATTTGGACCAAAACCCACTTGCTTAATTTTAGCTATATCTGTAGTCCCAGTGAACTCAGCTGAAGCACTCACATGATGCCATTTCGAGTGTGTTCAGTGTTTTGCTGGTTGGAACTTTAATTTGTTGAATAAAGAGGTTGATCTTATAAGTAAAGATGGAACCTGTGGTTGCTGGGATAAAGTTTAACAGATCTTTAAGAGTTTTAAAACAGAAGCTTATTAGAGACAGTTGCACTGGCCTGTATCAGTTTTGAAAATGAATGGCTAGGACCTGAGCATCAGCAAGCACATCAGGTGGGAGCTGTGGCATTGCTAGCAAAAGGGATAGACGGAAAAGTGGTGCTGGCGTGGCTGAGTGTAAGTTCTCCATGAGATGACAACCATTCTCTCTGTTTCTCCCTGTTTATAAACTGCAGTGGACAGAGCTGCTGCAGTTTTTATGGGCAGTGTGTGCACCAGCTTTGTCACTTTGTTTCTAGGAGAAGCCGGCACTTCACACACTGAGATTATATTCTAACAACAGTTAGCTATAAATCTTGCTTCAAAAGTGATTCACTTCCTCAGTCTTTGTCTTCTTTTCATATTTTCTTTCAGATGGCATTAGCTTTGCAATAAGGTCTATTTTAAATTGTGTCAGTTTATATTACGTTCTAGACAGGGTGTTTTTTTACGTGTGGTGTTTGTAGTTCCAACACTGAGCAGCAGCAAAGGGCCATCCTTCAAATAAGTGATTTAATTAAATCATCAGTTATGCAAAGAAATCAAAATCAGTTGTAAAAAAAAAAATTAACTTTGATTATGTTCTGCTGTTTATAGCGGGGGGGGGGGGGGGAGGGAAGTAGGGCCTCCCTTACGTGTTTTCTGCATATAAAAACTTCATAAAAATTAGCTTTAATGTTCACTGCCATGGCAGTAAAACTGCTGATGTAAAAAACCATCTTCTTTAAGAAAGTTTTAGCTAATTATATCTCCTTGGTTTCACTTTTACCTGAGTTCCTTTTTTTTTCTTCCCTCAGTATCTTTACAGACAGCATGCCATGAATGGAAATGGAAATCTATTTCAGGAGTAGAATATTATTACAGCAAACGTTCCAAGGGAGAATCCATTCTAAAAATGAAATTCAGTTATTTCAAAGCAGCTCTTGGGGCTGTTTGTATGATCCCTACAGTGCTGCAACAACAAAAGCTAAAAGTCAGAGGACTAGGAGATTTACATAATAAAGCAGCAGTAAGGACCTTTGGGAACTAAAAGCAGCCAAAAAATAAATCAAGGTCTGTGTAGTATATTCTGAGATTTAAAAAAAAAACAACCAAAAACAAAATCATCAAAAAACCCCCAAAGTGAAACAGAAAAGGAATTAAATAGACATGTATTTACAAGATGCATATTTGCCTTTACTGAGGACTTACAGAACTTTTATTTTTAAAGGAAACAGCTCTGATAGTTTTCTGAAATCCGTCAGGAATTCTTTAATATGCAAAAAAAATAACAGACAAGTAAAAATTCAACTTCTATCAAAATGAAAGAGAAGAAATTGGTGTCAAAATATTGCTAAGAGTCTTAAAAGGGTAAGATTTTGGTATAACTCCAAATAAACTGGACTTATTTTGCCAAGATTTTAGTAGGAACAACACTATGTAATGTTGACCAGATAGGCCACTTGGAGATGTTGTTTGTGTCTTCATTTAAAGCAATGTAAATAAATAAGAGGAGTATCACTCGTTGAAGTTGATGGAATAATTTTGTTGTTATACAGTAGAAATAAAAAAATCCCGTTGCTGTCAGGAATGGTCACTGTGAATTGCAGCTCTGTATTTAAAGGACAGCTGTACTAACTAATTAAGATAGAGGAGTAGGAGGTTCCCATAACCTTAGTAACTAGTCCTCATAGCATTAGATTTTCCTAGTTTTGTTCTTAGGAGAGGGCTGCTTTAAATATCACTGTCTGCTCTCCTTGTTGTAGAGGAGAGGAAGGAATTTACCTCTCCTCTTGAGGAAGAGAATCCCACAGGATAGAATCACAGGGGAATGAAGTGTAAGGGAAATGGCATGATTGTCCTTACAATTTGTCAAGGTTTAGTAATACAAAAAGCAGGCCTGTGTCTGGCAGAATCTTTTATCTGCTGGATGTAACTTTGTAAATCTGTGGCAGTCTACTTATGAAGAATGAAGCTGGAAGGGCTCTTGCTTTCTGGAGTTATGGGAAGTTTGTGTGTAGGAATGAAGGACTGGAAATTAAACCAGTGTCCTGGAGGTAACTGTGGGGTAGATATTTAGTCCAGAGCAGTCTGCAGTACCTTTACTTCATATATCATCAGAAATACTTTCTAATAATGTATAAGAAGCTCGTGTTCTGTAACAAAACGGCAAAAAAAAACAAATGCTATATGAGAAATGAAGAGAATGGTTAAAAGAGCAGTGTCATTGTTATCGGTCCAGGTAACAGTTTATTTTACTATTTAGTAAACAACAGTACAAGTGGCCAAGTGCAGCTCTCCTAGCTGAATAGACGGCATACTGAACAGCAGAAAAAAAACCCAAATCTATTAACATTTGAAGTCAAATATATCTACTAATGCAGTGTACTTCATTTGTAAAGCAAGTTTATGCTTCGTGTTTATGATCTTTTGTGATCTGTGGTTGAAATCTCCACAAAGGCAGCTTTTTGCTGCCTTTATCACAGTGCATCAAAACCAAAATCATGCTGTATATGAATAGGCTGCCCATTTGTTTTGTCATAGTCACATTCAATATTTCGTTATTCAAGAACATCCTTGAACATGTTTTTTGTTTCAGCTTTAAGAGAGTTTGTCCTTTTAAAGTGTTTATTGTGACCTTGATACATATCATTTAATTGCTTGTATGGATGATAACAGGTTACTTTTTCAACGAAGAGGTCATTTCTGCTGAAGGTGCTGTATTCTGTTTATATCCATATATCCCCTAATGGTATGTGTGTTTCCTGGAAACAGATGAGAAAGGCAAAGAAAATAAAGAAGTATCATTTCCTCTGCGTGGAAAACAAACTCTACTTTGAAGCTTACAGCTTGCTTTTGTCCCCACCCTACCAGATGTCAGACCATAAAATGCAGTGGGTTTATGATTTTACTACTGGGAAATGATAAAAATATTGGGGGAAACTTTAGGTCAGCCCAATTGACCTGTACAGTAGGCTTACTTTTTATATAGTAAAAGCAGCATGGTCATGTAAGGGGGTATGCACCAGTATGCCCTTTTACCCACCTATGGCTGGCTTCAGAAGATCTATATGGGAACACATGAGGATTTACCCAGTCTGGTGGTGGTTGTAATTGAGACCTGAGAAAGTTGAACAAAGAGCAAAACATAGGCAATAAAGCCATTTGTCCATGTATAAGTGTAATTGCTGGCTTTGTTCTTCCTAAAGTTGTTCTGGTCAGATCATTTGCAGCGTTTAACAGCTGTCTGCATTGGGACAATGTGATCTAAAAAGTGTCCTTTAAAGATTAGAGTATTTGATTAGTTTTGGCATTTAGGTTTAACGTTTTCCCTTTTTGTTAATTTCTGTGCTTACTGTATAATGCATTCTGCAGAATTGGATTTTTTTTTTTCCGAATTTGAAATATATCAGAAAGTCACAAAAAAACCCAAACTAAAGAATATGATTTCAAACCTTGGCTAGCAGATAAATTAATATTTTGAACTAGTATTACAGTATTTTTTTAAAAAAAAATATTTTTATATATATTTTTTAGTTGTTACATGCTATTTCAAAGTATATTTCCAGATGCAGATGTTTCCTGCCTTTCCAGGATTTCAAAGCAGGTGGTTTCCTTTTGACCTCACTATAGATGGTTTATGCCTGCAGTTATGCTCAATGTTTAAAATTCTAAGTTGCTGGCTGATAATTTGCTGTTTTCACCTATGGAAACAGTAATGCATATAACCAGTTTTACCTGGTAAAAATTATTGGTTAGAAGTTGCTTCAGGGTTGGAGTATGAAATAATGTATAAAATTTTACATTTTAAATGCCTAAAAAAGCATTAAAGATCTTTTGTTTTAAATTGTGAGCATCATGCTTCTGTGTGGGCTTTGAGAGGCAACAGTACAATTGGAGCTTTTGAAAAAAGCTTAAAAATTGTACTTTGATCTGTTTGTAGTTTGCAAAACAAGCTTTAAGTAAAATGGAGTGAGAGTAAGGTAACCTGCAGTTACTTTGCACTTGCTGTGGCACTGGTTGTGGTAGAGGACTCGCATGTCATATGTAACTTGAGCAAGCCTGAGCTCTAAACCATGGAATTCAAATACCAGTTTTTGAAAACTCCAGTGTACAGAAGTGTTTGGGCATCACGGTTTGAACTCCTTTTGTGCTGAAGGAGGGAGTGCTTTTTGTGCCTTGTTTTGGAAACTAGATTAATCCCATTAATATCTTAAAAAATCCAAATTCTCCCCCCCAACCCCAACAAAATGAAACAAAAAACAAAAAACCCACACCAAAAACAAACCAAAAAGCCCCAAACACCCCCACAAATAAAAACCCACACCACACCAAATAGAACACCACCAAAAACAAAACAACCAACCAAAAGACCCCATCAAAAAGCAAATTCCAAACTTCGAAAGGCTTCTAATTTACTATAGACATAGACCATCCATGACTGTTTAGCTGAGGAGGAATGATGCAGTCCTTCCAGCATAAACACCTACAGTTTATGGAAAACAACATAGGTATCTGTGAAGGTCTGCATGAGCAGATGGAACCTCTTCAGCTTACTTGTGCTTGTTACACCTGCAGAGGGTGACTTAATCATCATGCCTTTAGAGTATTTTAGGATGTGGTTTTGAGTAGACAGAGCTGGGATTCCAAGTCTTGCCCTGCATGTGTATTTTACAACACACCATTGCTGGGTTAATTGTAAAGTTCTGTGAGGAAAAACTTGACCTGGTCTTCCTTCTGCTTTCCAGCTGAGTGCTTTGGGCTTCAGTCAAGCTGCTCCTCCCCTGCTTTCCCACTGGGTCTGTGATTCATATATTCTTGGATGCGATTTGGCTCAGCTTCAAGGAATGAGATGGAAAATGCATTTATTTCTGATACACCATAATTAAGGTCCTTTTCCAAAGTGTGGAACATGTGGGTTCATCCAAGTTGTATCAGATGTGGAATCCAAATTCCCTACTTACTGATGAAGTGATTAACAACTTGAAAGTTGTGATGAAGATGGGAATGACTCCTCTCTTGCATGTAAAGTTAATCATAAATGCAAGAACATGCAGGGTTTGAAGCTGGAGGATTCCAGCAGAATTTAAATGCTCCTCCACATAAACTTAGGCCATGGCAAAAAGTTTGGGCAAGCTGTAGTTTCCATTTCTGAAACTTGTCAAGGCCATTTTGAAAATCCATCTGAACATATTTAGTAAGCATTGCAAGCAAAACCTTTGTTTTCGTTAGGAAAATAACAATCCTATAAATAATATATTGTAGAAAATCACAGAATCATAGAACAGTCTTGACTGGAAAGTTACTCTGGAGTTCATCTCATCCATCCTTCTTGGAGCAGGCCTGATTAGGTCTGGTTGTTCAAGGACTTGTCCCGTCAAATTTTTAGTATCTGTGGATAGGATGGAGATTCCACAACCTCTGAGCAACGTGTTGCAGTATTTGACCACCCTTATAAAGAAGGAGCTTTTCCCTACTTGCAGTCCAAATTTCCCACATTCCAAATTTGATCTGTCTGATTGGGTCACTGTGCACATCTGAATGGAATCTGTCTGTTTTCTGCACACCCTCCCATCGCATAGGTGCAGACAGCACTTCTTTTAACTTTTCTTTGTACACTACGTGCTCCACTCTCCTTGCCTTGTTTGCCTTCCACTGGACTTTTTCCAGTATGCTGATGCCATTCTTGTATGGGGGACCCAAACTCAAACAGGGGGAGACAGGACTTGTGATACAGTTTCACAGAATAAAAACTAGGAGAAAAAAGTAATTGTGAACAGCTTTGAGTCTTGAGTATAATGTGTTATGGCAATATATTGTTAAGTACTGTGAAGTGAAATGCCTTTCAGTTTTATTACTGAGAATATACAAAGTCTATGTATAAAAGCGTACTTCTAAGAGTAATCTATGTCTACTTTTAGATACTGTGGTTTAGAGATTTAGGAAGAATATTTCAGAAATTTAATAGTATTTAAATTTTCATGTATGTAAAGTTCTAATACCACAATCCAGCAAAATATTTCCCTTTTTGATAAGTGCTTTGCTGAATGAGAAGATGCAGCTGACTCTGTGTGTGTCTGAAGTGACTTTGATCTAGGCAAAGATTATTGCTCTAAGGTAACAGAGCACTTCCTGAACTCTGCAGGGCAGCAACGTATTTCTGTGACCAGCCTCCTGGTGTGCCATGGCTTATTGATGGTTGGAACAAACCTGGGTATAATAGTAGCGTTACCAGTGCCACGCTTGCAGGGGATTCCCAAAGTAACTGGTGAGTGAAATTTTCAAACAGATCAAGTCCAGTGGTTTTATACTTAAGATTTATTTTCTCTTCTGACAGTAGTTTAAGTAAACCTACCAAATTGTCTGCATTGTTTAGATATATATCTGAGCTTTGTGATGAAATGATATTTGTTGTTCTTCCTGAGCTTTGCAGTATACCCAGACACTTGTCTAGTTTTGTCTCAGTTGTTTGAGCCGGAGCAACTGTTTTTCTTTAGGGCATAAGAATAGGATAGGCATTAATCCTGATGGAGTACAGTCAAATATATGGGGATGAAAAGAGAATGCAAATAACCTTTCTTCCAGAATTGGGGAAAATAGATGCATTAGGTTTAGAGACACAGATGCTGAAAACATAGTGTGTTGTCTAGCTGTTTATTCAGTAAACTGGTTTTATGCCCTTTCTCCCCAGACAGGAGACCTGGAATATATAAGAATATATCTTTCATTTTTATGACAATGATCAAGATTTTTGTGTTTTGGAGAGTTGAGTTACTTCATATTACTGCATTTGAAATACAAATGCATGAATGCTGCTGTATCACTTTGCAAATGTTTAAGGTACTAGGAGAAGCAGGATTTTAGACGTCTGGTTAGTAGGGGCTTTGCACCAGTGTTTTGGATGTTTAGGGTTCGCAGTTCTGCTCAAGCTTTGCACTGTGGTGGGAAGCTGGCAGGTTTTGAGGCAAGCTGTCTGAAACTTCTTTGGAGAGAGGGAAGAGCTTATGTAACTTTGCAAAATGAAAACTAAATCCTCTGTGTTCAGCAAAATATGCAGTGATAATCCAGTATGACACAGGATAAATATGGAACCTCTATGTTAGTTGAAAATAAATGCAATACAAGAAAATGCATAGTTGCAGAATCAGAAAATCTGTCATTTTATTCTTTCATTGTCTATTTTCATTGTTGTGGTTTATATCATCTGTATGTCCTTGCATTTATTTTGGATTAAAATTTGTCATATTTCACAGATCCATCAACGTTACATTTAGAGATCTATTTTTATACTCTTTGATATTGTGTTTGGAATTTGAACTGAAAAATTGTGAATTTTTCCAGTTTTGCTTCCAATAGTGATAATTCATCTTTATATCATTGCACTTCCCATAAAAGCAGGATATGTTTTATTACATCCTGGAATGCATTAGGGAGTTAGGGATGGACAGAGTGATTTGTAGGGTTATGGGGTTTTCCCTTTGATAGCCTAGCTCTTTCCCATATTGTAGCTATTTTGTAGAATCCCACTTTTTTTCCTCTTCTTTTTTGCTGTAAAAGCCACACATACTGATATTGTTATAGCTTCTGAATTTGGCCATACACAATTTGGGGGTTTTATACATTTTAATGATTTGCACAGTGTAAATCTTCCTTGGACCACAAACATCCCACTGTTTAAATACTTTTTTTTTTTTTTAAAAAAAAGGGGGGGAAAAATAATGGTTTGGTCATTTCCTTATGAATCTGACATGGTAACTAGACAGCCATTTCGAGGATGAGTTTTAATTCCTGCTGCATAGTGTGGAGGGGTCTATTACAGTGAAACAGGTGTTCCTGTCTATTTTGGAGAGGTACAGAGGGACAAGAGGATTAATTAAAAAACACGGATTACTGGAGAAAACTCAGTGTTACATTTGTGAGAACAGAGCACAAAGGTAAGTCAAATTAAATTTATAACGCCATGTTTCAGGTGATTTACTAGTACAGTCCTAAATCACTTGTGGTACATTAAATTACTTTTTTGTGCTTATTTTTTCTGTAAATTGTGTACACACAAGGCAGAATAGGGTTTTAAGAGTTGTGCTATTCTGAGAAAATTTCACTAATCATGGTGAAACAATGTGCTAAAATAATGTTCTTTAATTGTCTTTCTCTTTTGGCTTCAGGAAGAGGAATAGTGTCGTATCATGCACACAATGGCCCAGTCAAGTTTCTTGTACTGGCTGCATCTCTAAACAAGAAGAACAGAAACAAATTGCGGAACAGCCTGCCTTCTGGCTCCGAACCTAAAGAGGATGACCAAAAGAACGTTCTGCACAATGAAAGACTAGGTTCTTCCCTTAGTAATGCCCATGACACGGCAATTTGGCTGGGGGGTTCAGTAGGATCCATTGCACAAAAAAGTGACTTGTCATCATCTTCTGGATCCCTTACGATGTCTCATGGATCAAGTTCCCTAGAACACAGGCCAGAAGACAGTAACATTTATGAGCTTTTGAAAGATCGAAATATCTCATTTAAAAGTAAAAGACAGAGATCCAAGAAAATGAAAGCAAGTTCAGTATTAGTCATTTCTGGTGGCCAAGGACACAGAAGAGTGAACAAGAAGACCAAGCAGCAGCGACAAGATGAACTAGTGTCTTCAGTGATGGTCTGGCAAGTCCCACTATTAAATATCTAATTGAACTAAATCCAAGACACCTTCTGCTGTTAAAAAAAATCTGATATCCTTTTACAGCAGATGCCAGCTTAGGACCCAAATGGATAGACTTTATGCACCTGGAAGCAATTTCAGTAGGCTGTGATCACAGGATTAAGAGTTGCAAGATAGTCTTTACATACTTAGAATATTCTGCAGTATTAAGGTATCGGAAAATGTTCAGCAATTGATGCTGTCCTTGATACTCAGAACAAAAAGGATCTGTTAGACACTTTTAAACGGTTTTAGAATCTGTACCTTATTTATATTCACATTTATAAATATCATAATTATGTTCTATAGCACTTAGAGAAGGCAAGGAACACATGCCATGTCTCATGCAGGTTTTTGCCGATGTAAATCAGCTGTTGTTTCATTTTCCAATTTGGCATATTGCATGGACTGTAGATTTTAACAAATTACCAATATTTTTAAACAATAAATAGTCTAATGCAAGCTAATAATAATTTGGTAATTACTAGAATAGTTTGTAACATTGTATCAAAAGCCAGAGTTTGGTCTGGACAAAAGCAGTTATATTAATTGATTGGTATTTGTTTATTTCAACATAGAAAATAGATTTTAATTATTATTAATATTTCTAATGCTCAGTATTATTAAAAATGTTGCAGTACAAAATGCAAATTCATGTTCTTGGTAGGTGCAATGTATCTGTGACTCACCTTCATTACACAGAGAAAGTTCAAAAGATGCTATGGCTTACAGAAAACAGAAAATACAGGTACAGGGCCACTGTTCATTGTAGTGCTGTTAACCCATTCTCCCCGGCAACTCAGTACCAAAGCTAGACATGGACTATGCCATTTTTAAGGCAGATGCACATCCAGTAAATTAATAATGAAATTTTTAACTGGGGAGAAAGATACTAATATTGGAATATCTATAGGAAGTACAGGGTAATTACTGTGGGTGTAGGCCCTACATCAATTGATTTGTGCTGTGTCCTCAGGCAAACGCCAGTCAAATAATGTCACAGCACAACAGCAGAGATATGGTCATATCTTAGTGGTGGTCACCTCTTTCCAGACAGAGTTTCAGCAAAATGTGGTCATGTAAATAGATATTGTGAAAATAGCATGCACAGCTTCATTCACTCAGCTGAGGAAGCAGTTGCTTTGGTAGTGTTAGAGGGCTGAGTTCTAAAGAGAGACCTAGTTGTCATTTCTTAATGAATCGATGTATTTCCAAAAGAAACTCTGAATTTGGGATTCCTACAGAAATTGCTTTTTGCGCTACTGACTGCACATGTGAAATACAAGACAAAGCTTTCAGCTCACAAAGATGTTGTGATGAGACACATCCTGCAGTCAAAATATGTTTAATACAGATAACATGTTGAATTGAGTCACTGGAAACATCCTTTTCCCTCATCAATAGACTGAAAAATGCAGAGAAATGAGGATGATTAAGTTTCCGCTGAATATGTGAAGAACTCTAATACTGCCCAACAGTAAAATGCAAATTAAATATATCTGAAGCAGAACATTTGTCAGATATATGCAATGAGTGGAATCAAGTAAAACTTCTGGGTGCTTTGCTACCGTAATTATTCCATATCCCGTTAAGGAAAGTTACTTGGTACCACTGAAATTATTTCTGCTACTTCTAAAACAAGCTCCTTGGTTCCACCATGTTTTGTTTCAATCTGCCTAGTTTAAATCAACATCAACCATAATTAGAGTGTTTCCCAGCATGAGACAGTTCAGGGTAAACAGTACTAGAGACTGAATTATTTTGTTTGATATGAGATAAAGTTTTGGTTGGGTTGGGGTTTTTTTTGGGGGGGGGTTGTTTTTTTTTTGTTTTTTTTTGTTTTTTTGTAGTGTTTTTTACTATTAAGTGTTGCTGAAATTTATTTTCTTTATTTTGCAGCAGATTTGTGTATATCTTAAATTTTCAGTCTGTTTGCTCTAATAAGCAAACTTCTACCAAGGTGACCCCAAAATCACTGGCTGGGCTGATTTAGTAAGTTTGACAGAACACCAGAGTAAGGTCACGTCTTCCTGCCATCTGCCAACTAGTACATGGGACAGAGGGAATGCCAGCACAATCAGTCTTTGCCTTCTAGGTGGCACCAAGACAGGCATTTCAAATATCAGATCAGCACCCTGGTTTCATCTTAGAGGTTTTACCCACACCCTACATTCCTATGAGAACAGGTTTCTTGAGCCATAATAGCACAAATTTCAATGAGTCATGAAGGACACTTGTTACAGATGGGATTGTAGGCTTAGGGTCTTCATTATTGTTTTGTGCTTTTATTCTGTGTCTTTTGCTGTGTATCTTGCGACTTCAGTTGGGTATTGTCAGTGTTAGCATGGGCTTAGGATTGGCATGAGTCCTGGTGCAAGAAAAAAAAATAAATAGGGCAGAGTGCCTCTAAGCCAGGCAGCTGGCAACATTTCCCCAAACTTTTCCTCTTCTCCCTGGCTTACTGCCTGGGCTTGCCCAGTTTGAGGGATTAAGGCCAGTTGCATTTTTTACGCTCTTCCATAGCTATGGCCCTGGGAGCTGCTCTTTGCCCACCGTGTGGAAGTACTACCTTGTACAGTTTAATGTATGTATATTGAAAAACAAGTTAAAAGATTCTTCTGTGTATAAAGCATATATAACCTAGTATCCCTTTGCTACACTGCAGTAAAAAGACCATAGTTTTTTTTCTGCATGCTTCTTGGACGTGGGATTCCACATCTGTGCCTTTGGGACTACTCTTGCGGATCTTTAGGAGCAGTAAGCAGAGTCCACCATACATTCAACTGGAAATACATACATGGCATTAGTACAGGATCTGCTAGGAGTAACACATGAGAGTTTTAACGTGAAATTCATCCTATCTACTGGCTGAAATGTAAGTTTCTTCAGCTTTATCAATAACAGTAGAAACAAAGTATAAATCTGCTCCTCTGTTGCCAGTATGACTTCAGTAAGAGCAGAACTGCCATTTTGAAAATATGTATCTACTTATCTTACCTGTGAAGCAAAAAAGAAGCTGTATGTCTTTATAAATATACATTGACATGAACTAGATTTTTAGTAACTAACTGAGCACAAGGTGCAATGTTTATTTTCTAATACTTAGCTAACTGGTGTTACCTTATTATGGAAACAGGCAGGAACCAAAGTTTCTCTTACAGCTGGCAAATAGTCCTTATAGCTGTTGTAGACTGTGCTGCTAGATAGGTTGGATTTTGCTTTCCGATACTGCTTTTCTAGATAAATAGAAGTTATAGAAAATACTAGGAAAAGAGGGGAGCAAGTGTAACCACTATGGTATCTATATATGTTTTCTAACACATAATAATGTCTTTTATAACATCAGCCATACAACTTGTGTATTTATGTTCAAAGTATAAACTGAGAGAAATGTTTAATAAAAGATGTGATAAAAATTAACTTCAGAAATACATTTCTTGGGTCACCATTTTAACTAGGAGACTAGAATTTGTACCATGCGTTAATGAATAACATACATATTAATGGACTCATGAAAGGGAAAATAGGTATGTGATTAGGACAACGAGGATGTATCTTTTTAGGTTTTTAGTTTCTACAATTTAAATACCAGCAAATGGAATTTCTCAAAATGATTCAGTCTCTTAGAATAAGTTTGACCGGTGTATCAGTGGACCCAAATAATGTTTAAGCAGTAGAATTTCTGCTATGCAGTCTACATTGAATTTGGGCAGCATGTATGATGCATAAAAATGAGAGGAATTAATGTTCCAAGTGAGTGTAATACAGCAGAGTGTTAACAGAGGAAATTAATTTTCAGTTGCTAACTGGCAATTCTTTCTAATTAATCTGCCCTAAAGAGTATATACAGAGCCCCATGATTGTGTTTAAATATGGAGACTTGTATTCATCAGAGTCAGCAATAGCCTTTTTGCGTGTACCTGCACTATTATAAACAAACAAGAAGAATTACTGATTGTGCATGGTTGCTAGTGAGGCCTGCCTTGTTGTTCCCGTTCTTACACATCTCTTCAATATATGGTTCTGAAAAATGTCAGATCACAAGAGTGCAGGATAGTGTATGTTCATGCATCTGAAGGCAGATTCTGTCCCACAGGGAATTTACTGCTCATTATTTATGGGTTTGAGGCTGAGAGCTAAACATTGCCCATTGGAGAGAAGACAGTATTGAGAAGTATTTCCTGAACTACGCTTCTGTGCTTAAACTTCAATGTTCCTCCTCCTGTTTAATTTTCTGAGCACGTAAAGACAAATAGTTTTTTGTAAAATGCATTTGGGGGAAAAATCTGTGGTTTGAAAGGTGCAGCTATATTGAAGGGCTCTGTAAGAGTTCATCTGTATTGCAATGAGTGATACCATGGAGCTGATATAGTATTTTTAGATTGCTTTATATATATTCATAGTAATAATACTTCACATAATAGTCCTGTTAGGCAGATTAATATAATCTGTAGCTAGGAAGAAGCTGAGTTGAAGAATGTTTGCCTGACTTGAAGCTGCATTATGACTCTGTGAAAGTACACAGATTAAAGCCACTACTGCTCTTTAAGCCCATGATTAGCCCTTTAAACTGCCTCCTTCTTGCAGGCATCCTGTACGCGTGGTTGTTGAGACTGTGCTAGTGAACTGGCCAGGAGAAGGGCAGCAACAGGAGCACTGATCTATGATCATAGTCAGTAGCTGGCTGTCTGGAACTCAGCCTGGTCTGGGCTGCTCCCATCAGACAGCACTGACAAGGCTGCTTATCTGGGATATTTTGGGTACTGATTAACAACAAGAATGTAAAATGTGTGGTCCCACTTGCATAATAGGCGCTTTGCCTCTGGAGTCTTGATGCTAATGTGGCCTGACATGTATCTATACAAGCTACTTCATATGGGAAGGTTGCCAGCAGTCTAGAACTTGAGACCAGTCTCTTACGGTCAGGAGACAGAAATACGTATGAGCATAGACTTGATACCAGTACATACGTGTGCCAGTGGCTGGGATGAGGAGTCTTCTTGTTACTCTGTGATAGCTCAGCTGCATGCACCATGCCACAGCTCAAAATTCTGGTTTATTTATAGTTGTATGTAGAATCTACATCCCATTTCCGCACAAATGCGGATCTATCTGCTATTGATTTAAGAAGTCTAGCTCAATATCTTTTCCCAATTGGTTTATATGCTGCTGCCTTGTACTTGTGCTTACTTGATCCTAGCGTTTTTCCTGAAAGGCATGCCTGGCTACCAAACTGCCAGAAACACTCTTTGTCTCCTAAAAGAAAGAATCAAAATAGCAACACTGAAGCAACTTCAGATGAAAGGTTCTGAAAATTTCCTAGGCAAATGAGGATTTACTGTGTGCCTCCATTTGAAATGCAACAATGTCGATGTATGACCGAAAACACCTCAAGTGCATTGGCCAAGCTCCATAAACCACATTGTAAAGGCAGTTAGTCTTTCACAGCATGACCTTCAAAGGCGTTCAAAGAGAATTTTTTTTTCCTCCAGCAAAACAGGCCTTGACAGCAGAACTGCAAGTTCTCGTGTTGTATATATTATACTCCAGGGATAATCATAGTTATTATTAACGTGTGTCCCAACCTGGAAGATGAGTGAGAACACCTAGGATTAAAATGGCACACCTTGGGGGAGCTGAAATCATTGTAAGAATTCACTGGAAATACGATTTAAGGAGTATTTTGACATCAAAAGATTCAGGTGAGCCTCCAGCAAAGTTTTATCAAGCACCAACATACCTAATTTCCACTAAAACCTCTACATGCCCAAATGAAGATAAAAAGAAAGGTTTTGAATTCAAGAAACCATTTACAGCTTTGCTACGGTTACAGAATTTTAATTTTGCTTTCTATTATTCCACATTGGAGAGAAATTCTAGGGGTTTCACCTTAAGCATCAGGGTTGCCTTGAATTTTGGCACAAAAAAATGCATTGACCCATGACTTCCAAAGCAAAAGGCAGAAGTTGTTTCCTGTGGGCTTTTCTGATTTGTTCTTTCTGTGTGCATTTCAGGTTGCAGAATGTGCCTCTCAGACTGCACTAAATGCTTTTTTAATGTTCCCTTACTGAAGAGGTTTGTTTTGTTGTGTTTTTTATTTTCTTTTTCTGGAGAGTTGGGTAGTACAGACTACATGCATTAATGAGGATTACCCCTAGTTTGGACAAGATTTGTAAACACAGCTTCTCTGCAATGTTGCTTAGAGCAGTCTCTGACGCCCTTAATCCTGATCACAAGCAACTGACACTGTCAGTTAACTTAAGCTGCTTCTACACTGCTGAACTCAAGAGCACTTGGAATGTTCCTGATGCACATCCAGAGGCTCTGTCAGGTGAGATCCGTGTGCTAGTCCATGCCCTGCACAAACCCTGCTGTCTGGGCACACAAAGGTGGCTATAGCCTACACCTGTACACGAGAAGGTCTCATTGTCACACCAGTATTCTGGGAGAAATGTGCTGATGACAAGGTGTTTTGCTCACAATTCATAGTCATGGATGCATGTTGATGAGACAGGTGGTGGGACAACCCATGGCTGGTTATGGCTGGATAATCTCAGAGCACTGTACAGAGCAAGGGTTTGTTTTTATTTTCTTCAAATTCTTTGGGGTTTTATTATTTGTTTTGGGAATTATCTGCTACAAGCTGATAATGCCCCTGATGCAAAACCAGCTCTTTCCATTCAGTTCTACTATTTGGGTATTTTACAGGGATGTGTGAAAACTAACGCACAGACAGATCAGCCAGGGTTAGCATTGAGTGTACACAACATAGCCTACCTAACACACCTACAGCATATATGGTTTTTGTATTGCAAATACACAAGTAGTTTAGGCATCTTTGGCTACTCAGCAGAAATACAATAACCATTTTGTCTGTGCAGCAATAGCATCAAAACAATTCTTGAGGATGTTGTGTTATAATACCAAAAAGCATTTCATGTAGGAGTGTTCAGCTGTCAAACACAGGGTGAGCAAAATGACTTGGGTTTTCTGTTTGGGCTTTTTGTTGCCTTTTTTTGTTTTGTTTTGGGGGTTTTTGTTTGTTTTTTTGTTGTTGTTTTGTTTGTTTGCTTTGCTTTTTTGTTGTTTTTTTTTGTTGTTGTTGTTGGTTTGCTTTTGGGTTGTTTTTTTTTATTTTGACTTTTGGACATGGACCTGAGCTCCAGCTACTGCAGGAACCACCACCACCAGCTACTGCCACTATGTGTCTGATCCTCTGGTATGCACAGGTGGAATGCTATGGAGTTTCATCTATGCCAGTTTCAGAATTTTGATGCTGCAATGTTTATTTTTCTAAGCCTTGTGCCAATCTAAATCACAAAAGAATAGCTTACCAACAGCTATGCATCTGCATAGACACTGGCAGCAAGTCTAGATTGTGTAGGCACACCAGTCCTACCTCGTGTGCTAGACATGTGCCCACAATGTCATGGACTCAGTGAGTGAAGGCTGCAAAGTCCATCTAACTGCCCGAGTAAATAACTGAGCATGGCGCCATCCTCAGCTCCATGCTGCCATGGGTACACTACCTGCACAGTTCTACCTTGCTTGCTTGTAAAAGCTACCCTGCATGTCCCGTGTGTGAGCTACATTCTGAGCCCATTATCTAGGAAGGTTTAAAGCCTCTTGGTCCATAGGGTATGGGTTGAGTGTTTCATTTGGGTGAAATAACAATTTTGTTAAATGATTCCTAACCCTCTTAAACAAGAAATTCTGTAGCTTCACTTGACAAGAATCAACCCCCTGAGACTAGGCTAATTAATTTTTAATGTGATCTGCTGGCAAATTTTACTGAGGAGCAGAGAATTTGCTCCAGCTAACAGGTAGGCCAGACCTACAGAACAGCCTCAGAGCTGGGAATCGGAGCAATGAAGCTGCTACTGCAACCAATGGGAGGAAGAAAAGAAAAGCAGTACCTCTCCCAAGAAGAGCAGAACCCTGCTAAGCGCTGAGGAGATGTACATCTCTCTGGCTCAGGATGCCATTTGGTGTCCCTATCGTGAGAATGGCATTCTGCTTTACTGTCCATTTCAGCATCAGAGTCATCACAGTCTGACATCTTCTAGGAAGCAGAAATTCCAAATCTTTTGTTTTGCCTGATTTAGATTGAACAGACAGAAAGGTGTAAGATGAAAAAACATTGCTATTCATATTTCATCTGGATTTTATTATTTTTCTTTTACCAGAGAAACATCTGATAATTTTTTTTTTGTTCCAAACTGTAATCCCTTTTTAATATTGAGCATTTCTCCTGGTATGTGAAAGACAGGATGGGCTGTGTGTGACTGGGCAGGAACTAAGGTTTCTGGGACAAAGAATACACTCCCCTTCCTGCTTTTATTCACCTCACTGTGCTCACCACTCTTCTGTTGTTGCTCCTGGCTAATTGCCCCTTGCAGAACACAGGTATCTTAGCAAGTGTTGATGGCCAGTAGCAACAGTTAGAAGCAGTTAGTCCCTCTGAATATTCTTCATGCTGGCTGGGCTACAGAAGCACAAGACAGACACCAAATTGTGTATTAGGTAAGCTGTGTGATTACCCGATTTCTTCAGGACAGGTCTGGGACAATCATTTTACAGCTGTCTGTAGCTACACCAGTCTGACTTTACAGCTAATGGAAAGAAACAAGGAATATCAAAGGATGATTTACCTCATCCTAAGATAAGGTGTCTAAGATCGGTGAGAAAAACTGCCCTCCAGACAGGGTTATTCATTTTACATTAATTATAAATGGAGCTTCAGGGAACTCGAGTTAAGTAGGGAATCCAAACTAGAACTGAGATGATTTCTACAACAGGTATCCCAGTTTTTAGCATCATCTCCAGTTCTACTGAAAACTGAAAGGCTAGTTGATGAGCAGCCTTATCCTTCACAGGTTTCTGACGGAGCAGTATTTCAGAGAAATTGTGCTAATAGGTCAGCAACTTGTGTTTTTACTGACTGTGTTTTTACTGAAAGGTTTGATGACAAAGGGTTATAGGGTACCAGAAAGAAACTTAAGAGGGGGTGCAGCACACTGAGGCTCACAAAGGTAGGGAATCACTGCCCAAAGTTAAACTTTAAGAAAGCAGAACTGAGGTCATTTTGCCCACTCTGCTTCTAGCTGTGTCCAGTGAGGGCAGAGGATAAAGTCTGCAACAGCTGACTGCTAAATGACTTCTCAGGCTAGGACATCCATGGAGCCTGGATTCTGTGTAGGTCTTTTACTGGCTCCAGCCATAGGGGCAAGTATGGCCTCTAAACACACAGTGTGCTGCTTCTTATCCACCACTGACTTCCAATCCTTTACAGAAACTGTTGCTCAGACACCTCTGTGTACACATGGACTGAAATGTGATGTGCCAGTTAAACCCAAAGAGGATCTAAGCAAATCTGTCTGTGCTGAAAATCATCATATATTCAGAAAGCATGAGTCAGAACAATCTCAAATGGTCTCAGATATGATACTGCTGCTACAGTCACATAACTCTTGGCAGTCAGAGTTCTGAACAGAAGTCAGGCACCTCAAGGGGACATGATCCTCCACAGAGGAATAGAACAACAGGGATTTTTAAAGTGAAAATAATTTCCCAGACCTGTATCAGTTGCCTAATTTCAGTGTCATCTTGAAATATATGGTATTTAAAGTAACATGGAACAGCAGGAAGATTAGTTCCTGACGTCAGGAGAGAAGAATTATTTCTGGCAGGTTTTAATGGATCTGTGAAATCATCACATGGAAACTTCTTCCAGCCAGTTAAGAATAAAAGCACATACAGAAATTAACAGTCCAATCATATAATGGGGCCTAATTAGGGGACAGCATGAAATTCACAATTATGCCAAAGCCACATGTTGTGGTCACCAGTTATTCTAAGATCCCTGCAATACTGTATGATTCTTAATTATCTTACAGCACCAAGAAGCATGCTGGCTTCTCTCAGTAGAGATGAGATATGACCTCAGCTTGAAAATCAGCCTTCTGGTTAAGCACAGCATTGAAGTGCACAACATGAACAAAGCCAAAGGTTTCAAGTGGCTACAGTTACCCAGTATCTCATCTGCTGAGTATGTACACTCGGTGTACAAGTACTGTGTATATATGAATTATCTGACTCCTGGAAGGCTGTCTGGAGACAGGCAAGATGGCCTAGTCTTATAAAGACCATTTTGACTTGACAGATGAAGATGTAGCTGCAGTCAAATCATAAAAATGTTTACATATTTTATTTAGAAAGAAGTCCCAAAACTTAGGTGTATGAAGTCCTGACATTTTGAGGTTTCTTGAATTCTCATTTTCAGGTTTTTCTCCCCTCAGCTTATCTGTTTTTCTCTTTCAAATAGGCTGCATTATTATTCATGTTTCCCCTTTAGTTACCTGCTGTATTTAACACTCACCCATTTGACGTTAGTCATTCTGTACTTGTGTGTTTGTTCTTGTTTGTTGTCCTTACTACAATCAAACCTAGACAGTAATTATATAAGACCTAGATATCAAGCACTTGAGTGTATTAAGGGCTAACTCAACACCTATGAGTTTTAGCACAGCTAAAGGAAAAAGGTAGGATTAATGGGACAAAATGAATGGGAAGACACCCAATCATGCTTAACCATCACCACTATGATGCTGGAAGAACATACACCCCCAATGGTTACATTGCCAACACATTGGAAATGAACGGTCAGGTTTGGAAATGAATGGTCAGGTTAATTTGAGAGAGGAGACTAGTAGCTTTGCAAGTCTGCTCAGGAGTGTCTCCACTTGCTGGGCGGCTGCAGGAGAACCAGTCTGACGGGACCCTGGAGTCAGTGGAATGAGAGAAAAAGAAAAGCTGCAGATGAACAGTGTTTGGAGACAGCAGTATCATAGGAAAACTATACATTGCAATGGCAACATGATACATCCAGGCACCAGCAATGGTTCAGAAAGGCTTAGATAGCACAGTGTCAGTGCCTACTACCCTGGTAGAAGTCAGATTGTGGCCCGCAGTGGGACTTGAGCTAAGTACCAGCGACTGCACTGGGTGCAGATCCAGGGTACAAGTAATATAACACGAGGGCTTTTTTCAAGAAACTGGGAAATGGGTTTAATTCTGGGAATCCCGATGACAGCCTCAGCGTTGAAGAGCAGGACAAAATGGGAGCCTGACACAAACTGCAGTCAAACGGAACCCACCTGGCCTCTACCTCGCTGTGTCTCCGCGGGCAGAAACCCGAACAACCCAACAGCTGCGGTTGGAAACCCTCCCGCAGCGAGAGACGGGGAGCGCCCAGGCGAGGTGGGAGGCCGGGCTGCCGGAGGGGCCGTGGTCAGCCGGGCCGCCGTGCCCATCAGGCCGCCGCTGCAGCAAACCACACGGGCCCTGCCTTAGGAAGGGGAGCAGCAGTTACCTCAGGAACTGCTTTCCCCACCCCGCTATGAGGTGAGGACCCGCCGTTTCGCCGCCCGGCGGCGCCAGGAGGGAGTTTCTCCTCAGCAGGGGCAGGTGGGGCCGTTCTGCCGCCTGCCCCGCCTCACCGCAGCGAGGGAGCGCGGACACCCGGCCCGGAGCGCCGTCGCTTCCCGCTTCAGGGGCTGCCCCTTGCCGGGCGCTGCTGCGAGCAACAGGTCCGTGCTTTTTCCTCCCTCCGCCAGTGCGGGAGTGTGTCAGGCGAACAAAGGGGCTGAGCGCGGCCCCGCGTCCCCTCCACGCAGCGGCCGCCCGGCCCCTGTGCTTCAGCCATTTGCGTCGCCTGGCATCGCACCGCTGCTTCCCCAGCACCGCTTCTCCTTCCCAGCTTCCCCTACCAGCTCCGACTCCAACCGCCGCTGCGCTGCAGGCAGCGAGGCGGCGTGGAGGGAGCTTCCCCAGAGCGACGTGGGGCTCGCCGGCCGTCACCCAGAGGTAAGCCCCTGCCTGCCGGGAGAAAAGGAAGAGGCAGCGCGGCGGCGGGCCGGGAAGGGGGTCGGACACGTCTGGGAGGCGGGGGGCCGCGGCTGCAGACTCGGGACGTGCCCGACCCCCTCCGGGCTCCCCGCCTCGGAGCCTCCGGGGAGAATCGATTCCGGTATCTGCCCATAGCTGAGGTAAAATAGGCGCCGCGGAGAGAACGGTAGCAGTGTGGGGAAGTTCGGAGCACCCTCAGGTTTAATAGTGCTTTTCCCTCAGTACCCCTTAAACCATCTCCCTGGAAGAGAAGTCCAAGCATATATCCGTATCCCTTCTCTGTATGTCGCAGAGGAGCCAAACGTGATGCCTGCGTATTTTGTTTTCCTGCTGACCTACTAAAAATCTGAATGACTCTTTACAATAGCGTATAGAAATGTTTAACAGCATCAGATTGCTTCCCGCTATAAATTCTTCATGGCGTGCTTCCCCATCCTATTAAAAACACATGAGAGGTGTGAGCCCTGGGTGTACACATGAGTGCATGGCTTTGCAGGGTGGAAGATGCTTGAATAAAAGTCCTACTGAGTTTCATTTGTCCAAAGCTCATATTTTTTTTTTATGTGTGGTCCTTTAAAGCAAAAAAAAAAAGAAAAAGCAAAAGACAGCTCCCAGACCCAAACTTACAGATGGCAGAAATTGATAGTATTAGATCCTATAGCCAACTTTTTTCACCTATCTAGGAGAAATAAAACCTTCTAGAAATAATATTATATAAAGCTTTTCCACATCAATAGAAAATTAGAACAAAAAGCTAGAAAAAAGTAGGGCAATAAAAAACTAGAATAGCAATAAAATAGAGCAATCTTTTTATATGATCTGAGAAGCTAAAGAGCTCCGTTTTTCAGACTTAACCATCTGTCTCCCAGAAATTAAATGGAATGTTTATGGAAAATAGTAATTATATTGTCAGTAGTATTGACAAAACAATATGTGCTCCCCTGGTTTAACTCTGGCTCATCCTGCCTGTTCTGCATTCTTCTCTTCCCAGCACCCATCACAGAGCATTTATTCACTCTTTAATTAGGACATCCAGTGCATGCCAGTGGGATCCTCCAGTCATCCACTGCTAATGGCAGTTTCTGATGAGAACCTGCCAAGAGCCCAGGACTGGTCCCTTGCCTGCCCCAGTTCCCCCCAGTCTGCATGGCCTTGCTCCTGGCAGTAGTGACACTGAAGTCAACGGTGACTCTTTTAGGAGATGGAGCTCACAGGACTGTGCCTTGTTAATATCAAAAGATTGAAATCCTTAATAGCTTCCTTTCTTCTATGAATGCTTTGCTTGCATTGCTTTTCAGTGTAACAAATCGTCCAAATAGATGGACAGATCTGAAATGTCCATAAATATTAGAGCACCATTACTTGGCAGGAACATTCAATGAAAGCCATTAACTGGCTTTACTATAATAAAGCAGGATTATAGTATTGGGGCTGGCCTGGGTTACTATAAAGACAGTGATGTGGTTAGATGACTGGATCCAGATCCTACTTAGCAGGGGTTTTGGCATCCTATAGTATCTTGTTGCAAGAGGGTATTAGGGGCAGCTGGCTGCTAAAGAAGGGTGTAATAAAACAAGAAAGGAAATCCTGCAATTTCTTCTAATGTAGAATTAACATTTTTTCTTTTTTTTTTCCTGGTGAGATCCTGTATGGATTTTGCAGGAATTTTGCTATTTATCCCTTCTGAGAGTTTCTGTAGCATTGCAGTTAGGCTATCTCTTTCCTGTGAACAGAATTTGAGAAGTTATTTTATACCACTTCACATCCTTGAAAATGCCCATGTAAAAAAATGAGCTCATTTTCATTGTGTTTTGATCTCGTTAGTCTTCTCAGGACATGACACTTTTATATCTGCTGGGTTACTTTTCAATGGAATTGTCATCATCTGTTCTTTCCTACTTCTGTTTTGGTCTCAGTGTTGTTTTGTCAGAGAACAGGCATGATTAGTTCCTTTCATTGACAAAGAATTACTTTATGGTAGCTCAGGATTTGACAACCAGATGAACCTAATGCATGACTGATCTGTCACTGGGTGGGAAGGGATCCTGCTCCTTCCCTAGCCTGGGACATACATTATTGCCAGCTTCCTTGTGCCAGCACTAGTAACCATGTGATGGTACAGTGAATGGATAGAGATTTTGCCTTCCTCCTGCAGTTAATGAAGCAAGCACTCAAGTTGACATATGTCAATGTTGGTATTATGAGTGGTGGTCCTAGTCCTGTGACCAGAGCATTTAAATCTGCATGTAACTCTGCAGGATCAGTACCGTACATTGGTGTGTGTTTTCCTTAGATAGCGTTAGCAATTAAGTGGCATTTTTTCTGTCCTTATCCTAAAATGCTACTTGGATGCTAACCATCAATTCTGGCTTTGAACAAGTTACAGGACTGGGTCATTATTGTATATGGGTGATTGAGTGTTAATGCAACAAAGAGTTGGCTGGGTCCTTCGTTCTGCACTGCATGTTTGGTACTTTCTAGAGTCTTACTCATCATCAGTGAGGATAGTAGGAATTCGTGATCGGTTAGATCAGTTTATTTAATGCAAGGCAAGCTAAAATAAAACATCCAGTAGTTCCACGGATTTTGCACTCTGGCAGGGAGAAGAAAGATGTGTCACATAAATGCTTTTCAGGTGCAAGGTTTCATGAACTGCCATTGCTATGCCTCTGGCTAAACCAGACAGGTGGACAACCATTTTTTATTCACTTAAACACATCAGAAACCACAACCTTTCCATACAAATCCACATAAATTGGACAAGTGGTTTCCATGCTGTTGTGTTGTCTGTCACAACATGATTTGCATTAATTAATAGTATTGAAGTTACCTTACACGTGCACATTCACAGATTAGCACAAGCTGTTTGTTGTTTTTCTGGACACTGATTCCTCCAGAAGTATTTTGAGGAGTAAGGTTTGCATATGGATCTCAAAGTGCTGGAAGGCTCCTGGATTCCTGAATCATTTCAGCCCATCAACATGTCAGAGATCTGCAGTGTTTTTCTTCCTTTTCCATTTTTTTTTTTTTTTCCTTGGAAGCAGCTCTGCTTTCCTCTCCCTCTCTTGTAAGTAGATTGGAAGAACAGTCCCCAAGCTCTGGAGATAAACTATTATTTCTGTGACCCATATTTTGAAGTATTGGGAAGAACCAAAAGCCAGCCCTTTGCTACAGGAACAGCGTGCGAACAACAGATGTTCTGATTCTGTCAGTCAAAGACAAATCTTTTTATGGTAGAGCTCTTCTCTTATCCTGTAGCTTTCTTTCAGCTCTCCTTTACTGCAGCTCCCCCCATTGCCTCAGTTAAAAAAAAAGCTACACGTACATACACATTTGATTGTACAGTTGTGGTGAGTTGACCGTGGCTGCATGCCACATGCCCACCAAAGCTGCTCTGTCACTCTCACAGAGGAAAGAAAAAAGCTCGTGGGTTGAGATAAGGACAGGGACAGATCACTCGCCAGTTACCATCATGAGCAAAACACACTTGGGGAAATTAATGTAATTTATTACTAATGAAATCAGAGTAGGATAATGAAAAATCTAAAAACACCTTCCCCCCACCCCTCTTCTTCCTATGCGCAACTTCACTCTCAGTTTTCTCTACCTCCCCCCAAGTGGTGCAGTGGGTTGGGGTCAGTCTATCACACATTGTTTCTGCTGTTCCTTTCCTCCTCAAAGGAAGGACTCTTCACAGTCTTTCCTTGCTCCAGCCTGGGGTCCCTCCCACAGGAGACAGTCCTCCAGAATTCCTCCAACAGACTACAGTTCTTCATGGTGTGGGTCCCTTCCACAGGGTGCAGTCCTGCAGGAGCAGACTTCTCCAGCATGGGTTCCTCTTTCCACTGGGCCACAGGTCTTGCCAGGAGCCTGCTCCAGTGGGGACTTCCCCAGGGGTCACAGCCCTGCTCTGGCATGGGGTCCTCCTACAGAGGTGTTAATTGCTGTTGCTGATGGTCTTGGTCTTGGTCATTGGTGGATCCATCTTCCAGCCAGCTGGCATTTGCTCTGTTGAACACAGGAGAAGCTTATAGCAGCTTCTCACAGAAGCCACCCCTGTACCCCCTCGCTGCCAAAACCTTGTCATGCAAACCCAGTACAGCACTGTAGGAAATCCAGATGCTCATATAGTTAATGGGAATTTTCCCTTGACTGCAACGGGGATGGGATTTAAAGTGATGTCAGACTCTGGCTTTATCAAAAAGCTCTGTGAAACTTAGGTGGAAATTTCTAGCTGCAGGCTACTAGCACAAGCCTCATTCTCTCCAAAGCCATGGAAGTGGGCAGTACACAGATACCTTCTTGATTAGTAACAACTGATAATAAGAGTTCTGAAGGAGTTTGGTTTTCACAGCAGATACAGAAACAATAAAGTAAATGTCACTTGAATGTATTGCTTTTGTGAGGTTTACAGTCAGTTAGTGCCATGTGTCCCAAGAAGTTTACACTGTAATATAGGAAACGGAGAGAAGAGTGTTCATGTGTATTCATCTGATAAAATTCACTGGTGCTGCTTGTCATTGGTTAGGATGAGGTCTGTACCACTCATTCTTTGTGACAGAAGACTAGAAGTCCTTCATGATGGGCAACAGAGTTGTCTATGAGATTTTTAGCCCAATGCCTGGACAGTGTCCCTGCCAAGACATTTTGGCGCCTTATGGGAAATAAATGCTTGTATTGCGTGCCCAAAATTGAGCAGGTTTTCAGAGAACAGTAGCTGAAAAGCTTCAATATCTGCTTTTGGGAAATGTTGATGTGTAACTAAAATCTCTCCCTAGTCAGCAGAAACTATAGATTTATGATTGAAGCATCAGAACTTCAAAATGGTCAAGAACCACAGACTAGGACCTCTGAATCTCTGCTTCTCACACATCCCAAATCACAATCATAAAACTAAACATCTCTTTGCCTCACATCCTGATTGAAACATCTTAGTTCTTACTCCAGGTCCCAACTGTTCAGCTCTGCCCAGATTGCTACCTAATAAATGCAAGAATAGCACTGTGACTATCGCACATGATGTCAATTTAACTGCATGAAATAGCAAGTGTTTATCCTGTAGCAATTGAAAAGGGCATGTTTGAGTCATAGGTTAGTCAGCCACACTACAGTCTTTACTTCTGTCTCAGGAAGTCCAAAAGTAGATGGGACAGTCTTGAGGTATCTGTGATCATTATCACCATTCACAATTGTGCTGCTAGTCTGTATGTCTCTTCAGAAAAAAAAATATCATTTTGGTAAAACAGAATGCTCCCAAGTCAGCAGATATAAAAGTGTAGAAGACAAAGAAGTGAAGTCCAAAGTGAAAGGCAGCATGTATATTTCTTCAAGGTATCCAGGATGATGCATTTGACACCTGGTTTTCCATCAAGATCCTTGGCCAAACCAGAGAAACCATAGTTGTGAGACAGATGATTTGAGCAGAACAATGCTTTGACTTAATTCAGCCAGAAGTTATTGGCTTGGTACAAGAGTAAAATTCTTTGGCCTGTTCTTGCAGGAATAAGATTAGCTAACCAGACAGTCTTTTCTGTCCTTTAATTTCAGGCATCTGAACTGTTACCTATCTGGCCTGCTAAGAAAAAAAAAAAAAAAAATCGCCAGAGGTATTAAATTGCTTGCACTGATTTCTAGAAGTAAAAGTTCGGTATAGTCAGAGAAATCAGTGCAGCCAGAAGGTCTTTGCCTGAACACCCAGACTCAACATATGAAATTCATATTATGGTAAAAAAAAATGTGTCCAATGCAGAAGGTGTCAGGCCATAGCAGTAACAGTATTTTAATAGAAGCCCATTGTATTTCTATCTTTGAATGACCAGCAACTGTTACTTTCTAGCAATGTAAATAACATCCATTACAGCCAGTTTTCTCTTCTTCCCCTGTTCAGTTCTGATGACCACATGTTGCCTCGTATTTTGTTAAGCCCCTAGATACATAGCTGTTGTGCTGCTAAAAGCATTCCCATTGCTTGGTGAGATCTGTGCTGACAGCCTGTAGGTACTTCTGGTAGTAAAGTCTTGCCGCAGAAGTACATATGACTCTCTAGCATGTGTGTCTGCTCTGAGATCAGCAAAAGTATTTTTCAGTCCTAGCACAAGCCAGAATGGCTTGGATCTCCAGACAGTGTAACTGAGCCCTGCCCCACCCAAGACAATGGGAATAAGTACGGGAAGTTCTTTTTCATCAGGGAACAGAGCCCAGGATACTTCTTTCTCTCTCTCTGTAACTTCTTTTTTTCTTGTTTCTGTGAAAAGTAATACGGTTTCAGTCTGAAGGACAGTAACCCTTCTTTCACTGTCTTGATGATTTGGGCACTGAGTTGACATTTGAAGCTTTTAATCCTTTCAAACAAAGGAAGGAGCATCATCAGGTTTCTCATGGGGCATGGTCAGAGCTCTAACCATTGTAGAGAAAGGTGAAGTAGCAACAAGAGTCAGTACTGCTGTCTTTTAAAATAATTTAGGTTTATTTTTGAGAGGATTTTTGGCTGAGGTACTCAAAGCAAGAACTGACACCTCCTGACCACAAAAGGTAAGCATTTCATCACCATAGTCTTCGGTGTTTTTCTACTGGCTAGCCCTTGGTAGTTCTTGTATGCCATTATTTGAAGATGCCAACCAATTGGCATCGAACTGTACCCACACAATGCATAAGGGTACAGAACCTGTCCATGTGTTCCAGATTCCATTCCAGGAGCTGGTTTCAGGTAGATCAGCAGTACTTTACAGCTCAGACACACAACATCTGTCTCTGCCCTTGCAGGAGAACTGGGAAGTGCATCCCACTCACCTCTGGGATCAGTTCTGTGTAGGAATATGGCCCCATGTCTCTCCACATTGGCCTGGTTTCCATGAAATAATAAATAAAAGAAGTCAAGCTGCCATGAGTAATAGTTAGCAGTTAGAGGCCTAACAGGAAACTCCACCAGCAGCATTTATGCCGCAGCAGAAAGAAGTCTATGCAAGCTAAATCTTTTCCTCCTTCCAGATTAGGGCTGTCATGCTGGAGTTTTTTCTTGCTATCTCATCTGGCTGTCTTAGGTCTTGTATTTCTGTTGCATTACCATCTGCTGGATAAAACTTCCCTCAGAGTCAGCCTTTGCCATGCTTACCATTGCAGCATGTCTCTCCATCTTTGAAACCAGTCCAAAGTCTGTGTAGAGATAATGTCTGCAGAAACCTGGAACTATTTTGTAAATCTAACTAGATGTAGTGTAATTTCTATCTGCAGCTAGAATGACTGTAAACCTTAAGTTTGAAAAAGTATCTGGGCAAAGAAACAATATATGATCTCCAAAAATGAGAAGGGTACCATTCACTGTGTATCTGAAGGACCTCTGCCTTTCTAAGCATTGTTTACTTAACTCATCAAGAAATGAATGAGCCTGTTCAGTCTTTAAAAGTGAGTCTTTTCTTCTCTTACGTACCTGATTCCAAGTTTGCCTGGGAAAAGATGTGATTTAATTATTCCCTCTCATAGAAGTTTTCCTTTTGCTTTCTTTTACTAGGCATAATGTTGGCTTTCCTTTGAAATCTATTGTTTTCTTAAATTCTGTCTTTCTCAAGCTCAGTGGTGACATACTTTGGCAGATTTCTGGTGCTTTGAGCTCTTTAATCTGTATGTCTTTTCCATAATGATATTAAAAGCAAAATCCAGCTTTATTTTAAAACAAGGAACTTAATTTCCATCAAATTAATTGGCCCATCTTCTTTATCAAATGCATAACATAGCAGGTATGTTGCAAGAATGCGGTATGTTCATGGAGATCAAATGCTCTTCTGGATTACAAAACCAAGCCTGTTATTTTCAAAAATCTATCTGAAGAAATCTGCTGGTTTGTTTGACTTTTCTCTCAGTGGATATTCTCATCCCCCTTTATTAGTACCAACATTGCCAAAGTGTTCTTGGAGACTCTGAACATGTTTGCAATTATTTATTTGTTGACAATGCAGTTTAATGCTGAGAAACATTTCTGCTATAGACATTACAGCAGTTAATTGCACTAACACTCAAGGCTTTTAATCAGCACAAGCTGATGCTTTGCTTGAGGTTAGTAGTTCTGGTGTATGGCAATTTCCAGAATTCAAGGTCAGAAAGAATCACTAGATCAACTAGTCTGCTCCTGTCAAATTTCATTCCCCCTGTACTCCCAAGTGCCTTCCAGCAAGGCACACACTCCTGATCTGCTTCATCGCATAAGAATAAGGGTTTTCCCATATCAGATCAAATGTCCTTCTAGTCTAATGTCCTGCCTCACACTTGGACCATAATCCAGTATTGAAATAAGTGTGTAGCAGAGTAAAAATATGTGTTTCCTCGTGGGATACTGCTTCATCTCTGAATATTAATACTTTAACCATTTTCCACTTCAGGATCCTACTAAGATGGACACAGTTTTAGAGTTTAGCATGTATTTTGTCACTTAAATAGATTGCCTTCCTCAAGCCCTTTCCTCACTTTCTCATTAGTCAATGTGGATTTCAGTGTCCACAATATGCTATGGTAGGGTTGTTTTTTTTTACTTCGTCCCTCAGTAGTGTAAATATTTTGCTTTGTTTATGCTATGCTTCTCCCCCTTGGTTTGTTTAAGGCTTTCTCCATTAGCCTAAGCAAGCTATTAGTATGCAGAGTTTTCATGTGCCTACACTTGTGCGCCCTCATCAAGTCACAGAGCAAACATACCAACCCTGAAGTGTCAGCACTGCATTTCTCAGGCTTACTAAGGCTTGCTCTACCTGTTCTCCAAGCTACTAGCACAAGCAGCCTTCTCTCCAAAGCTGTGGAACTGTGGCATCAACTGTGAGCTGATGCCTAAGGTAGGTATCATCTTTTTGCTTGGGAGCTGGCTCAAGAGTGGTGTACACTATGTGGAGACAGAGTAAGCTCATGTCTGGTTGCAGAGTGCTGTTGCAAGTCTCTCACTGAAGTGTTTTTCTATAGCTCTCAAATAATTTGGTACTTTTATCTGTCTGAAATCCTCCCAGATTTCAAAATGCTACTACAAAAATGTAAAGCCTGGAATATCCATCCATCTGTAGGTGAAAGGTAACCTTTTCCCAGTATACACATTCAAGGACTGCATCCATCTTTTCAGCTGTATCATTGTGCTGGTATGTTATGCACAGCTGTACACTGTATGTGCAGAGCTTTATACAGCATACACAGCTGTATATATAATGTTAGATGCGTCCTGATACAATGGAAGTAACCAGTCTTTGGTTTATCACAGACACAACCACGTGCTCTCTCATTATCTAGGACTGTAATTAGGAGGTCATGTCTAGAGGTAGCACCAGTTCTCCATGAAAGGTTTTGTTTTGTGCAGTGTGGTATTGCTGTGCCATTATCTTCTGATCTGTAGCACACTGGTGATGAAGACATCACATCAGCCCTGGAGTTTTCCCTGAAGCTATTGTAATTACTCAAAATCTTGTTTATGACTGTTCTTTTCTTGTTAGTCTTTCTTTCTTCTAAGAGATACTGGAGAGGACTTGCACTTAACCTGTGCTACGCTTGCTTTTGTGGGAGTGTTATTTCCTTTTTGGTGTGTGAACTCCTGAGAGACACTGCTCCTCCCTGCTTGTGAAGAGTCTAAACTGGAAGGAACTCAAAAGGATAGCTTCCTTTTTAGAGATTGTCTCTATTGATAGTACTCTTAAGAAACCTTTTCTCTGATCATAATGACTGCTTAGAACGTGTATATTTTTAGTTTAGATTTGCTAACTATAATATTGATTTCATCAGGCTTTCAATAATATTTTTATTATGACTTACTTCCTCTCTCTCTTCCTCCCTGTCCAGACACACACAGACTTTTCTTCCTCTGAGTTTCTGATGAAAAACTGCTGCCCACATATTTCTTGTATGGCCTGTAATCATAAGCTGTATTTCTTAAATGTTTATTTATCTTTATGGTTGTATGAAAATTAATGCAGTTAAGAGATAAAAACATTCATACCTCCATTACATGTGAGAAAATGACAGCACCTTGAGATGTCACAAGGAAGCTGCGTAGACAAGTTAGTATTGGATACAGAAGACATACATCCATCCACACTAGGATTGTATTGTAACCCAAACTTTGAGAACCCCTAATTTAAAAAGGGAAAAAACAAAACAACAACAACAACAACAAAAAAAAAAAGGAAAGAAATTTATTTCCTGCAATTTTTCTTAAGGTGTGGCACTGAAAGACAATTCTTTCTTTCTTTCTTACAAGCAGGAGGTTAATCAAGCAGTCAAGATCTAGAGTTTAAATGCGTAATAGGATGCAAGTATTCAAGTGCTTCAGGCCCTTTCAGAGAAGTCCCATCTCAATGCTCCTGTTTTCTCCAGTGATGAAGACTATGAAGAGACCATTTCCCCCCCCCTACCCCTCCCAAGTTTCAAAGATCTGCTCAATGGGCAGCATAAAACCAGAATGTATTTATAATTATGCAAACCTCTCTACACTTGACTGTGCCCTCTAGAAGTCTAGAAGACTCGGCATTCAAGGCTGAGCTGGATGTCTTTGCACTGGCCAGTTCTACTTTTAACAGTCATCTTCTAGTTTTTAAAATAAATACAAGCGATGTTTTCTCTCTTTTGATTATCCTACCTCTTTGGATTACTTAGTCATCTCAATCAGATGATGCTCCTGTCCTGAGGAAATTCTCTACTGGGATGAAATTTGGCAGAACAAGTTTTTGCAAAAAGCATTTCCTGGACTGAGGTGGAGCAGAATGGCATTCTGTCAGTTCTGATGTAGTGTCTCTTGGGGAAGATAGCCTGCTTATGTAAATTCGAGTTATGGTAGGGAAAGCACTACTTTCATTAACCCTGAGACTGAGTCAACGCAGTTTTCATTTGTGAACTGGAAAGCAGTAACTCAATCCCTCCTACACGTGCATATTCCACAGAGAAAGTGGGTCTTGCTAGAGGACAGGGTCAAAGGTTGTTGGCACTGCATTAAAAAAAAAAAAAAAAAGAACAAAAAAGAAGAAAAAAAAACAAGCATTTAATTGGATTTTATCAGAACTGCCAAATGAATGCAGTGCCAGGAAACTACCTGCAGCTCTTCATTACAGTTGCTCTGTCAGAAAAAGCTGTGCGGCTTTATCTGTGCTGTTACTTGAGCAATGTCTCACAGCATCTGAGGTTGGGGCCACACATCCAGGATATTGTGTGTCACTGCCAAGTCTGTAAATATAGTTCATGTCTGTTGGCAGTTCTTCTGTCCATTAATATTACATCATCCCTAGACCAAACCCATGATAATGAAAACAGTTTTAGTCCAAGTAATTCAGCTTCTGACTTAAAAGTCCCCAGTATAAAAGGTGGCATCAGTCCACAGATGCCCTGTACTCTAAACAGCTTGCTTCCTTTTCCAGTACCAGTTCTGTTTGGGAATTTTTGATAAAGGTTCTAAAGTCAAACTTGTTTTAAGCCAAATGAGATTGTTAGGAGCTCAGATTGTTTTGAATCAGCACAGCTATCAAGTATCTTCTGTGATTCTGTATTTTTTGAGTGTTCTGTGTCACCAGAACAGCACTACAACTCTTTGATCTCTGTTGATAAGAAACAAATGAAGGAGTTCAGTATTGTATTTCCATCAGCCTCTTTCAGCTTCCTGTTTTATACTAAATCCATGACCTTTTAACTCAGATCGGCCATGTTGCTCAATAATGGGAAGGTTCCACCATTCTCTGAATTGTTTTTTCAGCTTCATCGTTGTGTAATTCCTGCACTTTGTTTTCAGCTAGACAAAAGTTCTGAGATTGCTGGAGCAGTCATTGCTCTGTCATTGACAAAGTCCTCCAAACCCTCTTACATCTTTCCTAAGTCTTCAAGCTTCCCTCTAGAGTTCCTTGTTGCCTAAATTGCATGCAGTGCTTTGATTTGAGTCTTTCTCATATTCAACATGAATTTCAACATACTCTTGGTAGTTAGCTTTAAATATACCAGAAGATATTATTCTTCAGAATTCTGCTGCTTGCCATTAGCAAGCAGTACCATCAGTCCTTCCTCCTTGTGATTCCTCAAGATGTTAACAAAGGTGTTTTGTAAGGACTAACTGTGGTGGGTGGAAAGCTTCTTAATAACATTTCAGTGTCGAGGCAAAGGAAGACGTCTAAGCAGAGCAGACATCTGAATATGGGAAAAGGTGTGATTAGTGTGTTTGTGAAGGATCTCGCCCTTTTTATTTTCATTAGGCACGAAAGTTGAAAAGATCACTTGTTCTGGATGCTGGTTTTAACAACTTTGATATCTAACTGGTGATTTTCTTTTGAGATACAGTGCAGGAAATACATTTCACCATTTGGAGACACTATTGGATTACAGCTACTGGTTTTGACTCTTACATGTAGTCACTCACGCTTTTTATTTTTGGTAGCATTCTCTTTCATTCTTTCTTGTTTCTCCTGTAAAATCAAGCAGTAGACTGAGAGCTTGGCACTATCTGAAGCTGCTCCTTCCTTCTTGTAAAGGGGGTACATAAGTAGGAGAAGTCAGAAGTGGTCTCAGAAGTGAGGGATGTCTGAATCCAGGAAAGACAGTGAGAGCAATGGGGGAAAGTCTGTTAGCACTCTTTGCATGTTCATAATTGAGGGCAGGCTCTCTAGAGCTGTAGCAGGGTAAGGATTGAGTATCAGGGTACTCAGCCCAAGAAAGAGCAGAGGAGATGTAAAATGTTTCAATTGCTTATGTTACAAATTATATACTGATAGCAATTTTCTTAATGTAACAGGACATCAGAGCAGCACCACATCATTCTAGGTGTTTTTCTAACCATCTCTATTTGGCCTTTGTCATTTTGCCACTGTCAGTTACAGTAGCAGCTCTTGAACAAAGCTAGATCAGGGCTCTAGAAGGCCTGGAGCAGAAAGCAGATTTATCTCAATGTCTGCAGCATAATGCATCAGGATTAAAATGACTACATAGTGAATTCAGTACTGTGAAGACTTACTGAAAACCAAAATCACATCAACAGGGATGTTGCCCCATTTAAAGTATTAATGAATCAGTATATCTTCCACAGACACACTGAGTGTCTACACAGATCACTGCATTTCTCCTTGTCTAGTTAAAGCTACAGAAAAGTCAGCAAAACCTAACCTACCGAGTTTTGGTTTGGACCTCAGAAAATATGCCACTAAGGCTTTCCAAAGTTCATAAAATGTCACAGAAAGTTCCAAAATGCCATTTTTTTTAAACACCTGGATGAGAAATACAAGGTTTGTGAAATCTACTAATTCAAGTAAAGAGTTTCTAAATGCTGTTCAAACCTTGTTTTGGTTTCCAGGGCTCTAATATCCTGAAATCAAACCTCAGTATTGATTTCTTGGCTAACTGAATGTGATCAAATGTAGTAGGAAGTCCTTCACAGGGCAAGTGTAAAAAATAAAAACCTGTAAGAAGAAAACTGATCCTGTCATTTAAGTGAAGTTTGCTTGTGCAAGTATGGGCTTCTAGGTTTTATGTCAATGTCATGAGTGTCCTGACAATGTCACTTACCAATTATGCTTTCATTAAGAAAAATCAGAAAGTTAGATTTTCCTAATATTAATTTAATAGGGTAAATAAATCCTCTCTGCTGAAAGGAACTCACAAGGTATATTTTACATAGAAATGAGTGTTCCTTGAGGATGGGAAAAACCTGTCAACAGGGATCTTAATGGAAATTAGTAACCTCCTTTAAAAAAGAATCAGAGCTACAGATACTTATTAAATGAAATTAAGTACAATTTGACAATTTTCATGCATCATTCATCCAAACTTAAACCGAGCCTGGGAAATTTGTAAACAAACAACGAGGCAAACAAACAGCACTTTGTGAAATTCTAAAAGCTACATTTGTGAAATGGTGATACAACTGGGTGGTGATTGTGTTGACAGGGACTAACCTACTCACAGTCATGCCCTGTACCCTGCCATTTTCCCAGAAGAAACTTCATGTTCTAATTATCTATTGTAATTTTTGCTCGCTTCTACTTTTTATTAACAGAAATCTTTCAGACGTCTTTCAGACATGAACCAGTCCCTATGAAGTCTGATTTACATGTCACTAATACGTTACAGCTACATACACTGTTATGTACATGCCAGATTGCTTTTGTCATGACAACACAAAAAACCTTTTGATGTATTTTGTAAACAGTTTGAATCTATTAGCATACTCTGGTCACTTTAGGATACTGTAGATATCCTGTTAAAAGAAACATGGCTCTAATAGTCCTAAACTTCTGAGTGAGCTGAAAATCTATCAAGTTTAAAACTAATCAGCTGTTTTAAACTTTCTTTTAAACAGGGAGAATGCGTATGCGGAGCAGTGATACGAAGAAACCTTCACAAAGGTCATGTAAAGAAAAACTTGGCTAGTGGGGAATCTCCTTCCAGAGCAGATTGCAGCCACTACCTTCCACTGAAGTAGTTGCACAAGGTGAATAAATTATGACGGTACTCCCAAGTACCTGCCTGTAAAGGATGTTTTTCCTCATTGCCAAGCGCAGCGTAGGGACCAGTTGCCATGAAAAAGATGCAGTGCGTACAAACTGCTTCACATTTTTCCATGGCAACAGGAAAACGAGAATTGCTTTTCAGGCTGTTGGGGTGCTCATCGGGGCGATATCCCCTCCCCTCCCCAGAAAGAGGCCGTGTTTTCGGGGGTGACCTAGTGCAGTTAGCCCCGGGCAGCGGGAGGCGGCAGACCTGCAGGACGGATCCTCCAGGGAAAGGAGAAACGCGGGTTTAGCCCCGGAAACCAGACGCAGCCCCTCCTGCGAGAGCGGCGGCTCTGTGTTAAGCCGGAATAGCGGGGAGGCGGGCTGGGCTGCGGGAAGCTGAGCGCTCTCCGGTTTCCCCGCAGGTGATGGCCGCCCCGCTGCGGCCCGGAGCCCTCCTCACGGGCGCGGCTCGGCGCCGCCACAGCTAGCGCGCATTCATGGAGGGCAGCAGTGCCGCGGAGGAAGAGGAGAGCGGGGCCGGGCCCGGCGCCCCGCCGCCGCCACCGCCTCCCACCCCGGCCGCCCCCTGCGGCTTCAGCTCCTCCCTCTGCTTCAGCGCCACCGCAGCCGAGCCGCAGCCGCCTGCTGCTGGGGGCCGGGTGGTGGAGAGCCAGTGGGAGATCAACAACGCCGCCTGCCAGCCGGAGGAGGAGGAAGAGGCGGTAGGGACGCTAGACCGTCCGGCGGAGGAGCCCGATCTGGTCATCGAGGTTTCGGGGCGTCGCATCCGGGCGCACAAGTCGGTGCTGGCGGCCAAGAGTGACTACTTTCGTGCCCGCGCCTCACGGGACGTCCTGCGTGTGAAGGGAGTGAGCTACGGGGCACTACGGCTCCTCATCGACTATGTGTACACGGCCCGCATGGGCGAGGTGCGGCACGACAACCTGGCCGAGGTGGTGAGCGGCGCCCGCGTCCTCCAGATGCCCTGTGCCCTGCACTGTGCCGCCGAGGCCATGCGTGCCCAGCTCCGCCTCAGCAACTGCTACCAGCTCCTCTGCCTGGCCAAGAAGCAGCGGCTGGCGGAACTGCGGGAAGCTGCCTACCGCTTCATGAGCGATCACTACCTGGAGGTGCTGCGGGAGCCCAGTGTCTACGGCCGTCTCAGTGGCACTGAGCGGGACCTTATCCTGCAGCGGCGCATGGAAGCCGGCCGGCCCTGCTTGTTGGTGGCCGAGGTCAGCGATGCTTTTGAGCGGCCAGGTGGTAGCAGCCGGCCACAGAGCCGGGAGAGCAGCCGGCCACAGAGCCCCTCCTCCGTGGTGTCACTGGAGGAGAGTGGCTCCCTCATCCACTGCTACCAGGAGGCCAGTGGTGAGTGGAGGGTGCTGACGCGCCTGCCTGAGGAGGCCAATGCTAAAGGCTGTGCCATGTGTGTCCTCCACAACTACCTCTTCCTAGCTGGGGGCATCATGGTGGGGCCAGCAGGTGGTGAGTCCCGGGCCCGCCTTTCTGACAAGGTCTTCTGCTACAACCCCCTGACTGATACCTGGAGCCAGGTGCGGCCACTGGCTCAGCCCCGCTCGCAGCTCAAGCTGCTGGCCCTGGACGGTTACCTCTATGCTGTGGGGGGTGAGTGCCTCTTCACTGTGGAGAGGTATGACCCACGGGCAGACCGCTGGAGCCCTGTGGCACCCCTGCCCAAGGGTGCCTTTGCCGTAGCTCATGAGGCCACCACCTGCAACGGGGAGATCTATGTATCAGGAGGCTCCCTCTTCTACCGCCTGCTCAAGTATGACCCCAAACGTGATGAGTGGCAGGAGTGCCCTTACAACAGCAGCCGCCGGCGCTCTGCTGACATGGTGGCCTTCAAGAGTTTCATCTATCGCTTCGATGTGAGCAGTGGCCGTGGTGGGGAGCAGGGCCCAGGTGGTGGGAGTGGCGGTGGTGTTGAAGTTTTCCGGTACAATACAGTGGCCAAGCGCTGGAGACAGTGTGCCAGCCTGCGGCCCAGTGGTGGCCCCATCCAGCCCTTCCGCTGTGCCCCCTTGGGCAACACCATCTACTGTGTCAACCGGACCGGCACCCTCCGCTTCAACCTAGCCCAGGATGGTGAGGTGGAAGCAGATGGTGGGCTCAAGGGCACCTTTGATGGAGAGCTTCTTAAAGCTCCGTTGGATGCCAAGGGTGTCCTCCTACCCTTTGTGCTCACTCTCCCCGAGAGGCTGGACAAAACAGGGGACCAGGAGGGCTCCCTCCCACTGTGAGGTGGCCAGCCTGGTTCTGGCTTCCCAAGTGGGGAGCGGGATTGCAGCTGTGGGGGAGTACAAACTCCCCCCTGCAGAGGGGACCCTCTCTGCCATGTTGCAGAGAGAGGGGACTCCCCCTTTTCTCCTCTCTGCTCCCAAGATGTTGAACTGGAGCTACTTGGTTGTAACACATCTGGTATTTGCTGTGCTTTGTGTGAAAAGCCAAGCACATGAAAGGAAAAGCTGCTATAAAAAGGATGACCTCTGGGTTATGTTTGTGCCAATTCCCAATTCCCAATCTGAGAAAAAAAAACAAACCAACTTCTTTACACCTGGATTTCTGAAAGATTCCTGACAACAGTGTCATAATGGGATGTTACTGATAATATTGGTTGCGTGTTTACACGTAATTGCAGTCTGGGCTGGAGCTTTTTCTGCCATTTGTTTTCCTTCTTTCTGGGATTATAGGGAGGGATAAACACAGCATAGTTTAGCTGCATTTGTTTTTAGGTTAAACCAACTATTTCCTGTGCTAGAAAAGTATAGGAAGAACATCTCCATCACAGCCTTTCATTTCTGGTGCAATAGAAGCTTTAAGGAAGACGTGGCACTGTGTGGTCCCAGGAATTTCAACCACAAAATGATTTAACAGATACCAGACTTAAAGTTTTAAGTAACACAAATGTGTGCCACATGTTTATATTTGGAATAAACAAAAATAAACAGAAAAAGGCAAGTTACCTTTTTAAAATGTGGCATATCAGATATGAAATGTTGATATGTTCTTTATTTGAAACAGGCAATGGTTTCTGTATAGAAAGTCATAATTTTATTACCTTTTTTATCAGAGATTTTAAATTATAACAGAAAAGAACTGAAGCTGTTCAGACTGCAACTGATTGACATGGCCATGTATGCCATTAGAACATTTGTACTTCAAGCTGCTCTTTAATTAACTGCAGGTCAAGGAAGATTAACCTAAACCAAATGTAAATTCTTTGAAACTGACTGCAGACGGCTTAAATATCTCACTGTGTGTTAAGTATCCTGTGTCAAGAGGCTTTTCCAACTTACTGCAAGACCATCAGAGAAGGACATGGAAAACAGGAATGTGCTACACATGTTGATTGTATTGTGCACTAGCATGATGCTATTTCCCTATCTTTTGGTTAAGAGACTGCTTTATTTATTTCACTCCAATGATTGCTGTAATCAGTAACTCATTAATTACAGTATGTGCTGACAGCATATGCTGTCATTGAGATTCTGAACCACCCAAGAGCACTGTTTGTGGAGTACCATCCTAATGAGATGAAACCATACAAAGCTTCTTGCTGTCTGTGGGAAGTGGGGGTGTACTTTTTGTCATGTTACTCAGAACTGAAAAAGTGTAAACCATGTAAACCGTCTACACAGACAGACTATATTGAAAAGGGCACATGGATTTATTTTATACATTTTATATAAGAAAAAAATCCATAGGAAAGGCAAATGTTTTATCTTTATGGTAAATCACTGAGAAACCTTTTCTGAAAAAAAAAAAAAATCAATGTTTTTGCTGGTATATTGCTGTATATTCAGCCTGGAACTGGCACGCACTGTGGAAGGGAATTGTTTATATTTAAAGCTGTAGCATAGATTCATATTTTAGAATGACATAGGGACCTTACATCAAAAAAAGCAGTTCTTTTTATGTTTTATGACAATGTTTCTGTTAAACAGGACATTAGTGTTCCTTTACATTACTGCTAGTTCCAAATGAAGGCAGCAGGCTCTGTCCTAAGAGACACCATCATCACAAAAAAGAATAGTGGAGTTTACAGGTACTTCCTTCCTTCACTTTCATGTGTTTTTTTTTTTTTAATTTTCTTCTTTTCCTCTGTCTTGCATGGGAGTTTAATGCAGCTGAGCTGGTTAGCCATCCTGTAGAAAACAGTGGTCTACTCCTAAAAGTTCTTAGCCAAGCAAACCTATTCCCTAGTGGGCTACCTAAAGCATCAGCTACGTAAGAGCTATAGGCCTGAAGAGTATGATGCTTAACTTAGCCTCAGTACAGGTTGGTGCAGCGGAATTTAATACCATTCACTGAATGATGGACTTAATTCGCAGACAAAAAAATCTTGGAAATATTGACTCTAAATTAAATTACAGCATTGTAGCTTGAGCAGGAGAGAGAATCTGTGTTTGCCTTCAATATGTTAACTGTGGAAAGTATTTCAAGCTGTGTAGTGAAACACTTGTGTATGTCTTCAGTTTAACTATGCGCCTACTAGTCCAGATTTTGAATTAGCAGAGTCACCAGGAACACACAAGGAAATGTCTATCTTTCAACGTAATACAATTTCATAGTTCAAAATACTACGTAGTATATAGTTCTTATACTACAACATAGTGATGAATCAAGCCAGCTGTTGCATTCCTATTAAGCATTTATTAAAATGAGTTTTGGGAAGTCACCATGATTTAAACTGCAAAAAGTATGTCACAGAACTATAGAACCATAGAATGGTTTGGGTTGGAAGAGACCTTAAAACTCATCTAGTTCCAACCCCCTGCCATGGGCAGAGACATTCCATGACACCAGGTTGCTCAAAGTCCCCTTGAACCTAGCGTTGAGCACTGCCAGGGATGAGGCAGCCGCAGCTTCTCTGGGCAACCTCTGCCAGTGTCTCACCGCCCTTACAGGAAGTAATTTCCTCCTAATATCTAATCTACATCTCCCCTCTTTCAGACATCCATGAAAGAATGAAATATATCCTTTCTCCCAGTATTTTTTTGCTGTACACCATGAAGAACAAATTTGGAAATAATCTTTGCAGTAATAAGCATTCTGTGAACCTGCAGTGGTTAGTATTTTTGCTAGCTCCTGTTATTAGAAAAGGCTGAATCAAGTGCTTACCCACTTTCACTGTTTACACTGTGTAAATGAGGGCAGAGTCTGGTCTTCATTAGTAGCTGTCTGTCAAACCTGTTTCCTTTGTGTGTTCTCTGCATAATCACAGCCTGATGATTGACAACAGAGGCATGTTGCTAGCCAGGTTTCCTACTGTGTGGCCTCTGTTTTCTCCCTGGTGAGCCTGAGGCAGGTTTGCTGAGTTGTTTTTTTCTCCTAGCTATATCTTCAGCATATCCAAAAACCCCCACCAAACCTGGGTGCTAACACGAGAATTTAGAAATTCAGGTGTTTGAAAATCAACATTGTCATTCCAGAATTCTTCACAACCACTATCTCTTTGACATGCAAAGGTTCTCTTCTGTCCATACAGAGCTGCTCACCTCTGACCAGTTACCCACCTATCAAGCTACTGCCTCAACTCCTTTGAGACTAGATGGGACCTGGAAGCTTCTGGTTTAGTATGGTTTTATGGTGCCAGCTAAAGGGCCAGCCCATCGCTCCTTCTCCTCCCCCCCCCTCTCCTCCCCCCCCAAATTGTGTTTGCATATATGTTGCTTTTAAAACAGAGCTATTTTATCTACTAGCCCAAAGGCTACTGTGTTTGCATTGGAACATAAAATCTCAGAAATCATTGAGGTAGGGGAATTCAAACCCTCATCCTCACTGACTGATCTGAAACTAGATGGAGAGACATAGTCCTCTCTACTGTCTATCTTCTCCATGAATCTAGTCCCCTTCTCCCACTATTAATAGGATGTGCGGAAGAGTTTTTCTGCTTCCTCCTTCCCAGAGTACTCCTGTTTTCATGGTCATCTGCCACAGGATGCTTGCTTGAATTCCCGCAAGCTGAGTAAGGACTGAACTCAGGCCTCCCACTTCATGTGTGTATGTTCTTAACTCTAGATGACTAGAAGAGGAGTGTTGGGACCGCCTCCTGTGGCTCTTTTTCATGCAAATTCTCCAAAAGTGCGCATAGGCTTCTGCGCAGCAAGGTCTGGGTAGATTCCAGGCTCCAGCTCTTTGGTGGGTAATTCAGGACACATTTAGTACATGTTACTGCAATTGGGCAAGTTTTCTTGTGGGGAAAGCTTTTCCAGGCTCTGTATTTAGGGTTGCCAGTCTGAGCAGGAATGCCAGGCACTGCACTGGAAGGCCAAGCAGGTAACTGGGGTGCTTCTCATAGCTGACACCTTGGTAAAGAGGCACTGCAGTGCCTGACATGGAAATGCTGAAAGCCTTCATCACATCTAAAACTGAATCCCTGTTTCAACATAGAAACAAGCCATCTTAGCAAATGCTAATAACAGATGGAACTTAAGTATTTCCATAATAAAAAGAGATTTTAGTTGCAACAAAGGCACGTGTAAAAATTCTGTTTACACTTGGAAACTAAGTCAAAGGAATAATTGGCAAAAGAATAACCCTATTTGATCAAGAGAGGCACTGTTAAGCAACATGGGAAGGATGCTAATCATACCCTATTTGTGAATACAGTTGTGCAGTAGGTGATGTAAATTCTGTCCACAAAAAATTTCTATGTAAGTAAGTAAGTACCTGGTAAAATTTAAAGTGATAAAAGAATAAATTATTCACATGAAGCTGTAACTCTCCTGTGCCGTTTGATTGGTTCTCAGTGTTGTATTCCCATTATTGCTATTCATGAGGAGCTATTGCTTTTCCAGCTTTCCAGGGTCCATTCCATTGACTGCTCCATAGCTGTGTTACCCTTCATTATCGCAGAACTTGACAGTGGTACCAGAGTGATTTGCTTTTTGTCTCCACTGACATGTAGTGCTTTCTACTTGAATGAACCTATAAGATTTAGACAGAATTGTATCTTTGGGCTTTTGTTTTTCAGTGGCATTGCTCCTGGGAAGCTTAAGAAAGTACAAGAAGGGATATAGTGGTACCTTTGAGCAGTTGTAGTAACAAGGATTTAATGAATTTGGTTCTTTGTCTGCCATTATACTGCATACTAGAGTTGCACTGGATTTAACAGAACATCGCTGTGCAGCTGTTAGGAGTATGAGCCTGGGTATTATTGTAGCAAAATATGTTTTTATTTAAGTATATTTACTGCCTCAGCTACTACTCTGAGATAATTTAATGCAAGTTTGTAACAGTTCCACACATTTAGTAGACTACTGGAACTATTCTGGCTTTACATAACTGTTAATAAAGGCAGAGACTGACACACAAGTTAAGAAAATTGTGCACTCAGAATATTATAATCACACACTTTTTATTTGCTTTGGCCTACTGAATGCTGAGAGCTGGTGGAACGAATCTGTCAAAAATAGGAATCAGCAGGTGTGCTGGTTTTGGCTGGGGTAGAGTTAATTTTCTTCACAGTAGCTGGTATGGGGCTGTGGTTTGGATCTGTGCTGATAACACAGGGATGTTTCAGTGCTTACACAGGGTCAAGGTCTTTTCTGCTCCTCACACCACCAGCTGGGGGTGCATAAGGAGTTGGGAGGGGACACAGCTGGACAGCTGACCCTAGGGAGCCCAAGGGATATTCCAGACCATGTGGCATCATGCTCAGAATATAAAGAGGAAGAGGAAGAAGGAAGGCGAGGGGCGGGGGGGACATATGGAGTTACGGCATTTGTCTTCCCAAGTAACCCTTGTGTGATGGAGCCTTGCTTTCCTGTCTGAACACCTGCCTGACAATGGGAAGTGGTGAATGAATTCCTTCTTTTGCTTTGCTTGTGTGTGAAGCTTTTTCTTTATCCATTAAATTGTCTTCATCTCAACCCATGAGTTTTCTCACTTTTACAGTTCTATTTTCTTCCCTATCCCAGAGGGGGCGAGTGAGCAAGTGGCTGTTGGAGCTGAGTTGCCAGCTGGGTTTAAACCAGGACAGCAGGCTATTTTGGAGACTCTCTACCTTTCATAGATTATTTAGTAGGAAGAAACAGGAGCGTGGGGCAGAGGGATAGAAGAGAAGCATTAGGAGTAAAAAATACCTATTCTATATCCAGCTGAAACAAACAGTAGGGAAGGGAACCAGAGTTAGTACTTGAGTCAGTGATGACTACAGGGACAGATTTTTTCAAATGTTTTTAAATAGCCCAAGTTTTTTCCAAATATCACAGTATCACAGTATGCTAGAGATTGGAAGGGACCTCGAAAGATCATCTAGTCCAATCCCCCTGCCGGAGCAGGAGCACCTAGATAAGGTTACACAGGAATGCGTCCAGGCGGGTTTTGAATGTCTCCAGGGAAGGAGACTCCACAACCTCCCTGGGCAGCCTGTTCCAGTGTTCCGTCACCCTCACTGAGTAGAAGTTTCTTCTCAAATTTAAGTGGAACCTCTTGTGTTCCAGTTTGTACCCATTACCCCTTGTCCTATCATTGTTTGCCACCGAGTAGAGCCTGGCTCCATCCTCGTGACACTCCCCCTTTATATATTTATAGACACTTATAAGGTCCCCCCTCAGTCTCCTCCAAACTATAGAGACCCAGCTCCCTCAGTCTTTCCTCATAAGGGAGATGCTCCACTCCCTTAATCATCTTAGTTGCCCTGCGCTGGACTCTCTCCAGCAGGTCCCTGTCCTTCTTGAACTGAGGGGCCCAGAACTGGACACAATACTCCAGATGCGGTCTCACCGGGGCAGAGTAGAGGGGAAGGAGGACCTCTCTCGACCTACTAACCACCCCCCTCCTAATACACCCCAGGATGCCATTGGCCTTCTTGGCCACAAGGGCACAGTGTTGGCTCATGGTCATCCTGTCGTCCACTAGGACCCCCAGGTCCCTCTCCCCTACACTGCTCTCTAACAGGTTGTTCCCCAACCTATACTGGAACCTGGGGTTGTTCCTGCCCAGATGCAGGACTCTACACTTCCCCTTGTTGTATTTCATCAAGTTATTCCCTGCCCAACTCTCCAGCCTGTCCAGGTCTCGCTGGATGGCAGCACAGCCTTCTGGCATGTCAGCCACTCCTCCCAGCTTAGTGTCATCAGCAAACTTGCTGATAGTACACTCAATTCCCTCATCTAAATTGTTGATGAATATATTAAATAATACTGGTCCCAGTACTGACCCTTGAGGCACTCCACTAGTTACAGGTCTCCAACTAGACTCTGCACCATAGACTACAACTCTCTGGCTTCTCTCCTTCGCCCAGTTCACAGTCCACCTCACTACCTGATCATCCAGACCATACTTCAATTTAGCTGTGAGGATGCTGTGGGAGACTGCGTCAAATGCTTTGCTGAAGTCAAGGTAGACCACATCCATTATGTTGTTACTGTTACCATTTTGCACCTACAACGCAAACAACCACAATTTTTGTAGGCGTCTTGTGCTTTCTTTTACATCTTAGTGGATAAACCTTGGGCAAATTTGTGAAATCATGAAGTAACAATGTCGATGCTGCCACTGACAACAGATTAACTAATGCAAATGCTTTAGACACTGTTCACAATTCAGATGAATTATACGTGTAACTGATGTATTAACAGTTTCATTTTTGAAGTATATATAGGTAGAGCTTTTTATGTACTCAGACTTGTGCTGTAATAAAATAAATACATACAAAAAGCTTATGCTCCTCCTTAGGGATTTCTGGGTAACTCATGTTTTTTCTTTATCATCTGTCCAATCAGTTACAATATTGTATTTGTTCCTATAAAGCAAAGACAAAATTATATGGATTATCATAAAAGTAAAATGTTTAGGAAATGCTTCTAAGGCTAAGCAAAAGGGAATCTTCATGTCACAGTTCCATCTTACTTCATGTCAGATTTTTGTCTGGAGTAGAGTTACAGCATTGTAAGTAAAAGCAGAATCAGACGCAACTTGAATTTTGTACTTTGTCTCCTACATATTTTCTCATCAGATATTTTGCTTGAAATGAAATCATATCACCTGTTTGAAAACTCCACAATCCATAGAGAGACCAAGTGGGGTTGGACCTGCTGTCGTTTCCGTTACTTCCTTAGCTGCCCCAACACGCAAGCTCTACCTGTTTCAGCTTTCTTACGCTTCTTCAGAACAGCCAAATTCTGCCACTGGTTAAGGCAGGTGTCCTGGGTTCAGCAGTAGCAGTCATTTAGGGGGAGGGCAAGAAGGGGGGCGGGAGTGAGTGAAGGAGCTCTGCCAGGGAGGTCAGGGCGGTTGTTGAGTGGAAGGAGGCGGCTGCCAAGCAGCAGGAGAAGGTGGCGGAAGAGCCAAGGGGAGCGAATCTGGGAGCCAGCGGCTGCTGAAGCAGCCCGGGAAAAGAACTGTCGTGGTTTAAATCCAGGAGTAGAACTCCTTCTGGAATACCTCAAACAAATCTCTTAGACTGTGAGAAAACATATTCCATTCAGCCAGAGTTTGGAGTCTCTTGTAATTTACTGGGGGCCTTCACTGGAAAAGAGAAAAGCTCAGATAAGAGTAAAACTTGGGCAGTCACTAACATGAATGTGGTGGATTTTTTTTTTTTAACTTTACCAGAATGTAAATTCTTTAACTGTGTCATTTTTCTCTGTGCTGAGAACTAGACACTGGGAAGCTTAGTGCCAGTATATACTCATGCTTGGTTCCTTCACCATTTTGGATCTACATCTCTCCAGATGCTTGGGCCCCAGGCTCAGGCTTCAAGTGTATCCAGAGTCTGGTAAATGATGTGGCTCGATCCACTAGTTTGTGTCATGTCACAAGATTAGTTTTCCAGTTCTCAAACACTGAAACCACCAGTTGTAGCACAAAGGACTCAGGTTTCAAAGTCCTCTTGGTTTGGGCATGGAGGATCCCCCATTTTCATCTGTTTCCAGGTACAATGCCTGCGGTTAGCATCACTTGTGTTCATGTGTTGGACTTCAATAATTACAAAAGATTTCATATGAAAACATCTGACGGTAGATGGTGTTGACTTGCATTCCCATGGAGAAGTCTTGCTGGAAAGACAAATCTGCTTCAGTTCCTAGGCAGCACAAGCAGGGAGGTCATGTGTACCTGGGAACTTCCGTGTCATACCCAGTAATTGTCTAGGGTGCAAAACAATGAAGTTGCAAAACAATGAAGTTGCAAAACAAGATGTAAATGTGATGCATGGACCTACCCAGTGGATAAAGAATTGGCTGGATGGCCGCATGCAGAGAGCTGCAGTTAACTACTCAATGTTCAACTGGAGACAGGTAATGAGTGGTGTCCCTCAGGGGTCAGTGTTGGAACCGATCCTGTTCAACACCTTTGTCGGCGACATGGACAGTGGGATTGATGCACCCTCAGCAAGTTTGCCAATGACAACAAGCTGTTTGGTTTGGTTGATACGCTGAAGGGAAGGAATGCCATCCAGAGGGACCTTGACATGCTTGTGAGGTGGGCTGATGCTTGGGGGTGTTGGTTGATGAGAAACTTAACATGAGCCAGCAGTGTGCGCTTGCAGCCCAGAAAGCCAACTGTATCCTGGGCTGCATCCAAAGGAGCGTGACCAGCAGGTCGAAGGAGGTGATCCTGCCCCTCTACTCTGCTCTTGTGAGACCTCACTTGGAGTATTGTGTGCAGTTCTGGTGTCCTCAACATAAAGACATGGAACTGTTGGAACAAGTCCAGAGGAGGGCAACGAGGATGATCAGGGGATTGGAGCACCTCCTGTATGAAGACAGGTTGAGAAAGTTGGGGCTGTTCAGCCTGAAGAAGAGAAGGCTGTGTGGAGACCTCATAGCAGCCTTCCAGTGTCTGAAGGGGGGCTATAGGGGTGCTGGGGAGGGACTCTTCATTAGGGACTATAGTGCTAGAACAAGGGGTAACAGGTTAAAACTTAAAGGAGGGAAGTTCAGGTTAGATACAAGGAAGAAGTTCTTTACTGTGAGGGTGGTGAGGTGCTAAAATGGGTTTCCCAAAGAACTGGTAAGTGCTCCATCCCTGGTACTGTTCAAGGCCCGGTTGGACAGAGCCTTGAGTGACATGGTCTAGTGTGAGGTGTCCCTGCCCATGGGAGGGGGGTTGGAACTAGATGATCTTAAGGTCCTTTCCAACCCTAACTATTCCATGATTCTAAAACTCTCTTCAAACCTGTGTTTACAGCCTATGGACAGATGCACCCATGGTGAGTGGGGACAAACGCAACCAACTTAGTAACTAGCAATACCGGGACCATGCCTAGAAACAAATCTGATTTCCGTATCAAGGTTGTGCATTCTAGGCACCTGTAAAAAGAAAAGAAAGAATTCATAGACTAAATAAAACCACGTGTCTAAAAGTGGGTCAGGGGAGCAACAGGCATTTATTACTCAGATGTGATAGTACCTGCATGCTCCATTTTTAAATAAGTGTGAAAAGCATCTGCATCTGATAAATACCACCAGGAGCAATTATTAGTGAGTCAGGTCAGCTGTGGAGGGGAGGGAGTGTGGTCTGACAACTGGGATACCTGCTTGTCAGGTCTCTCCTGTAGTTAGCAATGACAGAAAGGAGCTGAGTAAGTGAGTTTTCTCTGAATGAGAGCTGTCTGACCAAGAGTCAGACAGCTCTTAGAAGTCCTTGGACAGGAGAGAGAAAACAATGTACTCTTGGCAGTCTTATGGCATGCCCTTCATTGCTGTGCTCTCAGTGTGCTGGCAGCACCAGTTCTCATGAATTCCCCAGCTCCCCAGTGAGTAGGTTGCTCATGGAGAGTTTTGAAGGTCATGTCTTTTTCTCTTCCTTCTTTTAATTTCTTCCTTTTTTTTTTTTTTCCCTTCTATTTTCCTTTTATTTTTTAATTTTTCTCCTTTTTTATCTCAGGTCATCCTCTCTCCTCCCCCTTCCTCTTTTTCACCCCTCTTTATTCCCCCCTCCATGCCCCAATTGCATTTATTACTTAGATGTGACAGATTTCTCAGATGTTACTCAGATTTCTCTCTCTGCTTGAATGTTCCAATAGGTCATACAGAGGGGTTGCGAATTTGGAAAAATTACCTATTGGAAACCAGTGAAACTCCTTTTCCTTTCCTCAGGAGCAGACTTTCCTTCCCTAGCCTGCTAATTTTTTCCCTTAATAAAGCCCTTGGTTAGATGAAGTGGGGAAGACTTAATCCATCTGCTTCTTGGCAGAAAACTACAATAAACCAGAAGCTGTTTGCTTCCTCAGGTAATAAACAAAGCTGTGAGCAATTAAATTACTTGTAATACAGACTCAGGGAAACAGTTTTGCACCCTGTGTTAAGCTTACCTGTGCTTTTTGTCACTGCACACTGCAGCCAAAGAACAAGTTAACTGCAGGATTAAGATATTGACCATGTAGGAGGGCTATGAGGAATGAAACAAGAGCATAAACTGCTGTAGAATTCAGTTAATTCCCACACCATTTAGAAACTATTATTTCCATGGCTGGGTCCTAATTTATTAACAGCTTGTTAGTGCACTACAGATGAAGTGGGGTGTTGCGTGTCCCCCCTGCTGCTTTGCAGTTCTTTGCACATGTGAAAAATGACTGCAGAGTTTGTAAGTAGAAAATCTGTAGCAATTTTTTCCCATTTTGCATGGGTAAATGAATCTGTCATCTGCAATGATGGATTATGTCTCTTCCATAGTTTTTCTAATTAAAGAAAAAAAAAGTTGAATCTTGATTAGAATCAGAGAAATAAAAGCAGAGATTAATAATAACTTTAGGGAATGCAAGTAAGACAATCAATTTTTGCCATCATTACCAGTCTGCTTTTAGATCATAATGAAGTTCTAAGCAGGCAGAGAGCCTTCTTAATGCGATTTAGGCTGTTAAGAAAACTCTAAATCGCACAGGTACATGAGAGATCTCCTGGCCTGGGAGCAGTGTGATTTGAGAACAATCATAGGCTAATTGACAGAAGCTGAACCTCTTTCCTTTCTGTTCTTACTCCAGTTTTGTGCTCCTTTTGAAAGCAAATACTGTGATTTGATAGAATACCTTGGAGGTACAGTACTCTATCACCCTATCCTAAAACAAAATGAAATGTTAAAATACTAAGGAAATAAAATTAAAGAAACCCCTTAATTCACCTGCAGCTTCCTTCATATCTCCTTGTTAGGCACTAATTCAATTAATTAAGTGCTATTGAAATGTAGATTCTGGCTATGTCCAACTCTGGCTTGCCTTTCCCAGGGTTGGAGTATAAAGGTATGTCGATACTGCATATTGATGTATATAATGTTTGTTTGAAAAGGCCAGTCCATACAAGTATAGCTGTCTCTCATGCAGCTGACTGATGTGTTAGTGTCAAGGAGCACATCCCACCATTTAACGTAACATCCTTGCTGTCATTGCTATGTTAGACTTTTCAAATGGGTTGTCAGCATGTAGGCATATATCTGTACACTGATCACTATATATGCCTATATTATGCTTTTATCCCAGTCTAGAAAGGGGCATTGTGCCTCCAGGAGAGAAGAGGAAGGAGCAGAGGCTGCTCACCTCATACTCCCTGTTGTAAGCAATGACTGGAAGGACATGGGAAACACAATTTGTTCTGGCTTCCACTGCTTTCCTGACCAGACTGCCTGTCTCAGTGCCCACAGAACGGCGCGAAGCCCTGTATTCCCTCTCCCAAGAACAAGAGATGTGCAGCGGCTCAGTTGTTACTTGTTTGTAGGTCTCCAGGGAGAGCGCAGTTCCAGGCTTTCTCTTACTCAAATTACAAGGTTGCCCTTCATTCCCAAGAGCCAAGAAAATAGCTCGGCTTACATGTGGTAAAAAAGAGCTCGTAAAAGAAGTTATTTTTGAAGGGGCAGTGGAAAAAATCAGTATTTGCATTGGCTATTCTTGATGTTGCTACTGTATTTGAAACAGCTGGAATGTACTGTAGGTCTCCTCACCAGCCCCAAGGCTTCCTCATGCACAACCTAAATGTGAAGGGATCCAGGCAATAGGTTCACTTCTTCTGAACTTGCCCTGCTCTCTGAGGATATTGGAAAAGGCAAATGAGCCCAGCCAGTTGAGTTGACTGCAAGAGTTCATTTTTCAGAGCTAGGCAGAGATCCTTTGCGTTGCTGACGGCAGCAGAAGGTCAAGAAGGTGCGTGGAGCAAAAGGAGGCTTGAGTGAAGCATTCTCAGCAAGAAGAAATCATAGGTGCAGATTACCTGGGAAACTGTTCCCTGATATATTTTTTCTGACTCCTACATATGTGTGCACATTCTCAGTCTGAAAAAGGAAAAGACATAATTGTATGAGTGATGAATCATACAATTATGGAATTATGGCTGGTTTCTGCTGCTCTTCCGTTAGGAAGAAGAGTCATGAGGAAGACCTGGTTTTATTTCTGGTTCTGCCATAAACTTCCATGTATTGCTGAAGAAAAGCTGTTTCAGTTTTCTCTGAAAAGTGAGGGTGGGGATGGAAGGGAAGTTGATTAATCCCACCAGGCAGTGGAAATAAATTCTTCTGTTTTGTTTTTTTTTTTTTCATCAGTACAGTAAAGCACCTTGGGAATGTTGGTGCTATCAGAGAGTGCGTTATTTTACTGTTTAATTGTTTTACTGTGTTTGCTCCATGTGAACAGAATGTTTTCTTCTTGTTGAGCTGAACAGTGTAAAAGTGGAGTGAAACTGTTCCTACTTTGGTCCCTATTTGTGATCTTTTGTCCCCGAAGCCAGGACTCTCCTGGGTTCTGGAAAGGCAGCAGGATGTCTATACAGATTATCTGTGGTGGAGAAACAATGTGAGTTACTGCACAGACATACACAATTTGGGAGTGGTAATACTGCTGCTGAGATCATTCCTCCACCTTCACCTCTTGCCCATATACTTTATACTGAGAAGGACACATAGTCAGGAGAGAAGTGGGATGAAAAAGTAGAGCTCTTCCTCATAGTCTCTTCTCTGCTCCCTTAATCTGAAATGATATTCAGTGCTTTGCAGTCTGCTCATAATTAAGGTTCTGCGCTCGCAGGCCAGAAAGCCAGCCATATCCTGGGCTGCACCAAAAGAAGCAGGACCAGCAGGTCGAAGGAGGTGATCCTGCCCCTCTACTCTGCTCTTGTGAGACCTCACCTGGAGTATTGTGTGCAGTTCTGGTGTCCTCAACATAAAAAGGACATGGAACTGTTGGAACAAGTCCAGAGGAGGGCCACGAGGATATCTAAGCTTAGCTGGGTTCTTTTCATAGTAAAGAAGGCATTTTCCTGCAGGCAGGATGGGGCTGCTGGAGACAGCCTGTTGATCCAAGCCAGCATTTGTAGATATTACTTACTTTAGACTGATTATGCTTTCAGCAGAAACCCCACTTAGGAAACCGCACAGTGTGCAGGTAATTGGAAACAGAACCTGGCACAAGCATCTTCGAAAGTTTAACTCTGGGCTTTGAGTTGTAAACAGAAAAGGCCTATGGCCCTGCTGTGAAATGCAGTTCCCCCAGTAAATTTCATGAAGGAAACAGAGACCACATTATTTTCTCTCTCCCTATATAGTTTTATTTTCTCTGTTTCTCTCTTTGATCTAAAAAAACTGTGGGACAGCTCCTTTAATTAAGGGGCAGTAGGCAAAGATTTGTCTACAGGGCAATGTTTATGTTGACACTCAAAGCTAAGCCTAGGGGCTTGCTTTTTCCTCACCTTTTTATTCTATTTGGAAGAACAAGACATTTTTCATATGACCCTTTCTTAAGGTTATAATGTACCTTGTTTTAAAGGATACCTTACCTCCCTACTCCTACCCCCCCCCCAAGGAGTTTGTGTCTAGGCAGACTGCACACACAAGACACTTCCTGTTGTATTCTCTGGTGTTTTTATGGGCACAGCACCAGTGGTAATAGTTTACATAATTATATATATAAGAACCATAAATTTCACTTCTATGTCTGTTGTTAAGCAACTATGATTTCAGTCATTTCCTTAGCGTCTGTGTTACTTCTCCGTCTTACACTATTCTTCTCTTTTCTGCTTTTACCCAACTCCTTTTACTACTCTTTTTACAGTGCCAGAAGTGAGCACAGTTGTAAGCAGATACATTTTCAGGTGAAATTATTCTAAGGTTTTGTTTTAAAACAGTCACATGCAAAGCTTCCCAGCTAAGGAAAGGACCGTTTGATTCACCCTGCAAAATATGACTTTTCATAATTATTGGTGGCTAAACTCCTACTCGTTCAGCATCTCCTAGGTGACAGTGACTGCACGTACTGCAAGATCTTTAAAATAAAATATCACATGGTTACAATCACTGGTTGATTCATGATGATGATAGTGGGGTTTTATATCTAGCCCAGAGAGCTCCAAGAGGCCTCTGGGATTGTACGTACTGTGCTTGCTAACCCAGCTCAAAGAGATCCACATGAGACTGAATTTCAAGCACTGGTGGTAGTATTTTAAGTTAGGTTGTCTATCTGACCATTGCAAGCATCAGTGGAACTGAACTAGACGTAGATAAAAAGAGGGGGAATATCTGTCTAAAATATCTCAGGACAAAGAAATAGTATTTTGAGTCTTTTGACGAATGTTCCTCCCACTGTTAAAAATAAAGTTCTCCCAGAACTAAATTACTTATTATGGAAGGAAACAAAACTATTGCCTTGCTGCTAGTAGGTGGCATATAAATTTAAATAAAGCAAGCAATAGTAAAGCAAAAGACATGTGCATAAACATGTGAACTCATGGGCTGGATGACAAATACTGCAGTGATACTGGCAGTGCAGAGGCGCTGGGGCAGGAACGGGGGGATAACAATCTCTCGGGTAGATGAGACGTGACGGGAGCATAAGCATCAAGGGAAGATCAGAACTGTGCTCAGACAGAAGAGTGTTCCCACACCCAGCTTTCAGTTTCCTTTGCCAGCATTGCTAACTGCTACTCTACTAATGCCTCTCTAGCATAAACAGAGTGGAAGCTTGAGAGTGACAGATGGATGTCTGAGTGTTTGAGAGCTGTGCTCAGCCTCCCCCGGGTCACCTATTTGGTTGCTGCTGCCTGTTGTGCTTCCTTGAAATCAGTTGTTGCATCAGAAGACACAGCGTTCATATATTGTGGTTTCAGATCAGGACGTGGAGGAAAGCCTGAAATGCTTACAAAAATGCAAATGGCTTGTTTTTCACCATTTGGAAGACTTGACAGCGTTTGTAATTTTGGATGCCCTGGCAAAACATCATTGAGCATTATCCACTGCATAAGCCACTTCAGGCTTAATTTAAATTAAAAAAGCACTGATAGCATAACATTCATGCTGTGTGCTGCTCTTCCTCTGTCTTGTTCCTCATGGCTTCATTTAACTGCCTTGAGTACTGCTCCCATTAGCTCCTGCCACATCAGGAGTGGGCAGTGGAGACCGAGGAGAGCAGGCAGGGAGAGGGATTAGGCTATAGTAGCAGAGACATTGGCTGTGAGAGCTTGTTCAGTTGCATGGTGAAAGACAGAATTGTAGCCCATGTTACAGCTCTACATCCTATATACAGGATAACAAATCTACTGGCTTTCCACACTGTTTCCACTTTCTGGGCTATATCTGAAGCAGATCAGCTCTTACAGACATGCCAAGAGTGCCCAGTTATGCAGGAAGCTGCAGTTCCCTGCTGCATGCAAAACCTCTGATGCCCTGAACCCCTCCCAACTACTCTGTCTTCCCCACATTTCTTCATGGCAGTCATGACCCTTACTAAGCACATACAAGACAGTGGTATCCCTCCTAGGAGAATTCTCACGCTTTCTATCCATGCAGGATGCTTCCTCCTTGTTAATTTTCCTGGGGGGGAATTTGTGCTTCAGACTTTGCAAAAAAATTAGAAAACCAGAGAAGATAAATGTTCCCCTTCCTCCTTTGTCTGTGTGTGAAAATGAGCATGTGGGATTCTGCCTCTGCTGCTGCACAAAAGGGCTTTTCTCTCTGCCCATCCCCAGGCTGAGTTTCCTCACTGTTCCCACTGTTCTTCCCTTTGGATACCATTCAAGGGACAAATTGGAGTAACTAAATGTCCTCTGCTGTTCAAAGGGGTCATTGCAGCTTATATAAAATACACCAACTCTTTAAAACCACAACCAATTCATGAAAGTATGTTTTTCTGTGTAACATGGTTAATTTTTTTCTGCATTTGAATAGCTATAAAAATTTTTAGATTATTGTATTGTACCATACACATGCACTAGTTTTCTTCCTAAATACATATAAAATTTCCTCAAACTTTAACTAGAATACCTGCTGTATCAGCACTCTTGTTCTTAGCTTAACTTTTTGTACTAACATAGTCTTACTTATTAAATGCCATACCCAGGTGAGTCAATGGAGAACAGGTCATTTTTTACTGTAATGGAATAGAATTTTACCCATGGGGTTCACTGGCATTATTTTGTGTAGAAACTAAGCATATGTCAGTGCCACACTGGTGCCATATTTGCAAACAAGCACAGAAAGAGAAATACCTCAGGGAGCAAATCTCATTTAATGACTGCCAGAGATATTAAAAATGTGCCTTTTCTGGAGGGCTTTGTTGTAACAGGTTAGAATTTAATGAAATGCCTTGGCTTTACCTTCTCTTTCAGAATGTCTTGAAATTGTGTAGGAAATTGCAGGACAGACTTGAACAAACTGACTGCAATATTGTCAAGGGGAAGTAGCACAAAGATGGTAAACAGCAAATGTAGAAAAACTGGAAGGTGAGTTTTCTTCCCTGAGACTGCCAGAACAAAGTTGTCCATCTCCTGGACATAACAAAAGGCTAGTTTTCTTCCACAAGATTCTGAACACCTATGCCTGTTTTAACCGTTTGGTCTCTCTCATGCTTGTCTCTGGTATCAGTTTCCTTCTGTTTCCTTTTCAGATTTTGCCTTCTGCGTCACCCACGTGGAGGCCAAGTGTGTCTTTTTGTCCCATATCCAGTGGCTGGGGATAAAAATGAATTTCATGACAACAACAGGGAGTTTGCTCTTCAGAGCTGTTTTATCACACAAAGTGTCACAGCATGCATCTTCTGTGGATGGAGTCATGCAGTGATTAGATATTGCAGAAAGCAAGTGGCCTCAAGTCAGGCATGAAAACTGTGGGCTATTCCTAAGTGGAGTAAAAAGCAGAGCATTTCCCTCACACCTTAAGCAAAAACAATGAATGGCTCAAAATGCTGCTCTTATGGGTAAGAACTAAATGTGAAATGGAGGTAGGGAGCAGCTGGCCAGGTGACAGAATCCCAACAAGTCCCCTGGGGTGATTTTGGAAAGGAAAGGATATTGATTTACTGTGGGATTCTGTTATGTACCAAAGAGAAATTTGCTATTTAAGGAAAAGTCTGAACAGCAGCATTATTTGTAAAATGGGGATTAATTACACTGCTCTTCTTGGCAGGGGTGAGACCAGCTGAAATACTGCACCTACTTTTAGGCATTGTCCTTTACTGGAAATGTGGACTCACTGGGGAGAATTCAGAGGGCAGCAAAGGGAACATGAGGTTTAGGAAGTAAAGAAAGGCTCAGAGCACTGTCTGTGTCTAATCTAGAAAATGAAACACTGAGTGGGGAACATGAGAAGTCTTTCATTATGTAAAAGGTTGCTATTAAAGATAATGATCAGTTGTTCTCTTTGTTCGTTTAGGAAGTGCAAGAAGAGATCAGATTGATTTTTGCTTACACTGCAGCTAAAACAATTTGGGCTGGGTACTATGAGAAGTTTGTTAAAGTAGTCATGCCTAAGGATTCACAACATCCTCATTTCTTTGTTAGGTAATTACTAAAAAATTCAGTGCTTGAAATGTGCTTTAGATACACTTACTCTATGTTTTGTAAATTCTTGAAGTATCTTCAGGCCACACAGGACTTCTGAGCAATTTCTAGATAAATTGAACAAAGATGTCATGTTTCTAACAATTTATGTTTCTAATTAACTTGAGAGCACTGTCTGAGAACTTGGAGTCTCAGCTTTGGAGAGAGCTAAACATGCTTGTACTCTAATAAAACACAGGAGAAAAGTAACTTAGAAAATCAAGAACCCTCAAAGAGAATAAAATAAACATGGAGAATGATTGATTGATGAAATGATTAATGAAAAAAAAGTCTGAAGATACTGTGGGGAGGAGCAACTGTTGCTGGAGTGTGAGAAAATGACCTGGCAAAGTGAGGCATGCAGGTGATGAAGGAATTTCTTCCTAACAGAGCTGTAAAAGAGCCATGTGGAAGTGAGAGAGTGGGCAGATAAAAGCAGTGGCAGATGAAGTGTAGGTGGCAGCAAAGAAAAGCTGCAGCATACATGAGGATGAAGTAATAGATCTCCTTCCCCCTTCCTTAAATTACTGGATAGGTGGTGGATCTAGTTTGAAAGAACTGTAAAGGAGAAAGCATTCTTTAATCTGGACCTGACCTTCCCAGCTCATGGGGAAGACTTAGTGTTATCATAAGTCATTGGCTGTCCCCACGCCTGCCTGTTCAGAAGCAGTTTCCTATTTTGGTCACCACAAATACTCAGAGGTATCTGGAGCTCATGTTCCTTCTCCTGTGACAGCCTGTGTGGACATAGAAAAGTCTCCTCTGCTTTGGTTTCTTTCCTCCAGTTGAATCCTGAATTTTCATGTTTATGACTCAATTCCTTTGTTTTATTCTGTTAGTTATCCTACAACATACTGTTCTCCCCTGCTCCAATTACAAGCTTCCAAGATTACCGGTGACCTTTCCTTAACATGCACAAGCTGCTTCACCTCCATGCTACTCCTGTGATGCATCTCTCACCCTGACCTCCTCCAAATGCTGATATTGCTTCATGTTTTTTAATTTTCAGTAAGTGCCGCATTTTTAAATCTACCATGTTCTGTGCTTACCAGCCATATATATGTACTAATAAAATTAACAAGGTATGGCTGTCATGGCTGATCCCTAGAACTACTGGCATGGCCATGTCTGCACTGTAAAGCTATATCCTAACTAGCAGAACAAGAGGGCCACATCCAAACCTCCATGGGCAATGCCTTGCTTAGGTTAAATCCTTCCTCTGCTCAGGAATTGTCTGCGAAAGTGCCATTTGGACTAGTCCAAAGGTGCCAAGGAACACTGTAACAGTATTGATGACTGAATTAACATGCTTTCTGGTTAGGTTCATGAGTAGCCAGTGTGTTCTGCCTTCATAAGTTGCTTTTGGAGAAGGCTGGTGCTCCAGGGTCTGATCCAGGCAGACATAAACAGGCTAACAACTCAGCCAACCTTGGCTTGGCTGTTGTCCTTTTTGTCATGAGCAAGTCTAGTTTGTCTTCATCTAGCAGGGCTACTGAGCCTCACCATGCTTGCTCCTGTGCAGAGCTGATATGAAAAATTAATTTTCCTGCAAGTTGGTAAACATCAGGGGTCTGATTTTTCATAAGCGCAGAAACAGACCATGGAGTTGTGTGGGACAGTTTATGGCACTGTCTAACCATAATGTGACCAAGCTTTCCTAGAATAGTTAACTTCAGAGATCAAGGTTTATGCTTCTCTCTCCTGCATGAGGTTTACTGTGCTGATAACCTCCCAGCCCACATTTTCCAAACTTTCAAACTTTTGAAGCCTTTGCAATTAATACTTTCTGGCTTATCATTGTAACTCTAGGCTTATACATTTAAGTTAAAGCTGAAATTTTGTCACTTGAACAGTGGGAGGCTCCTGGAAAAGGTCTGATGTTTTCAGGTAGGTGGTTGTAAAGTTGCTTTACAAATCTAATGAACCTGAGAGATAAGCTTATGTTTTTCCTCAGAAGACTACTGCATATTTTGTTAAACACAAAGCTAAGAAAATGTGTCTCCTCTGAGAAGCAGATGCAGGGACCATTTTGCCTACCTCTAGGACCTCTGTAACTTTGACATCTATATCCAAACTACTTACCCTAGGAAAATAATTTTCAGACATTTACTTCAGAGTGGGATGAATTCCATTTGTGAGGTGGCCTTCTCCCCTGGCAGTGAAGATAACCCATAGTAACAAGTTCAGGTACAAATGAGGGGATAAGCTACATAATAACAGCATTTTGTCCTACAAAATGGTACATCATCAGCTGAGGATCAACTTTGAATGGATTAGATGAAGAACAGTTGTGGGTCAAAGTGAATACAAATCAGAATGATGTCTTGGATCAGTGGTTATGGTTCTGTCTGTGAAGTGCAGAGATTTTTGTTTCTTGACCCCTTGTGTACAGGTGAAGATCAGCATTTTCTGTAGATGTGGATCTATGAAGCAGAAACAGGGCAGGGAAGCTGATGGATTTCTGTGAGTGGTTGAGCACCCAAGCAGACCAAGCCAGAACTGAGAGGTCTCCAAGGACTATTGCTTGTTGGAAACACTTTCCTGAGGGATGTTGGCATTGCTGTTGTCTGTACAAACAGGGAGGAAATACATGATGCTGCTTGTATCACCTCATTTTGTCCATGTCCTCTGCTGTGGGTAGGTGAAGCTGTAGTTCTATATAGTCAGAGTTATGTGAAAACCTTCTGGTTTTTATTGGTAGAATGCAGGGACTTTTTTTTTCTTTTTTTTTAAGGAGTAGATCCCGAAGAAATTGGGGCTAGAGGTTCTGTGCTTGCTTTCTGGCGCAGTTATTAGTAGAATTTAAGTCCCCTTATGAGCCAAGTTACAAATTCAGCTTGCACTCTTAAAACTCCTCTCCTGGGTTCAGCTGTAACAGTTGTTTTTCTCCTTCTTAGTAGGTGGTGCAGTGCTATGTTTTCGACTTTAGCCTGAGAACAACGCTGGTAACACCAGGGTTTCAGTTGTTGCTAAGTAATGTTTATTCCGATCAAGGACTTTTAGTCTCATGCTCTGCCAGTGAGGAGGGTCACAGAAAGCCTGGAAGAAGCAGTTACGACACCCGACCCAAACTAGCCAAAGGGGTATTCCATACCGCAGCGCGTCCCGCCCAGTATATAAACTACGAACACTCCTTTGTGGTTCTGATATTTCAGACGACTATTTGCCGTTGTGATTAAGTCTCCTCTGGAAATGGAGGTTCTGAGGGCGGAACCGGCGTTCTGAGTTGAGAACTTCTTGCCTTGGGGCCCCATCTAGTGGGTAGTGGCTTGCACTGAGCAGCACTAGGAGCGACTCGATTTGTATTGCTTTGAGAAATAAAAAGCAGTGAAAGGAGCTGATTTGAAGATTCCCTACGGAGTTTAATAATCGCAAATGAAATCACTGTGTTTTCATTCTTCTCCTGCTGATACTTGGTTTCTGTGTCTCTCCATACAGATGATGTTACTTGGCATTATGTGCTGAAGCATTTTCATAACATAACTGTGAAGTCATCCATAAGTTAAGAGGCTTATTAGGTAACCTTGAAAATAGGAAGCATTCCAGCAGCACTTCAAGGTCTGTCAGAGCCAAACTTTTAAAATATGTATTTTGTCTTGACAGAACTGCTCATGTATCAGATTGTTAAAACGGTAAATATGTTCAGACATGAACTTTTTGTTGTACATATTTATGTACAAGAAAGTGGCTTGAGAAGTGGAACAAGGTTTTATGGCTATATCCAAGTTAGTTTTACAAATGACATTTTTCTAGTCCATCTGTCAAACGAATTTAGTGAGCCAAATTTGTACTTTGCTTGCATTTACGTTGTTCAATGTAACCCAAGGAAGTAAGATGGATAGCTAGACAGAGTATATGGCCCTAGCTGCCTAAAAATTTGAGTTTGTTTGGTTTTTGCTTTTTAAATAAAAAGGAAAAGAACGAAGAAAATAGCTAAACTGTCTGGTAAGGATTAAGCTGTTTTCTCTGGCAAATGTGTTTTACAGAACTAGCTATTTGCAAGAGGGTGTCTGTAACTATACCTATCTTGCAGTCTTTCAATTTTAAATGAACCCTGACAAAAGCACTTTCTGAAGAGTTTCTGTGCTATCTGTGTCTTCAGAGAGGATCCTAAGGGATGGAGACTTCTGGATCTCTATAACAAGGTTATTTTGAAAAAAAGTATTTCATAAAGGATAGGCTGATTATTTTCATTAAGCTGCATGGCAGGGTTATTTAAAAACTCTGCATGAAGCTCCCAAGGTAGAGATACTGGAAGACAAATGAGAGTCTGACTAAAATAACAAGAGTATTGTTGGGAATGAAACTGGTGAACCATGATCTTGCATTCCTCTTTGCCTTAGTTTGGCATGCCTTGAAAATCTGACTCTTCAGTTTATTGTTTATAAAGGAGTAAAAATTTTAAAGGAGGCATGTGTCAGAGTGTGTCTCTGTGTGAAAGTGATGGGCAAGTGATTTTTTTCCTTACTGACATCATATCCATTTGTATTATTTTATATTGGTTTTCAGCCTCTCATTTAGTCCTTTGCCTTCTATAACCATCCTACATTTTGCAGCACACTTATAGCTCCCTCTTTTGATAGCTAGGTTGGTTTTACACTGTCTCAGGATTCATGCAGAGAGTAAGATCTTTAGCTGTGCAAATCCTGGAGAAGCTTTAAATTCATTTCTGGTGTGGAGAAGCTCTATTTTTTTTTTTTTTTCATTGTGTTTCTCAGCCTGTAGCCCCTAAAATGGTTTCCAAAATATGTGATCCTGGAAAAAATGACTTTCAGGATAAACAATCTGAAGCTCAGTGCTAGAGTTCCATCAGCTGGAATGGTCCCGTAAGATCCATTGCACTGACAAACAATCATCCTAGCTCAGCTCCCCGGAACAGGCATGAAGGGTTGACAGAGGTAACTGCTGATAAGGTGTTTAGGAAACACAATTTGCAAGAGAACCTTTGTGTTACACCCGTATCCCACTCTAGACTGGGTGAATGTCTTTTTCACTATGATTTCTGTGTTCCAGAAAAAGTTCTTGAATTGAAGCAGTACTGATACTTGTGATAAATGGAAGTCCTTTTCTTGCCCGTATTGAGTGTCAAGTCCTGGGCTTGGGCTCTTGTGTGTTCTCCTGGCTAAACATTTTCTATTTGATATTTGACTATTCAAATTTCAGAGAAACTGGGCACAGTGTCAGAAAGAGTCATCTGGAGAGGGAAGATTCAATCCCTTTTTTAATCCAGGCAGAAGTTAATAGGAGGAGAAGAGGTGCTCCTGAAAACATGGGTCTGTGGGCAGAGGATGGTCAGATGCAGGGTGGAGTGCTGAGTCTCAAGTTGCATGGCCAAAGGCTGTGGCTGTTTCCTCTCTCAGCTCACAGGGCAGGCTGCCTCTAAGGATGCCTTTGGAAAATGGTCTAATGCTTCCTTTATGCTGAGGAAGATCTTCGGACCTTGGGCTCAGGCTTGGTGAGCCAGTAGCAGTAACAGCTATAAGGCTGGTGGGAGCAGCCTCATATCCAGTCCTTTGCCTGGTTTGTGTCTGACCTCTCATATCTTCCTCAAACTGCTTGGTTACAGGTCTGCCCCTGCACCCAGGGCTAATCTGCTATCCTATGCTTTCCCAGTCTGAAAGGGAAGGCAGAAGTGTAGCCTAAGAATTCATAAACAATGTAAATACATCCTCAGTGTAGCCTGAAACTCCTGCTTGGACCTGAGAAGCCTTTCCTAGCAGTAGCATATACTCAGATGTACTTATGTGGAGGTAATTTCTGTTGACTGGAAGCTAATATTTCATATAATATAAATACGAAATTTAGTATGAACTTTGATATTTCTGACATATATTGCAGCATGGAGTTTAAATAATTGGTGATACTGAAATAATACCTCATTGAAACCTGCCTATTTGAAACTAGGTTTTGTGAATTATAATATATTGCAGAAGTTAAATGAGGCTTTAAAAGAAAATTGGCCAGCTTAATGGTCCGATTGTCTAAGTGCAAATTCACTACCACGGAAACAGTGCTCTGTTATTTCTGATTCCTTACTCATAAAAGCTATATTCTGTGTTATAAGGCAATAGACATTTCCTAATCAATGCAGTTTTACTGGTGTCCAACACTATGCAATGTGTTTGAAGAGAAGCCAGAGGCATGGAGGAGGCTTTTACCAAATTTCTTTATCACATGTAGTTTTGGAGTTAATAAGGGCTTCCCCTACCCTGCCCGTGGCCCCATTTCAACATGTCCCGGGCCATCTGCCCCAGCCACTGTGATGACGGAGCAGTGCTGATCTCCAGCTCTGAGCACCACTGAAAAGAGCCTGGCTTCATCTCCTTTACACCCTCCTTTCAGGTATGTATACATGTTCATATGATACCCAGAGATTTCTCTTCTCCAGGCTGAACCGTCAAGCTCTCTCATACTTTCCTGGTGTGTCAGTTGCTCTAATCTCTTAATTATCATCATGGCATTTCAGTGTAAATGCTTATGTATATAAATTTTAATAATGTGCATAACCATAAAACCAAAGATTGTAAATGAAATGCCAGATGATAGTGGCCAAAATTATGAAGTCATTAAACTTCCTTGAATGTTTAAAGAAATCTTAGGTGATTCTGAGTATTATTAAACACCTCATATAGACAGTCCGATCTTTGGACAGGTACTGTTTAAATTATTTCCTGGAGGGTGTTGTTGAACTTTGTTGGTGATCTTTAACTGTAATGTTTCTACCTAGAAAGATGTCACTGTACTTGTCTTCTCTTCTGATCTCTTCTGATCCTCTGATCCTTCTGATCCTCTTCTGATCTATACATTCTCTGATTTATCTTTCCTTCTTACTTAGTTGCTGTTCCCTAGTCTTTTTTTTCAACAGATTACATTCACCAAGAAAATGTTCATTAGCTTCTGGAATGCAAATCAATTTTTTGACCTTTTCCTCTTTAAGATCCCTGGTGCATATTTTATAAGTGTTGTCTTAAAATAAGAATGACTTTATTAGACCAGGCCTAGAGGTACTTTTAGTGTCTTCTCCCTGTCTATGACAAATGGCAGGTCCCCAGGAAGGATTTAAAGAACAAACCAGATGTATGTGTTATGGCAGCTCCCCAGAGTAGTTTCTATCCTCTCATCCAATTTCAGGTCAAGGGCTCTATGAGAGGAATATAGTACCTCTGCAGCTGTGAGGAATGCTTTCAGGACCAGCATTAGCCCACTGTGTTCCAAGTGCCTATGGGGTCCATCAGTAGGGTATGTGACTGTAAACAATGGCATCAGAAGACTGATGGATGGCATCATCATTAGTGATAATGCCATTTAGCCTTGGGTGAGATGGTTTAGGGTGAGGTGTCCCTGCCCATAGCAGGGGGGTTGGAACTAGATGATCTTAAGGTCCTTTCCAACCCTAACAATTCTATGATTCTATGATTATGCTGGTAAGTTATAGATAACCCTGCTTGTTCTGTGTCTCTGTGACTGGTGACAGTTGGTAGCATTGTCTTCCTCTTATTCCCTGGGCTGGCACTAGTAATGTGACATCTGGACATCTCACTTTTCTTTCTTCATGTGAATATTTTTGGTGGGGGGTGGGGTGGTGGTGGTGGTGGTGGTGGTGGAAAGGGCAGGAGGAATAGCAAAATAGAAGTAATGAACAAGGCACACCAAATCAGAAGTCCAACTATCAAGACAGCAGCTCTATATTACTTGAGGCTGGAGCTTTAATGGACTATTACCATGTGGCTCTCATGAGGCACAATTGTTTCCCAGGGCACGTAACACACTAGGAAATTGCTGGCATACTTCCATTGGAAAGGGAGTGACACCGCACATGTGCATCTCCCCTTTAGTAGGGAGATATTCTCCTTTCAGTGCTGTGTTTTTTTAAAACCTGGAAACGAAGGCAGTATTTCTGTTTGATGTATCATGCATGAGTTTAAAGTGTGTGGTTGATCAAAGATCAGATCAAAGAAAACCAGACACCATTTTTTGTTGCCCACCTAAACTCACCGAGACTAGAACAGAGCTCTTACTTTTCCTTCCACATACCTCTGTTTGCTGGTTCCTTTCATGATTCCTATGAAGACACAACCTTCCAAGCTGTCAGGTGGCATCTGAAACAGCAGCTATCAGAATCAGCATTACATTCTTTACATCTTTATATTAATTCCACATATGATTAAGCAGGGAAAACCATCTGTAAAGTATATTTGTCTTTCTATACACATACAGCTGAAGTTCAAGTTGAAGTTTTTATATTACAGTATAAGGAATGTAATGCAGGTTGCTCATTTAGTATTTCCCAGAAAGCTTCCAAAAACATCATAACTCTAAGGTGTCCTTTTCTTAAGCTTCCCCTTTCTGCAAACTTCCTATTTCTAGATGATTTATTTTTTTGTAATGTACCACTGCAAACTATTTCTTCCATTTCTTCATGTTTGTCATGACCTATGTTTATCCCTCATCTCTGATTATACAAAAGTCAACCCATAATGCCATTCCTTGTTATTTCATTGCCTACTTTTAGCATTTTCTAAGCGATCACTCTCTTTTCTCCCATGTCTAGAAAATGACAGTTATAAACATCAACAAACCAAACTTGTTCTAATTCTCTGGTCATTTCTACCTTGCTCACAGAAGTCCTGACTGCTATGTACTAGCAGGCTGTACCAGCATGATACAGTCAGAAACAAATACTCTCTCTAGCAATTGTAGTGTGAAGGCGCAGTGTGAGGGTTAGTGTGTGAGCACCTTCAGGAGAAGAAAATATTACTTTTATTTATTTATTTTAATCTGAGATGCCAGCAAGAGCTACTGAATGTAAGGTATTGGTAGGCAAATTCTGATTAGAGAAAAAAAATGTTCTGTGTTTGTTTTTTTTTTTACACTAAATATAATTGAGTTGAAGGAAGGTACAAGCAATGGGGAAGAATTAATCCATGGATAAATCCAAATTAAGACAGATTTCCTTCTATTGAACAAATGCTTCAGCCAGGTGGTATTTTGACCACATGCTCTATTAATTGTGTGGTGTCACTGCACAAAAGTAGCAAACATAACTGAATAGGCTGTGAGGTATAAATAAGACAGTCAGGATGACCCTTCTGGCCTCAAACTTTATGCTTCCAGCCAAGAGTTCCCATGCACTGGAAACTCCAAGCAGCTATTTCAGTCTCCTGGGAAGGAGCAACGATCTGTCACTCCCTGAGGTGTCCCAAGCAAGCCCCATGGTTGCTGTAATGTTATGATGTTTCTGCTGTTGTTGTCCTCTCGTAAATGCCCAGACATCTTGACGACTGCTCTCAGCTCAAGATTTTTTCCTCTCCTGCACTGCTATAGTATTTGTGTCACTTGAGGAACACTGCCAGTGGGTGAGATTGGGTACAAGTGTAAGCAGAAAGGCCACCGAGGCAAGGAGGGAGGACAGCTGTCCTAAGCATTCAAAGCTTTACATTCTGTACTGCTCTGATGTGACCTGGGCCTCAAGATATTTATTAAGCTGGAAGAAAGCCTTTTTTGGTCTTGAAGCTCTCTGAATCTACCTACATATTATTTAGGATATATTACAGTAAAATCCAGAGTGGTACTTAGTGCTGCCTGATTGCAATAGGAATTCAGAATAAAAGAAACAGTCTCTATACTGCCCACAGAGAAAAGAAATTGCTATCTCAAGCTGTTTATCTGGGACCCATAGCTTCTTCAGATTAAAATTAAGAATAATGGAAAAATGTTTTGATTTGGATATCAGTAAGGTGGGAATCAAAAGGTATGTACTTACATCTGTAAAAAGTTTTTCAGTTGCCAGTGCAAATATTACCTTGTGATAAAATTATCGTTGCTGAGGAATACTCAGCAAGCCCAGCACGTGAGACAGTGTCTTTGAATGTGAAGTGTTTTTGTGTGGGGAATCCTACAGTCTATTTGAGTAAAAGCACCCTTTGAAATCAAATGAGTGTTTAACTCGAGGACCAATGGTGCTAGTGGGCGACTGATTTAGTGACAAGTGAATGCCAAAGAGTGAGAAAAGTAAATAGTTAAATGGCATGGACAAAGAATTCAGCAAAATGTCCCTGTCAGGAACACTTGCAGATAATGGGGTAGTGGTGACAACTGGTGACCTCCAAATGTAGCTTGATTTGAAGCACCAGAATATGGACCATGGAAAGAAAAAGTAGTTAGAGGCTGGGATGGAACAAGCAGGTAGGACTCTTCAGTCTGTTTTCTATAATGAAATTTTGCTTTGTTTTATGCACTATGGCATTGCTCTTGAAGACCTGGAGGAGAAGCTACCATTGAAGAAAGATCAGCGTGACTCACTGGCACTTCTGCAAAAGAGTGACTATTAAAAAATTGTAAATTTGAGGCATGCCTGGAGCTTAGAGTCTTAGCACAGTTCCCATGGTACTCACCTGTGGTGAGCTCAGTCCTTTTGGTTATAACAACTGAAGAGTCAAAGAAATCCAACAGTAGTGAGGAACAGAGATTAAGGGATCCAGTTGCAATCGTCCCTAAAGAAAACCATGCCTGGGCTGGGTTCCTTATAGTTCTTGTCCATTTACAGTGAAACCTGGTCAGACCTCCACAATATCATTCCTTCAAGCTGTTGTGGATTCAGCCCTGAAGCCAAATGATATCATTTTACTAATGAGAGTTATGTGCTTCCAGGAATACACTAAAGGCTCTAGAGCACATTTATGATGATATATAAGTCAGATAATATACCATGCATGGTACAGATCGTATGGAGCATAGCTACACGTGACGTATGCACACGAAGTTCAATAACTTTGAATAGTTGTATATACCTGAACTTGATACCATTTGACATTTTCACTTCAAGCTCTCACATTGGGCTCATCGTACAGGTGATCTGCTGTGTGATCTGTTATGTATTTATTTCCTTCTCCTTTTTCCCTGTGAAACAGGAACAGATAATTTCCATGACATCTATGTGAGGATATGTGGAGTGTGAGAATGTTTTTTTTTTCTGTAAGATTATCTGACCAAGGATTGTGTCAGATGGGATGATAAGGAAAAGGGGAGAGCTGAACACACAAACAACCTGAGTGAGTAGTGATAACAAAGTCCATAACCAGAAACAAACTTGGTTAGTGGCACTAATTGATAAGGATAGTGGAGTGTGAGAATGCTTATTCCAGAAAAGTGATCTGATCAAGGAACACCTAAAATCAGGTTGATAAGAAAAGGTGAAGGCAAAAACCGTAGAGGCACAGACCTGACGATGACGGATACTATGAGAAGAAACAAACCTTGCTCATCACACTAATTGATGCATTATTCCAGAAAAGCTAACCTGGACTTTTATGAGTTTTTATAAACTTATAAACTGATAAGTTTATAACTGGAGGGTTTGGGGTAGGGTGAATGAAGAGGACCAGAGAAGTGGGCATTGGTAGATCTGTGCAAAGAGATGAAGAAATGTTTAGGGGAATGAACAAAGAGAGGAACAGGCAGGAAGGGGTAGGAAAGGATGTAAACTAGGGCCAGTCAGTACGCTTGCCTGGCTGAGCCCTGCACCTCATTACCACAGGATGTCCTATCTTCTTTAAAACTTTTCTTAACTATCTCTCTGTGTAATCTCAATCTTCATCCCATGTGTGTGAGCGGTGTATGGACTGAGTGCCAGGGACTGTCAAGAGTGGACTGGGTGCCAGCTATTGGAGTCAGACTGGGAGTGTAGGTGCTCCTACACACTATGTGTAGGTACTGGTATTGGTGGAGGGGAAGACACTTGCAGATATCGAATGCCTGTGGGATGAGTGTATGAGTGAGTGCATCTGTTTGCAGTGGGCATTGACCTAGGTCAGAGAGCGAGAGAGTAGGTGGCCAGACAGCAAACGTCTGTGTGCTTGTGAACCTGAGGTGTCATATATGTGCCTGCACTAGTGACCTTCAGTGTCTGCCAGCCCAAAAGGAAGAAGGGACAGGACCAGGGGCAATGGACACAAACAAACACAGGGGCTCTGAACACCAAGAAACCCATTTGTGGGTTTTCTTTCTCACTTGTGAGGGTGGCCAAACACTGGCACAGGTTGCTCAGAGAGGTTGTGTAGTCTCCATCCTTGGAGATACTCAAAAGCCATCTGGACGTGGTCCTGGGCAGCCAGCTCTAGGTGGCTTTGCTTGAGCAGGTGGGCTGGACAAGATGGCAACAAGAGGTCCCTTCTAACCTCAACCATCCTGTGCTTCTGTGACTGGTTTGTTTGTGCTTATATCTGCTGTGAGTCCTGTATGTAGGTGCTGTTATGAGCAGTAACCCCTACAGCTGGCAGCAAGTAAAGCCTGAAGGCATTAAAATAGACTTTGCATGGTGGTACCCAGCATTGTATTTGTAACTCTTGCCTGCACTTCCCAGGGTGGTGAAGCCTCTGCACCACATGACTGCTGCTTATGTATTTCCTGTCTTTCCCTCTTACAACCTGTGGTTGTGTCTGGATTTAATTTCTTGTTGCTGACATTGAGATTAGTTGATAGAGATAACTGTTGCTGCAGCAGATATCTGCAGAGCATGCTGTGACTCTTGCATAAATATACAAGGGTAAGACAAAAATCTTTATGGTCCTCATCTTTGCACCTAGTTGGAAAAAAGATCTCATTGTAATGATAAGTGAAGAGGTCCCACTGAGCTGATATATTGATAGTGGGATCTCCTATGGTATGGTTTGTCTAACTACAGTTAGTAAACTGTAGTAAGTACTGTTGTTTTCATTAAGTTTTATCAGAAACACTTCGAAAACATTTCATTAAATTAAAACAAAAAACAAGCCTTCTCTTGGTTGCAAGTATCTCCTCCTTTTTCTGCTCAAAATGTTTTGGCTCTTCTGTGGTCTCATGTCCACATGGCCTATCCTCATTTCTGGGGAGAGTTTTAGCTTTTGGCAGTTTGCAGTTGCATGTGGCTTTAAAATACTTGCAAGTTGGGTACCAAGAAGGAAAATTAAAAGGTTCTAATAGAGGAAGAGAAAATACATCAAGAAAAATTAAAATAAGCAGAAAGCAGGAGGTAGTGAGAGAAGGGTTTAAGCTTCTTAAGAGCTAGGGTTGGTCTCTCCCCACAAGAGGCAGTCAGGTGTGTTTTCCTGTGGGGATCTGTGCTCAGCTGCATGAACACATGTACAGTACTGTCAGCAGCCAAGTGCATCTGTCTCTGCTCTCTTGTCTGCTAATCTTTATAAGCAGGTGCACAGCCTCCAAAAATGTTTTGTTTCAGGAGGTAGCATTCTCTTTTGAATATCACACATCCTATTTGGTACATATATGGATCTCATACTTGACAATCCTGAACTTCTGACCAGAAGCAGTAACTGAGGAAGGAGCAATAGTTGAATGCATGCATTGCTTTGTCTTTCATTTGTAACACCAAGCAGGATGCTATGACCTCGGTAGCTGTAAGGGAAATCCAAGAGACTTGTCTATGATCACCACTGCCCAGTATCCATTGTTCTAGCATGGCTTGCAAACTTTACTCTAGGGTTTTGTGAATAATTAGGATTGCTTCAGAGTTGAGGAACTTTGTTGCTAGTTACCAAGCTTTTAATTTGTATGAAACTATATATATGCTTCAAACATTTGAAGAATTCAAGAGCTAACATATCACAAAGCTGGACTTCAGAAGCTGCCATGTAAAGATGCATCAGGTTTTCTTGGAACTGGATAAAGCTCAAAGCACAAGCCACTATTCAGATGCTCTTACAGGCTAAAAACTTACCTCTTCTAACACCTTTACATTTCATTTCATTACTATATGGATGTTTCCTCCAGCAGCTAAAAAGCTAATGCATCTTTTTTCTGAGCTCCATTTCAGGTCTTTGTCTCCCGGTTTACTGGAGTAGCTGAGTCCTTACTCAAGCCTGTATCCCACATCAAAGGACTGGTATAAGATAAAGAATAATTCTAAAATACCACATTTACAAAAGGATTTTAGCACATGCTCAGTTTTAAGCACTTGAATAATCCTTTTGATACCCTGCTAAATCTCTGCTTAAAAAAAAACACCTCTTAGGGAAGAACTTCTATTTGGGAAGTGGGATCAGAAGATGCCTTTAGTGTCAGGCAGGAAGTTTGAGAATGTAACACAAATTATTTAGTGATTAAAATGCTGGATAATTTTTGGTGCTCTGCTGACTAAATTTCAACACCACTGAATAACACAATAGTGCAGTTTTCTCTTCTATCCTATTTTGTGAGTACTTATGAAGAGAAGGAGAATTTATTTATTGACTTACCTGCAGACAACCTGAGACTAGCCCCATTGCATGGATTGTTCTTGCCTATGGTGTGTTCCCCAGAGCTCTCAGGGTGCACTTTAACATTTTTGACATCCATCCACACCCTGAAGAAAGAACTTTAAATAGAAGAGAGATCAAGTGTAAAGGCAGACAGAGCAGGCTGTACATTCCTTCAGTTCTTTAACCAATATAGAGCAAGAAATTAAGAGCAGAGAGTATAATCAGAACTTTAAAGTTTTCCTGCAAACTGACCTTTTACCTCTCACGGGAAAAGGCAGTAGGAAAGAAGGAGTTAAGCAAAGTGTGTTTGCTCTGGATTATTACATGCTAATTACTTTGACAGCTGCTCCGAAGCAGCATTTATGCTCAGTGCATATGCACACATTCCACTGTGTCTGTCTCTGTAGATCTAATTCTGTCAGACTGAGTTATAATTTAAGACCAATGGGAGGAAGGGAAAAGTCTGTGTCAAGCAAACTGTAGTTCTAGACAATAAGAAAGTAAGAAGATCCTTACCAGAGCTATTTAGAAAACTTGGATGAATACTGTGGATGTGATATGAATCAGTTTGTTAAAGGCTTTTCCACATTTTGCTTTTCTTCCCATATGTGTATGCATAAGAAGAAAGCATGACTTCAAAGAACATTGTTCACGTATCAAAGTTTCTTATACCAAGCACTGGATGATCTTAGTTGTCATTTAGTGACTTTGGTCTTGACTGCATTCCTGTATAAGTAAATTGACAATAGACATTGTTATTTTTGAATACTTTGAATATCAATGAATTCCCTACTTATTGTATATTGCTGATTCACTGGATATTTGAGTCATTATGGTCCAAGACGTGGGTTGATTAGGTCTGCCATATAGCCAGGTTTTCCCAGACATGTTGTCATATTTCTAGACAGAATAAGAGGAATGTGATTATTTCCTTATGCTTGTCACAAAGCCTTGTCAGAGTCCCTTCCCTTCCTTTCCCTTTCTTTTTCTTCCTGCACAGGGGCTCATATAATGGGAAAAATCCCTATGGGGCTGCATATCACCAGAATGGAGCAGATAGAGCCCTCACTCACCAGATCTGAAAGTGCCACTAGCCCATTGCATCTGAACATGTCAGAGTCACCACAGCAGTGCCTTTGAGCTTCTGGATAGAAATCTTGGAGCCCTACAAACACCAAAACTCCATTTTAGTTGGCAGTAATCAGAGACCATCAGAGTCTCACAGAATTTAGTGCTTTGGCTGTGTTTTTTATCTCTGCCTGTATATGTCTCTATGCATATTAACTCTTCCTCCTTTACCTGCAAAACAGAAAAGTCTCTCTCAAGTTGACTGGTGACATTATGGAGATGGAAATAGTGATTAGAAAGTGGTCTTTATTTAAATTCATGTCAATAAGTTGCTATGCCTTTGCATATTGCAACCATGTTCTCAAATTCAGGGAGCTCTTAATGAGGCAACAGGGAGGCTCATTTTACAGCCTAAGACACCAAGAGGATCTCATGTCTGTGCTAATAAGATTCTGGAGTTTTTGTCTCCTCACTGGTCTTCTAAGTTAATGATTATTTTAAAGCATCAATGATTTCTAAATAAAAAGTTTAAACTGTTTTCTGACATTAAAATGTTTCCAATGTACTTGATATTGCTGTGAAAAGAAACCCCACTCTTAATATAAACAACTTCTTTTAGGATCAAGGTCTATCTTTTATTAAAACACAGAGTAGAACTGCACATGGTGTAGGACTTTTCTTCTGCCTTTATATGACACCCTTATTTCCTATTAGGCTGACCTCACTTTTGGGAGAATCACTTGGTTAGTTCTAAATATAGCCCTGCATCTTCCCTTAAATGGGAGTGAAGGGGCAGTAGCCTTTAGAGAGAGGAATTATTTTTGTGTTCCTCAGCCAGAGTTTACTAAGCTGGGAAAGGCTGGTCTTCCTCTCTGCATTGAAATTTTTCTATATCCCTTGGTAAGTCCATTTTTCATCTAGGTTTTTCTTGTTCAGAACAAATGAGGGTGATTGTGGGAGGTGTTGGGTACTTCTCTGTAAAAAAAAAAGAATTACCTTCCTTGGGGAAAGCAAGCAATAAACAGGACATAGATTGATTTATGAAAAGATAAGGAAAAAAATAAAGTAAAATTGTTTCCTTCTGTGTATAGTAAGCTTGATTTTATTCTGTATTACATTTCCTATGTTCTTTCTACATATAAAGATCTACATAATGCCAATCCATTGCTCTCTTGGTATATGAGCTTCCACAACTATACATATATTGGCAATGCAACTTTCTTGTATGCTATACTGTGTAAGAAGACAAAACATGATTTATCTGAAGTATGTGTGTAAATAATCAAGCATAAAATCCTATAGTAGCTGGCAAAACTATTTGGCATGCTGAAGAATAAGATGTAGCTAGGACAAAAAATTCTGCTTTAATATTTTGTCTACCATACTTCTGATCACATGTCTTCAGAAGATGCATTTCTGGTGTTTGTATTGCTCTAGGCTATGTGATGTGTTCTGTGCCACATGAAAATTCCAGCTAAATACCACTGATAGAGCCTTGGGAAATCGTGTTTGTGCTCTTGAAAATATGCCTGTGTGTTGATAATACCTATGAGTCAGTGAAAGTATTGTAATGAAGGATAATGAAATTTGGGATGATGGGAAGTGACTTTCATCATCTCATTGTCTCACGTTCCTTGCTGTCCATTTGAGGGGATGTAATGCAGTTGCCAAGTGAAGGGAAATCTTAAAAATTCATTGGAACATGTTGTAACTTCTTGTGCATTTGCAATGTTAGGATGGCAAGGTTTCAATTCAATTTGCGCAAATTCAGCCTCATTTAATTCCCAGTCATGTAAGATCATGAATTCATAAGAAAGCTCTTTTAGAAAATTATTAATAAAGAATAGACACATCTGTGATGGCCAGTATTGTCAGCTGCTTGAAAATGGTGCTTTGCTGGGTATTTGGATTACTGGAATTAGATGAGAGAACTCCAGATTAAGGTTTACTGAGGAAAGTAATACATGCACTTCTGGGGATAATTGGAACCAGATTGAACTTGTCCACAAGATTTCTGTTTAAAACTGATTTGTGAAACTAGGATAATACTATTCCCATACAAAGGAAATATGATCAGTAAAACTTAAGACCAGCTGTGATGTAGCTAAAGATGTCAGAAAAGACAAGCTTGCTAAGTAATGTCTGGAATTCAGTGGGGTTTAAGCAAATGAGAATTCCATATGTTTTTTGATTTTAGAAGAGTTTGTATTCTGTTGTCAAAAAAGTTAAAACTGAATTCTGATTATGCAGAAGGAAAAAGCCTCTTTAATAGAAAGGACAGAAGCATCTTAAAATGCCAGTATATTGTGTGTTTTTTAAGTTCATCCTTTTTAATGCACAGAACATGATTTTCTGTGTGAGATCTAAATACACACGTGCACAGAAACAGAAGGCTGGAGAGATATATTAGCATTTTAAAAGTTTGTTACAAAAATGAGAAAGATGGTATCAGACCCTCTACATCCCATTCTGTTTTAGACTGCAGCATCTATGAGCTACATAATGATTCATGCTGTTTTTACAAGATTTCCACCAAAGTAAGTTCCCTGGGGGAAAATGTTCTTATGTTTTTATCTATGGCAATTTCTACAGGACTGATACAACCGTCTGGAAAGGACCACATGTTTTCTGAGGCAGTATAGTAATTCTTTAAGCTGGTCAGCAGAATCAGCTGATGACTAGAAGGTCATCAGTATTTCCTTTTGTTTATCTTTCACTGTGGTATATAGGTTGTATGGAATGTTATATATTTTATCAGCTAAATATCATAAGCTTTAATGTACCATAGAAATATAAGTTGGTGAAACAAGACTTCCTAAAAATACTTAACTTTGAACAATATTGAGAACAAGCAGCAGAACTACAGAGGGGTAGAGGAAACAATGACGGCATCATGGGAAAACCAGGACAAACCCTAAAGTCAATACAAATGGTCAAAGCTATTTAAGAAGGATGAGATACAGAGGAAGATCAAGAATGAGGATACATGTGTAGGAGCAGGATGTACTGATCTTTCAGCCAGAATGAGGAGGACGGGCAGCATGAGGTCAGGCAAGAGCCCATGAATTGTTTTTGACACTTCTGATGGACAAGGACAGAGATGAAAGTGCATGTTGCATGGTACAGCACTGACAGGTCAGGCAGAGAAAGTACATGCCGTAGTGCATTGCTCATGACAGGAGTCTCCTGAGTTTAGGAATGCAAGTTACTTATCTATGGTGAGCACAATCATGTTCTTCCTATGGCATTTGTGAATCCCATCCATCAATTTGTTTGGTTGTGTGCCTGCTGTCTGAGGCTGTGTCATCATGCTAGAATTTACTGCCTGTCCTTTAAATCTTAAATTAACTCACATCAAACTAACCATGTCTATATCAGACCTTTGGCTTCCCTGCTCAAGAATGTGGCCTGTTGTCACATGGTCCTAGATTATTGTTTTCTGTTCATATCAGCATTACTATGGCATGAAACTATACATATCCTGGGCCAGGAACTCCACCTTTAACTGCTTGCCAAGTATAATTTGTTATTGTACAGGCTGCTAAGCATGTGGAAATGTATATTTGTGTAAATTGATTTGAACAGTCTAATTCATTTGTATTTTATATCATTAATTCTTAAGGACATTTTGACTGACTGAATTTTTTTTTAGGTTTAATACTGAGTGGTTTCTACAGTACGTAGATTAGTGCAGTTTAGATCCTTCTGATGTCACCAGCATTCACAGTCATAGAAATAAATAGTAATAGTAATAGTAATAATAATAATAATAATAATAAAGGTAGGAGTACAATGGTGCTCTGTTCCACTAAAAAAATAAAGGTTGGGTGAGAAACTAAGTATTTTAGGACCATTTTATCTTGTAACTCCAGGGTTTTTTCTTGAAATCTAAGGATGTTAATAGGATCTGCATGTATGAAGTTCAAAGTTTTTTTGTGAAACACAGGGCATATATATGTTACAATTATCCAGAAAATTATTTTATCTTTCTCTTGGTCTATTTATGCCTTTCTTTCTGTTATTAAATTTTCAATTTCCCATGGGGAAATATTGTTGGTTATTATTTCACAATGCATTTTCCAGACTACTGCCTGCATCTTCCCTTTGGGTCATGTCATCAAGTGACTTGCCAATATAATTAGGTTTCCAATGACTGCCAGTAATAATATCATGGTTCACCTAAATCAATAAGTTCAGTAAGGCTAAGCTGTCACCTGCGTATCATGTTATCTGTGTTAGTGGAAGGTCGACTAAATATTAATATCTATTTCAAACATCTCACATTAATATGTATTAGAGGAAAACTGAGAAAGTAGTCAACACATTCCTCTTAGGAAGACAATAGAAACTTCTCTTATTATAAAGTCAAGGCACCCCACATCTTCTGTAGACTGCTGAAGCTGGTTTTGCAGTGGGGCTGTGATTTTGCTCTTTAGATACTTGTCTTTGAAGCAGTATTAAGTATTAAATATGTACTCTGCAAGCATCATTGTAATTAACTGGTGATGATTATTATATTTGGAATTGTTGCCAAGCAGCTCCCCTCTGTGTTAACAGAAGGCAAAACAAGTCTGGCTGCTAGTAAGCTCCATTAATTGCTTGTATGGAGGCTGCAAGTGGATGCAACGCTTGCTTCTATTAGAAGGATGTTTGGATAAATGTGAAAACATCTGAACCCAATTTTGATAAATCTTGGGTGCTGATTAATAGAAGAAACACCAATTAAAACGTAAATTTTATATATAGTGGAAAAGGCTGAACTGAAAATGGCAAAGATATTTTCTCCTATCTCAAAAACGAAAATAACCCAGACTGTGATCCCTCCAAACACATGGCCACTACTCTGCAACTCTTCTGTGTCAGATCTCAGCGGGAGTTATATACATAGCAACACATAAATTGCACGTTGATAAATTCACAGAATTATTCAACTGGGCCTCATGTAAACATGAGTAGCACTTAACAGCTGAGGCTACCCCTTAATCTATTGGTTTGCCCTTTGCACCTTCATCTAGGTGAAAAGTTTAACTATAAATAGAAAAGAGGGAACATTATACCATTAACTGACCAGTTGATGTATGAACGAAGGGGGAAGTCAAATGTCATATACACAATAGTCACAGTTAGACAGCGTAAAGAAAACCACTATTTAATGTCTTCAGGTATAACCTAATGTCATGTACAGATACCAAAACTAGGAGAAGCCAAGGCTAGTCACAGGCCTGTGTAACTGTGTCATGTAACTAAGACATGTCGTATGACTAGTTAACATTATGTTCATGTCAGCTCAGCATTGCATGAGGGCACCTAGCTAAGCTAGCATCCCTTTGAGCTGCTGCACCGTACTGTACTATCTTGGGTCACGTTAACTCTCATGTTCCTCTAGAAATGTGGTAATATACTTCATTAGTGTCCCATAGTAATGTTATAAACTTGTTCTGGTTTTGTCTTGCAGCTTCTGGTATTTTGTGTAAAGCTCTCATTCCTGAAGGTGTGATTTGCCATTCTCTTATCTCTTGAAAAAGACTTGAAAGGTAACATATATGGTAAATATGGATTATGCAGAAGATGCAGCTATCAGGATATAAATTGTAAAGATTCATCTGTTTAGATCTTATTACTTTTAATAAGATATACCTGCTATTAAATATGTCTAATGTCTTCTCCTGCAGAGACCTTTTTCTTGGAAAATTAAAACTAGCTGATGTAAACATGACATCATGACTGGGGGCATCTGACTCTACTTTTAAATACCTAAAACTAAACACAGCTGAAATATATTACTGTACTTAGTCAATAACCAGTATTTCCTTTTGTTGGCAAATACTATATGCTGAAAATATAGCATTTATGGGTATTTTACTGAATTTAAAGATTCAATTTCTTAGCCCATAAAACATGCTGTTGTTTTTTTTTTAATTTTATTTGTTTGGGGGGGGTGTTGCATTTTATTTTTTTTGGGGGGGGGGTTTGTTTTTTTTTTTTTTAGTTTAATTTTATACAGTTCAGAAAAGAATGCCAAACAAGCATGAATGAAGAATGAAGTGACTTGCTAAATTCAGAATTTCAGTCCTTCATTTCCTCTCCTATCAATTCAGTTAAAGTTTCCTGGTTCAGGAAAAAGGTGGTTTCTGATAAAATGAGATCTAGTTCAAAACTGAAGAAATTCAGTCACTGTGTCATTGCCAGCTTTCAAATTCCATGTTGTTTTTTGTGTTTTTTTTTTTTACTTCAGTAATCTTTACTTTGTGAAAAGTACATGAAATCAATGTACTTCAACAAAATATTGCTGAAAATAAGTTTCTAAATGTTTATTACTTTTTCTGAAAACAATGTTTTTTGTCACATAATGGAAATATTTTATTAGCGCCTCATGTTTTGAAAAATTATTCTGTAAAATCCCCATTTGAGAATGGGAAGCAATGATAAAATTTCTGAAAAATTACAAATATTATCAAGACTTTTTAATGATTTTTTAGTGTGACTTGTTAATGTTGTTTCTGATTGTGTTACTAGCCAGACTGTATATGCAGAAAAAATAATTTTCTACATTTCATTGCAGCAATTTATTCTTGAAATATGAGATCTAGATTTCCTATACAGCACATCATATTTTTAGAAAGAAGAATGTAAGATTGCTATTGCAGGAATTTGCCTGACTGAAAAACTTCAGGATTTGGCCCAAGCTTATAGACTTTATACGTGCAATTTGTTTCCGTTGTCACTGAAGTGCAGACATCTCATGGGGAAGGTGTTGGCTGTTCAGTTGCCCCCTGGCATCCCTCACCACTATTCAGGCCAAGTGGCCCAGGAATAAAAAGCCCCACATCCCACTGTGACTGTAAATGGGATGTATTCAGCAGGCTGTAGTTACACAAGCTGGCACCTACTCAGGGCACAGCTGGTAGTATTCCCCACTTGCAAGAAGTTGTCATATTTCTAATGAGCACAAAGGGATTTCTAATAACCAAAGGGATTTGGTCTCCTCCAGGTTCTTTTCGCCATGGCTGGGAATTTGCTTAACTCCAACTCAGTGGGAAATGTACTCTTCCAACCCACACTGCTTCTGGGACCTCCCTGAACATTTCTGAGAACCTTCTATCCAAATACAGATCAAACTATTCCATGCTTTGGAGAAAGCCCATAGGAAGGCCACCAGAGGGATAGGTGGTCTAGAAAAAATAACCCATGAGAAAAGGCTGAATGAGCCAGCTTTGTTTAGTTTAAACAAGAGAGCTAAAAGGAAATGTGAGCAAAATCAAGAGGCTTCTGCAAAAGTGGGTGAATACAGTCTATTTTTTGTTGTCATGGTGAATTGGACAAGAAACAGCACAAATTGCAACAGGGAAAAAAATAAAAGCTTTGAAGAGCAGAGAGCTGAAACACCTAAAAATACCCCAAAAGGTCAAATTTCCATCTCTGGAAATTTCTACAGAGGTGTTAAATGACATCTGCAAAGAAGGGGAAAAGTGATCCAACAAATTCTCTCCTAGCTCGATCATCTACGATTCCTTAGTTTACAGTGCTTGTCTGTTAAGGTATAGCCTGAGACCCACGTGTACCATTGATGGTTTTATTTGTCATAAATGGATGGAATTTTATCCATCAATACACATACATGTCTACATATAGACATGCCCACATATATTCATCAATACACATACATGTCTACGTATAGAAAAATATCAGTATAAGTGTCTGAAATATATGGCTAAATGTGATTTCTCTTTCTGTAGGAATTACTGATTGTAACACACTGAAATATGTCTTCAGTAGCAGTGCCATTTTACCAGAGGAGGCACAAGCACTTTGATCAGTCCTACCGTAACATTCAGACAAGATACGTCCTTGAGGAATATGCAGCAAGAAAGTAAGTACCGTGTATTTCACATAAAGAGCATAGAGAGTTTTTAATTTTGGTTCTTAAAATCAAGATAGTAAGCTTCTTCCTGTGTTCTCCTTCCTCCTCCCCAGTTGTTATTTGTTAAGAATTAATTCTGAATAAATCAGAATTTATTCTGATATTTTTCCAGTTCCTTTCATTGGGATGCTCCTTGTCTGTAGTTTCCCACCAGCATAGCTAGACTTTCTAGTTACATTGCAGCACACCTACACAGACTTTTCAGCTCAGGATCTGTCCTGTTTTCTACCTCCAAGTTGGAAATTCTTCCCTTTAGACTCTGATTGAAAATCTGACTTTAGAAAAATTGCCATGAAATTTACTATAAATCACAGAAACAATTTTTTACCCATTATTCCATATGATATGAGGACATTTCTTCTAAAGTTGGCTATTTATAATTATAGTTTTGTCATTCAATTTCCTTTTTAAAAATTAAATAAATGATTAAATCCTCTCACATGCAAAATCAGAGTTTTAGTCACAAGATACACATTCTTTGTATCCCAGTCTGGAGCATTGGATCTTGGTTGCTTAAGAATCACTGGCCTCCCTTCTCAGTAAAGATGCATAGCTAGCCTAGCTAGCTGTCTAGCTTGTCCAGCTTACCTTATGGCTGAGAAGAGTTAATACAGAAGGTTTTGTGATGTATAAGAAGGCAGGAATATTTAGAAATAATGTTTTAGGGATTCTGTGTGACTTGTGTATTAGACAGGCTTGTACTCATAGTTCACTGAAGTGCTATAGTAGAACTTGAATGATTAGAGACTGAGATAAATATAAATTTAATAGAATGAAATGCCTGATAATCCCCAGTGACAGATAATGATGGGCCCTTGAAGAACAAGTGGAAGTGGAACCCTAGTGCAGTCAGTGAGGAATGCAAAGTGGGTTTCTCACTGAACTGTGCTCAGTCACAGTATTCAGCTCATTTAAGGTAATTTCTTTGACTTTTGCAAGTTTGTGTTTTACCAGAATCACTGGGTTATAACAATGCCTTTTATATTTGAAGGGCTGCTTCCAGACGGGCTGCTTATTATGAATTACCTGGCCTAGGAAAAACAACATGCAGACTATGTGCCAGGAGGGCACGCAGCTTGGCTCATGAAGCAATACAAGAATCTAGGAAAAGGTAAAGCTCTGTTGGTCCCACCTGACCTGTGTAGTGGGCCTGGTCCCATTCAATATTGCTCTTCTACCAGGGCTTTTTTAAAGTTGACAAGTCTGGAAGCTTCTCTATCACTGTTCTTCAATAATCTATTTTGCCTGGAGTAAGTACTAAATGACTGAGTGCCATTTTCAGTCTCATATTTTACCCCAGAGTTGTTCCTCTAATCTCCTCTCTGACCTTTGAAAACAGCTTTAAAACCAAAATAAATTAGAATCTGTCTGGGATTCCAAACCAATTTTTGAATAGATCTGCTCCACTATTCCTAAATTTCTGATTTGAATCAATTTAAACTTTTTTGAATTCTTACTGTCACATCTCAGTTACAGCCTTGATATGAAGTCCTATAGTAAGTGTGCTGCTGATGGCAGTGTTCCTGCTTGAGAATTTGACTGTACTCTGCCATGCTCTCCTGTAACAGTACCAAAGACATAGATAATTTATACTACAAGAACAATTTCTGCCATATTTGTAGAAAATGTGTTGTGAAAATCATATACATCCATATGGTTCTGGTACTTTGATTGTTTTGAAAGATATATCTTAGAACCTGAATGTTCTAGGAAAATTAAGCTAATTTGTATGCTCTATTTTATAACAAACTGTCTCAAATTTTATCAATTGAGAAGAAAAATGTGGCAGAGCAAGGCTGATATTCAAAATACATTGAAATGGTAAAAAGATATTTTTTAAAATACTGGACAAATAACTTCTTGGTCCACTGTTCACTGCACTTCATGCAAGTCTTCTTATTTGCTTTGTGGCATGCAAGTTGGGTGTGGTGTTTTTAGGAATTCTGAGAAATCTAGGGAGCGTGACTTTCACAGAACAACCCACAATTTTCTCAAAACGCTGTCTTTTCTTGGTAGTTTCTAGAATACTTCCTGGTCACTCTTGCCCAGGGACAGCCTTTTTGCATGGATTTCATCAAATCCTTGTGAACTCCTTGGTCTGTATTTTTCAGGTGAGCTCAGCTGATACAGCCCATGGAGAGCATCCCAGCTGCTAGGGCCAGAGGCACACCATAAGCAAGGCCCAACACTTACTAGGATACAAACAGGCACAGAACATGCCTGCACTCCTCTGCCTTCTTATGTTGATGGGATGGAAAATTAGGGGCCAGAAGGAAACCAGGCAGGTTCTTGATCTCAATTATCAGAGGACTAGGACTGTGGGGTACATCATCAATGTGATCATGCCAGCTTTCAAAATCTGAAGCTGTCTATGGCACCAATATACAGGGTAAAAGACAATGAAAGAAAATTCATATTCATTTCACATGCTCATTAAGATAGGCAAATAGGCTCTAAGAATATTTCTTAAACGAAGTTTTACATCTTGCTGACACATTTTCAGAGTTCTCAGTTGCCTAATGTGTATGAACGACAGTCTTAAAGCTTCGTATCAATTAATCTTACCTGATATGTTTTCTTGTCCTACAGAACCCATGAACAAAAGACTCATGCAAGTGAAGAGAAAAGAATACGGTTTGCCAATGAATTGTCTGTTTTGGAAAAAGAGATTCACACAGCCAGGCACCGTGCTAGAGAACATCTGGACAGACTTGAAATACAGAGGATGGTATGGTGCCAAACCTTTTTGTTCCTATCCAAGCAGAATTAAAAGATATACTGAAACTGAGGCCTGTGTTTCAAACAGCAATAATGATTTGCCATCTTTTAACTTTGTGGATTCGAGATTAGATTTTCTACCCTATTTGAGTCTTCTGCTAGATGTGTTTTTGTTTTTTTTTAAAATTTTATTCCTGTGTTTAATAGGTGGAAGAAAACATGGCTCTAGAAAGACACGCTCTTGAGGAAAGTATAAGTCGAGCTCCTGAAATACTAGTACGTCTGAGGTCTCACACTATCTGGGAAAATATGTCTGTGAGCCTTTGCTTCACTGTACAAGGATTTCCCACCCCTGTTGTACAATGGTAAGAGACTTTCCTAGCCCTCTAAAAATGTTGTTAAGCTCTTTTCATTTGTAAGTTATGGCTTAACTGATAAGTGTCACATACATAATGGCTGTGTTAAACCTCCTTTATAATCCTCATAGATGTGCTGGATTGTAGCAGTTGATACTGCAGTAGAAGGAGTGGGAGGACAACTTGCTGAATGGCCCTGTGCAATGTGAGAAGCAAACTCAAGTATTTCAGAAGGCAGGCTGTGGAAGGCATTCCAGTCTTTCTGGCCATTGAATTCCCTCATGATGAAGTAGCAAATAGCAAAATAGACAGACTACTTGCTAAGCCTGTGTAAACTTGTACATTATTGTCATGGGCTGTAACTGTGTTCAGCTTGTGTCAGCCTCTCTTGAGGTGGACATTAATGTAACGTCTCTGAAGCTGCCCTACTCTCTGGACAAATGCTGTCCTGTATATGCGAGGGCCCAGGCTAGACAGAAAATCTAACCTGAGGCACAATCCTGTTGCAGCTTCCCTTATTTGTGATGAAGTGCTTTACTGTGATCTAAGACAAAGTTTCCTTTCGTGTTGTGTTTTGTCATGTCATGGCAAGTGGACTGGAAAGTTCAAGTCACATGCCATCTTCTCTCTCCTTCACTGCCTGCTTTTCCGATTTAGGTGCACATCTTCTCTTTCCAGTTGCTTACTAGAGTGATGGTCCCCCTTTTGCCTTCATGGCCCAGTGTGTAACTATCTATACGTGCTGGAAAATACTCTATACAAGTAGAGAAGATTTATAGAGAGAGCTCAGATGATAGTGAATGATATCTGGATGTAAAAATCTACTAAGCTAATGCAGTGAAGACTAATAGATATTAGTTCTTTTTTTCTTGATTTTTCAGGTACAAAAATGAAGAATTGATTAGCCCTGCAAGTGATCCAACAAAGTACAGAATTGAAAGCAAATATGGAGTACATGTGTTGCATATAAACAGGTAGATTATTCTAGGATGTACAACAGTTTTGTATACTGTAAGCAAAGCATTTTGTATCAAATACAGTTAAAAATTCACACAAAGGCTGCAAGACAGTTGTTAAATTCAGCACAATTTTTTGTGGTACTCACATTTAGGCTGGAGAAGGTTAACTAAGCTGCTGCATATTAGATCATGAAAATGAAATGAAAAATTAGATATTTCAATTATTTAACTCCAGCAATCTATAAGAAGATAAAAAAAGCGAAGGAAGTAGATGAAAGAATGGTAGTTCCTTATTAGAATTATATGTTCTCAGCATTCAAAGTGGAAAAATGTCTGTGTTTTATGTTCTTGCCGTGAAGAAGTTCTTTAAGGTAAGCTAAAATTTAGCTGATCACACAAGGATACCTAGTTATTAGTATTATATATTAGGGTAAGTTTGCATTTTGGTCTCCATTTTTTTGTTCTCCAAAAAGTAAGGAAGTGTAAGTTAGTTTTTAAAAAGGTTCTAATTTAATTAATTTAATTTTTCAAAATAATGCGGTATAGAAAATGCTGGGGTAGAACAGCTTCCCAAAACTAATCCCGTGCTGTCCTAAACAATGTTTCATGTGACTTGGTACAAGGTTTTGTAAAAGTGTAAAAACCCAAAGAAAAATGAAGATATGACTGTGGTGTTTAAAAAGAAAGCTAATATGTAGAGCAGAGACACAAAACCTCACTTTTAATTTATCCAGAACATGAGCATCAGCTGTGCTGAAACAGCTGTAATATTTGTGGCTAACACTTTGTTAGCCAAACATTTCATGTTCTATCCTGTCTCCATCTGTCCCCAGTGGAAGCAGCCCTGAGCACGGTCTTGTGGCATTAGTACAGTGCTTTCGGGAAAGACCACTTTCGTCCTGTAGCAGTCTGGGATGACCTGTCAGCCCAACTGCCCACCTTTTCATTGTTCAGGATGGGAGAAATGTACCTCTGTACAGAAGCTGGTAGCAAGAATTACTATGTTGCTGCTTCTTAAGGGATGTTTCTCAAGGAGTAGTAGTACTTACAGGTACTTCTAAAACACTCATGTAATCTTCTGCCCCTAGGACATGGATTACTTGCTGACTGCTGCATCCATGAGATGTCTCAACACAGCTGATCCTTCCCACCAACATTTCTTTTGGAGATAAGAGCAGGAGGTTAAAAGATAAAACCAGGTTGTCCTCTTGCAATCCTCTCCCTTGCAGCAGGGAAAAGGGAAAATTCATTTGTCTGGATTTGTGAGTGAGTCAGGAGATGAAACTTTGGTGACTGTGACTCACAGTCAGTCGGTGTCTTTGACTGTGTTTATTTCCCTTGGTTAGTGTCCATGAGCAACTGCTTGTAGGGTCCAGATGCTGGATATGTCGTATGTAGGTTCCTTTTGTGACATTTTGGGAGTAAATGGCTTTTTGAAGACATGAGAATCAGTGCTGATGATCCTTTCTGAGCCTCTGTAACCATCAGGCTGAAGAGTACTAGTGGCTTACATCCCCTTGGTGCTGTTTTTTCTCTTTCCTGTGCTTGTTATCAGTCATTCAGTCACCATCCACAATCAGCTTTGGGAGTGTTCAGACCCAGCCATATTTAATCAGACACACCACAGAGTCATTTATTGGCACCTACTCAGGTTCCCACACCCACCTATCATTACCCTTTGTTTATTAGTCTCAGGCCTTCAGGTATTCATGCAGGCTCCCTCGCATTGAATCAAGCTGCCATCTTCAGAGACCGTTGCTCCATTTCTCTTTCCTTCTGTGTGTCAGTGTGGCCTTTTTGCCACCTAAAGATACCTAGCTGTTCTCTTCCAGGTTTCCCATCTTCTCTTAAAAGAATACCTTGGGGACTGTTATGATTTATTTACCACAGATTGATACAGTTAATTAAATTCAAGTTTCTAACCTTAAATTTGTTTATTTACAACTAATCTTTTTTTTATCTCAAAACTTGACTATCAGCTGTATTTTCTGTCCCAAAAGACAGAAAATCAACATGCAGAAAATGGACTAATGTTTTGATAGTGCATTACTGTCATTAGATGATTTGTGTATTGAAAACAATGGATGTATAGGCAGTGGTTAAAATATATATAAGTAATGTTTTTATATAAGCATGTGTCAATTTGCTCTCAATTTTCCATACGTATCTTTCTGCACATGTATTTGGAGTAGTTTTTTTTTTTTTTCTGTAAAGTAGAACTCTTGGGATTTTCTACCTATCCACTTCTGTGCTCTTCTCACCCGTTCATACCAAAGTGCTGAGCTGCATGTCATCTGATCTGCAGTCACTCAGAATGGCCTTGGAATTTCTTGGCTACCTTTCTGGCCCTTCAGTGAGGCTCCAGGAGTGAACTTTTCCTTCTGATGCAAGTGTGATATTTATTCCTATGAGTATTCCTTGATACCAATGGAAAAATTCTTGAGGCACCAAAACCAGAACGTCACCTCATCAACTTAAAGTAGTAACTGGACACAGTTTCATGCCCTCTGTTTGTTGTCTTCCAGGGTTCATCAGCCTATACAGTAACCAGATCATTTTCATTTCTCTGTCTCATATTTTCATGATGCTCTGTACTCAATTTACATTTTCTGCATGCATTCAGCACTGTCATTATCATATAACACCTCTTTCTTCCTCCTTTTACACTTCATCAAATGGAAGCTTGAGCTTAAGGTCTCCCTTGAGCAGTAAAGAAAAGGGGTTTGGAGTTTCACTATTTTTTTTCACACATCTCAGAATTATAGGAGAAGAGATTGCCAGCCTGCACAGGGGTAGTCGTTCATTCCATCTCTCATCTCACTTCTGATACGTGATTCAGAGAATACTGAGGAACCCTCTGAGGGAAGGCTACTGGTAGTTGGAGTGATTGATACATATCTGAGAATATGAGGGCTTGTTTAAAGTATATTTCTTCATCCCACCTAATTTAACTATAGGTAGGGAATATAATACAAGATTTCTGTATCAGAGGTGTTGAGATGAAGATGTCCTGCTGCTATATAGCATAGCTTCAAAATATATTTTGCTTTACTGTATAACTTACTTAGTCATTAAAAATCATAGCTCTTTGAATTTCTTAGTTGCCACTACTTGTTTAGCAACAGGCTTTGGTTTTTGTTTGTTTACTGTGATGACTCCTGACGTGAATCACTTAGATTTATGCAGCTGTGAATGGCTACATTGCATTTCCTGGTACATCCTCTGGGGCACAGAGGGGACAGCAGTGTGCTCCTGTCTGAGGACATTCCTGACCCCCACCCCACAGTGCGCAGGCAGGGGAGCTGATGAAGGCTGGTCAGCCGAAGGAGCAAAGGAGGAGGTTCTGTTCTCCAGAGTTCTGTGAGTGTGATGTGATTGCACAATCTCACCTATACAAAGCTCAAAGTTTGGTACCCCCTTTGTCTTTTAATAGGGCCCTCTCCTGTTTCATTAAGCCATCGCTTAAGAAGTGCTTGCAATTACAGCGGAAAAGGTTTGTGGTTGCATCAGTAGAAATGTGTGATAGAGCCGGCAGAGTGCAGTGTAACACCTGCTGCCAGGAGGCAGAGCTGGCCGCCAGATCAGGCTCTCCGCTCAGCACCACCAGCATGGCTTTAAAGAAAAAAAAAAGCTTAAAAATTGAATGAATCTTCTCTTCTAACTATTCTTATTTAACAAATGACACTGTGCAGTCAGTGCAGCGCTATTTTAGTTTGATTAGGCACAAAAGATTTGAGATGATTTAATCTGAGCGGAGAGGTAGTGAGACCTGCTTTTTCTGCTGCTGTAAGTAGCTGTAGAGCAGAGGCATTGCAGCAAAGGCAGTCTTCCAGTTCAGAAAGAAGATTCTTTGAGCAGAATAGGGTTAATTGGGTGATAAACTGCAGCTCCCAGGGCTTTGCAAGTATGCAGTACCAGTGAGTGCACAGGCAGCAGGCTTGAACTCCTGCTCTTCTTTCCTTGCCGAAATGCACGCAACAGCCCTCAGTCTGTGATCTTCTGACCTGTGAGTCACTGTCCATTGTAAGCTGCAATAGTAGTGAAGTGGCCACCTCATAACAGAGGTCCCTTCTTCAGTAAAAACAAAAACCAACCAAACAAAAAGGATGAGTCAGATTCAGTGTGTCTGGGGAATTAGTGCATGAGGTGGTAATTCCATGCAGTATTTCCACATTTTGATGTCATATATCTGTAACACCGAAAATTTTGTCATTTGGATTCAAGGGAGGAAATTTTAACTCTGTAGTTTACTATGCAGTGCTTCCTGTTCTTGACACGCACTGAATTGTGTTCCAATTCAGGGAAAAATGTTATTTCACTCTTAACTCCTGTGTTTAAAATTACACTAGGCAGATGGATGAATATATGCATTTTAAACAGATGTATCTGCCTGGGGAATATTCCCTGCACAAATATTAGCACTTCAGAACCTCGTGTGGATTCAGGGCAATTTAATTTTCACAAAAAAATATTAGTACCTTGGGATAGATACAGCTCTGCACTCACACTTCATGCTATCTAAATGTATTCTATGCATATTTTATCTGACCTTTGTAAAGGTTGGAAAACACATTCTCCATTGTGATGAAGAATAACTGTTGGAGAGACCATACCTTACATCTTGGGTACTTGAAATATAATTTCTAACTGATCTTGACTCAATGAGCTTTACAGTGCAATTTAGGGAATCAAGAGGGTTTAGCACCCTCTACTTAGGGAAGTAGATAGTTGCCAGAATAATCCCCAGTCTTAGCATTATCTGGCATGAAAGGAGAGTCAGGACCTATGCGATTTGCCATCCTGTTCAACTTTCTTCAGAGTGGGTATTAAACAAACATGCTGTGTAGCTCTTACCCACTAACTCTATACTCTTCTAGTAACATATTTGAAAGCATTCAACTGAATAATAGGTGATGTGAGATGGTTTGATTTCTCGAGTGTCAGGTTAGAGGTCATAGCAAGGATTTGTAAATTACTTTCAAAGCAGTGACCTCCAGAATATGGGTAGAGATCTTAAACAGCAGAAAAGTGCTTGGCTTGGGGAATTGTTCATAATAACTGTAAGTACCTTGTTTCTCTTCATGAAACCAAAGGATGTTGTAAGAGTGTGGTCAGTAGCTTGATCAGTAACTTCTTTCTTTTGTTCTTCCTGAGAAAATGTACTATCATTCCATCACTAACTTTTGTCAAATAGTTGCTTTCAGACATTGAACTTCTTGGGCTAAAAAAAACCCCCACCTTTGTGAATCTCCTGTCTCTTCTAGAGACTTTTAGGATCCTATTCTGTTTTCTGTACCTTGGAAACCACCACAAATAGGAAGATCTCATCAAGACATGTATTTTACTGCTCCTTACGGAGAGGTGACAAAATAAGCGCAGCTATGTATCCCTTTGAAAAGTTAATCAGGTATCTGCCATCCTTTTGACAAGCTGGTGCATGCCGAAGTATGCCAAGTGCTGTTGTAACACATTAGCACTAAGGTGATCAAGATCCAGTTTCTGGGGACAAACGATGTAACACTGTTTAATTTGCTAATACATAACATGAGTTATAAAGTATACTATATAGTATGTACTATTTACTTTATAAATATCTCCTTAAGGTAAGGAGGTACAGAGAAAACCTTACAGTTCCAGTACAGTTAATTCTGCAATGCCCTTTCTTGTAAGAAAATTCCAGGATGCCTCATTTGTTGTTAGCTTATTTCATTATAGCAAGGCACTGTACTGAGCTGTGATAAATGTATGAACTAAGTGCATTTCAGTAAGAGACATTATAATATGACTTAGGATAAAAGCCTATACTGCAGTTTTACCTTGCTTTTGGCTTTTTATCACCCAAGTGTTAAATAATGTGAAACTGGGATAATAAGAAAGGTCTTCTTTTTTAGGAAGAAAGCTAGTGCAAGGGAATGTCAAGTCTGGCAGCTTTCAAACAAGTCCAGAATCAGTTAAGCTTTATATAGATCTGTGAACAGGTAGTGGCATTTTTAAAAATCCTTCCTAAAAAAAAAAACCAAAACAAAAAATGTAATAGTATCAAGCCCAATTTTTTTCCCAGACTTTGACTGTCCAGTCTGTAGTAGGGCACTCAAAGGCCTCATACCCAACTGCAGGTTTTTTGATTAAATAGCCTAATTTTAGGACTTACCCGTGTGTCTTTGTTAATTAATTGTATGATAAAGTTTGCATTTTACTGCTTTATTTTGTGAAATGTGTGTCTGAAGATTTCCCTCCAGGAGGAGCTGTTAGCCCTGTATGTTTGGAGAGAGAGATCTCAGTTTAATAGGGCTTTTATCAAGTTGTGCTTTAGACATTACAGTACAGGCACTCATTTTTGTGATATGGCACTGTCCAGAGTATATGCATAAGCTGCAAAATAGGTGTCTGATGTGCCTGTCACAGGTGCTGCATATTCCAAAATTGGCATCCCATTATGCAATTTACCTCAAACGCTCTTACATATGCTTTCTTTTCCCACAGTTGGGATATATGACCTCTTAGAAGACAAATGAACCAGAATCTCATCCCTCTCATATGGCAGTTGCCAAGAAAATGCAGATTTATTCTTCTGAGAGGAAACTAAATGTATGCATGCAGACTATCGTTGTATCTCATCACTGGGAATTTCTGAATCACCTCCATTAAATTCATTACTAAATGAGCTACACACAGGCAGGATTTAATTGTGTGTGTTTCAGAAAGCACTCTGATTATCTAATAATTAAAATTAATAGAAATTACAAGAAATAAAAGAAATCAACAATTTTGTTTGATGGACATGTTGTAAAATACATAACTAATGGAAAAGTTCAAGAAAAAATACTGAATTAGACCAAATAAAAAGTATTTTGATTAAAACCCAAAGTATTTTCTTTCCTATTAGTTAGTATGTTTATGCGAAGAAAGCAGAATTCTGATTTTTTTTTTTTTAAGATTCATTCTGAAATGTAAAAATTAAATATCATGCTTTTTTTTTTCCATGCTTTTTTTTTTTACTTCATTCAGACTAAATTCTTTCATAAAAATTGAGGAAATTTTATTCCACTCTGGGAATCGCCACAGAAGGAGAAATTTCTGTAAGCATCACGTATACTTTTCTTTCACATCTTCATCTTGAAGTATGTGGCAGAAGGGCAAGATGGCTTAAGGAAAAAGGTTACATACAGAAAAGGACTAAGCAGACTGGCATCCTCCAGCTATGTCCTTTTGATCATCCTCTAAAGGTCATTTCTGATTCACTCACGTTAATGCAGCCTGCCACTAAACTGTGATAAGACTGCGGTAAAAATCAGCACCACTTTCTGATTGCCTTTCATCAACTTCTTGCATTGTGTGACAACAGCAAAGAGCTTTATACACTTTCCTTGGGGTCAACATAACTTGTTTTGTAATATCAATCATTAAGAGAATTTGTGTTTGTGTAGAGAGCCATCTGTTTTCTTCCTTTCCCTTTTCAGAGCTGATTTTGATGATTCTGCTACCTATTCAGCAGTTGCAACAAATGTCCACGGGCAGGCATCAACTAATTGTGCTGTGGTTGTGCGAAGTAAGTCCTACTTCATGATTAAAACAAGACAGAAATATAATGCTCATGTCATTAAATGTTTATTGTATGTTTATCTTATAGGGTACAGAGAAGGCGAAGAGCCTCACCCAGCTGGGATAATGCCCTTCCACTGTAAGCATTGTTTTGGTTTCCTTAGGTAGTTTATGTACTCTTATCAGATTAATGTTTTACAGATGAAAGAATTGGCTTTTTCTGACTTTTCTTTCTAACCATTCAGTTACAATAGGAGCTGTCCAGACCCTTTTGCTTATCGGGTTGTATTTCTAGATCAGAGTTCAGTATAATAGAGAGCTCCACCTCCTGTTCAGATTGGATAGTAATCTGTTTGTGCCAAGTACAATTATATTCAAGAATGTTTTCATTTTGTCATGCATAGTACCCCTGTCGTATGATGTTTGCTTCACCCACATTGATGTCCAGTTTCTGGAGAAGTTTGGAGTCACTTTTGCAACTGAAGGTGAAACACTGACCCTGAAGTGTTCGATGTTGATCACCCCAGACCTGAAAAGACTACAGCCTCGTGCTGAGTGGTATAGAGATGGTAAGTTAGTACACTGGGTAGAAGCTACCTGGAAAATGCTGGCAGAAACACTGAGGGCACAGATCAGGCTTAGAACATAAGATTGTCATAATTATATTTGGAATAGAGCAAACAAATATCTCTGGTTAGAATTCATAGACCCACATTCTTTCAGTTAAATCACTTGGTCAACCTTTTCTTGAGTACACATTTACAGCAACAGGGGCAATCTCATATTATCTAAACACAGTATTTAAACATTTACTGACTAGGTGGAGATCCAAGCTCACTTCCTAGATTTGACCATGATTTATAATTGAATGCTGTGACCACTTAGCTGAAAGGCACTCACAGAATAGTAAAGATTGAAGCACTGAGGTGTGTGCACAGGCCTCCACTTGCATCTTATTCCAGTATTTATTGTGAATTTTATATTGAAATCAATTTAATGCATAGTTAAGAAATACTTATAGAAACTAGGCCTGGAACACATGCCTTTACTCTTCTGTTTAAATGCCATGTTGGTAGGTTTTCCTTGATTCTTTTGTCCATGAAAGTAACGTCGTGAAGCAGTCTTAACTGGAAGTACCGAAAACTGAAGCATATCAAATACTCTGGTGGATGGTATTCAAACGCTGCACGAGCTTAGCTTAACACTTTTAACCAACTACAATCTCTGTGTAGGATTCTAAAGTAAATATTTTGCCTGAGGATTTAAGGAAAGCTTTGGTTATTTGTGAACGGTGAGACCTTTCCCCAAAAGGACCACATTTGAGAATGGTGGACTCCTAAGACTAATGTTTAGACTGGTCCTAGGCAAAGAGGCAGAAACTTCCGTAGCTGAAAAAATGTAATGCATGAAATAAGTGACTATAAGATTAATAAGACAGTCAAAAGAATCCAAGGTTACTAAAATCAGAAAAAGGATGCTTTTATTGCTGCTAATTATGCTTTTTATTTCATATGCATAGTAGTTTTAGTTGGATTCCCATTTGATCCTTCAGGGAGTGACTGCTACTCAGCACTCAGTGTTTCATTCCTATTAGTCTATCACTGTGGATACAGTGGGAACTATTAGATATTACTAAAACAAAAAAGATGAGCTGGTCAGAATGGCTTTTTTTATGGCTTGGTGAATAGCATGAAATCTAAGGCTCATCCATGAACCCAGATTCTGTTGCCACTGAAAAGTACAGGGATTTGTAATCACCATAAATACTCACCTCACTCTGAGGTGAGCCATCAGTACCTTTACTTTGTCTCTTACTGTGCCCAGTTTCTCAGGGTGCCAAACCTCTGAAATTTTGGGTTTGGAACTGCAGATATGACAAACTGCTAATTTTCAAGGGCTGTCCCATATTGTTTCATGTTTCATTCATAAATTTTTCTTGCACTGTGGATAGGTGAACAAAAGCTTACAGCCCTTTCAGTTTAACCTTTCCTAATGCCAAGGCATTTCTCTTTTGATGTATAACAGTATCATGTTCTTTGTTTTCTGCCTTATTTGACTTAAGTTTATCTTCTTACATTTCACACACCTTCTTACCTTTCACACACCTTCTTACCTTTCACACACTTTCTGTATGAAAACCTGAGATGAAAACTTGGTCTCTTTGAAGCCAATAGGTTTTTGTTACTGAGTCAGATAGGCTTTCATCCCATTATTTTACTTATATTTACATGAAATAACACAAACAAGCTTAGAATTGTCCTTTGTTGCTTATACATGTATTGCAATATATTCAAGAGGTATATAGGTGCATCAATTGGCAAACTTGTTCCTAAACACAGCAAGAATTCATGCACTATGAACCTTTGCTATGTGCTGCACAGTTCCCTGTGTTAACTAGTATGAAAGCTGGAGGCAATGCAGAAGTTTGAACAATGAGAAGGTTAATAATTTGTTCAAAATCATGTGGTTTAGATATTCTTTTTTTTTTTCTTTTTGAAAGGTAGTGCTTAATTCTCTCTTGCATTAAGACAAACTGCATTTTTCCTAAAATTTTTGAGTTTGTGTTAATCAAATAATAATAGCTGAAGCCCTAAGATAGATATGTATGATTTACTTCCAATAATTGTACACAAGAGAAATATGTATTCATTCAGCGTTAATAAGCTTCACGCAAATGAGCCTTATTGAGGATATCTACTAGACTCCTATGGAAATATAAATCAACTGAATCAAATCCTCTAAAGTGGTTTGGGATTTTATAAACACAAATATGATATCTATAATTCATAGCCCACTTAGAACAATTTAAGATACTGAAAGAACTAAATCAAAATAATATTTGAGAAATGCATATCTAATCCAGATATGAGCTCAGCTGGTAGCAGGAGCTTTCTGTTATTGATCTCTAATGTAAAATAAACATTATGCAGCTATATGCACCAGTATTCTGCAACCATTAATACTGTCAGCTAGAATAAAATAATTGTATTCAGAGGGAAAAATGGAGTGCTGAATTTAGCTGAAACTTCAGCAGACATGATGAAAAGAAGCTTCAGTATCAAGTAATGCCCTGTTTTTTATATGAATTTTCAGTAGAGTGATGTTTTAGGAAAATTATCTCACGTACTTAAAACAGCATGTAAGGCTAGAGTCGCATGCCTCCAAGTTAGTCTTCTAGAATTTTGTTCTTTGGTAAATTCTAGGAGAAATGACATAGCCCAACAAGTGAATAGACTGGGAAATTGAGAGCAATAGTGAGACCCTGTAATTGTAATATTATTGTGATGGCAGGTGCATGAATACTTGCTTTATTAGTACTTCTGAATATGTTTGTGTCGTCCAAAATTTACTCTTCTTCTTGGCTTGTCTAGAAAGGCGTCCAGACTGCATTAAAAAAGAGAGCTCCTGGTTTCTTAGGGGATCTGGTGGGTCTTTGGCCTCGTGTAAAGGAGAGATTTTCTGTTCTTACCGAGCATGACTGCTTCTGCAGTTTCTAGTCTCAGGTACACATAAAGGGTGGAACTGGATGATTCTGGCCTCAACAGACAATACGGGCTTGTCTACAGTTTCTGTATGTTCAAACTAGAGTTTCTACCATTCCTCTCAAGCTTTTCAGGTGCCGTTCACTGAACTTCATTTTTTCTTCAGGATTTTGCACAGAACTCATGAATTGGTTGAAGTTTCTAGATTAAGATGTTTACTGATTTAATTTAAAGTAATTCATGAGCCTACATGTCTCTCAGTACGACTGTGACTTGCATGACAGAAAGGGGACATGCAGGTTTTCTAGGTAAGGGTTTCATTACTAAGGATCTCATGGGAAGGGGTGTGACGAAATTTACTTTTTTTTCACTTCTCAGAAAACAACTGTATGCTTAGCTGACTGTGCAATTTACTGCTGTAAGTTTTAGTAGTGTGTGTCTTCCAGATGCTTTATTGTGTAATGTAATGTGTGTAATTTTTTAAACCTTCTTATGCAATTCAGCTGGTAAGTGGGAAAACTGATTCCTTTGCAGTTGTTTGAATGTCTGCTCCAAAGTGTATTTAAGCAATAGAATAATAAACGTTTAGAGATATTCAGCTCCTTTAAATACAGTTCTGCTGCACTGATTACAATAAATTAGTATGAAATAGGTCTTAGGAAGTTAAAAATAAAAAATAATCCAATCAGTTATTAAAAAAGGTGGTATGAGAAAGTCCCTTGGCTAGCATAAAATATCCTGCTCATTCATTTGCTCTGGTTCCACTAAGCAATCAGACTAATTTGCATTAATCATGGGTCACCACCTCTCACCTGTGAGAGATTCAGATTTAATTTTACTCACTGCTCAACAGGCATGCCTTGAAGGTTTAATTTTGGTGCATATTTATAGCAGTCTTCAGATTAAACTGAAATCTGGTCTTCAAATTGGTGGAAGAAATTGAATAATCTGACTTTTGACCTGAACAGATAGCAAAACTTCTTTAAACATGAAACAAAGTTCCACCCTGCATTCATTACAGGGTATGTCAGATTTTTATGTCCATTATTTTGAAATGTGGGCAACGTCCTCCTCTGCCAATGTCTTAAAAAATTATAATGATGGAAATTCTGTTGTTGGCACTTCATAGGGTAGTCTGAGACCTCATATTCTCTGAAATTCAATGACCAAATAAGTTTAGAGAGATGCAGCTTACTTTCTGTAGAGTTTTCAGAACATCAAAGCACCATCATTCTGCATAAAGGCAGCATAAAGGTTAGTTTGTGCAGGTGATTAGCGCAGGGCTGCACTAGGACATAGATTGTTCTGGCCAGCATAATAATGTGTCCGATGGGTTTTCTCTTCCAGATGTGTTGATAAAGGACTCCAAGTGGACAAAGCTGTATTTTGGAGAAGGCCAGGCAGCTCTTTCTTTTAGCCATCTGAACAAAGATGATGAAGGTTTATACACCCTGCGCATGGTAACAAGAGGTGGCGTGAGTGAATACAGTGCATACCTGTTTGTCAGAGGTAAGTTTTTCACCTGTTTCTTGAGGAGAAATTAAAAAAAAAAAACAGTGAAAAGGTTAGTTTTATTAAAAAAATCCCATGTAATGACGGAAGTACAAAAGAAATCCAGCCTTCTGGTATTTCATAGTCATTTGATTTATATATAGCAGTCTGTGTTATTAAAATCAGTCAATAAATGGGGGGCTTCAAGAAGAGCACACTTCTGAGGACATTTTCTTTCCTGAAGAACCATAGAAATCCTTCTTTTGATGAAACAGCTTGTTTCTTTCTTTGCCATCTCCTTTCCCTGCAGGAAATAAACAACTTTGCATACTACCAGTCCTCACTGTAATGGTTTTAGTTCTAGAGATTGCCAACTAGGAATAAGCCTTTTTGGGGACTCTCATATCCTGTGCCTGGCCTTAGGAGGAGGCACAGAAGAAATCAAAAGAAATATTCCTACCACTCTACCACTCACAGTCACCACAATAATCAGAGAAAAGAACCAAAATAAGAAATTAACTCACTGAAGTATTACACTTTTCACAAGGGACATAGCGAAGAGGAGATAAATGTATTAAAATAGAATAAAGGTCAGAATTTTCCTTCACATTTGCATGCACAACTCTCTGAAGTGAGAACGAACTTCCAGATGCATCTAAGAGCAGAACCCAGTCTTCACTTATTAATTTTTTCATTGAAAGCCTGAAATATCTCTTGTTGAGCAGTTCTTTCACTCTCTTAAATATATCTTCCTTGATGCTGGCAAACTGGAGCAGCCCTACTGAAGTCGTTGGAGCTGTATTAATTTTAAACTTTGTTCTTGGAAATGTATTGGAACATATGTGTCTTGCAGAACTGTCATGCAGACAACTGGCATGAAGTGGAGGGACATGAATATGTTGTCAGGGGGCTGATATTCATATTCATCACAGGACTTCATGAGGGCTTCATCAACTTAGCAGTATGCCCTGAACAAGCCACTCTGCCACCCTAATCTCACTGGAAACAATTTGCTGCAGTTCTCTATTTCCCAATTACCTTCTAAGAAAGAAAGTACTCAGGTGAAAAAGACCCACTAATATATAATAACTTTCCTATGAGTTTTTGTTATAATGGTGGGTCTATTTTAGGTACATGTATTTGTCCATTTTATATTATGACTGATCCTTTTGCATGCACAGGACCTTAGACTTGAGCTATGTCCTCTGGAATCTCTAGTGTCCTCTGTTGGCCTTCCTCTTGCCTTTATTCATGTAGCCTCTGATGTGATAGTGTGCACCAGACGCCTCAGAACTGATTGTAATTAGGCTGTATAATTTTAGAGTTCATAAAAGTATTTTTGTGTTATAGAAATCTTTCTTTGAAGAGAGAGAACTTTACCTGTTAGTAGACTTCATTAGGAATTGTAGATTCACATCAGTCAATACATCTCAAAATGAAGCCAGAGAAGGGTATCTTAATGGTGGAACACAGATTATTTATGCCTGTTAATATTGTAAGACTTTAAATAATAAGCAAACTTAGAAGCATACCAAGAGTTTGCAAAGATTTTATTCCTTAAGAGAATTATTTTCTTCAGCTACGTGTTCTTTACTGAGTACCTTGAGCTGATCAGCAACCCACCGAGCCACAGTTTTCAGTGGGAAAGAGCATCAAAACCACATGGGCTTTTAATTCTCGTGAAAAGTAATAGGTGTTTTACGCCTAAGATGCTTTTCTGTCCTCAAAAATATCCCTGAAGATCTTTATCTATGTGGAGATGTAGATATTATGGACCTTATTCATTAGTGCAGTGAATTAGTGTGTAGTGAAATCCTTGGGCTCCCATTCATATAAACAAATAGCACAGTGAACTGGAAATCTTCCCTTTCATCAAGGGAGGTCAAAACTGATTGATTTTTATTTGTGATTCAGATGCTGATGCATTGATCGCAGGAGCACCAGGGGCACCAATGGATGTTAAATGCCATGATGCTAACAGAGACTATGTTATTGTTACCTGGAAACCACCAAATACAATCAACGAGAGCCCAGTCATTGGGTATTTTGTTGACAAGTAAGTAAACACTGGGATTTATTTAATTTTGTTCATTGCCAAAACCATATAAGCACTGAAGAACAAAAGAATTACCATTATATCATTCAATATGTGGATTCTTTAGATATATTTTCACAAACCACTGGCACTGGAACTCAGCTGCCTACTGTGTTAAATTACTTGGCAAACTTGTAGCCCAGATGTTCTAGCACTTTCCCAGGTACAGTCTGGGAGTTAACAAGATATGGGGGCCATTCCTAGTAATCAGGTGCAGGCAGACACCTTTTATCAGACACTAAAAATGTTCAATAGTATGGATGTGGCCAAATCAGAGAATAAGCCCTGACTGGTTTATAGAAGCCAGAATCTTCAATTGCAGAATCTTCAGGCGTCTTCAATTACATTCAGTCTCCTTAATCTGTACACTGCAAAAGCTGAAATCTAGGAGTTACTACATTACCTTTTTATTTCTGCTTTAACTGTGGTATGCCAGGAGCTCCCAGGAGCTGCTGGTTTAAATCAGAATAGCAATCCTCTCTCCTTAAGTCTGCTTTTCACTTTGCTGGTGTTTCAGCTGAGGGAAGGCAGCCAGGGAACAGGGGATCAAGCACTGTTTTGCATTTCTCTTCCACTGAAGTGCATGCTTGCCTCTTGTAAGCAGAGCAGAACATCTAATCCTTAGTGTCTGAAACTGTCAGTCAGCAAAAACATTACTGAAATGATTTCATAATGTACACTGCTTTACACTTAAAAGCAACATTTGCAGCTCATTGCTATTTGCTACCCTGCAATTTGGTCTAGTTCAGTGACCACTGTCTGGGAATTGCTAGAAAATGTTGGCTTATGAGTGGCAGTCAGTATGAGGAAATTAACTTAAGCCCTGGGGACTCTACCACTTATATCTAATTGGTGCAGTGCATAGATCGTGGGAGTATTTCACCTGTTTTATATGTAATTTAGTCTGCTGTGCCTTTTGACATTTTGCTTGGATTACTGCAGTGTCAAGGAGCCCTTGATCATGACCCTATTTTTCCTGGTACTGCCAAGGCACAGGGCAGTCATCTCCACAAAAGTTTATAGTAGTAGGACACAAAAGAGATATGTATACACAAAGGAGTCAGTATGAGAACATCACTCTGCTTCTTGATGACTCCTGCAGTCAGTGGCCCAACCATTGTTGGAGGGAAAAACATAATGATTCTTGCTTAAAAATATGACAAGAAAGAAATGGAAAAGATTGGGTGAATGTTACAACTTCAGCATATTCTGTGGAGATGCATATTAAAAATAAAAGTGAATAACTTGGTTTTTATCTGACAAGGAAGAGAACCAAGTGGAAGGGAAGCAGAGAGTTGAAAAGGCCAAAAACATGCAAGAAAAATCATAGAATGACCTTTGCAATTGCATTATGAATAAATATTAGCATGGTGGGAATTGGTTGCCTGATCAGGCGAGTGTATAGGTGTGTGACTTTCATTAATAAGGTGTATGGTTTAGTTCCTCTCCTTAGTGACTATGACTTGTGTGATTTTGTGTAGAATGGTATATATTTATTGTGGAATGATACTGATAAATGTTGCCTTCTGTTATTACAAGATGTGAAGTAGGTTTGGAAAACTGGGTCCAGTGCAATGATGCTCCTGTAAAAATCTGCAAGTACCCTGTGACTGGTCTTTACGAAGGACATTCTTACATATTCCGTGTGAGAGCAGTGAACAGTGCTGGCATTAGCAGGCCTTCTCGAGTGTCTGAACCAGTTGCAGCTCTTGACCCTGTTGACCTGGAGAGAACACAAAGTAGGTTATGCAAGGCTGAAACAGACGTTTAATACTTATTTATTTGTTATGTTTCTCTTTGCTTAGTTAGCTTAAGAAGCAGAGTTTATTTCTTCCTTTCATTGAATATCTCACTACTTTCAAGGTGGGGGATGTGGTTACAAGGGCAAGTTCCATACAGACAGGGCCTGGGGACTTCCATCTAATTATGGCTGTTTTTCCTTAGCTTTAAATTTAGATACTCATTATCACAAGGAGAAATGTTTTCAAAAGAAGTACCTGGAAGCTTTTATCATTTGCACTGGCAAATGGGCCCCCAGATCCCATAAACTTCTATGTGTGCTGATAGTAACTTTTGAAAATGCTATTGAGTATGTCTTAGTTAAAGAAAAAACAAAGATTTTGACATGAATACATTGGTTCACATGCTGTTGTATTTATCCACATCCTTTTTTCCCATTGAAGTGCCAGTACCGGCACAAGGCCCCCAGTGTTACAGGTTGGGGGATCTCTGAGATTGTGACTTTTCTAGCAGATGGAGAATCAATCTATCTAATGAACAAGCTCTCTCTGAAAGCTGGTTTTGTGCTCAAGGCCACTGCATTCTGCAAAGGAGCCTTGTGAGAGCTTCTCCATGAACAGAGTAAGCTGGCTTGCTCTGGGGAGTAGTTTTATTGATTTAGCTTTGTCCTAAACCCCTGTACAAGTTGTGTATATTGTGTTCTTGCACACCTTCTGTTTTGTGTCCTCCTTGTACTCAGAGGGGAATTGAACTCATTATGAAGACTGCAGAGCACTGCCCCAATGTTGCCTGTAAAATCTGAGATGAATATGCTGTGTTTCCATTAGCTTTTTGATTAATTCCTAAAAAAATGTCCGGTTTATGATACAGCTATTTACTAATCTGCCGCAGAATTGAATCCATCTACTGTGGTTATGACTCTTGCTTTTAAGTACATCTTTAAACAGTACTTCTCATACTCTGTTTTTCTGTGAAAGTGAATGAACCAGTGTAGGACATTGAGTTGAAACCATCTCGGAAAGATTTAGTAACAGGGTATATGGGCTTTTGAACAGGTCCTGGACAATAATTTGCAAAATCTTTAAATTTATTAAACTGGTTCAAGAATCTAATTGAATATTTTGATTAACAGCTATTCATGTGCATGAAGGGCGGAAGATTGTGATCAGTAAGGACGACCTAGAAGGTATGTAGCATTTCAATGACTTCAGTCCACCTGTTTATATTCCAAGAATTTAGCATTATAATTAGAAGTATAGCTTAAAAAAAATCCACATAGTAGGTAAATTCTTTGTAATAATCAATAAAGACAGATATTCTGGTTTGCAAGGCTGAGAAAACACAAGTGAAAGGTGAGGTCTAAAAGTACAGAGAACATCACATACCCAAAAGCATACTGACAGCATCTCCTCACCTTTTTGCTTTGGCTAGTGCTAAGCTGAGTTAAACAGCTGAACACTGCATCTGATTGCTCACATTTCCCTTTCTCCTATACTTCTGAGAGCTAAATATAGCTTATTTATACTGAATTTGATGATCTGAGCAGGTTATTTCCATTTTCATGAAAACTTCTGCAGTCCATCTGAATTCTTTAATTAATATCTCTCTGAGTAGAGAGGCTGTGCATAAGGTTAAGGTTATACACTAAATATTGTTTTTCCTCAGGAAAACTGAAGAGATCACTGCCAACTTCCAAGATAAATCCTCAATTTCTTCTGTCTTTGGTTGTTTCTATATATGACGATAATTTTTAGGCTTGGATAATGATCTTCTTTTCACTTAAACTGTCAAAAACATTAGCTATAATGGCTCAGTATTAAAAAATAAGGCTGTCTACTCTCTTCCACAGAGGTTATAAAGCTGTATCTCCAAAAATAGCATACTAAAAGAGAAACCATGTGAGAACAGGTGTAATTTGAAGGAGAATCAGACATTAAATGTTTTCCCCAGTGCATGGGCAGGACAGATGAATTTTCTCTCTTTTACAGAGATGGTACCCTAGGTGAAATAATATGGGTATTACAGGATCAGAATCTTTTTATACTATAAGAATATATTTGTGTGGCTTGTTTGGCTTCACAGAATGTACTCCTGCTCTCAGGATGGCCTGAAAGTGATCAGAGGCATTGAATGGCCACTCTGGCATAGGCAGGAATAATATTTGGAATTCAGTTACATGAATGTGCAAATTCAATAAAGGAGTATGGATATGCAAATATCATTGCTTATATAGGACATTACTTTCATCTGCTATATTGGAGTTTCTGAAAAAGAGATCTTATAGATCACAAGTGGATTTACTTTTTTAGTGCTATTCTGGGATAGCAGCCTGTGTCATCATGTTTTACCATTACAAATCATGCCAGCTTTGGGGCTTTACAGGATGTAAGAAAATATACTGGTGTGCAAGCTCACTACCCTGGATTTCAAAAGAGCAGACTTTGGCCTCTTCAGGAACCTGCTTAGGAAGGTTCTGTGGGATATAGACCTAGAGGGCCGGGGGACCCAAGACTCTTGGTTGATATTCAAGGATCACCTGCTACAAGCTCAGGAGTGTTGTATCCCAACCAGAAGGAAGTGCAGCAGGAGGGCCAGGAGACCTCCTTGGATGGATAAGGAGCTCCTGAGGAAAATTCAAATGAAAAAAAAGAGGCTTATAAAAAGTGGAAGCAAGGACAGGCAGCCTGGGAAGAATACAGGGATGGTGTCTGGGAAGCGAGGGACCAGATTAGGAAAGGTAGGGCCCAGTTAGAATTAAATGTGGCTAGGGATATTAAGGATAACAGGAAGGGATTCTACAGGTACATAGCAAATAAAAAACAGACTAGGGAGAACGTAGGACACCTCAGGAAGCTCTTGGGAGACCTGGCTACACAGGATTTGGAGAAGGCTGAGGTTCTGAATGACTTCTTTGCCTCGGTCTTCACTAGCAAAGGATCTGACCACACCACCCAAGTCATGGAAGGCAGACGCAGGGACTATGAGAATGATGACCCTAGGAGAGGATCTGGTTTGAGACCATCTTAAAAATCTGAACGTGCACAAGTCCATGGGACCTGATGAAATCCATCCACGGGTCCTGAAGGAGCTGGCAAATGAAGTTGCTAAGCCACTGGCCATCATATTTGAAAAATCATGGCAGTCAGGTGAAGTTCCCGACAACTGGAAAAAGGGAAATATAACCCCCATTTTCAAGAAGGGGAAAATGGATGACCCAGGGTACTACAGAGCAGTCAGTCTTACCTCTGCCTGGCAAAATCTTGGAGCAGATTCTCCTGGAAGGCATGCTAAGGCACATGAAAAACAACAAGGTGCTTGGTGCCAGCCAGCATGGCTTCACTAAGGGGAAATCCTGCCTGACCAATTTGGTGGCCTTCTATGATGGGGCTACGGAACTGATGGACAGGGGTAGAGCAGTTGATGTCATCTACCTGGACTTGTGCAAAGTGATTGACACTGTCCCACACAACACCCTTGTCTCTAAATTGGAGAGACATCAATTTGAAGGATGGACAACTTGGTGGATAAAGAACTGGCTGGATGGCCGCACACAAAGAGTTGTGGTCAATGGCTTAATGTCCAGTTGGAGACCAGTAACGAGTGGTGTTCCTCAGGGATTGGTGTTGGGACTGGTCTTGTTCAACATCTTTGTTGGTGACATGGACAGTGGGACTGAGTGTGCCCTCAGCAAGTTTGCTGATGACACCAAGCTGTGTGGTTCGGTTGATACGCTGGAGGGAAGGAATGCCATCCAGAGGGACCTTGACACGCTTGTGAGGTGGGCTGATGCCAACCTCATGAGGTTTAACCATGCCAAGTGCTAGGTCCTAGACCTGGGTCGGAGCAATCCCAGGCACAGCTACAGGTTGGGCAGAGAAGAGATTGAGAGCAGCCCCTGGAGTGACAGGACAAGGGGTAACGGTTAAAACTTAAACAGGGGAAGTTTAGGTTGGATATAAGGAGGAAATTCTTTCCTGTTAGGGTGGTGAGGCACTGGAATGGGTTGCCCAGGGAGGTTGTGAATGCTCCATCCCTGGTGGTGTTCAAGGCCAGGTTGGACGAAGCCTTGGGTGATATGATTTAATGTAAGGTGTCCCTGCCCATGGCAGGGGGGTTGGAGCTAGATGATCTTAAGGTCCTTTCCAACCCTAATGATTCTATGATTCTATGATTCTATCTGCTGAGTTGCTACTTCTGGCCCATTTCCAAAAGGAAGCTTCTTCAGAGCTGTGTAGCTATGCCTGAAGTGGTCCATCATAGGTCTGAGCCTCTTTTACCTAGTGCACTGTTGTAATTCCTCAGATAACGAAACTGTCTTTTTCACATACTGGGTGGATGAGTTGGTCACAAAGGGCCATGCTGAAATCCTCCACCCTGGTCCATGATACACAGCTTCTGCCCTATGTTTCTGATAACCCTGCAGAGTGATTGGGGAGAAAGCCAAACCAGCTAGCTGGTGGAGTCACCAGAAGGCTGGGGACATATTCTAATTTCTCATAATAGCTCTTTAGACTTCTGTCTTTGATCAAAAAATATCTCTTGTTTGCATATAGTGAGTATTTTCTTTTCCACAACATTCTGTCCAGAAGGTAGAAGTAATTCAAATGTGATCAAAATAAAAAATGTGTCAAATGCACAGGTTTTCAGGGGACATATATAACTTTTACTGAAAAAGTACATAACTAGCTTTCAAAACTGATGGCTTATTTCTCAAAATTTAATTGAAGTGAGCAAGTAAACTGCGCAGATAATATCATAGCTCCTAATAGCTGAGCATTGCACTGCAGGGTATGAGTTCAGAAAGACGAGCTGTAGCATAAGTACTAACCCAGGGGTTGATTTGCTGTTTAACAGTCACTACCTCTGTTACTCTTCCAGGTGATATTCAGATTCCAGGCCCTCCCACCAATGTACATGCCTCAGAAATCAACAAAACATATGTTGTACTAAGCTGGGATCCACCTGTTCCCCGTGGCAGGGAGCCACTGACGTATTTCATTGAGAAGGTACTGTACTGTACATTGGCATTTGTCTGCAAGGTGTTTCATTGTTGTATGCAATTGCATTCAATTAATTTTTAGAAGTGCAGAATGAACAATAAAACTAACGCTTTCTGTGGTCTCACAGGATTTGGTAATGGGATAACAGAGAAATATGGAGAATCAAATGTCTTATTATGTGATTTAATGAGCATTGAAATTCAAGGCCCAGGGGAAAGGACACCCCTGTGCTATTTCCGTACCGATGTCTAAAATGAGAACAAGCTACACATGTAAGGCAGCGGCTTAATGGAAAAGAACCATTTTAAGATTTTGCAGTCCTACAGGCAAGTCTGGAAGTTTGCAGTCTGCCTGTATTAAAGGGAATTTTCTGGTAGTCCTGTGGAAAAGCTAGGAATAAACAGTGACTCATAATTTGATCCTTATTTTCATTTTTGCAGGCTTACAGCACTCTCTGCTATACCCTGACATTTCCAATTTATTCCCTGTAAGGTCAGCAGCGAGGCAGATGCCTGTCTCAGGTTCACTGCTCCCTGGCAGTCTTAATGGCTGCCTTTCTCTTCCCTTTGACTTGACAGGGGACTTCAGTCATCCCAGTAGGAGAGGTTTGTTCTTATCCCATTTAAACTACTAAGATTTAGATACATCTGTCCCAGAGCCAGGTTTCTAAATTAAGTATGTTGGATTACAGCCAGAGGTCATAATCTCTTCTCCTTACTGCAAAGTTTCCCCAGTAGGTAAATGGGGCCTCATACCTGACCTCTAAAACCCTTACATGCCAAGCTATACTTAGTTTTTATGAATTATGCCTCTAGCATATGCATCTTAATGATGCACTAAAACTGTCCATAAAACTACCACACATTCAATTTGCATCTTCAGTATTGTGGCAGCCTTTTCTCAGGCCTTTACCATGCAATCTTTTTTCTTAGCACATCTGTTCAGCACATTCCTCCAAAATTCGTTTCTCAGCCAGCCATTCTGTTCACATCACTTCTGTTTTTACAGCCCCCATCTTGTCTTTTCCTTCTCAGTAACATCAAAATCTCAATTTCAAAAGACCTTTTTATCTCATTTCTGCATTCTTCATCATCCATTACCTGCTGGATGTAGAGCCAATGGGTGTAAAGTGAAGTCCAGTCACTAGCTAAATTTTCCAGCAAGTATGTCTGCGCTTTCTCCCACTCTCCTTTTCACATTCAGAAGAAGTAATGAATATTTCCATAGATATAAATATCTGGGTTTTTCTCTATGCAATAAAATAGTGTCTTCCTTGTACTTATTCCCAGTTGCATACATCTGCAGTTATCTATAAATTTCAAGCATATTGACTTCAGGATTTTCAACCAGCTGGTGGCATGAAAATACCTCATTGTTTCCAGAATATACAGAAATAGCCCCCCAAAAGCTCAGATGTAGATTTCTGCTGAGAATACACCTACGCTTGCTTAGTTGAATTTCATATGAACTGGAAAAGATGCATATCTGCTTGTTTTACAGGAATAGCTTTATATAGCTCCAAAAGCAGTATAGAGCAATGACAGTAATGAACAAACAAGAATTAATTAAATGCCAAACATAGCAGGGGAAAGTGGGAATGAGGACTAGAAAGTTATTATTAGGGGGAAAAAAAGTATGATGCATTATACTAATTAATACCTGAATCTAAAATCTTTTTGTATATAAATGGTTTATATATATGAATAGCTCAGTTTGTAGAGGAATGTTTGGTTTTTTGCTTTCTATAGTTATCTGTTAATTTAGAAAAGCACAATTCTAGAAAAGCATGATTTCTAATTAATTTATTTCAAATAAAGAAGCATCAGTTCTGAAGAGTAAAAATGTATCTTTAAAGGCCTCAGGAAACACAAAATGAAAATGAGTTCTCTCTGCTGTATACACATATTCTCTTAAAGTCATTATTTAACAGATAAATCAAATAAAACTACAGAATTAAACATGATGTTGGTTCTCCTCTGTGAAAATAAAATGCAACAATTAACATTTTTCATGCCCAAAAGTAGAATGTACGGCAAAATAATATTTATTTCATATTTTCCATCTTTTTTTTATGAATAAAGTGTATGGCTATTATTTCTGTTATCTATGAAATAGATTTTGATATATGGGCTCCAGCTGTTTGTGTTTTAATTACATATCTATAGTAGGCCTCTTATATACAGGGTAGCTTCCAACACTGTTCCTCCATTAAGAACTTCACAGTCTATCAGATTTTGTTCCCAGACTCTCTGTTCCAAAATTTTATAAGCATTTACCTTGTATGCACCTTTCTGTGCTTGAAGGAAATTTCATGTAAGCTATTTACTGAGCATTTGGACTAAAATTTCCGCAATATTTAATTTTTGATTTGGGTCAACAGTTTATCTGGGGAACCTAGTGGACAGCAGACCTCTTAGAGTACTGGTTTGCTGGCTCTCTTCCATGCACAGTTGTAGTGATGATTAGCTCAGCTGCTGCATTGAGAATATTTAGAAGTAATCATTCCATTTGATCAATGCTTTTAGGGACTTGACCTTACTAAAAAAAAAACCCAAACTACATAAAGATAAATCACTGTGTAAGTTAACATCCCCCTCTCTACCTTTCTGTAGCATTTGGATTAGAACTTCTTGCTTTATATCAAACCTTTGGGCATTTAAGTGAGTTTTGCATGGCACGAAATTAATTCTTTTGGAACCAGTCACAGCTAACAGTCATGGCCCTAACTGAAGGCTAGCTGTATGTACAAGTGTGCATATATTGAGGTCTACTCAGCCAGGGAGACAGTGAGGTATTCAGACATTTTTGTAGGGTAATGGAATGTATAAGCTGTTAGAATTTGCATGTGTGGAGTGAGACATTTTGAGTGATCCTTCTCTCATAGTTTTAAATAAATTCGTAACAGAATGCAATACAGCAATATGTTCATTTCTTTACAGTTTACAGAAGTGACTTACAGCTTCTTTTTTCACTTATTTTTTTATTTATTTATTTTATTTTTTTGGTAGTCCATGGTTGGCAGTGGAAGCTGGCAAAGAGTCAATGCACAGGTTGCAGTAAAATCTCCTCGCTATGCAGTGTTTGACCTTGCAGAAGGAAAACCATACGTTTTCCGAGTCTTGTCAGCAAACAAGCATGGCATCAGTGATCCATCTGAAATCACAGTACCTATTCAACCAGAAGATACCATTGGTAAGAGATAAACTTTATGGCATCAATGTTAAATTCAATTGTTATTTTACAAAATGGAAATAGACAACTCATTATAATAAAATTAGTATAACTACAATAATACTAATTGAATCAATTGTTGTTCAATACTGTGAAGGATTTCAGAAAGACCAAGATGCTAAACTTTAGAAACATTCAAATATTTTCCTGATGACCACGAGTCTCCTTGCTGAGACCAATAATTGTTAAAAAGTTAAATTATTTTTAGTTATTCATTCTACAGAGTGCTCTATTAATGTGACTTGTCAAAGAATAAGAAAATACAGGTTAATTGCCAATTTGGGTAATTATACTGTCTGGCTTAGATAATTATATACTACCTAATTCCCTACAGTTTCAGATAGATAAGCTATCCTTTAATTTATTTCTCAGTATTCTAAGTTGCAAATTACTGCTGGTGCAGAATTCCCAGGGCATGCAGATTAGTAGATTTCAGGGACAGAAGAAGATACATCTGCATATTCATTGGTAACTTTCCAAATGAAAATTAAGTGTTTATCTTGGGGCCACATTCATAAACATAAGTGAAAATTTAGAGAGTGGTTTCTCAGCTCATCTGTCAAATATCTGATTTGCTTTTACTGTTTTGCAGAGGTCATATGAAACAGCCCCATGTATTGACAACTGTAACCTTAAGAACATATATGTTATACTACTGCACTTGCTAAAAATATAAGAAATATTTACAGTATCTGATATGCCATAATTCTCTTAATGTTGGTAGATATAGCCTTCTAAACGTTTGCTATAATTTTTAAAAAATAGAATCCATCACGTTTAGCTTGATCTGTAACTATACATGATAAAATAAAGGCATCTTTTGCTTTTATGTACTCTTGATTTGATGTCTCATTAATGCATATAAATTATTTAAACCATTCAACATTCCCCAAGGTAGAGAAGAAAAATACTGTATTTATTTCACTTAGTACAGAAAATAGGCTATCCCTTAGGGGTTAACACAAGACATTCTGAGTAAATCATAGCTATAGCTGAAAGCAGAAAGCAGAAGATGATATTTAAAGAGAAAATGCAGTTTTTCAGAGGTGGAGTTTACCACCTGAGCTAAAATACATCAGAAGCACATAGCTCCTTTTAGTAGCCTGCACGTAGCACCATTTGACATTCCTGAGGGTAGCTAAGGGTATCTCAGCATTTGGCGTTCCTGAGGGTAACTTCATATTGAGGGCAATCATTACACTAGAATTGTGGGTAGCTTTCTCTCTTGAGCAGAAATAAGGATGAGGTATTCTAAGCCATACAAAATGATGAAATATTATGCAATTGAATTGAGTGGTAAAAGAGTATTCAGTTTGAAAACAACATCTAAATTTAGGTGTTTCCATGTAGGCATCGACAGGTGTTATAGATGTCTCTGCTTTCACTGTGGCAATTGGAGTCTGGAGGATAAGGTGGCTGGTGCTGCCATAAGTTGCCCTGTGGCACCTAGCTATGGAATGTCTACACTGGGGTGAGATGAATAATTTTCAGGACTCTACCAACCAATGATCAGAGGTTTGGTTTAATTGACCAAACAGACATCTAGTACCTTTTCAGATGATTTCAGTTTGCTGTTTCAGAGGAGTGTACGTACTCAGTCTTATATGTCAGCTCCATGTAGAAGTCTAAGTTGTTCTAAAATGGCCCTAAATTAATCTGTTTGGGTAATTGAAATAAATGCTACCTCTTTGACTATAATGGCAGCTTAAGAACATGTAGAACATGTATGTACAGACACACTTAAAGCCCTAAATAGAGATGTCTTAAATCTTTCCAATCTTACAGATTTATTTCATAAAGTACAATAGTGTATAAGTACTATATTTTATTTTGAGATTGAAAGACTAAATAAAAGAAAAGAAGCTTCCTTTCTTTTGTTATGTATTGCTTGTAGTTCTCCACAATATATTGTCTAAGGAAACTAAAACCATCTTCAATAGGCAAGTGCTGGATGTCTCAACCTATCAGGAAAACTGAGACACTGCCTTAGTTCCTTATGGACAGATATTTTATAGCATAGAGACTGTGTGTTGGCCCTAATTAAGATTTTTTTTCCATTTAGATCTTGATGGTTTTGGTTCTATTTGTGCACATTCAGAGTGTTTAGTTCCATATAAACTAAACTTTCATTGCATGTAAGTGAACTGCCTACTGTTGGGAGAACTGTAGTCCACAGATTGAAGGAAGCTTTATCCACTTCTGCTCAGTGCTGCTGAGGTTGGTTCTGGAATATTGATTCCATTTCTGGCTTCCTTAGTCTAGAGGGATGGGTGTAGAGGACCTCGAGAGGTCCACTGGATTGCAACCAAGACAACCAGAGACTAGAGGCTGTGAGATGTGGAGAGAGGTGGAGGTAGCTGGGCTTGTTTCGTTTGGTGACTTACAAAGATGACTGTGCTGAACTGTTCTGAGAAATGCCAAATGATAGAAAAAAAAAAAAAGAAGAAAAAAGTAACAGCCATAAATTGTAGCTTACTAAATTCGGGTTGGACTCTTCTGGTGAAAAAGGTGCGAAAGTGCAATGATGGAAAAGGTTGTGCAGGGCAGGTGTGAAATCTCCGCTGTCAGAATTTTTCACGACTTAGACAAACTCATGACTGACAATCCAGTTTAGTGTTAGTGATAATCTCACTTTCAGTGATAGGTTAGACTAGATGGTCCCCAGAGATCCCTTTTAACTAGTGTTCGTATGGTTTTGTGCAATCCATCTAGCTAAGATTAGTTAAACACTTAGCATTCAAACATGCTTAAAGCTGCCTTAAAAAGCTGTCCTTTTCTGAACTGGGGTTGTTATTTGAGTGGAAGGCACTATTTCTTAATGCTCTTTATATAATACCTCTACAGTTTATGTGCATTTCTTACTGATGCAGTTGTGCTCCAGGGGTATAAGCTATACACAAATCTTTTATTTGAGAGAGAATATTAGAGAGAGGACTTCTGAGAGCGAACATTTTCATACCTATATGCCTTTATCCACACTGATATTGAAAATATGCTCTTCAAGGCCAGATTGGACACAGCCTTGGGTGACATGGTTTAATGGGAGGTGTCCCTGCCCATGGAAGGGGGGTTGGAACTAGGTGATCTCAAGTCCTTTCCAACCCTAACTGTTCTATGATTCTATAACTCCCTCCTCAGAAACCTGTATAAAATCAGAGAAGTAGCTTACTCATAGCTTAGAGTAAGTTTACTCTAAGAAAACAAGTAGAAAAATAAATATATTTGTACCCACATATATAGAAGTATGCAGACTTACAGTGAAAAAAATATACTAAAATATATATCTCATATAGCAATATTAATATGGTAGGAGAAGTCATGTCTGTAGTGATGAAATATGATGAAAGTATACAGTGTTTCATTCACTTCAGCTTCCATTTATTTTTATGTATTTCATAATAGTACGTGTTTTCTCTCTTTTTCTTAGTTGCTCCATCTACACCTGGTCAGGTAGTGGCTACAAGAAATACAAAAACATCAGTTGTGGTTCAATGGGATAAACCAAAGCATGAAGAGGATTTATATGGCTACTATATTGACTACTCTGTGGTGGGATCAAATCACTGGGAACCTAGTAACCATAAACCTATTAAATATAACAGGTATTGACAATAATTCTATATTTTGGGGAGGTTTGAAAACTGTAGGATTGTTTTAAGCCAATTTGCATGGTAAGCAATGATGTTATCATGGAAGATGAATGTTGAATGAATGTGAGATAAAACATTCTGCAGACTCTCAGAGCTAAGCATTTCAGATTGCAGGGCAGACTTTCCCTCCCCCTTCCCCCCCCCCCCCCCTTTTTTTTTTTTCTATCTTTTCTCTATTGCATGACTCTGAATTACAAAAGCAGGTTATAGAGTCATGATTCTGTGTTGACATAAGTAAGCATAAAATAAATGCCTTTCTTAAAATCTAAAATATATTACAGGGTAAACAGCCCTGGTGCACATGAGGAAGAGTGTGAAAAAGAAAGGGAACTCAGAAGCTTTCCCATAGCCCATGAACATCAGGCCAAAAGGGCAGGCCATGTCTGCTATAAACATGGTAGGGAAAGTGCTGCAGCTGCTGATACTACTGTGCAGGAAATCCAAATGTCCCATCCCAGAAACATAGGGGTCCCTGACCTGCTACATCTATGGGTAAAAGACAATAGCCCCTGTTTGTAGTTCCCTTTTCATGATGCCAGCCCTGTCTGTATTTCTGATGGTTTCTTACTCCCTCCTGAAAACATCACACTTTGTAATGTGATTCTTCAATTAATTTCCTTTGTGACAATCATTCGTACTTTTGCTGGAATCACTCACCAAATGCAAAGTTTAGATGTGCAATTTATATTTTCTTATGGGTATATAACAAGCACATTATGTTGTTTAGTGTATTTTGTCAGTTATTAATTCTGAGTGACTTTGTATTCTGCTGAATCCTTTGATCAAGTAGTCAAGAAATTTGATCAAAGAAAAAGTAGAGAATAATTCCTTATAAAAGGGACTGGGAGAGCACAAAGATAATAATAAAAAAAAAAGAAAACGCAAACCAAAACAAAACATTTGCTTTATCTGAACATATCCTGCAATAGGATAGTTCTATCTGCTACAATAATTACCTAGAACCTCAGATCAAAACTGTAACCTATTTTTGATAGTGACTATGAAAACACAGTGAAAAATATAGTCCCTTCCAAGAACAGATTATAGAATCATAGAGTCATAGAATCATTAGGGTTGGAAAGGACCTTAAGATCATCTAGTTCCAACCCCCCTGCTGTGGGCAGGGACACCTTACGCTAAATCATATCACCCAAGGCCTCGTCCAACCTGGCCTTGAACACTGCCAGGGATGGAGCATTCACAACCTCCCTGGGCAGCCTATTCCAGTGCCTCATCACCCTAACAGGAAAGAATTTCCTTCTTATATCCAACCTAAACTTCCCCTGTTTAAGTTTTAACCCAATTATAACTCAGTGAGCCAAATTTCAGAGGGAACATACTATAGTTTATCTGACTCTAAGTGGTAGATCAGTGATAGTAACTTTAAGTACTGTGTTTTGTTCCAGCATCCCATCTAACTGCATTGTACTACATTGTATCATTGTATTATGGTTTCCCTCTTGGAAATATTTTCCTTTGTTAAGCACTCATGATGCTGAGCTTTCTGATTGTTGCCCAGATTTCATTTTACAGAACAGAATGGTACCTGTAAAACATATACCTTTCTTTTTAAACTCAGGTTTGTTGTTCATGGTTTGGAAACTGGACAGCAGTACATCTTTCGTGTGAAAGCTGTGAATGCTGTAGGATTCAGTGAAAATTCACAGGAGTCAGAGGCTATAACAGTACAGGCAGCCCTTAGTAAGTATGAATCTCTGCAACTCCACTTCTTGTTTCTTGAATCATAAAATCATAGAATGGTTCGGGATGGAAGAATGAGTAACATTCTTGTTACTCAAGAATGAGTAACAGCAATCAACTCCTTTGGTCTCATTTGTGTAACAGTACATTTTGCAGACAATGAGTACATCCCCTTAGTGACATTTGCGCTCTGGGATGTGTTCTAGAGAAAAAAAATTGTTTTAGAAACCAAAGATGTTATGCATAATGTCTGTTGCAAATATTGGGTCAGATTCACTGTAATGACCAAGTTGGTTTCTGCTCCTCAGCTGTCATAAAGAAATGGTAAGTCTTGGTTAAGTTAGACAAGTAGCTTCTGGCTAATTTGGAGTGGTGCAGATTGGTTCAGCACAGAATCTGCTTCATTTAGAAGCGTTTCAGGAAAATTTATTGCTGTGTGGCTGAAACAAAGAGAAAATTCCCTTTGGCTGCTCCAGGTTGGAGCAATCTACCTCCTCTGGCACCCTGCAAACAAAATTTCACTGTAAGAACAATCCATTGTGCAACATTCAGTGGGTAGGATGCATGCTGACTGAAAGGCTGGATAATTACTTAGAACAAAAAGTACACACATCTGGGCTACTCTGTCCCATTTTTCATTTCTGCACAGTTTCAGTTTCATATTGAAAATTTTAAAGTAGAACACCTTTTCCCCACCTGAGTGGCCTCTTCTTCTTGGAGAAGAAGACCATAGGCATACTTGTCAGAAATAGTTTTCTAACAGGTTTATAATTCAGAATGGCTATTATAAGGTCAATTTGGATGAGATGTTACTGACAATCAAACTCTGTTTGATTTTTTTAGGGCAAAGTGTATCTCATATGGGTAGGTGGTGCACGGACACTTGAACATATATCACCCCTATGTCATAAATGCACTTGCACCTTTTATTTTGTCACTGTGTGTTTTGAAGATGAGGATTGCATGGTGTTTGTCACTCAACACAGAGCACATGGATCTTACACACAGCTATGGGATGTGGATGGCTTTTATCCATTTCAGTAGACTTACAGGATTTTCACAGGGCTATTTAAAGGTGACCTGTATTAGAGTAGACAGAATCTTTCTGTAGTATTATTTTAAGGGCATTTGGGAGTTTGCTGTGGTCGCTCTTATTTACCAAGAAGTGGTAATAATTGCAAAGGCCATGCTTTATGGCCTCTCAGTATAATGCCGCATTTTGAAAACAGAACAAAATGACAGTTTTGCTGATTACTATCTGTTTTCATGCTGATCACCAGTATAGCTACAAATTAGGAATTGTATTAAGGGCCTCTGCTAACGTATTCTGTTCTGAATGAGGTAAGTCACATTCTCTGAATGTATACTGGTAATTCAACTGAAAATATCCAATGAGCTTTAATGGCAGGAACTTAGCCTGTACTGGCTGCAGCACTACAGTGTTAAGAAAGGAGTATCTTCAGGCAAACTTTCATGCACAGATGGCAAATACAAAACTGTGCTTTGTGGAAAGGGTGTTTGCTAGTAGTAGGGGTGTAAAAAGCTAAGGAAAACAGTTTTATGCATCTCTAGGAAGATGCCTGGGTGATATTTCTCCTTCTGCTACAGATGGAAGTAAACTTATACAGGTAGACTTATTAAGGAAATGTCTTTTTTGCCTCAGCAAAGGTTAAGCTAGTGATCATCTAAATATTTTCTGTTCATTATAGGGCAGAAAGCATTCTCAGTGTGAAGCAGGAATATAATATGGGCATAGGAGGGGAAAACCATGAAGGCCATAGATAAGACAGTCATATAATTTAATTTCATTGAAGTTTATAGGCACTTTTTTTTTTTTATCATTGTGTGGGTCTTACCATATTCCAAAAGTATTTGAGTAGTTTATTGGTTTCTTAGTAGGAAAAGCTCTTCAGATCCCTTTCAATCTCCTACAATAATATCTGGTCTGAAAACATTTTCACTGGCATTACCATTTCTATACCAGAGATTATCTCTTCCTTCTTCCTGTCTACTGAATGGGCAGCGCATTAAATGGATGTTTCAAAAGCTTCCACATTTATGTTTGGAAATAAAATTAATTTTGATTAGCAGCTATACAGCTACTTTGTTACCAATATGCAACTGATAGCAGTACAGTGCAGAAAATAGAATATAAGAAGTGCTAAACAGCTTATACAGTGCCATGTTTTAGACTCTGTCTTAACTCTCAGATTGCTTATTTCTTTATAGCTTGTCCATCATACCCTCATGGTATCACACTTCTGAACTGCGATGGTCATTCAATGACCCTTGGCTGGAAAGCACCAAGGTACAGTGGAGGTTCACCAATCCTTGGTTATTATATGGATAAACGGGAAGCTAATCATCAAAACTGGCACGAAGTCAATTCTTCCCTTATTACCCAGACAATTTACACGGTTGGTACTTTTTTACTACTTACATTTCTGGAGCTGATTTGTATTCTTTCTTTGCTTTTGGCAGAGTTTTACTTTCTTGCAGAGAAATTCTTTAAATACTTACTACAGTAAAACCAGGCCCTTCATTATGTATTTTGGAGTGCAACATGCCTATAAACTGTAGGGAATTAATGGCTTCCTTTGCTAAGACATTCTGAGACCAATTCAGAGAGGTTATGTTTGTGGAAAAAGGTGTGAAGCACATTCTTCACAAAGAACAAGATGAGCTATAAAATGCTTCATTAACTATATTCATTAATGAGCACTATATGTATTACTGTAATAACATGCAGACAAAAGATGGAAGCACTTTCAGAACAGATGACCACACTTTCTGTAGAACTGAAGACTTGCAAGTGAAATGCAGATGGGCTGTGAACAAATGTATCTGTCCCTGTTCTTACCCTCAAAATCTGCCTGCAGCTGGAAAGGGAAGTATATTAATAAACTTAGCAATATGTTTTCCTGCCTCCTCTCCAGAGTAATAATTTTAGTTTTAAAATAAATTACTTCTAGTTGGACTTGCAATGTATTCAATGTTTCTTAAAGTAGCAAAATTTTGATGTGAACTTCCATGAGAAAAGGTTAAGAATATAGAATATAACAACTTATTAATTATTCTGATACTTTTTAAATTAATCATATTTTATTCCAAAATGTTTCTTAAAAGTATTTCTTCAAGTCAGCAACTTTCTTGTAAACCTCAAGGCAGAAATGCATTTTTAGCAGATATTTGACTCTGAATTAGAAAATAATACCGCAGATGAGCTCAGGAAGAAAGTTTCATGCACAGCTGGCAGTACTCAGGTGTATATATGCTTGTGAGTGAGTTTATAACTGGCATCTCTGACATAGCAGATGGAGCATGGGTATTAAGAAATCAAAAAAGACACGGAGGGTAGGCATGAAAGGGTACTGTAAATCAATGCTCTTCAGATCTTTTCATTTTTTAATGCATTTGTAAATGAGTAATGTAAATTAAGGCAAACCATTCAGAGTTTAATTAATTGGATATTTAATTTGCATACCTGCCAGTAACTATATTTGTGCCTGAAGGTGCATCTTCATACATTAGTTTGAATGACTGGAATCTGAAATACTGATGGGAAATAAAAGTAAGACAGCTTTTAGTAGCAGAGAATATTTTATGACATACTGCAAACAGAGAAGGCACTGAGATATACAGTTGAGCACTCAGAAATCACTGAAGGCTTAACCCTCTCTGATTAAATTAGTCTGTGGGAACCCAACAAATATTCTTTCCTTTAACAACCTGAGGTTTTGAAATAATTTTTACAGGCTAAACTGTTATTCTTTCTTGTGAATTACACTCTACAGCCCTATGTCTTCAGGAATTCTGCCTAAATTTTACTAGTGTTTGACTTTTCCTAGCTTACATTGTTTGCTTTGGTCTTGTATTTGATACTACCATCATATATTTGTTATCATCCCATCACATGTTTGTTACCATTAAAAAAAAGCATACTAAAATTCCTTTTTATCTCACATTTTTACATTTGCCCAGTGAATATAGTGATAGTTTATTTATTCATGAAAATCTAAAACTGTTCCATATCTCCACTATGTGATCTACCCTCAGCTGTCTCTTTCTCTTGAGACATGTGACTAGATATAACTTTGGGAAACTTATGCAGAGGACTGAGGTGTAGAAGACTTGTTTATTTATTTAGACAGTCTGGAAAATGAAGGATGGAAGTGGGTTGCTATCATGTGGTGCTTAGTGTATTAAGAAGCTCATGACTTATATACCTTGACCTCAAAATCTGAGATGATGATGTGATGGACTTACTAGGTAAGTCAGGGTTCATTTACCAGGGATGCTTGCAGAGGTATAGCACGGGTACCGGTCGTCCCGTTTCCACTGCTTACTTCCTCACTTTGTAATGGTAAGCAATATTAAGAGAAAGATGCATACAAGCCAGAAAAAAATACCAAGAGAATATTTCCCAAGCTTATATTAGCACACTGTGGAAGTAACTGGGTTGCCTTTTCCTTTAGATTCCCTGGTATGTCCACAGTGAACTCTTTAGACCAGAACACCATTTAAACTCCTACTGAAGTGAATGGCTTAGTAATAGCCACTCATAAGAAATGCAAGAAGACATTTCATGTTAGAACAGTCACTCATAAGTATCTACTAGTTGCTATTCATTGATTGGGCTCCCTGGACCTTTGCTCTAAGCTTTTAAAGCCTCTCATGCCAATATACTGAGTGCTGTTATTCTTAGGATGATGTGGCTGAAACATGGAAGTACAATGTAGATCTCTGCATTACTCTGTTTAAGAGTAAAATCTTTAAAATAAATCCTTCCAGTGCTCCAGCACAGCAGTAAGGCCTGATAACTAATTAAGTAATGCTCATTTTAAAGTGTTTATTAAAATAATATAAATTATGGATTTTGATATATTGAATTGTTTTCTCAAAAAAGGTGGGGGATTTGATAGAAGATGCCTTCTATGAATTCAAAGTTGCTGCTGCAAATGTGGTTGGAATAGGTCAACCTTCAGATCCCAGTGAGCATTTTAAGTGTAAAGCATGGGCTATGCCAGAACCTGGTAAGTCTATTAGTTCCTGATGAAATTCAATTCAATTCATCCTCCTTAAAGCACAGTCAGTGTATTGTTCCAGGCAAACTCTGCTGGATGGGCCTGTTTCTTGACATAGAGGCGAGTAGTACAGTGTGGCTCACACTTTATAGCTAAAGTCTTCAGTCTCAGCTAGTGTGCCCTGATTCATGAATTTCCCCTAGATTATACCTAGGTGTTACCTGAGAGATTATTAGACACATAACAAACATGATAACAAACATACAGTAGGAATGACTATGTGTTAATACTCAAACCCGTGTTTAGACTGGCTGTAGTTTAGCAGTGTACATGTAGCTACAGACCGTTAATTGCAACACTGACTTCATAGAAAATGTTAAATAAGAACTACTGTGAATTCAGGACCCTCAGAAAAAGAAAGTTAAATTTTAGTCTACCTCATGAGCATTTAAATCTGTGTTAGACACAGAGGGAATTGGTTCCGATCAGTAATGCTTGAGTTCTGTAAATAACCTCTGAAAGGGTTTTGAAAAGCCCATGCTGCTTATTTTGTAACACTCTAGGACCCTCACCCATAGTGAGCAACACATTTGCTGAAACTGTTTCTGACGTGTGGTACTGGCTTGCCTAAACAAAGCATGTCACCATACAGCCCATGATGAAAACACAAACACCTACCACTTTAATATATTTTCTCCTTCTTTTCCCCCAAATGCTGTAAAATAAATCACATTGCTGTGGTGTTAAATCAAATTGTACTTATGACATTGAGTTTTGGCATGCAATTAAGGATCCATTCTAATACTTGCATATGTCATCAGTAGCTGTCTGACACCTGCACACATCTGTTTCATGCCTAAATGTACATGCAGTTATTTTCTTGGCAAAGGAAAAAAAAAGAAAAATCAAACCCCTAAATCTGGTTTTCCAAAACTATTGGAATTTTTAGTGATTTCAAAAAGGCATAATTAGCATAACGTGGCAGGAAAATGTCAGTTTTCTTCTTTATATGTAAAAATTATGCTATATGTAGAAAGTAATTCTTGCCTGGAACAACAGCTCAGTAAGATCATGAGCTGATTCAAATGGAATAATTTACCAGGAAAGAGATGTCAAATGTCATATAATTCAACCGCTTATACACATGCAGGATCAGCTATACCCATCTTGTTGACAGAGGCTTGTCTAATTTGTCCTTAAAGACTTCTGTCCATGAAAACGTCCAGGTTCTATATTCCTAATCTTAATATGTTTACAGTTTAAAAAGTTTTTCTAGTATTCGTGAACCTTTCTTCCTGCAATCTAAGCCAATTTGCTTCTTGTCCTGTTCACCAAGGGCATGATGAAGAGATTATTCTTTTTCTCTTTGAAATAACTTTTCTCTGTGTTTAAAGACTTCCAGACTCACAGCTTTCCCCTTTAAGTTGACAAAATCCAGTTCATGCATTCCTTCTCATACATCATGTATTTCTTATCTCTAAGTGAACAATTTTCTGATATTTGAACTTTTTCTGGTTGGCTCATGTCTTTCTCCAATGGCAGTGCATGAACTGGAGTCACTATTTCAAATAAAGATTTTTCAACACTGAGCAAAGAAATGGTAACTCCAGACGCCACAGTTGTTTGCCTGCTTACAAATCCTTTACTTGCCTTTTTTTCTTTTTTTTTTTAATTTATTTCATACTGTTATTCTAAGTTCCAAGTTTGCTTCTTTAATACCCACATTCTTTTCTGCAAAACCTTGTCAGAGAGTTGTTCTCCACATTTTCCAGCTAAATTCTTCTGAGTTCATATATCTTATCTTCGGGATTTAATGACATGACAAAGCTATCAATAACAAAATGTTTAATCTCCTGACCTTAACTCCCTTTGTGTTAGCTACATTTTCTTATAATCTTGTAATATTTAGTTTAAATGCATCCTCAGTGGAATAATTATTTTCCTTAAAGGACCTCCGATTTGTCCTCTCTACAGTGTTTTCAAAATATCAGTGAAACTGCTGAGTGTTTAAATGAGTGAAGATTATACTTCATTTTAAAGTATATATAAAGAAATAAAGTAAAAGGCACTTTCAGGAAATGAAGAGAGTGAAATTTCCATTTTCATAATGAACAATCTGACCTAATCTGACCTTTCTTCTACTCCTTATCTGATTACTTTGTTCTCATTATGAAACTAGTTGAACAGAGAGTATTGCATTCTTCCTGCTTAAGAAAACCAACCACCCATCCCTCTCCAAATTACCAAACCTGTTAAAATATTTCACAAGCCCTTTTTAGAATAAGTTTTCAAACAATATCTTAGCAAAAATGAAAAGAAATAATTAAGATTTAAGACTGAGAGAAAGAGGCTGACCCTCTTCTCCGGCTTACCAAAGATACTGAAGACTAATGTAATATGACTGCAATAGACTCCCAATGTCAACGAAATATTCTTCCACCTCTTGATGTGGAAGGGAGATTTCCTTAGAAAGGCCAAAACCCCTTGCAAGATTTCCAGCATAAGTAATGGATTCCTTGCCCAGAGCCCATAATTATTTCATCCTTCTGCAGATCTCTAGTATTAGGTATCTCTGAGCCTCTGTGAGTTAGCAATGATAGCTAATGAAATATTTTACATGACGTGAAAAAATAAACCATCTGTGGTCTCAGAATCCTCAGAATAGAACATATTTCATTACACATTTTCTTATACTATCTACATTTCTAGCAGGTGAATCTGCCAGTGGAATTTTAATTATCGGTGACTATATAGACATTCATATTAGGATTTTTAAGAGCCCTGAAAGAAGGCTTTAGACTCCTTGAAACTTGCAGTCTTTCCATCAGAAATCTATTATTTATCCTTATAAGGTCTGTAACAGGTACTTAAATGTTGTTTTCTGAAATGTGCTTGTCTAGTATGGGGAAAAATTTTTCTAAAAAGAAAACGGTTCCTTTTTGCTGTATATGTGCTTAATATCGTGCGTTACAAATTTCATGTTCATTCAACATTGATTAACATCATGTAGGCTGTAATGGCAATCAGCTTTGTTTGGAAGGTTTTTTTATTCTTATTTATTTTAAATGGTGAGAGTTGTTCTGAAGAAGTTGGCCAAACTGACAACAGTGAGAAAATCCCTAAGTCTCAGGTGCTTTCAGGTTTCTTTACTCTGAATTTAAAGCACAAGAAGCAAGCTCCAACTACACATAACTGAACCAAATATCAGTATTTTGTCATGGATATTTTCACCACTCTAGAAAACTGATAAAATTCTGTCTTTATAGTCTACAAGTATAAATAAATATTCAGATTATAGCAAAAAAAAAATAAAATGCCACAAGTTAAACCGAATGGCACTGGAACAGTTCAATGAAGGAAAAGGAAAGTGTAGTATGAAGAACATAATTCAGTAGATACAAAATTATGAGCTCTCACTTATTCATAGGACATCTGGATGTTTTAGGCGTAAATAGTTCTTCTACTATGTATCATCTTGACAAGTTCTTCTTGGTTATCATTATCCACATCATCTTCTGTCAGGAAATGGGAAGATTGATCCAAAGTCCACTGGTGCCAGCGGGTATCGGATTAGTCTGAAGGGTCATGGTTCAAGTGTATCAACAAAAAATAAAAATCCTGATGATAAATTATGAACCTGAGTCAGGCTCAGTGAAGCAACTTTGATATGGACTGGTGAAATTATTTAATAGACAAGCAACCTCTAGTACTTGTTGGAAAATTTTAAACTGCATGGATTTTCTGCATGATTAGCTTTGCCTTAAAATGGAGTTACTGAGATCTAGCTAAGAATGTGTGCTTCAGAACACTAATGTCTGTCACTGCATAAAGCAGGTATTGCTGTATACAGCCATGAGGGAAAAATGACCTAAATACCACATACACCAGGTTTATTGTAAAGGATGAGATTTTGGAAAGCAAACACAGTCAAAACAAAATTGACCTCTACATGGCCAGTTTGTAGAATGCTATTATATTGCAGTGAACTTCCTATGTTTTAAATGTTTTAGGTCCTGCCTATGATCTCACCATTTGTGAAGTTAGAAATACATCCCTGGTTCTTCTGTGGAAAGCTCCGGTGTATGAAGGCAAAAGCCCTATTACTGGGTATTTAGTGGACTATAAGGAAGTAGATACAGAGGACTGGATCACTGCTAATGAAAAGCCTACTCCAAAGCGCTATTTTAAGGTAATATTTTCATTGGTTAGTGTTAATTCAAAACTGAGTTCAAAAACCCTTTAATTGAGTGCAGCAAAGGTGTGTATTTGAATTTGGACTTTGGCTAACATCTTCATATAAACAAACATAAGAGTTTAGATTATTTTTAAACTGGCTTTGCTCTTTATCTTGTTCAAGGTCACTAATTTACAAGAGGGTCATAGCTATGTTTTCAAAGTTCGTGGTGTAAATGATGGTGGGATAGGCAAGTCATCTGAAATATCTGAACCGGTGCTTGTCGAGGCACGGCCAGGTAATGAACTGTTTTACCCCCTCTGCTTCTGAAATACTGAAATACTTAGAAATGACTTTAATCAATCTGATTTGATATTGTAGCATAGACAAGTATTTCAAGAGTTAAGAAGCTTTTAGCCTTAAAACTTAAAGAAAAAATATTGTGGATACAGAGGTCTTCAAGGCTTCATGTTTTACTTGCTGTGAGTAAAAAGAAGTATGACTACACATTTATTAAAACTTCAAGAGTGATAATGAAATTAATTTATTTAAACTGTTAATATCTCATATTAATTTTCATTTTATATATTTGCCTCTCAATAAGAATTTATTATTTTTAAGATTCCTTTTTTTTTTGCTTGTATAGTGCTAGTTTGTGATGCTGAGTCAGCATATGACATAAACAGGCTTCAAGATCTGCAAGTAAGATCTGCAAGTACCTGTTAGTGAAAATGGTCAAAATTTGCATGGGCTTTAGTAATTTCTGAATTGTAGTTCGAAAAAGAAATGCAACATTGATATTTGAGTAGATTCTTTTTTTGCAGGAACAAAAGAAATCTTTTCAGGTGTGGATGATGAAGGTAATATTTACCTGGCATTTGAGTGCAAAGAAGCTACAGATGCATCTCATTTTACGTGGGGTAAATCATATGAGGAGATTGATGATTTTGATAAGTTTAAGATTGAAACAGAAGGAAGTTGGTAAGTCTTGCCAGTCTACCAAATTATTAGACATTTGTCATGTTAAACATCCCAATAACATGAGAAAGCTTGCTAATTATATCCTTTATTGGTGATTTTAGTTCAAAGCTGTACTTCAAAAATCCTGATAAATCAGACTTGGGAACTTATTCTATCTCAGTTAGTGACACAGATGGAGTTTCATCCAGCTTTGTTATGGATGATGAAGGTAAGGTTTTTATCAGCTAAATCTTTCTTCATTTTATCACCTCAACTGCCTTAAAAGTTGTCCAAGAAAAAAAAAATCCCACAACTCTCATGTTCTTTTTTATGCACAACAAGCTTTGTGTGAGTACTTATTTTTCTGATTATCACAATAATGGAAATGGGCATAACTTAAGGCAATATTCTCTTAAAAAAAGAAAAAAAATAATATGTCCAATTAGAATTGTTTTTTTTATGCTGGGATATAATGCTGTTTGTAAATGTCTGTTACACTTTCAATTATATGTCTGAAATTGTTCAGTTTTTTGATTGTTTTGTGAATCTCTTTTTCTGGTTTGTTGCTTTTGCTGTGCTTTGACTTTATATCTTTTTACATTTTATAATAATTGGTTCTCTGTTAGCTTTAAAGTAACCATCAGATTTTTGTTTACCATGGAGCCCAATATAGAGACAGACCTTGCGGATCTAGGTATAGTTTCATAAAACTTAGGTGCAGAGAATTAGCGAGAAGAATGTGAGAAAAAGGATGTTCCTTTAACATCTGAATACATTGGGTTGAATGACCCTTTGGTTTAAATTTAAATCAGTTTGGGTTTATTTCATTGTAGCTTTTTTGTTTCATTTGAGTTGCAATGAATTTTGCTTTAGGCTGACTTTGGTTTACCATAGAGAGGTGCTGAGATGAAAGGCAAGGCAGGGGACTTTTCTGATTTCAAATAGTGCAAAAATTACTTCAGTGCTTTCCCAGTCCACAGGCTATAATTGGTATGCCGAGTTCCTTAAGCATGAAATTCCCTCTACTTACCTTCTTTCTAAGGAGACGAGGTAAGACTGAATGTGAGCCTGATAGCAGACCGGGCTTTATCACTGTATGAACCATGTCAAACCTCCCACCCATAATAGGTGTTGAGAATAAACCCATGTGCAGCCACAAAAAATATGTTTCTCCAGGACATGGACCATTGATGTGGACTCCTGGTTATTACCAACATCTGCTTCTTCTAGGGAAGCTAAACTGTAATATTTTTTATTTTCCATAGAGTACTGTAGGAAAAGGCAGATATACATTTGATCATGAGAACTTCCCTTTGGTTTAGTTTTGAAGTATCTCTCTGAAACCTGTCTGTAAGTCTTGCCACTGTCAGTGGAAGTTTTTTTTTTGTAGAAGAGCACTGAAGGTGCTTCCTATCCAACACTTAACCCATGTCTTTCCTTGTCATATCTGTCATTCAAAATTACACTTTTATTTGTACTGGATCCTTGCACAAGTGCCATATATTCATCTTAGCACCAAAACCCATTTCTTCACTCCCCATTTACTTCCTCAAATGCTATAAATTCTCTTGTAATTTTGCTAAATTCTTTGCCATATCATAAATTTCTGCTAATTTCCTCTAGTCTTTTCATTATCTATAAATTTGCAATTGGCCGTAATGTTCATCTTACAAATCTTTATTACTAATGAATACGATAAATAGGGTTAGTATGAAATTCTAATGAAGTGATTTCTAGACTCTCATACAGATTTTATTAGGATTCAGTGGCTTAAATAGAACTTTCTGTACCTTTTTTCAGACTAACTTGCACTCAATCTTATTTTCTGCCACAGTAAAACAAGCTTTTCAGGTACAGTGTCAGAAAGAAAGTCAGTAGATAAAGAAACCTCATGCATTCAGAAGCTATTGCCTCCCATCTTTTGTTTAAAACCAATAGAAAGCTTAAAATAGGTTTCATCCCTTGTTTATATTATTTTTCATAAGAGGGTGTGCATAAAAATGAATGAAATTTTCTATATGTATCAGAATTTTAAGTTTCTCAAATATTATTATTTTTTCTATTTAGTCATCATTTTATGAAGACAGTTGGGTATTTAACGTATAAGACTTAAGGATATTATATGCTGATGCTGATATGTACCTTCTTTGATATTTGTTCTCTGACTGTATTTTTCAGAATAAATTAAAACATGAGTATTTTTCTTCATTCCAGAGTTTGAACGTTTGATGGCATTAAGCAATGAGATAAAGAATCCAAGTAAGTTGAAGATCTCAATCTATTTGACACTTCTAGAAGAATTATAATAACATACTAATGGCTGGAGTTCCAAAACGATTCTTCCTGAAACAATGGCAGCTTCATTTTTCATGGAACAACTTGCTTCCTTATCTTTCCATTCATTTAGAAGAATAAATTGCTTACACTGAATAAAATAATCTTTGCCTACAAGTCTTTTGCAGTTTAACTTTGACGAGAGAATCTAGGTTGCTGCTAGCCAATTCCTTCAAAAATGTGCAAACTACAAGCTGCAAATTCTTTTCTTTCTTTGAGAAATCAATTTACAAATCAGCCAAAGATGGCTTTAGATGTATTTTCCCTGCATTAAATTTATTCTATAGCCAGCATTCCATAAATAATAGGCAAACACTAATATTTTACTATAGTAGTCCTTTTTCTCACAAGAATTCATGCATTATTGACTTTTGATTGCTTTTCTTTCTGCAGCAATACCTCTGAAATCAGAATTAGCTTATGAGGTTCTTGAGAAAGGAGAAGTTCGTTTCTGGATTCAGGCTGAAAGCTTATCACCAGATTCTACCTTCAGATTTGTTATTAATGATAGAGAAGTTGAAAACAGTGATGTAAGTATATATTCAGTACTATATATGTGTGATTTTGTTTAATAAACCTTTCTGCATTAATAGTTGTTCTGTTTTCATCATAGAGCCATAGAATCATTTAGGTAGGGAAGGACCTTAAAGGTCTGCAGACCATATATAACCTTTGAAGGTCCTTTCCAACCCAAACTGTTCTATGGTTCTATAAACATTGAGTTCAACTGTTAAACTAGCACTGCCAAGTCCACCACTCATTTCAGGTAGTTGTAAGGTTCCCTGTGAGCCTCCTTTTCTGCAGGTTAAACAACCACAGTTCCTTCTGCTGCTTCTCATAAGACTTGTGCTCTAGACCCTTCACCAGCTTCATTGCCCTTCTTTGGACACACTGCAGCACCTCAATGTCTTTCTTGTAGGGACGGGCCCAGATCTGAACACAGGATTTGAGGTGTGGCCTCACCAGTGCCAAATACAGGTGGACAATCACTCTTGTGGCCTTGCTGGCCGCACTATTTCTGATACAGGCCAGGATGCTATTGGCTTTCTTGGCCACCTGGGCACAAGCCGGCTCAGATTCAGCTGGCTGTTGACCAACATCTGTAGGTCCTTTCCCACTGGGCAGCTTTCCAGCCACTCTTCCCCAAGTGAAGAGAATAGCCACCCAAGCCATAAGCAGCCAGTTTCTCCAAGAGAGTACTGTGGGAAACAGTATCAAAGGCTTTACTAAAGTCTAGGTAGACATCATCCACGGCCTTTTCCTCATCCACTAAGTAGGCTACCTTGTCATAGATGGAGATCAGGTTAGTCAAACAGGACTTGCCTTTCATAAAGCGATGCTGACTGGGACTGATCGCCTGGTTGTCCTGTATACATAGTTGTGCCACATGATGGCACTCAAGATGATCTCCTCCATAGCCCTTTCTGGCACCAAGGTCAGGCTGACAGGCCTGGTAGCATGAGGAATGTCATTCTTTAACTTGAATCTTTTTTGCAGTATTAATTTCCTGTTGCAGAGTGAGACTATACATACAAAAATAAAAAACAAAAACAACAAAGTTTAAGGTTCAGAATTCTGTATTCATTTTGGGTAGGTAGATGACCAACAGCCATAGAGAAGAAATGAGACACAGTCCAGTATTAAACACACCTGATTAAAAATAGTGCATAGATATTTTATGAAAACATCTCAAACCAAAAGAGCTGTTTCAAGTTTTGAACTCCAAACTGGCAACACATGCTATTCCCAGAGACCCTCTCTATGAGGATAATGCTACTAGTTTTACATAGAAAGTGGGAGGCACTTGGAAATGCAAGAGTGCCCATAAATATACAGTTTTTAGATGGTGTTACTTCCATTTTTTTATTTTATTTTTTTATTTTATTTTTTTTATTTTGGCCTGGACATTAAAAGGGCTTTAAATGGCTACAATGGAGATGAAAGGACAGGCCACCACCTTCCTTCATTTTTGTAGCTCTAGGAAGACCTTTCATAGAAAAAGAAACAAAGAAGTGATCAGATTGGGCTGAGAGGAAAACAAGGTCATATGTTTTCAGGGCTGGAGTACGATTCATCTACTGGGCATAAAGTGCTGGAAATATCTTTTCCTGTGAGGAATCCATCTCCAGTGCAGCTATTTGACAGGTTCAGTTTATTCCTGAGGATGCAAAGCCTGGTTTTGGCCAGAGAAGCTTATCAGCATTTTTATACCATAATAAAGCAGAGAGCATTTACTATAATTATAATTATATAGTGACATGTGGAAAAAAGAAGTGTTTCTGAGTAAAATACTTTTTTGTTTTTCTTACTTTAAGAAGTAATAAACTATAGCATTGACAACCTGAATATTAGTGACTATGATTTAATTGAAATGACAATATTCTGTTTTAGTAATGCTAGTGGAACAGAACTAGCTATTTTTAGTTAGCATATGTTTTGAAAGCATTGACATCAGAGAGAGTCTTGAAGGGGAGCTGCATTATTTCACCTCTTTAATTAGTAACCCACAGGTGACATTTACGTTTGGAGACTGATGATATTTTTGTGGAAAGTCACATAAAACCCGAGTATTTATGGTGCCCATAAAATCATTGAACTTCATCTTGCTGCATAATGGCAACAGTTAGAAGCCTAATTACACTCTAAAGCCTGCCTGGAGACTGGGCTACAGTCACTGAACATGTTCAATAGACCATTATATGCCAGTGAATTGTAGCCTGGTTCTTGACATTGGCTGAAGTGAAAAACTTTTCCTTGTAAGCCCTAACAAGGAATGGTTTCTGTAAGATTTCAAAATAATCTAAGAAAGGAATAAACTAGCCCCCATTTAATCAGTTGTCATTTTAATCTTTTAATATTTTTTCCCTTTACCCAAAAGCAAGAAATGAAAAAAAAGTTCTAGAAGTGTGATAAAGGATCAGATTAAAACATACATCTTGCTCTTCCTTTTCTGCTTCTGGCAAATCTCAATTTAACACTCTTCCTGAAAACTCATGAAATGAATGCAATTGTTGTCCTTGACCTCTGTGGACAAGATTCTGTAAGAAGAATTTGAATTTACATTTTTTGATAGTTTTGTGACGTCTATGACTTCTCTTTTTAACCTACCATGCCTATCTCCTCAACTCTTACAGATGAACTCTTATATAAGTAACTTTGCTGCTGATTTCCTGATTAGTTAAATCTTTTCTTATTCTTTGACATTATCTTTCTTTGAACTATATATAGGAAAGTGCATACCCAAATTATATGAGTATTTTTCCCTGCTATTTTATATAAATGTTATACCTCAGTCTCTTCCCTCTAAATAATTTATTTAAAAAGTTATAATCCTGATCAGTCTATTGGCTCTTATTCTGTTAATTCCATTATCTTTCATCTTTCTTCATTCTTCAGTTACCCCATGAAGATTAAAACTAGTAGTATTTGTATATTTGAAAGTACCAGCAATGAATGCTGAATATCATAACTATGTCTACACTGTTCTTCCAGGCTTGTTGTCCAGAGTGAATCTGTTTTCGAGACTGGTCAGGAGGTGTCCCTCAAACCTGAAGCAGATATATCTGTGGGCTCATTCCTACTGATTTTGAATCAGTACTTAAATCTTCTCCCACTTAGGGATGTGGTCCCAGAAAGTTTAATAAGTGGGGTTTTTGCTAGCTTTTTTTTTTTCTTCCATTTTTCCCCCCCCTTTCCTAAACTTTATTTACCTGTGGCTTCCACTAGCTTTTTCTAGGTTTGGAGTCCATTAAAAAGGTTAACCAAAACATTCTGTTTATGTGGCAACATGTTTCCTTTTAACAGTAACAGGTTCTATTATTTACTGTGTAGAACTACATCTATATGGTCCCATCATGAATGGTTAGTGTGCAATATCCTTGGCTACAATGCTTACCTAAAAGTATTCATCAAGGAACTTCTGTGGATTATTTTTACTTTGCTTTAGGAATTTTTTTAGTTGATATTCAACCATCACTGTTAGTAGGACACAGCCTTCATGGTTGTTACTCACCAAATGAAAGAGGTTATTAGTAAAAGGTGATCATATCTAAACTAATACTTGCATATTCAAAACGTGTTTTGCAAGTACTGTCCAATATTTGCCTACAATTTTCTGTTTCCTTGAGTATGCCTGCCAATATTTTATCTTTCTGGAATATTTAATAGAAAGCAAACACAAAAAGGACACAAACAATGAACAACATATTTAACTCTGAATTCAAGTCAATATTTGATGTTTTGGGTATTCTGCAAGCAGTTTAATAGGTAACTATATGTTTTGATGAATTCTAATTCTCCTTTGCTGGACTTGGTTGATCCTTTTTATTCCCAGAAACTTTGTTGGTTTTGCACAAGTTACTGTCCTCATGGCCTTGCACTTTAGTGTTTTGAAAAGGATAACCAGCATTAGATGAGCAAATCATTATACCCTTCCTAAATTTAGCTTTTTTTTAGTGAGAAAAAAATATCACATATTGAGCTGCCACATATGAGTCAGAGATATTTAGTAGTGATGACCTTTTGAAATTGTTGTGATGGATTTATTTGGAGGTCCATGTTTGTATCTATGAACATAATGCTTCCAACTATTTCTGGACTCTGCTAGGCATACTGCTTCAGCCTAGCAAAACCCCTTCTTGAACTGGAAGCTGTAATGCAGCTAAAGCCTGGATGTGAAAGCTTTTCTTCAAACATGCATAGTGCCATAAACTATTATTTTAAAATCCAAACCAGTGGTATTATCATGACTTGAGGATTCCACATGCAGCTGCACACAGAGGTTTCTGTCACCAGTAGGACCTTGTTGTACAACACGTATATAAGCACAGCCCTGTTTCTATTGTTTACAATTTACAAGGAAATGAAAAGGGTTGAGTGTGAAGGCAAGGGTGTGAAACATGATTAATTCAATAAGGAATAATGAGCAATCTGCATTATACTAAAGTTACTACATTTTTATTTCAGAGGCATAAAATAAATTGTGACCGTTCAAATGGCATTATAGAAATGGTGATGGACCAATTTACAATTGACAATGAAGGTACCTACACAGTGCAGATTCAAGATGGAAAGGCCAAGAACCAGTCTTCATTAGTTCTCATCGGAGATGGTATGTTCACTGAAACATTGAAACTTTAATTCTGATGAAGAAATGAACTTCAATTATTCTTTGAGTAATTTTGCGGCTAACTCATTTTTCATTCACCTCTTCTCAAATTTAGCATTCAAGGCAGTATTGGCTGAATCTCAGCTCCAGCAAAAGGAATTTCTCAGGAAACAAGGTAAGACAGAGTAGATGGGTGACTTTAGGCACAGTTTGCAGCTAATGATGTATTAATGAATATTGAATGCTTCCAGCTTCCAATGATTTCATTAGAAGACGAATATACTGCACAATGTGAGGAAACATTCAACCCTTGGTAGATCTTATTTTCTAACATTATCATATGATGCATTCAAGTAGTGGCTGAACTTCCACGAAGTAAAGAAATGAAGTGGGAGTACTTGCAAGAGGTTATTTTTACTTGCTATTTATGAAAAGTGTGCCTACTGTAGGGTCTGATCCAACAGAATGTTTCAACACATTTAGTTTTAAGCATACAAATTGTCATTTCAATATAATCGTTGGAAGAGTAGACAACATAATGTCAGTCAGGGAATATTAAAAACCTGTTCCTGTGGTTTTTGTCTAAGCAAAATTTGAGGAATTAAATATATATTTGTTGCACAGAGTTGCACAGCTGCTGCACAGAGTTTGCTATATACTCGTTATATTGTTTGCAGATGAAAGTACTGTTGGATATCTAACTCAGAATTCTATCACTGTGAAATCCATAAAAAATTGAGTTTGAGCTCTAGTTTGTAATTTTTGCTTGGCAAGCAGATAGCTTTTAGGATGAAAGCAGCAATAATAATTAAAAACATTTATTATAAATAGCTTAAGATTCTCTACATAAGTGATGCAATTCTATTTTTTTGTTTTTTTGGGGGGGGGGGGGTGTAAGTTGTAGATTTAAAAAAACAAAACCAAACAAAACACTTACTGCATAAGCTCACAGGATCTTTCAGTTCTCAGTGATTTAAGGGAAAGTCTGGGACTTCGCTACCTCCTGATCTGGATATTACAATTTTGGGTCCTGATCCTGCAGACACTAAAACATAAATTTCCTGACATGAGTAATCACAATAACTTTTAGAAGGCTGTGAACGGCAGTTAATTTACTTGAGTATATGTGTATTCATAGGATTGGAGCCTCAGTGTGTAAAAGGAATATTTCCTGTTCATAATGTTTAATACATTTTTTAACTTTATAGAATTTGGTCAAATAATGTCTGGCATGGAATTTTTGCTTTTAACATTTTATTAGGTGTTTGGATACATTTGTTTATTCTCCAGTTCCTTTTGCATTAAAGACATTGTTTGTAAACTTGTTTGGAACTACTCAGTTTCTTTCCTATGCTTAGTTGCAGTTGGGCATAAACATATTTAGAAAACTCATTTGTCTCACTGTTTTACATATCATCCTTCTGGTGTCAGGATGTTACAACTGTCATCTTTTTTCTTTCTTTCACTGCATCTTTCTGGTACTCTTTATTCTACCACATGTTCAAGGCAATTTTGTTTCTTAGGTCCTCACTTCTCAGAGTTTTTGTATTGGAAAGTTTCAGAGGAATGTGAAGTTTTACTCACTTGTAAGGTGAGGAAACATGCTTGAAATTTTTTTTTAGAATGTGTTGATTAAAAATTGAGGTAGGAAAATGTGAGGAAAGTTTTTGATATCTAAAATTAAAAGTTTCATAGTAAAACTTTTTATTTAGAAATATTTAAAATCACTTCAATTACTACTTTTCAGCAGTAGAATTCATTAAAACAACAACAAAAAAACAAAACAGGACATTAACAAATGTGTTAGGTGATCTAAACATTTGTTACAATTGTGAGCTATAAAAATAATAAAAAAATAAATAAGATCATCCTCTAATGGTCCTTCATCCTTCTTCAAAAAATTGCCACAAAAAAATGGGGTTCAAACTCTTTCTTCACTGTTTTCTTATTTGGAGGTTTCTCTCACAAAACATCTTTTATTTAATCACCTGAAAACAAGCATGCAAAAAAGGCTTCTAGAACTAAAGTTATAAAACATGTTTTTTATTATGCTTGACTAATGACTTTTGAATCTTAACAAATGTGCATGGAATTCAGAGTAACTTCTGCTATTAACATCTTTATATGCCATTATAAACTGATATATTGTCATTTTTTTTGCTCTTCTAGAGTGACTAATTAGAGGCCAGAGTAACTGAGTTAATTGAATTCAACATGCATCAGACTCCTCTTTGTTGCCTTTTCCTGTAATATGGACACTTTTGTGTTAATTTTCTCCACTTCTTTTGAATAAGTTCTTGGCTTTTAACTAGACTAACTTGAGTCATTCATTATGAGTAATTTGCATGCACATTTGTGGGATTTTTTTCCTTCTTTTTTTCCTGATCACTAATTAGGAGACCTTTAACCTCAGTTTATTCCCTGCAGAACTGACCTGGGTGGTGAATCTGTCATTCTGCCTGCCTGCCTGCCCCCATTAGCTAACATGGTGCCTTTGCTGGTATGAGGCTGTATAGCTGGAGTACTTTATAATTTCGACGTGATTTGCTTCAGGCATGAACCCTGCTTATCCTTTCATTCACATGGGGAACTAAACGTTGCTGAATCAGTTATACTAGTGTTAATTGTCTACAAATTAATCTGAAATTATCCTTTTCATTTACTGTGGACACTATTTATGCAAATGAAACTGTGAAAAGCTGAGTGTCTGATTATATGCTTTTCACCAGTGTACTTTTTGTTCATAAGGTCAGAACATTTTATGTAAATGAAATCTAGGATGTGTGCTGTTTGCACACTCATCATTTTAACTATGTCATTGCCCTTACAATGTTTGTTACTGTTAGTATGTGACTGGCTATTAGGTTCACTTGGTACTGTTATGCTTGTTTATGGCTGATATTTGCACATAAGAAGAGTTTGAAAAATGAAGCCTGTATTTTTCCTATGAACTTCAGACACCTGACATTCAAGTTAGAAGCGTGGCTGCCCTGGGCTATTTCTATGGTAATAAAAGCATCTACCTCCCCAAGCCATATTCATAGCACTTGGCCTGGTCTCTTCTATGCTCTCTTTAGTGTTCCTGTGCACAGGAGGTGTTTTTGTCTCTTGAAAGAGCCTGGGATAATGTGAAAGAAGTACCTACAAAAGAAAGCTTTTTTCTTGACTTTCTCAAAGGCCATGGCTTGAAACAGGGGAGTTAGGAAACCAGGGTAACTGGAAGCTTGTATAGGGCAGAGGTCTGACTGTATGATCAAGGTCCATAAAAATAATGATGAACAAAGAGTATATCAAAAGTAATATGCATCACTCCACGTACTGCTTATTTTCTACGTGATTGCACCTGATGGACTTTTGATTGACTTAGTATTTGATTCTGAATCAGCTGGAATTGATGGCCTTGTTCTCGGTATTGTAGCCCCTGCATGCTAGTAGACCGTGTTTGTCCATCTGAATGATAATCTGATGGTGGTTGCTTTTTATTGTGTGTTTATCTTTCTCCATAAGGCAGTATCTATTATAATTTTTCCTTAAGTATTTCTAAATTGCATAATATTCAGAAGCTACCTGCTGTTGTCTAGCTCTGACCCTTACTTGTACTGTGTCTGCTAAAAGCAAGATTTTTTGATGTGTGTGTAAACAGTGAAAAAAGGAACTTTTCATAACAAATGTCAACATGAAATAACTTTGGCACTGCAAACTGCATGTGTCTGAAACTCAGTCTGTTTATTGCCAGGTTGAGTGCTAACAGTCTTTGATGAAAAAAAGTTGAAAAGCATTAAAGGCTTGTTCCTTCAGGCTTTGTTCAAATAAAATTGCCACCACTGTCACATGACCACAGGAATAGTCACTTTTAGTTACTGGTAAATGTAAAACGCTGCTCACTTTTTCTCAACCAAGGCATTGCTTTGGGCCAGGTTGTGATCCCAAATAGTCTTTCTATAGCAACCACACTGCTTATTAAGCAGCAATATATATAATTTAAGCAGGTTTTATAGAGATGCCCAGGAAAGAGAATGGGTGGCCCCCTATTTGTCTAGTCACCTCTATAGAGAACTTTCATAGAGCTGTTCACCTATGGAATGACTTCTCTAATGAAAAGGGGTTAGAAATTGGTGCATGCTTTTCCTCCAAGCAGGCCACTTGGAAACTATTTAAGATCTGTATTAACTTCTGGGCTGCCCTCTATACATTTGTTCGGTTCTTTTTTAAGGAGGCTTTTTAAAGCAACTGCCTGGAGATTGAGAAATGTACTGCCAGCTTTGTCCTTCTACCAAAGCCATGCTCACTGAGAATTCAGGCTACAGACAGAAATGCCATCATATTTTTGTGATTTTTGAAGGGTATGGAGATGTCAGATAAACCATAGTGTTTCAGAAAGGGAGAAAAATAATATATATATTGCCAAGGTTTCTAGAAAGAACTGGGCTTTTAATTTCTTTGAATTCACAGTTTGAGGTCATTTATCCAGCTCTATTTTAAGCAACACCAATATAAAATGTGTTTTTTTTTAAATTAGAGCAGTACTTGAGGTATAGCTGTATTCTGTTTCTGCATTGCTTAGATGAGCTGCTGCTATTATAGCAAAATCCTGGCTTTCAAGCAACTTCTCTGCATTTTCACTGTATTATTGAGCCCCTTTGTGTTGGGAGAGACTGCAGTTTGTAGGATTCCTCAAGTGTTTATACTTCCCATATTATAAAATGTAGTAGAAAAAGAGGATTTCTGGTGCAGCTTGCAATTTTGAAGTTTGAAATGCTTTCAGAATAGTAATTCCAGATGCTTTCTGCAGTTTAGCCCTGAAAGACATTGCTTAGATAGCTGGGATAAATCTGCAAATTGACTGAAGACTCTCTAAGATAGGGGTAAATTCTGTACACTGCCCTCTAGAGACACATTCAAACAGAAAAAGGTAAAGGAGAGAGTTTAGGAACTCTAATTTCAAAGATACTTCTTACAGATATTTCTGGAAAAACTACAATCAGAGTGCAAAAACCTTTAAGAGAAGAGAGATTGACAGGATTGATAGGACAAGGGGTAATGTGTTTAAACTTAAACAAGGGAAGTTCAGGTTAGATATAAAGAAGAGGTTCTTTACTGTGAGGGTGCTGGGGCACAGGAACAGGTTGCCCAAAGAAGTGGTAAATGCTCCATCCCTGGCAGTGTCCAAGGCCAGGCTGGACAGATCCTTGAGTGACATGGTCTAGTGTGAGGCATCCCTGCCCATGGCAGGGGGTTGGAACTAGATGATCTTAAGGTCCTTTCCAACCCTAACTATTCTATGATTCTATGATTGCTTTTAAGGATTTAGCAGGGCTATGGAGCTGCAAGCTGTATACTTCTGACCAGTTCTGTCCTGCAAATATATACTGTAGAACTATGATTTGCTTAGTAGGGCTCTGTTGAAATTGGGTTATTTAGATTTACCACTGGTTTCTGTTGAAAGTACCTGTGTGACTACATACAGAGTGATACCCTTCTTTAGTGCATAGTCACTTTTATGTGCCTTTTTTGTTATACAGGTTGCGAACACGAAGAAGGAGACTGTTTTCAAGTGGTATAAGGACGGTTCTGGGATTGATGTTGATGTTCTGCCTGATATGCAGAAGGAAGAATGTCACTTCAGTATCCCCGGGGTACAGTATCACCTACTGTTAGAATTGATAGTTTCTGCTTGACATGCTATAGATTTGCCAGGCAGAGCACTAAACCAGTTATCATGATTTCTGTGAACTATTTTAAGAAAAAGCATATTTGCTATCCTTCAATTATCTGGTAAGTAACTAATGCTAGTGAAAAAGTATCTATTTTTGTTATCAGCTCAGACAGTTCATGCTTAAGTTGCTTCAGTGTCATTAGGTGAACTCTGTCTCATTCTTTCTTAGTACTCTTTAATTTTTCAGTTTGTTAAAGCACCTTAGTTCTGACAGTGTTTCAGGTTTATTGCCCTAAATGAATAGGATTAAGGTATATGCCTATTTAAGATTTATCTGTATGCAAACAGGATAACCTGACTTGTTAGGTGTCTGAAGCCTTAACTTGCATAATTGCTGCCTTCAAAGTCCGGCACCTCCCTGGACTGAAATTTTCTGCTTAATGTGCATTCCATTTAATTGATATATTTATTTTATTTCTTGGTTTCTTATTATTCTAATTTCTTTCCTTTATTTCACCTGCAAATGGACACTGACTTTCCAGTGGTTTCATTTTTCTTGAGCAGACCTTCTGGAGGGAAGAAGTTTTCCTCTTGTCTTGAATTGCTCTTGTTATTTGTCATTCAATTATATGATGTTTCTACTATGATTTACTTGCTTATAGATTTGTGTAAGTCTAAAAATTAATTAGACAAGATCCAAACTATATGTAATATGTAATGTCATGTATTTTCCTTCAGGTTTTAAAATAAATTAAGATAAACCCACCTAAACCAAAAACTCCTACTGCCTTAAACACAGTATCATGGTGTTAGATTTTAAGAATGTGAGCTTTCCAAGGGTAATGAATTCTTTACTTGATATAGATATAATTTTACTACAGTTGCTGCTTGAATGGAAACTACTGAGATGATATTTGGACAACTAAAGGGTATAAATCTGTTTTCCTTTACATAGATAGATTGATTGAAAAAAGTAATAGTTTTGGTTAAAGAAAAATTGCACTTCTAAAGTTTGTGTTGGTTAAAGTTGTCCTCTGTTACATCTTACTGTACTACTTGTAGTTTCTATGGACCAGGATCAATCCTGTTTGTCTTTCTGGAACAAGAGTAAAAACAGAGTTCCATAAGGCAATTGAACTGAAATCAGAATATGTTTTAGGCTTAAAAACTAAATGCAGGTCCATAAAGAAGCATGTACAAGCCAATGTATGTTTTTTAATTTAGGAAATCATGCAGGGGTTGAGCAAATGTTGTAGTATTATCAAGTTTGTCAGTAAACATCTTGTATTTTCCATGTAGCTGTCTCGCAAGGACGAAGGAGTTTATAAAGCAACGCTATCAGATGATAGAGGTCATGATGTATCTACTCTTGAATTATCAGGAAAAGGTAACATTCAATTTACTATATTGAAATAATGATCACATGTTTCCAAGAGGTGTCAAAGGTCTATCCTTGCAAAAAGCAAGTTAGCAAATTATTTTGGGGATGCTTTGAGTTTCAGTTCTCTTCATAAGTTATAGAGGCCTGAACTGCATATCACCAATTTAGGAAAGGAGACACTGGGCACTGTAATGATTAATCTCTATCATTCTAACAAGCAAGAAATTAAGTAAGTTTGTAATAAAACAGATGCCCCCTTTTATATGAGATCTTTTGTAGAGAGCTCTCTTTCTTTCAGATTTTTTAAGCTTTAATGTCTACAAGAACCCCTAAAGCACCAAAGTGCTCAATATGTTGATATTGGACTGTCAATGGGGATTGAGAGTTGTTTTGATTGTAAAATCCTAAAGCTGTTTTGTGAGTTAACTCCACAGCAGCTCAGCCCTACACAACCGCTTTCTCACCTTCCTTCTCCCCCCCATCTTACCCCTCTCCCCTCTATCTCCTTGGTGGGATGTGGGAGAGGACTGGAAGAGGAAGACTCGTGGGTTGAGATAAAGACATTTTAATGAGTAAAGCAAAAACCACACACACAAGCGAAGCAAACCAAGAAATTCATTCACCATTTCCCATTGTCAGGCAGGTGTTCAGCAATTTCCAGGAAAGCAGGGCTCCATCATGCATAACACTTACTTGAGAAGCCAAAACATTATCAGTCCGAACACCCCCCCTTCTTCCTCCCAGCTTTTATTGCTGATCATGATGCCACATGGTCTGGGATATCCCTTGGGGTCAGCTGGGGTCAGCTGTCCTGTCTGTGTCCCCTCCCAAATCCTTGTGCACCCCCAGCTTACTCACTGGTGGAGCATGTGAGAGCAGAAAAGGCCTTGACTCTGTGTAAGCACTGCTCAGCAATAACAAAACCATCGGTGTGTCATCCATACTGTTTTAGCCACAAATCCAAAACCCAGCACCATACAAGCTGCTATGAAGCAAACTAACTCAGCCAAAACAGTGACCATCTCCATCCTTTTTTCCATACCATTTATGGTGCTCAGGTCCCACACTATCCAGGACATCCTCATTAGCCACCTCCTCCCTTCCTGTCCTTTGATATACACAGATATCATTCCTTTAATCTATGGATTTTCAAGTAAGGAATATCCTGACCACTGGAATAATAAAAAAGCATGGCAGTTCTCCATCTTATGGTCCGGGGTGCTTCCGGCTTCCAGAGTCTATACTTCAACTATGGCAAGACTGCTGTGCTGGAAATGTACAGTCTTGCCATATTGAGAAATGCCTATTTAGAGAATTCAGTGCCTAATTCTGTAGCCCCAGAAGGCTTTGAAAATGTCAGCCAGCAAAACCACGAGAACTGTGGTGTTAAATCAAACAGTGGGCCTCCTAAAAGGTGGTATTAACCTTGATATGTAAAAGATAAGCAGAAAAGTTTAATATGAACAGGGCCTTGGAAAACTGCATATTTTATGGAGCTGGTTAGTTCAAGTTCAGTATGTATTGATATTCAAATGAAGACAAATGCAAATAAAGGTAAGATAATCTAGTCTAAAATATACCAATGATAGTAATATAAATAACATTTAACATGTTATCACATATTACAGTGATCTACTGTATTTCTATATCTAGCTAAATATGTCCAGTTAAAACAAAAGTTTAGTTTACTTCTGAGTCTATAACAAAATCTGATCTGTAGCCAACATAAATGATTTTTATTCAGCTTTGCTTCTTTGCTTAGGTCCCACTAATTAGTCCAAAATGAACCTTATTACATCCCATCTGCATGTAGACATGTGACCTAAATAATGAATATTTTTTTGCTGAGTCCTAATAGAGGGAGAAAGGCATGTTTTAATATTAACTCAGTTTACCAAAGATCTTCACATTTTTTTTTTAGGAGGTTGGGGAAATACCTGAAATAAGGGGAAAAGATGAATATCAGACAGTTCTTAACCTGTGGCTTTACAGCTTAAGAACTCAGACTTTACCTCAGAAGGGTTATCATCACTTGATAGTCCTTCAGGTGTTTTTCCTCTGTAAAAATTCTGCCCATTATTCTTTCAGAAAAAAACTACAATTTAGACAGCATGAGTAATATAACCCCACTTTCCCAGACATCTGTAATGTAATGTGTATATAGTATGCGATTCATGTCCTCATGATAATATGCCAGTAGAAGCATACTGGAGTTTGCAGAGGGTTACAGAACTGAATCACTATTTATTTTAGGAAAGATAAATAATGTGCAGATGGGGACCAATACAGACCAAATATACACGTAACATTTTCTGAACTTCATGCATTTCACTGTTGCCCCTATTTATAAGAATTCTTCAGCCTTGAATATGTATTCTTCAGATTATGGCACTTCTTCCTTTTTCTCTCTTTCCATTTTATGCAGTGACATTGAATAGGATTCTGCTGCTGTGAAAGAGTTCCCTTGCTTTTCCGCCCCTGTCTCCAGGGTTCTCCCCTCCTGCAAGCCCATCAGCTGTGTGATATTGCAAAAGCTTAATATGACATTTTTTTCATTTGCTGTTAAAGGGGTTTACATTTGTCAAATGCTGTCTTACAGGGAGCAGGTGAAAACTATTTTCACCTAGAATGTCATAATTTCTATTTCCCCTCTACTGTCCTTTGAATGGGAGCTATCCAGTTTTAATGACCTTTTATTGTTCCTGGCCTGAGGGGTACAAAGAAAAAGAGAAAGATTTGACAGCAGTCAGCTCACTCCACACACAGTGCAGATACTGAGTGACGCAGCACAGAATTCATATGTTGTACTCAGTCTGTAATTTGCCCCATACGCCTGTTGCAATTTTAATGGTTTTCTTTACCCAAGGATGTGCAAATTTCCCGTGTTTCTTTAATTAAATTTTACATAACAACACTATGTTCTGATTGAATTTTGATGGCGCATTTTTTTTTTTTTTTTTTCTCCTCAGTGTATGATGATATAATTCTGGCACTGAGCGAAGTCAGTGGTAAGTAAATGCTGTCTTGGATTTCCTTATAAGTTTTTTATATTAAAGTCACCTGAGCCTGAGGCAGACAATTTTTATTATAAGTGGGAAATCTTTGAGGGTCATAATGCTTATATTATTACATACATGTTATTAAGTTTCTGAATTAGCAGTTGACCTTGCTAATTGACACTATTTAAAGGGGTCAACATATTATTCCACCTGGATCATTTGATTTAGATACTGTGACAATGCTGTAGCAGTAATTTTCTTCCCATAACTAAGTGAACCTTGATACAGAGAGAATAAGATGCTGATCCTGCTCCCAGTGAGAAGTTGGGTGGCATTCCACTGAAGGAACAGGGGTTGCACAAGGAGAAAATTTTTGTGCAGTTAGAATCGTGACACTACAGTTTCATGGCAATTACATGACTAGCTTATTTCACAACAGATCTTGCTAGTCATAATGCTTGTAAATGACAATAAAACCATAAACTTATACCAAACTTTCACATGATATAAACCAGCAGATCTCCTTTGAGAGACATGAACAATTGTCTCTTTGAGGTAGTTGAGAATCGTCCAGATTTTTATTTTCATTTTTTGACCTGACAGTACAAGTAGTCCATTTGACTTTCCCCTTTTCATTCCACTATCCTGTTTGATCTGTATATATCCTATTTCACATAGGTAAGTCAGCCTCTCCACTGAAGATCCTTTGCACTGATGAAGGAATAACGCTACAGTGTTTCTTGAAGTACTACAATGAAGAAATGAAAATCAACTGGTCTCACAGGTACATGAGAATATTTTTTTCAATTTTATATGAGAAAAAATCAGTCTTTATGCAATTTTACTGGTTTTATTTATATGATTTACTGCAGTGTGCCATTTATTTAGTAACTAGACCACATTAATGATTTTTTCTGTCCATTCTCTTTTCACATAGATAGTACACTCCGAAAAAGAAGTATTAACAGCCAATATTAAAAGACAAATATTAACAGACAGCCAACCGACACTTATCAGGAGGATTGTAGTAGGCAGAAAAAAAAGAATTTACAGTATTCCAGCCTCTTAGTCAACATGAGATTGTTTGTCGTCCACTATATTGTCTGTATGGTTCAAAGATAGTAATCTATTTGAGCATAGTTTTCTATGCTGCCCTTTTCTTTAAATGGATTAAATTCTCCTCTGGTACTAGGTGAATACCAAAGACCTGCTCTCACAGTTTACTAAAAGCCTATATTAAGAAAGGACTTTTTTTCCCAAACAGATATAGTTTTAAGTAACACAAAATTTAATTTTAAAAATTCAAAAAATTTAACCATGACAAGTGCAAGGCCCTACACCTGGGTCGGAGCAATCCCAGGCACAGCTACAGGTTGGCCAGAGAAGAGATTCACAGCAGCCCTGCAGAGAAGGATTTGGGGTGCTGGTTGATGAGAAAATGAACATGAGCCAGCTTTAGTGTGAGCTTGCAGCCCAGAAAGCCAACTGTATCCTGGGCTACATCAAAAGGAGCGTAACCAGCAGGTCGAAGGAGGTGATCCTGCCCCTCTACTCTGCTCTTGTGAGACCTCACTTGCAGTATTGTGTGCAATTCTGGTGTCCTCAACATAAAAAGGACATGGAACTGTTGGAACAAGTCCAGAGGAAGGCCACGAGGATGATCAGGGGACTGGAGCACCTCCTGTATGAAGACAGGCTGAGGAAGTTGGGGCTGTTCAGCCTGGAGAAGAGAAGGCTGTGTGGAGACCTCCTAGCAGCCTTCCAGTATCTGAAGGGGGGCTATAGGGATGCTGGGGAGGGACTCTTCATTAGGGACTGTAGTGATAGGACAAGGGGTAATGGGTTCAAACTTAAACAGGTGAAGTTTAGGTTGGATATAAGGAGGAGATTCTTTCCTGTTAGTGTGGTGAGGCGCTGGAATGGGTTGCCCAGGGAGGTTGTGAATGCTCCATCCCTGGCAGTGTTCAAGACCAGGTTGGACGAGGCCTTGGGTGATATAGTTTAGTGTGAGGTGTCCCTGCCCATGGCAGGGGGGGTTGGAACTTGATGATCTTAAGGTCCTTTCCAACCCTAACTATTCTATGATTCTATGATTCTAAAATATCTTAATTTAGATATATTAAAAATATCTTAATTCTGTTCCTCTTCAAAAAAATATTCAGTGGGGCACAAAATACTTTGAGAGTAGCCCTCTGAGCTGAGAATACAACCAGAAATTAAAGTTCACGATATTTGTCCACCATCATGTTAAATTAATCTTTGACTTTAGAAGCACTCTACTCATCTGTGTATTTACAGTTAAATGTGTGCTCAAATGCTTAGCTATGACAGGCCCTCATTTGTTTGAAACTGCATCTAAGGTTTGGAAGGACTTAAAATCTCTTCATTTTCAACTTTCACATTCCTTGATGACATACAAAGATGACACACAGTGAACTGGTCTGACTTGGACAAGGAAGAGGCTGGTTTGTCAGCATGTCGTTCTAGTTTTGCAATGCTGTCCAGCGCTTAATTTCTACGAAGGCAGGAACACCAGAAAAGTGTCAGTGACTATCAGATTCAGGGAACTTGAGAACACTTCTGAAAGGGTGTGCAGCTGTACTCATAACTCCGGCTTTGTATTCAGTAGGTTCTGCTTCTTTTTTCAGTAAATCTTCCTTTTACAATATCTGCTTGAGTTTTAAAAGTGACTTAGATCATGCCACCATCCAGTTCATGGAAATATAAAACCAGAGAACGTTACATGGCTTACCTGGAAATATTAGTATGCATATATATGTTTACATACAGACACCTCCCTTGAGGTGATCTTGAAGATCATTCAACACAAATTGTGAACCAATAAAATTTCAGTCCTTCCTTGAATACAGTGATTATAAGCCAGAGTTATTAAAGCTAAAACAAAGACTAAAACAAACAAACCAAACAAGTACCCCCAGCCTCTCCAAACTTCCCTGCTTTTTTAAAAGGGGTTCTATGCAACTTTTTATTTAATTTATTTTTAAATGAAAGGCTAGACAATCTATGTTTTTTTACCATTATCTGCACATCATATAACACAACATGCAGATTTCTAGCTTGTTTTGAATCATCCAACACACTGCATAACAGGGAACATAATACAAGTCCTAAAGCCAGCATGGATCATCCTCTCAAGGCACATTGGGGAATATTATGTTTAGTATTTTCTAAGGTAGTAGTTTCTCTCCAGGTATCTAATTTGGTACGCTAAACTCAATACAGTCATCTTACAGAAGAGGAAATAGTGAAAATTCCCCTCCCTATCAAAGTCACTTTTGCTATGAAGCCAAATCAGCGCTGTCTGGACAAATAAAAAACATGATCAAAGGGAAACTAATGCTGACTTCATCTATTAAAAATTCCAGTTAATATGCTTGGGGAGGAAGGATAAAAGAAATATTTCTTTAGTTAGTGAGTGGAAGAGAACTTTTCTTCAAGGCGTTAAAAGTGTCCTGCTTTGCATGCTCTCATTAAATAGCTTTTTCTATTTCCACTCTACATGACAGATTATGGACCAGAAGAACCCCTGATCTGAATCAGTAGGGCATTTCTTATATTCTTAGCTGAGAAAGGGATGATAAGTCAATATAATGCCACTAAGTCAATATAATGCCACTGTTTTTTAAAACCTTTTTATTAATTCAGTTAGAAAATTTGCTTCTTGTTCTTAAAAAACCCACCAAAGTTATATTTTGACTTGATGCAAGAGAAATACATTCTATGCAAATATTTTGTTTTCTTAATTTTTGAAGTTAATGAAAGCTAAAGTTTTTTTTTACTCATCAGAAAAGATGTTTTGCTTCTAGTTTGCTACTGTGATGTATTCTATGTTAATGTGTATGAAATGTACAGAACTCTAAATTTATGCACATACTCACATGTATGTGCAATAAGATAAACAAAGCTGATTGTATATATGGAGAGAAGGGTAATGAGCAGAAGATGAACAAATAAATCCTTGGCATTTAAGCTCAAGCTAGTCCTCCAAAGTGTTTTATACCCCTACATGAAAGAAATGAATCTTCTGGGAAATTGCTCCTAATTTGTAGATTAGGAATGGGATGCTATTCTTTGTAATTTACAGATGATCTCTTATGGAGAATATATATATTAGAAGAATGTTCATAAACATTTCTGTTTTTTTTCTAGGGAATCTAAGATTTCTTCTAGTGAAAAGATGAAGATTGGAGGTGGAGAGAATGTTGCCTGGCTGCAGATACGTGATCCCACTGAAAAGGATAAGGGGAACTATACCATTGAGATCTTTGGCAACAAGGAATCCTACAAACGCACACTTGATCTGTCTGGGCAAGGTACATTTAGAAGACCATACTTCTATGGTGACTTTTTTTGGATTAAACAGAATTTACTGGCAAGAACGTGAGGAATGATGGTAAAACCAGAAGGCATGTGGTCAGAACCTGTTGTAGTTTAGTTGAATAACTGTTATGATAATTTTAGATTTTATCGGTTTCTACCACAAATGGCATGGGGCTTCAGAATCTTGGTTTTCCGTTTTGCTACTGTGTAACCCTGTATGGATTTTAAAAGAGCTTTAACATGGATATCTGTTTAAATGTTTATACTGAGCCCCAAGTGCAAGTTATGTTAATGGGCAAAACTCTCTCAATTTTTTTGTTACAGCTTTTGATGATGCATTTGCAGAATTCCAGAGACTCAAGTAAGTGCTTCATCTGTTGCATTTTAATGCTGTAGCAACAGTGTCTTTACTTGCAAGAAAAAAAATCATTAATAATTTTATTAATAACAATAATTATTTCTTTTCCCCTTCCTCAACAATTTTAGGGCAGCTGCTTTTGCTGAGAAGAGTAAGTTTATTTTACATTTTATCAAAAATGTTCTACAATCTAGACAAGTGTTCTCTGTAAGGCATCCATCATCATATGCTGCCATAGCTTTCAGAGTTCTGTGGCTGCAGAAATCCTCTGTTGGCATATAATACTGCAATAATACTAATTTGTGGATTTATTTGTTTTTTATTCCAATGGCAACCCACTAAAGTTTTAAATATTTCGAAAACCTTCACTGTATCTTCCTGTATCTGCAGATGTTTGTGAACTGTAAGCTATAAGGAAGTGTTGACTCTGAAAGCTGCTGCTGATATCGAATATTTAAATCTACCTATGAAGTAAAAGATTAGCTGCTAATTCCTGTTGGGCAGTGCTTGCTGAGAGGCACACAGTAGGGAACCTTATTACTGTTAAGGGCTTTAGGAATTCTGGTACTTTGATATCAGTTCCCCCAGTAATGACAAGATGCTTCTGTCCACAAAGAGAATGGCAGAACAAATCTTGCTTCAATCTTAGATATCATCAAGATGCTAAAAACATCCTCCTAGCTTTGCTCTGTGCCCAAAGCACAAACTGTCAAGCCCAGCAGTAGCTTCAAGGTTGTTATGTGTATTAGTTTAGAATGCTATAGCACAATCTCAGCTAAAAAAAAAAAAAAAGAGAGAGAAAATAAAATGTATTAAGAAGAAATAACACAAAATATCACAAAAGTTGTGGGTTTATACATTTAATTATCCAGGAACTAGCATTTTAAAAGATAAGTTTCAACAAAAGTTGTGACTAATATGATGCCAAGTCATAAAATTAGTAAGAAATGAATAATTTTGAGTTCTAAACCTTACTCTAAACCTTACATGGCCCGCATATTTTTCTTTAACTTCTAGATCGTGGTAAAGTCATTGGTGGTTTGCCTGATGTCGTTACTATAATGGACGGGAAGGTAAGGAGAGTTTTTGTCAAAGAATCATGCTGACTGGTGAGAAGTTTGCTGTTATGGTAAAAGGGGAGGGAATGCAGATGATTTCATAGAAGCTGAAAGCAAAGGAAGATAATTTAAACCACGTAATAGTAATCATTTAATTAAGACACATGCAAATTCTAAGTAAGCAAAGGTACTATAAGCTGTCTGTACAGTGAGAGGAAGCACAGCCCAATTCAGATCTTAGGCAAGCAAGGTCGGTCTCAGGAGGAATCAGTCTTACAACAAGTTTGAAAGTCACCAATCTGTGGAAAGCAGGAAAGTATACTGGGAATAGGATCGTGTTATTTACCCGTTGTATTTTTGTGTACTCTCTTAAGCAGTTGCTTTTGACTTCTAAAAGAGCTATATGGACTTTCATTCCAACAGACTACAGCATATCAGCTCATGAGCCAGTGTGACTCTTTCTATCTGCTGGCTATCAAAAGCATGTTGATCAGGCTGTTTATGTCTCTTGTATGAAGTGAGTCTTCAGAGACTACAGCTGCATTGCTCTGTATGGAAATTCTTAGCACTGGAGTAAGAGGTTGCACACAGTTCTTCTAACTCTCGTGTACCTGGCCATTTTCTGGATAGCCAGGAGCAGTCCTTTTAGGACGACAGGGAACATGTGGACCTTATACTGGATGCTGAAAGGTGTTCAACTCTGGACCATACGAAGATGATATTCCTTTTGGTTAATTCCTTCCTTTGTCTCTAATACTGGTTTGCATGAGGGACCTTCTTATTGTGGTAGACAGAGGCACCTCACAGCAAGAAAGCAGGGAGCTAGTCTTTTAGGAGGTTATATGTAATGCAGTTTGCAACAACATCTTTAAACAGCCTAACTGTAAGTAAACAACTCAGTGGAGTCACCCCTGACACACACTAGCTGCAGTTTCCTCTTACAGTCATACCTTAAAACCTACAACTTTAAATTAAAGAAATGCGACAAAGTGTAGAGTCAGAAGTTTTCAAAGGAGACTTAGTGATTGAGGATTAAATAACTGAATATGTGAAGAGAAAATCTCTGATTTTTGCAATCAAGCAGAAAGGAACGGATCACAAGGAAGTGAGACTTTAAAATCATCTTTAAATTAAATGCTAGCAGGTACCCTGCAAGAGCTGTGTAAGTGCAAGTGTGAGAAGTATAAAATTAAAAAAAAGAAAAAAAAAAGTTTTCTTCATGCAGTGGAATGGTATAACTAAACAAGTATATGGACACAAAGCTTTATTAGTGCTTCTTAAGATATTATAAATGATTTTAAGTCACATCTATAATTTAATAAATTAGAACAAGCCCAAAATGATCTAAGATGACTGTGGAATATATATTCTCTCTGGTAAGATTTTAATATTAACTTATTAATACTTGATTAATTATTATTAATTATTAATTGCTTTCAAATGAAGTCACGTTGAAAGGGCAATAGTCATGAAACGTGACCTGAGTTACAGAATGGACAGTAAGATTTAAACTCATGATATTAGTCATTAGTATGATTTCCCAAAATTTTATTTTCATGTTTGCATTATTAAACCTTTAAATATTTTATAGTAAGGATAGTTCCTATGGACTATTAGTTACCTTTACATCATATAATTTCTTTAAGAGTACTCACACACTTACGCTGTCACTAGGTTGTAGGCTGTAACCAGAGCAAGTAAATCTTCCTTCAACATTCCCCTCTGACCTTGGAGGCATGTAGTATGCAAGGCTGCTTCTGTATGTGAATATACGAATTTTTTGATCATTCAGAATGTCTTTTTGTTTCATTTTTCCCTCTGAGTTACATCACAGCTATTCAGTCATCATCATCCAAGAAAAATATTGCATGGAAGCGTGCATGTATGCACACAGATGGACTTCCTCTGTCCCTCTGGGTCAGGATTTGGAAAAACTTAAAGGGGAATATGGAGGGGAGAGAATATAAGGAAACATTCTGGTAGAAACTATCAGTTTTGGATTACTAATTGCTTGTGGTATTTTTCTTTGGTTTTGGCTTTTTGTTTTTTTTTTTCCCCCTCCCCCCCCCCCCCCCCCCCAACACAATGGTGCACATGTGAAATTCTTAAGTTGACTTAATTATCTAGGACAGAATTTTAGGCAGAATGAGTTTCAAGCAAAGGTGGACAAAGTAGGCACTAATCAGTGCTACTTTTCAAATGGTTATTTATTCTATCATCGCTATATGGAGGTCAAAATGGGATTCAGTAGTAACTATAAAAATTTTGAAGAACAACCATGAAAATTTTATGGGCTTCTTCAATCTCAGTTCAGTCCTTGGAAAATACCTGAAATACCAGGATGGACTACTAGGTCATTTCAGCTATTCTCTCACTAAGCATGTAACATTTTCTATAACTTTTATGTATTATTTATTCTTTGTGAAATATTTCCATTTTACCAGTCAGTTGCACTGGAGTCAATGTCCAATGATTCACATTGTGTACTCTGTTTTTTAAGTGATTTATTTTTAATCATCTCAAGCAATAACCTCAGGAAGCCTTGGTCAGAAAAGATTCCCTCAGTTCTCCTCCCTGTTGTGTACAGGGAAACATCAAGAATGTTTTTAAACCTATCATTGCCTGAAGCTCATGTGGGACTAATGGGTTGTCAGGAGTCTTCTGGAGGCAGGGCTGAAATGACAGTCCAACTTACCATCTTCAGGCAATGTTACCCTGAGGCTATTACTGCATTACAGTCACTGTTATGATGGTGGAAAGACTGAATTAAAAACAAAACAAAACAAAAAAGGAAAAAATATTAAACCCTCTAATTTTCAGTCTTCAGGAACATGATACTTGTCTTATTTTAATGAACTAGGAATAAGAAGTGCCTGAAAATAATACTGAGAATATTCTGGTTAAACAAATCTGACTGATCCTTAAAATTACTTCATTTTTCCTCCCTCAGACGCTGAATCTGACCTGTACTGTATTTGGAAATCCTGACCCCGAAGTGACTTGGTTCAAGAATGACAAGGTCTTTGAACTTAATGAGCACTATGCTTTTTCACTGGAACAAGGGAAATATGCCAGTTTAACAATCAAGGGAGTGACCTCAGAAGATTCAGGCAAATATAGCATCCATGTTAAGAACAAGTATGGTGGGGAAAAAGTGGATGTCACTATAAGTGTGTACAGACATGGTGAAAAAATGCCTGAAATTAAGCCTGGCCAGCTTGCTAAACCCAGCCCAATACCACCATCAGAGGAAGTCCTCCAACCTTAGGACAATGCGGCATCCAGTACGAAGAAAAGCTTGATGCTATGTTTGACAAACAAAATAGAATACATGAGCTCTAGTTGAGGTATTCCCTCACAAAACTTATTGGTAATGTCCAGAGGGAAACTGAGCTTTTAAGAGTTTGCTTTAGGAGGTAGCTGTGCTATGGTGCTGTATACATTTGAAAGAGTCTCATTTTGAATACATGTAATAGGGTGTGACTTACAAATAGCAAAAAGCCTGCCAGAGGTTACCATATGCAAAGACAAGTAGTGCAAACCTACAGTAAACCTCCATTTCCACCCTCCCCAACCGTCTGCAGAAAACCCCCAACAACTCAATCACCCTCTGCAAAAAAAGTCCCATCAGTAGAGAACTTCAGTTAGGTAATATTCAGAAATAGTTCCTGCTTTATTTGACACAGTTCCTTTGGCTTTGAAGCCTCTGATCCTGTAAGTCTAGTGGGTAGCACCTCTTTGGTAGTGATACCATTGTTTTGTAGTTGTAGCATAGGTCACATGGTTGTATGTTGGTTTTCTTTTTTTGTGTGATAATAAAACTTAAAAAGCCACCTTTGCTACTCACTGCTCCAAATGACACCTAACAAGTTCTGTTTACTCTCTTTCATTGTTTAATTATTACTTACTGTACAATTTCACATCTGGCAGCATGCAGACTATCAACTTTCAATAAAGAATAAAAATTATGGTTAATCACAGTCACTGGATGGCACTTCTGATGTTAATTTACTCTTTACAATACAGGTCAAGATGCAAGCTTAAACTGGTACCAAAAGACATGTATACAATTCAGTCACTTAAGATAATTATGTCTTTGATTCTCCTCTACTCTCTTCCATGGGTGAATTTATATCCTGCTAGGCAAAGATTTCTATATATGTTTATCATTAATTGATCAGATATAATGGACTTCAGTGAGATTACTCACGTATCATCTGTCATACAACACGAGTTCTTGAAGCACTGGCTATTTCACACCAGGTTCCCTGTTCAAGAGAATTTCATTTATCTACCTAGATGAACCTTTGTAATTCAGCTTCCAGCAGAATTCTTCTAATGGTAAGTAACACTGATGGTACAAACATCCCAGATGCAGCCTTCCTCTCTTTTGACTTCTCGCAGACTCTAGGATAAATGTGTGGGAAAAGGAGCACTGTGGGAGAGAGGGGCGCTTGGATAAGAGAAATTGCACTCTGCAAGTCACTGGACAAGCTAGATGAATGTATTTGGCACAACTATCAGAACAAACAGTTTCAGTTTTTTTTCTTTTGTTTTGCTCATCTAAGTGACATAGACCTTCCATCGTTTTGTCTGGCAAGCAAATACTTCACTTGATTCAAAAAATGTTTTAGTTTTTGAGACAGATGAAAAGCAAAGGTAATGAGAGGCTAATTTACAAGCTGTGAGATACAGTAGCTTGGAGCACTCATCTGGAAGACAGGAAAGCAGCATTACCCTTCCCCCTCCTCTCCATCACTGGGGATTTGGACCTGTATTTCTTAACACCAAATGCAGTGTACTAATCCTCAGACTTCTCTGTATTTGGAAATGCTGCTTCTATTTATCCTTTTTTTTTCACTAGTTTGACTAAGTAAACTGAAAAAGAGACCAGACCTAGGAAGCTTGCTTCTCACATGAGCATGTTAAATGCTAGATTTACAAAGTTTTTTCCATTTCTTGTACTTTATCTGAGTTTTCAGTATTGTAGGGATTGAGGGTGTGGTCCTGTAGATGATTTAAGAAGCTGATAATGAACAGATGATGATGAGGATGGATTCACTGTAGTTTCAAATTCCTTAAGTAAGAAAGACTGCAAGGATCCTTTGCAACTCACTGATATATGTGAGTAGTTATGATAAAAAACAACAGGCCAGCTCTGGAAAGGAAATAAACTTTAGTCACACTTTACTAAAAGATGCTTTGATTTTAAATAAACAGCTTTTGAAAGATTTTTCTACTTAGAGCCAATGAACAGTGACTTTATACTGAAGTACAGTATAAACAGCAAGGAATTACACTGAGCAGTGATGAATAAAGCTTCTTCTGGGTGAAAAATTCTTGTGGCTATGGAACCACATTCTGTGTCTGCTCATTGAAAGAAAGTGCCCAAGATGGCTAAAGTCTCAAGACCATGATATTGCCAAAAGATAATTTCATTAGGAAATTTTATGAAACAAAGCAAACAAGGATTTTTCCTCGAATAATCTATCAAAATAAGAGTTTATTTTTCATATATGAGTCTTTCATCCCAAGACCTTCAGAAAATCTTCCAATAAAATAACTCAAATTTTCTTCTTTTGTACTCTAATTTCTTATTAAAGGCCTGTAAGGCTTTCAAAATCTTACAATTGCAGGCTTACAAAACATCAGAGCCAGTCTCCGGAGCATACAAAGTGAGTATCAGCAAGAATTTAATATTATTCTTATCTCCTTCTACAGTACACAGGTTAATTTTAGCTGACACTATCAAATTATTGCATGTTATGGCAGCTTTTCAGAGGTATCCTTGGGCACAGGAGACAAGGTTAGTCTCATCTTAGTTGTACCGTTAGCTGGCCTTCTTAGTTAAGCAAGCTTCACTTATTTCCTTCTGGGCAAAGAGAAATAATTTATTATGACAGTTAATCCTCTGCTGAAGTACAGAAATTATAATTCACAAGAACGTTTCATTCAAAAGACTTTCTTTATAGCTGTTTCACATTTTTCAGTGCTCAGTGTACCTTTGATTCTTTTGAATACATTTAAAAATCTTGTTATCAGTGCTAGAAAATGAATTGGATCAACTCTGTTTAAAAAGGAGTATCTTTTCAGAGCAAACATGCATCTAGTTGTCTGGAGGGGCAATACAATTGCATGCATATTAGAGGGACAAATAACATGCTCTGGTAATCAAGTCAGATGGAATACATGATGAGGCATATTAGTGTTTGCACACACCCTTCCACAGACTTGGCTTCAGCATTAGTTTAATTAACAACCATTCTGAAGGGGGAAGAGAAGAAAGCAAGATTCGCTGGAGAAGGTCTAATGCCAAATTATCCTACTTACACTGTGGTCAAGGGAGATTAACTCAGTTACACTGGATGTGAATCCAGCTTGTTATTTTTACAAATCCAGGCACCCATTACAGTGAATTAGCTATTTCTGCTACCTTTAAGAAGAAAAGTTTCTATTAGAATGCTTTTCTGTCACACTGGTGAGTTTTGCGTTTCTGAGTTTCATGTTGCGCTTTTCTAGACAGTGCTAGCGTGAAATTGAGCATCATTGACTTGTCACGGTAGGCAGGTGCCAGCGGACCAAACTCATGGCTGTGTCTGTCGTGTTGGCATTCTGCTACAAGGCTGGCAGGCCTTCTTTTCTCCAAGCACCTGCTTCCTTCAAATCAGCTTTGATATGTTACTGTGTATTTTCTTGAAAACAAGTTCTGTTTTCAGAACAAGGCCATCTTACAGGTGCTTTTTATGAGGAAAAGATTTTATTTTTTTTTTATGACAGTATTTGCCTCTAGTGTAGCTCTTTTCCTGGCCCATAAGCTTCACTTGCATTCCACAACTCAAAAAACTGTGGACACCTTATTAATCTGCTCTTGTATGGAGACAGAGGTTCAGTGATAACAGTACTCTACGTGATGTTAATGCACAGACAGTTTTTAAGGAAAATTTGTGAAATACAGTAAACCACTTTATTTCTGTTCTGTAGAATTTAAGACTAAGACCTCTAGATGGCACCAGAAGAACAAGATAGAAATGAGCAGATCTTAAAAAAATTCTGCAGCTATAGCATATCCATCACTTTGATGCAAACACATCACTGAGGGAATGGGAGATTATGAAAAGCATTACATTTATGCCAGTGACAAGGATGGGTCCAGCAAATGACTGTTTCCTGGAAATAGCAGGTGATTTTGCAAGCAATAACACTGCCTCTTAATCTTTGCATGACACACATGAAGATGTTAAGCATGTCTTGTAAAATGCTGCAAGACTCATATTACTTCAAGTTTCTCCTTAGTATATGAAAACCCCAGCATACCGACTCTTTTTGTGAAGGAAGATTTGAATTGGAGCTCTAAAGGCAAATGTCTCAGACTTATCAGCTTCCATGTGTTTTCACACTGTTTCCAATACAGCAAGGCCCATGTCCTGCTATTTTTGTTCAGTCTTTACAGAGGGATGATTCCATTTGAAATTAAGGGGAGGTCTGGAACCAAAGAGCACAGGGTGGGCCTCTCAGCTCTGCTACTGCAAGATTCAGTAAAGACCTGTAAGAAACTACCAATAGCCTTTGATATTAATATTTAATTCCTCACTGGAATGTTCAGCATCTCAGTACCAGCTTTGTCCTTGGGTATTAGCTCAAGGTTTATCACGCTGTTATATTTTAAAAATAGCACACTTGACCTCACATAATTTTCTTTATGAACATTTGAACTTTGTGTGGGTGCATTAAAGGACTGTTAACTTGTAATAAACTTGTTTTTTAAGTTAATGTAACTTCACTTTCTGTTATTGTTGCTCCTCTGTTACATTAATATTGTGCAGCAGAGAGTCTGATAGGAGAGACCTAGACACCCTACTGCAGTTAGAAGTAATATGGTTAATAGTTGCAGCTAAAGACTTTCCCGTGGTATTGTAAATAATCCAGCAGGGTTGTCTCATGCAGATTTCACTGGGCACCAACATCCCCCATGAAAGAATTTGCCCTCCACCCTGCTGAGGGCTTCTGCAGGAAGCCATTATCCATCTGATGACGTTGGGGCACACAGCATGTGGAAGAGAGGCAGATGGAAAGAGCTACAACTGCTGTTAAAGATAGAGCCAGTGTAGCTCTTTACCATTTTAAATCATGGTAAAAATGATGATCAAAATTTTAGTCTGCTGACTTAGTGACCTCCCCTGGACCATTTTGAATGAAGTGCACTAAAAGCCAATCCAACAATTCTAAATCAACCCCAAATCCAGCCCTCCTGATTACAAGACAGTATGTGAAAAAAGAGCCCCATATAATCGTGTGCCACTTTAGCTGTCTGGGAAAAAATGCCTTCAACATATGAAAATGGCAATCAACCTCCTGCATGGTGCTTAATGGGAGGTAAAACACAAGACGACTCCCTGGCTGGGAGTTATGAGGCCACATGCAGATGTCTCCATCTGAGCTAATCACTGAAACTCCCTTCTTAGAAAATGGAGAGAAACAAGTACAAGTAGGGCACAAGTCATGTCATTCTAAAGCAGGTGTCTCAAATAAGTGAGATGAATCTTGTCTCTTCTTCCCACTGATTGTAAAGCAAGCTTAGTATAGCTGGGTTGTATGGGAGACATCTTAATGGCTGATGTTTGAACTTAGATGTGATAAATTCTGCACCATGTTTCTCTGATTTTATTACCTCTTTAGTTGAAAAATTTGTTTACAGAGATGCTTCATAATAGCTGATGTTTTGCTATGTTTTTATAGGCTGGCTTTCTCTACTGAATTCTTGTATTTTGAAATCTTTGCTGCCTTCACTGATATCCATGCTATTTTGAATTTGCTGTGAAAGCATTTGCTGACTTCCAGCAGCCACTTGGTCCCAATTCCTAGATGACTCCCGTGATTTGGCCTTTACCAAGACATTGTGTTAGGCTTTCTGTTCTTTGAAGTGTTCAGCCCAGTTTCTGGTTGTCTGTGATGCTGCTGTCAGTGTGGGACTTGCTTCTACCTTTATTCCCCATTGCTCTGTCACAGCATCTCAACCAGTAGAAGCTGTAAGCCTTTCATGGTAAATTAGTGCTCTTTCTCTAAGCCCATAAAATATGCCTTGTGCAGTTTCTCTGTTGTGCTGGCTGAGCACACCCTCTAGTTGGAGAAGCACAATCTTGTGGTTTTTATATGCCAGACTTCTTCCAGTGTGCCCAAGGCAGCTCAGTGACTGGACAGAGCTTTGAATCCTCCTGCTTCTGGGCTCCTGTTTTTGTCTTCTGGTTGTCTCTAACTAGTTCACAGTTATCTTCCTGTTCAGATCTGTTGCTCTACAGATTTTCTAGTTTCTTGGTATGATCTGTGTTCCTCTGTAACTTAATCTGCTGTCCTTCAATACTGTTTAATGGCATAATCTGTATCAGTAAATAATGCAGTACCAGGCTTGATTATCTAGTCCTTAGGACAACACCCTTTATGCATCACATTAACCTCTTCTAATATCCACTGCAAAGTGTAATGTCACCTGAACTACCAACATTACTCACCCTAACTTTAGATCAGGAGATGTTTAAGAATGCGTGAGCTGACCTGCCCAAAAACTTCTCTAAGGTCAGTCCAAACAAATAAAAGTGCTGGCTAATTAAGGCTGGTGCTGATCTTTTAGCACTGGTTAATTTACTACGAGAGGTTGTAACTACAGCGTCCAAGCATCAGTAGCCACATGAAATGTGCATGTGATAGCATCAAGACTTAGTGTCCTGTTAGTAAGTAAATAATTGAGCCTACATGGCCTGCTGTTCTCATAACCACTTTCATCAAGCAAGCCTACCCTAACGAAAATAAAATGTTTGGGATTGTGTGTCTCTCTGCTGTTAACTGAACCCAGCATTTCTCAGTGTTGACCTTTTCCTGTTCTTGATGCATCCACCACTGATTGTCTTCCCACTAATTTTTGGGTAACTTGGGGGAAAAATGTGTTATGATTAACTGGCATATTTATCCTTGGACTCTTCTGTAATATATGCAGTACTTTTCAGGCTTAGACCTTAAACTTCCTGATTTCCTTCTTTGCTTTTTGATAGGCCTCCAGGTCACATACAGCTTTTGCTGTTAAAGATTATGTTCTGATCTTTCAGAGCAGATTGTGCACTTGTGAAACCTTTCTCTTTATCTTGGTGCACGCTTTCTGCTTCTCCAGTCTGTTTGGCATTTATGTCTGGTCAATGGGCCTCCAGGTTGCCTTGGATATGTCTTTTTTCTCCAAGTGTGACACGTAGACCTGTTTCATTTTGTCATCAGGTCTTAAACCTGTTTTTGTGTTCCCTTAAACATAATCATGTTTTACGTGCACACCTCTCCTTTTACTGGTTTCAGGCAGTTAAATTAGTATGGATCTTTTACTTTTCAGGTTTACTCTTCTGAAGTAAGTCTGTGCTCCACCCTGTTGTAACTGCCTGCAAATCAGAATGTCTTGCAGACCTCTCTGTCTCCTGCATCATCAAGTCACTTGTATTGCAGTTAATTTAATTAACCACGATTTCCCTTCTCAGAACTTTATCTTTACCTAGCAGTACCGAAAACTCAGAAACATAATTTCCATCACTTACAGAGCTCTGCACGATAATTTCTGATGGGTTCTGGTCAAGCCCCATGTCCATCCCATTCCAAAACGTGAACTGATATGACTGTTCCATTTTGAAGAACACAGCTAATAATTCCCCTTCCATCTGAGCACAGCCTCTCTGGGCCTGATAGGCTTTAATTGAAAATGCCATGGGCCAATGACTTTTCAGTAACTGTGCTCCCAGGTGCTCCCCTTCTGAGGCCTCAGGCTGTAATTACAGATGCTCCACAGGCATTTCAGGATTGGCAGCTTGCTTATATTCATCTATATTCTTTTGGATGATCTTGTATTTTGATGTTAAAGAGACAGAACAGAGATATTCTGAGTGGCAAAAGGGACTTTTGTTTTTAGTCTGAGAAGTTAAAGTTGAGCCACTAATAGGTAGCCCATCCAGAAAAACACTGCAGAGACTTGTGTTGTTTTCACCTTTCAGGAACAATATTGGGAATGATACCACCATGCTTTCCTTAGAGATATGGTTAACCACTGAAGGATTGCTTATCCTTCTTCCAGGAATAGTCATCATGAGCATGAATCAAACTTGATTCACATGCCAACAAGCTCGACCCACAGGGTGGAGACCCTCACTTCTTTTTTATATGCTAATCAATATGGTAACTATAGTACATTCTGCATCATACGTGTTTCTTAGTTGTGGGTGCAAACAACAAAGTACAGTAACTTTGATTCATGACTTGGAACTTCAATTTTGTCTTGGTAAATTTTATTTGTGCCTTTGTAAGTTTGATTTGGGTAACTTTGATTTGACTTGGTAACTTTGATTTGTACTTTGACAGTTTTGAATCACTGATCAAATTATTGTGCCATACAGTAATAGAGTGAACCTTGCTATCAAACTCTGTTGTACTTTTACATCATATTAAACCCACTTTTGCTAATGCCTCTGACAGTGGTTCTTTAAACAATCTAAATCACCCATTTGTGACAGATTAAATGGAGAGGAGTGGGAAAGGGGATCTGCAGAAGAAAATTTCCTCATACTGTCCTCTTAAAAACCAGTCTAAATTTGGCCAAGTTGGTAAACTGTAGTTTGCATGTGTGTAGAGATTTCTACACGTAAAAGTCTCTGACAATTATGTGAGCACAGGTCAAACTGTAGACAGCAGCAGCTTGCCCTTTCCTGAGATGACTCCTCTGAGCTGCCAGAGGCAGTGCCTGCTCTCCTCCAAACTAGATGCTGCAGCAAAAAGCATCCCTTTTCTTGCTCCTGCTTCCCTGTGGGATTCAGGCAGGGTAGGAAGAGGTAGCTAGCTGATGCTAATGCAGGACAGGTGAGGGTAGATGGTTGTGGGAAGACTGGGACTGCAGGGACCCCAAGGTGGAGAGGGGAAGGAGACCACGGAGATGTTGTCGAGCAGCTGATAAAGCAATTGAACACAGAAGTTTCAGAGAGCATCAGGGGGATACTGGCATGGCTGTGAAAACAGACAATAGCAGGGAGAGAGGAGAGTTTTGAAACTACAAGGGGGAGCACAGGCTAGAAGGGAATGAGACTGTAATGAAGGGGATGGGCAGTGAGGCTGAGATGAGTACCCAGATATATGTGTGGAAGAGGCGATATTGAAACAAAATACAGCTGGATAAAAAGGCACAAAAGCAGTAAAGACAAAAGCAAGGACTGACATGTATTTCTCTCCAGAGCTTGACATCATTGACATATCTGGATAGCTTAGCTTAGTACATTTTATGCAATCTGCTGTTGATTAGCCGAAATTATTAATGGTGGCAGCTTCTAAGGGAGCAGAGCATGGCAGGTGAGTGCAGTGACAGGGCTGAAATTCAGGAGAAACAGAAGATCTAAGTAGTGGGATAGAATGACATGAAGAGACACTGGTGAGAAACTGAGGGAAAGATTCTTCTATAACTGGGGAAGTCCATGTCAGACCACAAGCCAGTGTGATATGGAAAGGTACCAACTCTGAGATACTAAAGCAGGACTCAGCAGTAACACCAACCTGAGTATGTAGGGGAGAAAAAGAGAAATTCAACATTCAACGAAGCTTGCAACCTGAGGAGGAGATTGGCAGTGGGTGTATTCATGGCCACATGAGGATATTTGCAGTGCGAGAGTCAGAATTAGTCTGCTGAAAGTGTTAGGTGGCAGAATACATTGTCATCAGAATCAGAGATGTGTGATAAAGCTACATAAGAAGGTTCAAGCTAGTCAGATTAATATAAACAGTTGTTCTTTTAGTTATGACAGATGTATCCCTGCAAAGCTCTGATCATCTACATACAAAGACTACCAAGCTCACTGAGGGACTCAGCTACATGTTTCTCAACAAATAAATGAAAGTCTGTGACCAGATCCTCAAGACAAATTTCAAAACCTTGATCTGAATCTTTCTGATAGTTAAATCTGTCCCCTACTCAGAACGTCTACAGCACGATACCTCCTAAACCTAGTACACAGAGTGACCTGGATATGTTATTCATGATGAAAAGTGGGACACTCTCTTCTATCTAAGGGGATACTGCTAGTGAATTCTATAGTCTGTGTTTTTTTTTTTTTCTCCTTACCAGCTGTTCAAATATTAATAAAAGAACTACTGACAAGAGGAAGTTTATGTTTGGGTCTCACAACCTGGTTAAATGTTCTTTTCTGGTTGACTGTCAGTAAAATTGATCTCAAATAGGGCAGAGCAGGAACTGCACAGCTATCAGTATTCTCTCTGCAGTGATTTCATCTGTTGGGCTGCATACAGCTTTTTGCTTTGGTTTTACAAGCCAAAATCTGTACTAGGAAAAAACAACACTTTTCACTGTGTTTCTGTACCCAGCTCCAGAGACACATTGTGGCCATAACCTTAATGTTCATGACTCTCTTGCTCTACTGGCATGGTACAAAACAACCCTCAAGAATGTAACATGTCTTTCTCACCTTTAAAAGCATTTTGTTTTCAAGGTGTCCTGGGTTCAACAGCAGCAGTAATTTTTCTCCTTCTTAGTAGCTGGTGCAGTGCTGTGATTTTGACTTTCGGCCTGGGAACAGCGCTGATAACACCGGTGTTTCTAGTTGTTGCTAAGTAATGTTTAGTCTGACCAAGGACTTTCTGAGTCTCATGCTCTGTCAGGGAGCAGGGGAAACCAGGAGGAAGCAGACACAGGACACCTGATTCAGACTAACCAAAGAAGTATTCCATACCACAGCACGTCATACCCACTATATAAACTGGGGGCAGTTACTTGGAAGGGTTAGAGCACTGCTGGGGTTTGGCTGGGTATTGGTCAGCAGGTGGTGAGCAGTTATTTCTCTTCCCTTGTTATTTCTCTTATCATCATTATTATTATTGGTGGTAGCAGCAGTGGGTTTGAGTTACACCTTAGTTACTGGACTGCTCTTATCTCAACCCACAGGAGGTACATTCTTTTGATTCTCCTCCCAATCCCTCCGGGAGCTAGGGGGAGGAAGGGGGGCAGTGAGAGAGGGACTGCATGGCTCTGAGTTACTGACTTGACTTAAACCATGGCACAAGGTTTCCTTTACTTTTCATTCCCTTGCCACTGTGGACATAAACTGTTGTGTGAAGAATTGCAGCACTACATTTGCAGAAAACAGATCTGTATATTTTAACTGCAACTTTCTGATTTTTAAGCCCTGCCCTGTTAGACATCTTTATTCTCCTGAATAATAATAATAAATGCTTCACTGATTAACCTACATCTAAGTTGGAAGACAAATGTAAGCTACTTCATGTAGATGTTATTTTCCTTTTTTTTTTTTCTTTTTAATTTTTGTGGCTAACCCCAGATGGGATACAAGTATCACATCTTTTTTTTTTCACAAGGATTTAACTGAGTACATAACAGTATGAATCACTTTTGAGAAGCTTGATAACAACTGCTGCAATATACCTGTTCAGCTCAAACTGGCAACATCTTAGCTATCATTTACTGGAAGTACATCTTAGTGAAAAGCTTTAACAGGCCATGATTTAACCTCTTCCCAGAAAACCAAAATGATGAGGACAAGATAGCAGAAAAAAGGTACTATGCTTCAGGCATAAGAAGTATAATGAAAGAATATCAAGAGCAAGTGAGACTTTCTTAAAAAAATTGAAGTTGAGAGCTGGAGTGAAATTAGCAAGTGGGAATGTAGGGAGCTCTGACAACATGACCTGATAAAAATAGATGTTTTGTAGCTTGTCCTACCTGTTAAAATTTAAAGAAGAAATTAAAGGAAGAAAATGAAAGAAGTTGAGCACTTCTACACAGTGACTGATTCACCACAAAATCCCAATTTCTCTCTGGGGTATGTTTTCCTAGAGGCAAAAGTTCTTCATAGGGGCTACAGCACATACACTTCTAGAAACAGATAATTCTGTCTCGTATGATGCAAGAAGAAATGTGTGAAAATATTGGCAGTAGTAAAGTCCAGAGCTCATTTTGTTACTTGAAATATAGCTAATTGATAAACATTTAAAACCACATATTAGGAGAAAATAACCCTCCTTGAAGCTAACAGAATTCAAATTGGAAGCAACTAGATCATTTTCAACAGTGAGAATCAACATATGGGGCATAGCTTACCATAGGAATTAGAATCATAGAATAGTTAGGGTTGGAAAGGGCCTTAAAATCATCTAGTTCCAACCCCCCTGACATGGACAGGGGCACCTCACACTAAACCATCTCACCCAAGGCTTCCTCCAAACTGGCCTTGAACACTGCCAGGGATGGAGCATTCACAACCTCTCTGGGCAACCCATTGAGACAGAGGGTCTTTCTGAATTATTACTCATTAATTAAACCACATGTTATTTAATAATTGGTCATCAACTTAGTTTGTGGAGGGTTTTTTTGTTCTGGCTGATCAATTATTTTCTTCCTTCCTTAAAAAAGCAATTGCTGTAGTCCATTATAATCTTGTGATATTAAGTAAAACCTTAATTCTTTTTATGGTAACAATTTGGCTCATGAATTTAAGGACAAGGTCTTGAACAAAAGAATGAGTAACTGTCAATATGAAGGGTGTAAAACTCATTAAAAATGAGAAGTAACCAAACCGAGAAGTTAAACTAGATCTCTCTGTGTCTATCTGTCTCTTCCTTTACTGGGGAGGAGAGATGAAACTGTTCCCAGTGTAAAAAATATATGACAAGAAACAGCTGTCTTTCTTTGCATTCAAAGATGGAGATCATTAAGGATTTTGAGTTGGGTGCAACTCTTTGCATATCATCAGGCTGAAATTTTGAGTCAAAGGCTTGTTGTATTATTGAAACAAATGGGGTCATAGTAAGTGACACGTTCTTGGGTACTAGGAAGGTTTGGCCCCCAAGGACTTTATTCCTCCATGCTCATTCTGCTTATCAATCAACTACTCATTCAGTATTTAATCCTGGCACTAAAACATTCTTGCAGGAAAATCTTAATTTGTGAGCTCTTTATATTCTGTTGCGAGTCAAGAAGTGAACTAATTTGGTATTGCATTCCCTTGATAATGAACAAGGCTGATGAGAATAAGAGACAGTTTGCAGTAGTGCCTCTCATTCAATGATTTTGCATTTCAGTACTAAGATGGTTTATCTTTCAAGTGGCGTTTGTGGTACAGGGCAGATAATAAAAACTGTCCAGCCATCATATTAAAAATATGATTGTTCATTATATTTATTACAATAACGTTCAAATTTCTGCTAAAAATCATGGCTGAATAGTGTTAGAAATTGTACTAAAATTTCTAGATTCATCAGTGAGATGTCATGTTGCCAATGGCTGCAATTTCTACTGCACCATCTCGTAATTTAGACTCAAAGTCCTAGCTTGATGTATCTCAGTTTTAATTTAAAACATAAGAATGTATTTCTAGTCTGTTGGTGTTTCAGAAAAGCTTAAGAACATGAACTAGGTTAGAAAAGTGAGAAGGCAGTAAATAATAGAAGAATTTACCCTCTAAGAAAAAAAAAAACAGTCAAATGCATTTAAGACTTCTGATGAGAACTAGCTTTATTCTGTCTACCCTAACCACATTATACGTGTGGCCTCCCCAGGTGTACCCAATGAAAAGCACCCAGAATTGGGTTGCTGCTGCTAAAGCAAGTTGGAGAACTATCTGCTATGGAGCCTCTTTCCTTGAAGCTAGCATGAGGTGGGGAAAGCTTCTCAGGTCACATGAGCTGTCTTTGTTACAACCATAACTTGCTCCTTCATTTTCCCCAGTGATCCTTCTCTCATGACACGAAAGCAGCAAATTGATTTGTTAAACTTAACCCCTACTCTTTGGTTGCTGCTGAACTGCCTGCAGTGAGAGGACTGCTGAAAGCACATGACACCCCACTGGATGTGTGCTGAGCATCCCTAGGTTATAATTTCATTATAAATCTGAAGGTATTTGGCTGATAGTTAATAATGTATGAACACAGTGATATGAATTTTGCCTTCACCTGTAATTGAAATGGTGTAAGGACCAAGATTTATCAGAAAAGAGCCTGCTTAAAAGCAAACCCAAAGCTTTTCTTCATATAGAAGATCGATTTCCAGGCACAGCAATGTGCTTATCTGTGCAAGAAGCCTTCTTGATCATATTCACATAATAGTTTGCTTACTGCAACATACAGTAATTCAGTGTACAAGTCTCATAACAGAAATGTTGTCTTTAGCCATAAACTCATAAATAAGCTTCTTTATCCAATGATATATGCAGTCTTTTTCATTGTTGCAGCTTTGTTGCTTGAGCTACTCTAAAGTAAATTTTTCTATGCTTATTAATGTAATTGTCATATGATACCTCTGCCCCTGATAAGAGAAATACAAGCTCTTCTTCCTTACCCTTTTTGAATTAAAAAAAAAGTAAAATCTAGAATTCACTTTATAAAAATGAAGATTAGGTGAATTGATCTCACATTCACATTAAGGCAGATCTTCAGTATTTACTGTTTAGAGAGGAAAACTAAGGTCTAAGAGATACCTAGTTCTGGATGTGCTCTTTAAAAAGATGCATAAATCAACCAGTTCAACTCACATTCACATGCAAAAAACCCAAACTTTACCAACATCTAAAATGTTTATTTAAAACTTCACGAAACAAATGTACTTTTAGCTTAAGGGTGAAGATAAAGAGGAGAAACACAGCCAGATTTCTTATCAGAATATGATGCCAAAAAGATTTGTTAAAGGTTCCCAATAATGATGAAAAGCAGGTCACCTACATAGGTTCCTAAATATGGGTTAATGTATATTTGGCCATGTGTAGTGCTGCAGTGGTCATGAATCGGAGAACAGCAGCATCTTTGCAGAGTGCTAAATCCTAGAAGTATTAATAAGGCAGTGTGCAGAAGTTGCCATAGTCAAGTGGCCATGAAAATGATTATCTGGTAAGATATTGGAGGCAGAGCTACTATCCCCTAGATTCTCATGGAACTCATCTGATTTACTAACTTCTCATTGAATCAAGGTTTTTAGTTTCTCATGGCAACCTAGGAACAGACAGAGGAGTAGGATGCCATCAGGCAGCAGTCATAATGCAAGCATAAGTTAAATGACTGTAAAGTTAATGATCCAAAGTCTTCAGTGCAGCCATGGAGCACAGAGTGTAACTTAGAGGAGGTGCACAGATGCTGTAAATTACCCTGGATGCCATTACCATGACCCTGGGCCAGCTGTGTATCAGACCAGATTGGTGGCATAAGGTACAATATTCTAATTGCTGCTGTGGGTGGTCCTGAATAGCTGTCGTGGCAGTCATGTAATGCCAGTGTCATGCTGGGTCCTTGCCAGGCTTTTTTTGTCCTTTCCTTCCTTACTCTGGCTGTAGGACTGAAGGTAACATGGGAGCTATTACATTTTTTCTGCCCCACTAAGAAATTACCTCACCCTGAAATATCTTTCTATTGCTGCTGGCTGGACCTTTTAATTCAGTAAAAAGCTATAAGTCATCTTGAGCTTAAGGGACAAGCTAAGGCAATATACTCTGCCTTGATTTGCTTTTGTTTCTGATTTACTTTCTATTTTATTGTAATAACATGGACATTAATTTTGCTTTAATTACAAAGCCTAGATCCAAAAAAAAGCCAAACTTTTAATGGTAGAAAAAAATTGTTCACCTGGGTGAAAAATGGTAACTGAAAAACAATATTATTGACAAAATTATCCATCAGTGCAACAGCATCCTCTCTACAGTTTTCACAGTGTGATGATATGAGTGCATGTCAAAGCTGCCTGCTTGTTTGCCTGCCTGCTTTTTAGTGATAAGTATTATCTGTTATCTTGCAGGGGCTTTTGGTCAGAGTCATTGTATGTATATTTTGCAGTTTTGTGAACTTATTTCAAGATCTTCATGTTTTATCATCAGCAGACAATTGTTATAGACAAACAGAAATTAATGTAGTGAAAGAACAGGTAGAAACATCTGCAGCCAGGGACACCAACAAAAAGAAGTCCAGAGGTAGCAGTTGAATCATGTGAAACTAGGACAGACCTAGTGGGTAACAGCCACTGTCCATCTGTGCGATAAAATCCACGCAGTCTAAGCCACAGTTGTAAAATTAATGAGGTTTTGGTGAGCTGCCACTTCCTGGGGATAATAGTCAGCCTGTATGTCCAGATTTCTTAGTCTCCTTTCTTATTCTCGTAACTTAGCTTGCAGAAGTCCTTTTCACACTGCCCTCCTCTCATTTTATTTTTTCCTGTGAAATATGCCAGGAACTCTCATAAAGCAGTCACTGTATTAGGAAACAGAAACTCCCAAAGCTTGGGTAAATGTCAGCACTGTGGAGCAACTTTCACCTCTGAAAGGTCACAGACTGCAGTTCCAGCAGGTTATGGGCCAGTCAGCAAGCAACCAGTCAAGCATATCTGTTCAGCATAATACCACATTATTACATTTATCTGGCCAGCATTAAGTGAGCTGCAGCCCCATGCTTTGTTTTCTATTACTTTGAATGAGATGGCTTTTGTAGGCTATCTTAAAGCTGTTCATTCAAAGATTAGATAAAGGCCACGGTGTCTGATGGGGGATTTAGACTTAACGGAAACACCAAAACCATGATCATAAAAACCTCACCCAACTTCCATCTGTTGCTAACCACTTACATTTGCTAAATGCCTTGTATAGAACATTCGAGTTACCTGGTAGCATCTTAGTCGTGATGAGGCCAGGGGACAGCTGGGGTAAGCTTGCCTATGTTCAAGTCTGCCTTTTGCTCTTCTGTCCTGAGCTAGTATTTGCAGAGAGATGACACTTAGACACTTACTACTACAGAAAACTGTACCTTGAAAGAAAGCTGTAATTCGTGCTCTCTTTTTCTGATTTTTTTTGTTTTGTTTTTTTCTGTTTGCATTGTTATGAGGGCAGAATGCTGGGGACTAACTCAGTGCAAACCCTCTCTTCAGGACTTCCCTTTTGACTGCTTTTGCTTGCTATGTTATTTTTTGCAGGTCTAGTTGTCCTGCATCATGGTGCCTAAAGTTTAGATGCGACACTGCTTAACATTTTGATTCCTAAATTCTTTTGGGCTCTTATACTTTGTTGACCAGCCCTGCAGAGAAGGACTTGGGGAAGTTGGTCGATGAGAAAATGAACATGAGCAAGCAGTGTGCGCTCGCAGCCCAGAAAGCCAACTGTATCCTGGGCTACATCAAAAGGAGCGTGACCAGCAGGTCGAAGGAGGTGATCCTGCCCCTCTACTCTGCTCTTGTGAGACCTCACTTGCAGTATTGTGTGCAGTTCTGGTGTTCTCAACATAAAAAGGACATGGGACTGTTGGAACAAGTCCAGAGAAGGGCCACGAGGCTGATCAGGGGACTGGAGCACCTCCCATATGAAGACAGGCTGAGAAAGTTGGGGCTGTTCAGCCTGGAGAAGAGAAGGCTGCATGGAGACCTCCTAGCAGCCTTGCAGTATCTGAAGGGGGCCTATAGGGATGCTGGGGAGGGACTCTTCATCAGAGACTGTAGTGATAGGACAAGGGGTAACGGGTTAAAATTTAAACAGGGGAAGTTTAGATTGGATATAAGGAGGAAATTCTTTCCTGTTAGGGTGGTGAGCCACTGGAATGGGTTGCCCAGGGAGGTTGTGAATGCTCCATCCCTGGCAGTGTTCAAGACCAGGCTGGACGAAGCCTTGGGTGATATGGTTTAGTGTGAGGTGTCCCTGCCCATGTCAGGGGGTTGGAACTTGATGATCTTAAGGTCCTTTCCAACCCAAACCGTTCTGTGATTCTGTGATTATGACTGGTTGCTGTGCATATGGAGAATGTTTTGAAAGTAAGAGTTTTCTAAACTATTCATCAAATTTACAAATTTGTCAATCGAATTTGAAAAAATATGCCAGGAATAGGTGCTTAGTTTTGTTAAATTTACATATTTTTTTTTAAACCTAACAGCAATACTAGGAAGACAACAGTGGCATATGCTACTACTCTCTTATTGATTATGTATCACAATACAGTAGAGATTATATATTGATTCCATGACATTTTTAAAATGTTAGCTGAAGTTTTCACAATCACCATGACCAATTATTTAGAACACTAGTGATAAATCACTCATGAGATCATTACTCACTGCTAATGACTTTTTCTCCTTGGATGATTATTTTTATCAGAGATTATTGCACAACCTACAGAAGTTTCTGAAGCTCTGTTTTGTGCGGGTGAGCCAGCGCTTCATAGAAAGGCTCCTCATATTATAACTTTGCCATTTGCTAGGGTAAGCTTCCGATCTCTGCCTTCACATTTCTGAACATTATCAGATCATCTAATTTCTATTCTGCTTTAGGGTCATGCTAAGTTACTAATTTAAAACAATTCCTGTGATGTTGACAGTTTTAATTTGTTCCACTTGATATGTTAGTAGACCTATTGTCTATTCCAAGTAGATTTTGTGGTTCTGAAGGAGGAAGTTTCTGTATTTTCTCAAAGCAATGCAATTTATACCCATGTTGCAGCTTCAGATATCTCCTTGAGGGCAAGTCTAATTGAAGTTGCTTGATTTCTGTTACCAATCACAGCTTTTTCAAACTGGGTTTCTTTTCATCTCTTATGCTTTAAGCTTCTCCTGTATTAGCAGGCCCACTCAGGTGTAACATTTTCTCTGAATCTGTCTGCTTGACAACAGCCCTCTGGTTTAGTTTAGTCAGTCTCCCAGCTAACATTTAAAAAGCACTTGATGAGCTCTGAGACTGTCTGATACTTACGAAAATTTATTTGTCCTTTCTTAAAAAGACCGAATGTAAATTAAGCCATAAATCTAGCGTTGTCTTGCCTTTCAGCAAGCTGTGGGCTTGCTGAACTCTCGGCAGAGCAGGGCAGTATTCAACACTGGCCACAATCTGGATCTCTGTAATTTAGTAGTCATTTAAGCAAGTAATATTTTGACTTCCTGAGCAAATCACTTTACTGGAACACTGCACATTTTCTCTGGGGAAAAGAAGGTTTTGTTGTCACTTTCAGCAGTACACAGTGGGTTATAAAGGGGTAAAGACGCATAATGAAGAATGCAGGTAGGGGATTTGGGTCACAGAGAGGAAGAGAAAGGATGGAACCTATTACAGGGGATGGTGAGGGTGGCTAGCAGGAGAGTTGTTTCTTGCAGTCTCCGTAAGGTGTTATTTTCTAGCTGCGAAATACTACTGGGGCAAATCATTACTTACTCTTTACTCTAGACTTTTGGTCCAGTAGACAGAAGATTTACAGATCCTCTCTGTCACGTGAAGCCACATGCCCAAACATTGGCCTGGCTACCGAGTCTATAAGTCAGGAATCAATTGCAAGTTTTCTGCAGAATGTACAAGGTATGTTTTGTCATCTTTGGAGATGGGAAATAGGAAACAAAAAAATTGTGGCAACAAATACAGCCAAAGCTGGTAACAATAGCAGAATTAAAGCAATCCCACCTCCCAGCTTTAGCCCTATTTCATTTATGTTTTGCCATGTTGCTGCATACAGAGACTTTTAAATTAATTTCACCTGTGAAATAACTCAGACTTTTACTATGTTAGTATATTGCAAAACCTTAAGAAATACTTTAGGGGGGCTTAGCAGCAACTAGATCATTGATTGTGAATTAGCTGACACTTAGACATTGTGAAAATAATCTAGACCCAGATCCAGAGCTAACAGAGACCCATATGCTTCCATTGAAATCACAATCTCTGAGCAAGTTCAGCACTGCAATATTTCCCTAAGTAGTAATATACACTAGGTAGAGTATTTAAAAAATTACAGTATGGATATTATGGACAAAACTGCCATGCAAAGAATCATAATTTTAAATCTTTAATAACATTATATACAGAAGGGTCCAATTATACACCATCAAGAATATTTTAGTTCAAAAATCTTTTTTAATGTGCAGTCTTTTCATCCCATATGTAATGTTATAAAAGTTTCCAATTAAATAAAATTATGCATAAGGAAAATCTTACTTTTTTATGAAATCTAAACTTGTAGTACTAAAAAGACACAGACTGAGAAAGGCTGTTATTTTTGTGGCTTGTAAATATAAAGGTATGTAAGGAAATCTTTTCCTCACAGTGTTGATGACTGACCTTTGAATGTACTATTAAGAGAAAGTGCATTCCTCAGTAGAAAATCAGCATTCAGGTCCATGGTCCTGAGGATATATCAGGATCCTAGTAAATCTTTGCTGATAAAATTCTATCATCTATCACATTGCTACCCAAAATAATCATGCTTCATTCCTAAGTCAAAGTGTGCTAGAAATCCATGGAACTAGTGCAGTTTACTGAGTCATGCTATGAAAGATAAGAATTGTTCTGCATAAGCCTCAGGAGACTCAAGGTGGTCCATGAAGCTTTCATTAAGCATTTTGTCTTGAATTTCTCATACCATTAACTGATAAAATAGGTGTACCAACACACTTCTATGTTAGAACCTCCCAAATCCACTAAGATCTGAGGAACAGCTGCTGTAATACTTAATTCCTTGACAGAAATGTTTTCAGTTGGTTCAGCTTTCTCATTTAAATCAACTTCTATCAAAGAAGAATACTTCCATAATGAGTGTTTTATGTTTTCAACACATGTTGGCTGTACTAATCGTGCCTATACCATGGACAGTAAAAACAGAGAGTATCATTCATCAAATCTCAGACACTGGAAAGAGTAGAATCTATTTCTTACATTCAGCAGAACTTAATAAATTGTTTCTAGAAAGTCTCTTTGCCATTAAGATATATTTTGCATACACCACAGCTGTTTTAAGGCCCTGAAACTATTCATGATACATACATTCATTAATGTGGTGGTCAGGGTGGCTTTATTGGGTCAAACATATATTAGTTATTTTGCTTTTAAAAGAGATTGGAATGGAGACTTTATAGTCAGTGATACTAAACATAGTATAATTTGAGTTTACATCAGCTGTTGACATTTTAAATCCACATTGAAAGTTTATTAATTGAGCTTAGCAGCAGAGCATCATATTCAGCTTACTGTTGACTCCTACAGTTTATTAAAAAATGATCTTACTTCACCCTATGTATCAGAATCAGTTTTGCAGGGAGCTTTTCTGCTGCAGAGGTATCTGTACTAAATTAGTACCACAGATTAAAAGAGAAGGAAACGTTTAAAATGCCATTAAAATTGAGCAGTAAATCTTTCACTGTAAAAAAGACAGGAGGAGGATATCTCATTTCTCATCAAAGGAAGGCAACTAATTAGTTTCAGTCCAATTAATACTTGGGTTATATAGCAGATGATTGATTCTGTCTAGATTTTTATCCTTTGAACATATGGCAACAAGGGACATGGAAAGTTTTCATCTTTCATGTTTTTGCATGAAATTACCTTCAAGTGTGAATGTATGGGTTATGCATATGCAGTGGTGTATTATTTTCACTGCAGGGACAAGTAAATGCTATTTAATCACTTATTTCCATTCTTTACACCTGATGGAGAACAGATCTTGGCCATGCAGAAAGCCTGTTGACCATCTCTACAGTCTATAGATGGCTTTTGAAAATGTAACCAGACTGGTGATTCTAATGCAGAGAAGAGAACATTACGATAATGGCAATACATAAAATTTTGCTCAAGGTAAGATGCAGAGTCTGGGTCTAAGATAGTCTTCTGAAAAAACAGCTAGCCAGTCTCTATTTGCTACAGCCAGTCCAACAATGTCTATTTCCCCAGCTTCTGCTTGCTCCCCTTCTTTTAAGTCTGCTGTTTGACTCCCCACTCCCATGCACAAGCAGACTCCAACATATGCTTAACCAGGGAAGGCTCTGGAGCTCCAACTTGCCTCCTCAAATAGGAACAGCTTCCATTGTGCTCTTCAGAAACTGCTTGCCTGCAGGCTAGCATAATATAAGTTTGCTTGGAGTTATATGAAAGAAGACTGGGAGAAAATGGGTTGAACAAAATCACTGCTTAAGATGGTATGGAGTGTGGTGGAAAAGATGGGTCAAGCTCAGGAGTCCAGGAACCTTGACATTAGCATTGGACTACTTCTTTCTATAGCTGGGCTTGCCAAGTACAGGAGGGTACCAGAGAAACAGTTGTGCAGAACAGATGTAGCTTGTGCTGTTTCTAATACAGACCAATTGCTAGACTCTCCATCTGAGGGAAAACTTTACTCCCCTTTTCATTGCCCCAAGCCCTGTGTTTGAAAGACAGTGATTTAGAAAAAGAGTTTGCTAAACTGAGTGTTAATTTGTCTTAGAAAAAGTTAAATATGATTAGCTCAAACAGGTGCATATTTTAAGCTCTGTCATCTTCATTATGGGTTAGAATTTCTCCTGGCTGCAGAAAAGCTTTTGCCAGGACTAGAAGGAAGATCTGTGGCAAGAAGGCTTCACAACCAAGTTCCCTAAGTAAATAGATGATGGTCTTAACATGCTGCCCCCTCTCATGTTCAGTTGGTTTTATGAGCTTTCTGCCTTTGTCTTTCTCTGAGATTTTCCATTGTCTTTAATGCCACTCCTTTTTTTTTTTTTTTTTTTTTGTTAAAAAAGGGGAGATGGGACCTTTTTTCAAAGAAACCGGGTAGAGATCAGGTGCAAATTCTTGTACGCAGAATTTGTCCTAGAAGGTGAGCAGATGCAGGCAAAGGCAAGTTCACTGAACACTGGTCCACTTCAGAATGTTACAAGCCCTGACCATCTGCCCAGTGGCTTTCTGCATTTCTGCTGCTCATAAATATTTCCTGGCACAGCCCACAGCCGCACATACTGCAGCTCGTTGCTGACTGCTACGGTACTGGCCTGCTGTGAAAGTAGAGGATTGCTGAAATACAGACTTAACACAGTCAGACTTCTTTCCTGTTCTACACATTTTCCTCTTCCACAAGTACATGATATGTAGGGGTAGTATAGAGATAGGCTGTTACTTATACATAGTTGCTCTTTGAGCCAGCCTGCTGCTAGCCAGTAATGCTGAGTAGTCCCCTCCTGTTCGGTGCCATCTTCCAAAAACCTAACCTGTCTCAAAGTCTTCTCTGTAGCATGAGTTAGGCCCATGATGCTTTAGAATGCACAGAAAAAAAGGCAAAAGAAATTCACTCATCTTGAAAAATAATAAACAGCATAATTTGAACAGTACATAATTGAACAATGTTACTTCTGTAAGCATTTTCTGGTCTTATCTTGTAAATTAAATCAATTCCTGATAAAGAAATATGTGAAAATCCAATATCGTTACTTTACTTATTCATATACCTTGCTAGAGAATTATTTTCTGCACTGTTGAACTACATCAATCTTAACAGGTCTGCCTCTTTTGGATTTATACATTTACTTGAGTGGGTAGCTTGCCTGCTTGAGAAAGGGAGTTTCTTGAATTATGAAAACAAGAAAATCTCATATGCACAAACCACTCTCTACAATTTTTATGACACAATTTAAATGTTAAGAGAAGAGTTATTAATTTCCAAACATAATCATCATCAGCAATGCAGGTTTTTGCTTCTTCAGTAGTTTATGGACAGGCAGTAAATCTTACAGTGCTTTGGTGATTCACCTTACTCTGGGAAGAGAGTATTTCAATGAACTGGATATGAAACCATTGTCCTTTCATTTTTTTCCTGGTATCTCCAAAGTACTTCTGCTTTTTCAAACTGCATCTTGAATGACACCAACTGTGAGCAGTTTGTTGCTCTGTGATGAGGCACTTTGCTTTCTTGGACTGAAAGGGAGCTTCAGGAGCCAGATCCTCAGCTGGTGTGAATAAATGAATAGTGCTGAAGTAAATACACTGCCGTTTAGGCTGCCTGCTGATGTTCCCTTTCATTCCCTTAGAGTGATGTGTGTCATCCCACTCACATAAACCTAGCATGGCTGATGTTATTCAAGATGATATTTGCAAAGCAGAAGGGCTTTTCTCACTTTAAGGGTAAAGGGGCAGTGGTTATCTATCCATTTAATTCTCCCTATCACTGAGAAGCTATTCATAGGCTATTGGCTCAAGCAAATCATCACAACATATTTACTTCCAAAGCAGAAAGCAATAAGCAGTTACTGAAGGGTACATTAGTAAATGGAAGACAATGGTATTATGGTAATTTACCCTGGCTGAAATCTTTAAGAGTATTTTTTTAATATCTGACCAAAACTTCATTTTTCATATATTGGTTTCTACTGGAAATAACTTATTTTCCACCAAATAAGTTCAGGCGTCATCACAGCAATACTTATGTTATATTGAATCTAGAGACTGTGGATAAGACAGCATTGCATAATGAGCTGGAGAGAGTTCATTGAATGATATGCAGCAGAAAGCCGCAAGGGAGCTCTTCAATAAAAGCAAAAGTAGGGTAGAAGACAATCACAAATGGGCAAAGATGAGGAAAGAGAGGACAGAAGACAGGTCTTTACACTTGTTTGACACTAACTGTAAGTAGGAAAACATGTGTTTTTTCTTTCTTTTCTTTTTATTGGCAGTGGACTATGAGGTTTGCCCAGAGAGGTTATAGCGTCTCCCACCTTGGAGATATGCAAAAGCCATTTGAACAGGGTCCTGGGGAATGGGGTCTAAGTAAGCCTGCTTACATAAAAGACGCCCTACTATGGCCCCTTCCAACCTCAAATATTCTGTGTGCATATATAACAGACTCTATGCTTGGGAATTAACAAATGTGTGACACTGTTCTATTGAATAAAACACCACCATATTAGTATCTTCTGGTAGCTAGGGATGTACAAATGTTCAAAAGACTGAAGTGACAACAGCCATGACATGCATTCCTGTCACAGCTATAGAAATAAGTATATACAATTAATTGCATTTTCCTGGCTGAAGGACAATTTAAAAGAATATCCTGTATTGGACTGCAGCTATTGATTGTATCTAAATGTGGTAAAAATAAAACTGGCTTTTCATTCTTTGAATCATGTTTCTAATAACACATTCAAAAGGTATTAAAAGTTTAATGGAATTTACTGTCTTACATGCAGACTTTTTTATTTCTAAAGGAAAGATAATTATTTGAATTCTTCACTTTGTTAAAGAGGTCTAAAATGAAGTCAAAGAAAACATGTGAACATTATTGCAAAGCTCAATTTAGATATGACTGCAACATTGCTGCCTTGGAAAAATTTGTTTAGTGAAACAAACTACTTGCTTTAAAAAGAAAAAAAAGCTAATTCTTCTGTTCTTTACTGGATTATGTATTTCTGTTGGCTCTGTTGCTATGGTTAGGGACTAGATTAAACTAAATTGCTAGAGTTTAATTTTTTAAACTGATTTGGTAGGTATTCTGCATCTCTGTCAATTGCTCAAAAGAGACTACCCCCTGGAGCTAATTGGAAAAGGTAAAATAAATCTACAAGCAGCCTAGTACCATTTCAATTGTTGTCACAGGTGTTGGATTCTTTGTGGTACAAAGTCACAGTAAAATGTACCACATAAGTCTACCACATAAATCCACTACACTAAAAGTAGGTGTTATTAAACCAGAGTTTAATCATAACGACATCAAATTTAAATTTGTAGAGGTATAGCAAATATAGCCATAAATTGACAGCAAAACATATCAATGCCTACCTTCTGTGAATCTCATTACAGAAGAAAATCTTTGCAATATGCCATATTATAAAAAGCAAGAATAATTTTGTACTATGATATATTTAGAATGTAATATGGTGGATTAAAATGCATGAAATGGACACTATATGGAAATAGGGCACATAATAGTTGACCTTATGCTGCAGAATCAGCAGAGCAGACAATGAACAGGGTCAACAGAGAGAGAGGAAAAAATGGCTGTGTAGAAGACAGTGAGAGAATCCTGGAATTTTAGTTTCAGAAATTCTTTTGTCCCTATGTATCTGTGTGTCTGTATACACTAACATATACTGCACACTCCAGCCCCTGAAGCTTATCCTTCACAGAATCAGGCAGTTATGTTTAAAAGTCCCAAGTCCTAAATTTCTTATGCGTATAATACAAATTTGCTATAACTGAGTCTCCCTATGGAGAGACTCAGCTCCCTATCTTGTGGTTCCTGTGGTCCAAGTGGGTTTCAAACTTTGTTTTTTTTTTTGTTTCATTGTCATGCTTTGTAGGCTCTTATTTGATCTTTATAGCACTTCAGTTTTATGATCCAGCTACCCTACCGCCTTTTGCCAAAGCTCACCTTGGCTCCTGTGTGGGCATTTGTCATCAAACAAACATTTTAATTGTCAATCTGTAGTACAGCCGCAAAACAAGACTGGTTTATAAAACAGGTTTACAGGGCAACTACTCTTCAGTTCTGATGACACAAATGATATGTAGCCCCAGACACAAGAAATAAACCACTTGTACATATTACTTATTATACCCAACACCTAGAAATAATCTATAAGCCTTCCAGAGTGTCTTTTCCTAAACGTGCCTTCTCTTTCAGTCATAAACTCCCAGCCTGCCACTCCTTTTTCCTGTTTGTCCACTTGTGTTCATTCATTCATAGCTTGATAGAATAACAGAAACAAATTCTTTCTGCCACAAAAGCATGCTCCTACAATTGCTTTTCAAATTCTGTGGTTTTAAAATCTGCACTTATACTTAGTTTCTATGGGATGTCTATACTGTGGGATTAAGTAGAGATAAAACAAACTGTTTGGAAGCAGTTTGGCAGCACAGCACAGAGCTAAATGAAGGCTAATTTACTCAAATGAGAAATAGAGTATGTTAGTACATAGATGCAATGTGTTGTGATTGATATCTGAACTTAATTTTACCACAGCTCATCTGCTTTTGATCTTTTGATTAAGTTTAGACAAGAACAGTAGAGCTTACTTTTCTTGTCTTGTATATGCTAGTTTTAAACAGATAGCCATGTTCAAAAATGTAAAAGTCCTCACAGTCTGCTCAGCCTAAACAGCTATCATGACATAATACAGAGAAAACGTGCATGCTATTTGCCACTTGTGGGGATTGTCTGTTCAAATTAATTATTTCCTTACATTATCCTCAGGACAGTGAGAAGAGCGTGCAGCAAGCTCAATGCCCTGGACTTCAAAAGAGCAGACTTTGCCCTCTTCAGGAACCTGCTTAGGAAGGTTCCATGGGATACAGGCCTAGAGGGCAGGGGGGCCCAAGACTCTTGGTGGATATTCAAGGATCACCTGCTACAAGCGCAGGAGTTTTGCATCCCAACTAGAAAGAAGTGCAGCAGGAGGGCCAGGAGACCTCCTTGGATGGATAAGGAGCTCCTGAGGAAAATTCAAATGAAAAAAGAGGCTTATAATAAGTGGAATCAAGGACAGGTGGCATGGGAAGAAAACAAGGATGTTGCCTGGGAAGCTAGGGACCAGGTTAGGAAAGCTAAGGCCCAGTTAGAATTAAACTGGATAGGGATGTTAAAGATAACAGGAAGGGATTCTACAATTAATTGCAAATAAAAGACAGACTAGGGACAATGTGGGCCGTCTCCGGAAGCCATCAGAACTGGCTACCCTGGATTTGGAGAAGGCTGAGGTTCTGAATGATTTCTTTGCCTCGGTCTTCACTGGCAAATGCTCTGACCACACCACCCAAGTCTTGGAAGGCAGACACAGGGACTGTGAGAATGAAGACCTTAGGCCCACTGTAGGAGAGGATCTGGGTCTTCAAGACTATCATAAGAAACTGAACATGCACAAGTCCATGTGACCTGATGAAATCCATCCCTGGGTCTTGAAGGAGCTGGCAAATGAAGTTGCTAAGCCACTGCCCATTATATTTGAGAAATCATGGCAGTCAGGTGAAGTTCCCAATGACTGGAAAAAGGGAAATATAAGCCCCATTTTCAAGAAGGGGAAAATGGATGACCCAGGGAACTACAGACCAGTCAGTCTCACCTCTGTGCCTGCCAAAATCTTGGAGCAGATTCTCCTGGAAGGCCTGCTAAGGCACATAAAAATCAACAAGGTGCTTGGTGACAGCCAGCATGGCTTCACTAAGGGGAAATCCTGCCTGACCAATTTGGTGGCCTTCTATGATGGGGCTACGGAGCTGACGGACAGGGGCAGAGCAGTTGTTGGGACCGGTCTTGTCCAACATCTTTGTTGGTGTCATGAACAGTGGGATTGAGTGCTCCCTCAGCAAGTTTGCTGATGACACCAAGCTGTGTGGTTCGGTTGATACGCTGGAGGGAAGTAATGCCATCCAGAGGGACCTTGACACGCTTGTGAGGTGGGCTGATGCCAACCTCATGAAGTTTAACCATGACAAGTGCAAGGTCCTACACCTGGGTTGGAGCAATCCCAGGCACAGCTACAGGTTGGGCAGAGAAGAAATTCAAAGCAGCCCTGCAGAGGAGGACCTGGGGGTGTTGGTCGATGAAAAAATGAACATGCGCCAGCTTCAGTGTGCGCTCACAGCCCAGAAAGCCAACCGTATCCTGGGCTACATCAAAAGGAGCATGACCAGCAGGTCAAAGGAGGTTCATTTTGTCTGCTCTTAGCATTATCATAGGTACGGTGCTATTTTTGTGGTCGAATATACTGTTTTTACAGGAGCTTTTTGGATAAAGATCATATGTTTGTCTTTTCAGCTTTCCTAAGAATGTTTGACAGGTCTGATTATCAAATATTTAATCTCATTTCAGCTTGTAGCACTTTTAGCTTATAGTAATTATTTCAGTTATATATTACACCTTATGCATTTTCCTACTTTTGTGTTTTTGTCTTGTGACAAACCCCTGTGAAATACTGTCTGTGAAATTAATTACAGAAAAAGCTGAGTAAGTTTGGATGTTTATGGTAAAATATTCAGAATACAATGGGAACTTGGCCTTAAGTGCTGTAGTTTTTATTCCACATCTTAAGATGATCAGATGTTCTTATTCCTTATGGAGTGTTCATTATTTGTTATTGCCACTTTCTCGAGTTGACTGTTTTATTGAATGTGCTTCTGAATCAACATCTGTCAATAAGCCTTGAAAGAGGTGTTTCTGTGCAAAGACTCTTAACAGTTTTGAAGACAATAAGTCTTGGAACCTTTGAGACTTCTCTGGTTTTGCAGCAACATTTCTGTCCCTCAAGAACACTGTAAGATTGAGGACTAAATTATTGTATTTCTTCAGGAAGCCAATGAAACACAAGTTAAAAACACTAACAACAGTGACTTCTCTGTAAATGCACTGCAAAACAAAGAAGGTTAACTTTTCCATCCTTATAGACAGTACTTTAAAAATAGTCTTTTCAGAAAGTTCTTGAGCATTACTGAGGTTTCAACGTGTGATATTTTTTGCATTCAAACTAAAGGTCAGCTTTAAGCCCAGACCCACACACAATCTCTTCTTCTGAACTTAACCATGCCTGCAATTCAAGGATGTGATGGGAATGTCATGGTTGAAGGCAAAAACCTTGCCTCTACGTTGTCCAGCCCCACTCCTCAAACTCTAAGGACTACAGAGTTAAGTGACAGGACGCAGATTTCTTGTTCTGGTTTCCTTCCCTTTATAGCCCACAATTACCTGCTTAGCTCAAAGTAGAAGATTGATCCTTAGAACAGCATTGTGGGAAGAAAATGAGCCAGTGCTTTATAGATGAAATATATACATAAATTTAAGCACAACTTGGGGAGGCTGCTTGAACCCTTCACTATTGTATCTGCTTCTCAGGGGAAGCTAGAAACTTATCATTCCAGGTCTTTCCCATGGGTTATTAATGTGAACTCCACTGTTAAAAAGCAGCATCAGCTGGAATATTGTTGCATGCTTTTGAACTGATATTCTATACTGATAAACAAACAAAATATAATTTAACCTAAAATATGGCTATCTCCTAAGTGTTGTTGATGCTGTCTTCACCAGACTCTGTTTCCAGTGAATACACAAAGTCAAATCACTGATCAAGTGTGCCCTTATTGCAGTTCTTGGAGATGTGAGGTTTCAAGAATCTAGTTCCGTGTCAGAAGCCTCCAGTCTGTGATGGGTTGGCCACACCTGGTGGCCAAGGCTCCATGAAGCCAATTGCTCCCTCCCTCCCCTCAATGGGACAAGAAGCATGTAGGAAAAAAAAAGAATAAGAAAACTCATGTGTTGAGATAAATATAGGAAGATTTTTTTCCAAATTACTTTTGTGGGAAAAACAGACTCTATTGGGAAAATTAGCTTAATTTATTGACAATTAATATAAATACTTAATTACTCATTTGGATATTAGGAAATAACAGCAAAACCAAGAAATGAACATTAAATTAGTTATGGAAACTGAACCATGACAAAAACACACCCCTCCACCTTCTCCAGGATCAACAGACATGTCTCCTTGATAGAGGAGATGGCACATTCTCATTGATAGAATGGGATGGCACAGGGGTGGTTATGGTCTGGGCATTTTGTTTGTTTGTTTGTGGGGTTTTTTCTGTTACTCCATCTTTCTCACACTTTTCCAAGATGATTGTTTGTCAGTCACCTAGAAATCACTGTAATACCACTGCATGTGAAGGTATGTCAGGGTGCATTGAGATCAGAGCCAAACTTCAGAGTGAACACATCAAAAGAGCATATTCTAAGCTTGAAATCAGTGTTTTAAATGTGTACTAACTTGGAACAAGGCAAATTTTAAACATGAGGAAATTCAGATATGAATCAACCCTGATTAAATAGAAAGCTTGAAAAATTTTCTCCTATTCATTGTGTAGGAGATTTCTTGTCTGATCCCTTCCTCTAGTCTTCTTACCAATTTAGTTTTTATCCATGCTTTCTTGAAAATATCCCAAAGAGTTCCCTGTGGATTTTTAAGAAAATATTCTTACCATCACTACAAAGTCTTTGATGTTGCACCTTACTGCTGGCAGGCCTCTGCTCCTGTAAATTCCTGTAAGTCCTGTCATTCTGCATGAATGCTTCAGCTTCTGCAAAAAATAGAACAGATAGTAATTCAGATAAGTTATGTATTATTATTCTTTTTAGTTAAAGAGATACACTGAAAGATTTTATGAAATATTAGAGTCTGATTGACTAAAAACTAATAACCAGTATGACATATTTATGGAATCACAGAAACACAGACTGGTTGAGTTTGGAAGGGATCTCCAGAGATGATCTGTTCCAAGCCTCCTGCTTAGGCAGGGCCAGAGCAGAACCATTTCCAGTTTGGTTTTAAACAAGAACTGAGACTGCAACCCGCAGAACTGCTTTCCAGCCAGTATATGCATGGGGTTGATCCTCCCCAGTTGCAGGACTTTTTATTTCCCCTTTCTGAACTTAATGAGATTCTTGTATACCCAACACTTCAACTTGTCCAATTCCCTCCAAATGGCAATCATATGGTGTATTAGCTACTCCTAGTTTCGTGGCATGTGTGAACTCGCCAAATATGTGCTCTCTCCCAGGATTCATAGAATCATAGAATCATAGAATAGTTAGGGTTGGAAAGGACCTTAAGATCATCAAGTTCCAACCCCCCTGCCACGGGCAGGGACACCTCACACTAAACCATATCACCCAAGGCCTCGTCCAGCCTGGCCTTGAACACTGCCAGGGATGGAGCATTCACAACCTCCCTGGGCAACCCATTCCAGTGCCTCACCACACTAACAGGAAAGAATTTCCTCCTTATATCCAATCTAAACTTCCCCTGTTTAAGTTTTAACCTGTTACCCCTTGTCCTATCACTAAAGTCCCTAATGAAGAGTCCATCCCCAGCATCCCTATAGGCCCCCTTCAGATACTGGAAGGCTGCTAGGAGGTCTCCACGCAGCCTTCTCTTCTCCAGGCTGAACAGCCCCAACTTTCTCAGCCTATCTTCGTACCGGAGGTGCTCCAGTCCCCTCATCATCCTCGTGGCCCTCCTCTGGACTTGTTCCAAAAGTTCCATGTCCTTTATATGTTGAGGACACCAGAACTGCACACAATACTCCAAGTGAGGTCTCACAAGAGCAGAGTAGAGGAGCAGAATCACCTCCTTCAACCTGCTGGTCACACTCCTTTTGATGTAGCCCAAGATACGGTTGGCTTTCTGGGCGGCAAGCGCACACTGAAGCCGGCTCATGTTCATTTTCTCATTGACCAGCAAACCCAAGTCCTTCTGCAGGGCTGCTCTGAATCTCTTCTCTGCCCAACCTGTAGCTGTGCCTGGGATTGCTCCAACCCAGGTGTAGGACCTTGCACTTGTCATGGTTAAACTTCATGAGGTTGGCATCAGCCCACCTCACAAGCGTGTCAAGGTCCCTCTGGATGGCATTCCTTCCCTCCAGGGTATCAACCGAACCACACAGCTTGGTGTCATCGGCAAACTCGCTGAGGGCGCACCAAATTGGTCAGGCAGGATTTCCCCTTAGTGAAGCCATGCTGGCTGGCACCAAGCACCCTGCTGTTTTTCATGTGCCTCAGCATGCCTTCCAGGAGAATCTGCTCCAAAATTTGCCAGGCACAGAGGTGAGACTGACTGGTCTGTAATTCCCTGGGTCATCCGTTTTCCCCTTCCTGAAAATGGGGGCTATATTTCCCTTTTTCCAGTCATCAGGAACTTCACCTGACTGCCATGATTTTTTCAAATATGACGGCCAGCTGCTTAGCAACTTCATTCGCCAGCTCCTTCAGGACCCGTGGATGGATCTCATCAGGTCCCATGGACTTGTGAGCATTCAGATTTTTAAGATGGTCTCGAACCAGATCCTCTCCTACAGTGGGAGCAAGGTCTTCATTCTCACAGTCCCTGCGTCTGCCTTCCAAGACTTGGGTGGTTTGGTCAGAGCCTTTGCCAGTGAAGACCGAGGCAAGGAGGTTATTCAGAACCTCAGCCTTCTCCAAATCCTGTGTAGCCAGCTCTCCCGAGAGCTTCCTGAGGGGCCCATGTTGTCCCTAGTCTGTTTTTTATTTGCTATGTACCTGTAGGATCCCTTCCTGTTATCCTTAATATCCCTAGCCAAGCTTAATTCTAACTGGGCCTTAGCTTTCCTAACCTGGTCCCTAGCTTCCCAGGCAACATCCCTTTATTCTTCCCAGGCCACCTGTCCTTGCTTCCACTTTTTATAAGCCTCTTCTTTCATTTGAATTTTCCTCAGGAGCTCCTTATCCATCCAAGGAGGTCTTCTGGCCCTCCTGCTGCACTTCTTTCTAATTGGGATGCAACACTCCTGAGCTTGTAGCAGGTGATCCTTGAATATCAACCAAGAGTCTTGGGCCCCCCTGCCCTCTAAGGCTATACCCCATGGAACCTTCCTAAGCAGGTTCCTGAAGAGGGCAAAGTCTGCTCTTTTGAAGTCCAGGGCATTGAGCTTGCTGCACACTCTTCTCATTGTCCTGAGGATCTCAAATTCGACCATCTTGTGATCGCTGCATCCAAGTCTGCCCTGGAGCGTCACATTTCCAACGAGCCCTTCCCTGTTGGTGAGCACGAGGTCAAGCATGGCACCTCTCCTTGTCGGCTCCTCTATTACTTGCAGAAGGAAGTTGTCTTCTACACACTCGGGGAACCTCCTGGATTGCTTGTACGGGGCCGTACCGTCCTTCAAACAGATGTCAGGGTGGTTGAAGTCCCCCATGAGAAGAAGGGCCTTTGAGCGTGAGGCTTTTCCTATCTGTCTTTCAGGTTTGATATGAAGCAGTATTGACCATTCTTGTGCTTGGAGAAGGTGATCCTTGAATACCAACTGTTTGGATTTGGATATTGGAAGTTTGAAAGACATGGGTGGCTGTGACTGTGATTTTTAGAGTTTCCGAAGTTAAAGTGGACCAGATATTGATACCAAGAAAAAAAAAACAAACAAAACCAATTGGGATTTAGTGAAGAATTTTAGTGCCTAAAAATATGATTGTAACCACATAGTAAGAACTGGTTTTGGATGGATTATGTATATTTATATCCACAATTGTGTGGTATAATACAGTATCCAATGTCACATTAATTAAAAAGTTAGACCTATAGAAATATCAGAAATATATCACTTCTATCAGGTGAATTAAAGGCTTGTCTACTGCAAATCTCTAAGTTTACTCTTTTTTTTTTTTTTTTGTTTTGCAACTAACAGAAGGTTTTCCTTGGACTAACATTTTAGTATTTATTTATATAGCAATATTCTTTATGACAATGAAGCAACTTACCAGGCAGATCCAACCATGACATGACTATTCATGGAAGAATAAGCAATGAGAACTCCATGTTCTCATACAGGGATCTAATTTGCCAAGGTGACTGTTCAGATGCCAAGCAAATGCACTTTAATGCTGATAAATAAGTTAGTGTAGGTAAGAAAGGCAGTTTACAGGAGGAGAATGGAAATCTTGAAAATAGGGCTTCAAGGTAGCAGGAATAGCCATCTCCCCATGTCCTCCATAGTGTAATGTTGTGGGCAAGAAAAACTGATGTGGTTCTTGTATAGGTAAATAGTAGAAATAAGGTCATGAGCTTGCTGCTGGTTGCACCACTGTTAAGGCTGAAATGATAATGCACTGCATTTGCTTCCATAATTTGAGGAAGATCTATGGAGACAGCTGGAAGGAAGACACTCAAAATGATCTACGATTTGTAAAAAAATGTGAGACTTAAGGTGCTCAACCTATTGAGCTTATTGAAAAGCAGGCTGAAAGATTGTTTCACTCATTAGTGAATCTGATGGGTGGAAATTTTCTAACATTCTTATGAAAAGTCTAAACAGGATTCAATGACTGGAAGTTAATGTTAGAGAAAATCAGCCTTAAGATAAGATGTATTTTACCTGCAATGCACGTAATTAAACACTGGGGAGGTGATGGACTCGCTACAGCTCAGAGAAAGACAAACAAGTTTGCATGGTAAAAAAAAAAAAAAAAAGCTTTAATTCACCCAAGAACATTCATATTATATTTCAGCATTAGGACAATGCATTAGAAAACACCATTTCTAATATTTTCTCCAGATTTGAAGGAAAATTTTCCTTAATCAAGCAGGTGTTTTGTTTATATCTTTTATTTTGTTTGTTTTCTTCTCTCTCACTTCAGAGGTGACCAAGTCAGTGTGGACAGTGCCGTGAGGTGGACCACATCACCTGGCTGGGGAATAAAACATTATTTCTGTTCAGAGAAAAAAACCCAGCCTGAGCAACTGGCAGAGCTGGCGTTATAAAGAAATATTCTTGTCATTCAGATTCACAGGGCTGCAGAGTTCCTACTTGTTTTCTTCTTGGCAATATGAAGCAGAGAGCACCTGCAGGATTATTGAGGCATATATCCTCTAGTTCTCTGGTATTTTGGGTCCCTGAAGTGATATTGTACCCAAAGATTCCCTGCTCCTCTGCTTGTGCTATATAACAGTCCCAGCTTCTGTAGAGTGAAATGCTTTAACATGTGGTAGTTGGGTTTGTTTGTTGTTTTTTTTGTGTGTGTGTGCTAATAAAAGGGTTGCTGGGTGAAAATAAATGGTCTGTGATATCCAGGAAATCAGACTAGATTATCTGAAGATCCCTGAAGACTCAAATTCTATGAATCGGTGGAAGGTTAATCAAAGTGGCACATAAAAGCACAATACGGCCCATTCCTTTAAAAGGGTTATGAACCACAGGATCCAAATGTAAATTCTAAGTAGCTCTAAGTAGCTCGTGCTTTTATTAGAGGGCAATGTTTATGTAGGCAAAATTTCCATTAAAGCCGTCATCACCATTTGCATATGTATTCACAGGACTAAAACACTAGTGGCTTGTTTATCAGGTTAAGCCATCAACCCACATCTGCTCAATGATTCTTCAAACTACACTGAAATAAAGGAGTTTGCATAAGAATAGGCAATCAGTTATGTTATATTAATACCAACTTCTATCACATCAGTAGATATGAGTGTTCTGAAAGTTTCGCTGTTTGGGTGTTTGTCAGTGAGCAGGGAGATCACTGTAAGGCAACAACATTAATAAGTTTAGAAACTGAGGTTTCTAATTAAATGTTAACTTTATTTGCCTTGGGCTTGGAAAACAGATAAGAAACTGCTTTATGCTGATAAACAAATATGCATGCAACACAACGGGACAATGAGATCATTAACTTTGCTTTGCAATATGTAGAATTATTACTTTTTCACTTCATTTAAATAAGAATTATAACACTTAGCAGAATGTCTGTTTACACAGGTCTAGGGCATGCTTGAGGTTACGCTGATAAAAATGAAAGTCAGACTTGATAAGGTGGTCTGTTTGTTGCTTGGCAAGTGGTGACAGATAATCACTACCATATTTTCAGATGAGTGACCTGTAAATTATCTGTAAATTCCTCTGTTTCATGAGCATTGCAGGTGATGTATGTGAACAGGCAATGTAAAGAATTTAAGAGCTAAGCTCTCTCTCCTCTTAACAGCCTGCTCTCTCCACATTAGTGCTACTCCTGCATCTGAATCTCCTCATGTTAATTCTCCCTTATTATTGCAGTCTTGTGAAGATTATTTGAGCATATGGGTGTCTTGAAGACTTATTTACAAGGGTGCTGACTTCATGTCTGTATGCTGAAATTTGTATTTCCTTTACAGCAGAATTCAAAGTTGGAAACACCCTAGTGCTTGTAAGTTGTTGATCTTTGTGTTTTTGACTGTGTTTGTAGTAGATTTTGGAGAACTGAAGCTTGAAATCCCCAGGTGAAATAATGTAAGTGACCTGCAAATATTCAGTCTTTTTGCTGAGAAGTGTGGTTCAGCAATGGAAAACAAGAACAAAAGACAAACACTGAATAAAAACCCAGCACTTTGTTCTTTTATTTATGTTGCTTTAGGCAGTCACTAATGCTCTTTCAGCTCAGTTTGATCCAAGAAACTATTTCACTTGAATGGTCACATTGTAGAAGCTACACAGAAAACAGACTGTGTAAAGTGGAGGAAATAATTTTGTTTCCTATCTTTCTCTATGCTTATAGATGACCTGTTTTGGAGAGGAGTTCTAAAGCATGTGAATTTGTCTGTAAGGCTGGTAATTGGAGTCAAGAAAAAAAAAAATCACTTCTTTTCCTTGTTTCTTTTCTTTCTCCAGTCAAAGGTTCTGATATCAAACTATGATGAAAGAATACATAAAGAAAGTGTGAAAGAAGTGGAATTTGATGTTACATGGTATCCCAGAGAGATTCAGGTTGACTGAGCAGCCCATTTCATCTGCAAATCCAATTAAGATGTAGAAAAAGTGATTTTTTTCCAAACAAGTCTATAGAAACATTGTTCAGGCTGAATTGTCAGTGTGTCCCCCGACTCCAGTAATATTTGGTATCTCACAAAATACATCTGCAGTTGCAACTTTCTTTTGGAGTTCTTCCAAGTCAATTCAATTCCCTTCTCAGCTTGTGTGCTCCTGCCCAGGTTTCCCATGACAGTGTTTGAACCATGAGTAAATGTCATTGTCTGGGTAGAACTACACTGCAGCTTTTCCATGGAATTGCACTTTTTGCACTGCTGTGCAAAGATGGTGACAAGGCTTGCTGGATAATAAGAACATACAAGAATAACTATGACTTTGTAAGGCAGAAAATTCCAGTTGGACTGATGATGTGGCTTCTTTGCTCATCTCATAAGAATACCCCTGGATTTTATCTGAAGACTACTTAACATCAAATACAACTTTTGAATGATAGAGAGAGGAAGGAACTTGGACCTACCTGAGGTTCAGGCCCACATTACTGACACTGTAGTTGAACTTTGCTCTTTCTGGAGACACACAATCACACTCTGCCGTATCTCTCAGTGGGTATTGACCATGGGTCCTTGCAGTCAAATACTTTCTGAGATGCTTAGTCCTTAATCTCTTCTATTCTTAGAAAATAATAGCCATGTAACCAAATCTGAATACTACTGAAAGGCATAAAAGTACATTGAATATATCTTTTTACTACTTTAACTAGTAAACATGATAATGCCAAGAAACATTTCTGCATGCTGAAACTTCATCATGTGAGTTGCCAGAGCAGTTCCTGGCATGCTTTTGGGCTAACACTTTCACAAACAATTCCTTGGCATGGTTCAGGGTTAACACAGGAGGTGGACCACTCTCACTAGGCAGCTTGCGGTCAGCTATCTCATATTGGAGGATGATTTAGTTGAATGGATGAAAGCTGTTTTGCCTAGACAGGCCGTTCTTAAAGCTGTTTCTTGGCACATCTTGCGTATTAAGGTCATGATCTTAAAATGTTTTTTGTTGGTAAAGCCATGTTGTCTGCAAAGACCACACATAGCCAGGAAAATTTTTGGACTCTGTTACTTCTAAGATTAATTCTGATCCAGTGAAAGAGAAGAAAAATAGACGATCACTGTATATTTGGATGCTTCAAATAACACAGAACACAACAGCAGACTCCGCTCAGCAAGACTGCTGGTCTTTACACTGCCATTCTCTAGAACAGACTCAAAACATTGCCCCTGTGTTGGTCTTTTGGTTGCTCAATTCGGTTGAATGAAATGAAGTTTGTGTTTTATACTAGAAGCATAATCACAGAGAACTTTTTAAGGGATCCTGCCTTATTTCAGTTCCTTTGTTAGAGATACACATCTGGTACCAAGAAACCTTGGGAATATATGGGTTTAAAAATCATTCCATTTAGTTTACAGATAGATGTTGGCTTTCTACAGAGAGCTGTTGATCCTTTATTATTCCAAGACTTTTCATGTCAAATATCAAGGGTTTATTGCAAACCACAGGTATTAAATTTATTCTAAAATGTTTGAATAATGACAAGAGGATATTTATTTTGCTCACTTCACTTCAAATTTGCTGAACTCTTTTCACCCATATCACACAAAACCCCTCAGACAGAAAGCAGAGGCAGAAAATGCCATTGTGAAAATTTGAAATTTGGTAAATTCGAATGTAAGTATAAATAAAAAAATTTCAAACCTAAAATCATGCAGCCTTAGCTATGGATGTAACTACATAATGCCATTTCAGTAACAGGTGACCTTTTTAAAGAGATTTTCTTCTGATAGCTTTTTCACAGTATCACAGTATCACAGTATGTTAGAGATTGGAAGGGACCTCGAAAGATCATCTAGTCCAATCCCCCTGCCGGAGCAGGAACACCTAGATAAGGTTACACAGGGATGCATCCAGGCGGGTTTTGAATGTCTCCAGGGAAGGAGACTCCACAACCTCCCTGGGCAGCCTGTTCCAGTGTTCAGTCACCCTCACTGAGAAGAAGTTTCTTCTCAAGTTTAAGTGGAACCTCTTGTGTTCCAGTTTGTACCCATTACCCCTTGTCCTATCATTGTTTGCCACTGAGTAGAGCCTGGCTCCGTCCTCGTGACACTCCCGCTTTATATATTTATAGACACTTATAAGGTCACCCCTCAGTCTCCTCTTCTCCAAACTATAGAGACCCAGCTCCCTCAGTCTTTCCTCATAAGGGAGATGTTCCACTCCCCTAATCATCTTCGTTGCCCTGCGCTGGACTCTCTCCAGCAGCTCCCTGTCCTTCTTGAACTGAGGGGCCCAGAACTGGACACAATACTCCAGATGCGGTCTCACCAGGGCAGAGTAGAGGGGAAGGAGGACCTCTCTCCACCCACTAACCACCGCCCTTCTAATACACCCCAGGATGCCATTGGCCTTCTTGGCCACAAGGGCACAGTGTTGGCTCATGGTCATCCTGTTGTCCACTAGGACCCCCAGGTCCCTCTCCCCTACACTGCTCTCTAACAGGTCGTTCCCCAACCTATACTGGAACCTGGGGTTGTTCCTGCCCAGATGCAGGACTCTACACTTTCCCTTGTTATATTTCATCAAGTTACTCCCTGCCCAACTCTCCAGCCTGTCCAGGTCTCGCTGGATGGCAGCACAGCCTTCTGGCGTGTCAGCCACTCCTCCCAGCTTAGTGTCATCAGCAAACTTGCTGATAGTACACTCAATTCCCTCATCTAAATCATTGATGAATATATTAAATAATACCGGTCCCAGTACTGACCCTTGAGGCACTCCACTAGTTACAGGCCTCCAACTAGACTCAGCCCCATAGACTACAACTCTCTGGCTTCTCTCCTTCAGCCAGTTCGCAGTCCACCTCACTACCTGATCATCCAGTCCACACTTCCTCATTTTAGCCGTGAGGATGCTGTGGGAGACTGTGTCAAATGCTTTGCTGAGGTCAAGGTAGACCACATCCACCGCTCTGCCATCATCCATCCACCGTGTTATTTCCTCATAAAAGGCTAAGAGATTGGTCAAACATGATTTCCCCCTGGTGAAGCCATGTTGACTGCCCCTCATAACCTTCTTATCCTTGATATGCCTTAAGATGGCACCAAGGATAAGGTGTTCCATCACTTTCCCAGGGATGGAGGTGAGGCTGAGCGGTCTATAGTTACCCGGGTACTCCTTCTTGCCCTTTTTGAAGACTGGAGTGACATTTGCTTTCCTCCAGTCCTCAGGCACCTCTCCCGTTTCCCAAGACTTGGTAAAGATGATGGCGAGTGGTCTAGCAATGACTTCCGCCAGTTCCCTCAGCACCCGCGGGTGCATCCCATCTGGACCCATGGATTTATGGATGTCCAGATTGCTCAACTGGTCTCTAACCCATTCCTCATCGACTAAGGCAAACCGCTCTGTTGACCTGACTTCATCTAAGGTCTCAGGGGTACAGGGCTCTTCAGGACTGCCCATAGCAGAGTAGACAGAGACAAAGAAGGCATTCAGTAACTCTGCCATCTCTTTATCTTCTGTCACCAGGGCACCCATCTCGTTCATCAGTGGGCCTACATTGCCTCTGGTGTTAGTTTTGTCTGCCATGTATTTGAAAAAGCTCTTTTTGCTGTCCTTGACCCTTCTTGCCAGGTTTAATTCTAAGGATGCCTTAGTCCTCCTAGCTGCCTTCCTACATCCTCTAGCAGCAGCCTTATATTCCTCCCAAGTGGCCAGCCCCTCCTTCCATGACCTTCCATGACCTGTAAACTCTCCTCTTCCACTTTTTAAGATATTCTTAAGCCAGATGAATCCTAAATAATACAGGCTCATAACTGTTTCATGACACTGAAAACAGAATAAGAAGAAGATACACTCATTCATAGCATGATAACTAGAAGCAATCACTGTGATGTAGCTGTGAAAAAAATAAATGTGATCATGGGCATTTATTTTTTTTTCCAAGAAAGATAAAGAAGTATTATTAGCATAAGACACTGGTAAAATTAATTCAATAAAGATGATTCAAGTATTCTGAGATGGTAAAAGGGATGAAAAAAATTTTGTGAGAGGAAAGTAAAAGTGCAAAATTGCTCACGTTTAGACAATACTGATATAGGGACAAAGAGATGTAAAGAAGCTGCAAATACGTTTAGGCTGGGAATTAGAGTCTTGTCGTTACAGGACTGAGGTTCTGGGCAGCTCCATTATAAATAGTGAGAGGAATGTGAGTGAGCTGAATCTTGGTCAGTTTATCAGAATTTTCATTATCTGTGGAAATGGTAGAAGAGATTTGATCAAGATTTCTTCCAGTCCTATACATCTTTACTCTGGTACAGCTTCAGTGTTCAGGGGAAATACTCTCCTTGCAGCCCCTCAGTATGTACAAGCTATGAAAAGAAACTAAGCTGTAGCAAGAGGTATTTTTTTTTTTCCTTCATGTATTTTCTTAAAGAAAGCCCTTTCATCACAGCTGACATGTTGACTTCTGAATGCAATAGCACAAACATGAATTGCTTGGAAGTGTTCTTAAACACCTTAGATTTTTCCCTCCAGCCCACAGTGATTAAGCTCAGTTAGTATCAGCAGGGTTCATCATCTGTGAAGAAGGATGAAAGGACCCATGAGGAGTAGAAACTTCCCAAACAACCCTTCTTACAGGTTCTGCTTACTAAGTACAGGCTTCTTAATATGAGAAAGGCTATTGGAGTTGCAGTGACTATCACAATAGAAATCATAACTCATAAATGGTGTATATATATACATATAAAAGAAACTGATAGCTACAGGAAATTGGGAAATGACAAATATTCAGAACTGAGGCATGTCTTCAGTAATTTTTAAGTTTGCCCTAAATGTACACTCAGAAGAATGTGAGCAAGCAGTTTGATGTTCCAGAGGATAAGGCTAAGAAGTTGTGGGACAGAGGATAATGGAAATGGAGATAGAAATACTGAGAAAGGGGAAGATTGCAAAAAGGGAAGGGATCATCAGCTACATAAGCATTTTTAATGCTTGGTGCTTTCCTTGCTGTGCCTCCAATTCCTGCAGCCTCCAGGTGCATTGCCTGGTGTGTTATTTTTTAGTGCTGAAGACAAAGAACCTGATTCATGGGGATGTCAGGTGTTTTCACAGTGTGAGGTGATCCTACCCAGATCTCCTAAACGTTGGTAAGCCAGGAGCACTTCTTTAGGAACCTACAGCACAGCCCCATCACTTAGAATAGTAGGCTGTGTCTATACTAGTAAATTAAATAGTGTACAAGTAGGCAATTGAACTAAATTTCTTCTACTGTTAAATTGTTGCAATGCTTCTTAATACAGTTTTCAGCCTGGACAAGTTAGTACTCTCCTGGTCAAATTTGCATACCATAGAGTTGGTACAGATCAGAGACTACCCTCAGTAGGTAACCTGCATGTGACCATTTTATTTTGAAGACGGGATTGTCCCACTCTACTCAGTGCTTGCCAGGCTGCATCTGCAGTATTGTCATCAGTTCTAGTACCCACAATTTAAGAAAGATGAGGTCAGACTGGAGAGGTGTCACTGAGGGTCCAGAGGAATGCTATGATGATCAAAAGGCCAGAGAAACTGCCTATGAGAAAGGCTGAAAGCATTAAGTCTCTTCTCACTTGAAAAGTCAAAGCTTAGGCTGGGACCTCATTACAGTGTCCTAGTACTTAAAGGGTAGCTACACAGAGGACAGAGCCTCTCTTCACAGGAGCCACATAGAGAGGAAAAGGGGCAATGGGTACAAGTTGCACCAGGAAAGGTTTCATCCAATATAAGGAAGAAATTTTTTACAATGAGAGCAATCAGTCATGGGAACAACCTTCCTAGGGATGTGGTAGAGTCCCCATCTCCAGAGGTTTTCAAGTGAGATTGGACAGGTTGCTAGGTAACCTTATCTGTGTAGGTGTCTCTCCCTGCACAAAAAGAGAGTGAACAACAAACTTGCAGTGTTTCAGGAGTGCCAGGGTTCTGGGCAGTCCCTGATATTCTTGCTGGCCTGGGGTCTGTGGAAGAGACAGAACAGGCACAGCACAAAGCCAGCACTAAACACATACTGCTCGTCTACCTGCATGTACTATAGCTGGCTCCTGATGGTCTCTATGCTTCGGTTTGGGAATAGAGTGCACACCTGACTCCCACACCCATTTACTGAAGAACCAGGAAATTACCTGGATATACCTGGGAGATGATTGAGAAAGTACTGTCCTCTGTTCCCCAAATCTGTGACAATCATATCCCAAGACAAGGCAAAATGTGGCCCTGGGACAGATGTGACATTCTAATTTTTTTTGTTTTTTAACATTTGTGTGCAGTCTTTCTTTTCTCTCACCATCATTGATGGTCAGGACTGGGGAAAGTCTGAAGAGTCAGATTTGGACTTGTGGAGTTTAAATGTACAATGAAAATGACATAAAAAGGCAGAATGACGGGCAACTCCTTTGTTGTGTGGATGGAAAAGAAATGTGCTTAGGAGGCATCAGATGTTTTCAGTGTGGTAGATGCTGTAAGTCAAAATGGCCTGTGTAATGCATATGGTATTGCTAGCAGCACACTTTTTCCCACCTATGGTATCAAAGAGTTTCATTGCTAGAAAGATTTGTTTTGCCCAGCAAACTAAGAGCAGACATTTAATCTGCAGTATGAAGCAGGTTTTTTGTATGTTAGCTGGGTGTGTGCCTGCCTGGAGCCTTTCCCACTACTATGAGGGTGAGGGGAGACTTCGTTCAGTGAAATGACTGGGAGTCCTGTGAACTTTAATGATATATTTTAGCTTTTCTCAGCTGTGTGCCTCTCTTTCTGACAAGATCTCAGGTGCTTTTTCTTTCAGCCTGATGGTCCAGGTAAATGAAAGACCTAGGTGTCTTATATGTGAATGAAAACAAACACTGATGGTTGACACACAGACACAGAATACAGGTTGTTTTCTTTTCCCTCTGGTGCCTAATAACTATGGTCTTGTTCCTACTTGAGAAGGTGCTAGGAGAGCAGTTTAAGGTTGCGTATTGCTGAGTTTGACTCCTCTGCAGCATAAACACTGTCATGGTCTTGGGAGCAAACAAGTACTCTGAAAGTCAGAGAATTAGAATCCTGGAGCACAGCTGAGACTGTCCTTATGAGGGAGTCTAGCTGCAGCCTGAAAGACTGATAAACTCTTCTGTAAAGGTGCAGAATATGCTGCTAGGAATGTACATCTCCTCACTGCTTTGCAACCCTCTGTCATCTAAGGTGAAATGCTGGAATATAAAGCATGCAGGGTTTTGTTTTTTGTTTTTTTTTTTAACCTTTCTGCTTTCATTCCTCATACAAAACAAGGAATAAATGCATCTAAAACTGATTATAAGCAAAACAAAGCATTTAATCTGACCTAAAAGAAAAACAGCTTTATGTTATTTTCAGGGTCTTGTAAAATGCATTTAAATGTAGAGGAATTTTGTTCTTAAGGACCTTTTTTTCAATCAAAAAAAAAAGCAAGAAATTTTTACTGAAATAAAAGGTTTCACTTGTTGCTTTTCTCATAATCATAGAATCATAGAATAGTTAGGGTTGGAAAGGACCTTAAGATCATCAAGTTCCAACCCCCCTGCCATGGGCAGGGACACCTCACACTAAACCATATCACCCAAGGCCTTGTCCAACCTGGTCTTGAACACTGCCAGGGATGGAGCATTCACAACCTCCCTGGGCAACCCATTCCAGTGCCTCACCACTCTAACAGGAAAGAATTTCCTCCTTATATCCAATCTAAACTTCCCCTGTTTAAGTTTTAACCTGTTACCCCTTGTTCTATCACTACAGTCCCTAACGAAGAGTCCCTCTCCAGCATCCTTATACGCCCCCTTCAGATACTGGAAGGCTGCTAGGAGGTCTCCACACAGCCTTCTCTTCTCCAGGCTGAACAGCCCCAACTTTCTCAGCCTCTCTTCATACGGGAGGTGCTCCAGTCCCCTCATCATCCTCGTGGCCCTTCTCTGGACTTGTTCCAACAGTTCCATGTCCTTTTTATGTTGAGGACACCAGAACTGCACACAATACTGCAGGTGAGGTCTCACGAGAACAGAGTAGAGGGGCAGGATCACCTCCTTCAACCTGCTGGTCATGCTCCTTTTGATGTAGCCCAAGATACGGTTGGCTTTCTGGGCTCTGAGCACACACTGCTCATAGCAGTTAGCAGTCAATTTATGACTTTTGTTCCAACTTTTAGTAAAGATCGATCAAAATAGTACAAATCTTTACAGTTTTCAGAACATATGTAATCTACTTCTGTATGAGAATATCTTGCTCTGAAATCAGTTCATTTAATATGTGAAGCTGCTCAGTTCCAGTCCCAAACTATAAGCACACGTTAACATTTGGTGTTTCAGCATTTACTAGGGTAAAAACTCTCTGTTTAATTTCTATGTGGTATTTACATACAATTAGAATGAGAAATAGCAATAATAGCTCAGTGTACAACTGTAACTGCATATATATTATTTTAATTATAATTACTGAAAGACTACTGTAATGACAAGAAATTGAAATATGTGTTTACACCATACAGAAATTAAAATTTATCACAAGATGCTGAATGTCGACATTTGACACTCTCTGAAAATACTTTTTTTTCACTTTTTTTCCAAAAACATAAATTAGACTGATCTGTTTACTCAGTATGATATACTAGCATATGACCGTTTTATCAATAACTTCTCTATCACTTATTCAATAAGGAGAAAGAGAGAAAGGAATGAATCTTCTCCAGGTTTGATAGACTGTAATGTTACTAGTTCAATGACATTTCTATTCTAAACTCACTGTAAAAGCTATCTATCTGAAAGAGATGTGGAAATTTCCTCCAAGCCAACGTACAGCCAGAAGCTTGTAGCTCCACTGCAGGATTCTGTTGGAGATTGTTCTGAAACACGCTGCAGTAGAACAGAAATTAACTAAAGCTCATTACATGAGTTTTGTGAATCACTTTGCTTTTTTTTATTTTTTTATTTTTATTTTGAAAAAGATATCTCATTTCCACCTACTCACCATAATTAAAAAGAACCCCAAAACCAGACAGACCAATCTCTGAACAATGCAACCAAGTCTACTAAACTTGATAAAACCAGTAATTGCTTACTATGTAATGCAGTTAATGTTGTGGCACTTAATTGTGCATTTGGGAGAGATTTTTATTAGTTCATATAACCAGAGACAATGGTGATTACTGATTATCACGTAATTAGAACATAAAAGTTGATTAGGTTACACTTCTTTCAAAATCCTTAATGAGCTGTAACACTACTTTTAAATTTTAATATTCTTTTGCAACCAGATGATTCCCTTATACCTTGACAATCTCTATCAGTGTGATAGAAAATAGATTAAGATATAAGTAAGGACATACATTATTTTTATAATTGCATCCATTTTCCACTTAAAAAAGTTTTCTAATAGGAAATAAAGTACAATTTTTAAGTACCAAGCACTCTGCATATTTAAACAAGCATGAGATATTTTAACTGTCAGGTCATTGTATAATATGTCCGCAGTATGTGCTTTTCCCACAATTTAAGGAAGTTTAGAAGGACAAAAAACATTTTTACACTGTAGATATTGATCTAATATTTTACCATTAAATATTTCTTCTCCTATATTTTTACTCAGGCATCAGACAAAAAGCTTCAGAAGAGATTGCACACATTTGAGCAACAGTAGGTGTTGGTCACATTACTGCTTAACAAGGAGGTCCTTTCCTGTGGCTTACTATGAGATGATAAAAAGGAAGTTTTCAAAACATGTCTTCATCATGTGGTCCTTGTGGCCTCTCATAGATTGGATTCTCCATGCCAGGGCACAGAACCTCAGTAAAGTGTATAACAGTTTATTTCTCTCAAAAGAAAAACATAGTTGTTTATATGCTATTTTAGTTTGGGCATACTAATTGCCTATGTTGAGCCAGAACATCAAACTAAACATCCCTATATATGCGGGGATTGAATTCTTGGGTCCAGCAGTAAGACACCCCCACTCATTGGGAGGGTGTCTAAAAATGAGGCAGGTGCAGCAGACATCCTTCCCATCACTAAGAACCAGAGGTCTGTGGGTCATTGAATCAGAGAACAATTTGTGTTAGAAGGCCACAAAATTGTACACAACTCCTAACATATGTCATAAATTAATGTTAAAAGGTAATATGTGAAGTCTAATGATGGTAAAGTTAGAAGTTTTTTAAAAATACCTAAATTCTGCAAATATTTGTTGTATTTAAAATAAAATGGGAAGAGATGCAAAATATTTTTTGGCTTGTAACCAGCATACTGTTACCTAAGATGATGGAAACTATATTCTTGTTCAATGTTTAAATTTACGCCCTTAGATTATTTTTTTTCAGTTCTAGCTATTTCACTGAATTTTGTGTTTATAATAACTTCTGAATTGCAGCATCAGTTTATAGTTATTGAGAGCTTTCATTCTAGATCAGATATTTTGTTCTCTGAATCAATTTCTGATTGATATTAGTCCTTCTAATTTTCAATTCCACTTTCATCATTATAGCAGGAAATCATGTCTCATTGTGTGAGTTTAATGTCTTTGCTTATATTGTGGTGTCAAAGACTTCTTTCATGTTACCATAAAATCTCTATGCTTTTTGACAATCGTTTTAGGATGTTTTGATATGCAGAAGTACTTCTAGGAAGTTTATGTTTATATTATGTAATTTTAAAGTTTAATTAAATGTGCCTTTCAGTGTTTCTCTCTTTTGAGGTCATACATGGAATATAAAGCAATAGAAGTGTTTCTGGATGGCCTTATGAAGGGTAGGATAAAAAAAAAAATAAAACAATAAACCCAAAAAGAAATCTAAAAGTTAAAAAGCATCTATCTTAAAATATCCAGCAATCTCAAATTCACTCTAATGCCATGAGACATAGCTAAAAACTACCGCTATGGCCCCAAAACTTTTAATAAGAAATTTATCTAAAATTAAGTACAGAAACTTGTGTCACTGCTAATCATATGTACTAAAAGGTAATCAGATAGAACTAACTCAGAAAAAAAACTAAGTTGCACAATGTTGCAGCTTCTTTTCTTCAAAAATAATAAAAAAAATAAAATAAAATACATCCCTGACTCTTCAATTGCACAACTCTTGAGATCTCAGTAGATATTAATACTGTTTTAACTGCTAACTGGGAGGTTTTGGTGTTATATACAGATGGTAAAGAACAGTAATGAGAAGTGACTGGAAATTGTACTGACACGTTATGTTTAACTGGTATTGCTGTTCAGATAAAATTATATGCTGTTATATGCAAGTTTTTATAGCGCAGTCTTAGAGTTTGCTGCTACATTGAAATGCTCCACAAAACATAATGTGAATATATTTGCTTTAACTGAAGATGGGTAAATGTACTGGTCAGTGACCTGATTTAAAAGCCATCAGACTGAAATTTAAAATAGATCCAAATCAAATAACATACCCAGATCTTCAGTAATACTATAAGCTCATTAAACTGGAATTAATAGAACAAGGTTTTTTCACAAGAATTATGTATATATTTAATTTTTTTTTCCTTTCCCCAGTAACTAAAAATAATAGCAAAAAAGACTAAAAAGAAAGAGGAATGCTCTCAATACCGAGTATTAAAAATAAGCCAGGTTTATTCCTCACAATCAGTACAATGCTCTATGTTATGCTTTGAACTTTGCTTTTCTTTAATCTTTTATGTCTGTGTGCAGTTCTGGTGTCCTCAACATAAGAAGGACATGGAACAGTTGAAGCAAATCCTGAGGAAGGCCATGGGGGCTCAAACACCTCCTGTACAATGACAGGCTGAGAAACTTGGGGCTGTTCATCCTGGAGAAGAGAAGGCTGCGTGGAGACCTCATAGCAGCCTTCCAGTATCTGAAGGGGGCCTACAAGGATGCTGGGGAGGGACTTTTCATCAGGGGCTGTAGCAATAGGACAAGGGGTAATGGGTTCAAACTTAAACAGGGGAAGTTTAGATTAGTTGTAAGGAAGAAGTTCTTTATTGTGAGGATGGTAAGGTACTGGAACAGGTTGCCCAAGGAAGCTGCGAACACTCCATCCCTGGCAGTTTTCAAGGCCAGGTTGGATGAGGTCTTGGGTGAGATGGTTTAGTGTGAGGTGTCCCTGCCCATGACAGGGGGGTTGGAACTTGATGATCTTAAGGTCCTTTCCAACCCTAAACATTCTATGATTCTATGTCAGATTATTCTTGCGCAGTCTGGGGTTTTCAGGCATCTAATACCTATGGATCTAGAAGGTAAGTATTTTAATACCTTGATTGTCCTGGGCTTTGATCCCGGCACTGAGTTGAGGAAAGCTATTTCTGTAAATGTGTTGTGTGGTGCAAAGGACATACAGTTAAATGACAGGTGCTAAGGACACACTGCTCTTTGAGGGTTTTCCTTTGGAGCAGCTCAAGAGTACTCCTGTGGACTGCATACCCATTAGCAACTGCAATACTGTGTGCAAAATACTGTGTGCACTCATGAAGTTTAGTTTCATCCAAAGGTAATTGAGTTCCTAGAGCATGAAACAAAGTGTAGTAAGTGGGGGAAATGGAGAAATTTGGTTTGAAAGCTTTTTCAGTCTATTAGATAAAAATATGCTATATCTTATAGACAATTATTACTATAATGGTGATAATGTCTTGGAGATATGATGAGGGGGATTTTCCTGGGAACACACGGCTTGTTCTCTCTCATTCAATTTATTTTTTGTTTAGTCCTTAGTATACATGAACCTAACTAGAAAGTGAAGAATCAGTCTTTGGAAAAATACTTTTTAAATTACTTCCTGTTAACCACATTATTACTGAAATTATGAAACAACCAAAATGTTACAACTAGAAAAACTGCGGAAGCCTAATTGCTGTTTTCCTTACTTGTTTCTGGATTCTTACTGCTACGAGGTAACATAACAAAATAATTAGGAATTATGAAAACCAAAATTTTAACTTTAAAAAGGTATGATTTTCATCTTCTGTATTGTCCTGGGTTCAGCAGTAGCAGTCATTTTTCTCCTTCTTGGTAGCTGGTGCAGTGCTGTGTTTTGACTTTCGGCCTGGGAACAGAGCTGATAGCGATGTTTTGGTTTGACCAAGGACTTTGTGAGCCTCATGCTCTGTCAGGGAGGAGGGGAAGCCAGGGGGAAGCCAGGAGGAAGCAGAGACAGGACACCTGACCCAAACTGACCAAAGAGCTATTCCATACCACAGCACGTCATGCCCAGGATGTAACTGGGAGTTAGCCGGAAGGGCTGGGAGACTGCAGGGTTGGAGGAGGTATCCGTTGGAGCTTGGTCGGGCTTGGGGGGCGAGTTATCGGTCAGCTGGTGCTGAGGTGTTGTATTCTCTTCCCTTGTTATTTCCTTTATCATTATCATTGGTGGTAGCAGTAGTGATTTGTGTTATACCTTAGTTACTAAACTTTGTGTTATACCTTAGTTACTAAACTGTTCTTATCTCAATTCTTTTCGATTCTCCTCTCCGTCCCTCCGGGAGTAGGGAGAGGGAAAGAAGGGGGGGGGTGAGTGAACGAGTTACCTGACTGGGTTTAAACCACGACATGTATCCATGAGCTTACACTTGAACATATTTATTATTCTGCCCTTTGCAGTGGTCAGTGCACATACCAAGGGTTAGGCTGGATAGCTCTGGTGGTTGTTTTTGTCTTCAGAATTTAGTAAGCTACTAATCATCCTATTTGTTCTTTCCTTCATGGGGAGAATATGGACCACCACACTGACCTCAAGAGACAACAATTTTAGCTTTGCCTTAACATACCATTCTCATCTCCAGGTCTGAATTTTACACAATACCACCTGAAATGACACAAGTTGCCCCATCTGCCTTCTGCATTGTGTCCAGTTGCTGCCCAAGGTCCTAGGGGAAATGAAACTTACCCTAACCATAGGGCAGCTGGGTCTTGGTTGTCTCCAGCAGCCTGAGTATTCAATGGACCTGAGGCTGAGAAGGAAGTTCAAGGAGGATGGATAGAAGGTAACTGCACGCAAGCTTGTGAAAGGATACCTTTTTTTGCTTATTTCTCAGCAAATTGTTCCTTCTGTATCATAAATACTATAAGGTGGCTTGATCTTACTGTGCTGCATATGAGTTCTCATATGATGTGAGATGGAAATCATTTGTCTTAATATTATTAAACTACATTTAATGTTTCCTTTTTGTTTGAACTCCTTAAAAGAAAAAAAAAAGTAAGTTCATTTAATTACACGGTCTTGTTTAGCATTTATTTCTCTTTTCTGGGATTTTTTTTTTACTGTAAACAACATTGCAGTTTTCTTTTAGGAATATGTTGTTCACTTAGGAAATGGTCTATGTTTTATGTTTACCTGGCATTTGCAATTTTTCCATTTCTCTTTCTACGATTTCTATTTTTATTTGATTTCTATTTCTATTTAATTTCTATTTCTGATTTATTTGTGTTTCCCTTCAGTACATAATGCTTTTGTCATCAATTTTTGAATGTTTGTATTGGTCTTTGCAAAATGGCTTCTTCTGTGGCAGGTTCAGTTTTCAATTTCTTCCATGGAAATGTAAATTCCTCAAGGACTGCAGAAATCAGTTCTGGATACCAGTTTACCACATGAGTAAATTTACTGATGCCAAAATCAAATTATGTCTTTGGTGGCATTTTTAAGCTTTCATTATAAGTCTGCTAATAAATATCTAATTTCAAAAGTAAGTATTTTGGATCTAAGAAAATCCTTTCTATTTTACTCTTCGGGGTTTTTAACTCTTTTTAATAGAACCTGAGCCTTTGATTTATGAGATACATATGAAAATAACTAATGGGATAGCCAAGTTCCCACTGGAATGCACAGACTGACAGCATAATTTTACTGAAGGATATAAATCTTCAGTATTGGATTGTATGCTGAAAGTATTTTATCAAGTTGATGTCAACCGTTTTGTAACTTTCTGCCAAACTTCTGTCTTCCACTAGAAGTGTACTGTGGAAGAATTATATGCATTTCTTCTTCACAAAAAAAAAAAAAAAAAATTTAGTCAGGGAAGATATCTCTCCATCTTAAAAATGGCAGTGCAACTAAACCATAATTTTGTTTATGTCCCTACTTCTTTTTAGGTTATATTTTCTCTTTGTTTCTTTAAATTCATTCTACAGGATAATACCTTTTCCTCTATTAGTCTGAAAATAGGCCAGAAATGTCTCTTTAAAATAGGCCAGAAATGTCTTCTTAAAATACTGGTGAAAAAGAGATCAAGTTTTCTGAATGCTACTTCTTGTGGTTTCTTGTAACTCATGCACATGGGCATTGACATCTGCTTAACCTTTCTTTGCCTTAGCTTAAAATAACATATGGAAGTTTAGGAACTGAAGAAAAATATTTTTTTATCCACATCTACGATCCTGTGCTTTATAGTATCTCAGGTTTGCATGATAGAGCCCCCCAAACAAGGAGTCTAATTCAGAAGCGTGTACGTTTGCCCTGTTCTTTAAAGGGGCAGAAGATAATGAAAGTTTGTTCCTAATCATTCTGTAGATGTCATTAAAAATATTTTTGATTCAAATCTGTTCTCTGATCATCTATAAACAACAAATGGTCAAGGAAGAAAGGAGAACAGACATATATAGACCAAGTCATGGCCAAGCCAGGACACACAGAGCCCCTAGCACAGGAAAGTGAAATAGTAGGAATGAGGAAGTGGGAGGAAAGGCAAAGGCAGTATAAGGAGACTTGTGGGGAGAAATGGTGCTTATGAAAGAAAGGAAAATAAGGAACTCCTGAGGAAAATGGTGTCTGGGCATAAGAAACGCAATAGAGTGAAAATTTGGAAACTGTACTGCTAATATAACAAGCTGGAGACCATATTTTGGTTCTGATACCAAGTGGTGGATCATGGCCCAGCTTGCATTCATACGCACAAAATCTCTTTTCTTCCAGACCATTTCATTCCAGGCTGTCTTCTGGGATCAATCTCTAGAACATTTAACAGCCCAAGCACTTTATAAACTTACTTAACTCCACTATAAAATGGCTGTTTACACTACTGTAAGAATGTTCCAGAATCATGCAGTTTAATCTCACATCTCATATTTTTAAAAAAAATTCTCTCAAGTTTCAGCCTGGTTATATCAGACCTATTAGCTTTATTCTTTAAAATTAGAATTTTCTTTGCTTCCTTTGTTTCTGGCTTCCTTTAGCATATTCAGCAAGTTCTTAAAAATGTGTTAAAGTGTGAATCCTTTAAAGAACCTGAAAGAACCATTTAGTATTTAAGCAATGTGTAGCTCAATGCACTCCTACTTCATGCTTGCAATCTTAGCACAATTACAAGTTAACATTGCAGCAAGGATATTTCTCTGTTAGTGGCATGTTTTAAATATGCATGATTTTTTTATTCCAAGCAGCACCATGAGAGCTACGAACCATGTGTGACAGATATTTAAAATTCCTCTGAAAAGAAATGCAAAGCCACAGAATTATTTAAGACCCAAAGTCTTGAATCACAGTCCACTGAAGGCATTTGATGCTTTTTTATTAGTGTCAAAGAGGTATATATCAACTTTGAAATACATCAAATGGAGAGATGGAAAAAAGAGCATATGAATGTAACTGAAATAGAATGAAAAAGGAATAAAATACGTGTGCTTTGGTCATGTATGAAAAGATCATCATGAATTCCATTCATGGTATCTACATCAGAAAGGAGGTGGCCTAAATCCTTAGTGCTGACGTGTTAACTGGTTGGTATCAAAAGCTTCTGATATTCTACATTTCCCTCTTTCCAAGTAAATTAGCTGTATATCCTAGATAGCTTTTGAATTCTTTATGAATCTTTCTCATCTCTCAGCCATTGGAGAACAAAGTGAAAACAGTGGCTGATACCTACTCATATGCTTACCTTGTGAACCAGAAGAGATAACCACAACTGGAAAAAAAGTAATACTAGTAAGAAAACCAGAGCATGTGTTTGAATATTTAAAAAAAAAAAAAAAGAAGAAAAGAAAAAAGAAAAGCAAGACTAAATCACAGCCTCTGTGATTTTGGACATAGAGGATACAGTTTTATAGCATGTCCAATTACAGCTAGCTAATTAGTTGAAATAACTTTCCCACCACCACCTATACAGTCACTAGCAAATATAAAAAAAGAGCTCAAGCTGTCCCCTAGCTGGGATAAGCACTTTAATAGTTTCCACTCCATCATAAAATGTTCAAAAATCTGGCCCATAAACTTGTGGTTGCCTAAGGAGTCCATGTTTTTATCCTCTGAATACAACCTGCATAGTGATCTGTTCAGCTGCAGCGCTTGTAAAATTTTTTAGCTGAAGACTGCAAAAGAGAGATATTAGCAAAATCAGCCTCGTACATATATATCACAGTTGTAAAGCTCCCTCTCCATCTTAATTTCTTGAGCATCATTACCCTGTCTGTCCATTCTAAAGACAATTTATATCCCGTGATATTAATATGTTTTTACTGTTATCTTCTAGCAAGGTTACAGTTAGGCTTATAGGATCACATATTTATCTATAAGCAGATAGCTGGATGAATTTTAATAATCCTCCATTAACAAGCTTATGTCCGTCTTTATTAGTCTCCAAAAATCCAAATTTGATCTCTTATTTAGCTCATTTTTACCTTGAGTGAACACTTTGGATTTATCTTTGTTTCTGTCAATCTCTCTTTACAGCTTTCTTCCTTTGCTGTGTTTGTCTTTTTGTACTCTGTTCTACTTTGGAAAATGATTTTCATTTTTCAAGACCAGTTCACTAACAGTCATCCTCTGTTGAAACTCTTTTAGTATATGACCTGTTCAATTCCAAGTAACACCTTGTGACTTATATAAAACTTGTTTCTTCCTGTCATTGTATCAAGATTTATAAATCAAATATATCCTGGATGATTTGTTTCCATCTTTTCCTGTGTTCTCCTTATTTGACACTAGCATTTTCTCATTCTATACTCTCATACGGCTAAACACACCTTCTCCTCTGATGGATCTGTCTTTCCAATTCCCCAGCCTCATATATATTTTACTCTGGAAAAGAGAATGGACCAAGGCCCTCTAAGTTGACCTCAGAACAAGTAGCACTTTACAGCATATCTTGATATGGCTAAACTTGCCTGGCCCACATAAGGAAGAAAATATCATGGCCTTGTCCTTACTGCCTTCTGGGAACTGCCTATACTGCCTGAATTACACCTGGGCATTTTCCCCTCTTAAGGTGGGAAATTTTGGCCTGAGTGCTAGCAGCAGGATTTTTACAATGTTGTAATGCCATTCAGAAAATACAGAAGTGGTTCAGGACACTTCATATTAAGCTTTTCCTCTATAAAGAAGACAAAGAAGGGCAAGCAGGCAGATAGATCAAGGAGTGCAGCTCTTCTTGACTGGCCCTAGTGTGAGGTCTCTGGACCTTCCGTCTTTAAGAAAATGGATAGTATGGCAGGAGAGAGAATGGAGGGCACACTGTCCCTTCTGTATTTACCAGAATGATGGCAACTGTACCCAACAGAAAGAAAACAGTAGGAAGAGAGGACAGCTGAGGATGCCAAAAAAAAGAGATCATGTATCAAGATAGAAATATACCCTGAATATACCCTGAAATGTGAAATTAATACAAAAAGGTGAGTTTGGAACTTTGTGATTTTCCTTAGGAAGGCAGACCTAATGATCATGTTTTGACTGCTGGTTCAGCAAGACATAATGTCTACAAAAGGAAGTTACTCACTACTTGTGACATCAGCATAAAAAACATGGAAACTAATATGAAGAAAAGTGGCAAATATCCATACAGCACAGAGTTCTGGCAAATCATATGAGATGTTTGGTTCAACGAGGATCAAAAAATAAGAATGATGAATTTGAAATAAATTATTTCTTTTTTTTTTTTTGTTGAAGCACTTTTCACCTGAGATTAATTTTGTTTAGCACACTGCATCCTTGTTGCAGAATATGAGAGTCTTAATGCCATCACAGATATAATCTCTGTACTGCATGGTTTAATTTGCTATTCCAGTTTAAATGTTCATGTAATTAACTAAGATGAGTTCACATGGAGTATGTTATGCATGCATACTCAGGTGTAACCAGACCATTTTACTGATGTGTGAATTTTAAGCAGAGAGGGCTTACACTTGCAGGTAATGATTTCTGTCTGTCTTTGAAAGCAGTGGTGACTGCAGTCTGCCTAAAATTGGGCATATAAAGAACATAACTTTTTCAGTCTATTAATAACTGATGCAATAATACTGTAAACATATATGAAAATTAATCCCTTATCTATATCAATAATTTTCAGGATTGGGGATTTTATATTTTTAATAATAAACTTTCTACAATACCTTTAGCTCCTCCTCCAATGGCAAAATCTTAACATAATTTAGCTCATGATTATCTTAGGAAGACTTTTATAAATGCATCCTAAACTGTTTGCAATTGAAATGTATATGTGCTGTGATTAATAGTTTTGTGTGACAATTTGGTCACATTTTACTTCTTGATGAAAATGATGATTTAATTATGATAACTTGATGAGGCATGCATTGAAAATCACTTCAGAGTTGTTGGGATTCTTTTTCCTAAATTCTTGATTAGGACCAAGGTCACTGCTGAAATGCAAGGTGATATGTGAGAGGTTTATAGTATAGTTATTCTGGTTTGAATATTCAGATTTCCCCTAATTTTGATCTGGTTTAAATATTCAAATCTTATGTGTAAGATGATTTTGTAGTGCTCAGATTTATGGCATATAGAATCTGTCAATAGAAAGCTTTTAGAAAAGAAATTATATCATAGCAATGGGAATTGCTCTATTCTTTACCGTTATGAAAATGGTAATGCCCCTATGGCTCTGACTGCCTCTTCTTCCCATACAGAGGTAAAGATTCTATAAAGGCAGTATATTTCAAGGTTAAATATAAAAAGGCACTATTTACTGGTGTTACAGCTTTGTTTCCTTAGGGGAAAAATGGCTGCAGAGATGCTGATAATTTCTGCAGGTGGATATTCTAAATATCTGTATTGAAGTTAAAGAATAATAGAAGACTTGTTGCTTGCTGTTTTAAAAAAAAGAGAGGATGAGAAAAGTATCAATTCTTGTTGGAGATGGCTTGAATAAAGAAAATTAGAGTGCCATGGCATGACCTTCTTGATAATAGCTAATAAATTGATCAAGGAATTGAAATAGGGGAGAAGAAAGCTAAACATGGCAAAATAACTTGGTGGGATTCAATTACACATATCTGTACAGAAAGAACAATGACAAAGAAAAGCTTTCAGCAATGAGGAACTGAGAGAAAGCATGTCAAAAGTCAACTTCCACACATGTTGAGGTAGTTTTGTAAACTTGAAGAATTAATTAAAAAAAAAAAAACAACAGAAATCCAAAGCCAAACAACCTTTTCAAGAATCTCCTAGAGATTTTCACACTTTTTTGTGTTTGTTAGGGTTTTTTTTTAATAAGGAACCATGCAAGTTCTCTGTTAATTTTAAAAGATAAAAAAATAATTTGTATTTCATGAAGAAGGTGTATAAATTTCTGCAGGAGGATCATTGTACCAGAGGGATAAAATTTCCAGATGTGATCTAACCGTCGTGTTCTAAAAAGTTGAAAATGGCCACAGCCTCCTTACACCACCTACCCACTGGCTTGTGTTTTTTTTTTTTTTTTTTTTTTTATTGTCTTAGAATACCCTTCTCTCAAAGTTTCAGCTGAGCTTTAAGCTTACATCTGAGTTTAGCATCTTTCTCTTCTCTTGTATTTTCCCTTCTGCCCTCAGATTGGTTCCTGATCAGGCTTTTCAGCACTTCATGTAATCACTACCATTTTCTCATGCCTTTGAATCTGCATGTTTCACACTTTCTCCCACCCAGTGGAATATTTTCTGACATACTTGTGAAGTCAGTCTCTCTTGACTATAAACCTGCTTTTTCTGCTCAGTTCTACCATCTGTCTAGCTAAATAGCTATTTCCCAGCTACTTTAAATCTCCATAGTCCTATCTGCTTTTTCCCACCATTGGCTCAGACATCAAACCTTCCTCTGTGTCCTCCTTTCTTCCTTCCCTCTCTTCTTCCTTTTATTTTTCCTTCCTCCTTCCCTCCCTTCCTCTCTTCTTTCGTTCTCCCCCATATGGGATTGTGCCAGTTTCTTGCAGGATGACATTGTTGAAATGCAGCATGACTCCTTACCTTCCTTTCCCCTCTTATTTTCTTCTTGAAATTCAGTTCTCTTCCTTTCTTGCTATTGAAATGCATATTTTCTACAAGTTCTTCTGCAGCTTTGCTCTTTTTCTGACTTCTCTTAACTCTGAAACTCTTCTACACCATTGAACCTTGCCTGTTTTTTCCACATAGCTTCTCACGATCTCTGAATCTTTTACTTAACAGTACAAAAAGGGCAGCCTTTGCTTTTTAAAAAATATCTCACCTTTATCTTAAATTTTCTTCTAATTTTTTGCCCTATCCTGTTCCTCCCTTTTCCTTCAAGCTCATTAAACACAGCATTTACTGCTGCAACCTGGATTTCCCAATCTATTTATACTCAATTTCTCCCTTGCAACTTAGCAAAATCTCAGACTTCTCTAATATATCTTCATCATCTACACTGTCTTTTATTTTTTTTTAAACCTTTTTCTGTCCTTGCTTCTGTGACTGATCTCACCTGTATCTTTCTGCTTGTCTAGCCATTTTTTGGACATATCTTTTAGAAGCCCTTCCATATGTATGCTTCCTGTGGGTGACCCATAGGTCAACTCCTTCATTCTTTTTCTTTATTTAAACTTGTTCTCTAAATGACCTTATTTATGTATCTACCATCTGTGCTCAACTATTGTATTTGGGCTGGCCTTTACATTTAGATTTCTACACCAGTAGATCTTTCCTTCTGTGCAAAATAAAGCTAAATAAAACTACAGGCTCAGCCAAAAGGCTCGGAGTATTTTAAGGTATTTCTTGCTTATAGATGCACTGATTGTGGGAAAAAAAAGTCCACCTTCAAGCAGAGAAGTTTGTACAGATTAAATTAAATACATAATCACTTGAGTAAAAACTATAGCAAAGAAGCCTCTTATTATGTTAGATTTTTTTGTTTTGCTTAAATCTTCAAAGAATGATATTCTAGTAAGAAACTTGATTTACCCATAGCAGCATACTGTAAATTATCAAAGGAAATCAGGAGAAAGTTTACCATAGTAGTTGCTAGTTGACATGATACTCTTGACGAATTATTTTTAAAACCCATTTAAATCCTGGTACAAAAATACAGGAAGGTGAGGTCTTCAGGATCTCATTCAAAGTTATTCACAGCTTTAAGTAAGCAGGATCAGAGTCAGTTGAGAGCTAGAATTGTGTCACTGCATTCAGATGGTCCAGATTTCATAGATATTCTGGTAGGTTCTTCAAGAGTTAATTATACAAAATTGTTCTAATTTTGGCTGGGTCAGAGTTAGTTTTCTTCCTAGTAGCTGGTACAGGGCTGTGTTCTTGCTTTGGTCTGGGAATAATGCTGATAACACACCGATGTTTTAATTGCTGCTCAGTAATGCTTACCCTAATCAAGGACTTTTCAGTCTCTCATGCTCCACCAGTGAGGAGGGGCACGAGGATGCAGAGACAGAACATCTGACCCAAACTAGCTAAAAGGGTATTCCATACCCTAGCACATCATACTCAGTGTTTAAAATGGGAAGAGTTACCAGGAAGGGACTGATTGCTGCTTGGGTCAGGCTGGGTATTGGTCAGTGGGTGGTGTTCAATTGTATTGTGCATTACTTGTTTTATTGTTGTTTTTAACCCTTTTCCCCTTTCGGCTTTATATTTTCTCCCCTTGTTATTTCCATTATTATTATTGTTACCATTTGTAGTAGTATTATACTATACTTCAGTTATTAAACTGTGTTATCTCAAACTTTGGCTTTACATTCTTTTCATCCTCCACATCCTGCCCAGGGAGAGGGAAGTGTGAGTGAGCAGCTGCATGGTGCCAAGTTACAAGCTGGGGTTAAATCCTGATAAAAACATACAGTGCACTTGACTAATAACCATATTTTATTGTCTGAACATAAATTTCTGTTTTTATTTAGGACAGTGGACAGTAGTCAATATCAAGAGCACTAGAGAGCCTGGAAGGAAAGAAGTATGGAAGGAAAATAAAGGCAATAAAAATCCCCTCAAATAAATCCAGTAATAGAGCAAAGTAATAGAATTCCTGAAATAGATGTAAGAGATACTCAGAAACATGGATAATAAAAAAATGTGAAAAATTAAAAACCTAGAAGAGAAAATTGTTACGGCACATAGGTGGAGTGAAATTTCACTCCAAAATTAGAAGATTCAAACTGGACCCACCTCTCTCTCTCTGTAAATCTTCCACTGAAATCAGAACAGCAATGGATGTCTCCATGGTTTATTGAGCTGAGAACCAAGAACCACGGAATTTCAAATAGGAGCTCACAAGACAGGAAATGCAGACTTCAGCTTTTTGGCCACAAACTTTACATAGTGATGAAAGGTGATTATGTTATTTTTAGATTACACATTGGGATTATCAGACATGTAAATGCTTTATTAGTCTCTTCTCATAGGTCATAAATTATTAATTTCTCAGTATTCACAGCCACTCTATCAGAGCTGAAGTCACTTTTGCTCAGGTTAAGTGTGATAACTGATATCTCAGCATCTAAAAATAAGTGGGAAGCTTCAAAGGAGGATCTGAAACATATGGCTTCTCTGCAAAAAAAAATATTGACAGAGAGCAGAGAGCAGATGGGAGGCAAATATATGCAGAAACAGTGTCATGACACCTTAGATTAGGCATGTAAATATATTTGCTGATTCATGAATTTTCTTTGTCTTTTTTTTTCTGCCAATAAATATAAAGAAGATGAAAGCGTGAGTTAGTAATGGGAAAACGGAGTTGTTTTGATTGTAAGTTCTTGCCACTCACAGTTTAAAGTTGTATTAAATTTTCTTCAAATATTTTGAAGCAACATTTATTTTTGGAAAGTGACAGACTGAATAAATCTTTTATTGTCCAGTCTCTTTCTCCTTAAATCACAAATCTCTAACAACCCTTTCAGTGAGACAAGGTCAGGACTGCTGAGAGAGATTACCAAGGTTTTAGTAGGCACAGTGCTGTGCATATTTTTTTAACAGTTACTGGCTAAATGAGGTTGTGACTAAAATGTTTGAACCAAACTCTACAAAGTTTAATCATGAACTAAAAAAATTATGATTGGCCTGCAATTTTTTTTTTTTTAAACATGTGACCATAACTGCACTTAATAGTGGCAGTTTTAGTAGTAACACTTGTAAGGTCAGAGTTAAAAACCCGTAAGGGTCAAATACAGCCTGGGAAATGGTCTAAACCATACAGAATTTCAGAACAGCAAACATAGCACTCAATAGAGGTTCCATAAAATGATTGGGCTGAGCAAACACCAGCTGTTCAGAATAAAATGCTATTATTAGTTTAACTAATTTAACACCAGGTCCTTGCTAATTATGTCCTCAGCTTGTACTCAAATCACAGAAAACTGAGCACTATACAAAATAAGGTATAATACAAAGACATTTCCTTCTTACTGCTTTTTATCAAACGAGAAAAAAGAAAGCATTGATATGAACTGTTAACTATGTTAACTCAAGTGGACCTCTGTTCATTTATGTATTTAAATTCTATTGCAGTATTATTATGGATTTTTTTTTTTTCTATTTGTCACCAGACACATTGTTGCTGCATTAGACCAAAGTTTTAGGCTGCTTTCTGAAAGAATAAATCGTAAGTTAGGATAGTCACCAAATAGTGCTGTTAAATTCTGCCTATAAGCAGCATTTCTGTATCTGCAATCAACTTCAGTGGAAACCCATGCATAACAATTACCAGATAGGGTATTTTTCCTTCACCTTATAAAACATTTTTGCTCACTGATCTTGCAAGCTATTGGAGAAGCTGCTTGAAGAAGTTGTTCAAGTGTATGATCAAATTTCTGCTTCGAAAAGACAAAAGAATGATAGGGAAGCTGTAGCTGTTACGGCTTTCTTTGTGCATTCAAGACTTTCGTTGAGCACAGATCTTGAAAATCAATATGGGTAATGCCTTTTTTCTTTGTATTTCATGTAACCTAAATGAACATTCAGTTCAATATAACAATCAAAGATTTTTACAAAATCTTAAAATAATCACCATATTTACTGTCATACATTTCTCCTTGTATTACGATATAATAGAGGGAAAATAACCCCTCTTCATTCTGTCTCTTTTGTATTCTAGTACTCATGCTCGGGCACTTTACAAGTAATGATCCCCAAACCAGTCAGTGTTTCAGTTCCTGTTCTTATTCCTGTTACTTGTAGTTTATCAAGCTTGGTGCCACATCCTAGTGCACAGCCTGAAGAAACTGATCAGGAAAGCAGAGGAGAGAGCAAGGCTATGCATCTCTCTAATCCTAAGTCTGCAGCCTGGGTTCTGGTCAAACTTTCTGGAGAGACAACAGGAATCCCCTGGAATATTTCTAAACTGAAATGCACAGGTTAAGTTTAAAATAAAATCCTGACACAGAAACAATCCACACTGCAATGAAACAAAGATCAGGTAATAGACTCTGTTAAAGTTCTCTATTTTGATCTAAGTTGCCTACTGATTCTGATCTTTTCCTGCTTAACAAATGGGGTTGTTGGGGCTGTTCAGCCTGGAGAAGGCTGCGTGGAGGCCTCATAGCAGCCTTCCAGTATCTGAAGGGGGCTTATAAGGATGCTGGGGAGGGACTCTTCATCAGGGACTGTAGTAACAGGACAAGGGGTAACAGGTTAAAACTTAAACAGGGGAAGTTTAGATTGGATATAAGGAAGAAATTTTTACCTGTAAGGGTAGTGAGGCACTGGAATGGGTTGCCCAAGGAAGCTGTGAATGCTCCATCCCTGACGGTGTTCAAGGCTAGGTTGGACAGAGCCTTGGGTGTTATGGTTTAGTGTGAGGTGTCCCTGTCCATTGCAGGGGTGTTGGAACTTTATGATCTTAAGGTCCTTTCCAACTATAACTATTCTATGATTCTATAAATGAGTCTCTTAATATTTGTTTAGAGTTCTAATGAAACATTTCTCTTATAGGTGGAAATATTTCATTTTTAATTGTTTGCTCACCCCAAAATTATATAAGGAAGCTGGCTTTGGCCAAATCTTAGTCCTGTTACATGACTTCTAACCAAATCTGCTCAAGTTACACACTTATTCTTACGCATTCATGAAGCTTTTTTAGACAAAGTGCCCTTTGGTATTGGCAATCTGAGATTCTCTCCATTCCTTTAAGATCTTGGTGTCTACTCACATTTAACGAGTCTCAGAAACATCTACTTGGTGCCAGAACGCAATCACCCTGCAAAGCATTATGTGGATATAACAGTTTCCTTTATGAGTGATGGATAATTCAGGTAATGCAAAGGAATATTTACAATTGCAATGTAGAGATAAATAAAATAAGCAACAGGATTTAGTAAACAGAAAAACTTTCCCACCCCTTAAAGCGAGAGTCCTGAATGAGATTCTGAGGAGTACCAATTGAAAGAATGGAAAAATACTAAACAGGGACAGCTTCCCAGCTGCTGATGAGCGTCTTTGCTGGTTGTCCCAGGGACAACTCAGTGCATTCCAGGTAAATTAGGAACAAATTTCTGCTAGATTTATAGGAAGAGCCTGATACTTTATCCTGTGCAAAAAAATATATGTCTCATAGTTATGTTTCTGACTTCTGGACTGTTACGCATTTTACACTTCAAGACTTGTCTGAAGGATTAGCAACTGTTTTTTTTTTCTTTATTTTTTTTAAAGACATTTCTATATTGCTACTGTCATTCTTACTGTTATTTATGAAATATCTTTGCAGCTGCAACAGAATATCTTCATAGTCTGACAAGGAATCATTCTACAGACAGAGTTGCAGACAGGCTAATTTTAATTCCAGTAGCAAAGCCCTGGATCCAGACAATATGCTGTGTGTGCTACATGACTTTAGAGCCTAAATATCTGCCTTTACAGAGTCATATCTATTCATCAAAAGTCAGACATTTGTCTTGCCATGTATTTTATATTAACTACCACGACAACCACAGGGGCTTTTTCATGTTCTGTTGGTAGATTTTATTAAAAAGTGACTCACTGTCATCAATGAATCCTTAATTCTTCTGCTGAATGAATTTTGGAGATTTAAGGTGTTTGCTTTTGTCATTTATTATATATTGTGATCCACATTTGATGCTTACTTACTCATCTAAATGGAACTGAACTTGACAAATTTAATCTGTGATTTTATGCTTATGCTACTTAGCTGATTGACTTTTCATTATGCAAAATGTTCTGGGATTCTAGAAAGATCTGAGCAGGTAAAAAAGAAGTCAGAACTCACTCAGAATTGATGGACATATTCACACCTGCCTAAGCAGGTGTTGTGCCTGGCATCACAGGCATGGGTTCCTGCCAGCTCAAGAGGTCTTATGCCGTCGAGCTGGCTGCCTTCCCTACTTGCCTACCTTTTCAGATAAAAGCTGCCAAAAAGAACAGGGCTGAAAGCTGTGTCAAAAAAGATACACCTTTTTGATAAAGTAGCGTGGAGGGGAGAACAAGATGTCTTCAAGTCCAAGATAACATTATCATTTGCTTTTGTATGGGAGGAGCAAAGGCTGCCATCCAGGCTTTGTTTTTGTTATTTGCCCGTCTGACAGACTTTGTGTAAGAACAGGTTGTTGCTGAAGCTCTATGGTGTGGACTTGGGAGAATAAGATGAAAGTGGTGCAGACTCAAGAAAGGTGGGAAAGGTGGGAGAAGAGAGGGGGAACTTAAACTGCTGAAATGATAAATGTATTTGACCACTCAGAATTTGTAATCAAGAATGATGAAAGTGATATGGAAATGGTCATGTTTTGGAAATGGGGAAGGAGCTTTTGTTACTGAGCAGAGTGTAGGAGGGGTGGCAGGAAATGCGAAGTTGGTGGGTAGGTTGATGAGGGACAAAATTTACTTTCCCGTACATGTATGAATGTGAGTATGAGTCATGGTCACACACCTTGCAGATTAGAGCAGAAAGTTCAAAGGCTATAGATACATGACTACTGTATTACAATCTTTCAAAGAAGACCTTGTAAGTTTGATGATTTTTACTCATCTGATTGATAGGATTTTTTCTTGATCTTTTAAAATTCTTAAAACTACTCACTAATCATGCGGACTTGAGTGACCTGAAAATATTTTTCTTCTTAGAATGAAAAAGCAACTGTGATTTTAATTTGTCATATTATATGCGTGAACTAGAAACTTTGCATTACATTGATTAGAACTATAAAAACAAAGTTAAAATAAGATTTCATTATTGGCGTTGAATTACACAAATCAACCTTCTGAAAACAATTACCAGATCCTAAGTGTTTTACTACAGAAGTAACCTAGCTGTTTATTTGGGGGGTTAGTTTTGGATTTTTTTTTCCACATTTAAACAGTAGCCATTGAGATAATGAGGGAAACTCAGTGAATTATGAATACAAAATTTGTATGGTCAAAGACAAGAAGTATTCAGTTCTGTACCTTTTTCCAGGAGCAAGAAGACCCGTTTACCAGATTTAAGCTTCACTAGTGCCTTGTTCCATGATTATGGTTCCCTAATGTTTTCCACAGAAATATGTAAAACAAATATTTGAGTAGATTAGGGTTAAAATGAAACCTATTGCATATCTATAAATACTATATCACAGTAAACCTGTAGAGTTTATTTATTATTTTCATCCATTTTATTAATTTATTATACATTCAATCTGGAATAGCTTCCATAAAAAAAAAAAAAAAAAGAGGTTTTTCTTTCCAAGCACCGCCAACTTTGCTTTCAGTGCCAAAATCTCTTTATCTAGCCTTATGTTCCTATTTTAATTTTTACCCAATATTTTTCCTCTGAGACGCTCTTATATCGTCATGGTTTAAACAAAGTCAGCCACAAATCAAGCAGTTGCTCTCTCACTCCCCCCCCCCCCCCAACTTTTTTGGCCTCCCCCTGCTCCTGGAGGGATGGGAATGAGAATCAAAAAGAATGCAACTCCCAAGGGTTGAGATAAGAACAGTTTAGTAACTAAGGTATAGCACAAATCACTACTGCTACCACCAATAATAATAATGATAAAGGAAATAACAAGGGAAGAGAATACAACACCTCAGCACCAGCAGATAGATAACTCCAACCCCCACCCCCAGCCTGACCAATACCTCCTCCAACACTGCTGTCCTCTAGCCGTTCCACGTAACTCTCAGTTACATCCTGGGCATGACGTGCTGTGGTATGGAATTCCTCTTTGGTCAGTTTAGGTCAGGTGTCCTGTCCCTGCTTCCTCCTGGCTTTCCTCCTCCCTGGAAGAGCATGAGGCTCACAAAGTCCTTGGCCAAACCAAAACATCATTGTTATCAGCTCTGTTCCTAGGCTGAAAGTCAAAACACAGCACTGCACCAGCTACCAAAAAGCAGAAAAATGACTGCTACTGCTGAACCCAGGACATATATGTTCACAAAATATTGGGGAATAAATGCTCTACATAACATTCTCAAAGCCTCCTTAACACAGTTCTGTAAAACCTAGCCTTTTGTTCTGTTCTTTCATACTGAGTCACTGAGAAACAAAAACTGTGAAAAATGTTTCTGAGGTCTCTTCTCTAACAGCCTGTATAGTATAACCTACATGCTCAAGGAAGTTCTGAAAGCCTGAGAGATTTAATTTGAGAAATATCTAACACTATAATTAAAAAGAAGGCTGCAAATTGCCTAAGCAATATTATTTTAAAGTGTGTTTTATTTCAGTGCAAATTAGTTATGGCAGTAAATGGGACTCTAGATGATGAAAAAAATCCAGCAACTTAAGATATATAAACTCAAATGAGGCACCATAACTACCTTGACCACCACCATAACTACCTTGAACTAACCTTTATCCTAATCTAGAAATGTAAGAACACAAATACTTCCCTGCCTGGTCTCCTAACTAGCATGTAGCTATCTAGATGTGGGGGGCCTAATTATTTATCTCAAGTATACTTCCAGCAAGCACTAGACAATGCCAACGTGCAGGTGTGGGATAACCTTAAAACCAAAGTATCTCTTATTTAATCTATCCACTTTCTAATATGGCTCCCAGCAGTGCAGTCATATGCAGAAAATCATGAGTTTTGCTTAGTGACGGATATTTGAAGAACTCTTTATTTCAGTTCTTATCCACCTCTAAATTTATTCTGAAATAAAGCAGATTTGGTTTATTTTTATTATTCTTTCTACAATATTAAAATTGTCAGAAATTAGTATACATTGGATGTTATCCTTAAATAGCCATGTAATTAGTACAGAGACTGTTCTTTCAAAAATTTGTCTTGATGCTCCCATCTCAAATAATCAAAATGAAACAAAATTTTACACTTTGGAATTTATGATGTAGTCAGTGCATGATGGAATGATAATAGCTTGCCCATAATACAAATCTCTGCAGTGAGTTGTAGTAGCACCTACCTAAATGAAAATGAAGCATGCCACTTTGAATGAAGTGTGTGATTTTTTTTTTAACTATGTACAGGTTTTCAGTGCACTGGCTTACTTCACTGCGAGACATTTCCCAGGCTCATAACACTTTCTAGCTGCCCAATGTTGTCCTGCAGCACTCTCAGTGTGATGGCATTGCAGAGTTCACAGTTGAAATAGGCTGGAACATAGCTCATGTAAAAGTAGAGCAGTCAGCCCAGAAGCAACGCAGCTTCTAAAATTTCTTGTACTGATGAGTAAAGTGTGCATCATTTTGGCATTTGTACTAGTTAGTAATTTCAAGGTTATCAGCATGTTTTGTTATTCATTAGCATATTTTAAGAAGTACAGGAATTCTGCTTAATTCATCCATAGAGAAAATGCTATATGATTTGGTATTATACCCATTCAACTTTTAATGTAGTTTAGAGATTCATTAAGACCATTCAGATTTCAAGTACTGGCTGGGAATGTGACGCAAAGTTCAAGGACCTGTTGCATATAGGGATTGTATATTGTATTGCATAGGGACCATGCATAACAGAAAGATAATCCCAACTGTGAAGAACTCAAAATTTGAGATTAAATCAGTGAAAAGAACAGTACAGTGCAGCTGGGCAGTGACCAGAGTCAGTTTTCCCTGGGCTAGGGTTTTTACCGGGGCTTGTGGAGTCGTTTCCCAACCTGCCCAAGGGACCAATGAGAAACAGCGCCCTTTAGCCCAGAGGAGATATGGGGTTGGCGTGCATCCACCCTGCCCTGTCTCCTATGGTATATAGAATATTTGCTCTTTGGTCAGCCTGCAGCTGGCTGCTGGCTTATCTCTGGCTGTTGCAGTCCTCTACACCTCCTGAGTTCTTCTACCACCTGCTGTTACTTCCTGATGAGACCTACAACCGCCTTGCACATGCACTGGGAAGGATTTTCCCTGTTTTCAGTGAGGGGCTGCTGCCTTGTTGACATCCCACCCACCCACTAAATAAAGCAGCAAGGACTGTGGCATGCAAACCAGCTTCTCTTGGTCGGGGGCTGTAAGGATTTTCCCTGTTTTCAGTGAGGGGCTGCTGCCTTGTTGACATCCCACCCACCCACTAAATAAAGCAGCAAGGACTGTGGCATGCAAACCAGCTTCTCCTGGCCGGGGGCTGTTCCATGAAAGGGGGAATTTGTAGGGCCTGGGCAAGGGGGAACTGGCCTGCTGAAGTCCACTCCCACCCAAGGACCCAAAACACCTGCAGGTGTTTTTCCCAGCGTGTCCCTGGACTGGGCTCTGGAGCCTGTGCTCCTGCACACTCATGCATGTGGCAGAGGGGCCATTGCAGTCTTGTTTGGGCATCTTTGCAGTTCAGCCTTGCTCATCTTGACAGTCTAGGAAACAGATGGTCCTTGGGGCTCCACCAGAGTCAGCGTGGTCAGCTGCAAGGTCCAAGAACCAGCAGAGATGCCAACCATGGAGTCACTGTTCCCTGTGAACATTGATTAACTTCTATGAACTGACCATGAAATGTGTACTCACACAACTGGTTATCAGTGAGACCACTTCTGTCACTAAATGTTGATGGATTTGGCTTTAATTTCGTCAAAATATGTTGACTTCATTTATCAACAATTGCTCAAGCCCTATAAAATTATTGAAAGAAAATAAAAATATAAGTTTACTTTCATTATAGTGTTTCCCCAATGGTAAATCCCTTGTCTTAGTAAAACTAATTTCAGGGTTTTTCTCACCTGTCCAATACCTTTTACTGCACAAAGATTTCCCCAAAGCCACTAAAACTTTGACAATAATGTTTGACAAGCTAACATGAAAAAAGTGTTCAGTTTGAAGTGGATGATGCAGCAAAATAGAGCTGCTGGTTCATTTCCCTTGTGAACTGTGTTATTGGCAGCTGTATTTGGGAGGCTACCTCCATCTTGCTGTAACACTAAGATACTTTCCATTCCTGACCAAACTGAGATACTAGTATCTTTTTCTTTTTTTTTTTTTTAACCCAAAGGGAATCCTGCATTTGACCTGTTAGTTTTACTGCATGTTAATAAAAAAATCCTTCAATTTTCCATCCAACTTTTCAGTTTAATTAAAACCTCCTCCAGCTGGGTTATTTTAGTTTTTTTTTCCATTTCAAGAAATAGCTCCATTTTGCATCTCCTGAAAATAGCGATAACATTTTTTTTATTTTAATAACTCATTTTTCTAGTTTTTTCTTTATTTGGGTTATTTGAATAAACATTTCCAACTTGGAGAGGCTGATAAATGTTGCTAAAAAGGGGGAGAAATTTGCATCCCACATCCACCAAATAATAGTGCTAATAATCTTTGCAGCTATTCACATGATTTAAAGGTCCAAAAAGCCAATAGAAGCACTTGTTTACATCTAGAAGGTGCTAAATCAAGGTTTACTCTTTGCATTTATCATGAAAGAAACCACGAGAGGAACTGATTGCAACACTTGACACAAAAATTCAGCTTCTTGATGAATGTACAGGTAATGAAAGTTCTGAGGATTGTACAGACCACTCTATAACATAACTACACTATGAAATATTTGATTAGTGAGGCAAGATACACACAATGACCAGGAATAATGCAGGAAGATGAGCAAGCAAAGCTGAACTTTGCCTGTGTTGCCTCAGTGCTATCTATCTTCTTTGTGGGTAATATGCAGGCTCAAGCTGTTTCATTTAGCTCTGACCATGTGCTGTGGCTTTTTGAGCTGTTATTCAGAAAAATATATATGCTGGATCACCTGTAAAAGGGAGGTAGCAAGCATACGAACACCAGGGAAGCAAAGAGAAGGCAATACACGGTCAAGCTTTTTCTCTGCTTTTTTTTCTAATGGTCGAGGTCATCAGTCTCTCAGAAGAGTCCAGAGTTTCAGAACAGGTTTGAAGTCTTTGAGCTATATCTCATCATGATGTTCCATGTAAACAGATAAGTTAATTCAAGAAGGTGGATGTTAAAAGAATCCTATTTGTTTAATTTTGTCTTACAAAAAACCACTGCATCCTAGCCTGTCCAGATGAAATTTCTCTTGGGTTATGACTAAACAACTGAAGTAAGGTAAACTTTCATAATTATGAAAATTAGAATGAATCTCAGCGGTCTGCCTACCTCAGAAACTCTTTATTTCTAAAATAGAACCAATAAACTCCTGTACAAACAGAATCTGTTTTATCATTAATATATCCGGTATCAGGTCCTACAAATTACTGATAATGTTTTTCTGAATTTTGTATTACTAATCTTCTGTCTAAAAGATTTTAAGAAATAAAAAAGTATGTTTGAAACTTGTTTAATGTTCAAGTTGTTGAAGTTCTTAATTAAAATGTTCAGTTTAAAATCATCCTAAGGTTTTTTTAAACCTGGCTGAAGTCTAAGGTATAAGTTGAAAGCTAAAGATCACATTTTATAAATAAATTAGAAATAAAAATTATGCTTTTTACCATGAATAAGGTATTATTGAGTTTCAAGAATAAAGTTTGCATAGTTCTTGAAGAACTTATTTCTATATTGAGTCTGTAATATTGTGATTTGATGTTCCAAAGACAGAAAAGCCTGAAGAACTACTTTTTTAGAAAGAACCTGAGCAAAATTAGAATTTTAATATCACCTTGTTTGAATCCTCATGTTTTCCAAAGGATGACACCAACCCAGTTTTATATTTAAGCAAAAAGATTTAAAAAAAAAAAAAAGAAAAAAATATTTCAACAGGAAGAAAAATCCTTATGTAACCACATCGTGATGATTTAGTCTGGGGTACCTATAATTAACATTCCTGAAAACTTTTGATATTATATGCACAGGAAATACAATGAAATGAAAGACAGAAAATATCAATAGCCTCAATGATAACAATGCAAAACACAGCAGCACATCAGCAGTCATATTAAGATGAGTTTGCCTCATCCTGGAGTTTGCTTAGAAAGCTTCTTTTCTGAGAGAGCGGAGTTAGAACTTTCCAATCATATAATAGTATTAGATGTTGCTACAAATCAGTTGAAACTCAGCTATTTGTATACTTACTGGTCTTGCCTTATATCCCACAGCTTGTATTTTAAGTCTTAGTAGAACAATCCTGCTTCATCTTTGGCTTTTCCAGCATATGTCCTGAGCACAGGCCTTATTTTTCATTCCTTTATAAGATACGGCTTCTAATACACAAATCTCTTTGGAACAGGTACCTGATATGAAGGGTGGGATAGGTCTGGATTGCTGGGTGTGCTATTTTTGTAAATTAGATCTATGTTTCAGTAAAGTGTTATGATTTGCTCTAACGTGATGGTCCAGAACCAACCTGATGTCTAGGTTGGTGAAATGTGAGCTGGGAAGCACAGCAAAAACAAAGTCACAAATGCTGGACCCGAACAGCAGGTGCAACAAGTAATCTATAGCAGACATTGAAAGGTACAGGTGTACACTACAGTTCAGCTCTAAAATATTTCTTAATGAATGGATCAGCCAGCAAAGAGAAGCCATAGCACGGCTGTGGACACTGCATGCCTTTGTCACTTCAGAAGAACCTTGAGAAAATTGGATGGTTTTGGCTTTTTTTTTTGTTGTTTCGGTTTGTTTTTTTTTTTCTTGTTAGGAAAGCTAGGCTTGCAGAACAATAGGGTTTTTCTGCCTTTATGAGCCACTGTTCATTCTGTCTTTTGAGGAGATCCTTAAGGTCATCACAACCCAATCAACACCTTCTCCTAGAAAATATACCCTCTCCACAAAGAGCACTGGACCAGCAAGTTAACTAACACTGCACATACTCCCTTGGGATGCTCACATGTGCAAGCAGTGATGATGCATGATATCTGCACCCCTTGTTTTTATCCCTCATATCCCTACCCCCAAAGCCCGTGAATGTAAGCAGCATGCTTTCCACAGAGCACCAAACCCTCTCTCACAGTTTGACACACCTGGCTCTACTGCAGACTTGACACATGGGCACATACAAGATAGCACTGAGCTCATTTCTACTTCCCATAGTGTAACACTGTGTGACCTTACTTGAATCATATATAGAATGTTTGCTCATATACCATTGTTATTGAAAGGTAATCTGCAAACGTATGGAATAAATATGAATATTGCAACTATAAATACATACCAAATAATCTATGTCTATGTATAAACAAATATTAAAACTCCCTTAACTTTGTGCTGTGATTTAAAACTGCTGAAGCACAAAGTTAGTCCCTGGGAAAATGAACAGAAAACTGAGGTTGTTTTGTATTTTTATAGCATTCATGTTTCAGTGTGCTCTTCAAAACAATAAAAAGATTTAAATATTCATCTCTATTTACAGAAATTCTAAAAACAGGATGACATAAAAAATTGTTTCCCTTTGACAGAAAATTAGACCAATTTTAGTAATTATTTAACTGTTTGTAAAACCAATTATCCTTCTTGATACAGGGTGAAATTCAAGAAGGTATACCAAGTTAGGCAATCTTTCGATAAGTGAGACTGTGGTTTAGCTGAATATTTGGTGGCCATTCATAAAAAGAGACTGAAGATTAAATATTTGTTAAAGTAAGTAAGTTACTTGACTTTGACCTGAGCATTCAAATGGACTTATTTCATGGAACATATTAAATAGATTTTCACTGACTCGTCAAATCTTTAAGCAGAAGGAAAAACTGCGTATGTACAAAAGTGTGCTTTTTAATGCATTTGAGATTTGAGGAAGCCTTCCTCCTTTTTTGCTAGGAGTGAGTAATACAAAGGCTATGTCCAAACAGCCTACTTTGTAAATATCTATGAATGAAAGTAGTGGGATAAATGACTGCCCAGAATCTCTTACATAAAGAAAGTAATTCTCTAGTTGTGTGAAACTTAAAGTATCTTGTTAACAATGAGCTGGCCATGTTTATACTAACCAATATGCTGACCTTTAAGAGTCTACTACTTTTGCTCACTTGAAAGTGTAGCTGGAAGTGATTGATGAACTATTTTATTTCAGAGACATCCAGGAAGGCAATAGCTCATATTGGTACCTCTCCATTAAGAAGTCTATTCTAGTAACCTGAATTGAAAACTCTATATATGCTTTACTGATGAATTTCATGAACCAAAATGTATATAAACTGTAATGAAAAGTAGGTGCCATACACTGAGATGAATCTAAAGAATATTCTAGTTTCTTTTTTTTTCTTTTCCATATACTCTGTTTGTTACTCCCTGCTCAGTAGCTCATTTTGCTGATCTGCATAGAATAATCCAAGAAGTGCAATATATTTCTGACTGTGCCTAAATTAAGCCTTTTATTTTTTCAGTGTTTTTCTCCTTGGACACAACACATAAGGACAAAGTTTTCAATAATCCTATTACTTGGTACAGAAATAGGTTAGGGCTAGTGGAATTCTGATGCTTTCAACTTCCAATTAGTGACTGTGGTTCCTGCATATAAATTTATTGACTAATCTAGCTGCAGCTACATTTATCAAACTAGAAGCAGAAACATTACACACCTTCCAAGAAACCAGATTTTGAAGTTATTATTGACTATAAATTGTATTATTTACCAAAATCTGCTTTTCCTATTACATGTTGTGGATATAGAATACCATGTGTTTCTTTGAGATAAATTCTTCTTTAAAGTTATTAGGAAACCACTGAGAACAACTCAGAAGATAGGTTAAAATCTTATTAATTTCTTTAGTTGAATTTACATGGCTGCATACCAACACAAGTTAGATCATGCTAATATTTTTTCATCCAATGAGATTTAAGTTTTTTTTTGGTATTATAGAGTTTATTTTATGTGTAGAACTTGGCAAGTATCCAACACTTTAAAACTCCTTCAGCCTTTTACTCAGATACTTGTAGACCTTGTAGACCTAATTTCTTACCAAAGAGATGTAAAGCAAGAGATCTTGATTATTATGAGATAGGGGTGAGAAAACTGAATCTATAAGAACAGAATTCTCCTGTTTATAGAGTTAAGTATCTGACTACAGAACACCTTGGGCATTTGGAAGTGATCCTGATAACTTGGGAGGCAGGAGTATAACTTGATAAATCCTGCTGGGATTTTTTTTTTTAATCTGTTCATTAAGATAAAAAAATACAGTGGTTCTTTCTGTTAGGATAAAATGTGGTGAAAAAAAGGGGGGGGGGATACACATATAATAACCATCTTGCGAAAACAACATTTAGCATCCGTGCTTATATAAAGATTTTGCTAATGCAATATTCAAAATATACTTCATACAGCTTGTGACCAACAGCTGACCTATTGTCAAGTGAATGGGCTAAGCAGGACATAAGGTGCACTGATCTGACACAGGGGAATAATGGAGAGAAGGCTGGAAAACTTGGGGGGAGCCTGTGTCTGTGCAATAGATATGGGGCAAAGTCATCCATGTCAGAATGTTCCAAAGGTTTAGAATGGTTTGAGAAATGAAAAATTTCTTTGGTAAGTTTTTTAATTATTGTGGCTTGTTTCCACCTCTGTACAAAAAAGGGAGTCAGAATCAAATATGCTTTGTATCAACCTATGGGATATTGTGCAAATGTTCTGTTATGAGCATGCACATGATAATGTCTTTTGAGATAAAGTGTGTCAGGACTGTGGGTTGAAATATAACCTAGCTGAATCTTTGCTTTTTGTCGTAGGCTAGCCTTGGTTAGCACCCAAGCTCTTTCCCATGTGTTCACTCGCACCCCCTCAAGTGGGATAGTAGGCAGAAAGCATGGAGACAGGAATGATATAGGTCTTGGGTTGACAGAAATACAGGAAGATCTTTTGCCAGTCACCATCACTGTTCTGAATGGGGACACACACATTGGCTGCCTTTCTAAAATATAGTGGTTTTTTGTTCTCATTTATTTTGAGTTATTTCAGGATTACTTGCTCTTGATGAAGGTGCTATTGCCTATTTGCACAGCTGGCATATGCACTGCTAAACAGTCTGTTCAGGATGGAGACTTGTGCATCATACAGGCCAAAGACCAACACAGATTCAGCCCTGAAAGATAAGCCAGACAATTGCCTGGCAAGGGTCTTCGTTTGATTTATCTGAAATCTCAGTAAGGCAGACTAAATGTCTTTTCTACCTTATCTTGACTGACTGAAGTTTTATCTCCCTGCTGATCATTTTATTCTGCTGAGCAGTTCCATAGTTTTGACTTGTAGTTTTGACAGGGTGCGACATCTGGAGTCCCAGTTTATGTCTGCTCATCTCGGATTGAAGTAGGTGGCTGGATACTCACTGCAGGAGCAGAATATATCCATGGACAATTTCATGGAATAGAAAGCAACTGTAATTTTGTTCCCAAGCTTATACGGTGATAATTGTTCATCTGATCATAGTGTTTGTAAACTTATATTAATCTCTGGGTTAGTTAAGTTATGCAGAATTTGAGAAATACTGAATTGGTATCTCTGCTTAGAGAGATAACAGAAAGGGAGGAAGAGATAGCTCTGTATTACTCCTTTTTTTGCTTCTGACACAGGAAACGCTCAGCAAAACTGCTCAGTGTCAGACATGGATATAAAAAAGTTTTCCCTGACAACAGTCCCAGTTCTCACTTATTCTCTGCTACTCACAAACTGCTTTTAGTCTCAATCTGAACTGCAATAAAAAGAAATTCTTTTATCAAATAGGATGCTTGCATCCTACAACCTCTATAATTCAATGTCTGATGAGTTTTTAATTGAGATTCTATTATACTTCAAATTAATTGCTGAGTTGAAATTTAGATTCAGGCAAAAATGAGAAAGGCCCTTATGTAAGGGCAGATATGTTTTTCATAAGGAATAGCCATCCAGTAAATGGCTGCTGGCAGCTCTTGCATTGTTTATCTTCTTCAAAACAAAGTTCTGAAAGCTTAAAACCTTGTACAGTCAAATAAACAAATCTGATAGTTTCAAAACAGGTTGATTAACATAACAGGTTTGGTTGGTTTTGACTGGGATAAACACCAAAGTATCTGCTTGCCTTAATAATATTAGGAACCCAAACATCTAAGAAATTCTTCGCTCATAGAATTATTCTCTCTTCCTATAGAGTGATTGTCAGTTGACTGACAAATAAAAGTCCCACCTTAGCTATCAGAATGAAACAAAATCTTTCCAACAGGATTAACCTTTATATGCTATTGGAAATAGCATATTCTATGCTATTGGAAAGTGACACTAGCTTCAGCATGCAGAAATCCTTGTGAGAGAAGTCTCAAGGGAAACTTTATTCTGCAGCTAACCAATAATTAGAATATTCCTCAGTAAATCGCTGGCAAATTAGTTGTTTTGAAAAGATTGTATTTAACAGCAGGAGAAGTTATTTGAGGATATTTTCTCCAGCAAGAAATTCATTAGGACTTGCACAGCCATTTCAATACACATTTTCAAATGTTCAAATGTTTTGGAGGGCATGGAGGACATCTGTTAGTGTTTTACATTAACAAAAGCATGATTTTGAAGAACTAAGTTTATGGAACTTATCTGAAGCCACATATCTACATGAAGGATGTCAAAGAGTGGGATCATCCATTGAAACTCTCAACCCTGTGCCTTTTGTATCTTGTTAATTGAAGTTTGAGTTAGATCACTAAGGACTGTAAGTGTTATCACAGATTATCACAGATTCATATGTTCCCACTTAGAATCATGGAATGCTTTGTGTTGGAAGGGACATTAAAGCTCATCTAAAGCCAACCCCAGTGCCACGGGCAGGGTCACCTTCCACTAGACCAGGTTGCTCCAAGCCCCATCAAACCTGGCCTTAAACACTTCCAGGGATGGGGCATGCATAACTTCTCTGGGCAACCTGCCCAGCGCATCACCACCCTCACAGTAAAGAACTTCTTTATATCCAATCTAAACATACCATCCTTCAGTTTAAAGCCATTTTGTCTTGTGCTATAACTACATCTTCATTCAGCTACATAAATTAAGTTTATGGTCGGGTTCCCATTCCTAGTGGGCAGCGATACAGAAGCTTATACTGACAGTTGCTTTTCCACTTTGTTTCCAGAGAGAACCTTTCACAAAAAAAATAGTGAGTTAAAAATTAAGGCAAAGACAGGGTTTTGCTGCAGACTTTTCGGTCAGAAGATATAAAAAGCTTGTCAAGAAGTTATGTGAGAGGGATTCTGACAGATTTACCTTGTATATCCAGAATTATCTGATAGTAATTCAAAACTCATTTGTAAAACCATTGAAATGGAGTGATGATTGGAAGTTAAACAAATAGGTCCCAGACATCTTAAACCTGGTAACAGTGACCAGTTATCACTTGAAAAAAGTGAGCTTACCTGAAAATTGTAAAAGCAGTTCTTCCTTTCAGTTGTGTTCTTTGTTATGAGTAACAGCATATTGCTAACATATTTAATGAAAGTTAAATATAAGATTGAGGAAAAAGGGTAAAACCCAGCTGAAAATATATAGTCAGATATGCAAGCAACCTCTGGAAACTTGACTGTTTAGCATCATGAAAATGTCTACCAAAATCTTTACGCAGAGGATATAATTGTCAAGTCTTGGCTATCTAAAGTGGTTATGGTGAATACAGCACAGGTAGGGAAGCTGGTATCTGGTAGTCTGTTGGCCTGAATGGAAAAAGATAGCATTGGATTTCTGAGCTGGAGCAGTGAAAAGTAGTGATGTTGGGCATCTTTAAAGATAATGTAATGATAAAACAGTGGTGATAAGCGATAGTGAGGTAGTGAACAGACACTTGATGAAGAATATCTGCTAATAAAGATCAGAGTGATACTGGATTCTGAGTAACTAACACATAGGATTAAAATCACCTTTGGTTTTTGGTAATATAAGTCAAAAGGTTGCGCACTAAGAGAAACGTGCAAAATGAAAAGTGAACTGTAGGTGGTCTGTAAAAGCCCTGAGTCATCCTGACAGTAATAGGTAGGTAACATGTTATCTAAAAAAATTAAAGGAAGGTGTAGCATAAATCAAGTAAAGCCAGAACATGACTGAGGGAAAAAACTTAGGCTGTGAGTATTGCAAGCTAAATAATATGGGCAAGAGGAGAAATTACAGTGTCGTGTCATGTAAACCATAGAATGAGATCCCTGGAGCACCCAGGAGAGCTATTGCCTCAGTTTGTATCCATAAGGAGGAAGTGCAAAGTACCTGTTGACACTGGAACTTGCACAGTCCTAGTCCAACTAGATACTTTCTGCAAAGACATCACTGATTTTACTTTTCAAACCATTTGTGCCAGACATCTTAGCTGCATCATAGATGTGACCATACAGTTTACCAAGCAGGCATTTCTCATCTAGATTTATAAATGGATGAACCAATATTTCCAGAGAAACTGGTAACTGTAAAATTCAAAAACTTCCTCATCAGGATTAGTGATCCACGTATTTAGGGAGACACTAATTCCTGAAAGAGCTAAGACAGAGCTGTGGAGGACAGAGGCTGTTTAGGTACAGTATAGCAATGCCTTTAACTCCAGAACAAATAAACTCTATTGCAGCAGGGTACCATCAATCACTCTAGCATGTCACAGAGAAGTGCAGGTGCTACAAGGGGTCTGTTTGCTGAACAGCAGGATCTCAGTTATGGCACCATAGGCTATAGATAGTTACACAGAAAGTAGTACACTGCATCCGCAGGTCCTGAAGGAGCTAGCGAATGAAGTTGTGAAGCCGCTGGCCATCATATTTGAGAAATCATGGTAGTCAGGTGAAGTTCCTGATGACTGGAAAAAGGGAAATATAATCCCCATTTTCAAGAAGGGGAAAATGGATGACCCGGGGAATTATAGACCAGTCAGTCTCCCCTCTGTGCCTGGCAAAATCTTGGAGCAGATTCTCCTGGAAGGCATGCTAAGGCACATGAAAATCAACAAGGTGCTTGGTGACAGCCAGCATGGCTTCACTAAGGGGAAATCCTGACTGACCAATTTGGTGGCCTTCTATGATGGGGCTACAAAACTGATGGACAGGGGTAGAGCAGTTGATGTCATCTACCTGGACTTGTGTAAAATGTTTGACGCTGTCCCATACAACATCCTCGTCTCTAAATTGGAGAGACATCAATTTGATGGATGGACCACTCGGTGGATAAAGAACTGGCTGGATGGCCAAACTCAGACAGTTGTGGTCAATGGCTCAATGTCCAGCTGGAGACCAGTAACGAGTGGTGTCCCTCAGGGATTGGTGTTGGGATTGGTCTTGCTCAACATCTTCGTCGCTGACATGGACAGTGGGATTGAGTGCGCCCTCAGCAAGTTTGCCGATGACACCAAGCTGTGTGGTTCAGTTGATGTGCTGGAGGGAAGGAATGCCATCCAGAGGGACCTTGACACTCTTGTGAGGTGGGCTGATGCCAACCTCATGAAGTTTAACCATGCCAAGTGCAAGATCCTACACCTGGGTCGGAGCAATCCCAGGCACAGCTACAGGTTGGGCAGAGAAGAGATTCAGAGCAGCCCTGCAGAGAAGGACTTGGGTTTGCTGGTCAATGAGAAAATGAACATGAGCCGGCTTCAGTGTGCACTTGCAGCCCAGAAAGCCAACCGTATCCTGGGCTACATCAAAAGGAGCGTGACCAGCAGGTTGAAGGAGGTGATCCTGCTCCTCTACTCTGCTCTTGTGAGACCTTTTTAACCAGCATGGTAAGGATTAAGATGGAAAGAGATTGTCCATGAAAGGGTTAGAGCAAGAAATACCTTTCTATCAAATAAAAGGTTATGAGAATATATTTCTAAGCAACCCCAGGAAATTTTAAAGAGAGAAGTTAAACCCCAACAAAATTGGTGACCAATTTAGCCCTTGCTGAGAATTTTGACCAGAGGATAGACAAAAGCTTATTTTTTCTGTCAGACTCTACTTGGCTCTATGTGAGCAAGAAACCAGAATTCCTTATGTGGTGCTTTAGTCACAGCCCCTGATCAAGAGTCTCTAGCAACTGAGCTGCACCCCAGATTTAACCATGGCAGTAAGAACAGGGAGAAGAACTGCAAACCATGGAGGCAAGGGACATGACAATACTTGTTTTGGGTTCTTTTAAGGCTCATCACCAAGTGTCACTCAACACTAATTAGGCCCAATCTTATTCTGATATTTTCTACAATCTTTTCTTGAGACTATCAGGAGATCTTACTGTTTGGAAGGTTTCTACTCCAGAAATAAGAATCTTGTGAATTAGCTGATTTATGGTCAAAAAAATCCTTCACCTACACATTTTTTGTTTCTGCACTTTATACAGAAACATCATTGTTGCACTGCAGTGTGGGGGGAGGCACCATCTTTCCTTTTTTCACGAGGATGTCATCAGCTCAATATGCTCCCAGTAACAGCAACTGCACTGAGACCAAAAGAAATGAGTTTGTGGATTGTAGTACTTCTAGTCTTTTAACTGAATAGCATGAAAACTCCCCTAGTGTGTTTCAGCATACTTACCTTTCTCTGAAGGCAAGCAAGCAGCTATGGCCAAAACACGCTTGCTTTACTAGGAAGGGTGAAAATGAACAAAGATTACTCCTTTGATAGCTGAGCATCTGCCTCTAGCATTCAAAAGCAACGGTCTACACACAACTAGATTCTGTGTAGAGTCAAGATGCAGCTGTGTATACACCCAGATACTGGAATGAGGTAAATTCTAAGGTCTCCTAGTGTAAACATAACTAGAATATATTACTGTCTTAACCTGTTCTTTTTTCTGTATTCTGTTGTCTAAGCCTTTTATTTGATGCAAGTCTACTTTTTAACCTTTTCTCCTTAGAATTGATAGGCCCCACTACTACACTACATTTAGCCTTTAAGAATCCTTTAACTTCAGTAAATATCACCCTTCTAGACAGGCAGTTGTAGTGACTTTTTCTGGGGGAAGAGAGTGTGGGGGAAATAATACAGCACCAGTAAAATACATTGTTCTTGCAAAAATGAAGAGAAACTATTGAAGATGCAACATGGCAATAACACGGTATGTACACTTTTTCATTACTGACAGGTAGCAACAGCATGCGAATCCTCAGAGACACAGTTTGAACTCTTGCTCTGAATGTTTGGATCTAGTTTCACTGAGCTGAAAATGATCTTTTTCAGCAAAAAAGTATGCTGAATTTAAGAGGTTTTGAATGCTTTTATATAATCATATGTTTACACATTCTAGGAATGACATTCTCATGTAGGAATGCTACACTTTTCTGAACATATATTTCCTGAGAGGACAACATAATCTCATGTAGAACACATAGGTTTTATAGTGATGTGCTGCTACTTACTGCTTTGAGAGTATCACACTGTACCCTTGCAAACCTGGCAGCCTGATAATCCACTTAGAAAAGGCAGCCATATAGTGTGCTGTATACAGCAAATACATGTCCAGCTTCCCTCTGAATAGAATCCAGAACATGTGACAAAAGGTGAACATATGAATCTTGCCTGGATTTTTATCCTATACTGGAGTAAACATAAAGTACTTGGTGTGTACAGCTGACTTCATAAATCTTTCCACATAATGGCAATCTTGGTGTAAGACACTGATTTTACTCCAACCACTGCTGACCTTAATTTTTCAGAACCGTCATCAGAAGAAACAAACTCTCAACAAATGGACAAAGGCTTTCAGTCAGGATGACTTGAAGTAGTCTCCTCATTAGCAGCTGTGCATATATGGCAGACCAGAGCTGCCATATAAAAAGATGAAGTGGCCATTGGATAATCAGGAAGATTACATAACTATTATTCAAAACGGAGAAGAAATGCAGTATACAAGGCAGGAAACTTCAATGGCAAGAAGTGGAACAGTAAAACAGGGGGGTAAGTGTAGTATTGACTAGCATGAGATTCCTATGACAGATAGAATTAAAGAGTGGAGAGAAATCCTGACAACAGAAATGTCTCAGAGAGAGATGACCTGGGGAAAAAAGGCTGCACAGACAATTGCAGCTGCAGCCCCTGGACAATATGCAATATGACTTAAAGATATGGTTTGGGATTGTGTTATTATTTTACGTGGCTGAAAAAAGGAAGATAGTTATCTGTTGTAGGTGGAAGTAGGAAGGAGAGGTCCTGAGCAATATAGTTTCCAAATTAAAAGGAAACTTGTCTGAGCATTTGATGTATTAGAGAGCATAGTTATTTCAAAGCATATTTGTTGATTCATCATACTCAAAGAGACTCTCTCTTTACCAGAGTAATTAGGAACTCTAATTTCATTGGAAAGATACTGACTGGTATTTTTACTCAGAAAAATTCAAAGACCAATATTTCAGCTTAGCTAACTGAGGCAGAACTATACCATATAGAAGGGGGACTCTGTACTGGACTGTTGTACTGGTGGACCATGACACATTCCAAGTTATAAATTTGAGCAAGTATGAATAAATGCTCCTTGAGATTTTTAAACTGCCTTTGCTAATACATTTTATTCTTGTTGGAATACAGTAGGGAGTGCTTGTACAAGACGGTTACGTAGCAGAAGAAAGAAAACTGGTAGCATGTAGAAGAATAGCAAGGCTGTTGTCTGGAAAAGGTATGAGGGGCACAGCAATCATGTTTTTCTGTGAGTTTAGGTGAAGAAAGAGCTCTCCTCTGATGAGGATAATTGGGCAGGACCTGATTAAAGAATTATTATTTTCAACAGCAGCTGCAGTTTGCAGGCTATGAGTTTGCTTGCAAGTTTCTGTGTATGGGAGGCTGAAAAATCACAGGGAAGATGTTTAAACAGCAAGAAAACTGATTATGATAACAGCTTGAGAGTGAACAGAAAACCTCAAGTCTCACAGCAAGGCAAGCGCTGGGAAGTCATGCTTGATGACTTAAGAAACACACACAAAAAGGATAGTTTCATCTTTAGACTTCAAGCAAACACATCACATTTGTCTCCTGTTCCTCTTTCAAACAGACACAAACAGGTTTGCTCCCAAACGTTGAGTTGTGGATGTTGCATGCTGCGCAGTATGCAAGACAGTGCAGCAAGTCACTAGGTATGCACATCAAATATGCAGGCTTTGAGCAGATTTATGGAATTTCTTGTCACTTGTACGCTTCTGATTAAGAAAAGCAATGAGGCTTTTTTTTTTTTTAATTTGTGTATCTGCTTTTATTGAACATGGAAGGTCTTCACTAGAAATCCTGGATTGTTAGACTTTTGATTTTAAGAGGTGAAATTCTTTGAATTTATGGTGGTTCAAGAGAGTATGAAAAGCAGATATTAAAAAAAAAACATCATCCTTTAGATTTCATTTTCATTTTAGAAGAGAGAATTTAAACAGCTGGTATATTTGAATGGAAAAAATTACGTTTGTTATGAAAATAATTTTTACCCCAGGCAAACATTGTACTACTTGCTAATCACCATTCTCGTTAGCATTGCAAAAGGAGTATTTTAATGTGGAGATTAAATACAATATATTAATTTAGTAAAATTTTAGAGTATCTTCATTAAGTTAAAACGGTAAAAGGGAACTAAGGAGTTTATACTTTCACTTTTATTTTAACAGAAAATGGCTCTTTTACACATTTTATTTCTCTGGAGACGTATTTCAAGCAGAAGATTTAGGTGCAGTATTTTTGGCATTTGATTTTGAAAAATACAGTAAAACCAGCAGTCTGATTATTAAATCACTGCCAGGATAGGTTTCATTTGAATTAAGTTAAATAAAACACAAACACACCAGAAAAAAAAACCAAACCAAAACACAACAAAAAACAACACAAAAGGGAGACTGATATTGGCTGAAGACAGGAAAAATCCCTTAAGAACAAGTCATACTTTGCCATGATTCCCTTTGTTTAGAACAGGATAATGGATTAAAAGCACTGTTAGAAGGAGTTCCACTTACTTGAAGAATCACCCCTTTGGCTGTTTTTCAGCTTTCTAAATGGGTTCATTTGGTTTCCTGTCTTCTTACTCTGAGAGGGAGAGGAAGCTATCAAACAATATCTATCTTTCCATGCCACTTGTGATAGTATGGACTTGTAGTCATCTGTATTTTTTCAGTCTTGAAGACTCTTAGTGTAGTCACAATATTGTAAACAATGCTTATCTTAATACAGTCATCTGATGTGTCTGTCTTTATGTAAATAGCTTTGTGGTGATACAAACAGATAGTGTTGTATAAGCCATAGTACTTATTTTAAACCAAAAATACTGAACTTTGTGACAGTTCTGCATCGCCCTGACTTGGCTTGTGGTTGTTATGTTGTACCTTAGTCTGCCCATAGTTGCAGCGAGGATAGCACTAAGCTAAATAAAGGTGGTAGAATATAGATACAAGGAACAGTTCTACTCTTTCCAAATCTGAAAGAGACGCTACTGAATAAGGAGAAAGAAATTTAATTCCTATACTAGTATGTTTTGTACTACATAGCCCAATGAAATATTTTGTTGTCTTTGTGAGAGGGCCTGATTCAGCACCACTTATTCCAGCAGCAAGATATGTAGCCTCTCTGTCCTGCCTATCAACAAATTCATGGCAAGTCTACTTGAGGTTTATGGATTTTCTGCAATAACACTAAACTAACTTTTCAATTAATTTCAGAAGAAAAATTTATTTGTATGCTCATCTCAGCCTGCATCATATGGCTGCATATTTTTTATTGGTTTATTTTATTCCATATTGTTAGATTAGTGCTGATTCATTCAAATGCCTTTGTTGCTCTCTTTTCTTTGAATTTCTAGAGTTTACACTAATAAGGTTAGTGCATTATGCCTGCAAGGAAAACAACATTGTTATTACATTTCCCCAGTATACAGTTAATATGTCACTAAATTTGCAAGACTAGTTTTTCCTTATCTCTAGCTTCAGTGAAAACAAGACACAGAAGCCCACATTCCTCCGTCCTATCTTAAGGCATTTAACTGAAATACATACATCTAAAAAATTAGTCACTCTAAATTCCTGTAGACAATAGAAAGTGGTAAATCAAATCTCTCTTCCCTCCAGATGATATTGTAGCCCTTCTAAGACCTGCATTTAATTCCAGAAGTGACATGGGATGAACCTGGTCTGGTGTTGTCTGGCATGTGTTTTTCTATTCTATGCAAGAAAATGAAGAGCCACTGCACTGAGATTGTGGGATTGATTTTACTACAGGATCTTTTCCATAAATATATCAAAGTGTTACAATGAAGACAGCCAGTCTTGGAGTATGAAATAAACTGCACTAATCAAGGACTTTGGGACATTATTTTCCCAAATGTCTGTGGGCATGGTGGATAGATTTCACCTATAAAATATACTTATCTACATCTAAGCCTGTCACTTTAAGCTCCCTTTATAGTTAATGAGGAGAAAAAGTAATTCTTAGAATGCAATATCACACGAAGATGACTTTTTTCCTTGGGACATTATTAGCTAGATTAACACTATTTATTTAATTTTTACTGATTTCTTCTGAATCAGCAGAGGCTGGCCACAGCTGGAAATCTGACACTAGTCAGAATGGAGTATTGCCCTGAGCTGATGGAAGAGTTCCTTGTCTAAAAAAAAGATTTGCCCAGTTTAGGAATAGAAAACAGCTCCCATCAGGTTAGAATGCCTTGCTTCTCATGCATTTTCTTTTCATGTTGCATGGAAGAAATTTAGTCTGTAGTTATTGTCTAATGTATCTTGCAGAGAAGTCAGCTTATGCACCCTGGAACCAGAGACAGGAACATTGATGTCTTCTAGACTGGTCTGTTCCAGTCGCTACATGATACACACAGTTGTTATGCTGATTTAAACATCTGAGTAACTAAAATATTTAGTTACAAAAAAAATCTCAGTATAAAATCTCCTATAACAGTACATGAATCTCCATTTTGATAGATTGGTGAAAGACAATTCATAAAGAGCTTTTACAAATGAAAATTAGAACTATTTTAGAGACTTGTAAAAAGATGGTAAAAACTACTGGAATTTAATTTGCCTTGATGTATGCACACTGTAATTCCAGGTACAAAATATGATACATGATTTAGACACATGACACACTAAGATGACTGTCTCTTTCCAAGAACAGTTTATAAAAGGAAGACTTACATGATGGGATTTTCAATTTTCCTTGGAGGAGAGAACATTCTACAGTAAAATATATAACAGACCCTTAGCACAGAACTGAAAACAGTGATCGTTCTTAGGCATTTCTTTATATTTATTCCTTTACTAAAATCATGACATAAAATATATCAAACTTGAGGTTTTTTTCCACAATCTCATATTTTATAGTACAATAATCAGTAACATATATATGAATTATTTAAAGTACACAGCATCTTCTTATAGTAAAATGGTATTTATTTGTTAATAAATACAATAAAATGTGTTGGTTATGCTGCAAAAATATCTCCTTTCTTTGAGTGGTTGACCACAAAAAATGAAGCATGATAAAATTAAAGCAGAAATTCAATTAGAAGCAGTTGTTTGTATATGAAACATTTACAGCACCACTGAATTGCTGTTTTATTTTGTATTGGTATCTTTATTTAAAGAGCTGTCACAACACTGAAAATCAAAATAAAACCCATCCCTATTTATCTATTGTTCAAAAGGGAAAACTATTTGGGATCCTACATTTTCAGACAAAAATGTAAAAAATATTTGTGTTTAAGAAGATCACGTTTTTCACACTTCATGTCTAAGGAATGTGGTCACTGAACAATGAGGAGAACGATCACCGCCATGCCTCTGCTTCATGTTAATACTGGTAACTAGTGTAAAATTCCCTTGTGTTAGTGGCTCAAAAGACTTACTAATGCTCCCATCATCATTTACTCATTTTTTGCCACCTGCACATTTCATAGCCACTGATCTCTCAGCACAGTCTGGCTATTGTTTTCATCTTACCCAGATCATATTAAAGCACATGATTTATCCACAGGAGACTTAGGAGAGCACCAAAATTATATGTTGATAAAACAATCTGAGAAAACAAAACTAGTGAAATATCCATTTAGAAAAAACACTCTGCACATGCTCATTACCTACTATAAAGACAGACCAGGAAAGTAATTTGCTAGCTTCATTGCTTTCATTCCAGTGTAACTTGTGTGACTTTAGCAGTGTGGGCTGTTTTATACATCAGTACAAATGAGAGCAGGAACATGGTAATAAGTTTTTAGAGTTTTATTTTTAACGTGTTCTTGCCCATGTTGCAGGTGCTCTAAAATGGTAATTTACAGCTTCTCTCAAAGGTAACTAGTAATTTCAAGTCATTGTCTACTAGTGCAGGAAAACTGAAGGGTACAAAAGGAGCAAGGTACAAGTCTATTTTTATGTTGCAAACAACATGATTACTCTTCCGTTTTCCATGGCAGATTCAATAAATGTTGATTGAATTATCTAGTCTTAGCTGAAGTGGACGTGAACAAAATAAGCAATAAGAATCCACAATAAAGAACTAATGGAAATGATTTATATCCTGGAGATCAAATCAGATAACAGGGAGGATCAAATTAGCTAGTGATCACATTAAATAGAAATCATTGTACTAGCATGCTGCTTCCTCTAAGCTGATATCAATGGCCATATAAATACACAGTAGCAAAAAATCTTTTCCCTTTGTTATTCCCACTGAATCTGAAGTACCTGTCCCCAGCAATGCATATCTCTGCAGGCAGTAACATATACAATTGCCAAACTAGATGAAAAAAATATGGATGCTGAATATGGATATGAATATGGATGCAAATATGGATACTGACCTACTCATACAAAAAAAACCCTCTACAATTATGTTATGAATAGAAAACTCTTGACTTGCTGTTCTCTACTTTGTTCTCTACTTTTCATGAATCCACTATTTTCCAGGTCCTGAGAGGAAACAAGCATTGCAAAATACTCTAAAATTAACGCTTGTGGGATCTCTTCAGTAGTGCCCAAATCCAAAATTCAAGAACAAAATTATTTTATAAAGTGTCATTACATGACTGTAACAAACTGATTTTATATTCCTCAGAACAAACTGTAGATATTCATTTGGACCCCCAAACAGGTATCCAGCCAAGTCCTGGCTGTCCATGTGAAGGCAGAATTCTGATTCTAATTTAGAAGCAGCTTGTGGTTAATGTTAGCTTTGGAAGATACTCAGTTACACAAAGACAAGTGCCAGACTGCCAAAGCTTATGATATTTGATATTTTAAAAGTCTATTGGCTAGCTATTTGTGAGACAGTAGCAAATGTCAAGCTATACTAGCTGGTAAATATGACATGAGATCTGGGGTCTGGCTACTAGGAAGTCTAGGCCAGCTACAGAGGGTTCTGTGTAAGTATGTATGTGTGTGGAGGGTGAGATCTGCTAGCAACCTTTGGCTGTAGCTGAGTGACAAATAAGAACAAGATAGATAGTGCCATTTGATCCTCTTCTATGTAGTTCTGATCCTGATTCAGGACAGTTCAATTTTATGTGAGTGCTCCATGTAGTGTAAGCCCTAAGGGCACTATTTTCATGTTGGGGTTGATCTGTTGCTGGTTGACTGGTCTTCTACAGCATGTGTGTATTGTGCAGTGTGTGTGCTCAGTCTCTGCAAGTTGGACCTCAACACCAGGAACTTCAATACCTTCACACCTAACAGACCAGGAAAGAATCACTATGCATCTTGAAGTCTGGTAAATTTGCTTCAGTGGACTGAGAGGAGAAATTATGTTATCTCACTAAGTTCATTTTATTGGTACACTACATTTGGCTACTATTTAGCACCCTACATAATCTAATTATGAAGAAAATTCAGTGGTGAAAAAGGTAGCATGGACAGTGTCAATGAAAATGTCACTCATGCTTCTGTAGATATTCTGCTGTTTTAAAATAAAACAAATAAAGTGCTCCCCAGATCATACGTAGCACCCATCAATTTATGAGGAGGTTAATGAAAGCTTTAGAAACAGCCCTAAAGCATTTTGCTGTGGTAAGAAAATTAGTTTCCTGGTTTTCAGATAAGGACTGGGATTTAACTGTTAGACTGGAAATGTGCTGTGGAAAAAGAGCTGAACTAGTCTTTAAAGAAACTCATACAAAAAAACTGATTCAAAAGGACTGGCCTCCCGAACTTCAGTCTAATCCCGTAGGTACAAAGCTATCTGTTTTCCCTCTGCTATTCTTTGTTACTGTTGACAAAGAAAAGTCAACTACTGTTATGGTAAATACCCTGTCGCAACATCATTCTCTTTAAACATTCAGAGTCAAACATACCACTGTGTACATCATCAAAAACTGATTTACATAGCTGAGTTTCTAGCTCCTAAGGAGAAAAACAGTAGGAAGGATGTTCTAATTAGCATTCAAAAGTTGATCAAAATAGCAAATACATTACTGGAACAGCTGATTCAAACAACTTGTAATTGAAGACACCCATTTCCAGAGCTTGAGGGGTTGTAATGAAAGCAAGAAGAAATTAAAGTAAAAGGAGACAAAACAGGCAACTAACTATTTAGGTTCAGGATATCAGTAAGTTGTTTCCTCTTCTGAACTGTCATTTATTGTTATCTTCCTGGAAAAAGTCACTTTTCAGAATGGATTTTTTACAGCACTCATCTGCATAGAGTGGAGTGGGTAAGGTAAGAGCTTACATTTTGCTCTTACACTGGTCTGATATTCAAGGTTTCGTTCTATCCTCTTATCTATCCTCTTCCTTCTATTTGATGCTGTGACCATTTCCTGAGTATTTAACAGTTCTTAATCACAGGTCCTGGGGCCATGCTTTTCCAAGCAAGAATCATTGCATGGAAAGCAAGAAAGCCTTAGAGCAGATAAAACTGGCTGATGAGTCTTCTTTTGCTTTTACTATTTAATTCCTTCAACAGGCTCTGAGTGTGGTGAAATAGCCTCTTCACTTTCCTGAGCAAGCAAGTCATATGCAAGACTCACCTAGGTAGGTTAGGGGCATGCATTGCAAATTCTGCCTATTTCAACTTTTAAAGTGGATTTTCTACACACCCACTGTAACAGGAAATAGGAATTTTTCATTAATCTATTCAGGGACAGAATGAGAACTGACCTGCACCTTCACTCCAAACTTGAAGATGGTGTAAGATTAAAACTCACCAAAGGATTATCATGAATATTTGTTCAAATGAATTTGGTGTACTATGTAAGCCTTTTTTTAATGATATTTTTCTAGCATGAAGCTACAAAGAGAGGCAACCTGAGGCTTATTCACAAAGAACAGAGGGACAACAATCTCGCATTTACATCAATGAGTGGAGAGCAAGAAATACGGGAGATTGTTGTAATAGCAAAGGGCAGAGTCCAGTTTCACCTTGCAGTATACTTGGTACAGAGGAAGTTAAGTGAGCCAGACAAAAAATCTAACATGTGTGCTAGGAATTCTCATAGTGTATATATGAGCTGTAAGTAAACTGATGTAGTTCAACTGAAGTAATTCACATTAACTTACACTAACATCTTCAATTTCAACTCTGCAGCTGGCTGCTAAATACAGTGGTAGCAAATTTATTTCAGGAATGATAACTTAAACAGTATTTACAGGACTTAAACCCAATATTTTAAATACATTTAAAATACTGCCTTTCTGCTAACTCTCCCAGAGAAAGTCGAATTCCATCTCTTTTCTCTAACTATACTTTTAAGAATAGTTACACTGAGAAAATAAATGTCATATATTTGTAATGCAAATAATACCATAATATGTAAGTGAATAATCTAAATGAAGACTTCATTAATCACATATTTGATATGAATTATTAATTTAAACACCATTTAAATTAAGATTTTACAGGTGAGAATAATCAGACAGTCTCTTTTTGCTTTATTTTTTTTTCACTTTCATTCTTTTTCATTCTGTTTCAGAATATCTCTATTGCCTTAGAAGGATGTAGGAAGTATTTGTAAAACCAGCCTAAAAGAAGTAGCCATAAACCAGAAGTTTAAGGAAAAATTTCAGAGAGAAACTGCTTATGAAAATTCTTGTTGAGTTTGTAGGCCAAGTAGCTTCAGAAATACATGCTTCAAATAGGTATTTAGATGTTAAAGTGTTGATAAGGAAGGAAGAGATTATTCTTTTTTTTTTTTTTTCAGTAATCAGTCATTGTGGTCACAGATCTGTTAAACATTGACCATACCATACACGTTTTGCTGTCACCTCTTTTATATCCCTCTGTTGCCACTGAGGACTTTACACAAGAAAACTGTGGAACTGGAGCCATGCCCAGACATTGCTTGGAAAACTGACAATTGCCTCACCCAGAACTGTGCAAGGAGCTCTTCTGGTAATCTAACCCAATAAATAACAGTCCTGCATCTGGGAACATTTCCTATCACTCTCTAATTGACTAGCAAAGATACAGCTAAAGGAGACTGTAGAAAATGCTGTAACGTCTTTCGCCTTTCTCACGACTTGTAAAATGCTCCCAACCATTTTAGATATGCAAAAGAACAGAACTGTGATAGACTCAAATATACATCAGTGAGTGAAGAATGTAAAAGATGGGACAACAGAGAAGTCAGGCTCCTGTGACCTGAGATGTTAGGCAACAGTCACGTTTTTTTTAATCTTAATGAGTCTGAGATCCTTGTGGTGACCTGGGCAGAACCAATGATTCATTGCTGCCAAACTCAAGGAAATCAATACGTGCTTTATTTGGAAGAGTTTATAACCTAAGCAAGCAGAACTAAATAAAAGGGAATAGAAAGAAATTGCTTTCTCCATTTTGCAGATGGAGAAATTAAATCACAAAAAAGTTCAGATTTAGGCTTAGTCTAAACAGGAGTCAGAAACCTTACTTCAAAATCCTACATTCTACTCCTGGAAGTTAATCAGACGATCACATTTTTCATGAAAAAGAAGAGAAAAGTCTTGCTGCATTCATTGAATAAATTCATCACTGTAAAACGAATTACAGCTGTAACACAGTAATAAACCCATGAGTCTTTTAACAGGACATATACAAGCCCCCAACCTGTGATGTGAATCATAGAAGCCCTGACGTGTCACCCATTATGTTAGAATTCACTGAAAACTCTTCCTGATCAAGCCTACCAAGAGCATTCAAGAGCATTTCACAATTAGGACTCAGGCTGCAGTTTGGTAATACGAAAAGTGGCATTTCTCAGGAGCCTCAAAGAGACAGACAGCATATTAATACACTCAGCTAGAAGCCCGTATTGATTTCACACATAAAGCAAATTCTTTAATATTCGTATTATAGGAAAGCTCATAGCACTTCTCAAATCTGTCTCCCAAGCATAAGCTCATAAAGGGCAGAGTAAATTTGTAAATTTTATCTGTCTTGATTTAATGCAAATATTTACTTAAATCTTGCTACTTCAGTGCATATATGTAATGTAATATATGGCATGTAAGAAATATAACCAATATTAGATGTGGATTTTCAACACCACTTGGAAGTAAAGTGAAGGACTGTGTCAGACTCAGTTTCTCTGTTTAGCTTGAGGTCAGTGACCATGACAATGTTTAAATTCTATTGCACTGTTTTCTCTAGAGGTTTGCAATTAGACCTTTTGGAAGAAGCAATGCCTTTTTGTTACTAGTGGTACAGAAATAGATTCAGAAGCAGAAAAATATGCAGTAGAATATCATTGCATCTTTATATAAATTAACATGAAAAAGGTTTTGATTCATAACTATGCAGGCTTTTGTCAATCAGCAATATTCATGTATTTGTGAGGAGAGCACAAGGAAGAATATTTCAGGGAGCAGTGGAAGCATTACTGCCTATTTAAAGAGCGTGGTTTTTGAAAAGCTATCTTCTTCTCTCCTTGTTTATGGATAAACATTTTTATAAAATTTTGCATTTGTTATTTTGAGGTAAATACTAAGAAGAGAACATGAAAATGATATTAAGCTTTAAAAGAAACTGAGTTTTAGAACTTGCGTGTGTCAGGAACAGCTTTACAAAAGATCAGATGCTAATTTGTTTTAATTATGCTTGAGAATTTTGTTTAAATACATTGTACATAGATGTTAGTTCCATTTGCTGTTTCTCCACAAATCCATCTCTCAGCCTTTTTCAAAGCTCTCTGGGATAACCCTCTTGAGCCAAAGTCCAAATAATTTTCTTCTCAGTTTTAATGTCTTTTTCTAAGAATGCCTGAAAGAAATAGGGCAGCTAATCAAAGAAAATCTGTGGGAAGTCAATGGATTATAAATATGGCTGTTTACTGAATCAAGTAAAAAAGTTAAGTCAGAGAAGTATATATGTGTTGCTGCACATCAACATTTTGCAGCTGTGTGTCAGGTTCGAGGAATAAATATTTGACAAAGTTAAGGACATCTCTTCTTTACCTTGTATTTATGGCCTATCTCCTGAGATTGCAAAATTATTCAGGGACTAGGTGGGGTTGGGGAACACCGATTTTAGCAGTGTGAAAAGTAGCATCAATGATAAGACCGAGAAAACGTACATGGTTTTGTAAATATGTGTTCGTATGTTTGCAAATGGAGAAACCAGAATCCTTCCTGATGGAAAGATTATGACACCACTAGGTGTCATTCTTGTTCCATGTTTCCTATTGGCCATCTTTCAAACAGCTAGCCAATTGGGAGTTTCTGCAAAATTTAAGTTTTTATACCCCTAACATTTTATGTCTGGTAGTTTTATTATGTGCACTACTGTCCACTAGGGATTATACTGCAATACACATTTTCTTTCAGCCCACAGGTTATTGTTTGAGTTCTGAGGTCAAAAGTCACCGCCTTAGTTGTCACCACCTTAGTTGGCATTGCTGCTTTCATGAGTTTCTTAAACCACAAAAAAGTGAAAATAAACAGTAGGTGTGCCTTGCCTGAGGCACTAGTGTTATGATTTTAGCATGAAATATTAAGTGCATCTGGGTTTAATACTTTATTTTTAAACAACATTATTTACTTCAAAATAGTGTTTGGGTAATTTGATTTAAAAAAAACCATTATTTCAAGGTGCTTAATCAGAACGCCTACATGCCATTTTAATAAGTAAATAGGTACAGATTTTTTATATATTTCAGCATATTATACAATAATATTTAAACTTTTATCAAGATATTTCAAAATCAAGCTCTTTCCCCTTAACTTTCATTAATATTAGGATTTTCTGCTTTTCAATTCAGCCTGTTTTAAACAAGTCTTTAAGGATTTGAATTTCCATTCATTTCCATTGCCTTTTCTTGGTTTAAAGCTAAGGTTCAGTAACATCCCCTGTTTAAGCCAAGGCAGAATAAAAATCACCAATGGCTGCAGTGGAATTAGGCAAATGTGACAGGGCACTAAAATGGTATTGCAAATATAATAAAAAAATCTTGGACTATGTTGATAAAATCTGCATACTGTTTAGAGTGGCTTCTCACCATCTATATCCAAGCACAGCTGAAAAAAAGACTTCAGATGCATTTTAAGACTTTAGAAGTTTCAGGGTTTTTTTGTAATGTACTTCTGACACATCAATGACTTTTTCTAAGCAAAATCACATCAGTATTTTACTTGGGTGAAAGAATCCACTCACATATGTTCTGTTTACAGACTGTCATGGCATCCTTTGAGGTTTAAATTATCTACTTGACATTCTTAAATAATAGCATAAACATACTTTTGATAACATCCAGCAAATTGATGAACATGCAGTTCAGCTCAATAGTTCCCTGATCACTTTTTTTAGTTTTGTATGTGTGAATAGTAAGTTACTGCAAGTATTCACACTTCAGTATGTTTTTGTATGCACTCTCTGCTCTTCACTACTCCAGAAAAGGATAGTTATATCCCCTGGCGTATCAACGAGTAGCTTTAGCAGGTAGCAGAGAAAAGTGGGAGAGTAAACAAAACTGTATTGGTTTATTGGAGAAAAAATAAGGTTTGGTAGCTGATATTAAAAAATAAAATAAAATAAACCAAAGCAAACAAACAAAAAAAAAAATAAAACACCCTCCCCCAAAACAAAAACAACAAAAAAAAGAAGCCAAAAAAATCCCAAACAATGTCATTAACTAAGCCAGAAAAGAATGAGTTTTGTGATACAACTGACCTTTTTTATCAGTATTAAAGCAATTCATTAGGACAATGAAGGGATATTCAAACTGTAGTCACTTAGCTTTGTCTGTTCTTTGTCATGGTTATATTATTATAAGTTTATCTTTATTACACAAATCCATCTAAATTGATTTGTTCAATAAAGATACGCAACTCTACAAGAAAAAAAAATCATAATCTGAATCAACTCTGATATGTGTTTTAAAGCACTGTTAAAAGAAGGGGTCCAGAATAGACCTTTGGTCCCTCCTCATGAACAGCTAGCTATCCGTTCATGAGATTTCTTCATGAACAAAACAGCTGCCTGTTACTGGTGTTCCATTTTGTGAATGTACTTTTAAATATGTGGTGTTCTTCAGGCATTAAAGCTACAGATATTATCATTTGCTGTCCTTTCTTAATGTTGGAGGCACCATTTCAAAACAAGCACCCAAAAACTGAAACACACTCCCTATTGTCCTAGGTTTAGCAGTAGCAGTCAATTTTTCTCCTTCTTGGTAGCTGGTGCAGTGCTGTGTTTTGACTTTCAACCTGGGAATAGAGCTGATGGTTTTAGTTGTTGCTAAGTAATGGTTACCCTGACCAAGGACTTTGTGAGTTTCATATTCTGCCGGGGAGGAGGGAAAGCAGGAAGGAAGCAGAGACAGGACACCTGACCCAAGCTAGCCAGAGGTATTCCATACCACAGCAAGTCATGCCTGGGGGGGTAACTGGAAGTTTCCAGGAAGGACATGGGGTCTTCTGGGTCAGACTCATTTTCAGTGGGTGGTATCGTATTCTCTTCCCTTGTTATTTTCTCTTATCATAATTATTATTGGTGGTAGCAGCAGTGATTTGTGTTATACCTTAGTTACTGGACTGTTCTTATCTCAACCCATGGGACTTGCATTCTTTTGATTCTCCTCCCCATCCCTCTGGGAGCAGGGAAGAGGGAGGCGGGGGGGGGGGGGGGGGGTCGTGAAGGAAAGAAAGAGGGAGGAAAAGGAGGGTAGTGAGTGAACGAGCTGTCTGGCTGGGTTTAAACCACTACACCTATGTAACTGTACCATATGTATGCAAACTTGACACAGACCATGCATCTATGATGGCATCTTATTTGTACCTCTTCTTACTCGGATCACATTACAATAACATTTGTTTTCAGGACATGCATATAAAATAAAGGCCTTTTGTGGAAGGGATATACTTCATAAGTATGTATGGGCTTCTGCTTGATGCAAATATTTCTGTAACTGCAACTCCATTCCTGTTATATGTTCTAACACAAGATACCTCAACCTTCCTCTTCACCTCACTAAGTTTAGAGTAGATTTTATTTACTCATAATGATGCAATGTGCTTCTGAGAAAGTAGTGCAAGACAAAGAGTGTCGTGTTTTTGTCTGTTTCTCTTGCCACTCAGCTGTAGCATTTCAAGTTGGAATGTAGAGTATCCCATGAAGTAATCTGCTTACTTTTTGTACCTATGAGGTGGCCTCCATGGCCTTCTGATGCGGGTGAGGAAGCTGCAAAGCAGACGTCTAAGTAAGTGCTAAAGCCTGTGCAAGCCCTAAGGTTATATGCTCATTAATTTACAAAACTGGATTACTTAAATATCATTTCTTACAGATTTAGTCAAAAGAATCAGGGATCCAGATATCACCTCATGCCTGAGCTAGTAAAGAAAGTTACCTCAACTACTGAGTTGTCTGAAGCATTCTGGGATTTCTATGTAATGGCTGCAGTAAGCTTGCTTATTTGCAATGGTCTGTTTAAAGGCATGCTGTCAGCTCACATTTGCTCTTTTAAAGACACATACATTGAGAAGCCTTTTCCCATTGGTACTAATCTGTATAAACCACATTAATCTTTATGATACTTGAAATTTTCTAGGCATTAAATAATTAAAAAAGTTTGTGCTACATTTAGTCTGGCCAAGCAGACCATATTGTGGGCAGCTGTCTGGCTGAAATGTTTGCTTCATACTGTCCAAGATAGTTACCTATAACTTGCAAACAAGTGGAATGTTATGAACTTTCTATTTGCTGCAATGCATTTAATTTTGACTCCAAAAGGAATTAAGTGTAAATTTTTAGTAAGACACAAACCTACTGTCTTCAATATGTTGGACAGACCTGAGTCTAAACATGAATGTGTAAGCTGTGTAACATAGCAAAGTTAATTACTGCCACAGAATCTTTTTCTGGTGAACCAGAATGTTACGAGAATTGTAAAAGAGACTTCCCAGGGGCAGGTGTAGAAAAGGCAAGAGAAGGTTACAGAAGTGTTGATGATGTGCTGTGCATGGCGACAGAAGGCAATTGTCTGTCAGGAAGAGATTCCAGATTGTCTGATTATGTCTTTACACCACTCCTGAAAGTTGAAACATTGCTGCAAACCAGACCACTCTGTATACAGATCTTTATGGTGACTACATTTCACATTAGATAATGAAGGATTACTTTATGTACTTCAAACTTTATGTACCCTAAACACTACTTGTTGTCATCTGCACAGCAATATATAAACATGAGCAAAAGAAACATGCCACCTGATAAATTTCAGATGTTTGTGTTCTTTTAGTAACATAAAGTAACAGTTTAATAGCATCTAGTAATATCTCTAGCAAGTAGATTTTCATATTTGTAAATGCAAATGTAGGAATGGTTTGTATCTGACATTTAGAGAAGTAGCTGATAGATGCATGCTCTCCCAAATATTCTCTTTTTTTACCTTCCTCTTGCAACTTTTGTTTGACTTCAAGATCCATTTCTTCAAATTCTGTCATCTCCCTACATTTACTGTGTCTGGAATTTAATTTCTGTAGTCTGTAGGTCTGTACAGACCTAATTTCTGTAGTCTGTACGTCTGTACAGACCTAATTTCTGTAGGTTTCCATTTCTCATTCAAAGTGAGATATCTGTTGAGAAAGGACAACTACTTGCAATCCCTGTCAGAGTTTTCCTGCCTCTGCCTGCAGTTGCTTTTGCTATATGGCTTTGCATTAGTCTGTGGATAGTGGTTCAGAAACCGTCATAACAGTGCAATCATGTTCAATTCCCTGGATCAGCAGTGAAGTAGAAAGAGCTGTGGGAAAATATAGACTGCTTATGTCATGTCTACCTAAATGAAAATGCACTTTATATGTCATAGTACTTGCATTAACCCAGAGGTAAAAAAAAAAAAGGAAAAACATTACCTAGTTCATTTCTGTTTTCATTGCAAAAAAAGTAGTAGCTCATTGGGGTTGTATTAGGAAATATAATGCAAAATAAAGGAAAAACATAAAAAGCATAGAATATCACTGCTGGAGAAAACTCTGGACCACTGTACTCTATGATGGCAGAATCTCTCCATTGCTCATTTTAGATCAGTAATAGATATTTTGCAATCTTAGCCAATTAACAACTCTACACATTTCAGTATATTTAATCTAGTAGCTACACTATTTAGCTGAATACTCACAAAAAAATTACAAGTTATTTTTTTATTCTCCTCTTTAAAGAAACACTGGTATAGAGATAATACATAATTTTTAACCAGCTTTATTATGTATATTATACAGTAATATATTAGTAAAACTTCTAACAAAAATATTAATGAGGTGGAGTTTTAAATTCTTTATAACATATTTGAGGCTCGCATTTCTTGTCAGCCAGGATAAAAATAATATTTTCCTTTAACTAAATATCAGTCTTATTTTGAGAAACCTGAAAAATAAAAACTACTTAGGTGTGATTTCATGTTAGCATATTCTCTTGTAAGGCATATCATTAAGCCACTGTTTGTCATATCCTCAGCCAGCAATTAATCACCACACAGCTGTTCACTCACTCCCCTCCCCAGTGGGATGGAGGAGAGAAATGGAAAAGTGAGAAAACTTGTGGGTTGAGATAAAGACAGTTTAACAGGTAGAGCAAAAGCTGTGCATGCAAGCAAAGCAAAACAATGAATTAATTCACTGCTTCCCATTGTCGGGCAGGTGTTCAGCCATATGCAGGAAAGCAGGGCTCCATCATGGGTAACAGTTACTTCTGAAGACAAACGCCATCACTCCAAACATCCACACCTTCTTTCTTCTGCCAGTTTATACACTGAGCATGTTGCCATATGGTCTGGGATATTACTTGGATCAGATGGGGTCAGCTATTCTGGCAGTGTCCCCTCCCAACTCCTTTACATCCCCAGGCTGCTCACTGGTGGGGTGGGATGAGAATCAGAAAAGGCCTTGACTCTGTATAAGCGCTGCTCAGCAGTAACTAAAATATCTCTGTATTATCAACACTTTTCCCAGGACAAATCTGAAACAGAGCATGGAGAAAATTAACTCTATCCCAGGAAGAACCACCACACCCAGTGAGACACAATATTGCACACCTGACAATAAAGTATTATTATCTCTGTCAGAGTCCCAGTATAAAAGAAAATACTTTAGGTTAAATCTTTTAATTATGAGATGGTACAAGAAGCTGATGAGAAACGACACGAACCAGGGCTTTACCCAAGCCCAAACCAGCACAGCTACATTAGCAGACCTGAAAACCTGGCAAGAAAAATAAAAATGGCAAAACATTTTAAATCCCAACAGATTTTGTGGTAAAGTGGGAAACATGGTGACCTTGTAATTTTAACCAGCTGCTTCACACAGATACTACAGTTTGCTATTTTTGGCACTGAATAGGTTCAGCATTTTACACCCCTAAATCACAGTTTGCTTAGTTCTCTCGAACTATGGAGTCATAGAATATTTGAGGTTAGACTGGACCTCTGGAGATGATCTACTCCAGTGTCCTTGCTCAAAACAGGATCAGTCAGACCATGCTGTTTGGGGCTGGGTACCATACTGTTTTTAATATCTCCAAGAATAGAGATTCCAAAACCTCTCTGGGCAACCTGTTCCTGTGTTTGAACACTTTCACATTTAAAAAAATTTCTTGTGTTCAGACGTTATTACCTGTGTTTCCATTCATGTCCACTGCCCAACTCCCCCACCCCCATTTTCAGGTATTTATATTGATAAGATCTCTCTGATCCTTCTCTTCTCCAGGCTGAACAGTCCCAGCTCATCCAACCTCTCCTTGTATATCAGATGCTCCAAAATCTTTATTATCCTGGTGGTCTTTTGCTGGACTTTCTCCAATATGCCCATGTTTCTTTACCACTGGGTACCCTGAGATAGACACAGCACAGGATGTAAAGTACAATTAACAGAATTCATTAATATAATGTACTGTTACACTGTACAAAACCTTTTAACCAACTTTCCTATCAACTTTCTAGCCTTTTGTTGCTTTTTTGGAAGAAATGTAGGAAATGGGAGTCCCAAAGAACTCCTGGTCTTAAAGCCTGACCAGAATGAGATCACTGTGAATTACAGCAATACTGCAGATAAAATCTCCTCTACGTATAGAAACTGTTGAAACAGTTCCCATCTTCTAAGCAAATAAAGTTTGTTCAGGAGGGTGATGTTATATGTGTATGTACATTACACACGTTACACACCTACACATCTAATATTTGGAGTCATATTGCATTTTACTAAAGTATCAGCACATGCACTACAGACACCAAAGTCTGTGTCGTTGTTTAAGCCCAGTCGGTAACTCAGAACCATGCAGCTGCTCGCTCACTCTCCCCTCTTTCCCCCCAGCATCTCCTGCAGGGATGGGGAGGAGAATTGAAAGAATGCAAATGCCATAGGTTGAGATAAGAACAGTCCAGTAACTAAGGTATAACATAAAACCGCTACTGCTACCACCAATAATAATAATGATAAGGGAAATAACAAGGGGAGAGATTATAAAACTAAAAGGGGGAAAGGAAAACAATAAACACAAGTGATGCACAATACAATTGCTCACCACCCTCTGACTGATACCCAGCCTGACCAGAGCAGTGATCTGGACCTTCTGAGGAACTCCCCTCAGTTTACATACTGGTCATGACATGCTGTGGTATGGAATACCCTTTTGGCTAGTTCGGGTCAGGTGTCCTGTCTCTGCTTCCTCCCATCTTCTTGTGCCCCTCCTCACTGGCAGAGCATGAGACTGAAAAAGTCCTTGATTGGAGTAAACATTACTTAGCAACTAAAAACATAAGTATTATCATCACTGTTCCCAGACTACAGGTGAAAACACAGCATCGCACCAGCTGCTAAGGAGAAAAATAACTGCTACAGCTGAACCCAGGACAGTCTGAAATTCTTTTTTTTTTTTATCATTTCATGAAGCCAATTAAGATCCTGTGTTTATCTACCTTCTGAAAGAGATTTCTCAAAGTTTCTTCTTCTCCAAAGTATCAGTACCAGATACTAATTTTGACTTTATTAGAGAATTTTTTGTTCTTTCCTTTATTTTAAATCAATTCTTATTGTTTCTACCAGAAGCTGATTACCATGTACATATCCATCTAATAACATCAATATATGGCCACAGAATTCTAAAGCTAAGTGACATCCCTATTAGAGTGCCTCATGGTTTCTAGTAGCTGGGTGGGAGCTATGGAATCTATAGTACACTGACCTGTTGGAAATACCAAATTACTTTTTTTTCCTTGCATTCCTTGAATGCTTTTTACTTCCTATCCCACCCCTCTGACACTTCATGTGAATTTTCTGTGAGAGTGAGTTAACTGACCCTTCAAATTATCTCAATTACTGTATCTGGAAAATGTTGCTGATATCATCTTCCTGTTCCATAATGATACTGTGAGAATTAAAGTATTCTTTTTTTGTTTCCACTAGATCAGCTGTTTCATTCAGAATACTTCTGAAACCTCATTAGCATTTACTAGAATACCTAGATTTCAGATGTGCTTACTCATGAAGGCATCTATTTTATATGTTTACTCTTTTATTACAAGAGTTTAATTGGAAGTTTGCTCATCAGGTTATGGAGAGTTTAATTAAACTCAATGAAGAAAACACTGAGAGGAAAAAGCAAGCTCTTAAATGTGTTATTTTTGTTCTGATTTTACAATGACGTTTTTCTCCCAGATTATTGTATTTTGTATTAATAAACAAAACAATAAAACCCCACCTCTGGATTATGCTAATTTAAACATTGGCAGCTTTCAGGCTTATTTTGTATTCTCAGCCTGGCTTGAGATTTTTAGCATCTCCAAGACAGCCTGAGGGGGACTTTTTTCAATGGAGTTCGTATCTCGGGCACATATAAAATATCATTTATTTGCTGCTGTTATTTTGTAATTGGGGAGGGGGACAGCTTTCTCACTGCAGCATTTGTATCTCATTCATGAAAGTTAATAGGAATATGCTTGTGCGTCAACACGAAGACAGGCAAATGTGCCCAACGTTCTAAGGAGAAGAGATGAGAAGAGACATTCTAAGATTATGCTACAATTATTAACTAGAGTGCTGTCTTATAAATGGAATCTGGAAATTAAATAAGTTAATGGTGCAAGATGTAGGCATTTAGCTTGTGGCACTCTCCCTGCGTAGAGGGTACATACAGGGCTTGAATTCTGAAATTTTATCAGTCACCACACTGAGAGAACTGTTTAACATTTTTATTGTTAATTACATTTCTGTACTAGCGCTTTTCCAGCAATAGTAATAACAGCTTCACACACGTCTTCTCCAATCTTTAACTTGGGATTCACTTTACTACTTCAGTGGCATCCATAGACATCTATCCTGCAAAAATATTTGGACCATGGTTAAGCATAAAAAGTAACTTTTAAATTAATGGATATATTCTAGAAGGGTTTCTTTTTCCAATTAAAGGATTTATTCTGGAATGCGCATATTTTTCTTTGCCAGTTGCATACTCAAATCTAGCCTAAAAAAACAATATGACTGTAAAATGGAGTCTTCACCAGCAAGTGCTCTGACCGTACTGCTCAAGTCTTGGAAGGCAGACACAGGGACTGTGAGAATGAAGACCTTAGGCCCACTGTAAGAGAGGATCTGGTTTGAGATCATCTTAAAACCTGAACCTACACAAGTCCATGGGGCCTGATGAGATCCATCCACAGGTCCTGAAGGAGCTGGTGAATGAAGTTGCTAAGCCACTGGCCATCATATTTGAGAAATCATGGCAGTCAGGTGAAGTTCCTGATGACTGGAAAAAGGGAAATATAACCCTAATTTTCAAGAAAGGGAAAGTAGAAGACACAGGGAACTACAGACCAGTCAGTCTCACCTCTGTGCTTGACAAAATCTTGGAGCAGATTCTCCTGGAAGGCATGCTAAGGCACATGAAAATCAACAAGGTGCTTGGTGACAGCCAGCATGGCTTCACTAAGGGGAAATCCTGCCTGACCAATCTGATGGCCTTCTATGACGGGGCTACAGAAATGATGGACAGGGATAGAGCAGTTGACGTCATCTACCTGGACTTGTGCAAAGTGTTTGACACTGTCCCGCATGATATCCTTGTCTCTAAATTGGAGAGACATCAATTTGATGGACGGACCACTCAGTGGATAAAGAACTGGCTGGATGGCCGCACGCAAAGAGTTGTGGTCAATGGCTCAATGTCCGGCTGGAGACCAGTAACGAGTGGTGTCCCTCAGGGATTGGTGTTGGGACCGGTCCTGTTCAAAATCTTTGCTGAATGACCAGGGGGCTGGAGCACCTCCTCTGTGAAGACAGGCTGAAAAAGTTGGGGCTGTTCAGCCTGGAGAAGAGAAGCTGTGTGGAGACTTCATAGCAGCCTTCAAGTATCTGAAGGGGACTTATGAGAATGCCAGAGAGTGACATGGGTGACATAGTTTAGTGTGAGGTGTCCCTGACCATAAGAGTGGGGCTGGAACTAGATGATCTTAAGGTCCCTTCCAATCCTAACCGTTCTATGATTCTATAATACCATGCTAAGAAGAAATACTGGGAAATATTCTGGTCTCAGTTTAGGCCAGTAATAGAGTTGGATTTACACTGTCACGAGACTAAAATGTGAGTCATCATTTACAAAAAAAGAGAACAGTAACCTAAGTTTTCTGTTAGCAGTCTACAGATAATTCTTAGACAGCTACAGACTGCAGACTACATGCTCCCTCCTGCCCTTGCCTTGCAGCAGCATGTAAAAACCTGGAGAAAAGTTAGGGATTAATTTAAAAGCCTGAGCTGCAGGGAAAGTGGCACGTACCATGGGATAGATAAAAACAACAAATAACTATGTCACACTGATTCTTTAAGCTTGACTCTCTAGAAGGTAAGGAATAAAACCTCCTGAGAAGTGGAGGAATCAAGAAGAGAAAAATGACTGAAAAAATGGCTTCAGGACACAGGGATCCACCAGCAGAGAAGAAATAAACAAGGAGCTGATGTGTTATTCATACTGGTGTAATTTCATTTCACTGAAAAAAAGGAGTTTTATAATGATGTAGTAAGAGAACTGTCTGTCATATTTCTTAAAAATTTGTATCTCATCTCATCTCTTACATTTTCAAAGACGTAATTTTTTGTGCAGAAAGCACAAAAATGCTGCTGTCACATCCAGCGTGAAATGTAGTGAGGATTTCCAAAATGGAAGAAGTTTTGTAGGAAAAAATGACAAACTAAAAAGTAATTTCAGTCACAATCATGAGGGAATAAAACACTGTTTAAAAAAGATAGAAAGATATTATGTTTACTTTAACATGGAGCTGGATCCGAGAATCTTTTAGTTTTTGCAACTGGAAAAAGCGAAAAGGGAAAAGATCCCTGGAAAAGTCATGGGAATGTGTGACAGAGGAGCTGGAAAGCTCATTGTAGAAGCACACTTTGCTGACGAAAAGATATTGTGTATCTCTGTGCACCACTGGTGACAGAGCACCCTATATTCATCAAAAAGGCCAAAAAAAACCAAACACCAGTTTGAAATTAATTAGCTTCACTTATTTTCAATCTGTCTTCTGGGAGAATTAAAGATCAAGAAGAAATGGAAATGCAGTTTCTCAAATCAGCATAGATCTTTGTTCCAAGGAAAAATAAGCTAAATTTTAAAAGCTTTTTGCTCCCTTAGTTTTTCCTGAACTTCCATGATTTGATCATTCAAAATAGCTGAGAAACACATGTATAGGAGAGAACCAACTTAGTCTGGACTGCAAACATCACTATTTTGTGTATATGGGAAGAAACATGAAGAAGTTATGGGCTTTCCTGCAATGTCTGAGCAGAGAAATGCTCACTTCAGTCCTGTTTTGAGTTCATAGGAGGGATGGATGCATTTCTGTGCTGAGGCTCTGGGAGAAACATTTATTTAATGGCACACAAACAAATTTAAAGTAGCTTTCTCATGAAAGTATAGTGACACAACAGGCAGGATCATAAATTAACCTGAGCCTTAAGTGCATCTCCCTAAATATTTTCTTCCTGGTGCACTCTCTATAGAAGACCATAAGTGATTTTATACTCATAAAAGCACATTTCATTAAAATGTAAATTCAAATTAACTTTTCACAGAAAAATGTAGGGTAGGTAAGACAGAATAGAAATGAAGCAGGTTTACATGAAAACCTGGTTTTGACCATTGTGTTCCTGCAGTGAAGTTTCTTGGTTTAGTACTCTGTCCTGGGTTCAGCAGTAGCAGTCATGTTTTTTCCTTTGTGTTAACTGGTGCAGTGCTGTGTTTTGACTTCTAGTTTGAGAGCAGCGTTGGTGAAGCCGATGTTTTCGGTTGTTGCTAAGTGATGTTTACCCTGACCAAGGACTCTGTGAGGCTCATGCTCTGCCAGGGAGGAGGGGAAGCTGTGAGGAGGCAGAGACGGGGCGCCTGACCCGGGCTAGCCGGGGAGGTATTCCATACCACAGCACGTCATGCCCGGGGTGGGGGGTAACTGGGAGTTACCCGGAAGGACAGGGGCTTCCGGGTGGAACTCGTTTTCTTGGCCGGTGGTATCGTATTCTCTTCCCTTGTTATTTTCCCTTATCATTGTTTTAGCTGATAGTAGCGGTGGTGATTTGTTGCTGGACTGTTCTTGTCTCAACCCGTAGGAGTTGCACTCTCTCGATCCTCCTCCCCGTTCCTCCGGGAGCGGGGAAGGGGAGAGCCCCGGTGCGGGGGGGGGGGGGGAGACGGACACGGACCTTGATTGTTGTCAGCTCGGCACCACTCACTGGGAGTGAGTGAACAAGTTACCTGACTGAGTTTAAACCACGACAGTTCTTTTTGGCGCCCAACGTGGGGCACGAGGGGTTGAGATAAGAACAGATCTGACTGGATTGATAGTCACTCGTCACAATGCTGATTTATTGGCTCTCAAGGTTTTTCCTCTTGATCTCATAGTTTCAGTATACCATATCTTACGTCCATCCGGTATTGGCTGTATTAGTGTTTTTCAAGTGTGGGGCTTGGGCTAAGGTTTTTATCCCATTGTACTTTATGGTAATGACTTGTAATACAATAGAATCATTGATCATGAAACTGATCTGGTTTATGTTCCCAGTGTGGTCACCACCTTTATACTTTGGGAGGTATATGATGGAGGTGCTTAGCAATTACACATCTTTTTTCTCCTTCTCAGGTGCTCAACCTGTGAAGGAGACATCCTTTTACCCTCCTAGTCGTCCCCCCAGACCATTTACATTTGAGAGTTTTGAATTTTTTGAATGGCCTTTTAATGCTGTTGAGACTTGTTTACTGATGGTGATGGGAATCACCATGCTAACACGCATACAGAGTGTGTTTTGCCCACTAGTGATTTCAAGAGTTAAGCAGATTCAGGTTTGGGTCTTGTCTGGGGTCAAAAGACGATGTAGGAGGACCGAGAGATTTTCCCAGAGGCTGGACAGCCATGAGTGGCAGGGTGTGTGGGATAGTATGGGCAAGTATCTAGGTCAGTGGGCCCCTCCAGTATTTTGGAATTTCACTACCGAACAACTGCAAAATCCAGAAGAATTAGTAAAACACTTAAATGAGGTGTGTGGTCATTCTGGCCATACCAGAGATGGACAAATCACGGCAACGTGCTGGGGCTTGGCCTATGCTTACAGGGCCTTGTTCAACACTATCCAGCACCTTCAAAAGGAAAAGAATATCGGCGGATTTGAGGGCAAAGCGACAGTCGCTACTCAAACTTTGGCTGCAATGAACTGCGCAGCTACCCCAGTGGCAAGTACAGCAGCTGCTCAAACTTCAACTGCAACAGACAGCGCGGTTACCCCAGCTCCAAGCACGGTAGCTACACCACCCCCAGCAACAAGTACAGTCGCTACTCAAACCACAGTGATAATCACTGCAGCCAAACCAGAGGACCAATTCGTACCAATATCAGTTGCCCCTGTACGCAAGAGAACAAGCAAAAAGGAGGCAAAAAGGGTGAAGCGAGATGAAGAACCAATGAATTCACCACCCGGTCCAGAATCTGATCAGGAGTCATCATCACATGACGAAGAAGAAGAAGAAGAGGTAACTTCTCGACCTCGAACCTCAACCGAGCTGCGGAATATGCGAAAAGATTTTACCCGTCAGCCAGGGGAGCACATCATCACCTGGTTACTCCGATGCTGGGACAATGGGGCCGATGGTCACGAACTAGAAGGTACAGAAGCCAAGCAGCTGGGATCACTTGCTAGAGAAGGGGGAATTGACAAAGCAATTGCAAGAGAGAAAAAGTCCCTCAGCCTTTGGAGGAGGCTCTTGGCAGCTGTGAAAGAAAGGTTTCCGTACAAGGACGATGTTACGAGTCGTTCGGCCAAGTGGACTACTATAGACAAAGGCATCCAGTCTCTGAGGGAATCGGCCATCGTAGAGATGATCTATCACATCAAGCCGAATAACGGGGATACACCTATAGATCCAGATGAAGTTGAATGTACACGACCCATGTGGCGAAAACTTACACGGAATGCACCGTCATCATATGCCCATTCATTGGCAACAGTGACCTGGAATGACATAGTACCACTAACAGTGGATGAAATGGTTCATAAACTCCGAGAGTTCGAAGACAATCTCACTCCTTCCATCATCTCAGCTGTGAAAAAACTGTCCCAGGACCTCGACAAATTGAGGGACGATGTATCTGATTTATCCAGCTCCTCACGTGTACCAACACACGTCTCAGCTATTAACAAAAGACGTCCTATTATTCAAGAGAGGAGATACAGGAGGTATACGCCACGGGGTACCCTATGGTTTTACCTGCTGGATCACGGAGAAGACATGACAAAGTGGGATGGAAAACCTACTTCAGCTTTGGAGGAACGGGTGAGTGAACTGAAGAGGGGAGCAAGGGCCAAGACTGATCGTCCCATGAGAGCTACGGCTTCAGTCTCTGGTGAGCAGTTTCCCAGATGGAGTGGAAGAGCTGATTTTACTCCAGCTCCTGTGATAACGAAGAATAATCCCTTTCAACACGACTTAAGTGTCCAATGCTGTGACGACCATTAGAGGGGCCCTGCCTCCAGCCAGGTGGAGGTAGGGGACAATCGGATTTACTGGACTGTGTGGATCAGATGGCCTGGCACATCAGTCCCACAGAAGTATAAGGCTCTAGTAGATACCGGTGCACAGTGTACCCTGATGCCATCAAGCTGTCAAGGGGTGGAACCCATCTATATTTCTGGAGTAACAGGAGGATCCCAAGAGTTGACTGTGCTGGAGGCTGAAATCAGCCTGACTGGGAGGGAGTGGCAAAAGCACCCTATTGTGACTGGTCCAGAGGCTCCATGCATCCTCGGCATAGACTACCTCAAGAGAGGGTACTTCAAAGACCCAAAAGGGTACCGGTGGGCTTTTGGTATTGCTGCTTTGGAGACTGAGGAAATTGAGCAGCTGTCCACCTTGCCTGGTCTCTCAGAAGATCCCTCTGCTGTGGGGTTGCTGAAAGTTGAAGAACAACAAGTGCCAATTGCGACCACAACAGTGCACCGGCGGCAATATCGCACCAACTGAGACTCCCTGATTCCCATCCATCAGCTGATCCGTAGACTGGAGAGTCAGGGGGTGATCAGCAGGACCCGCTCACCCTTCAATAGCCCCATATGGCCAGTGCGAAAGTCTAATGGAGAATGGAGACTAACAGTAGACTATCGTGGCCTGAATGAAGTCACACCACCATTGAGTGCTGCCGTACCGGACATGCTAGAACTTCAGTATGAACTAGAGTCAAAGGCAGCCAAGTGGTATGCCACGATTGATATTGCCAATGCATTTTTCTCCATTCCTTTGGCAGCAGAGTGCAGGCCACAGTTTGCTTTTACTTGGAGGGGTGTCCAGTTCACTTGGAACCGACTGCCCCAGGGGTGGAAACACAGCCCTACCATTTGCCATGGACTGATCCAGACTGCACTGGAACAGGGGCAAGCTCCAGAACACCTGCAATACATTGATGACATTATTGTGTGGGGCGATACAGCGGAAGAAGTCTTTGAGAAAGGGAGGAAAATAATCCAAATCCTGCTGAAAGCTGGTTTTGCCATAAAACGGAGTAAGGTCAAGGGACCTGCACAGGAGATTCAGTTTTTGGGAATAAAATGGCAAGATGGACGTAGACAGATCCCCACAGATGTGATCAACAAGATAACAGCAATGTCTCCACCAACTAATAAGAAAGAAACGCAAGCTTTCTTGGGTGCAGTGGGGTTCTGGAGAATGCACATCCCAAATTACAGTTCGATTGTAAGCCCTCTCTATCATGTGACCCGGAAGAAGAATGATTTTAAATGGGGCCCTGAGCAGCAACAAGCCTTTGAGCAAATTAAACGCGAGATAGTTCATGCAGTAGCCCTTGGACCAGTCCGGACCGGGCCAGATGTAAAAAATGTGCTGTACACTGCAGCTGGGGAGAACGGTCCTACCTGGAGCCTCTGGCAGAAAGCTCCAGGGGAGACTCGAGGTCGACCCCTCGGCTTTTGGAGTCGGGGATACAAAGGATCTGAGGCCAGCTATACCCCAACTGAGAAAGAGATACTGGCAGCGTATGAAGGGGTTCGAGCTGCTTCGGAAGTGATTGGCACTGAAGCACAGCTCCTCCTGGCACCCCGGCTGTCCGTGCTGGGCTGGATGTTCAAAGGCAGGGTCTCCTCTACACATCATGCAACTGATGCTACATGGAGTAAATGGGCTGCACTAATTACACAACGAACTCGAATAGGAAATCCCAGTCGTCCAGGCATTCTAGAAGTCATCATGGACTGGCCAGAGGGCAAAGATTTCGGAATGTCACCAGAGGAGGAGGTGGTGCGCGCTGAAGAGGCCCCACCATATAATAAACTGTCAGAAAGTGAAAAGCAGTATGCCTTGTTTACTGATGGCTCTTGCCGTATTGTGGGAAAGCATCGGAGATGGAAGGCAGCTGTATGGAGTCCTGGACGACAAGTTGCAGAAACTGCTGAAGGAGAGGGTGAATCGAGTCAATTTGCCGAGGTGAAAGCCATCCAGCTGGCCCTGGACATTGCTGAACGAGAAAAGTGGCCAGTACTTTATCTCTATACTGACTCATGGATGGTGGCAAATGCCCTGTGGGGGTGGTTGAAGCAATGGAAGCAGAACAACTGGCAACGCAGAGGTAAACCCATCTGGGCTGCTGCACTGTGGAAAGATATTGCTGCCCGGGTGCAGAACCTGGTGGTGAAGGTACGTCATGTAGATGCCCATGTACCCAAGAGTCGGGCCACTGAGGAACACCAGAACAACCAACAAGTGGATAAAGCGGCTAAGATTGAAGTGGCTCAGATGGACTTAGATTGGCAACATAAAGGTGAATTATTTCTGGCCCGGTGGGCCCATGACACTTCAGGCCATCAGGGCAGAGATGCAACATACAGATGGGCCCGTGACCGAGGGGTGGACTTAACAATGGACACTATTGCCCAGGTTATTCATGAGTGTGAAACATGTGCTGCAATTAAACAAGCCAAGCGGTTAAAGCCTCTTTGGTATGGAGGACGATGGTTGAAGTATAAATATGGGGAGGCCTGGCAGATTGACTATATCACACTGCCACCAACCCGCCAAGGCAAGCGCCATGTGCTTACCATGGTGGAAGCAACCACCGGGTGGCTGGAAACATACGCTGTGCCCCATGCCACTGCCCGGAACACTATCCTGGGCCTTGAGAAACAGATTTTGTGGCGACACGGCACCCCAGAGAGAATTGAATCAGACAATGGGACTCATTTCCGGAATAACCTTATAGATATTTGGGCCAAAGAGCATGGCATTGAGTGGGTATATCACATCCCCTACCATGCACCAGCCTCTGGGAAAATCGAACGGTACAATGGGCTGTTAAAAACTACACTGAGAGCGATGGGTGGGGGAACTTTCAAGCATTGGGATACACACTTACCAAAGGCCACCTGGTTGGTCAACACCAGAGGATCTGTCAACAGGGCTGGCCCAGCCCAGTCAGAACTTTTACATATTGTAGAGGGGGACAAAGTTCCTGTGGTGCATATGAAGAATTTGCTGGGGAAGACAGTCTGGGTTATTCCTGCTTCAGGTAAAGGCAAACCCACTCGTGGGATTGCTTTTGCTCAGGGACCTGGATATACTTGGTGGGTAATGCGGGAAGATGGGGAAGTCCGATGTATACCTCAAGGGGATTTGATTTTAGGGGAAAACAGCCAGTGAACTCAATTGTATACTGTTGCCTGCTGTGTAATGCTTTTATAGCCCATCAACTAGATGTCTCCAGGTCACCAGCGACTGGCCCTGACTTCCCTCCAGCCATCATCCCAACAGAGAATGAACTTGGAACATCATGGACCGAATGGACTCGGCAGCATTATAGGGATTGGTCCATGCACTAAGAAAATGATTTTTTTCCTCTTGGTCTGTATGTATATGGATGTATATATGTGGGAGAGCGATGGTGTATTGAAAATGTGGGATCTGAGCACGACGTGAATGGTATGGAATAAGGGGTGGATAATGTCCTGGGTTCAGCAGTAGCAGTCATGTTTTTTCCTTTGTGTTAACTGGTGCAGTGCTGTGTTTTGACTTCTAGTTTGAGAACAGCGTTGGTGAAGCCGATGTTGTCGGTTGTTGCTAAGTGATGTTTACCCTGACCAAGGACTCTGTGAGGCTCATGCTCTGCCAGGGAGGAGGGGAAGCTGTGAGGAAGCAGAGACGGGGCGCCTGACCCGGGCTAGCCGGGGAGGTATTCCATACCACAGCACGTCATGCCCGGGGTGGGGGGTAACTGGGAGTTACCCGGAAGGACAGGAGCTTCCGGGTGGAACTCGTTTTCTTGGCCGGTGGTATCGTATTCTCTTCCCTTGTTATTTTCCCTTATCATTGTTTTAGCTGATAGTAGCGGTGGTGATTTGTTGCTGGACTGTTCTTGTCTCAACCCGTAGGAGTTGCACTCTCTCGATCCTCCTCCCCGTTCCTCCGGGAGCGGGGAAGGGGAGAGCCCCGGTGCAGGGGGGGGGGAGACGGACACGGACCTTGATTGTTGTCAGCTCGGCACCACTCACTGGGAGTGAGTGAACAAGTTACCTGACTGGGTTTAAACCACGACATACTCTCAGTGACTTTCAGCAATATCTAGTCTCCTCCCTAAGAAACACTTATTTCTGTCACCAGGAAGGTCTGGCCCTGTCTGCCTGGCTCCTGCTCCTCAAACTGGACTTTCCCAAGCTCTCAGCTTTGCTGACCTCTTTCTTGCTTTTTCCTTCCTTGTTGCACCTCGCAGTCTCAAAGTGTCTGCCCTCAGACAGAACAATTACTCTACAACAACAACACGACTGCAAAAGAGGATGCTTCTGTTCTTTGTGTTGATATTGGTAAGCAACTACTTATCTCTTCCCAGTGACTTTAATTTTAAAGAAATATATAGATATAAAGGAGAAATATTAATAATAATAATGAAAATAATAATATCAGCTTGGTATAGTGATTTTCTATGATATTCTACATTTTTTCTCCTGGATGTGAAATGCAGAGCGGCCACTGTCTTGGTAGTTCATGATAACTGTAAATTACTGCCAACAGTTTTGCTACAGCATTTTGTAAGAGCATCGGTCATCCATCAGGACCCATTGCCCTTTGTTGAGCAAAGAACAAGCTCAGAGCTGGTCTCAAAGAATTTCAAATCTATGCTTAAAAGAAGTGATATCAGTGGAGACAGATGGACAGGTGAAACAAAATAATAAAACAGACCAGTAGATCAAGTAATTATTTCAACGTATGAAATATTGTCAAGTGTGGAAAAGTCTCTTCTCATGAAAGATTTTGTCTTTCTTATTCTATTTTTCATACTTCCAATGAAGAGATTTATTTTACAGTCCTGGAATCTGGATCAATCAAATAAACTTGAGGCAATGTAGCTCTTACACAACTGAGAAGCTATATATAATGCTATTGAACAGTTGCAAAAATAGTCATATAATTGCCTTTTTTGTTAAATCATCATGTAGCTGGTGTAAAGATGCACTTCTGTGCACAAAAAAAAGCAGCTAATCAGCAAAGGGAAACACAAGTTTCTAAAGGTAGAAAAAGGAAGCAAGAGAGGGGACCTCTTAAGCCATGATGACTGTTTCTGCTTTCCTGTCTGCTTATGGATTTGTTGCTGGGAGCACAGGATGAGGAGAAGGACTGTGCAGGAGATTCAGGATTCATGCAGTCAGCATGTTGTATAGTCAGGAGACAAAAAAAAACAACGAAGCAGAAGTAATATCCTGTAAGGCAACCGAGATCTGATTGAACTAACACCCAGAGAGTACTAACAGAAGTATGCGCTAGCAGGCAAGGTATGCTAACAGAAGTGCTAGCAGGCAGGGTGTGCTAGCATGCAGGTTTTGCAAACAGGGCCTTAGCACTTAATACAGCAGTTGGCATGCAAAGCTTTCAGTGCATTGGACACGGTGACCTAGTGCTCAGCACTGGCTAGAACAATTGTCTCTGTTATGTCAGAGGCCTTGACCCAAAATGAAGGGAAGACAAAGCTATTCATGTTTCAGACTTCACGAAGTGCTGAGTGTTCGTCCCTAATGCATGGGGGAGATACCTTGGGAAGGTGTGCCCTCGCTAAATTGTTGAACCACCAGATGAAGGGATTGGAGGAGCATGTAAGCAAGTCATAAGGCATCAGGGAGGTCGACTGGGAGATGGGGAAGGTATTATGGACATGCTTTTATCCTCCTGTTATCACCCTGAGGAGCAAGGACTGCTGGGAAGGTGCTCTAGTCAGCTAACAAGAGCATATCTGCCAACAGCCTTACTAATCTAGCAAGTAGGACCTTAAACTAGTTTTTTGCAGGGTTGGTGATCAAAGCAAAAAGAGAAAGGGAGGAACAGGGTGCTGCAGCTTGAACAGGAATGTGCAGTGTACCCTTGTAGCAGTGAAGGCTAACTGCATACTGGGCCATATTAACAAAGTGCAAATATGTGGCCAAAGGAAAAGATTACCATGATCTACTTGGCTCTGCTGAGGCTGCATGTGGAGAACTGTGTCCAGTTTTTCACTTCCCTATACAAAAAAGTCCTCCAGCAGATAAATACAAATAAGCAGAATGTATGAGAGGAAACCAAGGAAGTTGCTTTTGTTCAAATTGAAGAGAAGCCTAAGGGATGATCTAATGCTGTGTTCAACTACCTAACACATGGTGAAGGAAAGTACAGAGCCACGTTCTACATGAACATTGTGAAAGAACAGAAGGTCATGCACATTGCAGCAAGATAAAGTCCAGATTGTTCTAAAGAAAACTTTTTCACCACAGGGGTGATCAAACACTGGAACCAGTTGCCTGAGAACGTTGCCAAACTACCCTTGGTGATATCTGAAATTTAAGAAGGGTCTGGACAACCTGATCTGAATTCAAAGTCAGCCCCATTTTAAGCAGAGATTTGACCCCCAGTGTCTGCTTCAACATTTTATTTTGCATTGAAACGTGATTGAATTAAAATCAGAAAGGCTTAGGCAGTTGTGTGAAACTTCCATTCATAGTACCTGTTATCAATTTTCTGTTTCCTGACTTAAACGTGAAATAAAATATTTTGAAAAAGGAACAATTTATTTCAATCCTAGTTAAAAATATTATGGAGGGGAGAAGGGAGCAGGAAAAAAGAACTTCAAGTTGTAACCGTGTGCTTTTATACTTTTATATTTGAACATAGATAAAACTCTACTCCAAGTAGCTTTAATTCATTATGAATTTTGTGGTAGACTATTTACTTCTGAGCTGCATTAATGAAGGAGCCAATTTCATAATTGCTGATTTCATGACCACACCTCATAGTAAGTAAAGATGGTCACAATATTACAATATTTTTTTAAATTTGATCTGAACATTGCATCATATTTGTTCTTCCTTACATTATTATCCATGTATTCTCACCCAAGGTTCATTCTAAGTTTTTTCAAGTTCTTGCTGGATATTTTCTATCTTTGATAGGCTATTTTCTTGCATCAATTATTTTTAGACTTTCTTGTACATCCCTGCTGATCTTTTTTATACTTTTAGTATTTGGGTTGAAGGGACTTCAAAGCTCACCCGGTTCCAAGGCCCTGCCACAGGTAGGGACACCTTCCACTAGAGCAGCTTCTTCCAAGCCCCTGTGTCCAACCTGGCCTTGAACACTGCCAGGGATGGGGCAGCCACAGCTTCTCTGGGAACCCTGTGCCAGCACCTCAGCACCCTCACAGGGAAGAGTTTCTGCCTAAGAGCTCATCGCAATCTCCGCTCTGGCAGGTTGAAGCCATTCTCCCTTGGTCTGTCCCTACAGGCGCTTGTCCAAAGCCCCTCTCCAGGTTTTCTGGAGCCTCTTTAGGCACTGGAGCTTCTCTAAGGTCCCCCCTAAAGGAGCCTTCTCTTCTCCAGGCTGAACCAGCCCAGCTCTCTCAGCCTGGCTCCAGAGCAGAGCTGCTCCAGCCGTCTCATTCACATACCAAGTTAAAGATTAGTGCCCTTCCTGCCCGCAGAGCTCAGTGCAGGCACCTCACTTCAATTTATTGCTACATGATGTGCATAACCTTTGTATATACGTCAATTTACCTTTAAAGACTTTTTATTCCTTTCCCTGACTTTTCATTGTGTTATTATTCCTCTCATCTTGTTCTGAGAATTTCAGCTTTTTTGGGGTGGGAATTCAGTTACATACTTAACGCAAATTCTTCACATTCAGAGAGTTATACTTAAAATAATTCTGCTCATTTCATTAATGCTTAGAAACATATGTTCAAATAATCAATCTTATTTTTTTAAAAAAAACCCAAACATTTTTCAAACTGTAGGCAAGGGTTGCTCCTTTAGTTTTTGTAGATGTTAATCTCGATGAAAACATGAAACAACCTTGTCTCATTGAACAAGAAAACATCTTTTACTTAATAAGCTACAAATGATGGTGCCCCTATCTCAGCAGCAAGCCCAAGTTCTATCATAAGACAATTAATTAGATCCATAATACTTCTTATATTATATTATATTATACTTCTTATATGATTTGTAATCATATAGCCCTCCAATACAGTACTGCCATTGTTAGTAAGAGTCCATAATCATTGTATTGAGGTTGCAGGGGTTTAGGACTAAGATAACTGGTCTGACTCAAGATTCCGACCTCCTTGCAGCTTTGTTTTACTTGGCTAAGCAGTGATAGTAGTTTCTCTAAAAGACTTGATTTAATGATCCTGAATAGGAAGACCATTGTACATTGAGGAATTAATGTTCCATATAACAGTTAACCTGTTATGGGTTAAATGTTACGGGTTAATTCACCTGTGGGCACAGCTGAGTGTAGTGCTATCATGCATGTACAGCATGGCTTTCAGCCTTTCACTATGCCGTATGTCTCCCCTGGCCACAGGATGAATGTAGCTGGCTAATTGTAACAGAGGAATGTGTGGGCAGCTCCATTCTGCTAATGGACTACCTGCTAGTCCTTGCCTTTATCTAGAAGTGCAGCAAGAAGTTCTCATGTGGACTTTTTTTTTATCTGATGATAAAAAAAAACACTAATAGAATTGCTTTCCTTTAAGAAAGTCCTATAAAAGTTCAAATGACCAACATGAAGTAACATTTCGAAGCATGTGACATTAATAGCATACTGTGCCCTGGTTGGAGTCCATTTGGTTCCACATAGCTTGGCGTTCCCAGTATCTGAAGGGTTGTAAAATTATCTATACTCTCTTATTTTTCTTTATAGCTCTAGCTGCAGTAAAGGTTATTTTAAGAGATCAAAATTTGAGTGTCTTTCTTATTCGGATCAGAACGAAACAACAACCACTTGAGACATTGTGAGGAATCTCTGACTAGTTTTTTGCTTTTTTAATCTTTTTGTGTGACAACCACAGTTTTATATAGATAGATGTGTGAAGCAGTTGCTTAGTGTAGAATGAGGTATTTATGACTTTAACATGATGACATAAAACAGAGAAATGCAGGCCTTCTAACACTGCAAATGCCTTTAGAAGTGGAGACACAAGATGCAAAATGGGGAAGTACAGGCATGGAGCATTAAGAGATGAAGCACAAGCTTGGAACTAGAAACCTCATGTATATAAAAAACTTGCCCATGGTCAGTAAAAGAAATGGAGATTTGAAGCTGGTAAGAATATGCTTTTAGGGGTTACCAGGATTAAAACCAAGTAATATCTAACCTACACAGAAGATACCATATGCAGTGTTGGGATATATAATTGGGATATAGCATGGAGCTGTAAAAAAATGAAGAGAAAGGCGTAAATGTGTGTTACCAAAAATACAAAACTGTTCCCGAATGAATCCTAGACTAAGGAAGAAGAAGCTACCAATATCAAACTCCTCCTAGTGAAGTAGTCCACATAGAGAACAAATACCATGAAATTCCACACAAGATGAAACCACCAATTATAAGACCCCAAAGAACAGAGGAAGGGGGAGCAGCTGAGGAGTATGAGTAGGACAGCTCTAACTGAATTGTTACTCTTTCTTTTTCTGTAGTAATTACATCTGGACTAATAATCATTAGAATCATAGAATCATAGAATGATTGGAGTTGGAAAGGACCTTAAGATCATCTAGTTCCAATCCCACAGCCATAGGCAGATAGACCTCACCCTAGACCATGTCAGCCAAGGCTTTGTCAACCTGGCCTTGAACCCTGCCAGGAATGGAGCATTTACCACTCGTTGGGCAACCTGTTCCAGTGCCTCACCACCCTCACATTTTTAAAACTTCTTCCATATATCGAACCTGAACTTCTCCTGTTTAATTTCAAACCCATTACCCCTTGTCCTATCGCTACAGTCCTTCTGAAGTTCCCTGATGAAGAGTCCCTCTCCAGCATTCTTGTAGGCCCCCTTCAGATACTGGAAGACTGCTATAAGGTCTCCATGCAGCCTTCTCTTCTCCACGCTGAACAGCCCCAACTTTCTCAGCCTGTCTTCATATGGGAGGTGATCCACCCCCATGATCACCCCCTGGACTTGGTTCAACAGCTCCAAATCCTTCTTATACTGAGGACACCAGAACTGCACACAGGAATCCTAAGATTTCAGTTATACTAACAATTAATCCTTGGTGTTACTTATACATGAGATATGCTCTCCCTTTGTCTGTAAGCAAGTCTCTGAGTGTAAGAGATGTATGCATTTTACCTGTCTTGATTTTCATTACAGCTTTTTTTTCCGAAAGTGGTTATGCATCAGGTCCACACCTTTGCATTGTAGGCTTGTGTTTTGGGCAGCTCCCCTCATGTTTAAGCTGTGCAAGTTAACAGGCAACATTTCACGCTTTTGGTTTTTCGGTTGTTCTCTATAAGTATATACTTAAGTGCCCCTCCTTCCAACAGAACTACATCATCTCTTCTTTTTCTCTAGGAATGCAAAGGATATCGAAACATAATTACAAAACTGCAACAGTCTATTACACAAAAACTGCAGCTGCTTAGTACAAAACTGCAGCAGCTTAGTACAGAGAGTACTGTTACACAGCACCAGCATTGAGTTACACTTGTAAAAAGGGAGTGAAATATGTGAAGTAAGAAAAATCTACTCAAACATATTTACATTTCAGATGTACACAAAACGTTCAGAAAAAAATCCTCTAATGCTGCAGATCACACCGTGGACTAGTATAGTAGAATGTTACATACACTTCTAATGGTGAAAAACTGCCTGTCAGCATAACTGGCCACTGGATATAAAGAAAGGTTCATAGTTCAACAGACTTTCTGGCTCCCCTCTCTATGGCTGACAAATGAGGTATCTTGAGAATGTCCTCTGTGACCCTCCTTGCAGTCCTTGGCCACCAGGACACAGAGAAACCCATAGCTATCCTGACTGATGAGAAGAGTTACAGCAGCATAGACTGACAAATGGTCAATGGGTTTAAGTTCTTATTTCATTTTGCATGGCCCCATGGCTGAGGAATACTGGCCATGTAGCCTTGGCTCCATTTCTATTTGTTACTCTCATAAACTTTTAAAAATTTTTGTTATATACTCAAGGGTTTGTTCCTCTGCGTCAAATATGTGCTACCACTTGATGTCTCATTCTTTGTAAACAGGTTATCTTCCTTGTCTTCATTACCTTTTGGGTATATATAAAGCGCAAACATGGCATATGTGTTTGAATGTATGTTTGTACATAGAAGCACATACTTACATATATTAAAACCAGGCAAGAGGAAAGCTATTCAAAATTAAATGTGTATAAATATATATGTAAGTAGAATGCATATGTGTATACGTTAAAATCCAGAATATTATATAATATCATACAGAATAATATTTCTTAATTTACCATGTAATGCAAAAATTAGAAAAACATCATGTTTGTGGTATTTCTTTCTGAACAACCAAACTTCAAACATAAATTCTCAGCCAGTTTTTCTGTTTTCAGATATCTCCCAGCCTCCCACACTCTCATGTGTGCTTTTTATATGCTACCCATATATCTACTAACTCATTCAACTTCAATTAAATCAATTACAAATCCCCACAGCTCCCCAATTAGTGAAATATACTTAACTAAATCTATAAATTATTATTTCGAACATCTCATAATATCACAGCTAGAAAAACACTCAACTGAAAACTAATTAATTGCTATCAACAAAATAAAGAGATCCTTACATCTCAAATACCACCACACAAACATAATTAACTAATAAATTTTAAATGGGTAAATTACATGGGGTGTGTGTGGGAAAAATATCAAAAAAGTTAAGCGCTAAATCTTTCTCTTACAATCAAATAAAGAGCTATTCTATTTCATACAGAAAAAGACAAGACAGCAATAGCTGCAGTTGAAGCAATTGCGCAGGCATTGCGTATGGTGTCTGCAGGAAAAATCTGGCCATGTGAGCAAGAAGTTCTCTATCACTGGCAATGTGAGAGAGGGTTTGACCAGTAGGAAAACTTGTCATCTGTGTTTTTTGACACATCTGTGTGGAAGCAACTGATTGAATCAGCTGAGGGCACTGAAGGGGTTGAAATATGTCCTGGTCTTATGTAAAGGGGTTTTATATTGATTTTGACACAGAGAAAGAGTAGTGAATCAAATTGTATATTTTTGTAGGATTGTGATTAATCAGAAATACAATTTATTGCTATTAGAAATGTTCACCATAAGAACAGGAAGCTTAAAAACCGTTCATACTCCTTTGTCAACCAGAGGGATTTCACTTAAGTTAATAAAGTCCTCAACGGATTTGAACACTTGTAAAACACAATGTTACTGAAATTGCTATTTTTGTGTCCACATCTCCTAAAGTTCCTTATTAGTCTTCCTGGTTCCATTCCAATTATCCCCTGAGGGTGTGTCCTGGTTTCAGCTGTAACGGTTTGGTTTTTTTTCCTTTCCAGCAGCTGGTGCAGCGCTCTCTTTTGGCTTTAGTCTGAGGAGAATGCTGATAACACACCAATATTTCATTTGTTGCTAAGTTATGCTTATCCTGATCAAGGACTTTTCAGTCTCTCATGCTCTGCCAGTGAGGAGGGGCACAAGAAGCCAGCAGGAAGCAGAGACAGGACACCTGACCCAAACTAGCCAAAGGGATATTCCATACCACAGCACATCATGCCTAGTATATAAACTGGGAGGAATCACCCAAAAAGGACCAATTGCTACTTTGGTCAGGCTGGTTATTGGTCAATGAGTGGTCAGCTATTGTACTGTGCATTACTTAGGTTTATTAGATTTTTTCCTTTTCCCTTTTAATTTAAAACTAAAACTCTCTTGTTATTTCTCTCTTTGTTATTTCTATTATTATTGTTAGCGTTATCATCATAGTGTACTTTAGTTATTAAACTGTTCATATGTCGATGGGGCTTTATATTCTTTCAGTTCTCCTCCCCATTCTGCCTGGGGTTAGCAAATGGCTGTGTGGTTCTGAGTTACAGTCTGGCTTAAACCATGAAGGGCATAAAAATCTTTTGCCCCAAAACAAATGGATTAATATTCTCCAGCCACAGTGATTTAATCTGGGAGGAAAGTGGAGGTTGTGAGAGAGAACATTTTTTTCAGAATGAAGCAGTCTTCACTAAAAAAAAAAAAAGTTTTTAGTCCAAAGATCTAGAAATTCCAGGGCCTTCCAATTCCAGTGTATCCTCCCTTGTCTACTGCCATCTGCCTCCTGGAAAATCCCCTTTTCCATCAGATCTATTCCTACCAAGCGACAAAGGCTATAGCCAGATGTTTTAATGCTGTATAGGGTGATTCTGAAATATTGGTCAAAGGAAACTATGGTCCAGTAATGACATTTTCTAGCTTAATTCAAGATTCCTTTCTTCCACTGCACTTATATCCTGTTTTTCTAATTTAATTTTGATAATTACAATTTTTCTTTAATCTCAATTAAACTTGCAAGCTTTTCCCACCTGATCATGTACCAGATGAAATATGCCATTGAATACCAACTTAGTTACTTATCTGGGAACGAATTCTGACAGTGAGTTGTGCAAAAGAACCATGCAATGTGACATTTGTATGCAAATTTAATAAAAAAATGACCATAATTCACTCAGGAGCAGAGTACTTGGACAGTGATAATTGCCTAATTAACACGACTGGTGGAGGAAGATAATATTAAAGATGTACAGTATTGTAAATGAAAATAGACTGATTGGTCCTAGGCTTAGACATATTTCAGATTTCGTTTGCTAGCCTCCTGTTTGTCGGTAGCATTTATCCAAGGTGGCATTATCATTTACTTTAGAAGTAAACCTGTGAGCACAAAGTTGAGTCTGAACATGTTACTCATTAGAACTTTTCACCCTTAATTTGAAGGATTATATGATAATTTGATATTATATTTGACAATATGTAACAATTCAGTTGTCTATTTTAAAATGAGAACACATAGTAGAGATGATTTTCTTTCTACTTACAATAATTTTACACTGGATCAATATATCAGACTAAAATTGTATAGAACATCATTTGCTCTTTACAGTTTACAACATTATCCTCATCCATCTTCAGATGAATGAGATAATATCTTGTCACAGACTTGGTCTTGTCAGAAACCACAAAATAGTGTTATAAGATGTACATCTAATTGATAAAATCCAGTTTACAATTTTCACAGGTCAAGCGTATCCCAGAAAAAGACGCAGTTTTCTTTTCAAACCTTCTTTGAGGAGGCTAAAACAAAACTTGAATGAAGTGTAAAACAGACAGAATAAATCACTAAAAGTAAATCAGATTAAACAAGAAATACATTTGATGAGATAAACATTGAGTCATCGTGAGTTTTTTTAAATGGTAAACCATTAGACAATCATGCATTGTTCTGGTCCCTTAAAAGCAGACAACATTTCTTATCTACAGATTTTGAATGTTTTCTGAGCATTAATATGTAACTACATTTAACCATATATTTCAGGTTTGATTTTATTGTTACAACAATTGTACTACCCCCTGGAGGAAAAGATAAATTAAATAGGAAGATTTTTTTTCATATCTGCCAGTTTGATAAATCATTCTTATGCACCATTATAGACTCTAGTTTCTCTGCATTAAATCTTTTATATTTCATACAGCATGCCATAATCCAATCAAAACTGATCTGGGGTTTCAGAGAATCTAAGATCTTCTACCATTCTCATCTGCTACTCTAGACCCATCATTTGCAAATCTGAAGAAAATAATTGTGCCCATACCCCAAAGGAGAAACCTTACTTTATTATTTTAAATGGAAATTGAAGTTTTCTAGTGACATGCCACTCATTTATATTACAAACAATTATGTGAATCAGTAGCTATTCTTTACATAGGAACTCAAGTGAAAAACTTTTGAACAAGATAAAAATGAAAATCTTTCAGATAGGCCTATGTAGATATTGTTATAATAAAGGAAAAAGCCAAAATCCTGGGATTTTCCTGTTATCAGGTCTATTATAGTCTATAGTATGCAGTATGTAGATAGTTGTTTTGATGTACATTAGAGTAGTAGTCCAATCATACTAGTTCTGTTATTCACTTAAAAATCAGTCCAAATTCTTTTCTGCCCAATGCTCTCTATCTAGAAAAAGTAAAAGAAAAAGACAAAAAAAGAAGAAAAAGAAGAAAAATGAAAAAGAAAATGGTAAAAAATAAAATAGTATTTCAGAAAATCTCTGGTGATAAAATGTCATTAAAGGCACTAGTATATTGAGCGAGTGAATGCATGGTTCTGAGTTACTGGCTGCGCTTAAACCAAGATATATATTTATACAATAAAGTATCGGAAAGTAGCATAATATATATAAGTCTAGGATGAAGACTAATTGACACTGGTTTACTCCTGGTAAAGTTGAGTTGTTCTCATTGACTTGATCACCAACAGGAATCAGAAATTCCTAACATGTCTGTTTCAAGCTGACAATGAAACTATGGATAATAAACAGTGAAAATATAAAGTATGTTCTTTAGAAAGAAATAATTTGATAAAAAAAAGGAAAAGCTATTAGAAGAACTAAGGAGCCATGGGGAAGACTTGTAAAGTCATTGAGAAAAAAGTTAGTGATAGATTTCTCTAGTTTTAGTAGCATAAAACATGTTTTTTGGTATAATAAATAAGGGGCTATATAAAATCTGAAGTAAGGAAGAAAAAATTGCGAATGTCACATTTTTAAAGAAAATCAAGAGCCAAAAGTAGTGTGAGGAATTCTAAGGAATCACAGAAGAAGGAAAAAAACTCCTACCCACGATGTCAGAATATGTAAGAGGCACAATGGTACGAGAAATCTGATATACTCATAGAGATCATAGAATCATAGAATAGTTAGGGTTGGAAAGGACATTAAGATCATCAAATTCCAATCCCCCTGCTATGGGCAGGGACACCTCACACTAAACCATGTCACCCAAGGCTTTGTCAAACCTGGCCTTGAACACCACCAGGGATAGAGCATTCACAAGTTTCCTGGGCAACCCATTCCAGCGCCTCACCATCCTTACAGTAAAGAATTTCTTCCTTATATCCAATCTAAACTTCAGTTGTTTACATTTTAACCCATGACCCCTTGCCCTGTCACTACAGTCCCTAATGAAGAGTCCCTCCCCAGCATCCTTATAGGCCTCCTTCAGACACTGGAAGGCTGCTATGAGGTCTCCACGCAGCCTTCTCTTCTCCAGGCTGAACAGCCCCAACTTTCTCAGCCTGTCTTCACATGGGAGGTGCTCCAGTCCCCTGATCAACCTCGTGGTCCTTCTCTGGACTTGTTCCAACAGTTCCATGTCCTTTTTATGTTGAGGACACCAGAACTGTTCACAGTACTCCAAGTGAAGTCTCAGGTTGTGTAAAACAATTTTAAAATAGGGGGACAAATGCTTCTTGAGTAATTAAAATATTTTATTTAGTTCTCACAATTTTGAATTTCAGTTATTTCTAAAAGATCAAATATAGACTGAACTTTTATGGTGAATGGAGAGAAATCAGAAAGATGTAGTAAGCAGGAGCTATTCACACATATTGTTAAGGCTAACACCATAAAAAATTACATAACTTTAAAGCAACCAAATGGTTTTGTAGTCAAACCAAAATCATGATTCAGCTGTGTGGCTGGGTTAAAGACACTATTTTTTAAATAAGTAGTAGGTCAGATAATAAACTACAACCAAGTAATCAGAGTACATAATTAGAAGTTTGAAAATTTCAATATTTCACCCAGTCCAACCCTCTGTTAAAGGCCAGATTAACTAAACTGTGTCACTCATGATGGTTGTTTTGCTAACCTGTTTGTACAGATATCCAGTACTGGAAATGCCAGGCAATACCTCCCAGCACTTCACTTTACTTCTTATTATAATATTTTCCTTCATATCTAGCCTAAATCTTTCTTGCTGCAATATGCACACGTTAGTTTTTGTCTTATTCATCATGGTCATGAAGAAGAGATTGTTCTTTCATCTCTGCAGTAATCTTTTTTGTTTGTTTTCCCATGCTTAAAATCTATTGCATTATTTCCCATCTTCCCTTCCTCATGTCAAACGACATAAATTCATTCAGTTTTCTGTCATAGATCACATAGAATCATAGAACAGTTAGGGTTGGAAAGGACCTTAAGGTCATCTAGTTCCAACCCCATTTTTAAGAACTCTTGATTAGTGTCATTACTCACCACTGCAAGAAATCTACATATTTCCTGGACTGCTGTTTTCCCTTTTCCTTATCAGTAATAGCATTGTTTTGCATCACGTGCTTTGTGGGCCAGATTTCTGGGCTATACAGCCTAGAATGGTATTGAAGAAATTGTCCACTTTTGTGCTTTTTTTGCATAATGCAACTAGTTGACATCCAGCTTGTCATCCACTAGAGCTAGAAATAATTTTCTGCAGAAGGCCTGGCCAGTTGTTCTTCATGTACTTTTTTAACTGACTATTTCTGACTAGGATTGTTGCACATACATAACCCTACTGAATAACACATGGTTTTACACAGACCATCTTCCTGATTTGTTAGAGCAACATTCAGTGCATGTTTTCTAAATCTTGTGTAGTCCAGCATTACTGATATCATCAATAAATTAAATAAGGTGCACCTCTCATACTGAATATGTGACTAGTCCCCAAACCAGAGCAGATCTGTCTAGAATCTCACACAGTAGATATTACATTGCACAGTTCTCCAAATAATTTGTATCCACTTTCTAATGCTTTCACTTAGTTACCTAAAAGAATGTCACCTGGAGTGTCAGAAAGCTTTATTGTATTAAAGACATAGCTTGCCTACTTTTCTTTTATCCATAAGGACAGTAAGCCTGTCACAGGAGGACATCTGACTGGGTTGACATATTTGTTTCATAATAAATCCCCATTGGCCATTATTCACCTCCCTCACTCCGTCTTAAGTATTTCCAAATAGTTTAATTGTTTTGCTCTCCAGCTGATATATAAAGAATCTGATGATTTAACCATGCCAGGAAAATTAGAGAAGAATCAGGTTTACTTTAACACCACTGCTACCTAAAATACCTCAGTCAAGACAGACAACCTTATCTGTGCAGCATTTTGATTTTAGATACCATCCAAAATATTTGGCTTGGTTTGTATTACTCAGCTTTAAGGAAATTGTTTGTTTTCTTTCATGATTAAAACTAAGCATCATTATATCTCACTTTTCTAATTTTTTTTTTTTACTTCTTTTACTCTGTCTTATGCATAAGGCAAAACCATGTAAAATTCTTTTGCAACAAAAGTAGTTACATTATAGTTACATATTGTAGGGTAGCAATTCTATTTCTTTTTCCGAATTAAGAAAATGCTTAGAATTGTACCAGAATTGTTAGATTTCAGGGTTACTTAATCAATTGCAGTCATTTTCCAACAACAGACACTTGCATTCAGTCCCAACATTCTCTCTCAAAAGGTCTCAGGAAAAATGAAAGCATAGTGTGCCTCAACATCATGCAGAAAAAGTAGGTTTAAAATACAGTTTAATGTCTATCTGTTTCAGAGTCTGGTGTGGTGTTTCTGTCTGTCCAAGAAGGGTGTTCAGCACTAGATCTATATATGTATTGCCTTAAAAGAACTGAGAAGAGGATATTTTGCCTCATACTTGCCCATATAAGTCTGTCCTTTTTGTATAACTATCCTTTTTGTATAACATTTATAATTCCCTTCATTTATATATCACATTTCCATCTCTATGTGATTTTTTTCTCATAATAGTTTTGAAATATTTATAAGTGCATACAACACTGATGAGATAGCTGCAAGGATTTGATTTTTCTTATTTTAATTTACTGAAATACTGTGTAAAAGGTTATCATCCCTTAAAGAAGTCAGTATTTGTATGTGTCTATTTCAGTAATGTACTCTCACAAATCCGTCAGTCACAGGTGAGACAGAACCCACTCTTGAAAATTTTCAGTGCAGCTAGAAAGCTGCTGTTTAAAAAAATCACTGGTATATGGTGAAAGTTGTTTTGAGTTAGGTGTCAGTTCTAACATGTAGTTAAATGGGAGGTTGTCAAGTTGTCTACAATAAAAAAAAATTCTAATTGTCTTTAGTTAGCAACCCCAAGATTAGCATGATACAGAATATGAATTTTGTTCCAGGAATCTAAAAGATGCTAACATCACTGAAGTATCATATTAAAACATTTATTGACCTTAATTTCTAAATTCTTTCCCTATCATTCAAAGTGTACATAATTCCATAAGCCATCAACAGAAGAAAACACTAATATCTGTTAAGTATATCATCACCACCTCACTGTGATTTTCTTGATTTTCCTTTCTTTTTTTCCTTTTTTTTTTTTTTTTTTCCTGTCTAGTGCTTTTGTTTCTGGATAGATTTATTAGCACTTAGCCTAACTGTATCATCAGGTCCCTTCTAACATTTCCTATCTGGACCAGAAAAATCCTTTTAGGCTAATTTTTCCAAATTACTCTGCAAACCTTTATAAACACACAGGGTATATAGCTTTGTAATGTTATTTTAAGGTCATGTATTTAATGCAGGCCAGGCCACATTTTTAAAATATGAAGAACTGAAACTAGAAGAGATTGCTAATAGTCACCTCTGTAAGGTAAACTGGAGCCACTTCAGAGCCCTGTCATGAGTGTTTTTCTTCCCATGTAATGTATTAATGTAAATAATTACAAAAGATTTTGAAGCGCTTTGCAAGTTCCACCAGCTTAGAGTAGGACAACTTATTTGTTGCTTGAAGGAAGTGGTTGTGATTTAAGAGCATGGCAAGGATCTCTTCATATTTCAAAACCAACTACTTGGATCCATACATGCAATCCGCACTTCTTTCCACATATCTTTCTTTTAAATGAGGTGAGTTGGCTGCATTGTGCGGTATGCCACTGTTGGCTGCTGTGCCCCTTCCTCCCCTTGCTTATTCTACACACCTTCTTCTGCATATTCTCACTCCTTTTTCTGGCTCTAGCAGCCATCCCAAAACAGACATCTTTTCACTAGGTTAGTGAACTGAAATAGCAGGATTCAGCAGCCACAGATGACAGCATAGTAAATAGCCATTAGGTTAGATGTATGGGACCTCAGCCTGAGATAAACTCCAAATAATTTCCCCATTACACAGGCTTTTCCATTCCAGCTGGGTTCCTTCTGCAACAAATAGCTGTTCAAAAAGACAGCAGATGGACTCAACAGTAATAATATTGGTTTTCCCACAGGAAGGAGTGATCATGGCCTAGTATGTGTTAAGGAAGAGCTTTGCTTCAGCAGCACTGCATGGAAAGAAATGCCACTGTTTCACACTGAAAATTAGTAATAGGGGATGTGAGAAGAAATGATCTAATGCACTGCACCATGTTACGGTATCCTCTGTTTCACCGACATTTTCATGAGCTCTCTCTCACATACAAATTGCTCCATTAAATGTTTAAGCCACCATCATGCCATCCACAGTTTGTTAAATTGCGATTCATGCTCAAGACCAACTGTAACTGCAATTCTCTGATTATTAAAATGTTAAAATACAACCTTTTCTGGTATACAGAATAACTTGATCTCTTATAATATAAAGGAGCAAACAAAAAATCTGTTTTATTGTAGCTAAGAAAAGTAAAAGATACTGAATAGCACTGAAGAAGACACTAATCAGAATCAGTCACAAATTTGTAACTGATCACTAGAGCCTGAAGCTTTACTAATCAGGCATTACAAGTTAAATAACCTTTATTCTTTGCTTTTAATTGATGCTGTTCACTTTCTTACAGTTAATTAGAAAATGCATGTGAAATAATTTTTTGTTAAGGGTAATAACATTACAATACTTGGTATGTACTAATGAAGAAAACCTGACACGCATGATGAAGTGCTTTGCAGCAAAGGCAACATACTTTATGGTACAGAATTTACATGCACAATGATGGTGGGAAAACTGCAAAAGCAAGTTAAGTTTTGCTCTGTGTCTCTATTCTGTCCTCTTCCCCTGAGGTAAGTTGTTAAAGAGGGAGGCTCTTACAAAACCTATGACCTGTGGACTTTGCTGTCACCGTTCTAGCTAGCTAGGCCTTGGCAGTTAAACCTCAGGTGTAAAGGGTGGGGCCAGTTCTGCGCAAGCTGTGCTTCACCTAAAAAATCCACTGCGCAGGCTGGAAGGGCTCACTCTCACTTGTCTGTATGGACAGGCGAGGGTCTAAACGGTAGGTGACAAGGTGCGTGGGAAGCTGCAGATCCAAAGCTGCATGCGGGTGGACCAGCGCATGGGTAGCTCAAGATTGCTCAGGCGATGACAGTCGTGGTCAGACACTTCCCGATTGCCTAAGTAGCCTTTTTTCCAACCAGATTTGCATATCCCACATGCCCTTGGTCATCGTGCTTGTAATAAGCATGGTTAAAGCACTTCCCAAACCTTCGCTCGCGAAGCCAAGCCATCAATCAATAACTTCAGAGTTTGTAGCTGTGCCAGAGTATTTGAGCTATAAAAATTGTAAGGGCAAAGACACCTCTATCATTTTGACCTGTTACAAGGCATTCAATAGCAATCAGGCTGAGGTACATAGAAATGGTTGTGAGAACTGGATTTGCTCAGTCTTAAGAAAAAAAGGTGTTACTATTGCCTGGAACTACCTAATTTGGGGGAGAGATGCAGTGAAGGCAGAGACGCTTTTCTCGGTGTTGCATAGGATGAGAGCCAGCAAACAAAGTTTAGGCAATTAGAGACTAGGAAAGTCTTTTTCGTCATGAGTTTGGCCAAACCAATCCACAGGCGGCCCAGAGAGGCTGTGGATTCTCCATCCTTGCAGATATTAAAAATGTGGTTGGGTGCAGCCTTGAGCTGAGCAACCTGATGTCCCTTAGGCTGTGCTTTGGGCAGGTGGTCAGGATACAGACCTCCAAAGGTCCCTTCTAACGTACCTGTTTCTTCCATTCAAGGAAAAGATGACTCTGTGTACAAAGCTGAAGGTAGCATGATTTAACCCTTTGTGACAGTTGAATTCTCATGATGTCTGTCTCTGTACAAGCTAAAGGTACGGTAATGCTCAGGCTTAAGTTCTTGTTAGGTGCTGTAGGAAAGGAAACAGGTACCAGCAATCTATGGGAAAGTCCAGGAGTCCCAGAACAAAGCACGACCTTTAGCAGCTATTGAGTTGCCCTAGAACTGCATTTCTGCACATCTACTAAGCTGATGCTTTTCTTTGAACACTGTACTGCAGAGACACCTGCTCAATTAATCTTGCAGAGGAGACAGTTTTTCTAATTCCTTTAATCTATAGCAGTAGCTCTTACTGCAAGCAAATATGCTGTTTATCTGCTTTCTTCTCCCTTCTAATTTAGGACTTTAAATAATGCCACACTTGCAGAGATCTTTTTTTTAAGCCTGGACAGACAGTCACTATGATTAATATCGGAGAAAAAAACCCCAACAAACACACATACAACTAATTCAGTTTCTTTTCCTAGTAGTGGTAGTAGAAAAAAGACTCTACAATAAGGAAGAAATTCATTTCTTAACATATAGAGAAGTTTAAATTTGAAGGGTGAAGTCAGGAAAGAAGGACTGAAATTGTGAGAATTCACATATTGACATTATTTGTATGAATGTGTTTATGTTTATATATAAGAATGCATATCTATTATTTACATAAAAATGTTTCCCTTCTAGAAACAGTGCTCTGAAAAAGTGGGTATAAAAGAAAATGTAGATGCATAATGATGGGAGGCGAAGCAGAGTAGGAAAAGAAGGGTAAACATGAAAACTAAAGAGACTGTCAAAAACAATGGCAAACCCTAATTTCTAGTTTAATATAGCTTTCTTTATCCTTTTCCTCCTACAAAAAATAAAGAACTGTGTAAGAATTTTGTGAGGCTAAGTTACTAGCTAAATTAAATGAGATGATAATCAGATTTTAAATTAGAAACTGTCCTCTCAAGAGGAGAGGAGAATCTTGTTTGCAATGAATTTAGATGGTAAGTAGGGGAAAAATTATCTTACTAGTGTTTGTGCCCAGTCCTCAGAGGGGCTCAGAAGCCTTGATTTTGATTTGCTTTAATGGCAGTATGAGATGTTAAGTGCATTGTGGGACTGGATTCTTTCAGTATGATGTGCATAAAACAGTGTAGCTTTGATATAAACAAATTAATTCTCAACTACCTATATAATCATAAAGTCCTAAATAAATCGAGAAAATATCTTAATGCTAGCTGATAATACCTAGAGTTACACATGTTGTTGATGTAGAGTAGGGTCTGGATAGACAGTGGTGATTTTGCCAGAATAGCTTAAAATATATTTTGAGTTATTGACTTTTGAGAGCGATGCTTGGTTCTAGTTAATTATGTACCTTGAGGGTTAAGTTTATCAGACAACTCCTCTCTACCCAGTGGTAGTTATCTCCTATTTAGCAATGTCTCCTCTAATGCTAAGAATTTAAAACAGAATTAATTGCTTTGGGACATCATTGATACAAACACTTTAAAATTGGGAGGATTTTTTTTTTTTAATAAATATTATATACACAAAAGGTTTTTGCTAGGAGTTTAAAGGTACAAAATGTGGACACATCAGTTATATGCACTTTATTTTGAAGTGATTCTTTAAGTATGACAAGCTGGAGAATATCTCCTATAACCTTTGAAGAGGAAAACAGCCCCAGGTACCAGATATTCCTATCAACAGACAACTTTCCATCCATTTATGTCTACAAGTATAAAAATAGTGTCATGGAACGGGAAGAACTAAGACAATAAACATAATCATCCAGACTGCCTCATCTATACCACTTCCTCCACTTTAGATAACACCCAGGCTTTCTAATGCTCATGTAGCAGCAGTACTCTCTGTCTGTCTCCAGGCCTTGGATTTGATCTCTAATTGTTTCTACCGGAATATGTAGTTCATGCTGTCTTTCCTCTGAGTATAATTCTGTTATTGAGGAGGGGAAAGATGGGGCACTAACAAAAAAACTAATGACAGTTTTTAATATATGCTCCCTGATTCTATTTTATTTTTCTATACATGGTATAGCTAGACAAGACTTCTTAAGGGGAGAAGAATTCATAGTTTAGCAATGCCTTCTTTGCAAAGCTTTACCAAGTCTGGGGATTGCATCAGCTTTCATAGCAGTGCTGTTACACAGGCAGTGGTGACAATGTTATCCATGATGATATTCAGAAAGATCAAAAGCTTGGTATTGAAATGACATAGAAATACTGCTCAAAGGTTTTGCAGAAAATGAGTTCCTTAATTTTCCCAAGAAGGAACTACCACAGGAACTATTATAAAAACTGACTAAAATGAGGTACCTAGATGAGTCTCCCTAAGAAAACATGCCATAGGATACTGTAGCATGAGGAGATGAGAATGTGTTTTATTTTCAACGAGATGATTATCAGGATCTCATTGTATGCTCAAACTGTGCTAGAATGATGCTTGAGAAGAAATATAGAAGCAACAATGTTTGAAATTGCCTAAAGGAATATATGCAAACAGCAACTTTAGAGCTATAGGCGGTTTAAGAACTTGAATATTGTAGGTCCATAACTGCTGTTCTCTCTGCTGGTATAAAAAATCAAAGCAAAAATAGTTTCATAAGTACAAGAAAGGTTGTTTGTGCACTTCAGACAGGAGCTGAACATGAATAATTAATTACAGGTACTTTGTTATCAGCATCTACTTATGAAACCTGGGGAATTTTGAGCGAGTTCATGTTTTTAGACAGATTGAATAAAATTAATGTTTTAAGTTATATCCTTTCTTTAAAATTTGATAAGACAGTAAAGAATCCTATGGCACAATAAGATCCACCATTGCATGCTTTCAGTTTTATCCTGATGACAACCAGCAGTCCACATCTGCGCCACAGAATTTATTTACCTTAGCTAAACCTATATCTGCATGAGTGTATTACACTGCCTTTATAAAAGGACAAGTTCTGACTCTCTGAAATTCTACGACTAAACTTCTAGAAGGTTGTTCAAAGGATCTTAGTTACATCACTATTCAGGGATTATAAAACATTTATAAACAAACATTTTTAAAACCTAACAAATATATAAGAGGATATATTAAACTAAGTCACTTGAGGTTTGACAGAATGTATTTTTCTTTGGTTGCCTATGCTGCAGGGCCATATAGAGTTCAATAATAGATTGGTATAAATTTATTCCCATAGAATTTATAAGTCTCATGATTGAAATATTTCTGCAGTGTAGCCTTTCTGTCTTTCCCTACTTTTAAGAACAATATTGAACATATCACACAGTGACCTGGAGAGAAAGAGGGTTTATAGTGAAAGAATACTGTTCGAAGAAGCCAGTACTTGAGAGAGTTAAACGTCAGTTTCCAGATAAAATGAATTTCCTCATTATTATACAATAGTAGAATTGGACTTTCCTGGGTTCAGTGGTGGCAAAGTGTAGTAATGGGTGGAGATAAACAACCTGATAAATTTTTCTGACTTCAAAATCTTGTTTGTAAACAAGCAAACCCAGGAAAGACTAAAAACTGACACAATGTTATTTGGGGAAATTTACAAATTGATAGAAATATGTAAGTGGGAAGAAAACAAAGATCTGGAAGCAGGATAGGCTTCCTTGTGGGCAGAGGGGCTATTTTCAAAGATGTTATCATGTTGTTCAGAGCCTTTGCTAGCTCACTCCTGAAATTTCCAAAAATAGATATTCCATAATTTCTGTGGGCAAAATGTTCCTGTGAGAGTGTGTAGAACAACTCTCGCTTTGACAAATTTCTTCTGCACAGCAATTAGATTTTCCCTTTTTACCAACAGCAACCATTTCATCTTGTCTTTTTGCTGTGAGGCTCTGAGAAGACTCCTTACCATCTTCTCTGTAGCCCCTACTTAGAGGCTGCTAGATTTATCCCATCCACTTTCTTTCTCTTCTCAAAGCTAAAAAAACCCAGGTTCATTAGCTTCTCCACCTATGCTTTTTTTTTATTTTATTTTATTTATTCCTCCTTAATTTCTTAATTCATGTTCTAAAAATTATGAGCTTCAAAAATACAAGGTCCTTAGATTTACTACGGATAATAACGTGTAATCTAATAAAAGTAGATTGTTACATTTAAAGATGTGCAACAAAAGCACAGATACTAAAATATTATACAGAGATTCTTTTATTTTGAACTCTGGGTATCTGTTAAATAGTTATATTTTAATACGTTTGTGGAGTCAGGACTTATTAGAAATGAGATGACATCCATCCATTCATTCTGTCAAAGGTACACAGGAGTAATTCCTTTTAATTTTTGTTGTACGCTTTTCTTTCTTCCATTAGTTCGCTTCCCTTCAAAAATATCTACAAACTCATAAAGTCAGGTAATCACTACAATATTTTGTTCCTTTTATTTCCTGTAGTCAACATAAGTCACACTTTATTTGACATTGCTATCTTATATGGGGAGAGCTTTTGTGAGTTTATCTTTGTTATCCATGTTACTTTGGCAATGCTGGCAGAAAACCCTGGACTAGTGTGCAAGCCATAGTAATACAGTTATGAAACAGAAGCTCTGTAACATGGACAATTTCTGTTGAAGGTATTATGTTTTCTTGCTTTTTTTATTACATTTTTTGATTGACTTTCTCTCATTCCAGGACAATATGCTAACACGGTTCAGCCTTGATCTTGAGACATCAAGTGTTGATAGGTTTATGCTTCTTATCTGCAACTTTGTTGTTAGTTAACCATATTGAACAAAAACGCAACATTTCACCCTTTTGCTGTGTTCACTCTTTTCATACTCCTGTTATTTCTCTTGCTTTGCCACAGTTTTCCTCTGGTTTTCAAAACAGAAATGTGAATATGGTAAGCAATGGTGTTACATGGTTGTGTCTACAACCTATATGCCAAGACCAAGATTAGCATTGTCTCAGTGAGACACATGGGTTTGAATCCTAGTCTGAACACAGAAAAAGCTGATCTTTAGTCTTGCTAAACAGTTGCTGAACTTACTCATTTTACACAAACAAATAATTGCCCCATAGCAACTGTGTTGCAGTAGATTCAGACTCTCTTATGGACTTTATGCTGGGTTTTTTTTTCAGTTGTTAAGTCTTATCCAACCAAAGGAGTGCAGGGTCAAAACTATAGCTCAGTCACTTAGGAGCTATGCATTTCACAGTATTTATTTGTATTTTTTATTAGCAAAGCTAATTTTATGCTGTCCTTGCACTTTTAAAGTTTGAGTTCCATTGATTTGTAGTACTTTTTCCAAAATAGTTTTGTTGAGAGTGTTTTCATATGACAAGGAATCTAGTGACCATTCAACTTTTGATTTCTGTTCTTTATTCCCATTAGACTAGTTAAAATATATAATAATGAAAAATTAGAGATTTCTGAATTATAACCCCTTCTTTATCATCATGAAGGATGTTCTCAGTTTGAACTGGTGAACACTAATAATACTCATGTAGCTCAAAACAGAATATACAACTGCTGTGTGATTATTAGCAAAGTAATTTTTAAGCTATTACAGCAATTAAGAAGGAAAACTAAAGCACACATCGTCTACGTAGGGATCACTACTGCAGAAGTTAGTATCCAATGGGGCACCATGCAGATTTATACACATGAAACTCATTACAGTCTTAGAATCATAGAATAATTAGGGTTGGAAAGGACCTTAAGATCATCAATTTCCAACTCCCCTGCCATGGGCAGAGACACCTCACACTAAACCATATCACCCAAGGCTTCATCCAGCCTGGCCTTGAACACCACCAGGGATGGAGCATTCACAACTTCTTGGGCAGCCCATTCCAGTGGCTCACCACCCTTACAGTAAAGAACTTCTTCCTTATACCCAATCTAAACTTCCCCTGTTTACATTTTAACCCATTACCCCTTGTTCTGTCACTACAGTCCCTGATGAAGAGTCCCTCTCCAGCATCCTTATACACCTCCTTCAGATACTGGAAGGCTACTATGGGGTCTCCACACAGCCTTCTCTTCACGCTGAACAGCCCCAGCTTCCTCAGCCTGTCTTCATATGGCAGGTGCTCCAGTCCCCTGATCATCCTCGTGGTCCTTCTCTGGACTTGTTACAACAGTTCCATGTCTTTTTTATGTTGAGGACACCACAACTGTACATAATACTCTAAGTAAGGTCTCACGAGAGCAGAGGGGCAGGATCACCTCCTTCGACCTGCTGGTCATGCTCTTTTTGATGCAGCCCAGGATATGGTTGGCTTTCTGGGCTGCAAGCGCACACTGAAGCCGGCTCATGTTCATTTTCTCATCAACCAACACCCCCAAGTCCTTCTCTGAATCTCTTCTCTGCCCAACCTGTAGCTGTGCCTAGGATTGCTCCGACCCAGGTGTAAGACCTTGCACTTGGCATGGTTAAACTTCATGAGGTTGGCATCAGCCCACCTCACAAGTGTGTCAAGGTCCTTCTGGATGGCATTCCTTCCCTCCAGCACATCAACTGAACCACACAGCTTAGTGTCATCGGCAAACTTGCTGAGGGTGCACTCAATCCCACTGTCCATGTCAGCGATGAAGATGTTCAACAAGACCAGTCCCAACACTGATCCCTGAGAGGCACCATCGTTACTGGTCTCCCGCCGGACATTGAGCCATTGACAACAACTCCTTGTGTGCGGCCATCCAGCCAGTTCTTCATCCACCAAGTGGTCCACCTATCAAATTGATGTCTCTCCAATTTAGAGACAAGGATGTCGTGTGGGACAGTGTCGAATGCTTTGCACAAGTCCAGGTAGATGACATCAACTGCTCTCTCCCTGTCCATCAGTTCCATAGCCCCATCATAGAAGGCCACCAAATTGGTCAGGCCAGATGAATGCAAGGTACTATTTTTTAGATATATAAACATACTCTCCTCAGAGGCACAGCACTCACAATAGTTTCTCAGACTGAATTTAATTTTTATAAGCTGACAACCACTCATGTGTAGCAGAAATATCAATGAAGAAGCACCAAAAAAAAAAACCACCTGAAAAACAAAAGCAGTTTAAGAAAAGATTGCCTTCTCCTTGAGAAATTCAATCCATCTGAGTCATCTTTTGCAGGAGTGGGCTTTTGGTACTTATAACCCTCTTGGATCATGAATCATGACTGTAACTGACAGCTTAATTCTCACAGGTGAGAAAGTTACTTCAAGACTCTGAGTTCTTTGATGATTCTGTTCCTGTTCAGTAATACTGTGAATGGAAATCTTTACTTCTTTCAGTCCCTCTGTCATCCAGCAACCACTGATGGGGATTAGAAACTGTACTTGCTGCCTTTTATAGACTACTGTTCCTCAAAATGAGGCTGACTCGGGAAATCAATGCTTTAAGAGTACTTTATACAACTTCCCAAGTTCTTTCAAAAAATTGGATTTTTATTTAGCAGATAACCTTGTTACTGCTTTTTATTTATATAATCATAGCCTTTATGAGCCTGAGTGACAGAGCAGTACCCAACTATGCGATGCTATGTGAACATAGAATAAAAGGCAATCTCTCAATCAAATACCAAAAAAGAGTTGCTTTCAATTGGCACTGAAGGCTGTGTAACACCCGTGAAATTAGAAAAAATCTGCATGAAGTACTTCTGCTTGTAAGACAGGTAAAGGTGAGTGTTTTCAGCATGTTCATGCTATTTTTATTTCATTGAAATGGATCACATATTTGCAATAAAATATGTAATAGAATTAGTAAAAAGAAAGATCATTGCAACCTTAGTGCTCTTGCTTTGAGTATAATTTTGCCCCTTTTTATGCTTTATTACATATCCTTTAGAAATATGGGGTAGCAAAGCCTAAATGTTACTTTAGAACCAGATGGAAAAAATTAGAATTTAGGTGCTCAAATCCAGATAAGCAAACCAGAAACTGTGTTTGTGTAGTTGCAAAATACAGGGCTTAGATATTTGTAGTATGACTCTACATATAGGTGCTTTTATCTAGAGCAAAATATACCAAATTCTCTTTCCAGTTGTAAGACAGAAAAGGCCCTTAGCAGCACTTAAGTCCTCAAGGCACTCTGGTTTAGAACAGACTCTGAAATTTCTATATAACACTTTTGAAAGAACATTTTTAATTTCCTACTCTTTTCCTTAGTCAAAGTGCTCTTACATAAAGGGGCTTGCACATTGCCTATAATATTTAGATTTTCAGTCAAGAGCAAAAAGTTAATTTATGAGAGAGAGAAAACAAACAAGAACCATGGAGTGAGCAGGTTTTCAGCAAGGGGGGTAAAAATACAGATTCTACTGCTTAGTATATTTCTACTGTTTTTTTAATGAACATTAGCAAAGCATGTTACTCTGTGATAAGGAATATCTGTGAAAGCCTCAGTATTGATATTTAACTGTCTGTAGCAGGAATATGCCCTAATGTTAACCTGAGTGTTGCTGTGATTTGAACAAGATGTAATGTCGCATTAGAGTGAAGAAGCTTAATTCATTCTTGGCAAACAGTGACAGCTGGAAGTCTTTAAAACTCTTAAGGACAGTAAACCCTTGGAAATGTGAACTACAAAGTAAGGTATTCATTCTAACATTTGTAATTCTTCACTTTGTCTTTAAGAGAAAATAAAGTAAATCCCAGTGTTTCACAAACTTTTTTGTGTCAGACTAAGATCATCAAAGATTTCATTTATTTTAGGAAAAAGAAGAAAAAATAATTAAACTGGAGTAGTATTCCATAACATTCAATTTGTAACAGGAATACTATTGTATTTCCTGGAAGACCAAGCAAAAGGAACATGCAGTGAGAAGACAAAAGAACAGGTAGAAAACAGGAGGCAGGCAAAACACAGAGTATTACTGGTCAATCAAAGACCTAGAAAAATCGTTCCAATACTGGGTTGTTTCTAGTAGCTCCTTTTTTAGTCACAAATTCATGGTCACATTGTGTAAGAGGCAGTTTAGCCTGGTTAAGGCAGACTTTTTAAACAGAAGGCAGAAGAGTGAGCTAAAGAAAAAAAAAAAAATCAGTTTACCAGAGAAAGAGACATTGGACAAGACAGAAAAAGAATACTAAATCTTTCATTACCAGATGCCAGTCAGTATTGTCTGTGCATTTCCTCAGAACTCCCTAGTTCTTTCGTAGTGAAAAATAGGAAACAGGATACAAATCTCTCTAGGACACTTAGATATCCTTTGTCTCCTCATTCTTTTGTTTCTCTAGGACATCTCTTGGTATACAACCATGAAGTAATTTGGTTACAGTGCCTCAGAGAATCTCAGGAAGTGTTTGCTCTATTGCACCCGTCTGCTCTCCTGGAGTTCTTGCCAGAGAAAAAAATTCTGTCTCCCATTCCCAAGATGGTTATACGCTCATTGACCTACTGTTGTGTTCATCGGTTAGTTAAACTTAATTTCAGATGCTGACATAATTTCTGGCCTATATCACAGTTAATAGGCTTGATTTTGACATGCTTCTGTGGTGGCATTAACAGATTGTTTCCTTTTTGGTCAATGTAATTTCTTAGTGTGTAGTGTTTGTTGACTTATAAGGAGTTCTGCGTGGTGCAAACCTTTTGCTACCAGGCACAAACCAGGGTTCAGACTTCCATTGAGCAGCCCCATGTAATCACTACTTGTTAGCAGGGTGACAAAAAGAAATGCTGTGGATTGTTGGAACGAGTGCTTAGAATAGACTGAAGAGCAGTGAGGAAAGTTTAAAGATTTCCACAAGTGTGTAGGAGCTACAGGCAAGTTGATTTAGCTGAGGTGATTGGGCAAAGCTGTGGTGCAGTCCAGCAGTCTGTGACTGAATAATATGCTGGGATCCAGAGACAAAGTATTTAAGAAACTGGTGGAGAAGGAAGAGAAAGAAAAAGAGAAGACACAGTTACACCAAATGTGAAAAAAAATGGGCAAGGGTATTCAGGATGTTGACCTTCTTTGTCCTTGAAGGTTTGTTTTTTTTTTTTTAATAAAAATGTGGCATCACAGAGTAGCAAGATGTTTTACTTAAAACCACTTTTATTTAAGTGCTTTTATTTTTCTGTAATGTTATATTGCTGTATCTCAATTTTTTCTTTTTGGGGGGGTGTTGTTTTTTCTTTATTTTGTTTTTATTCATTGACCTTCTTCAATAACATGTAGAGAAAGCTGTGAAGGGAGAAAATATAAAGAGGAATGTCTTGGTTTTGGAAAAGTAGCAAAGACCTGTTTTGAGAAAAAAAAGAAAGAGTTATTAACAGGTGACTGGTTGTCTTTTCACTTCTTTGCCATGTTCTTTCACTGCTTGGCTTGTTTTTCTTCTTCTCTGTGTTCCTTCTTCTGCTTTGCAGGTTGAGAGATGAATGAACATAACAAGGTTGTGCCCTGCTTGCATTCTCTTCAGCAGTGTGCCAGGTTGTTTCAAACTAAGTACTGTTCTTAGAAGTCTGTTATTTTGTTCTTTGATTGCCTCAGCACTGCTTAAGATGTTGGTCCTGCCTCTCTGTTCCCCCATGTTTGCTCACTTTTTCCCTTTGTTTGAATGACCTTTAATAACTTTCTTAAATGCTTGGCATCCTCTAGGGTCCACTATCATCTAAGCCTTGGCTTTTCTTCCTTCCTTAAATCGATGTTTAAAAGTTTATTCTTACATTGCTTTGTTTTCATTCATCCACTTGTTAAGGCTATTTAAACTCAAAATTCTTCAGTACACTTCATATTTTCCTTGTTATAGGATATAAACCATATTCCCTGCTGCATTTCCCCTATGAGATTTTTTTGACCTTTGAAGCTGCAGTTCAGAATAAGATTATCAGGCGTCTCCTGCTTTGGGACGCAGGAGATATATTCCATCCATACTTATGACATCTAGGTAGTGTGCTGCTCCATGTCCACTGAATCAGGTTGTGCTGCTGCTGAATGTTAATAGTCTAATTTAATTATTTAGAGATGTTGATGCTGGGCACTCTGTGCTCGATACAGCCAAGCTGATGAACTTCACGATTAGAGTACATGCTCTCCCCAAAGGACTCAAAGGAAGGTCAAAGCATCTTAAGGGCTGCCGCAATTTGTACTAACTGATGTATATTTTCTGAGGGAACATATCTGAATCCACGTAAGTTCATCCTCCCATCTACCCTCCCTATCTCCATAGCTACTTCTGCTTACTAAAAGAAAGGGTGCTGGAAACAGGCTGTGTCAGCATTACAGCTACATCAAGACTGCCTTCCTTGAGGGTATGAAGGCAGAATAGAAAAAAGGGTATTATTGACAGTCCCTGTTTGCTTTGCACTAGTAACTGTTCCAAAGAACAGTATTTGGTGCAGATGGTAAGGGGAAAAAATAGGCTGATTTGTAATACATTTTGGGGTGTTTCTGTATTCTTTTTCTAAGTTGCTGTTTTCATAGACACAGAGCAAATGCACAAATAATCCAGTCCAGATATGCAATTCTGTTGAGATGCCACGACTGCCCAAATAAGCCAGAGCTGCCTCTGCCAGAATTTTTCTGTGGGACAGGAAAACCTCAAGTAATCTCTGTCTGTCTTTCTGGAAGTAATGCTGCAGAATGATATTAGAGAAGTAAATGCAGAACAGAAGTTATTTTATTGGCATTATTTATTGATTAGCTTCATATATGGAAATCCTGCTGTGAATATCAGTCCAGCAGGGACAGCCTTTTAACTTGCTTGTTTGTATATGGAGCGCTAAGAGCCTCTGGCCAGGCTTTTGAAAGTGATTTTTGACACTTGAACAAGCAAATAGCCACCAAAGTACACCAGGTAGGCAACAATAACATATTCAGTGCTAGCACTAATCTCTCTGTGTGCCTAAACTCCCTAAGGCACCTATGTTTATATAGCTGGTATTTTCAAGGAAGACTAACTGTTGCTACCAACAGATGAACTGTTGAGGGCCCCAGCACAAGTGGATATCCTGGGGGCCACAGGAACACGATCTGTAATGTAGAAAGGAGAATTTCTATCTTGCCATTAATGTCTGACTTCCTAAGGGTCCTCTGAGAGTGCCAAAGACGTATTACTTTTTATGAGTGGAACAGACAAATAAGATAGACTGTCCAGAAAGTTCCTACTGTCTTGGCATATAAAATGTGTGCCTGAAATCTTATATCTTCTCACCAAACACATGCTGCATGTACATGAGGAGGAGTAGATTATGTGATGGGTCATGTGCCAGGGCTAAGCTGCTACTGTGGAAAACATTAGTGATACAGCATCTTTCTATGCCGTGCCAGCTCCTCTCTTGTGATGGGATAGCATGAGCACAGGTGAGCCTGTCACAGCACTGCTGTTTTGGGCACTGTGAAAGAGCTGGGTAGTCTCACAAGAGTGCTAGTCTGAAGAGGGGACTGTGCTTAGTGTATGTGCTTTGTTCTGTTTCTGGTGGTCAATGAAGTCCATGAATTGTAGAATAAATAGAAATCTTATGTTGTCTTTTCTACAAATATATTATTTGAATTGTTGGAAGCAGTCTTATGCTCAAAGTGGTGTTGGGAGGTATGTCATCTCACTGCTTCTTTTGGTTGTTTGCTATTATACCAGCACTTAGCTACTGCCCCTGGAAATAATGACTTTGGGCCACAGGAGAGTGTCTGAGCTGTAGCACCACAGGAACTGGAAGCAGAATCCATGTGAGGATACAGTGACTTCTGTTAGCTGTCCATACCATACTGTGTGCAACTTCCTTTCCTTTTGTTTTTGTAATTTTTAAGGATTATTTTCATACTATTCAATAGGTTCTAGCAGCCAACCAGACATAATGAGTACTGTTGACAATCATACTTTCTCTAAGTGAAGATCATCTTTCCACCTATTTCTGAATTTTGTCAGAGACTTGCTAGTCTTCAAAGCCGCCACTGGGCAGCAATTTAGCTGATGGCCATGTAGCCACAGTGAAATGGATATTGTTGGTGCTGGGACCTCCTGTTAAAGGTATCAAATGTACATTCAGTGAGTTTGCAAAAGTAATTCTTACTGTTATTTAAATGGTATTTTCAATCCATGAATAAAATATTATGTCCCATCATGAAAATATAAATATTTTAATATTTTAAACAAGTAGATATTGGCACACAAGCAATAGTTCCTACAATTCCTGTTTATTCTTAAATTAAAAGAAGGAAAAAGTTCAAATGAATACATTCACCGTTACTCACAGGCTTTATAAACAAGAAAAATTTCTCATGCTTATGTTTAAAACAATCAAATAAACAATTCAAATTTGTCCTGATTCAAAACTAGAAACTGGAATTCTAAGTTGTGTCCTGTGGCACATCTTTATAATAGATTTGTATACAGCTGAATTTCACCTGTAAAAGGACTTTGTGGTCTGAGACATTCTTTTCTCCTTCTTTTGCCCCCATTTCCATTGAATTATTTTATATCCAATTTAGACTATTTTTAGCAAGAGATTTTTGCATATAAATTTTGCACTGCTTTAAAACCTTCTTTTCTCCAATGCATATTTCATGACTTTCATATTCTCAAAACCCCAAGCCTTCTTCACACAAAGTCCTGAGCACAGACTACAAACCCCTGTGGTATACCTACCAAACATAAGACAGAGACTTTCTAAAAGAAGCTGACCATGTTTTTAATGAATGATCTGGTAAGCAAAAAGAAAAATTTGAATAGTTTTCAAGGCAAAAAAAAAAAGGTATGTAATAAGGCAATAACCCTCAGAAAGTTACTAACTATGGCCTTAAGATAACTACAGTTGGGGAAATTTAAGGCTTACCTAGTTTCTTGACAAGATCACTTCTATTCCTAAACTCTCACCTGTAGTCTGTCTAATGAATTCAGCAACTCCCTAATCTCACAGTGAGGGTGAATATTGATAATTTTTAATGGTGGAAGCTTTAATGTTAGGGTGCTGATCTCAGACTTGAAAATGTTCAATGAATATGCACCTTTCTTTACAGGGATTTAAGTGTCTAAATCCACTAAAATTAGGTCATAGGTATCTCTGCATTAACAGATAATAAATGGGAATTATTTTATTTATCTTCCTTAAAAAGTGTCAGAGGATAAACAAATTAAAATTTTCATTAGAATAAGTGGGAGGCTTGTAGTCCATTTTAAAATAGATCAGCATATAACGCAGGAATTTAATAATACTAGGCAAGTAAATGAAAGCCTATCTGTTTTAGATATAAACAATGATGAGTTCACAGGTCTAAGCCTTAGGTCCTGGTAGCTGGTCATTGTCTACTGATTTCAGAAAATTGCTTGAGTGAAATCTTTTCTCAAAAGGCTGGTTGACTTGTCAGCTTGATTTAAGTTAAAGCTAAATCAAAGGAGCTCTGTCCCTCTCCCTCACATTCTGCCCTAACTCACAGTTTCATGACTTTTCATGTGGCAGAATATGTAATTAGAGAAGGGAGTAAAAAGGCTGTTGTGAGTTAAACCTTAAGGCATTCCTAATTCGAACAATGACACTGTTCCATGTTCATTGTGTCACAACAACTTCCATTTCAAATTTACACAGTTTGCACACAGAAGTGCTGTGATATCAGTAGCAGGTCCTGCAGAGTTAGTCAAGGATGTGGAATTCAATCTGGGTTTTCATTTTATTTTATTTTATTTTTTTTTGGCTATTGCCAAGAATTTATTATATAGCAAACTATGGATGGCGAATATTGCCTTCCTTCACACAAATTTGTTGTCCTGAGTGGTATTGCTCAGATGACACTGAAAGAAGTAAGTTGGATGTAGCAGAGATGAATTTTGGTGTGTGTTTAGCCCAGATATGGGATCAGAACCTTGGGCTGGTTAATCTTCTGGTCTCCTCAGCATAAATCGTGCTAAGTAACAAGACAGATGTTGGAAAAAAGCTGAATAAATAGTTAAGCAACAATTTCTGCTCCATTGCAGCATACACAAGTATGAAGTTAAGTAGGCTTAAACCATGAGTTTCTCTCTCTACCCTAGAAGGACGGAGCATTATACAGAGAATGAGGACGCAGCTGACACTCCCAGCAGATAAATTAATCTGCTGAGCTTCACCCTGGATGGGAAGAACCTTATGAATCAGGTATACCCGTTACCACCATGAGCTGCTGTTTGTCATTTTGTCACTGATAAGACTTCCTGAATGCTCATACTCTGCTACTGTACAAAATTAACAAGGTTCCTTAAACCACTGTGGATTAATCTGACCAGTACCAGCCAGTACCATTGCAGGCTAGAAGCATTCACAGAAGTGAATGGCTGAGATGTACAGCCAGTAAATGTTAGGCCCTTAAACTGTACCACATTTATATTGACTAGGTGATATCAACTGCAAAATCAAGCAGATTAAACAGCTGCTTAAAGTGGTCTAAGCTTGGCTTTGAAACAAAATGAACTAGGAGAGATCACAGGATCACATGAGCAGTCAGTTTTCAACCTGCACTTAACTTTGCTTCCTGTTCTGGATCCAAGGAATGTGCACTTGCTTCCTTAGTATCTGAATTTTATCTAGGCTGAGATTCACCCTTTTGGAAATCCTAAAATTCTAGAAAAAGATAGATCCAATCCTAGTTTCTACCTGATTAAATAGAAGGTCTGATCCTAAACAAAAGAGGGCATGAGAGGGTCTGTGCCCCCAAGCACAGCATAAAGCAGTAATCTTAGTCAAATTGCCAAAGCAGAAAATCCTGTCTGCCCAGCAAGCTCTATGCTTTCCAGACAAAATTTTCTCGTTTCTTTGTAGTTCCACCTGTCCCTCCAGATTCAGGAGCTTGCACAAAAACCTTTTTGCCTTTATATTTCATCAAGCCGTTTCCTTCAGTGAATAGAATATTTGCAACAACACGACTCAGTCTTCTGTGTAGCTTCTGTTTCTGTGTTGATGTACTTTGAATGAGTAGGGTTTCTTTCTTATGTTGGTCTTAATTGGGAAGACAATCAGGCCCAATCAGTTAAAATCTGTAGTAGTATAAATTGGGCTCAGCAGTGAACTGATAGGAGAACTTATGTTCATAAGGAATTTGTGGAATGACTATGACAAAGCATGTTCAAAAATACCCAAAACTACTTGACAGTTATTTTGTTTGAATTAGGAATTCTGTTATGATGTAAAGGGAAGGACTAATATTTTCCTAAAGCCCAGGACTATTCCTTAGTGATTATCCTTCAGTGTGGTTCTTCCTTTGGTTGTTTTAAAAGCCCTTTGTAAAAGATCTCTCTCCACACTGTTCTTACCATCTTTACAATGTGTTCAAAAGCTTTTTGGTATTTCAGATATTTCTTTAGAATTCTCGTTCCTTCTTGGATGAAAGCATAGTAATTTCCTACTCTTTTGTCCTGAGGAGATGTCAGCTCTTTGGACACTCAGTAAGAAAGACACCAACGCCCAATTTTGTTAACTAATGTATTGAGTAAAAGATGGAAGACACAGAAAAAATGATAGCAATCTTACATCCTTCTTGATGCTGGGAACCCTGGCTGTTGCAGCATTGGATGAGCACCTTCTCAGGAGTCATGGCATGCTGTGTAGTTTCCATCTCTAGAGAGGTTCAAGAGTTTTAAGTTCATTAATACTTTCATAGGGTCTTGCTCACAAGATTCATCAGTCTAGTTTGGAGTGTGGGACCTAGTCGCGAAGTGTCAATGAACTTACAGTTCTTAAACAGGTAGAAATAATACCTCAGGTCAAGGAGACAATGCACTATACTTATGTTTGAATATACATTGAATACATCTACATTGATTAAATATGTATTTATTATGCATACATTGAGTAATTATACTATTTCATAGAGCATTTACATGGTATCCGTGATACAGGGGCCCCTATCTGAGAAGTCATGGATACTCTGCCATAAGTTGGTAAGTGGTCACAAGCTGTTCGAAGTGCACATGCATACATGACAAGGAAGCAAGCAGGTTGATCTCTAACTCCTTGTTAGGAGACTGCATGTCTATACCCATGACATTTTTAGCAATGGCAATATGAAAACGCAAATGTAAAATAGTTTTCAAAAACAACAACTGAAATCATGGAGATGGAATAAGAGTACAATGGCTTGCATAAGAATACAATGGGAGTCATTTTATTCTGCTAGTACAAAACTCACTGAAATTATAAGAAAAGTCAGTGTGTTCATCAGTGACACTGATGAAAAATAGTGGCTCAAGTCGATTAACCTTCCAGATTTCTAGAGGCATTAGCTTTAGGCATGTGTATCAAGCCAGGAAGCAGGAAAAGAGAAATAAGTAATGTTTGTTGAGCAATAAATTCATCTTTGATGGGTAGAAGACTTAAAAAAAGAATATGAAGCTGTGTGGTCAAGAAAAAGGAAAGGCAGTTACTGTCAAAACAAATAATGAAACCTCATGGCACGAGGACAAGCAGAGGCCAGATGCAGACATTCAGAGGGGTGGCAGACTGATAGAAATCTTCTTTCTGAGTATTAACAATAAAAAAGAAAAAGTGATAGTTCAGACACATTGCTGGTTAATCACTAAAGACATTCTGAAAATGACTGGGAAGTATAAGAACATTTTTCAACAATTTCTACTGTGTATGCATTCAAACACCCTGTTTTAGAAGATATGCTGTGGTGAAACTGACTGACACTGGAATATATGACCACTGAGCCCCATGTCTAGTAAAAGTAAAAAGCAGAAACTCACACATTTGAAGAGCACAGAATTAGATGATCCTGACTTCCTCAATGTAGTTTACTAAATATTACTGTGAAGCTTCCTTTGAGAACTTAATGCAGAGCACAGACCTCTTTCCTACTTGTGATAAATACCCACATACAAGAAAGGAGATCATGAACCTTTGTCTAAAATGAGAAGCTGCTATCTTGGGACAGGGCACAGAAGTCTGTGTGCATTTCTGCTCTACTGGTTATTTGGGCAACTAGTGGCTAGTGCCACAAAGCCAATTTATCTCTTAGGGTATATGATCATTTCAGAAATGGGTTTTGTAAAATTGACAAGTTCTAGTCTTGAATTTTCAGAATAAGCTTACTTACATCAACTTTGTGCTTCTGTCTGTTATTTTTCACCCAGATGCTACTTTCATCTAGTTGTTGAGATAAGGAGATGCTGCTTTGTGCTTCTTATAATTATTGAGTTATCACTTCCTTTCTTACACTTTTAAGCTTATGTTGCCTCAAAACACATCTAAGCACTAATGGACTGATGTTAAATAGCATAAGAATAAATCTTGCAGGGCTCCATAGTTGAAGAGGTGTATGGGCAAACTGTTGCTATTATCATACTTAGAGCTAAGTAAAAGAAAAAGCTGTGATATTATTCTATGTTTTCTTGTAGGTTTAGAAGTGGGGCCAATAGAGTTGTCAACCAATATTACCCATCCCAAGGGAAGGTCACACAGAATGAGAAGCACAGTGTTTCAACAACAGTTTCTACAATGGAAGGACTGATCTGACCTACATCCTATTAAAACTTTTGGGATTTATAATTGATGTGATTACCCTCCCTGTACAGATTTCAAACTGTATGAACCCCACATAAGTTCTAAAATTCTTGTATGAATTCTAGGAGAATCATTAGATATTAACAGAGATAAGAAGTGTTCAAAAATTTAGAGTAATCTGGATTAGATTTGTAAAGTACATGTGAGATAGAACATACCTATTTGTTTTTTTAAGAATATAAGACACACGTCTGCATTGACATAGGAATAAAGTAGGAAATGTTTATCTCTGTATTTATATAAGCTAAGTAGGGTTATTTCTAGCTGAGGTATAGTACATGTGTTCATTTTTGAAAGAATTCTGTACCATATGGCACCCTTTATCCTAAATATTTGTCTATAAAAGAAATCCTGAATATTAACTTAAAATTACGGAAAATTATAAAAGCTATTAGAATAATAATGGTTATTTGTTTTCTTTGTATTTTAAAACAGGGTCAGATCATTTATCTGCAACAGAGACCCATGGAAATTTGTTCCTTTCGGTAGACCCCGAGTTTGTACCAGTAGATGGCACTGCGGGAATAATGATGGCTCTTTGGGGGACGACGGGTGTTAAGTACCTCATATTCCACCACAGAGGCTACAAAACAATTTTTGTCTCCCACTGGTTTCACCGGTTTAATGCTGTCATACTATGAGTCAGATTTTACAGGCGTATTTACTATGCCAGTAAAGAATACACTGAAACTGCTGACACCAAGTACTTAATGTAGTTTGTATTACAGAAATAGTAATCTATATTAAATTACTTGCTCACAGAAGATATCTTTTCCTAGCAAGCTTTCTGTCATAATATTTACCTGCATATCATCAGTTCATGTTTGCTACTTGGGTGAGCTGTCTGACACAGTGATCACTAGGGCTGCGAACCACATTCATGGTAAAATTCAAGTCACCCCTTCATCTGCCAGACTAACAGTGTAACTAGCCCATTTTCTGAGCTGAAGGTCTTCTCCTTCTGTCCAGGTATCACACACGTTTCCACAGCCCAGGAGCTTACCTAAAGAGAAGCAGCTTTTCCTAAGCACCAGTCTTTGAAACTTATTCTGGGGTCCAAGAGATAGGTAGGCTTGTTTCCACATCATGTATCATCACCAGTAATGAAGTTTCTGAGGGCTAAATTGTGCTCTTAGTGGTAGCTGTGTGATGGTTTTGCCTGCAAGGCTTTTGAACAGGTGTAGCTCTTGGGATTTAGCAAGCAATTCTGCTGATGGTGCTGAAGACGGAACACTATCCATCTGCCTCAATTAGTTATGTTACTTCTGCAGGGCTAAGAGAAATAAACCAAAAATAAAATGGTAAATGTTTATTTTTGCCACTAAAGTAAGTAGATAAGAGTCTAAAAAGATATGAGATTTGATCTATTCAGGAAAATGGTGCCAATGTTAGCATTGACAATCTTCTGCAGGAAAATTGTTCTTCACTTTTTTTTTCCTTTTTTTTTTTCTTTTTCCTGATAGCTGGAGTTTAGAATATACTGCATGCATTCTCTGATGTCCTCTGACACACTTTGAGCATCAGATGTCTCCTTAAAGAAGGTTATCAAATTCAAAGATTGAAAATACGTTACGTCCACTACCCACCTGAAAGGTAGCCCAGAAAGCTGGGAAGCCTGATGGGGAATTACCTACAAGCAACAAAATATGATAGAAATTAAGAGTTGAGGACCATAGGTTTTCTGCAGCACATACATATACTGGAAAATAAATATTTCCCTTTATCACACAACATACAGTGGCTACAAAGTACTGTGTCCAAGGCTGTACTGAAAGAATGGGGTTTGTGGGCTGAAGCCTGTCAATCTGAAAAGTAAATTAGCTATAGTATCTGTACTGGATTAACAGTCTAAATGGCAGAATGAAGCTTAATTGGGCCCTGCAGCACCTCTACTGATGGATGGCAGGGCTAACATGCCTTTATAGGTGGAGGTCAAAGAGCTGTATAAGCCCAAATGGTTCACTGGTTTAATTGGTTCAGGCATACCAGTCTTTCTAGCCAGGAAAACACAAGTGTATGATAAGGACAACATCATAATTGACTGCCTTTGGCTCCACAGAATAAGCAATCAGGCACTAATTTATGGCTGGGTCCATATTCCAATTCAGGAAAAATTCAGAGGGATTTTCAAGCAACACTATCTGCCGAAGGATGCTGTAACAACTGTCATGCAGCTGCCATATCCCTTGTGGTATCACAGTCATAGCTGCAGTCCTGCAGTCACAGCTTATTCCCACCTACTGTGGCCAAGTCAGAGTATCATTTGTTGATCCTTGATTTTGGGACCAAATTTATAGCAGGCTCCATCTGACAATAGATCCCAGAAGAGCAATAACACTGAGGCAGATTAGAAAGCAGCCAGTGCCAGCCACTGTCTCTGTGCTGTTGTATGTCTCATTTGCAACAGAGATGATGGATTTTGTCCTATTCTGCCACTAAAAACCTTTCCCATCTGAAAGATGGGCTGTGAACTGGAGAAAAAAAAGGGATTTTAGTGTGGTATTTTTGCCTTAGACCAAGAAACAGTCAAGTAGATATGAACAATATGTTTTGGATTAAATGCAATTTTATAAATTTAATTTTGCTTGACAAAACCCCAGAAATTAATCTCTCATTGACAGAAAGTGAATTCCATAAACATTTGAATGTTCTTATCTCCTTAGTTGTTTTAGAAACTATCTTCTATACTACACAGTGCTTTATTAACTAATTAGGAAACAATTAGAGTTTTCTATTGTTCATTGAATGTGATTGGAACATATTGAAATCTCTGAATAAAACATACACAGAAAAATTATAAAATAGGAGATGCAATATTTCAAAAGTAATAATAACTCTCACCTTTTACTCTGTATATGTGTGTAAAATATCCTCACAAAAATGCTATTTCTCTGTGATTGTTCTCCAGTCATTAAAGACAAGTTCTTTTCAGTTAGGTCTACAATTTCCTCAAGTATAACTTCTTTACTATAAGGAGTATTTAAAACTAGGTGGAACACAGCTCCTATAGCCTCATTTAAGCTGTATGTTAGGAATGCTGTCCACTCCTGGTAATTACTGAGAAGTGGTGCACTAGCCAACATTAGTGCAACCTTTGCGTCAGAAGCAAAGGAGAGGTCCTTTGCTTCTCTCTGCTTTGATGACTTCCTCTTTTTTAAGGACATTACTTCTTTCTAGCTAGAATTTGTCCCTTCTGTTTTGATTCCCTAATACATGCAGTGTTTTGCATCAAATTACTATTACAATAGTAGTGCTTTCCCCATTGTGTTTTCAAGACATTATTTTGACTCAGTAAATGCTGCAAAACATCTGATGTCACTCCTCCATCTCTAGGACCCAATCTCCCCTAGACACTCAAGTGTATCTTATTTCAAAGGCTATCAACAACTGTGGAATCAGTATTTCTACCTCTTGAATTAATTTAATTCTCCTGACCTTTCTTTTTGAAAAGGTATTCACAACTGAATTAAAGAACCATCAAGCTCAAGCTGAAGCAAATTTTATTTATTGTAAAGGAAGGAAACCCACAGCATTTTTAATTTCTTTACTATATAATTTTTGGATTTACTCACTGAAGGTCCTTGGCTGCTTGAAACACGCCTTCATGCTGTTGAATCCTATCCAAGGTTTACCTAGCTCAATATCCATAGTGATCCCCATGTCATTATGCATTCCTAACACTGATTTTTCTAACTGTAGCTATACATCTCTAAGCATCTAACATTTGAATTTTTACAGTAGCTGTTACATATTTTTTTAAGTTCTCTTGATGATATGATAATTGATTTTGAATCTTGCTGAGTGTCATGGTTTAAACTTAGTCAGACAGCTCGTTCACTCACTCCCCCCCTTCTTTCCCTCCCTCTACTCCCAGAGGGACGGAGAGGAGAATTGAAAAGAATGCAACTCCCACGGGTTGAGATAAGAACAGTTTAGTAACTAAGGTATAACACAAATCACTACTGCTACCACCAATGATAATAATGATAAAGGAAATAACAAGGGAAGAGAATACAACACCTCACCACCAGCCAACTGATAACTCCCCTCCCCAGCCCGACCAAGCTCTGCCCGATACCTCCTCCAACCCCGCAGTCTCAGCCCTTCCGGCTAACTCCCAGTTACATCCTGGGCATGACGTGCTGTGGTATGGAATATCTCTTTGGCTAGCTTGGGTCAGGTGTCCTGTCTCTGCTTCCTCCTGGCTTCCCCTCCTCCCTGGCAGAGCATGAGGCTCACAAAGTCCTTGGCCAAACCAAAGCATCGCTATCAGCTCTGTTCCCAGGCTGAAAGTCAAAACACTGCACTGCACTAGCTACCAAGAAGGAGAAAAATGACTGCTACTGCTGAACCCAGGACACTAAGCCATCATGCAGGATGAGTTGTTTATTTTTCCTCCTTCAAGGATAGTTTCTATCAATATTCAGTGAAAAAACATTGTTTAGTTTCCTATTGTCATATTGCCTGTCCTCTTGGCTTCTTTAGGCCCCTGTGAAGAAGCTAACAGTACAGCATGGGCTTGACCATCCTAAGCAGCTTTGTGGCATCTGCAAAAGTTGCTTCTCACTTACTCATTCCCTTTCCAGATCATTAAGCATCATGACACCTACTTTTGGGCCTTGGGGCCCCTACTATTAACCTTTTGCTAGGAATGAAAATTGGCCATTTAATCCCACACTTTACTTTCTGTCTCCAAGATAGGTTTTGATCCATGTGACAAATCTGGGCTATGACAGATGCTGGTGAAGTCAATGGAGGTACTATAAAGCTTAAAGCTAGGTATGTGCTCAAGCTTCCTGTTGAAATCCATCGGACAGAAGTCCTAACTTCTAAGCAATATAAAAAGTCTCAGGTTATGGGAAGAAATATTTCTTGAAGTAGAAAAATTAAGTAGTTTTCAAAGCAGTGTGAAAATCTTTTTCATTTTTTTTTGAGGTATCTTCAGACAACTGATGCAGGTAACTGTGGCAGTAACCCTTACTGCTTTTACATGCCAATATTCTGATAGTGGGAAAATAATTTCTTTCATAATAAAAGAATTTTCCCAAAGATTCACATATGTAAAACTAAGGCTTGCTGGTTTTATTACTTGAGGAAAGAAAAAGAAGAAGAAAATGTGCTCAGTTTTTGGCAGTTTATATGGCATTTTCAGTATTTCAATAGCAAATGGCTTGTGGATAACTTCAAACACAACAGCTACCCCACCATTTTTTTCCTAAACTACCCTGCCTCTCCCCTTGCCCCTCATCTTTCCCATAATAGCTGTAGAGACATCCTCCATGTTCCTGTAAGAAAGTAGCTTTTTATCTTTGTGCAGTTCATTTCTTATGTTGGCAAAACATTTGTGGATTGTCTCTATTATATGAGACTTGAAAAAAAGATTTGTCATGATTTTTTATTAAAGAACATTTTCTTTCTGGAAAAAACAAAATTTCATCTGTGATAGCCTAACATTTCTGAACTATAGAGTCAGTCTTGTACCAAGGAAGGCGATTCATTCCAGTACTTTAACGGGACTGACTGGTAACTCTAATAGCCTTATCATGTGGGCTCTGAACCTTTCTGTTAGAGTTCAGTTACAGTGAATCAGTTTTTCAAGATCCTCTTCTGTGTCTGAATTCTAAATACCAATACACAAACAGAGAGTTTGTGTCCTGTTCATTTCTTTATGCAAAGTTTGTATTGTTTGATTTTCTAATGTTACTTTCAATGCTTTCTGGAGAAGTGTATTTGCTATTTCCTTTCTGCTTTCCCTTTACTTCCCCCTATCTTAGCACCCCCATTTCCTACAGAAGGAGAACTTGCACAATTCTGTAAAATAGTGTCTTTCTGTAGAAAAAAAAAGTTAGGATCTTATTTTAGCTGAGTTTAATTTGTGTCTTTCTGACTGAATTGTGTGTTCCAGGAGAACAGGCATTCTTCACTCATGCCACTTATCTCTTGGAAACTAGCAAAGTTTAACAGCTTCAGTAAGTTTTTAAAATCTGGTAGCTTGAAGGGTAGCCTCAGCTCTCCTTTAATTGTCAGCTCAGTTAGATTGATGTTTAGTGAACTGGAAATTCCCTTCTCTTATACCTTTATTTTCACCAATTAATAATAACATCATGTATTTTGAGACTGTGTTTAAAATCACACATTTTTGCCTAGAGAAGAGGTACCAATAAAGGACTTTGTGTGAGACCAATTAATGATAATGATTTTAAACTTCTTATGCACAACACACACCAAACCCTCAGAAGGGCTAGGACAGCTCATGAGAAGGATCTTATAGATGTAGCTTTCCAAGCCACTGAGCAAGTATTATGTGATGTTCTCCTGGATAAAACTCTGCTATATGGATTTTCATCAGTCCAAGGAAAAAAATAAAACAATAAAACAATTCCAACCTCCAGCGACCTCATGCCCCAGGAGGGCTGAAGCAAAGAGACTGTTGATCTTTATGATAACTGCCCAGAAACTCTCTGCAAAGACAGAGGGATTCCTAGAACCAGATGTATGCAAATTATGAAAGGCAGAGGCCACTAGGACAAGCAGTCTTGGATGTCGTCTGACTTAGCTGCATTTCCATAACTCAAGAGGAATGCTTATCTGACTGTGCTTGAAGGAAAGCATAATGTGAGACCAGATATGTCTGCAGGCTGATTGTTTTAAAAGCCCTTAACCTGCTGTTTTGTTTGTTACTGAGCAAACAAAGAAACAGACCCTCAAACAACTTTGTTTTAATAGCTGCTAGTCAGCACTGTGGCGCTGGGATTTGAGAACATGGCCATTAGAGGCAGTCACAGAGGTAAGGTTTTACCTGGATGGAAAACAAAGCAAAAAAAAATAAAATAGCCAGTGCATGTTTGAAGACATGGACACAGTGTTTGAGATGCAGCCTCTCACTCAGAGAGACTGTTAAGGCTTGGACTGTTAAAGCTGGGGACTGCTAAACCAGAAAGGGACTGTGTCACTCACTGGATGTTCAATTTCTTATAACCTTTCCCTCTCTTGAACACTGCTGAGCTTTCTGCTCAGTGAAGAACATCTAAGTTATATCCAAAGACAATGAAAGACACCTAACATTTCCGGAATGTAGTCAGAGGTACTGAAAAGACAAAGCTGTAACCAGCTCTGTAACAGTGGTAAGAAAGCAAAATCCTGTTTTGGCATGTTCTGTTAAGGCATGCTGGTACATATGTTTCTACTCCACAACACACTGCCTCTGCTATTTGAGTTACAAAGCTGAAACTGCTTCATCAAGCATAGCTGCTCCACTTAATAACTTTATGACTCTATATTTTGTGCACATTTTTTATTGTGTGTGCCGCATTATATTTTAGTAAAGCTTCATTGTTTTGCTTATTGTTCCTCAAAATGGAAATGGATTTAGGCCGGTTCAAGAAAAAGTCACACTATGGCAAAATAGAAATGAAAAACTGCCCATTTTCCTCCTCACCAGTAAACTACTTCTTCAGACAAGTATCTAGGGCAGAATATCTAGCAGTTTCATGAAGCTGATCACAGGGAGATTAAAAAGTGTAGCTTTATCACATTTCCAGCTGTGTGCACTCAGAACCTGCATCCTACACATAATTTATAAACTGTTTTTGACTTTTATCCTTTTCATCTAGACCTGATGTACCTTAAAGCTGCTGGTGGAGAAAAAGTGTATTACTGAAATTCCTAAAAATGGAAACATAAGTAAATATGGATTCAACTAAAGTTTTTCTCAAGGTCAATACCTCCTTTTAGATTACTCAAATAACTGCAAAGAAAGTTGCTTTCGTTGTTCAGAGTAAAGGAGTGAAGCATTCATTTTAACTTAGCTAGACTCAGCTGTAATATAGAACACCTTTCCCTATGTTCAAGGCTTTTTCTGCATAGAAAATCTGTAGCAATTTGAGAAGATGATTGTCCGTGCTTATTCAGAAGGAGCAAAACTGACCAAAATGACGAATAAAGAACAAGGAAAGGCAAAAAAAAAAAAAAATTCTTAGAACAGGATGAAGGACCATAGCATATTTTAAAAAAAGCAGTATTTCTAATGAAAGGAAATATTTTTGCAAATTTGAACATGGTAATAAGTTCATTGGAATGAAAAAATTTTGGGAAGGTTGAATCTGAAAAAGCTGCCATTTTGGTGCTACTCTGTTGCATAGTTCATCATCACATAGCAGTATTCAGTGGTATTCCCAACACGCTATTGCTTTCTAGTTATAAAGAATTCTATTTATTAAACAAACAAAACCACAAATCTCTGCATCTGCAAATTAAAGATGAGATCCAAAAGATGGTTTGCATTGGGTTTTCATGGCAAGATTTTAGTAGTGGAGAGCGAGGGGGGGCTACAGGGCTGTCTCGTGTGAGAAGCTGCTAGAAACTCCCCCTGTGACCAATAGAGCAAATTCTAGACAGCTTCAAGACAGACCCATCACTAGCCAAGGCTGAGCCCATCAGAGACTGGTAGCACCTCTGGGATAACATAGTTAAGAATGGGGGCAAAAAATGCCTACACAACAGTAATTGCAGCCAGAGACAGGAATGAGAACATGTGAAAGAAACAGCTCTGCAGACAGCCGGGTCAGTGAAGAAGGTGAGGAGGAGGTGCTCCAGGCACTGGAGCAAGGATTACCCTGCAGCCCGTGGTGCAGCCCACGGTGAGGCAGCTGTGCCCCCGCAGCCCATAAAAGTCCACAGTGGAGCAGATACCCACCTGCAGACCAGGGAGGACCCCACACTGAAACAGGGGCATGCCTGAAGGAGGCTGTGACCCCATGGGAAGCCTAGGCTGGAGCAGGCTCCTGGCAAGGCCTATGGTCCCATGGAGAGAGAAGCCCACACTGGAACAGGTTTGCTGCAGGACTTGTGACCCTGCAGGGGACTCATGCTGTTCCTGAAGGATGCACCCCATAGAACGAACCCACGCTGGAACAGGCTGTTCCTGAAGAACTGCACCCACAAAAGGGTCCCATGCTGGAGCAGTCTGCTCCTGAAGGACGCACCCCATGGAAGGGACCCACACTGGTTCATGAAGAACTGCAGACTGTGGGAAGGGCTCACATTGAACAAGTTTTGGAGGACTGTCTCCTGTGGGAGGGACCCCACACTGAGGACGAAGGAGTTGCAGAAACAAAGCGTGTTGAACGGACCCATACCCTCTTCCCCTTCCTCCACTGCCACCGAGTGGAAAAAAGACAGAGAATTCTGAGATAAAATTCAGCCCAGGTATAAGGGGCCTGGGGAGAAGATATGTTAAGATTTGATTTTATTTCACGTCTCTGATGTGAGTCTGTTTTGCCCGTGATGGTAATCAGTAAGTGATCTTCTCCTGTCCTTATCTCAACCAATGACCCTTTGCTAATATTTTCTGTCCCCTGTCAAGCTGAGAAGGAGGAATGATAGAGGGGTGTTAAGGCAGGGTCAACCTACCACAAGATGTTTCTGTAGTCCAAAGATTTTTACCCATTTTAAGTAATTGTGCTCTATGCAGAGTGTATTTGTGTGTGTAATTTTCCTGTATGCTCTATGTCTTTCATACATACTTCGTACATATGCATGTACATGACACAGCTACAGGTTAGGCAAAAAAGATATTCAGAACAGCCCTGCAGAGAAGGACTTGGGGGTGTTGGTCGATGAAGAACTTAACGAGGCAGAAGTGTGCGCTTGCAGCCCAGAAAGCCAACTGTATCCTGGGTTGCAGCAAAAGGAGTGTGACCAGCAGGTCGAAGGAGGTGATCCTGCCCCTCTACTCTGCTCTCGTGAGACCTCACCTGGAGTATTGTGTGCAGTTCTGGTGTCCTCAACATAAAAAGGACATGGAACTGTTGGAACAAGTCCAGAGGAGGGCCACGAGGATGATGAGGGGACTGCAGCACCTCCTGTATAAAGATAGGCTGAGAAAGTTGGAGCTGTTCAGCCTGGAGAAGAGAAGGCTGCGTGGAGACCTCCTAGCAGCCTTCCAGTATCTGAAGGGGGCCTATAAGGATATTGGGGAGGGACACTTCATTAGGGAAGTGACAGGACCTTTTGGTAACAGGTTAAAACTTAAACAGGGGAAGTTTAGATTGGATATAAGGAAAAAGTTCTTTTGTGCTAGGGTGGTGAGGCACTGGAATAGGTTGCCCAGGGAGGTTGTGAATGCTCCATCCCTGGCGGTGTTCAAGGCCAGGTTGGACGAGGCCCTGGGTGACATGGTTTAGTGTGAGGTATCCCTGCCCATGGAAGGGAGGTTGGAAGTAGATGATCTTAAGGTCCTTTCCAACCCTAACTGTTCTATGATTCTATGTATGTTTGTATGTATGCATGTATGTGTGTAGTATGGTCCCTGGAGCTGGGGACCTGCTTCGCAGTTCCCTCAGAAGTCTTTCCAAAGAATTATCCTAAACACTTCCTTGCTACAACTGAAACATAGGCAGCATCTACAGTATTTCATGTGGCTCTCCCTTGAACTAGCTCCACAACAGGTTTCAGTCCCCAATTAAACTGTTAGTTAAGAGCTTACTCTACTCTCCACAGATCTGCAGATTGAGTTACTTGGGCACCATGTGTCTTATCGTGAGTCCTTTGAGGAGAACTGAACTGAGATGTATGCTCTGGCTGTATGACATCTGCAGACTGATCCTTTTCCCAAAAGATAAGATGTATGACTAACGCTTTCTGAATGGAGGTGACAGTGCTCTGATATCCCTACTTCAGTATTTCAGCTTCATCCTGATTAATGCCAAACTTGTTTTCTTATCCACAAAGGTAGTGGTGTTAGGTAAAAAATCAGCTGATAATTTCTTTGAGTTTCTTTATCCTACTATTTCTCCAGTGAATTTTATTTTTTGCTGCAAAACTTCAGTTTCAGTAGGAGGGGATGATACTTTCTTTGTCACATGCAGAGAAATGTCTGAAGTCTAATATTTAGGATACTCACATAGGAGGTTGAAGATGTGAGGTTAAATCTGCTCATGCTGAGCAGAAAAATGACCTTGGGTCTGTTGTTTGCAGAATGAGTGCTCTGATCAGGGAACTGTAATACCAAAGGTCAGCAGGAGAACCACAGTTTCTTCATTTTGAAGAAGGTGGAAGCAGCGTCTGCAATATTTTTTACAGCCTGTGAGTTTTAGCCAAAGTCTGTGTATATATAGTGGGATTAGGGGCTTTGTGGGTTATTGGCATGTCTACTTCCCATATCCTGACATGATTAAATGAGCCCCACAGCCCAGGGTGTTGTACACGTGCACTGATGCTGTGTGGGGTGCTTCCTGGAACTTTCAAATCAGACAGGGACATGAATCAAATCAGCTGGTCTTGAATTTGTAGCATTTTTTTCTTTACAATCTACAAATCCTTTTTTTCCTTTTCTTTCTTTTCCTGGCCTGTTGAGTTCCTGCCCCTCACTGTTTACAGCTCCCCAGGCTTCTGAAATGGACGATGGAGAGGAACTGGGGCCAAGTCCATGCCAGGCATAAAGAAACTAGACTAGAGGGTTCTTTTTCCCTCTTTTTTCTTGTTCTCTTTTGCCCAAGTTCCAACATTCTACTTTTGGCTACTTAGGTAATACTGATGTAAATAGACATTTAAGGTCATTTACAACGAGGCCCTAGAAACAAGGGCAGATATAGCAGTAATTGCTGCTTTTATTTTAGTTAGCTGAACTGGGTTTTTCCACTCTTTTTTAGAGTGCAAGTTTTCAGTGAAGCATCTCTTAGTATCATTATGATCTTTTCATCTGCAGAATAACCTCTGCAATCAAAAATCAATACTCATGCAATGGGCAAATCAGACTGTTCCTGCCCACAAGTATCTGCAGTATTATGTCTTAAGCAGCTGTTGATTTGCTTTGATTTGGAAAAACGGCTTGTCTGCAGATCTGTGTATGTATTTATGCACATGGTATTTTAAGATGTAATGCAAGAAAAAAGCTTTAAAACCATAATCTAAAACCAGGGATGGGAAATATTTGTAGTTTCCAAATGACAAATGACATTTCCAATTTCAGTCTAAGAAAAGAGTCCCTCTATCTTGTCTTACAGTGGAAACATTTCAATAGAGGCTGTTTTAAGGGCTTCTATGACAGTGTGTATTAATGTGTAAGCATTGCACCTGGTTTTACAGACAAAGGATTATTAAGGACTGCATTACCACCAATATCAAGAAAAAGAAAAAAATAAAAATATCCCTAAATCATATTTTTGTCATACCACAGAATGAATAAGCACACAAATATTATGCTTCCCATAAATTTTATACTGATTGTCATTTGGGATAGCCGGAATAGATCTTCCATTAATACATGTAATAACAATCTCAAATTCGTGTGGCATTCAGCACAAAACCATCACCTGGATTTGCCACATCTTCACATTTTAAATCAGAAACAAATCCAGTGATGTGAATAAATGGATACATTCATTAGTCACACCCGAAAAAGTCTTGGATCAACAACATATCAGCATTAAGAGTACATAAATAGATGCACATAAGGAAACAACCTACAATATAGAAAAGGAAAAACAGAAGGTTGTTAATCTTTAAAACCCAGGAGCTGTGTATGCATGTCATACTTTGCAACTTTATTTATTAGGTGATAAATACATATACATACATGTATGTATAACAGGTAATAAAAGGCAGAGGGCCACGTGTACTCTCCAAACATGCATTTTGACTCTTTTCAGAGGTTTCATGCAGTGGTCTTCGAATTTCCAAACAGAATTTTTGCATAACTATTTCAGCTCTGTTTATGCATGTAAACAAATGCGCATAACCCCCATAAGAATTATTGTAAAATTACAAAGTTTTACATTCAGTAAATCCTTGAAATAGACCTAGTGCAATTGATGCTGGTTCTGCGAGCGTCAGGCAAGTTTCTCATTCTGATGCTACTCAGAATTACTGAGTTCATATGCTGGATTTCTATATCCCAGCACTGCTACTAGACTCTCTTTAGGTTCCAGTGTCTGGTGGCCATCAGTTGGAACCATTGAGTAACAATTGGTATAATGAGCACTTTTTTTCTTCTATGATGTTGAGTTCCTCTGCGAGTAGTGTGAACCGATGAGAGACAATCTTTCAACAACGGTGTCGTTACCAGCACAGGTGGCATCAGCAGGACCAAGAGAAGGCAAAGACAGATGGTGGTTTAAAGGACAAGCCAGAGCCACTGCCAATTGGTAGCAGAGTATCAGCAATTGTAGTATGTCTACCATCAAAGAGAATGAAATGAAAAATGACTGATACACCTAAATGTAAGAATGAGACAGAAATCCCACTCTGGAAGAAAGTGGGCAGAACAATATACTGCTGTTGAAATCTGTGTCAGATCTCCTGCTATAAATTACAGGAATAATGATATAGCTGGAGGCTGACTTCAGACTGAGATGCTTCTGGGTACAGGACAACATGTTCAGAAAGAAAAATCAGCATCACTAACTGGAATGGTCAATATTTTGTAATTTTGGTGCATTTTTAATCAGCCATGCAGGGGCTTTGGAAGAGATAAACAAGCTGGGCACTAATCAGAAGATTGTTTTCTGACTACCTTTTGTTCACAGTTCAAGATACACTTGATCTTGTCCATTCTGGGCATGCCTGGGGGGGGGCTGAGTGTGACCAGTTCTCTCTGCTTTCTATGTCAGTTAAGAGCACTCAGTACTTCATGAGAGAGCTCTGCACCTTGGCAGATCAAGCCCCCAGGGCCTCATTTTTGTGAAGCAAGCTCCAGCTGGAAGCAGGAGTGGCACAAATAAGCTCTCTCTGCAACAGTTCAAAATGTCATTAAGATTATCACGCAATTCTGCCGTTGCTTTATACCAGTCATTAATTAAAACTGTATTTCCTGCAAGAGTAGGTCTTTTACTACATGGCTCTTAATGGAGATTGGTTGTCTGAAGATGCATTTTACGGCCTGGAGGAAAATAGCTGCTGCTGTTTCTATTTTCTTTAGCAGTGGAAGCTGCCAGGGATGCACCCCAATGTGCAAGGGAGGAGGTCTGCCAGGTTCTGCAGCCAGGAATTGTGTGGTAGCAGCAGAAGTTCAGCCTTACACTAGGGGCAAGTACTTCACAGCCTGTCAGGCAGTGATGAAGCTTTTGATCCTGCAGTCTGCTCAAATACCAGAGTCTATGGTTTTTTTTCGACATATAAGAAGCAAGCATATATTATTGGTGTAAATGACTTTAGTTTTAGATTAAAGGTAACAAACAAACAAGGAAGAATAGAAAAGTGCACTCCTGGAGAGGGGATTTTTTGTCTGTGCCTGCCCTATTTCTGGGTGTTGTGTGTGAACCATGCAAAATAAAATACGCTTTTATGACATCCTGCAGTTGTGGTACAGTGAATCAAGTCAATAGGCAACACTGTTAGCCATTTCTAAATGCAGGTATTTAAAGCTTTGCATAGATTTTGCTTAGCTGCTGCTTTACATAAATCTATTTGTAACTGTTGTGCTAAATAAAACTTTACCTTGTCAGTTTAGTCTATTTAATACAACTACATTAATAGCACATAAAATACATACAGTAATAAGAATTCAGGAAAGAATCAGACTTCATTTACCTTAAACTCCCCATATGAAAGAAAACTTTGTTGATATTATCATAATATCATGAGCTGTGATACACATTTTGCATGATGTAACATAATTTCATAAGTTAACATCCCCAAAGTAAATCTGAGGAACGTATTGACATGTACTGGAAACATCTTTCTGAAAAAATACACATTTGCATTAAGGAAGAATATTAAAGGGATCAACAAGGGTGATTTCTGTTGCATAGGGCTTTTTTCTATACAGAGGCATGAATTTTGTCTTAAGGTAGACTTATTAACATTGCGGACACGGTACTACAATATTACATATGATTCATAAGGACAGCCACAAATTGCTACTACTTGACAGAATTTATTAGAAGAATGACGGTATGGCCCGGCACAAGCAATCCAGGAGGTTCCCCGATTGTGTGGAAGACAACTTCCTTCTGCAAGTAATAGAGGAGCCAACAAGGAGAGGTGCCATGCTTAACCTTGTGCTCACCAACAGGGAAGGGCTCCTTGGAAATGGGACACTCCAGGGCAGCCTTGGATGCAGCGATCATGAGATGGTCGAATTTGAGATCCTCAGGACAGTGAGAAGAACGTGCAGCAAGTTCACTGCCCTGGACTTCAAGAGAGCAGACTTTGTCCTGTTCAGGAGCCTGCTTAGGAAGGTTCCATGGGATATAGTCCTAGAGGGCCGGGGGGCCCAAGAATCTAGGTTGATGTTCAAGGATCACCTGCTACAAGCTCAGGAGTGTTGCATCCCAACTAGAAGGAAGTACAGCAGGAGAGCCAGAAGACCTCCTTGGATGGATAAGGAGCTCCTGAGGAAAATTTGAGGGAAAATTCAAATGAAAAAAGAGGCTTATAAAAAGTGGAAGCAAGGACAGGCGGTCTGGGAAGAATATAAGGATGTTGTCTGGGAAGCTAGGGACCAGGTTAGGAAAGATAAGTTAGAATTAAACGTGGCTAGGGATGTTAAGGATAACAGGAAGGGATTCTACAGGTACATAGCAAATAAGAAACAGACTAGGGAGAAAGTAGGCCCCCTCAGGAAGCTCTCAGGAGAACTGGCTACACAGGATTTAGAGAAGACTGAGGTTCTGAATGACTTCTTTGCCTCAGTGTTCACTGGCAAAGGCTCTGACCAAACCACCCAAGTCTTGGAAGGCAGATGCAGGGACTGTGAGAATGAAGACCTTGCACCCACTGTAGGAGAGGATCTGGTTCGAGACCATCTTAAAAATCTGAAAGTGCACAGGTCCATGGGTCCTGATGAAATCCATCCGTGGGTCCTGAAGGAGCTGGCAAATGAAGTTGCGAAGCAGCTGGTCATCATATTTGAAAAATCTTGGCAGTCAGGTGAAGTTCCTGATGACTGGAAAATGGGATATATAATCCCCATTTTCAAGAAGAGGAAAACGGATGACCCGGGGAATTACAGACCAGTCAGTCTCACCTCTGTGCCTGGCCAAATCTTGGAGCAGATTCTCCTGGAAGACATGCTAAGGCACATGAAAATCAACAAGGTGCTTGGTGACAGCCAGCATGGCTTCATTAAGGGGAAATCCTTCCTGACCAATTTGGTGGCCTTCTATGATGGGGCTACAGAACTGATGGACAGGGGTAGAGCAGTTGATGTCATCTACCTGGACTTGTGCAAAGCGTTCGACACTGTCCCACACAACATCCTTGTCTCTAAATTGGAGAGACATCAATTTGATGGATGGACCACTCAGTCGATAAAGAACTGGCTGGATGGCCAAACTCAGACAGTTGTGGTCAATGGCTCAATTTCCAGCTGGAGACCAGTAACGAGTGGTGTCCCTCAGGGATCGGTGATGGGACCGGTCTTGTTCAGCATCTTTGTTGCTGACATGGACAGTGGGATTGAGTGCTCCCTCAGCAAGTTTGCCGATGACACCAAGCTGTGTGGTTCGGTTGATACTTTGGAGGGAAGGAATGCCATACAGGGGGACCTTGACACTCTTGTGAGGTGGGCTGATGCCAACCTCATGAAGTTTAACCATGCCAAGTACAAGGTCCTACACCTGGGTCGGAGCAATCCCAGGCACAGCTACAGGTTGGGCAGAGAAGAGATTCAGAGCAGCCCTGCAGAGAAGGACTTGGAGGTATCGGTTGATGAGAAAATGGACATGAGCCGTCTTCAGTGTGCGCTTGTAGCCCAGAAAGCCAACCGTATCCTGGACTGCAGCAAAAGGAGCGTGACCAGCAGGTTGAAGGAGGTGATCCTGCCCTACTACTCTGCTCTTGTGAGACCTCACTTGGAGTATTGTGTACAGTTCTGGTGTCCTCAACATAAAAAGGACATGGGACTGTTGGAACAAGCCCAGAGGAGGGTCACGAGGATGATCAGGGGACTGAAGCACCTCCCATATGAAGACAGGCTGAGAAAGTTGGGGCTGTTCAGCCTGGAGAAGAGAAGGCTGCGTGGACACCTCATAGCAGCCTTGCAGTATCTTAAGGGGGCCTATAGGGATGCTGGAGAGGCACTCTTCATTAGGGACTGTAGTGATAGGACAAGGAGTAACGGGTTAAAACTTAAACAGGAGAAATTTAGGTTGGATATAAGGAGGAAATTCTTTCCTGTTAGTGTGGTGAGGCGCTGGAATGGGTTGCCCAGGGAGGTTGTGAATGCTCCATCCCTGGCGGTGTTCAAGACCAGGCTGGATGAGGCCTTGGGTGATACGGTTTAGTTTGAGGTGTTCCTGCCCATGGCAGGGGGGTTGGAACTGGATGATGTTAAGGTCCTTTACAACCCTAACTGTTTTATGATTCTGTGAGTCTATGAATTTGTAAGAGTTTATTTAACTCCAAGGGCAGATAAATTTTAAACTTTATTTAGCATGAATTTTTCCACTGCATTTCTTGTGTAACTACCCGTACCTTAAAACACCGTTATTTAGAAATGCTTTTGACTGTGTATTAGATCTGGACAACTGAGAATTACACAGTCAGTGTTACTTTCGCTTGTGTATCCTTGCTATGCCCTTACCCAGATTCCTGTAGCCTTTAAATCAGTGTATCCAGTGTAACTACACTGCAAGTTCTGTAGGGGCACTCAATATGACAGGAGTACATGCTTCCTGCCATGTACAATAGAGTTTATGTAATTATAGATCTGGAGATTTTCATTATTCTGAAAAAATAAAATTCTGAAATAATCATATTGTGGCACTTTTCCAATATAATTTCACTTTTTATAATAAATCACTTTGATTCTTCCAACTAATATGCTTAAAACAAAGTAGTAATTTTCATTCTTTAATATTAATTTTCAAATATAGTCTCAGGAAAGAAAGATCATAAGTGCCTCTCTAAATTTGCCTGTGCATTCCCTTTTCTTGAGAATAGCTACAGGCTTGATACTATGGTTTTATATAATACTGTCACCGGTAAGTCGAGGTTGACCCAGGAGATGGCAGTCTTGTTCAGAATGTGTGAGTTAAAGCCCTTCCAGGATCTTTGTTAACAAAGATAGGCCTTCCCCAGAGGAGAAGGAAAACTCCTATGTTCAAACCTGGACTGATGGACCTTGTCTAGCCTTGTAAGGTATTCCATTGAAGAGAAGGGCACTCTTACAAAACCTATGACCTGTGGACTTTGCTGTCACCGTTCTAGCTAGCTAGGCCTTGGCAGTTAAACCTCAGGTGTAAAGGGTGGGGCTGGTTCTGTGCAAGCTGTGCTTCACCTAAAAAATCCACTGCGCAGGCTGGAAGGGCTCACTCTCACTTGTCTGTATGGACAGGCGAGGGTCTAAACGGCAGGTGACAAGGTGCATGGGAAGCTGCAGATCCAACGTTGCATGCAGGCGGACCAGTGCATGAGTTGCTTGAGATTGCTCAGGCGATGACAGTCATGGTTGGACACTTCCTGATTGCCTAAGCACCCTTTTTTCCAAACAGATTTGCATATCACACATGCCCTTGGTCATCGCGCTTGTAGTAAAGCTTTGGGGTTAGAGCCCTTCCCAAATCTTTGCTCACAAAGCCAAGCCATCATATAATACTGTATTTCCTTGATTCAGGAATATTCCCTCCCCTGCCTTTTTCCTGCTCTTTAATTTAAGCATGCTGTTAATATGCAGCTCTATTCACTTGCTCTGTGAATGGGTCAGTTCTGTTAAAAACACTGCACTTAGGTTTTGTTTGTTTGTTTGTTTGTTTGTTTAAAATAATAATAAAATAGAGGGCTTTTTTTTTAATTTGGCCCTTGTTGATGATTAATGATATCTAGCCCATGGGATATCATTATCCCATTGTGATAATGGTGATATCCCAGATATCACCTTATCCTTGTTCCCATCAGTTATTAATTTAGTGGGTTATCATTTTTATTTCTTACAGTTTTTAACTTTGTCTACAGAAGTAAGTACTCTTAACTGAAAAAATGAGTTTTGTTCCATAAATGTTAGAATAAACTCATGTTTAGTTGTTCCCTGTTGCAGTCACTCTGTGTAACATGACAAATTATTTTAACTGAGTCCTATCTTTCCATTTCAGAGAAGTTTATATGGGCACTGCATGTTCTTAGATGCTAATAGAATCCTAGAAACACAGTATGGCTTGGGCTTGAAGGGGCCTTAAAGATCATCTAGTTCTAACCCCGCTGCCATGGGCAGGTACACCTTTCATTAGACCAAGTTGTTCAATGCCCCATCTAGCCTGTCCTAAAATGACACTGTACACTGGTATGCATGTGAAATCTGCTGAATTGTTCTATATTATTCAAAGAGTAATCAGTGTAATCTTCAGAAACACTATTTCTCTTGATAAGTTATGATTTCTTCCTTTTTACAACTGGTTTCATTTGAATTGTTTCCACTCCATATTCTTCCTCAAGCGAGTAGTATTAGAACAAGCCTGATATTTTATTTTTCACACTTTGAAATTCTTTGCTGAATAATGTTGAAGAATTTATTAGGCCAATAAATGAATACCAAAAAGAAGGGGTTATTTGATCATCATCAATATAAACCTCTGAATAAAGTAACTGACTGAACTGGAATTTCACATAAAATCTAACAAAGCACACAGGGAGTTTTATTCATTTATGTGTTTTAAGTTCAGAGTATTCATAAGTCCTTTGGTGTGTTAGCAGCTAAGTCATTAAAATAAAGCTTTCCTGACATTTAAGTAGGCTATAAACTTTCTGCAAGTTATTTATGCTGGGTGATTTTTACTGAATAAGCACAAACCTCAGTCCTTAAACAAGTGTCCTTATGCTTCATATTTAAATTGTACAAACAGGTTATAGTTTCAAGTTTACCCGTTATTATAAACATGAAAAGTATATCAGAAAATCTAATTATCAAAATGGTATTATGGTGGTTTAAACCCAGTCAGACAGCTTGTTCATTCTCTTCCCCCCTTCTTGCCCTCCCCCTACTCCTGGAGGGACGGAGAGGAGAACTGAAAAGAATGCAACTCCCACGGGTTGAGATAAGAACAGTTTAGTAACTAAGATATGACACAAATCACTACTGCTACCACCAATAATAACAATGATAAAGGAAATAACAAGGGAAGAGAATACAACACCTCACCACCAGCCAACCGATAACTGCCCCCCCGCCAAGCCTGACCAAGCACCAACCGATACCTCCTCCAACCCTGCAGCTACCAACCCTTTCTGGTAACTCTCAGTCACCTCCTGGGCATGATGTGCTGTGGTATGGAATACCTCTTTGGCTAGCTTGGGTCAGGTGTCCTGTCTCTGCTTCCTTCCGGCTTCCCCTCCTCCCTGGCAGAGCATGAGGCTCACAAAGTCCTTGGCCAAACCAAAACATTGCTATCAGCTCTGTTCCCAGGTCGAAAGTCAAAATACAGCACTGCACCAGCTACCAAGAAGGAGAAAAATGACTGCTACTGCTGAACCCAGGACATTATCCACCCCTTATTCTATGCCATTCATGTCATGCTCAGATCCCACATTTTCAATATACCATCACTCTTATCTAAGTGCACTCTTATCTTAGTGCACAGACCAGTCCCTATAAAGCTGCTGCGTCCATCTGGCCCATGATGTCAGGCTCCATCTCTTGCAACAGTCTTCCAGAGCAGGAGAGGCTGTGTGCAGTATTCACACTCGTGAATAACCTGGGCAATAGTGTCCATTGTCAAGTCCACCCCTCCATCATGAGTCCATCTCTGTGTTGCATCTCTGTTCTGATGGCCTAAAGTGCCATGGGCCCACCAGGCTTAAAATAATTCACCATCCCCTTCAGCAGTTTCTGCAGCTTGTTGCCGGGGACTCCATACAGCTGCCTTCCATCTCCGACGCTTCCAAAGCACTGGAAGGGCACCAGCTACCAAGAAGGAGAAAAATGACTGCTGCTGCTGAACCCAGGACAGGTATGCTTGTATTATAAGCCTCATAATATGAAAATATACAATCATTAAAAATCTTTGTGATAAAGGACATCAAAGAAGAGTTTTATTAGAAGACCAGATTCCTACTGAGTATCGCATTAACCCAGGGAATGATAGTCCAGGGATTTTATCCACCTGGAATTTTCTGATCCTAAGGTAAATATAACTAAAATCTGTAAGGAATGGTGAATAATTTAGAAAGGTTTTGTTGTAATTATCCACCAATGAAAGCAAGAGCCTGGGGTATAAGGTTCTTAGCCATAGCAAGTTGAAAGCACAGCAGACAGGCTTTCTTTTCATTCTTCTGTTTGAAGAAAAACTCTTCTGCAGCTAGCAGTGCTAGGGTTGCATGATCAGAGGGGAGGCAATAAGATGTCTGAAATTGGAAGAAAGTCATGCTGTATTTTACACTAGCTACCACTGGCCAATAACCAGTAGTGATTACTGAAAACAAATGTTGATCCTGAGCCTTTTTCTTTTATCAGGTGCCCTGATTATGACTGCAGGATAGGGGCTTACTCCTTCCTGTTTTCTTCTGCTCTTCATTCTCTAGTTTCCTTTGAGCAGGAAAAGTGCTTTCACTCAGAATACCTACAGGTGCAGTAATTCAGGCATGTAAGATGTGGGAGGGAAGGGATAAGTGTGCTTGGAGGTTTGCTATTCCTTTTTGGTGTGTCCTTAGAGCATATCTTGCTCAAGATAAGGAATGGCATGTCTTTTTCTCACAGCAGAAAGTTTTGAACATTTTTCATAGTGATAGGTGCCCATGCAATAAGCGCATAGGTGATTTTAGAGACTTACAAATGCTACACAATGCTACAAAACAGACTCTATTTCTGCATGGAAACTAGACATTCTCTTCTGGGCAGGTGGAAAGACACATCAGATAAACTGACACAGAAATCTGTGGTGCATAGCAAAATACCCACCCTGCTTGATAACTCTAGACTTTCAAGTATCCTGTCATTTTCTCAGTTTGTTTTTTGTGGTTGTTGGGGTTTTTTGTTTTTACTTTTTGACCTTTACTGATTGAACATAAGGTTACAGGAAGTTAAAATCACTGAAATTCCCAATCTCTTTGGGATATTTTAAGTGTTTGTCAAATATCTCTTAGGTTAATTTCTTGAATCAGAATTGTGCTGAAATGAAAAAATCTTAGGTTTTGCGCTGCATGTCATACAAGATCTTGTTAACTCGAAAATCTCAATACTTGTTATGGTTCTGCCTCATTTGCTTCGACAAAAAATTTCATTTGGCGTTTAAAAGGCATTTTGTTTCCCATAGAATTCATACAATTCATGTCAATATCAAACCGTGAAAATTAATTCCTCAGCAATGTATTTTCCATAGCTGAACTAAGAGAGTGCTGCCCTTTAGAAAAGTAGCATAAGTCTTATTTAGATGTGTATTCATAACTTAGAACAGAAAGAATAATTTAGTCATCCAGCACCTGTCCGCAATGCATGGAAGTAGAGTTATGAGACTCAACCCCAACCTCTTTGAACAGACAGTACTCCATATATCTTTTTATGTCCAAGTTTCTGTTACAATCCCTTTTCTTTTCCCTAGCTGTGACCTCTAAATTCACAAATGGTTATATCACACTACTGTCAGTTAGTTTCTGGACAGAAATCTTCTGATGGTCATAAGCAATACACTATTGTGAAGCGTGTCAGGATAGCACCTCAAAACTCACCTTGCTGTCTTTACAGGCCCACAACTGTCACATAGTACAGTTCTTGTTTTTTTTTAACCTGTTTTTCTTACCACTCTTTCTTCTCATTATGTTTATATATTCCTGTTCCTTGCACAAAAGCTGGAGTTCATCTCACTTACTTTTAGATGTCTGCATCCTGAGCAGCTGAAATGGACCCTCCTAGTTAATGAAAAGCTCTTTAAAACCAAATTGTAATAACCTATTTTGAATAACACAAGTACAGCTGATCTGCCCCTGAGTCACGGAATGGCGTGAGTAACCTCTGTAATTTTTTTCTGCTCCTATCCTCTGGGATTTAATGCCAGTGTAAGGTGAAGAGACCTGTCAGGTTTTGAATTTGTACGGTAACAGAATTTCAGATGTTGCTGGAGAAAAGTCTAACACAAGTTTTCAGATGAGGTGAGGATTTTAGGGGTTATGTTTTTGGCTTTAGGTACTTAAATATTGAATAGTGTAAGCATCTAGCTCTCAGGATATGGTTCAGTGACTTTATTTTATATAGTGAACAGTTATGGGAATTCTCAGTAATAGTAGTTGTAAGTGTATTAAGAAAAGATTGAACAAATCCCTAACTTGTGTGGATTCAGGCCTCGGGAAAATTCTATGCAAAGATTTATTGTGAACAAAATGATAAACTGTTTCTTCACCAGCCTGTGGCCAGTTTTCCCTAAACTAGAATGCCCTTTTGTTCAGAATAACATACTATGCCATTAAAGCTGGTTTATATACTCAAATAGAAACTGGTTTTCTACAAATAAATTATTTGTAATTGAATGCTGCTGCTTAAATCCAAATAATATCAAGACACTTGAGCAGGAAAAAAAAAACTCTTCACATTTTAAAAGTGAAAATATTGTGCTGTTTTTCTTCTTTCTTTTCCTCTTTTATAATTTCAGCTTGATATAAGCTTGTTTTTCTGCCTTGCTATCTCCACCTATGGCTGTGCTTTCAGATGTAATCTAGTGATCAGTGGAAAATTTAATTATTCCTCAAGAGGACAACATAGGTCTTCTCCAAGTACTATTATACCTCATCTACCATGGTTGCCACTAAATTCAATTTACAAAGTGAACCAGGTCAGAGGCAGGCTCTGTCAGGAAAAGCTCTATGTACTTACATGCACACACATATATGAAGAGTGGGAGTTAGTTAAAAGCCCCTCATCGGCACCACTCTGGAGGCTGGCACAGTTCAGCCTGGGGAAACACAGTGCTCACCCTCGTGAGGCTCAGTGTCAGGATCTGGTCAGTGACTAGGCTCTGTTCATACACTGAGCCAGACACCCATGTAATGGTGTATCCCCCAGTTTCTGATCCGGGAGAGGAACAGAAGTTCGGAGAGGACAGATAGTGGCACAAGCCATCAGTCAAGTCAGCACATGGTGACTGATATTGCCTTACATCTTATCAGTAGTCTTAGGTGTTGCTGGTGAAAGGTCCCTCCCAAGGCTCATCCCACTCAGTTCTTGTCTGAGTTGTTCTGTCTGCCATGGCTGATAATGCTTAGGCCTCATGTTTTGGTTCAGGCAAGGTTGTGGTGCTTCTGTGAGATCTGTCATTTGCCTGGTTGGGAATAAAATCCTCTTCTTTTACCCACCTGCTCCCTTCTACTTGAGAGTATGACAAGAATCCAATATTGACTAATCAGACATGAAAATTCTGGATCTAGAAAACCCATGGGGATAGATGTTTGAAGCCCAAATGCCGATTTTGAGATTGCAGTTACTGGGAAAGAAAGGTTTCCACTCTGTATAGGTAATCATCTGTATTTTTATAACTTTGTTACCTTCTTTCTTTCTCTCTTACAGTCTGCCCCAGTGTCTTTTGGTTAGTCAAAATGTGCTTCCTAAACTGAAAGCTTCACGAAAATTCCCTATTCTTCCCCACTATAGTGTCAAGGGTCATTTCCCTCATAGGCAATAAACACACATTTCTGGTTTCCCTCCTGCAGTATATAAAGCAATGATGAACAGTCTCAATGTCTCTAAGGTAGGCAGTGACATTTCTAAGTAAGAAATTTTTGTCTGAGTATCTGTTTCACAAACTACCTGCACACAGCATACAAAGGATTACACTCAAACACAGTAAACTTAAAAATGCTTTTATGATATATTATGAAAGCCCAAAGTCTCACTATTGTGGATTTATAGACCAGTTAATTTAATATTGATTATGGATCACAGGAATAGAGTGACTATCAGGCATAACAAAATAAAACCAGGCAAACCTCCAGCTCATAGTCTGTATTTATAGGGGGTCTTTATTGATTTTTCTCTGTTGTAGTACTGCTGGGAAAGCTGTATTAATTACTGCTATATCCTAAGAGACAAATCTTTTGTCTGAAATTCTGTTTTTATTTTCTTTTATAAATTTGTTTTCTAAAAAAAATCCCCCAACTTTGAAAACTACTGAGACTATCACATTTAAATGAATGCATTATCCTCATATTGATGTGAATTTCTGCTCTGGTTGGGGAAATAAAAGGTGGCTCATCTTGTTAAATATAGAACATGACATTAGCCAGCAAGCTGTTAGTTTAGCGTTTCCAAATGCCTTATGAGACTTTCAAATCTAGATGTTTTTAGGGTAGTGACATTAACACTTTCAGATGGAATGAAATTCATACTATTATGTCACAGCAGGCTACATAACATAGCCAGAGATCCTCATAAATAACAAAAAACTTGGATGCTTTGGAATACAATTCTTAACCACTGCCTTTGCTGCCAGTTGCTATTTATTTCAAATTAAACTGTGTGGGCTGGAATTCTATGACCAGTTTGAGCTACTGTTCAAGTATCCACAGAAGAGCAATGACAAAAACTGGAACACTACAAAACCTAACATGTAAGCGACATTGAAATATCTAGGGTTTATCAGTTGAGGGAAGGGAATGGTGATTGATGGGGATGTGAAAGCAACATTTAAGTATGCAAAAAGTTGCTGTGGAGAGGAAGAAAACATTCTGTTATCGAATTGAAAAAAGAATTATTCTGTTTCAATTGGATTTACTCCAATAATGAATATTTATGTTACATTTAAGAAAAAAAAAATAAAAATAATCAAATGAAAGCAATAGTGAAGTGCTGAAGCTGGCTGCCCAGAAAATGTGGGGTCTCTAAGAACAGATCTTCAACAACACTATGCCTGAAGAATGAGAAGGAAATTACAGCAGGAACATAAATTTAGATTACTTCATGAACCTTTTTGAAGCTTTATTTTACTTATTTTATTAACAGTCATTCTTTTCAAAAGCACCTGCTTCAAAATAGATGAAAAAATGAAAAGGATTTTCTAACCTCAAATGGATGGGATAAATAATGGATTCCTGGATGGGAAAGAATGGGCTGGCACAGCATTACATTTCCCTTTTCATTCTTGTGGTTTATGTACACATGACAGCATTATAAACATTGCTTAAGACTTAGGCTCCGGACTTCTGAGAATTTTAGGTCTGAGATGTTTGAGCATATTCCTAGTGCGGTTTAGGGCACTTTGCTAATGAAAATTAAGTTTGTAGGCTTTGCCTTCAGCATTAAGCAGCAACACAGCAGAGCTTTAAAAAAAATCCCCAGATTTTTCTCATTGATTCCTGAAATGACAGTCAAGTATCTAAGCTACAAAGGTATTTAGGGACCTTATTAATTTCTCTTTCACCTTTAAAACAAGGTATTGAGCTTTGAGTAATTTAAAAGTACTTGAGATGATTGAAACTGTCAGCTGCTGATTTTTGCATAACTAATTAAGTGACCCCTGCCTTGGTTTCAGTGGGATTTTCCCTAAATACAGAAAGCAAGATCAGGACCTCAGAGTCTCATGGAGATGCTCAGGGTAGTCTGAGATGACACATGTCAGAAGCAGACCACAGCTCACACATCTGCTTCCTGGTATTACGTACTTGATAATTGCCAGCTCTCAGCTCCCCAGCGAGCATGCTTTATAGGACAGAGGCTCATTTTCAGACATCAGCTGTGAAGAAAACCTCATTAGAAAAGTTTAGGGCATACAAAGTATTCTGCAGTAGTTTTATTGCTCTGTTTGTTCACATGCCTCTCTTGGGTGGCAGCTGTCAGGGGTTATTTCTGAGTTTGAGACAAGAAACTTGACATGTTGTTACATATAGAAGATGTGCAGTGGGTGAAGATAGTTTATCTGGAGAAGGAAAGCCTGTTTGAGAAACTTTTTATTGTTAACTGCTATCTTACTATATTCCATTTGAAAGTGTGACTATATTCTTGCTATTTCCTCTGAAGCAGGAATGGGGAAAGAGCTTTAGAGATGAAGAAAATGTCCTTTAAAAATAAAGTTTGAATGTCATTATCAACTAAATATCGTCTCACCAACAGACAGGAATTCTGATGATGATACAGTGATGGGTGCAGCTAGGCCAGATAAGATAAACAGCCTCAGGCTCTTCAGTGTATAAAGGTAGCTTTAGAACTTTTCAGGTTAGATTCATTCCCCACTTTAAAATGATGTTTACATTAAAAAGAAAGTCTAGTCTTTCTGAAGTGTTATTGAGCTAAGACAACCTGGAAACAGGAGGCTCTTTGTGTAATCAGTGTTTTCCTTCAGAGTTCATCATTTTGTCTGCAATGTGTCATACTCAAAAATATATTTAATAAATTGTAGAAATAATATGCTTTATAAGAAACACTGTAAAACATATTGTGAGAGTACATCCTTGCAGAACTTCTTTTGTCATTTTTTGTGATCATTTAAGAAAGAATGTTTTGCAAGAAAAGGGATCAGTATGACAAACAAATCTGATTGCAATTTCCCCTCTCACTTGGTAGCCATCAAGACCTTCTTGACAATTTGAAAGAATTAGATTGCAGATGTTTTAAATGTCACCATTTTTCTCAGAAATTGCCTTTTAATTTGAGGCTGTTGCAAGCACAAAAAGAAGGACTTGAGTCACTCTAGAATATATCTTTAAATTTTAATCCAATTAATCTGAAATAAAACCAGCAATTAAAAAAATTACACAAACATTAAAATTAATATAACAAAGAAATGGCCTAGAGATTTTTTTAACATCAATATCAATACTTTATGAAATTAGCTTGTACAGTGCCATTGACAGCCCATTTTAACAGCCATGCAATTTCAGAAATTTTTTGTTAAACATTCAGATTTAAAATCTGTTATATACCAAGCATTCAAAATGCTTACATATATATCACTCTTAATTAAAAATGTATGAGTTTGGTAAGGCAAATGGCTTTGCTTGTATACCCCATCTTTTACTCATAATTTAGAAAAAGAGGCTGGCAATATGTAGTAAGGGAGAGTAAAATGAATCTATCTCATTTCTTGGTGGAGACAGGAGGTGCTAGCTCTCATCAGATCCCATCAAGAAAGGCTCAAACACTTTCAAGACAGATAGATTTTTACTGATACAGTGGTAGAAAAAGTGATACCAAATTATAAAATCTTAAATCCCTTCTGGTGCAGAGAAACCTGAGATACTGCAGCACTGGACAGACCACTGGACAGGGCATGGCACTCTGCACAGATCCTGCCCTTGATGAACTTTGGCAGCTCTAAGGCCAAAAGCATTACAGGAGCTCACTCACAGAACTGGTTCATCAGTCAGACAACAACTGATCCTGAAACATGGATAAATCAATAACATTGATTACATGTACATGAATTAACTATATATTGGTTTATAGTACTGATTAGATAGACCTTGAAGTTGCACAATACTCATGATACAGAGGTATAGGCTACATTGGCCATTTTTGCTTTTATAATAGTACTCTGGGATGATCACTACAAGCAGGAAGGATTAAATTTATATCTTGATGGATCTGATACTTATATCTTGGGATGCTGTGAGGACATTTGTTTTTTTTTTGTATAGCTCTTTGGACATGCAGAGTAGAACAGAAAATAAATGTATAATGTGAACTTCTAAGCAATGCAAGATGATTTCTACTGAAACAGAAATAAATCATAATCATAGAATCATAGAAAATCAGATTGGAAGGGACCCCAAGAATCACCTAAACCAATCTTTCTCAGCAAAAGCAGTCTAGTCTAGATGGCCCAGCACCGTGTCCCACTAAATCTTAAGAATGTCCAACACTGGGGAATCTACCAGTTCGCTGTGATTATTCCAATGACAGATAGTTCTCATTGTGAAAAATTTTCCTTGTGTCCAGTCAGAATTGCCCCAGGAGTAGCTTTACCCATTACCACTCATCTTTTCCCTGTGACTTTTTGTAAAAGGGCAGTCTCCATCTTCTTTGCAGCCACATTTTATACACTGAAACATGGTGATAAGGTCTCCCCTGAGCCTTCTTTCTTCAAGGCTGAACAAACTCAGTTCTCTGAGCTTTTCCTTATATGGCAGGCTTCCCAATCCTTTGATGGTCTTTGTGGTCCTTCTATGGGCCCCCTCCTACCTGTCCACATCTTCTTTTGTATAGCAGGGACCAAAACTAAACGCAGTATTCCAGGTGTGGCCTGACAAGTGCTGAGTAGAGTGGGACATCTGCTGATGTCCTTACCTCTGCTTCTGATATCCTCTTTGATGAAACCAAACATCCTGTTGGCTTTCTTTGCCACAGCAACACACTGTTCACTCATATAGAGCTTGTTGTTCACAAGGATCCCCCCCCCCCCCGCCCCTTTCCACAGAGCTGCTTTCCAGCTGGGAAGATCCCCACCTATGTTGCAGTCTTGGATTATGCTTACCCAAGACCGTACACTTGTCCTTGCTGACCTCCTTAAAGTTCTTGTTAGCCCACTCTTCCAGTCATCCTGCAGGGTTGCTCTCCTTTCCAAAGCATCCACTTCCCTGCTCAGTTTGGTATCACTGGCAAACTTCTCAGAGTACATTTGATCCCAAAATCCAGATCAATTGTGAAGATATTGAACAGCAATGGACCCAATATCAATCCCTGTGGGACCCCACTGGTGACAGGTTGAAAAGGAGCTATTCACCACCACCCTCTGGGTGCAGCCAGTCAGCCAGTTCCCCACCCACTGCACAGACCACTTGGCTGGCCTACAGCACATTGGTTTCTCTAGGAGGAGGTTGTGGGAAACTATATTGAAAGCTTTGGAGGAATCCAGGTAGACAACGTCCACTGCTTGCCCCACATCAACCAAGCAGATTATTTTGTCATAGAAGGTGGTCAGGTTTGTCAAACATGATTTATCCTTAGTGAATCCATGATGGCTTTTCCCAATCACATGCTGCATTTGACTTGTGATAGCCCTTAGAACTATTTGTACCATAACCTTACTGTGGACTGACATAAGACTGATGGGCCTATAATTTTCTGGAAAATTTCCTTCTTGTAGATGGGTGTCGTCTTGTAGATGACATTAGCTTCTGTCCACTCCCACCAAATAATTTTCAAACCCTATCTTGATACCACCGAGGAGAATATTCAGAGTAAGGAAGATGAGCATGGTATAAGGGAAAGAACATTCCCATTAGCCTTAAGGTTTGGGTTGTTTGTTGTTTTTTTTTTTTTTTTTAATTTTGAAGTTATTCAACAGTTTTTCTGCTCATAGGCAAATTTAACTGGTGCAATCAAATACAACCCATAATTTTAATCCACTTATCTGTCTATTGCCTTACCTGAAATAAAGAATTTTAAAAAAATCTATCATAACTAGTATTATACATAAAATAAAAACAAGTGAACTTATTTTTATAATCTTAACCCAGTTGCTTGAATGCAGATCTACAGAAATATTTAGTGGTTGTTTATAAATTCTCTGAAGCTATAAACTCTTATTCTGCTGTAAGGACCACTCTGCCTGTGACCACATCCTCAGCTTCTACACTGCCACTAGTACTCACAATACTTAATTTGGAAACTGCTAATTTGGGACACCTGTGCAAATCCTTGGCAGTCTCCTAAACTAGCTCTGAGAAAGCTGGTACTCAGACTAGTGCCACAGACAAAAAGTGAGAAAGCTGTATCAGCGTGTTTGTTTTTTTTCCCTGGCTAGTTCATCCTGGTTTTGAGGAGGGCCATCTAGCTCAAGGTACTGTCAGATGGACCTGTATCACCTTCACAGTCTTGGACCTGCATGCTTTGAAGATGAACTGCACCATCAGAACTTTCTGTTACATGAATGCACAGATATTCAATTCCTTTCCTCTAAATCAACAGATACACACATATATGTATGATGTCTAACACAGGAGGAAAAGGAAAACAAAATATGACTGAAACTGTTGAGTCTAATTAAAATATTCCTCAGTATCAAAAATATAGCCAAAAATAATTTATGCTACAGAATGAGTCATGCATCCTGCTTCTGTCCCTGAGTAATGGCAGGATGTAGGAAAGAACATGTGCTACCTACTTAATGAGAATAACAAAGAGATTAATTTCCAACCATACCACCTTGCTATCACAAACTTTAGTATCACATCAAATTAAATTGGTCAGCCAGAAAGCTCTGCTGCTAGATATGCCCTTCAATGCAGAGACTAGTGCCACTCAAGCTTGCTGAATGTATCTCTCATACTGTAATTTAGAAAATGATCCCTGGGAATGTTTTACATCTGAGGACTTGCTTCAGACAGGCTTTTGTGCAATAACAGTGTGGCCACACAAAGCATGATATTAGATATGTCATCTTATATTAGTAAAGGGTCAGCTCAGAATACAACTATTGTCATCACTGCTAATCAAACTCAAAAGTGGAACTGGAGTAACGCTGAAAATATTGACTCATATTTTACTCCTAAAATAATTTGCTTTGACTTTGCTTATCTGACTGTTGTAGTCTCTCTCCTCAGCTGCTGACAAGAATACAGAATACAAAATACAAATACACTGTGTATATCTCAAGACAAAACAAACATAGAAAGCTCTGTAAAAATGGAATTGAGTAAACACATCATCATTTGAGCATAGCAACATCATGAAACACAAAGTCCGGAAAAGTAATTTTACTGTTGCACATAAAAATATAATAAGATATGGTAATGCTGAGCTAAGACACCCAAACAATGTAAGCTCTATGTTATAATAACCCCATGTAATAACTGTACCTTTGAATTGTATTGTATTAATTTAAATTATATCCATCCTCCACTCCAAGGCATCACAAAAACTTCAGAATAAAACTGTTGTTTTCAAATATAGAAAAATGTCTGTGGTTGGTTTAATTAGTTCTGTTGTTTGCCTACTCATGTAAAAATTACTGAAGTGTTCAGATGGGATTTTCTTTACCCTAAGAGTTAATGTTGCTTACTAATAACTTCTGAATTTACTTACTGACTTTTTTTCCTCATATATAAATTGGTGAATAAGATAATTATGTAGGGAAAGAGAATGAAATGTACGTAATGATTAAAATGATTAATGATATAAAGAACATACTGTAAGAATCATACTATTAATATGGAAATATTTGGCCTTCATAAAGTTTCTAATTAATTTTAAATTGAACAGTTGAAAAAACCCATTTTTTTTTCATTAACTGTATGGAAAATCAGAAGAAGAAAGTTATTTTAACAGGAACACATTATTTTCTTTTCTGTATAACAAAAGGTGTGAAATTGTTTCTTCACCTACAATTCAGATTCTGATATTTCCTCTTGGTCCTAGATTAGCACCTTACCAATGTACAAGTACATATGATACCCCAAATGTTCGTGCCGAGTTACACGTTTCAATATGTCTGTTGACCAGGCAGCAGACATTTGCCCTGTGATACTGGAGATGGAGTTGCTCTGATCCTACATGTCTAACTGGTCTTTTCTAAGCTGCTTCTATAAAGAGAAAAGACCTAAGAGAGCATCATTCATGTCATCCATGAACAGGTATTAAAAGCAGGTGAGATGAAACAGTTTCTTAAATTTCTATATGCTAGTGAACAGCTGTGACATATGATAATACATTGTAGAATGATAATATATTGTATTTTCATCCTGCTATCATTTTCCATCTAACCTCTCTTCATATACGTTGTAACCTTTTCCTTACTCAAGTCTTTATCTGTTTTTTCTGATGATTTGACTTAGTTCATGGATGGTGCTGTCTTCTGACTTCATACTGTGCTTCTGTGGATTCTGTTGGAAGAAAACTCATAAAAAAAAAAACCTGACATTATGAATAAACAAGCTCAAGTCATTTTCAGAATATACAAGAGGAATGTCCATACCCCTGTGTGATTACAAATCCGTAAGGTCTACTCCCAGTCCATAAATCATAATGAGGGAACTGAAACACAATTTCTGTTCTCAACAGTACTAGCATGTGGTATAAGATCAGTGCTCTCATCCTGTTAGATGTTAGATTCAAAAAATGTGGTTTTCCAGTTTCAGTGTGGTCTCTGCACTCTTCAATGGTCTTATAATGATTTTTGTTGACACAACTGAAAAGTTCAGTTTGTATTGCTAACTTTCAGTGTTCTCTGTCAGAACAATAATGCTGGTATAGCAACAGAGTAATCAACATATTCAAGTGTGATGTTATTCATGGCATGGAAAAATATTCTCTTTATTCGACTTTCCAAATTAAGATGAAAACATTATGATTACCTCAGGCACTTATGATTCTGACTAAACTTCCCTTTGCATGTAATATGCTAAAAGATATTTGAAGGTGAATGAAGAAAGACCATGTGGTGAATATTTTCAAAGGAAAGAAAAATGGTTTTCCGGTGACACATGTAGATCTGTGGAAGCCAAAAGAGTTACTGCAAAACTTAATGTGAAAATCAAGATGGGATGACAATGCTAATGTCAACTAGTACAAAGTTAGGACCAGGCACATAAGCATGTATAGACATAGGGAGAAGTTTAGCAGCAGTTCTGAGAGATTAGTTTTTTCACTGTTGTACCTGGGCACTTAAAGAGTCTTCAAGATACATGTGAGGAGAAAATACCTTTGAAAATGAGACCCTGCTTTCTAAATAAACTAAAAAATTGTAACAATGAATGCAGCAGCATCTAACTTCAGCTTTTCTGACCAGTAAATGATTGTGCATGTTAACTACAGACTAAGCTATTTGCTGAAATGGTCTTCTCTGGATATGAGTTCAGAAATAATTTATGAAGAATGAATATTAGATTGTTTTATTGTCAGTTACATGGCTCTAATACAGTGATCTGCCCAATAAAGCAGGATGAGGGACCATAATATTTTGGAAGCATTTTTGTTATAATTAAGTTTTGCAGGCGAATTCAGAACTCATGTGACTGTTCTATTCAGTCTCAGAAAAGAGGCATCCCAAGCAGAAGTAATGCACATTTTCTCAAATTGCCCAGACAATATCCTTCAGCTGTGACCAGGAAGAGCCACCTTTGGGAAGTCTGGTCTCTGTGCCTATTTTTTCACTGCTTAGTCTTATACAACGGTGTCAGTGTCAATTATGATGGTGTTTTTTTGTAATGGGGCATCTGTCTGCTAGGAACTGGACAAACTGCCAACTTACTAAATTTGAGATGCAAAATACTTATCAGATGGCCAAAGTTTTCAGTCACCAGCCACCTGGGTTGAACTTGTGGAAAAATAGAGGAAATTAGAGACCACCTTCCCCCAGTCCCCCAGAGTTATATTATAACACTAAGGAAACCTTAGGGTAAAATGTAACTGCTGCTTTCAAGACGGGCTGTGATTGGCATGCATGGAATCTACCTGGTGAGAGTTCCCCAGGCAACTCTGCAACCTTGGCATATGCCAGGAGAACTGAACAGAGGGTGGAGTGGAGCAAAGGCCTGTATAACAGAGCTGTGGCCAGGATCTGAACTTGAAGGCACCATGTACTGATAAACTGCACGGCAGCTGTCAAACAAGAAAACTGTATTTGTATTTTTAAAAGCAAAGTGGGAGGATTTTACACCCATCAGCAACAAAGTATGAATGGCTAGAGTCATTCAAGCTCCATGGGCATAGAGTTAAAAAATTGAAACCTGTGTTACTATGGAGAAGCCTGGACAGATACAAGGGCTTCTTTCAAGGTCAGGATGAACAACACTGATGAATGAAGAACTGATAGCAGGAGAGCAGGCTTTTCCCTTGGGTAGGCAGATTAAGAAACAGAGCTGTTAGAATTTAGATTAGCGCTAGCAGAATCTTTAATCAGCAAAGACTATCCTTGAAGTCTGGTATATCCTGAAAGCACATGGACATTGTCAACATATGGCTTCATATGTCAGCAAAACATGATCAGGATGTCCTTTTGATGAATGCATATTAACTGACCATTCTCTACATGGCGGGAGGGTTACGGAGAGTTACTAACGTGAATCAAATTGTATAAAGATGTGAAATTAGGAAAGCAGGAAAGAAGGGAAGACTCCATCATAACCTCCATCATAACTTCTGGGATCAGACAATATGCTGAATCAATCTTCTCCCCCATAGGGACACCTACTGGGTAAGAATTTTATCTTATGTGCACTAAATAACTAATTCGCGTTAGTTCTTATTAGTGATTATAGTCTGGTTGTGTATCACTTCAAGCTTGTTTTTACAGACAGTCCCTATTACTGGCAATCATGAACCTTAATTTGTCATGATTTTATATTAATAGTATTATCTCATAAAGTGTTAGTCCTTCGTGTGTGCTAGCAATCGCTGGCAGCAGAAAACATAAAGTGGGAAGACCCTCTGAGGGGTCCCCCTTATACTGTTGGCATGTTTCCCTGAAAGAGTCAGACGAATCACTCTCCAACCCAGCAGGACTGTTCAGTGAAGGGTCCCTATAATGGAACCTGGCAGACTGGTCGAGCACAAGAGTCTCAGCTTTCCTAGGATGCTGATTGATAGATCAAACACTAGGGGTCGAGAAAATCGTCCCCCTTCAAGTGCCACTCACAGAAATGACTCACTGAGCAAAAAGATTAAAGTCACATGTATTTCCACTTTTTTTTTTCAGGTATGTATGGCTGCAGATATATTGGCATGTTTAAATAAGACACTGTGTACTGTCTCAAATTTATTCACACTGGTTTTATTTCTATACTTTTTCTTAACACAGGCTGCATATGTGAACTTTTTCACCTGGTTCTCAATTATTCAGTTTTCTGTTCTCTATTCTGTCTAAACTGCTTGAATAAGATGTTACTCCTACAGTGACCCACTCACAGGCCACTGAGATTTATGTTTACAGTGTGGGATCTCTTATACAATTTTGTTTTTACACTCTTGCAAACCACACAGATAAGTCATTCTACACAGAATAACAACTAGCTACTCTATAAGCTACATCTATCTAACCAATCTTGAGTGCTTAGATAATTTTTACCACAGCTAGAACAAGGTAAAATTAACATATGCCAGGACAAGCCCAAACAAATCCTGAGACCATGCTCTGTCAGGTCAAGGCAAAGACTCTGTCTAACTAGCAGTGAGAATATCCTATTCACTGGATTACAAACATGGTTTCAGAATGACTCAGGCTTTCATCTGGCCGTGTCAAAGATACCCTTTCCAGGTTTTCATTTGCATGACTCGCTAGAACTTGCTAGAATTCACAGGGCACAGTGTCCCAGGTGACAGTCAAATACCCTAAACAACATGCTGGGCTTGCACATAAATACTTCCACATTTTAAGAATGAAATGCCACCAATTCTGCTGTATTTTGATATGCTTAATTCTTAAGTGGTATGCATAGATGTTTGTTTTTCAATGCAGTAATCATCTGAAAAGAACGTTCAAGTCAACAATGCAAATGTAGTACAAATTAAATGTCAATTCTGCTTTATACTTTTAATTATGACTACTAAAACTATAATAACAGCCATCAAGTTAATTTGGAATTGCATCAATGAAGTGCAGATTAGAAACATATGGAAAATATAGTTTAAATTCCCTTTAATAGGTTGCACATCTTTGTCACCTGTCAAGGAGCAGCAAAATGGATGATTCAATGTGTAAAATTCCGCTGAGCTTAACACAAGTATCTCACCTTTTGCATGTCTTGCCAGCAGCAGGAAGAGCAACAGTAAGTAGTAGGTAGGTGGAAAAGGGTAAGGCTGTGGCAATGATGAAATTCTGTGCTACTGTTCAATGAGCTCCGGATCTGAGAGATCTTTCACATGTAAGATTTTACACAGAACAGACATTTAGCCTTATTGCTTCAGACAAAGATGGCAGTATGCTTCATCTTTCCTTCCTGATAACTGAGCCATGAAGTGTTTTGAACAGTGTTTGACCAAAAGACAGTGTGTCCATGGATATTACATAATTTAATTAAGAACCTGTAGCTTCACATATCCACTTCTAGCAAAAAAGCGCTCAAACCTATATGAATGACATACTAAACACAGTATGGAAATTAAATTAACACTGGCTATTGTCCTTTGGAATGGGCATGAAACTGAGTTACCATCATGACGCAAAAGGTATGGGTTCATTTCAGGTAGGATCCATTTAACTAAACTACAGTGACTACAACTCATGCACTGTAATTACCCCTGAGGCTCCCATTACTGTCAATAAAGAAAAACAGACGCCTTGAGAAGGCAGTTTATCTCATGCTAAAGTGCATGCCTAAAATAAGGCTGAGTCATGCCCTAAAATTTTACTTCTCAGGATGAAAAATAAAAAGCTCCTTTGCAGGTAACATGAAACTGGGTAAAAATCTGCACATGGGCAACTAATATAGACTAGTTAACATCATGCAAATTCAGACTTGTTTTTCATGCAGCAGCCACAGTTGTTGCTTTTCAGATGTGTGCGCAAACACTAACACAGCAGGATTTTTCTTAAGCCACCTCATTCTCAACAATGAAGCTGAACCCAACCCCATCCTAAGGGTACAGGAAACAAGTAGAGAGGTCCCAAGGTATTGCTGAAGGATAGTCAAAAGTTGCTGAAGATTTCTACTCTCTCATGTGAGATGGAAAGGCATGGAGGACGACTGGCATGGGGAAGAGGGCAGGACACTATTCTAAGGAGATTTTAAGTAACTCATGGACATGAGAAAAAATAGTGTGGAAGATTTTGAAGTGGGAATTCTCAATTTATTTTCTCACTGTGTCATTTTAACTGCAAATTCTCTTTTTCCATGATGCTTTCCCATTTGCACAATTTTTTATTATTGGATGACCAGTCTTCCCAGGAGAGCAACTCCAGTAGGAAAGATCTAAACTTGCTGTTTTGCTTTCTGTGCGATAGAGAAGCCTTTATCACGACCACTTAATGGCTATGTTTGGATGTCACAAGGAACGTTGTCCTGGGTTCAGCAGTAGCAGTCATGTTTCTCCTCCTTGGTAGCTGGTGTAGTGCAGTGTTTTGACTTTCGGCTCGGGAACAGAGCTGATAGAGATGTTTTGGTTTGGCCAAGGACTTTGTGAGCCTCATGCTCTGCCAGGGAGGAGGGGAAGCTGGGAGGAAGCAGAGACAGGACACCTGACCCAAACTGACCAAAGAGGTATTCCATACCACAGCACGTCATGCCCAGGATGTAACTGGGAGTTAGCCGGAAGGGCTGGGAGACTGCAGGGTTGGAGGAGGTATCGGTCAGAGCTTGGTCGGGCTTGGGGGGCGAGTTATCGGTCGGCTGGTGGTGAGGTGTTGTATTCTCTTCCCTTGTTATTTCCTTTATCATTATTATCATTGGTGGTAGCAGTAGTGATTTGTGTTATACCTTAGTTACTAAACTGTTCTTATCTCAACCCGTGGGAGTTGCATTCTTTTCGATTCTCCTCTCCGTCCCTCCGGGAGCAGGGGGAGGGCAAGAAAGGGGGGGAAAGTGAGCGAACGAATTACCTGACTGGGTTTAAACCACGACAAACGTCAAGAGGAGCGCTCTTTTTCTTGTGGTGGTGCTTCCCTCCAGTGCTATCGTAACCTGAGTGAGCTATCTCGAAAAGCTAGACCCTATGTACAGGGCTTTCTCCCACACCTTTGCTGTGAACTCTAAATTACTAAGGAAACAAAAAGACACTCTGAGAAGTGCTATCAAATGGATTTTACTATGGAGTGCATATTCTCAAGTTGCTGCCTAACACTGATTAGAAAGCATTTCTACATGTATGAATAACAGGTAGGGGTGGCAAGAAGGGGATTATTAAACTGTTTACATCAGTTCACAGCCAGCTCAGTACACACTGTTTTGGATTTAGGACAGGTGTTGAACCTTGCTATCACTGAAACAGCATGGATAAGATTCAAAAACAGTGAAGACATGGACCTTGGTCTTCACAATATGCAATTGTGCTTACTTTATAATAAAGCTTTCTTTTCTTTAATTTTTTTACAAGCTATGTCTGAGTTATGATCTCTTTACAGTTATTGGTTTTGCTATGGATTGTAGAGATATAAAGAACATTAAAACTCTGCAGTATTTCCATTTCTTTATCTCAAACTGCTCTTTTATTCACATTAAAGTATCAGGATATCCAAATGTAATGCAGAAATTCACTGAGCTGAGATGACCACCATAATGTACAGGTTAGTCATCTGAACACTGTATCTGCTTGATTATGTAGCATTTGGCTTATATCTTTAGCCTGAAATACAAAATCAATGCTTCATATTCTAGCTGTTATGTCATATTGCATTGCTTGAAACATGTCGCATAAAAGTCTGCTACAAAAATCTCAACACAGTGTTTGCAGTCTCTTACAGTTATAACTTATAAATTCCTAGTATTTGTAATGGGAGGTGTTAATAAAACATTACTGTTCTTGTATTTGTTTGAATTTTATACAGCCAGTGTATTGTTCATTTATTCATGTCTTTTAGCAGCAATGATAGTAACCAAGGTTATAGAATTTGCAGGTCACGGAGTAAGAGGATTATGTACACTGATATGGAGAGAATATTGCTGCTGTAGCTAACCTAAACAATATGGAGTAATAAATGTAGTATTTTCTTTATTATTTTTCTCCATCCATGTTATTCAAATGAAAGAAATTTACTTTGAATTGTCTCACTGCAGCTATAAATATGCAATGAAAAGTCTGTGAAAGCATGAATTTAGAAACAGAGTGTGGTCTGCAGTAGCATTATACCAGGTCTGCTGAAAACTGCAGTAAAAGGTACATTCAAATACAGTCCAAAGTTAGTGGCTATCTCTCTATGTGCTTGCCTGAATCAAGGAAGATTCTAAACTGCGATGAAAATCTTCCTGGGTGACAGTTTGCATCTGTTACAACAATGGATCAGTGCCCCCTATTACAATGTACAGTGTTAAAAAGAGCCCAAAACTGTGGTGAGAAAGTGGACATTTTCAGTTAGATTACTTATATTCCCATCTCACTTCAGCTTCTCAAATTAGAGAAATTTGAAATTTCAGGTTTTGCAGAAACCTGCAAGGCATTCTCTCTCTGTTGGCACCTGGACACTTGAAGTGGAATTAGGATTCCATTTTTAAATATTTTAAAATATCCCTCTCAAGGTACTTCTGTTTGATGGAATTGAAACATAATACCTTTTCAGAGAGGAGTAGACATTATAGGATAGCATAAAGACACTTGTTAAAGACTGCTTTTATAAATCAATTTCCCATATTCAAGTGCCAGGCAGTTAAAAGCCTTTTATTTAAAATAGTATTTTAAGAAGCCTATTCTAAAAAAATATACCTCTTTTGAAAGATGTAATAGCTAGCTTTCTGATTTGCAAAAAAATGCAAATAGTATTTTGTGTGTGGACTTTAACCATAAAGAAACAGCATACACCTTGATTTTGTTGCTGCAGTTACTTGCAGTCGCTAGCCTACAGAAGTCTTGAATGCTTCTGGATGTTCTCTTTAGTCTTGGTTGCTATACTAAGATCACTGAAAATCACGGTATACGTTTGTGTGGGTAAATATTGGCACATACATACATGCATGACCATACAAATACTATACATCTCATATGCAAAATACATAATAATATTGGGTGCATGGCTGCACATGCCATCCATTTTGTAGATATGCTTTATGATAGTCATGTATTTCATTAATATATAAGGAGAATGATGAAGAATATTCTTTTAAAAGATAATGAATAATACAAATATGAGGCTTAAATTTAATTTTAAAAATAAACAAAATCCTATATATTTAAACTATTTTCTACATTTACTTAATTCATATTTTCCAGCAGTTATAGTATAGTGTTACTAACTAAAGATTCTTTTAGCATTCCTAAACTGAACCTTACTTTTGTATATTGACCAGGAAATGCAAGAAGAATTTGAAGTTCTTACAAACCAACAAAGTCAAATTACTTGCAGTTGAGTCATTACCTATTATGTTATGGCTTGTGTTCCTGTTGCAGTGGTACTACTACTTGTAAAAAAAAAATGTACATTGATGTATTTTTCCTAGTGCATTTGCTGAGATCAAGAAATTCTGAATTTTCTAACAACATCATCCTCATGAAAATAAACTAAAACAAAAAAAAAACCAAACCAAAAACCTAATCTTGCTGCAAAAAAAGAATCTTAGAAATATTTTACCAGCTTAGAAAATAGAAGGTAAATTTTATATGAAGTTAATGATGAAATATTTAATGTGGAAGATTAGGTGACTGGGCGAAGGGTGACAGTTTTAAACTAAAAGAGGGGAGATTCAGGCTGGATGTGAAGAAAATTTTTTACAATATTGTGGTAAAATACTGGAAAAAGGTTCCCCAAGGAAGTGGTAAATGTACCATCTCTGGAGACATTCAAGGCCAAACTGGATATTCAACTAGATTAGGTTCCGGACCTTTTTGGCTGCCAGGTCATACTGTTGACTCATATTGAGGTTACCATGAAACAAAAGCCCCAGATGCCTTTCTGCAAGGCTGAAGACTAGCCTCTTGTTTATATACATCCATATTTATATACGTCCCTTGTTACATCATCCTAAGAGCAAAATTATCACTGTATACGCAGAGACTTAGAATCGTAGAATCATAGAATAGTTAGGGTTGGAAAGGACCTTAAGATCATCAAGTTCCAACCCCCCCCCCGCCATAAGCAGGGACATCTCACTCTAAACTATATCACCCAAGGCTTTGTCCTTTGTCCAACCTGGTCTTGAACACTGCCAGGGATGGAGCATTCACAACCTCCCTGGGCAACCCATTCCAGTGCCTCACCACACAAACAGGAAAGAATTTCCTTCTTATATCCAATCTAAACTTCCCCTGTTTAAGTTTTAACCCGTTAGCCCTTGTCCTATCACTACAGTCCCTAATGAAGAGTCCCTCCCCAGCATCCCTATAGGCCCCCTTCAGATACTGCAAGGCTGCTATGAGTTCTCCACGCAGCCTTCTCTTCTCCAGGCTGAACAGCCCCAACTTTCTCAGCCTGTCTTCACATGGGAGGTGCTGCAGTCCCCTGATCATCCTCGTGGCCCTTCTCCGGACTTGTTCCAACAGTTCCATGTCCTTTTTATGTTGAGGACACCAGAACTGCACACAATACTCCAGGTGAGGTCTCACAAAAGCAGAGTAAAGGGGCAGGATCACCTCCTTTGACTGCTGGTCACGCTCCTTTTGCTGCAGCCCAGGATATGGTTGGCTTTCTGGGCTGCAAGTGCACACTGAAGCCGGCTCATGTTCATTTTCTCATCAACCAACACCCTGAAGACCTTATCCGCAGGGCTGCTCTGAATGTCTTCTCTGCCCAACCTGTAGCTGTGCCTGGGATTGCTCCAACCCAGGTATAGGACCTTGCACTTGGCATGGTTAAACTTCATAAGGTTGGCATCAGCCCACCTCACAAGTGTGTCAAGGTCCCTCTGGATGGCATTCCTTCCCTCCAGCGTATCAACCAAACCACACAGCTTGGTGTCATCGGCAAACTTGCTGAGGGCGCACTCAGTCCCACTGTTCATGTCAACGACAAAGATGTTAAACAAGACCGGTCCCAACACCGATCCCTGAGGGACACCACTCGTTACAGGTCTCCAGATGGACATTGAGACATTGACCACAACTCTTTGCATGCAGCCATCCAGCCAGTTCTTTATCTACCGAGTGGTCCATCTATCAAATTGATGTCTCTCCAATTTAGAGACAAGGATATCATGTGGGACAGTGTCGAACACTTTGCACAAGTCCAGGTAGATGACATCAACTGCTCTACCCCTGTAGCCCCATCATAGAAGGCCACCAGATTGGTCAGGCAGGATTTCCCCTTAGTGAAGCCATGCTGGCTGTCACCAAGCACCTTGTTGTTTTCCATGTGCCTTAGCATGTCTTCCAGGAGAATCTGCTCCAAGATTTCACCAGGCACAGAGGTGAGACTGACTGCTCTGTAATTCCCCGGGTCATCCGTTTTCCTCTTCTTGAAAATGGGGGTTATATTTCCCTTTTTCCAGTCATCAGGAACTTCACCTGACTGCCATGATTTTTCAAATATGATGGACAGTGGCTTAGCAACTTCATTTGCCAGCTCCTTCAGGACCCGCAGATGGATTTCATCAGGACCCATGGACCTGTGCACTTTCAGATTTTTAAGATGGTCTCGAAACAGATCCTCTCCTACAGTGGGCCTAAGGTCTTCATTCTCACAGTCCCTGTGTCTGCCTTCCAAGACTTGGGTGGTGTGGTCAGAGCCTTTGCCAGTGAAGACCGAAGCAAAGAAGTCATTCAGAACCTCAGCCTTCTCTAAATCCTGTGTAGCCAGTTCTCCTGAGAGCTTCCTGAGGGGGCCTACATTGCCCCTAGTCTTTTATTTCCTATGTACTTGTAGAATCCCTTCCTGTTATCCTTAATATCCCTAGCCACATTTAATTCTAACTGGGCCTTATCTTTCCTAACCTGGTCCCTAGCTTCCCAGACAACATCCCTGTATTCTTCCCATGCTGCCTGTCCTTGCTTCCACTTTTTATAAGCCCCTTTTTTCATTTGAATTTTCCTCAGGAGCTCCTTATCCATCCAAGGAGGTCTCCTGGCCCTCCTGCTGCACTTCCTTCTAGTTGGGATGCAACACTCCTGAGCTTGTAGCAGGTGATCCTTGAATATCAACCTAGAGCCCTCAAGGGCTATATCCCATGGAACCTTCCTAAGCAGGCTCCTGAACAGGACAAAGTCTGCTCTCTTGAAGTCCAGGGCAGTGAACTGGCTGCACGTTCTTCTTACTGTCCTGAGGATCTCAAATTCGACCATCTCATGATCGCTGCATCTAAGGCTGCCCTGGAGTGTCCCATTTCCAAGGAACCCTTCCCTGTTGGTGAGCACGAGGTTAAGCATGGCACCTCTCCTTGTCAGCTCCTCTATCGCTTGCAGAAGGAAGTTGTCTTCCACACAGTCGAGGAACCTCCTGGATTGCTTGTGCCGGGCCGTACAGTCCTTCCAACTGATGTCAGGGTGGTTGAAGTCACCCGTGAGTACAAGGGCCTGTGACCGTGAGGCTTTTCCTATCAGTCTATGGAGTGCTTCATCCGCAGGTTCTCCTTGATCAGGCGGTCTGTAACAGATCCCCACGGTAATGTCTCCCATAGCTACATTCCCTTTAACCCTGACCCACAAACTCTCTGTGGACTGCTCACCTGTCCCCAGACAGAGTTCCATACTCTCCAGCCTATCCCTAACATAAAGGGCAACTCCCCCTCCCCACCTGCCAGGCCAGTCTTTTCTAAAGAGCCTGTAACCTTCCATTCCAACACTCCAGTCGTAGGAGCCATCCCACCATGTTTCTGCAATGCCTATTATATCATACCCCCGTAAAAGTGCACACATCTCTAATTCCTCTTGTTTGTTCCCCATGCTACGGGCATTTGTTTAGAGGCATCTGAGGTGAGCTCCAAATGAAGCTGGCTCATTGGCTGGAGCAGCTGGGATATGTCTACATTGCTCCGAGCATTTATTATAGGTGCTGGCAACTGACTGGGTGTGTTGGGATGGAATGATGCCCCCCTCCCCCAACACACCTAGCTTAAAGCCTCCTTGACCAGCCTGGCAAGCCTCCTAACAAAATTGCTCTTTCCCTTCTTTACCAGACCAGCTCCACCATCCCCCACTAGACCTGGCCTACAAACTTGGGTCCCGTTTTCAAGACACCCAAACCCGTGACTATGACACCACCCTTTTAACCATTTATTAAGCTGGCTAATCATCCTAGCTTTTCCTAGGTCCTACCCTGTATCCTGGAGAATTGACGAAAAGACTATCTGAGCTCCAGAGCTCCTATCCACCTCCCCCAGGGCTCTGTAGTCCTTCTTTATGTTCCCCAATCTACTACTATCTATATCCCTAGCACCCACATGGATCACCAGAAGTGGGTAATAGTCCATGGGACTTACTAGAGCAGGCAGCCTCTCTGCCACGTCCCAGATTCATGCCCCTGGTAGGCAACACACCTCCCTTGAGACGGGGTCAGGCCAACAGATGGGTGCCTCTGTTCCTTTCAAAGTAGAGTCCCCTACTACTATGACCCACTGCTTTTTCCTGGCAGTACCAGTAGAGATCTTCTTTACCAGTCCATGAGCCGGCTGTTTCTGGCTTGAGTGCGTTTCCTCATTAGCTCCCTGCAGGACAGCAAAGTGGTTCTGTGTGGGGACAACAGGTTTACGGGGAAGCCCCTTGTTTTTGGTTGTCCTTTTCCTCTTTCTGTTGTTTTTTTTTTTGTCACTAGTTCCCAGCTTCCCAGGTTAATGGCCTCCTTTCCTTCATGAGCTAGAGGGGAAGCTTGAGGCCCCTGCACAGTTTGGGCCAGGAGCAAGCACTCCTGCTTGCGCTCAGCTTCCTTGACATCTTGCAGTCTATTAACAGCATCCCGCAGCTCAGCCACCTGCTCCAGGAGGACCTCCACCAGGGAGCACTGAGCGCAGCCCTGCCCATTGTGCACCCTCCCCTCACCAGACCAGTGCAGGCACTCTCTACACCCCGAGCTCTGCACTGCAGCCTCCCCTCTCATCTGCTCTGTCTGGGTGCCTACGCTGGCCTCTGCCGGGGCAGCCATAGCAGAGCTCCCGGACCGCGCCCTGGTCATATGATGAGTGCTCACCATCCCACTCACCTGCCCGCGCGAAGTGCTGTTCAAACTGCCTCGACCTCCTCTGTTTGCGCGCTCTGTTCACCGCAATCCTGGTCGCTCGCGCTCTTATAAAATCATGGTGAGCAGTGTAGGAAGTTTTATGTGTTACTAAATAATCCCATCTGGAAATAGATCTCTAAGAAAGGCATATTTGGTATCTTTCTGGATGATCCTTCTTCTTTCCACCTCTGACAGAATTACTTTAAGAGTTTAACTTAAATGTGGATCACTCATTTTTAGACAGCTGAAATTATCTGATCTATTTGTTTCAGCAGTAATTTGTATGCCAAACAAGAAGTCAGAGTTTCATTTTGTCCCACTGAAGTAGTAGAGAATATTTAAACTCTTAAATATTTATGAAGTAAATCAGATTAAAACGAAAAGTCTGTTTTGATTTATCAATTGAATATGGTTAATAAAGTTGTCATTTTTTCTGATTTGCAATTTTGGTCATAATTTTTATATTGCACGTTGATTTTGCAGCAATAGTTGATTATTTATTAGTAGACAGATGTCTATTATTGACTTTCCTACTTGCTAATAAAGTTGACACTTTGGTGTTTGATACTTTTTCTTTCACTTGCTCCCTGTATCATTCATTAGTAGTTTTTGAAAGTTACTGTCCCCCTAAGTAATAAGAACTTAGCTTATGAACATACACTGTTTCAGCTTTGTGAGTGCTTCAGGGAGTATCTATAGCTTTTTAAAGGCAAATCAGTTATAGAAAAGATAGTTTTGTTGTTCTAGCATGTCACATAACTGTAGGTATGTAAATGTTCTTCACTTAAAACCCTTCCTTTTGGGTTATATGATTATTTTGTCTCTCTCCTTACAGGAACAGTCAAACCTGAGCTAGACTTAAGCTCTTTCTTTCAAATACCATTTTCAAAGGAACATATTAATTGATCTTCATCAAAAACAATTTCTGCATTATAAAGGATCTCAAAAAAAAAACCAACGCCCAACCCAAACGTATCTACTAATTGCTTTCACATTTATTATTCTTTTCTCTTTATTTACTTTGGCAGAATTTGAATCAACCATATTAATTCAAATTATCTTCATCTGTGATTGATGCAAGGATGTGCTCTCATGTTCTTGTTCACTGTTTTTAGCTGTGGTGGGCAGTAACCTCCAAAGGATAACAACAAGCAAAAGAGTAATGCTAAATGCTTAGACCATCGTATTTGCAAAATGGCTGTATGTTCAAGTCCAGTTGTTTTCACGAACAATTTCAGCACTCTAAATTACTCAGTGCCAACTTGAATAATTACGGAAATACAAATCTCTTTCAGCATATAGAGTACTTGGGAACAATTTTCAATAACCATTTTGCATATTCTGCATTCCAAATTATTACTAATGGTGAGACACAAGACTGTTTTTATTCCATGGCTGGATGATTTTCAAGTTTATAGGACACGTACAATGGCAAAAAAGAACAATTCTGGTTTGAACACTTGCACTAATACAAACTACACTCCATGAATATTCATAATTCCATCTCTTTCCATGACATTTTTAGAACAAATATTGCCTGATAAAAATGTTTGTAAAGAGAATCAGAGCGGTTAAAATGACATCAAACAAAATGTTCAGATTTTGCTGTTTATATAGGTTAACAACATATTTCTACAATACTTGACTATAATAATAGGATTACAGGATTCTGGCCAAAGTGTTTGATGTTAGTTTTCTGAATCTGTACTCAATAGCTATACAATTTTTGGTTTAGCTTTTGTCTATGTATCCATATTTCTATCCATCTTTTTCCTTATTTGTCTGTCTTCTGGTAAGCAGAAAAGACACTAGATTTTTTTGCTAATTAGTTTGGACTGGATAAAAATGTGTTGATTACATTGCCCTTTTTACTCTCTTATCTTTCTACTTTTATTTACCAATGTTCTTCTTCTATACACATAGTTAACTAGATTGTTTAAACAAACTCAATACTTTATAATTTAAATAATCGCATATATACATGAACAGCTCAGGAAAGGAGGATGCCTCTTATGAAAAAACACAGATACAGCTATACATGCTTTGGCACCAGTTTTTTGTAAATGCATTTAGAATTCTCAACTGCTATAAAATCCAACTGTTCAGGATTTTGCTGAACTTTCACATCATATAAATGAAATAATTCGATTACTGGATGGACGTGGTTGTTATCCAAGCTTGAGGAAAAAAAGTGCCAGATGAGATTCTTGGAAAGAACTGAAGAAATATTGATTTTTTTTTTTTTTTTTTAGGGACTTCATACTAGTTAGTATGTTTTCACTCAATTTCTAACTATCAATTAATTTTCCCTAGATTCTTTATTTTGAGCTTAAAGGCAAAACTTCCACCAACATAGCTACAGAATCATGTCTGAAAGATGCTGTCAAAGGCCCTTATTCTTGCTTCTAGGCAGGAATATACATATCTATATGTGTGTGTGGATATAAACATGCATACACACACATACATAGGCAATTGTGGTAACCCATGAGAGCTCTAGTAAGGAAGTTAACTCAGTCTGTCTCGCCACTTTTAGCCAACTTCAGTCAATTGCAGCTTCAATTCTTATCATTAGAAAACCTCTATATGCTGCTTCCATGCATAAAGTCTTCCAAGGTGCTTTATTTTTCTACTGTTTGATATGCACACTGAGAAAGGATAGGTGTCTAGTTTACTGAATCCAGTTTTGTGTCTGAAACCTATTATATAATAGCACATCCTTCTAGAATTATAGGGCCCAAAGTAGTGCACCTGAGCTGTGTGACCTATAGTGCATTGAGCTGACTTCAGCAACAGCTGAGCTGTTGCCTGTACATAGCAGATCAGGCTGCTTCATGTGTTTTATGTGCTATATTCCTTTGATCTCAAGTATGATATTTATATTCCTTTCATAACAGCATGGCTTTGTAATTTGGTGTTCAACTTTTAGCATAGAATAGTATTTATCCATTTTGCATCAGAACTGTAACTTGTATTTGCATAGCAATGTATACTTACATAATTTTAGAGTTTCAGGTAGGCATATAGACCCACAGTCTACTCATCATCAGTTATTCCAACCTGAATCAGATGAAAATTTTATCAAAATAAAAATATTTTTCTTGAGAAAATTTGTATTTAATTTCTTACAGTTTTCTTACATTCTTCTTATATTCACCACCTCATTTCCCTTAAAAACTTCTTGGAGATCAGGAGACACTCCTGGCAACTGGAAAAAAGCAAATGTTGAAAAACCTTTGAAAAAGGGCATGGGAAAGGTGTGGAAGTCAGTCTCACCTCTGGCTCTGGGCAAATCATGATGCAAGGCCTCTAGCTGCACACTTCTAAGCAAAAGAAGGAGAAGAAAGTAACTGGGAATAGCCTAAATGGATTTACCAAGGGACAATCATGTCCAACAAACCATATTGCCTTCTGTTATAAGGCTGGTTTTGTTGGAGAGACCAGAGAGACTGGCTTGATGAAAATAGTGGATGTCACTTCAAGTTGAGTGAGGCTTCTGCCAGTATAAAAAAATTTCTTGTACTTGTGTTAGGATGTTACAGTCTGGAAGGGTGGACTACTAAATGAATTATGAGAATGATCCTCAGAGGTTCATGATTTAATCAGTCATACTCTGTCTGGAGGCAGTTAAAAAAAGAAGAGGTAGAAGGGTTTGAACTGGGACCTGTCCTGTGTAAGCTTTAAAGCTTATTGTGTCCTCAATACTTTCAAAGAAACAATAAGTTCTCTCTTGTCAAGTATACTGATGGTGCCAAATTAGGGGCAATAGGCTCTGCTCAATAGCAGGGCTGCCATCCAAAGAGACCTAGTCAGGGAGGAATGGACTCACCAGAACCTCCTGAAATTCAGTACTGACAAGTGAAAAGTCCTGTGCCTGGGAGGAATGGGAAGGAAGAGGCTGTTGTATTGACACCAGCTGGGACATAACTGGCTGAATGCTGAACAAGACCACAGGGTTGTGGTGGACAACAAACTCAAAATCAGTTAGCAGTGCTTATAGAAGTAAAGCCTTCTTCACCATGAGGACAGCCAACTAGCAGAGTTGAGAGTGAGCGGATAGCCCAAAGGGATTGTACAGTCTCCATAACTAGAAAGCTTCAAAATCTAAGCAAAGCCCTGAGCAGCTGGGTCGGACCCCATTGCTGACCCTGCTTTAAGCAGCAGTTTGGACTAGAAGTCTCCGGGGGTTCTGCGATCCTGTGAGTTTAGAAACGTCTTCAATAGCTTGCATATTTCAGAAACACTGTTTATCCCTTAACAGTATATACAAATGGCTGGTATTTTAGAAAGGCCTAATATGGGATTCAGACACAAAAATACTGATCTTGTATTCACAACCATATCAAAACTTGTATTTGCTTAATAATGCAAGATAATTCCCCATCATTGCTGGCGAATAAAGATTTCATACAGATGCAGGATGAATACAAAGGGGCTCAAAGATTATTTTTAGCTAGTTCTGACAGGTAAAGCTATGCCAAGTAATAGTTTTAGTTTGGTGGGACTTGTAAAATGAAGTACCCTGAGAAAGGGTACCATATAATAAGTTTTTTTAAATGACAAAGACAAGAAGAGAATAAAAATTGAAAGAAGCAGAGAAGAAAAGGATAATGAAATAAAATAGTCAATTTCTCAGTTATCCTCAGGTGTAGCTTTAATCTTTGTATTCCCCACTACCTTATCCTTATAATGTATTTCAAGCATTAACAGACACATACTATTATGTTATACTCTTCATGATCTGGGATCTTCAGTAAAACATCTCATTGACAGATACAGAACTGCCAGCCATAAAGGATTATTTATATTTCAGGACTCTCCAGTGCATGTTTGTGTCCATCTCCAAAAGATTTTCTATACTTTTTTTTTCTTTTTTAAATAAACTTATTCTGATGCTGTTTCTGGATGATTGCTATCAAACGGGGAGGGAAGGGGCAGTTCAGCATTCCTCTTCTCAAAGCAAGGTTTCTGCTTGGTTGATTCTAGTGTTTTGAATTTTATCCAGAACTGTCATAAAAATATCAAACATAATACACATAAATCAAAGATCTGAGGAGTCCAGTGACAAGGACCAAAGCCTACAATGTTTTTTAAACCAGGAATCAAATCTATTAAGTGATTTTCATGCCAGGTTGGACGAAGCCTTGGGTGAGACGGTTTAGTGTGAGGTGTCCCTGCCCATGGCAGGGGGGGTGGAACTAGATGATCT